>NC_136069.1:289423271-290874749 GCF_964261635.1 Lissotriton helveticus | reverse complement strand
GTGTAGTGGTGACGTCAACACATTAGTGCATGTGTCACTCCAAGGTTGTGAGTGGTTGCCCTTGGTGGTGGTGCATAGACATGAAGTTTTGTGACATAAAGCTTTGTGTGTGATCGTGTTTAACACAGTACACGGAGATCTTGCATTCCGAGGGTTCATGCAGTATGGATCAGTCAGAATAAACTAAGTGAGACTCTGTGAGGGGTGTGGTGAGGGACCATAACGGTAACATGACGTGGTTGATCGTGTAACTTCTATCCGTGTTGTTTAGGGTACGTAGGAGTTCCGTTATTACGCCCATTAAAAACGTGTGATTGATAAGATAGAACGAAGTTACTCTCTCTCGCCATTATGCTCTTTACGCACTACATGTCTGATTGTTAATCAACACCCTGTAACGTATATCCTAGGCAGTGCGCCTGTTTAATCTGATTTTCTAAAAACCCCACTGAAGTGTTTCTTGAGTTTGCAGATTGGGCGCCTCCACGTTACGTTTTTGTACCACTAGACCTTAATCTAGACATCCTACTGTCCACCACACCATGGACAGGACTAAAGCAGCAGCAGATCTTTTTGAGAATCTGGCCAAGGGCATGCCCACACACCAGGCATCAGCCACGGCAGGTCCTGCACGCATAGAGGGTTTAAGAGACAAGTTCTTTAAACTTGAAAAACTAAAGAAACAAGAAAACTCCCGTTGGTGGGACGGAGCAACTCTGAAACATTACCTGAAACTTAAACTAGTTCCTAGAGGACTACGGTCCAACATCTTCCCGACCTATGACGATCTAGACCGGGATCTCATGAGCAAATGGGAAGATTCGCTGAACCTGAATTCGATCACACTAATAGACATTCTCATTGAGAGTGCTGATCGGAAGACTGCCCTATTACAATCAGAAATCTCTGTGGTAGAACAAGAGATCAAAGACCTGAACAAACCTGAGGCCACTGTTAAAAATTACACCATTCTGGACGAAATTCTCCTGAAACACCAATCCGAAATCCAGAGCAGGAAGGCACGTCAAATTAAAAGGGATGAGGCAGACTATAAAATGGCAGGGTATACACCTTTGATCGCAAGTATGACTCCTTAATCCCGAAACCTAAGGCAGGCCCACAAACCGGCAGAACTACCACCACCAACTCTGCTAGTTCCAGCACCACCTCTCTGAGTTCTACTGGACTCAGCGACATAGAAAATGAAATTCTGGCCAATTCTGAACCTCATAATTCAACCTTTTTTTTAGAGATGCAACGAGTAAGGAGAGGCAACAGGACTCAGCCACCCAGAGCCGCCACAGACCCAGAACCCACAGGGGGAAACGTAGGATCAAGCGAGGAATATCGCAGGAAATTGAGGTCAGGCACACAGAGGAACCAACCACACTAGGTGACACAGTTCAAGTCATAAACCTTTCCTCTCTTCCTCTAACATCCGATATGACATCCTTACTTGGCAGAGGTTTGAATTTCAATCCTTATTCCACCGGCGACATATGCCAAACCAAAATTGATATCTTTAAGTTCATACGTAATCTCAAACTCAAGAAACATTTTGCTGGATCACAAGACTTGCAGAAACAACCTAGACACATCCCGACTGTATTTGACAATGTACCTTTGACCATTAAAGATGTGCAATCCACACACCTGCTTCTTTCTTTGACAGATAGGGAAGATAGTCCACTTGAAATGGAAAGACTCCTTGAAGAGCTAGATGTCGAGACCGATTACAGTATCACGAGTGGCCTTAAGAGTAGATCCAAATGGACTCCCACACTAGCAGGGGGCAACAATATTGACAAATTTTACAGACACGTCCTTGAGGATCTCAATAGTACCAACATTAAGAACCTTGACACGAAATTTAGATATAGAGACAACTTGACCAAGGGTGAACGGTCAGCACTCTCTATTCTTAGCGACAACCACAAAATTATCATCAGGGAAGCGGACAAAGGGGGGAATGTGGTGGTCATGGATCTCAATGACTACAACAATGAGGTCCTTGGCCAACTGAGTGATGACTCTTGTTATGAGCTTATTGACCATAACCCTATGGGTCCATTAACAATACTACTAAATGGACTCCTATTGAATTGGAAACAATCTGGTCTACTTGATGACAATGAATATTTGTATCTCAAAGTCTTCAGACCCACATATCCGTGGCTGTATACCCTACCCAAAGTCCATAAGAATCTACCATTCCCACCGGGCAGACCGATAGTATCGGGGATTGGGGGCCCCACCGAAAGAATCGCAGAATATGTGGATCTTTTTCTGGGACCTCTAGTCAAGAACCTTCCATCTTTCATACAGGATTCGAAACACATACTGAACATCATGTCAGACCTGGAGTGGCAGCAAGGTACTAGACTAGTAACTTTGGATGTGGTGTCCCTGTACACCAGCATCAATCCTGAAATAGGTATCAGTGCTATTACCAAACTTCTTTCAAATAGACCTGCTTCGCTATGGGCACATACCAACATGCTGCTACACATGATGAAGATCATCCTGGACAATAACTTTTTCATTTTTAATCGGAATTGGTACAGACAGAAGAAGGGAGTAGCCATGGGCTCGAAATTCTCACCCTCCTTCGCTAATCTCTTCATGGGGGCCTTGGAAACCGACCTAATATGGGGTATCAAAGGCAAACCATACATTGACTCCATAGTCTACTGGGGGCGATACATTGACGACTGCTTTCTCTTATGGTCAGGATCCGAGGAACTTCTCCAATCCTTCTTTGAGTATCTAAACAATAACCTATGGGAGATCAGTTTCACCATGCGCCACAGCCTCACCAACATTGAATTCTTAGATCTGGAATTCTACGTTAGAAATAACCAATTGCATTCCAAACTATACAGGAAACCAACCTCTTGTAACTCCATTCTTCACGCTTCAAGCTTTCACCCTGAGCATCAGTTACGGTCTATCCCATATGGAGAATTCCTAAGGGCTAAACGCAACTGCAGTGAAGTAATGGAATTTGATAACTGTATCATGACCATGAAAAATAGATTTCAAAAGAGAGGATATTCGAGCTCATCCCTTCTAAAAGCAGAACGTAAATCCAGAGTCATCTCTAGACCAGATTGTCTGAAAGCACGTACGGAGGTTGAGTCCTCCAAACAACCAATCAGACTTATTACTGAATTCAATGCACTTAACTATCACGTCAAAAAGAGCTTCAACAAACACTGGAAAATCTTAACAGATGATCCTGTTCTTAAAGAGTTTCTTCCGAACAGACCTTCCATCACATACAGAAAGGGCTTTACCCTGAGAAACAAACTAAGCCCTACAGTCCCCCACAACACACCGGCTCAGGACTGGCTATCCACACGAGGTCTTGGTTTCCACAAATGTGGGTTTTGCTCCATGTGTATTTGGGGCAAACATGGTACCAAGACTTTCAAAGGCCCTGATGGAGCTATCTACAAAATTAGACACAACATCACGTGTTTGACCAAATTTGTGGTATACATAATTGAATGCCATTGTGGAAAGTTCTATGTAGGCAGCACCATCAGGACTTTCAAGGAAAGAATTTCGGAACATATAAGAGCTATACAGAGGAGAGACCCCAA
This sequence comes from Lissotriton helveticus, assembly GCF_964261635.1. Lineage (NCBI taxonomy): Eukaryota > Metazoa > Chordata > Amphibia > Caudata > Salamandridae > Lissotriton > Lissotriton helveticus. Next base: position 290,871,144 of record NC_136069.1, on the reverse strand, counting down.
ATACCCTGTGGCTCTACACGTAACTGAATGTCAACCATTGGTAGATGATATCAAAGTACGTGTTTTCGGCATAGATGTAATTCCCCTCGACATTAGAGGGGGCAACCGCGAACTTAAGCTCAGACGTAGGGAGGCAACTTGGATCATGCGTCTAAGATGCGTGGAACAGGGGCTCAACTACGACCCTGAGCTTCAATTCTTCTTAGGCGACTAGGCAGCCGTCTGGGGGATCCTTCTTCTACATAGACTTACTGAACCTTTAATGCACGATCAGCGAGGAACTCACAATGTCACATACAGACATTTCTAGATACACCTACCATGTACTATGATATCTAAGAAGATAACTACTATGTATATTATGTTAACACATGATCCCATAAGCGACTATACCATGTAATACCTCTGACCAATACCTAGGTCTAATATTGTATAATGATCATAATGTTTAAAAAACTAATTACAATATGTTTTGAACCCGTTGATGAAAATGTGATGCTCACTAACGAGAGGTGCGGGTGGGCACTTTCACTCGAAATTACTTAGGTCACTGAATTTTATGATTTTCTCGCTTGGGTCGTGGAACCCAAATACTCACTTGCGCACCAACCACCTTCACGCGCCTCCCGTTCCCAACTTTGTTAGACCTCTCATTCTAGGCAGGCTAAGACATTACGAGTTCCTTTTCGAAACGACTTTCTCGTTTATTACGAGTTCCTCTTTGAAACGACTTTCTCGTTCCTTCCAATCAAAACGACTTCTGCATAGAACTGAATGCATATTTCTGATATATTTTCTAATGTACTTCTGCCATTTAAAGATGGCGAACCCTTTCATCCTTACCACTGACAACGTGGACATCATCGATTTCTACCTTTGTCTATAAAGCAATCCCCCCCTCCTGGTCACGTGTCCGTACAGAGAGACGGCGACCGGGAACCACAGGAGGAGGGATTGCAAAACAGAGGTAAGCAGTAACTAACTCCCGTTATCACCACCGTTTTTTCTGAAGCCCATGGTACAGGGCTTTCTTAGAGCTAACCCACGCTCTTGTTTCCCGTTGTATAGCGCATCGCCTTTTTGAGAGACGTACTCGTCTCTAGCCAGCCAAGTAACAGACGGATCCCCTCCCGGCTACCTCCTGACACACCAGGAGTCAGGTACCTGATTATTTTTAGTCCTATATATCGTATCTCTTCATAAGAGGTAACATGTCCTCAAGTAAGAACACGCTATTAAGCGCGTCAAGTATTTAAGACCTGAAACACCAGAAGTCTAGTATTTTCTCCTTAACGGAGTGCTCTAGAGACCCATTACTTTATGATACAATACAATATGTCCTTTTATAACGTTGCGCTAACTCGCGCATTCAATTGACTTATTTTTCTTTCTGTAATCCCCTTTTACACAGAGTGGATAAATACGATAATTTTGGACTTTCTTGAATACAGAGTGCAAATTAACCAGTACCTTCTACGTGACTATCATAAAGGGACAGACCGTTTCCATATAGTCACAATTAGATTCGTGGTAAGAATACCGCACTCTCTGTCCGCCATCTATTCCACTGAGTAGGTGTTCCTTCCTTTTTTTCCCCCACCTTAGAATGCTTCTCCTAATGATTCCCTTTTTGTATATACTCTTTCCTCTAGTCTCTCTCCGGCAAGTGCTGTCCAGTATACGGATATTAGCCCAGACCTAATACTAAATACCACGAAAGTACCATTCCACAAGGTAAATAATCCATAATGGCGAGAGAGAGTAACTTGTTCTATCTTATCCAATCACACGTTTTTAATGGGCGTAATAACGGAACTCCCTACGTACCCCTAAACAACACGGATAGAAGTTACACCGATCAACCACGTCATGTTACCGTTATGGTCCCTCACCCACACCCCCTCACAGAGTCTCACTTAGTTTTATTCTGACTGATCCACTACTGCATGAACCCTCGGAATGCAAGATCTCCGTGTATGTGTTAAACACGATCACACACCAAAGCTTTATGTCACAAAACTTCATGTCTATGCACCACCACCCAAGGGCAACCACTCACAACCTTGGAGTGACACATGCACTAATGTGTTGACGTCACCACTACACAACACTATCACGTGCGAACCCACACGTACGGCACTACTGCATGTTGGCTGCACCTTGTCACCATTTGCAGTATGTAACAACGGCAGTACTGATTTTATATATGTTATTCTTGTATCATCAGCCCTGAAGAGTCGTGTTGACTCAACTGTACACGACGAAACACGTGTCGGCTTTGCATAACATCTCTTGAGTCTGGAGAGAATAAATCATCTTCTTGCTGTATCAAGAACGCACCAAAGATTCTGCTTCTGTTTCATTATATATATTTTTTCAGTCATTGCACTGTTTGTGATACTCTGTTGTAGTAGCGAGAGCACACTTGTATATACATTGTTTAGTCCCTTGACTTTTTAGACGGTTAAGGGTGTTTTTCCGCCTGCTCTTTACGCACTACATGTCTGATTGTTAATCAACACCCTGTAACGTATATCCTAGGCAGTGCGCCTGTTTAATCTGATTTTCTAAAAACCCCACTGAAGTGTTTCTTGAGTTTGCAGATTGGGCGCCTCCACGTTACGTTTTTGTACCACTAGACCCTAATCTAGACATCCTACTGTCCACCACACCATGGACAGGACTAAAGCAGCAGCAGATCTTTTTGAGAATCTGGCCAAGTGCATGCCCACACACCAGGCATCAGCCACGGCAGGTCCTGCACGCATAGAGGGTTTAAGAGACAAGTTCTTTAAACTTGAAAAACTAAAGAAACAAGAAAACTCCCGTTGGTGGGACGGAGCAACTCTGAAACATTACCTGAAACTTAAACTAGTTCCTAGAGGACTACGGTCCAACATCTTCCCGACCTATGACGATCTAGACCGGGATCTCATGAGCAAATGGGAAGATTCGCTGAACCTGAATTCGATCACACTAATAGACATTCTCATTGAGAGTGCTGATCGGAAGACTGCCCTATTACAATCAGAAATCTCTGTGGTAGAACAAGAGATCAAAGACCTGAACAAACCTGAGGCCACTGTTAAAAATTACACCATTCTGGACGAAATTCTCCTGAAACACCAATCCGAAATCCAGAGCAGGAAGGCACGTCAAATTAAAAGGGATGAGGCAGACTATAAAAATGGCAGGGTATACACCTTTGATCGCAAGTATGACTCCTTAATCCCGAAACCTAAGGCAGGCCCACAAACCGGCAGAACTACCACCACCAACTCTGCTAGTTCCAGCACCACCTCTCTGAGTTCTACTGGACTCAGCGACATAGAAAATGAAATTCTGGCCAATTCTGAACCTCATAATTCAACCTTTTTTTTAGAGATGCAACGAGTAAGGAGAGGCAACAGGACTCAGCCACCCAGAGCCGCCACAGACCCAGAACCCACAGGGGGAAACGTAGGATCAAGCGAGGAATATCGCAGGAAATTGAGGTCAGGCACACAGAGGAACCAACCACACTAGGTGACACAGTTCAAGTCATAAACCTTTCCTCTCTTCCTCTAACATCCGATATGACATCCTTACTTGGCAGAGGTTTGAATTTCAATCCTTATTCCACCGGCGACATATGCCAAACCAAAATTGATATCTTTAAGTTCATACGTAATCTCAAACTCAAGAAACATTTTGCTGGATCACAAGACTTGCAGAAACAACCTAGACACATCCCGACTGTATTTGACAATGTACCTTTGACCATTAAAGATGTGCAATCCACACACCTGCTTCTTTCTTTGACAGATAGGGAAGATAGTCCACTTGAAATGGAAAGACTCCTTGAAGAGCTAGATGTCGAGACCGATTACAGTATCACGAGTGGCCTTAAGAGTAGATCCAAATGGACTCCCACACTAGCAGGGGGCAACAATATTGACAAATTTTACAGACACGTCCTTGAGGATCTCAATAGTACCAACATTAAGAACCTTGACACGAAATTTAGATATAGAGACAACTTGACCAAGGGTGAACGGTCAGCACTCTCTATTCTTAGCGACAACCACAAAATTATCATCAGGGAAGCGGACAAAGGGGGGAATGTGGTGGTCATGGATCTCAATGACTACAACAATGAGGTCCTTGGCCAACTGAGTGATGACTCTTGTTATGAGCTTATTGACCATAACCCTATGGGTCCATTAACAATACTACTAAATGGACTCCTATTGAATTGGAAACAATCTGGTCTACTTGATGACAATGAATATTTGTATCTCAAAGTCTTCAGACCCACATATCCGTGGCTGTATACCCTACCCAAAGTCCATAAGAATCTACCATTCCCACCGGGCAGACCGATAGTATCGGGGATTGGGGGCCCCACCGAAAGAATCGCAGAATATGTGGATCTTTTTCTGGGACCTCTAGTCAAGAACCTTCCATCTTTCATACAGGATTCGAAACACATACTGAACATCATGTCAGACCTGGAGTGGCAGCAAGGTACTAGACTAGTAACTTTGGATGTGGTGTCCCTGTACACCAGCATCAATCCTGAAATAGGTATCAGTGCTATTACCAAACTTCTTTCAAATAGACCTGCTTCGCTATGGGCACATACCAACATGCTGCTACACATGATGAAGATCATCCTGGACAATAACTTTTTCATTTTTAATCGGAATTGGTACAGACAGAAGAAGGGAGTAGCCATGGGCTCGAAATTCTCACCCTCCTTCGCTAATCTCTTCATGGGGGCCTTGGAAACCGACCTAATATGGGGTATCAAAGGCAAACCATACATTGACTCCATAGTCTACTGGGGGCGATACATTGACGACTGCTTTCTCTTATGGTCAGGATCCGAGGAACTTCTCCAATCCTTCTTTGAGTATCTAAACAATAACCTATGGGAGATCAGTTTCACCATGCGCCACAGCCTCACCAACATTGAATTCTTAGATCTGGAATTCTACGTTAGAAATAACCAATTGCATTCCAAACTATACAGGAAACCAACCTCTTGTAACTCCATTCTTCACGCTTCAAGCTTTCACCCTGAGCATCAGTTACGGTCTATCCCATATGGAGAATTCCTAAGGGCTAAACGCAACTGCAGTGAAGTAATGGAATTTGATAACTGTATCATGACCATGAAAAATAGATTTCAAAAGAGAGGATATTCGAGCTCATCCCTTCTAAAAGCAGAACGTAAATCCAGAGTCATCTCTAGACCAGATTGTCTGAAAGCACGTACGGAGGTTGAGTCCTCCAAACAACCAATCAGACTTATTACTGAATTCAATGCACTTAACTATCACGTCAAAAAGAGCTTCAACAAACACTGGAAAATCTTAACAGATGATCCTGTTCTTAAAGAGTTTCTTCCGAACAGACCTTCCATCACATACAGAAAGGGCTTTACCCTGAGAAACAAACTAAGCCCTACAGTCCCCCACAACACACCGGCTCAGGACTGGCTATCCACACGAGGTCTTGGTTTCCACAAATGTGGGTTTTGCTCCATGTGTATTTGGGGCAAACATGGTACCAAGACTTTCAAAGGCCCTGATGGAGCTATCTACAAAATTAGACACAACATCACGTGTTTGACCAAATTTGTGGTATACATAATTGAATGCCATTGTGGAAAGTTCTATGTAGGCAGCACCATCAGGACTTTCAAGGAAAGAATTTCGGAACATATAAGAGCTATACAGAGGAGAGACCCCAAATACCCTGTGGCTCTACACGTAACTGAATGTCAACCATTGGTAGATGATATCAAAGTACGTGTTTTCGGCATAGATGTAATTCCCCTCGACATTAGAGGGGGCAACCGCGAACTTAAGCTCAGACGTAGGGAGGCAACTTGGATCATGCGTCTAAGATGCGTGGAACAGGGGCTCAACTACGACCCTGAGCTTCAATTCTTCTTAGGCGACTAGGCAGCCGTCTGGGGGATCCTTCTTCTACATAGACTTACTGAACCTTTAATGCACGATCAGCGAGGAACTCACAATGTCACATACAGACATTTCTAGATACACCTACCATGTACTATGATATCTAAGAAGATAACTACTATGTATATTATGTTAACACATGATCCCATAAGCGACTATACCATGTAATACCTCTGACCAATACCTAGGTCTAATATTGTATAATGATCATAATGTTTAAAAAACTAATTACAATATGTTTTGAACCCGTTGATGAAAATGTGATGCTCACTAACGAGAGGTGCGGGTGGGCACTTTCACTCGAAATTACTTAGGTCACTGAATTTTATGATTTTCTCGCTTGGGTCGTGGAACCCAAATACTCACTTGCGCACCAACCACCTTCACGCGCCTCCCGTTCCCAACTTTGTTAGACCTCTCATTCTAGGCAGGCTAAGACATTACGAGTTCCTTTTCGAAACGACTTTCTCGTTTATTACGAGTTCCTCTTTGAAACGACTTTCTCGTTCCTTCCAATCAAAACGACTTCTGCATAGAACTGAATGCATATTTCTGATATATTTTCTAATGTACTTCTGCCATTTAAAGATGGCGAACCCTTTCATCCTTACCACTGACAACGTGGACATCATCGATTTCTACCTTTGTCTATAAAGCAATCCCCCCCTCCTGGTCACGTGTCCGTACAGAGAGACGGCGACCGGGAACCACAGGAGGAGGGATTGCAAAACAGAGGTAAGCAGTAACTAACTCCCGTTATCACCACCGTTTTTTCTGAAGCCCATGGTACAGGGCTTTCTTAGAGCTAACCCACGCTCTTGTTTCCCGTTGTATAGCGCATCGCCTTTTTGAGAGACGTACTCGTCTCTAGCCAGCCAAGTAACAGACGGATCCCCTCCCGGCTACCTCCTGACACACCAGGAGTCAGGTACCTGATTATTTTTAGTCCTATATATCGTATCTCTTCATAAGAGGTAACATGTCCTCAAGTAAGAACACGCTATTAAGCGCGTCAAGTATTTAAGACCTGAAACACCAGAAGTCTAGTATTTTCTCCTTAACGGAGTGCTCTAGAGACCCATTACTTTATGATACAATACAATATGTCCTTTTATAACGTTGCGCTAACTCGCGCATTCAATTGACTTATTTTTCTTTCTGTAATCCCCTTTTACACAGAGTGGATAAATACGATAATTTTGGACTTTCTTGAATACAGAGTGCAAATTAACCAGTACCTTCTACGTGACTATCATAAAGGGACAGACCGTTTCCATATAGTCACAATTAGATTCGTGGTAAGAATACCGCACTCTCTGTCCGCCATCTATTCCACTGAGTAGGTGTTCCTTCCTTTTTTTCCCCCACCTTAGAATGCTTCTCCTAATGATTCCCTTTTTGTATATACTCTTTCCTCTAGTCTCTCTCCGGCAAGTGCTGTCCAGTATACGGATATTAGCCCAGACCTAATACTAAATACCACGAAAGTACCATTCCACAAGGTAAATAATCCATAATGGCGAGAGAGAGTAACTTGTTCTATCTTATCCAATCACACGTTTTTAATGGGCGTAATAACGGAACTCCCTACGTACCCCTAAACAACACGGATAGAAGTTACACCGATCAACCACGTCATGTTACCGTTATGGTCCCTCACCCACACCCCCTCACAGAGTCTCACTTAGTTTTATTCTGACTGATCCACTACTGCATGAACCCTCGGAATGCAAGATCTCCGTGTATGTGTTAAACACGATCACACACCAAAGCTTTATGTCACAAAACTTCATGTCTATGCACCACCACCCAAGGGCAACCACTCACAACCTTGGAGTGACACATGCACTAATGTGTTGACGTCACCACTACACAACACTATCACGTGCGAACCCACACGTACGGCACTACTGCATGTTGGCTGCACCTTGTCACCATTTGCAGTATGTAACAACGGCAGTACTGATTTTATATATGTTATTCTTGTATCATCAGCCCTGAAGAGTCGTGTTGACTCAACTGTACACGACGAAACACGTGTCGGCTTTGCATAACATCTCTTGAGTCTGGAGAGAATAAATCATCTTCTTGCTGTATCAAGAACGCACCAAAGATTCTGCTTCTGTTTCATTATATATATTTTTTCAGTCATTGCACTGTTTGTGATACTCTGTTGTAGTAGCGAGAGCACACTTGTATATACATTGTTTAGTCCCTTGACTTTTTAGACGGTTAAGGGTGTTTTTCCGCCTGCTCTTTACGCACTACATGTCTGATTGTTAATCAACACCCTGTAACGTATATCCTAGGCAGTGCGCCTGTTTAATCTGATTTTCTAAAAACCCCACTGAAGTGTTTCTTGAGGTCTTGCAAGTAATTAAGAGCTTGAAAAGAAGAAAAGCGGCTGGACCTGATGCAATTCCCAATGAGATCTACCTAGTTTTGAAGGAATCGCTGGCCCCTAAATTAGCAGATCTTTTTAATACTATTTAACTAGAGGGTTCCCTGATCCCAAAAACCTGGACTGAGGAAACCATCAGTCTGATTTTAAAACCTGGGAAACACCCTTTAAAATGTGAGTCATACAGGCCCATATCACTCCTCAACAATGACTATAAAATATTCACCCAGATTCTGGCACAAAGGCTTGGGTCTCTCTCTAATAATTTAATCCACCAAGACCAGAAGGGCTTCATGAGGGGGAGACAGTTACACGATCTTACACACCAACTTATTGGAGCCATTGATTTTGCAGCTCAAGAAAAAGTCCTCCTCGCGGTTTTCACATTCGACTCAGCAAAAGCTTTCGACCGCGTAAACTGGTCATACCTGCAAAAGGTTATCCATCACCTTAATCTAGGGAGGAATTGTTTAAGGGTCATTGCGAATATATACTCAGCTCAAGTGGGCAAAATACTTTCAGATCAGACGAGGCACTAGGCAGGGTTGCCCACTCTCCCCACATCTCTTCAACCTATATATAGAACCTTTAGCCAACATGATAAGGTCTTCTGAAGAAATTACACCTTTTAGTTTTAACGGTTGGGTCCTGAAAGTGGCATTATATGCTGATGATTTAATGATTTATACAAGTAGCCTGCATGAATCTCTTGTTAGCATAAACTGCTTATTATCCGAATTTGGGAGGATTTCCGGATACCAGATTAACCATGAAAAAACAGAGGTTATGCACTGGAATATAACAACCCCCTTGATAAAATCTAAAAATAAAATCAAATGATTGAGGATCGAAGTCCTAAGAAATATTGAAGAAACTGCTCAAGCCATTCTCGACCTTAAAACAAATGAAATGAGGAAAATGTTAAAATCATGGAGCTGTCTCCATGCCACCTTCATGGGGAGAGCAAATGTCATCAAAATGGCCATTCTACCAAAGTTCACTTTTATATTTAACGCTATTCCCCTGGCGTTCAATTCAGTGGGTATAACAAAGATACAGAGCGAAATCAATACCTTTATTTGGGCATCTAAAGGGGTAAGAATAGCCTGGAGAAAGCTCTGCCAAAAGAAAAGCCGGGGGGATCGCCAGCCCAGACTTAGCCATGTACTACAAAACCTTTCAACTAAAAAATATTAGGATTCTTTTTCGTGGCCATGGGTTCTATCCTGCCTACTGGAAAGCTGTAACTGACTATGATCAATGTCTTTACAAGTTCGGCCACCCTAAATACTTCAAAAAGATCAGACTGAAGGTATTAAGATCAGCATATAAAACTTGGTTCGAGATAAGGAAAATTTGGAAGTTTGCGTATTATAGTCCTCTGGCTTCAATATGGAACTCGCCGGGTACACCAGATTGTCTGAAAGACTCCTTAGCAGGCCCTCTGAAAAAAAGCAGGAATAGAGAAGTGGGGTGACTTTCTTTAAAATTAAAATCTTAAGCATTGGGACGTTTTAGTGGAAAGTATAAATAATGAAATATAGAGATTTGAATATTACCAGATGGCCAGCTGGGCTAGAGAACAAGTTACATCACCGGACTCTTGCTGGAAGCTGGAGGAAGATATACAGAAAAATACAACTCGAAAAGAAGTATCGATGTGCTACTGGCCCCCGATCGAGGGAAACAAGTCCGATTTTGACATACCCAACATCGCATTGAAGAAAACCTTTCCGGCTCAAGACTTGCAACATTTTTGCCAAGTATCCTGTACTTTTTTATGGCACATTATTGTTTCTTCACCTCTTAGGAGAAATCATCTTTTTTACTTTGCACAGGTCGTACTGGACACCCAAACAATTGTCAAGGATGAATACACAGGTGATGAAAAAGTGTCCCAAATGCAGCAAGATGAAGGCTAACGACATACATATGTTCCAGACATGCATTTACCTTGATGCTTATTGGCACGCAGTTGGTAGGATTGTTGATAAAGTCTTAGGGCCAGATGTAGGTAATTTTATTTTACCACTTCTTAAATACCGAATCATACCGATTCGGTATTTAAGAAGTGGTAAAATAGAGGGGGGGAGATGTAGGTATTTCAGATTCGGTAAATACCTACCTCAATTCCGTATTTTACCACCCAATTGGAATGGGTGGTAAAATATCGAATTCTGAAGGCCTGTAGCACTGTAAACAGTGCTACCTACATCTGGGTTTTACCGAATCGGTAAAATTACCGATTCGGTATTTTACAGATTCAGTAAATTTACCGTTTCGGTAAATTTACCGAATCTGTAAAATATTGGCCCCTACATCTCGAAAACCAATTACCGGTCAGTAACAGCCGAAATCGGCCGTTACCGACCGGTAATTGGCGACCTACATCTGGCCCTTAGATACCAATATCAAGGTAAGCACTTTTACTATTATATTTGGCACTTTAGACAACGATGATTCTAGCAATATTTAAGTAAAAATCAGAATCATTTTCTATTTACTGCTATGTTACTAGCTAGATGTGAAGTGTGTAAAAAGTGTATTCTTCCATCACCGCCTAAAGCAGACGATTGGGTCAGAGCAGTGAACTAGTTTAGAAACCTGGACGAACTGAGAGGTAACAGCAAACGCACGAAATATTGGGAACTCTGGGATAGAGCTGAGTGGTAGGGTAGAAAGGGATGTCCAATGATTTAAAAACAACACGATCAAGCAAGTTCTCGAGTTTCTTCATGGTGGCACACTGTTGTATCAAAACTCAATGGAATTTGCTGGTTCTTATGACATCGTCTCCTTGGGCGTTCCTCCATGCACGATTAAGAGGTGACCCTGTTGCCATAATCATAAAGATCATATAAATGAGGAAAAAAAATAGTGGCAGAGGAGGGAGGAACAGGAAGAAGTGGCCCCAACAATAAGTGGTGGTACTGGCAATACAGTTATCAACCTCTCCGCAATCACCTTAACTACTGTGGAGACCCAACTATTATCATTAGGGCTTTCGTACTGCCCACCCAACGATTTTAAATATTTTCAGTCCAGCGTGGATTTATACAAATTTATTAGGAAGCTGAAATTGTAAAATTTTTATAAGCTTAAAAATACAACAGATTTGGTACATGATGCAAACCAACCTTCCGTACCTGCATCTACTTTACAGGTTTATGATGTCAGCATGTTAAGAACTTTGCATTCTTTATCCTCAGATGAGGATATTACTTCCAACTCCACACAAACTGATCTTTTGTCAATAGGAATCAGTGGTAGCAGTGCGAGAGAAAGTTCCTTTCATCCACCATCAAAATTTGTCCCTATGTTGCCCAAAGACGCTATCGACATTTTTAATGATTGTGTGACTGAGGACCAGAAAAATCTAAACAAAAATGTTCTGCGCAAAAATCAACGCAGGAGCTATCGGGATGTACAATACTCTAAACTCATGTGCAAACTTAAAAGAAACAGGGATCTGATAATCAACCAGTCAGACAAAGGGGGCAACTTAGTTGTATGGCCGAGAGACCAATACATGCAAGAAGCTAAGTGACATCTGAGTGACACTCTATGCTACAGGAAAGCATCTCCTATTGAATTGGCTCAAGTGAAGGACAAGGTTTTTAAAGATCTAGCACAGTGGAAACGTCTGGGACTTCTAAGTAAAGATGAGCACAGTTTCCTTAAAAATGAGCCTCCCACAACACCAATTTTGTATTTTATCGTAAACGTACACAAGAATACTACCCCAGTACCTGGCAGACCCATCATTTCAGCCCAATGTAGTCTCTTAGAACTGATGTCTAAATACGTAGACTAGTATCTTTGTGAATTTGTGGAGGTTCTGCCATCATGTATTAAGGACACAGGACATTTTTTATCAAAACTACAAGATGTTGTATGGCATGAGGATTATTGTTTCATTGTAATGGACATCAGTGCCCTGTATACCAGCATCAATCATGCAGATGGCCTTAATGCAGTCAGGTACTATTTGGGCAATCATAATGTTGAATTTTGATGAGCATAATACGATGTTGTGTACTATGATTGAGACATGTCTTACCAACAATTTCTTTTATGTTCAACAAGTTGACCCATCAGCAGCTACGGGGTGGCGATGGGGGCTTGCATCTCCCCCAGCTATGAGTGTCTCCACGTTGACTGTTGGGAGCAGCGGGTCCTCAAAACCCTCCACAAAACTGCATATGATTCACATGTTCTCCATTGGTGGAGATTTATTGATGACGTTTGTGTCATTTGGAAGGGGTCAGAGGTGTCTGCTCTCAATTTTGTTAGTGAAATCAATAACACCAATTTGAATTTAACATTTACTGCACACATTAGTGCCAGCTGTGTCCAATTTTTAGATGTGGAGCGTTATGTTAACAACAACAGTATAGAAACCAAGCTGTACAGATAGAGCACTGCAGGCAATTCCATTCTGCATGCCAGCAGTGCTCATCCTTCTCATCTCATTTGCAGTATTCCCTACGGGGATTTCCTGCGTATTAGAAGGATTTGCAGTACTGAGATTGACCTTACCTTCTGTCAAACAGAAGCTTTTAAGAGATTTTTGGCAAGAGGTTACAAGACAAATGATTTAGAAAAGGCCCGGGTTAAGGCCAATAGCATTGACAAACAAGAATTCCTGCAGGGCCAAACAGCTGCAACGAAAGCCACCAAAATATCCTCTGGTCAGTTACCCAATACCACAGACTCAATTAGGTTAATAAGCACATACAGCTGCCAGGAAGATTATTTATAGTCACTGGCCGATCATATTATCTGACCTCACATTATCACAGATCGTGCCTAATCGTCCTACTCTTACATTCAGACGCTCTCCCTCGATGAGGGATGCGCTGGTCAGAACCAGCCCAGAGGTAGCAGTTTCCAATACCTTGTTTTCACTGAGGTTAGGTTTTTTTAAATGCACAAGTTGTAGGGCTTGTAGGTTTGGGAGAAACGTCACTGAATATATCATTGCCTTTGAGAAATTGACGGTTAAGATTCAGGGTCACCTCACGTGTCGCACGGAGTATGCAGTATATGTATTAGAGTGCACATGCCAACTCAGATATGTGGGAAGCATGAAGCTTCAGGTGTTTAACAGAATCATCCAGCATTTGAGGGCAGTGGTCATTTCTGACCCAAACTACCCAGTGGCCCATCACTTTAAACTTGTGCATAACAACAACCTGAATGAGTTATGTTACTTTGTAATTGGATCAGTACCAAAGCGTGTTTGAGGAGGGAACAGAGAAAAATTACTGTGTCAGCTGGAATCCCACTTTATTGTAGTATTGGGCACCAAAATGCCGAATGGCTTAAATACGGAAGTTATATACCTTTTTATAATGGGGTTTTTCCCAGGTATAAAATGATTGTCCACACTAATTAACTCATTAACAACTGTTTCCTTAAATTTGTATCAACATTTTTAAATTATTTATGAAATGTTTTTAAGAATTATTTATGAATTTTTATATGAGATTTGTGATATATTAACTTAAAAGGCATCTGGTACCCCCTGTGTGATTATAGTCCTAGTTCTAGTTGGGATTCCCTAACTAACATCTTTAAACGGTTCTAATGTGCAGTTTATCAATGGACTTGCACCATCAAATATCCCTCATATTACTCTTACAGCTGAAGCTTTTGAGTTGACAGCTGTTTTAACTACCCTTAACTGAGATTTCTATGTTTTTCCATGGTTGCTTTGACTAATATTGTGTAACTATTTTTAACATCTAAAGATAGCTTATCAAGTTTGAACCTTATTTTTATGCCGAGTTTGTACTCTTCACCATGTGATTGTGCACTTGCACTTTATTTTTCAGTGCAGTAGGAATGAATTTGGCTACTGACCCGACCCGTAATACATATATATATATATATATATATATATATATATATATATATATATATATATATATATATACAAAAAAAATGAATCAGCATTTTTTACACATGTGCCAACTCTGCCACTTTTTTGCACTGGCACTTTAGTTTTGTTAAGCGTACAATGGCAATAATATTATTGGGAACACCCCGACTTGGTGCACGACTGCTGTAACTTTATTGAGGGGACTGGACTATGTTATTTGATTTTATGGCACTGAATCAAAGGAGAGAGGGAGGACTAGGTAAGCTAGTCCGGATCCCCGTAATTATATGTCAAAATCAAGAAGGACTAGCTAGGTTTTATATAAGGAAGACTCAATGGAGTACGTATGTCAAGAAAAAACCGGTGGTTTTTTTTGAAAGCCCTCACCCACCAACCTAGTTGGTGGCATGCTTCATCATCGGGCCCACCACAGTGGCACCTAACGTGCCCCGGGTGTGCTTCAACGCCAGATTACTGCGGAGCTGGTATAATTGCTGAGTGTGCAGTGTGGTGAGTGTGAAGGTGAAGATTAAAAAGCCATACAAAAATCCCAGCACCCGAGGGTAAAACTATTTTAATATACTGGGTCTCTGGTGGCAAATTAAAAGGCAGACGGACACGGTGGAGTATGGATTATGACCTCCAGTGTCCAGTGGTCTACATGTTTCAGCCTGGCCTTTCTTAATTTAAAACAGGCTTTCCTCAGGACCAAGTGAGTATGTGTGGGTTTTGAATAGATAATTTACAGTGAGTGTTTTTTGTTTTTATGTGTAGCACTCCCTACGGTGCTATATGGGTGAGAAGGGGGTTCCCTCTCGCTTTGCTACATATAACATGAAAGGGAGACAGACAGACGTACAAGGTAGAGTCATATTAGCATATTATTGCAGAAACAGTCGTCATTCCACCGTCTTATAAGGTGAGTGAACGAACTATGCATGGCTAAGGTGTGGCCTTGTCAGTGGCAAGACTCAAGTGATAGTTATCTAGAAGCCGGTTGTTGTGGTGAGCTAGAATACGGAAAATACCAACGTGAGGTTCAGGTAAGTAAAAGAAAGTTTTCCTCACACAGTATTTATCTGTTCAAAGCCTTCTTGGGTCGCCTGGCAGAGAAAAAGACCCTGGAAGAAGGTAGTATTGGTTTTTAGAAAATTATCCAACCTGCAAGGGAAGACCTCAACACCTTACCCCAACAGTAGCTGTAGAGCGCAGCCTCATTACTCACGAAGATGTCGATCTGGTTCCTCCTTGGACCTGTCGTCCTTCTGCGGCACCCGGTTGTGAAAGGAGGGCTTGGCCGGGCTTGTTTATAAAGCCTTCGTGATTGCCTGCACCTGGGTGAGGGTAGAAATAGAGGGAGGGGTGCCCTTGCGCGAAAGCGCCATGTCATCCGTGTACAGCGCATGCGCAGTGGGTAATGGTGCCTGTTCAGAGCGCGAGCCTTGGATTAGTGTTCTCCGCGCATGCGCGGATGAGCAAAGGCTGTGTGCAGTTACCGCGCATGCGCGGTAGAATAAATGGGCGCTCGCTGTTATCGGCATAATGAGCACATTATAGCTCCAAGAAACAGCGGGGCAAGCAAGTTAATTAACATGCTTATGTGGAAATAAACCATTAGGAGAATTAAATCGTAGGTGGTACAAATTGGGTGGATGCACAGTATGGTAGGGAGAAGAAAAGGTAACAGTATATCAAGTAGTGGGGGAATTCCACGGTATGGAGTCATTCAGCCCCCCAGTATGGGTGGACAAACGATAAATCCAGCGTTGTTCTTTCTGGAGGAGATATCTTTCATTATTCTCAGTTAAGGCAAATTGTTCAACACAAAGGGGTAACACCACCACCGGGAAGACCAATTGTGTCTGGAAACCAATCACTCCTAGAGCCCCTGTCACGCTTCTGCGATTTCTTCCTAAACCCTCTGGTCCAACTCACGCCTTCATACATTAAGGACACGAAACATCTCCTCAATGTGATTAAAGAAATCAACTTCAACCCTGAAACCCAACTTCTTGTTGGACTAGACATTGAGAGCCTGTACACTAGCCTACCCCAGGACGCTACACTGGAAGTACTGGAGGAAGTGCTAATGGGGACTACCTGGAACCATCACACTCCACGTAGCTTTATAATGGAATGTGCTACCCTCGCTTTGAAGGACAACTACTTCGAGTACGAGGGCAAGCTGTACCTGCAGACCAATGGGACGAGCATGGGGAGCGTTTTCGCTCCCAGCATAGCCGGTCTTTATGTGGCCCACTTTGAAAAAACACACATACAATCTGTGAACAATCCCTATATAGCTAACATCAGCATGTGGCGTCGCTATATTGACGATATCCTGGTTATCTGGGAGGGTAACCAGGAATCCCTGGATGAATTCCTCATGTGGATCAATACCCGCGATAACTACCTGAGATTTACCTGCACGAGCAGTGCCTCTGAATTGGCCTTTCTGGACCTTAACATCAAAGCTGCCATGAATGGCCTGACAACTACGACCTACTACAAACCTACATCAAGGAACTCCCTTCTGAGGTTTGATAGCTTCCACCCCAGACCTCTACGGGAGAATCTCCCGTATGGCCAGTTTTTGCGCCTCAGACGCAATTGCAGCCGGATCCAGGACTTCAAACAACAGTCAGCCAACCTAGTCCGTAAATTGGAAGATAGGGGATACCCCACAAGGATCCTAAACACCACCTGCAAGAGGGCACGGAACCAGAATAGGGAGGCGCTACTTGAAGTTACAACTAGGCATACTGAGGAACCTACTCTGACATGCGTCACCACATTCAACACCGTCTCAAACCAGGTCTCCGGCATTATCAACAGGAACTGGAAAATTATAAATTCAGGCAATCGAAATTGGGAAAAACCCAGATTCGCATATAAGAGAGCGAAGAATCTGAAAGACTCCCTGGTACACACCAGACCTAGGCCCAACCAAGCCACTAAAGACAACACTGTCCTCAATGCGTGGGGCTTACCACCACTTACAGGACACCAGCCATGCAATAATTGCAGTGTGTGCCACCTCACATCCCCATCTAAAACCTTGGATTTGGAACCAGGAAAAGTATGGACACAACGCCAGTTCACTAATTGTAATTCTTCAAACCTGGTTTACCTGATGACATGTAGATGTGGCCTGCGATATGTGGGTATGACCACACGTAAAGTACGGACAAGAATGACTGAACACCGCAGCACCATCCGATGTGGCAAGAATATTAGTAAACTCACAGATCACTTTCTGTCCCACAATCACACCCCCAATGACTTCACTTGGACTGTGATTGAACAATTTGCCTTAACTGAGAATAATGAAAGATATCTCCTCCAGAAAGAACAACGCTGGATTTATCGTTTGTCCACCCATACTGGGGGGCTGAATGACTCCATACCGTGGAATTCCCTCACTACTTGATATACTGTTACCTTTTCTTCTCCCTACCATACTGTGCATCCACCCAATTTGTACCACCTACGATTTAATTCTCCTAATGGTTTATTTCCACATAAGCATGTTAATTAACTTGCTTGCCCCGCTGTTTCTTGGAGCTATAATGTGCTCATTATGCCGATAACAGCGAGCGCCCATTTATTCTACCGCGCATGCGCGGTAACTGCACACAGCCTTTGCTCATCCGCGCATGCGCGGAGAACACTAATCCAAGGCTCGCGCTCTGAACAGGCACCATTACCCACTGCGCATGCGCTGTACACGGATGACATGGCGCTTTCGCGCAAGGGCACCCCTCCCTCTATTCCTACCCTCACCCAGGTGCAGGCAATCACGAAGGCTTTATAAACAAGCCCGGCCAAGCCCTCCTTTCACAACCGGGCGCCGCAGAAGGACGACAGGTCCAAGGAGGAACCAGATCGACATCTTCGTGAGTAATGAGGCTGCGCTCTACAGCTACTGTTGGGGTAAGGTGTTGAGGTCTTCCCTTGCAGGTTGGATAATTTTCTAAAAACCAATACTACCTTCTTCCAGGGTCTTTTTCTCTGCCAGGCGACCCAAGAAGGCTTTGAACAGATAAATACTGTGTGAGGAAAACTTTCTTTTACTTACCTGAACCTCACGTTGGTATTTTTTGTATTCTAGCTCACCACAACAACCGGCTTCTAGATAACTATCACTTGAGTCTTGCCACTGACAAGGCCACACCTTAGCCATGCATAGTTCGTTCACTCACCTTATAAGACGGTGGAATGACGACTGTTTCTGCAATAATATGCTAATATGACTCTACCTTGTACGTCTGTCTGTCTCCCTTTCATGTTATATGTAGCAAAGCGAGAGGGAACCCCCTTCTCACCCATATAGCACCGTAGGGAGTGCTACACATAAAAACAAAAAACACTCACTGTAAATTATCTATTCAAAACCCACACATACTCACTTGGTCCTGAGGAAAGCCTGTTTTAAATTAAGAAAGGCCAGGCTGAAACATGTAGACCACTGGACACTGGAGGTCATAATCCATACTCCACCGTGTCCGTCTGCCTTTTAATTTGCCAACAGAGACCCAGTATATTAAAATAGTTTTACCCTCGGGTGCTGGGATTTTTGTATGGCTTTTTAATCTTCACCTTCACACTCACCACACTGCACACTCAGCAATTATACCAGCTCCGCAGTAATCTGGCGTTGAAGCACACCCGGGGCACGTTAGGTGCCACTGTGGTGGGCCCGATGATGAAGCATGCCACCAACTAGGTTGGTGGGTGAGGGCTTTCAAAAAAACCCACCGGTTTTTTCTTGACATACGTACTCCATTGAGTCTTCCTTATATAAAACCTAGCTAGTCCTTCTTGATTTTGACATTTGATTTTATGGCACATCTCAGCTGTATTAGCAGCAGCCGTTACAAAGTATATGCCTTTTTGCTCCTCATTGTCTCACGGCATTATAATGTATATACAATACTATTTGTTGGTATTAATTACATAATAATATATATTTTTTGTAGCTGTGTTAACAAATTTGTCGTGGCATAGACACAAACATAGATTATAACAAGGTTTTATGTTCCAAGGGTTGTTCCATTTTTACATCTAGTCTTTTTACTATTGCTATAACTCAAGGGAGTGGCTTTACTTGTTGATTTCACTATATTTATGTCTGTATTGGTCCAGCGCGTCATGTGATCAAGACCGCGGCAACACGGTCGAAACGCGTCAGGCTTGACACTAGTCTTTGCCCTATGGTTGCTGCTTTAATTTATCTGCAATAAAATCTCACCTCAACGAATGCGCAGTGGTCCGTTCCTGCTTTCTCGCCGAGCATTTGGGAAACCAGGAGTTTGGTTTCTTCATATATATCTCCTTTTGGGTTGTATTTCTTTAATTTAGTAAAAACAAAAAAGCTCAGGTAAACACTGCTCTTGAATACCTTTGAGTAATGGTCAACAGGCAAGTCTATTTTTAATGGAAACAAACCAGGGATCTTGTGCACAATGTCACTTTAAATGGATGTTCCAGACAGCGGGACTCCATGGTCCAGTTGCAGGCAGGAGCCGCAACACGTTGACCGTCCTCGCTTGGCACTAATGGTGTATTAAATAAAGCACTTTATGGTAAAAGAACCTGTGGACTTTTTTCTCTCTGTGCTGTGGAACTCTCGTCAAGTGTAAAAGCGAAGTTGTGTTGTATATCAATATATATATATATATATATATATATATATATATATATATTCTTTTTAATGGTATTATACCTCCCATCTTTTTTTACCTCCAATCGCTGTGACACATTAAACAATTTCATATCCTTCTATTTCAAATCCAATCAACTTTGCCCATTCAGGGCGATATAATTAATGTGTATTCTCCTGGTATCAGAATTATTCTAAATAAAGGGTTATATCAACATTTTACACTTACAATTGATGAAATATATTGATTAATGAATGATGTGAAAGATCATATCGCCAAACATCAAGTCGTAATTAAGGTACCCGGTATGTCGCTCAGTGAATATTTATTTATACACTGAACTAATTATGTTGTTGTTTGTATAAAATGAGCAATACTGATCGTTATAATTATAATTATGACAAGGATAGATCTTTCATGCATAAATGTTGCTGCATATTCCCTGTTAATTGAACATAATATTGCAGAAAAACTAGGAAAAGGATATGAAAAGTCATGATTTATGTGGTTTGAAATTAGTTATTTGTTTATCCTATTTTAAATGCTGCCACAGCAGACTTCTAAGATGGGTGCCATATAATCTGAGTATTAAACATGAATTGAGCCATCTTTTATGTTGATTACCTTTTGTATGCACCTTTTTTCACTTTAAAAATGATGGTTTGTAAATGTGAAACTAACATCGACAAGGCCGGAGTGGTGAAACGCGTCTGTCATTGCTGAGGGGGGTTCTACACAAATAAAAAATAAATTTATATACGAATAATCGTGTGTGCTCCTGTGTATGCAGTCCAAACTAAAGACAAACCACAAAACAAGACGCGGGAAAAGAGGGAGGGGATATACCCACACACAGCAAGAGCAACAGGGGCAAATGGTTAATGAAAATAGCGTTATCAATTTATCTGACCAATAACTCAGTGAAGATGAACTAAAGGTACTCCAATTAGGACTGACTTTCTGCCCCACAGCAGACTACAACTATGTGGAAACTAGTATAGATTTGTTTACATTTATTAGAAAATTAATCTTTTGGAAAATACATCCTATCCATCCAGAAAAGAGAGCAACGTCATAGGGAGCAGGTACAATAGAAGATACAGATCTTTTGACTGTCAACGATCTGAATACTCTTATGACAAATTTTGAATCATCAGAATCCACTATCCTTCCAGACAAGTTAGAAATTATTGTTATCTAGCTTCAAGATGCCGGGATTGAACAAGTAAGTGGCATCAGTGGACTAAAAAGAAAGTCACACACTACTCCACAGATGCCCTATGACGCTTTTGACGTCTTTAATGATGCTCTGATTCAAGACCTGAAAAAACTATAACAGCAAATGGTCTCTAACAAATCTTTCAATTTCCTGTTAAAACAATGGCAGGCCATTCAATCTCTCAAGGAAGACAGTTTGATAATTATTAAACCCTCATACAAGGGGGAAATATTGTGAATTTTCCCCGGGAACAATATCTTAGAAAAGCCTGGAATCAGCTTGTGGATACAAACTGCTATTTACCTACAACAAGAAGAGGCTACTCCACATGTATTGAAACTTTCCATCTGCAACCGAGAAAGATGAGGGGCTGTTGGACACGGACGAATTTAGTTTTCTTTTTTTGTGAGTACCCCACATTACCCACGTTCTATCACCTTCCTAAGGTACATAAAGACATTCACTGGCCACCGGGAAAATCTATAGTCGCTTCAATAAACAGTCTTCTTGAAAATTGTTCCATGTATTTGGACTCCTTCCTAGCACCATGGGTGAAGAATCTAAGCTCTTACATTAGAGATATGCAAGACTTTTTAAGGCTTATTGAAGGGATCAATTGGGAACCAGATATGCTGTTGATTACACTGGATATTACCAGTTTGTACACCTGCATTAATCACAGACAGGGAGTTGATGCTGTCAAATGGTTTTTAGAGAAGGGTTCATGAAATTTAGGAAACATAATGAAATGCTTCTCAAAATGTTAACATTCTGTTTAGAAAACAATATCTTTCGTTTTGCAGGGCAACTGGACAGACAACAACGCTGTACCACCATGGGCATGTGCTTCGCCCCCAGCTATGCAAATCTTTTCGCAGGCTAGTGGGAAAAGCACGCGGCCTGGAGAGAGGTGCCAGAAAAATGGCTAGAAAGGGTGATATTATGGGCCCATTACATTGATGACCTTTTCATCGTATGGAAGGGCTCATATTCCTCTGCCGAGGAATATATAACATTCTTAAGTTCAAATAATCTCAACCTTGCTTTTATTGGACACATCAGCAATACCCAGGTCATCTATTTGGATTTGGAAGTTTATGTTGAAAAATTCAAGTATCCTGACCCGACTCTATAGGAAACCAACGGTATAAAGCAGGAATATCGACGGGATAATATCGACTAGCATAAATATCGAGGTAAGAATATCGACTGTAAAAAATATCGTTGTAGTAAATATCGTTGTTGTAAATATCGTTTTTGTAGAATGACAAAAATATCGTCAAAATAAAATATCGTTTAGAGAAATATCGTTGAATATAATATCGACAAAATAATTGAATGTGTAATATAAGTGTAGAAAAATTTGTTTTATGTTTAAATATTATTAATTAAATGTTTATTTTTATTATTATAGGGATAAAAATGTATTTTTTTTTTAATATTAGTAAATATTTTAGGAGCGGGTTATTGGTATTATAGGGGATAAGGGTGGGTAGTAATTTAAAAAAGTAGTGTAAATAATATGTATATAATGGTAAAAAATTAGAAAAATTTAAATTAACATTTTTTTCAATGGCGAAATTTTAAATTTAATTTAAATTACTGAATTATTGATTGAATTGTTATTTTTTAAAGATTTAGTAGCGGGTTGTTGGTGATATAGGGGATAAGGGTGGGTAGTATATTAAAATATGTTTAATAAAATTTAAATTAAATTAAAATAAATTATAAATTGAAATACGAAAATGTATTTAATTTATTTGAAATTGAATGTATTATATAATAATTTGGTAATTAAGTGTTATATTTTTTATATAGTGTTTAATAAAAAAAATTCTATAAATAATACGAAATTAGAAATTTCAATATTGAAATTTCTAAATTGAAATTTAAAATTTTAAATTTTTTATTTCAAATTTGAAATTTGAAATTTTACATTTATTTTTTACATTATATTATTATAAGTCAAGTGTGTAATATTTTATGTTTGTGTATTTGTTATAATATATGCTAAGAATGAGTCAAAATACAAATAGACAAAGTTTGGGTTACATTTTTAAAATTTTTAAAACTTTTTTAAAATTGTTAAAAAATTTAGATTTTTGAAATTTTAAATTTTGGTTAAAAAATTTGGTATTATTATGTTCAAAATAAAATATTGTGTGATTGTAATTTAATAGTCTATTTTGTAGTATAATAGATAAGAGTGGTTATTAATATATATAGTGATGTTTATGTGTTATAATATCACAAATATTATTGTTTCCTGTCCAGCACTTTACCTGACTTATGTAGGATTGGAGTTAGAATAATTCTTTATTATGGTTTCTTGTCCAGCACTTTACCTGACTTATGTAGGATTGGAGTTAAAATTGTGATTTATTTTTGCTTACTGTTAAGTATTTTCTATATGTTATGTTTTATATTTTATATTTTATAAAAAAATAAATTAAATTTTTAAATTTTTTAATATTTTACAATTATTATGATATATAATTTTGCTATATTTTTTTAATAATAAACAAATATGATTCTTTTGTACATTTTTACATATATATCACAAGTGTCAACATTTATTAAGTACAATGGTAATATAGTTTTGGACACTTTTTTTATTCATACTTTTCAGTTGTTGATGCAAACATTTTCATATTTTTTAATACACTTTTTTCAAATATTTGTTTACATTCTACATTGCAATTTTTATCATATATACATTGTTATATTACATTAATTACTATATTAAATTTAAAATTTTTAAATTAAAATTTAATATGTTAATTAATTTACATGTAATTGTATTTTTCTAAAGTATGTACATAAAATTGTGTTCAGTGTTATACATATAAAAAAAAATTAACAATCAAAAACATATTTTTAATATACTATAATTATTTAATATATAATTATATTAAATATATTATTGAATATTTGACATTAATCAAAAGGTTATTTACAAACAATAATACATTTATTACAATACATGGAAAAAATAATGCTATTCATCTCTATTTTTGTTTAAATTATGGGGATTTAGTCCTATTTTAGTTTTTATTGTGCTGCCATTTTAATTTTTGAACTTCACTTTTTTGTCTATCTACATCGTTGTTTGGGTCAATTCAGAAAACGGAACCTCGCGGTTGGGAGCTGCTTCGTGTTGGTGAATGTAAGTTTATTTTACATTATTTTTAACTACATTTTAAGACATTATAGAGCTAGTTGTATTGTGTAAGTGTTGGTATGTGTTGTACTTTACAGTTTATGTGAAAAAAACGTGTTATTTAAGGTCTTTATTGATAACGTACTTTGTAAGATATTTATTATGAAATTAAGGTTTATGTATTGTGTAAATGAATTAATTTAGGGGTTTTCCTATGTTTTATATGTTATGTTTAGGCTTAGTGGCTTTCGTATTTATTGTGGGTGAGTTTTGTTTGTATTTATTTACAGGTGTTCGTTTTGGTGAGCTGAGGGATTTTATCGCGTAATTTTGGTTAAATACAGCTAAATGTTTAACTACATTTCTTGATTTTTCGGGGTTTTGGAGCGTTTTTATCGTCATTATTTTTCTCGTTTTTTATGGTTCCGTTCTCGAGAGGATTGCTACGTGGGACCCTTATAAAACAGTTGTTTTTTTCCATTTTGTGGGGATTTTTTTAAACCATGTGGATTTATTTATGTTCTATTCGTCTTGAAACCATCTTTTTGGAACACATTCTACAGCTGCACAACACTCAAGTTATTATTATATTTTAGATTGGGGTGGATTGAGCTATATTGTGCAATTTTGTTTAATGTCGTTTTATTATGTCTTGTAATAATAGATTACATTTATTTTTACATGACATAATGTAACTACATTAAATAAAAAGGTTTGTTTTATTTATTGTTTGAAATGTTGTTATGTGTTGCTTGTTAAAGGATAGATTTTGCTATTAGTTCTAAGTATTCAATACCTTCAATACTTGGGTACATTCTGACTTTTTGCTGTAGGTATTCGTACATATTTAATGTTTGTTTACTTAGTTTAGGGCCGATTTTAGATAGAGATTGCTCTATTC
Source organism: Lissotriton helveticus (assembly GCF_964261635.1). Classification (NCBI taxonomy): domain Eukaryota; kingdom Metazoa; phylum Chordata; class Amphibia; order Caudata; family Salamandridae; genus Lissotriton; species Lissotriton helveticus. The sequence goes on along the minus strand of NC_136069.1, from coordinate 290,845,947 downwards.
TTAGTTCTTGGTAGCTTTGCTCTTTTTTGATGCTTTGGATTAGTTTATGAAGTGTGGGTTGTGTTCTTCCTATTGTGGCTTGGAAGGCATTATGCCATCCTTCGACCGCGTTGTTGGTTTTGGCTTTCTGTGCCATAGTACTAGCATACACATTCCACCATGGAATTTGGAATTTAGGTTGTCTGCGGTGGCCCGAACGATGTAATCTTCCCACCCAGGTATCTTCAAAATAGTCTAAGAAGGGAGTTAATTTTGTCTCATTGGTGCGGTAGAAAGGGCTGTCAAGTAGTAAATTGTAATAGTTAGCAACTTCTGTTGTTGGTACAAATGCCAATGCTATTAACTTTTTAATCTGATAAGCAAAGTTACTGTTTGTTGAATATTCAATGCTTAAAGTAGATTTTTGTAAGTGCCTCCATATACTTTGGTTGTAGTGATAATAACACCCTTGTATTGATGTGTGAGGATATATTTTAAGTATAGCTTGAATCATGGCTATTTCAAAGTCTATTATTATTCTTTGTGGATAGTAATTATCAGTAAATTCTTTGATAGTTGTTAAAATTTCTACGTAGGTAGCATTTGTTTTATTTGGCAGCAGTGTATAAATTAAAGGGATATTTGTTTCTTGGTACTCACCATGGATGGTGTAAAGTTGATAGAAAGGTTTGGGACATACTTTAAAAGTTCCGTCCATCATCCAGGTTTCACACGATTTTAGTTTTTGCAAATTGCTATTTGTTGCAAAAAGTAAAATTCTTTTATCATGACTGTGGTTATCATACATTAAGAATTTATCTTCATTGTGTGTAATAGTATATTCAGGATAAATTATAATGTCTTGAAAAGTTTTAGGTGCTGGTGGAGTTGGATCAGAAGCTCGTTTTGTTTTTGCAATTAATCTTTTCAAGTTGGGTATTGAAGGTAACTGTCCTGTGACATGTTCTGGCACCTTGCTTAAAACATTTTTCAAAATAGTGGTGCTTGTTTCTTGTGAGCCTGTACTAGCTTCTCTCAATGTCTCTAGTGCTTCTCTTACTTCGACTTCTGTTACATTGGGTGGGTGGTTATGCTCATGTACATTTACAACATTGTTATCAACAGTCTGTGCTCTACCATAGCATGCAGTTGAGTAATATTTACTACATTTCCAATAAGTTTTATTCCCTTTGATTCTTTCTTGGGTGTAGGTGTAACCCATGTAGCTCAGCATAATTTTCCCTTTTTGAGAAGTAATAAAAGTAGCTCCTGTTGCCATGTCTAAGGTAGATCTGTGAAGACATATATATTTTTTTTAGTAAAAGTGATAAACATTTCTTGACATGTGTACGTTAAAAGGAAAAACTGCAAAAACTTACTTCCAATGTTGTTTTCCTGCTAATTATATGTTTTCTGTTCTTATATGTAGATTTTCACTCTTTAATGTTCTGTAGTTGTGGTAAAGAATAATACAAAAAAATGATTTAGTTTTATAGTTGTTTGTTTTTACTTTCTGATTATTAATAGACACAGTGGGTATACTTACTTAATGTAGTAGAAGATGTTGTTAGTTTAGTTGTAGATTGGTAGATGAATTTTCTATAATCTGTAAAACAAAGTTAAATTGTGTTATTTATTGTATTAGGATCTATTAGTAGTTAATAACATATCAAGTCTTTAGCAAGTTTACTTTGTGACTTTTTACATTTATTTTAAAGCTTTCTAAGTACACATGGATAAGGCAGTTCATAATTTCATTTAATTATTATCTTGTGGTAGTTGTTGATAGGATGTTGTAGTTATATTTAAACAAATAAAAAGACCATCTTTTTAGTTTAGGGAGTTTAGCTAGTTATCGACAGGTTTGTATGATAAATGAAATGGGACTTCACTTACTTGATTTTTAGTATGCTGTGTTGTAGTCGTTGTAGTAGGTGTGTATTCTCTTGTTTTCAGCAAAGTAACCGTTTTCATCCAAGTTTGGCCAAAAAATGGTAAATTACGTTAAGTCTGTAATTGTCTTTATAGTAGTGAGTTAATTAATTGTTATATTTGATTGGTTCAATTACATATATTTTAAATTCATTGGCTGAGAACATTAGTTTGAATTTGAAAGCCGTTAATTTGTAAAGAGTTTGTAGCATCAATAATTGTTTTCGATTTTAATTACAAAATGTATTATATGTGTTTTATTTTAAATGTAAATATTTATTACAATGTTAAAATTAGTGAAATGTTATTTAAAGTAATCCGATAAGAGTGTATGATAGTGTTTGGTAATGTTTATATTGGTTTACCACCTTTACAACTTAACTTTTACAACGCATACCATTACAACGTAAGTATTTGTAAGTATATAATTATATTTAAAATGTAAAATGTTTGGTTTTTTTTAAGGGGTATATTTAGGGTTCAGGGTCAGTTTAGCGTTTTTGGGTGAAGAGGTATTTTTAGGGTTCAGGGTTAGTTTTTATTTTTTGGGTAAAGGGGTATTTTTGGTGTTCAGGGTCAGTTTTTAGTTTTTGGGTAAAGGGGTATTTTTAGGGTTCAGGGTCAGTTTTCAGTTTTTGGGTAAAGGGGTATTTTTAGGCTTCAGGGTCAGTTTTCAGTTTTTGGGTAAAGGGGTATTTTTAGGGTTCAGGGTCAGTTTTCAGTTTTTGGGTAAAGGGGTATTTTTAGGCTTCAGGGTCAGTTTTCTGTTTTTGGGTAAAGGGGTATTTTTAGGGTTCAGGGTCAGTTGTCAGTTTTTGGGTAAAGGGCTATTTTTAGGCTTCAGGGTCAGTTTTATGTTTTTGGGTAAAGGGGTATTTTTAGTGTTCAGGGTCAGTTTTCAGTTTTTGGGTAAAGGGGTATTTTTAGGGTTCAGGGTCAGTTTTCAGTTTTTGGGTAAAGGGCTATTTTTAGGGTTCAGGGTCAGTTTTTAGTTTTTGGGTAAAGGGCTATTTTTAGTGTTCATGGTCAGTTTTCAGTTTTTGGGTAAAGTGGTATTTTTAGGGTTCAGGGTCAGTTTTCAGTTTTTGGGTAAAGGGGTATTTTTAGGGTTCAGGGTCAGTTTTTAGTTTTTGGGTAAAGGGGTATTTTTAGTGTTCAGGGTCAGTTTTCAGTTTTTGGGTAAAGGGGTATTTTTAGGGTTCAGGGTCAGTTTTCAGTTTTTGGGTAAAGGGGTATTTTTAGGGTTCAGGGTCAGTTTTCAGTTTTTGGGTAAAGGGGTATTTTTAGGGTTCAGGGTCAGTTTTCAGTTTTTGGGTAAAGGGGTATTTTTAGGGTTCAGGGTCAGTTTTGAGTTTTTGGGGTACAGGGGTACAGGATAGAAAAAAATAAAATTATATATAAATTAAAAAAATAATGAAATGAAATGATTTTATATTAAATTAATTTACAATTTATTTTTTTCAATTAATTTATATTAACAAAATTAATATATACTTACCAATACTTACGTTGTAATGGTATGCGATGTAAAGGTACCTGCGTTGTAAAAACATGCGTTGTAAATTCATGCGTTGTATTAGTATTTGTGTTGTAAAAATTTCGTTGCAAAGGTATGTGTTGTAAAAGTATGCGTTGTACCGTCATACATCCTTTATATTACTAATGTATCTTTTTATTATTATATATAAATAAAACATACATAGTGTATATACATATATGTTAGAAAAGCTTATTTTGATTTTTAATTATTATGAAAAAGTGAATAATAGAAAGGTAATGTGTATATAAGGTTATAAAGAAAATGACGATATTTTTTGTATATTAATATAAGTAGAAAGGTAGTCGATATTTGTGTAGTCGATATTAGTGTAGAAGGTAATGTTATTTTAAAGATAGTCGATAATGTAGTAGTCGATATTTATGTAGTCGATATAATTGTTAACGATATTAGAGTAGTCGATAAAAAAATATCGATATTTGTGTAATTTCTTGTTTAAGTATATGGTGACGATATTTTTGTAGACGATGTATTTGTGGCGATATTTTTGTAGGTCGATGTTTTAGTAATCGATATTTCATCATGGAACCGAAACCAACAGCTGGCAATGCTGTGTTGCATGCCAAAAGCTTCCATCCTAGAAGTATGATTAAGAATATCCCTTCTGGGGAGCTTTTGCACATAAAACGCAACTGTGCCACTGATGAAGACTAAAAAAGAGCTACAAATGAAGCCCTCAATTGTTTTAAAGCAAGGGGCTATTCTAGTAATGTTCTCCATGTGGCAGGTAAAAAAGCTGAGAAAATCACTAGACAAGAACTATTGGTTCCCAAGTCCACCAGGCGGAAGCTATTAAAAAAGCAGAGTCAGTACGCATAATTACAGGCTTCAACACACACTCTTCTAAAATTGTACACATGTTCAGGAAAAATTGCCATATCTTGAAAACAGATAACATCCTGAAAAATGTAATTTCACCTCAACCATTGATTACATATAGAAGATCTAAATCTCTTAAAGACCATCTAGTGGCTAGCCACTATCAACTCACCCAACAAAAGAAGGAGCCCATTACAGGGTCACTGATGACACCATCCAGTGAATGTGTGTCTTTTTAAAAAATAAATATGTGTTATATATGTATATGTAAAAGTTGATGGAAGAATAAATGTTTAAATACGTGTTTACATGGATGTTTTAAAAAAAATTGATTGGTTAACTGGTTTATTAAGTGTATCTTAGTGAATACATATATTAGAGAGTAATGTTTAAATATTTAAATATATGTATTAGTGTTTCACTTTGTGTATAAGTGGCTGCATGGGTTGGTGAGTAGCTACATGTGTATGTATATGGGTTATTAGATGTTTTTCTTAGTATCAATATGAGTGTTTGTATGGTTTGGTGGGGGTATTACTTAGCACATAGATGCATGAATGACTGACTCTCTCTTTGTATGTGTTTTGAAGACAGCATATGTGCAGGACTGTATGGGTGGATGAGTGTGTATATGTGTGTGTTAGTGAGTGAATGACTGTCTCACTAGTGTCTTTATCAGTAACTACATATGTTTTAATCTAGTATATGTGAATATTGATGTATATAAGTGAGTATATGTGAGAGTGAGGGATTGTAAGAGTTCCTGTTTAAATAAGTATGTGTTTCTATAAGTGATTGTTTAAGAGAGTAAGTATGTGTAAGTTTCCTTAGAAGTAAGGTGGTAGTGTGTGTATAGCTGTATATGCAAATAAATGGATGTTCAATAGTTTATTTGCATGTGTGAGTATGTGTGAGAGTATCTTTTGGATGACTGTCGGTGTGTAACAGGATGTATAGGTGTATCACTACATATGATGAGTGAGTATGGGCCCGATTCACAGAACTAACTTAAGAGAAAATCCTAAACTTACTACTTATGGTATTCACAGAAGTTAGGATTTTGCCTTAAGTTTGTCTTAAGACAAATTTAAGACAGACTTAAGACGGACTTAAGTTAGGATTTTGTCTTAAGTCTGTCTTAAGTCTGTTTTAAGACAAACTTAAGACAAAATCCTAACTTCTGTGAATACCAAAAGTAGTACGTTTAGGACTTTGTCTTAAGTTAGTTCTGTGAATCGGGCCCTATATGTATGAGTGACTATATAGAACTGTTGGTGAATGAGTGGATGTGTATATAGATGGTGGAATTATTGAATTGGTTGTTGTAACTGGTATGGGTAGCTCCATTTTTTTTTAAATTTTAGTTTCTATTATTGAATATGTGTTTCAAGGGTTACATTACAGTGAAAGGAGGTCTGTCACTCTGTCATCAGTGATGTCATGAGTGATGTCACTGACCATGTCATGAGTGATGTAATATGTGATGTCATCAGCAGTGCATTGCACGCGCAAGTTATAGTGAGTCCAACTAACTATAACGTGGGAATTTCAATGGTTTTATGCGAGTAAAATTTCCAGCTAACTATAACTAGTGTGAAACCTATGGTTTTTTCAGTGAATTTAATAGGTTTTTTAAATGCTAATTCCTAACTATAACTGGTGTGAAACCTATGGTTTTTTTCACTGAATTTCATAGGTTTTTTAAATGCTAATTCCTAACTATAACTGGTGTGAAACCTATGGTTTTTTCAGTGAATTTCATAGGTTTTGTAAATGCTAATTCCTAACTATATATAGGGCCTCAAACCTATGTTTTTTTCAGTGAATTTCAAAGGCTTTTTAATATCAAATCTCTATAGGTCTGAAATGTAATATTTTTTATAATGAATTTTATATTGTATATGTATGTAATACTATTTTTTTAATATATATTTTTCCCTTTTTTTAAAAACATTTTTTGCCTTGGTGCGCTCCCGGTGCGCGTACCGGTGAGCGCACCGGTACGCACCGGTACGCACCGGTACGCACCGGTACGCGCCCCGGGCGCGTAGCGTTAGCGCGTCGGGTCATGTGACCTGAAAATAACACTTTTCATTGGTTCAGAACAGTTTTGTATTCCAAATGATGAAAGCCCCCACCTTTTTTCCTCATTCTCACTTTGTTCTTTGAGTGAGGAAGACCTGGTTGTATTCATAGAAAATGGCTACAGTACCGTGAGCAGCTGGAGCATCTGCACCACCACCACCACCACCACAAGGACCACCACAATATCACATTGGTGGTGATGAAGAAGAAGAGGAAGAGGAGGAGGAGGAGGAGAGAAGGCAGTTCCTGCCTGAAGACAATCCCCCATATAAACCTAAGGAGCACTTTATATGGGAGTTTTTTAAAATCCCAAGGGGTGCAAAGAAGGTAAACGCTGCAAAGGTGACCTGTCTCAACTGTGGCGCTGTACTATCCAGGGGGAACCCTGCCAAAAAATATTCATTTGGGAATCACACAATGATTCTCCACATGCAACGATTGCACCCCAATAACTATTCTGCAGCAGAGGTGAGAGAACTGTGCAGAAACCTTCCCCAATCATCTTCCAGAACCTCAACAAGCAAAGAACCCACTCCATCGGTTCCAGAGGCAAGGGAGATGGTCCCAAAAATACAAACCAAGTTTGGTGGATACAAAATCGTTTGTATATTTTGTGGAAAAACAATTACGTATGGTGAGCAAAGTATTAATCTCATCAACCTTGCTGGTGACAACCACAAGTGCCCAAAGAAACCTTAATTTTTTCCTGTTTTTTTTGCTCCAGTTGAGCCGTTTACAATTCCCTGTTTTTTTGTTTGTCCCCATAAAAAATACAAAAAAATATAAAATTCTTCATAAAAGCCAAAAAAAGTAAAAATTTTTCAAAAAAACAATAAAAAAATATAAAACAACAAAAAGAATAAAAAAACAGTTCTTTTTAGAACTACCTCCAATTTATAAAAAAATGCTATTTTTTTAAAAAACTCTGTTGTTCTTTTTTCCCCATGGTACGCTCCCCCGTACGCTCCACGGTGCGCGTACCGGGCGATTCCCCAGCGAAAATCGGAAAAAAAATAGATTTTTTTTTTTGCCCCGCGGGGCCCTTTTATGGCCCCCACATCAAACCTAGGGGGTCAGGGGGGGTCTACCCTGCCCCCTTTTGGTCATTTCCCCCTTTGTTTTTGCCACCTCTTGTGTCTCGATCCTACCGAGACACAAGATGGCGGCCGCTCCGGACTGTTTGGAATGTTGACAGACACCCGAGAGCCAATCAGCCTTCTGCTCGCGTACACGCGTAGCGCGCAGGTATGCGCCCCGGTGCGCGTACCGGGCCGCGCCTATAGATATACATATTTTTTTGAACCTAAATTATTCAAAATCCACTGGAGCACATACCTTCAGACATAGCAAAGGCACATCGGGCTACCAGTCCCTACAATTTTGCCAAGTTTGGTGGAAATCCATTCAGCCGTTCGGGCTAAAAGTGAGTCCAACCCTATGGAAATTAACATGGGGAAAACACATTTTGGGACCCCCCTTTTATCTTGGTCCCCGCTTGACGAATCCCCTCCAAACTTTCGGGGAAGGAGCAGAGCGGAGCAGGCCATCTTCTTTGAGAATTTTGCGAAGATTCGTCCACCGGCGCCAAAGTTATTCCCAATAGAATGTTGCGGATTTCCTATGGAAAGTAGATCCTAACTATAACTACCTACTGGCGACCGCCAGTAGGTAATATATATATATATATATATATATACATATATATATATATATGTATATATATATATATATATATATAAAACACTGTGTCAGGGGTTGCTTTTATTCATTTCAGGTTGGCTTGATTGGTATTTTACCAATTCAAAGATTCAAAGCTGTAATATTGTGCCTGGAGTGATAAATGGCTTTTGGCACTGTGCTAATCCTATGCTTAGAGACTTTGATAGAAAAGCAGACATTTGAGGTGAGCAGATCTGGAGTGTCATTGGTGTTGAGAATGCTCTATACAGGAGCTGCTTTCCACCTAAACTTGAGAACTATCCAGAGTTCGCTGCTTCTTTTTTGCAAAATGTATTCGTCACTCTATGCCTGAAAGGGTATTTTTTTTACTTATACTGGGTGCTCCATTGTGTCTCGACAAAGCTATACCTCTCTGAAGAGCTCTAATTAGGGCGAAACACTGTGTCAGGGGTTGCTTTTATTCATTTCAGGTTAGCTTGATTGGTATTTTACCAATTCACTGTGCCTGGAGTGATAAATGGCTTTTGTCATTTTACAGCTTGGCAAGGACAGCACTGTGCTAGTCCTGTGCTTAAAAACTTTGCGGCAGAAATGGCAAAAGTCTTTGTCCCTTTCTATCTCGGCATGGATAGCACTGTGCTAATCCTATGCTTAAAGACTTTGATAGAAAAGCCGACATTTGAAGTGAGCAGATCTAGAGTGTCGATGGTGTTGAGAGTGCTCTATACAGGAGCTTCTTTCCACCTAAACTTGAGAACTACCCAGAGTTCTCTGCCTCTTTTTTGCATAATGTATTTGTCACTCTATGCCTGACAGGGTTTTTTTTTACTTATACTGGGTGCTCCCTTGTGTCTGGACAGAGCTATACCTCTCTGAAGAGCTCTAATTATAGCAAAACACTGTGTCAGGGGTTGCTTTTATTCATTTCAGGTTGGCTAGATTGGTATTTTACCAATTCAAAGCTGTAATATTGTGCCTGGAGTGATAAATGACTTTTGTCATTTTACAGCTCGGCTAGGACAGCACTGTGCTAGTCCTATGCCTAAAAACATTCCTATGAAATGGCAAAAGACTTTGTCCATTTCTATCTTGGCATGGATAGCACTGTGCTAGTCCTATGTTTAAAGACATTGATAGAAAGCAGACATTTGAGGTGAGCAGATCTAGAGTGTCGCTGGTGTTGAGAGTGCTCTATACAGGAGCTGCTTTTCACCTAAACTTGAGAACTACCCAGAGTTCTCTGCTTCTTTTTTGCATATATATATATATATATATATATATATATATATATATATATATATATATATATATATATATATATATATATATATATATATATATATATATATATATATTACCTACTGGCGGTCGCCAGTAGGTAGTTATAGTTAGGTTTGATTTCCATAGGGAAATCGCAACATTCTATTGGAAATAACTTTGACGCCGGTTGAGGAATCTGCCTGAATTTTTCAGCAACTTTGCCTCGCGACGCTCCGCTACTTCTCTGAAAGTTTGGGGGGGATTCGTCAAGCGGGGGCCGAGATAAAAGGGGGGTCCCAAAACGTGTTTTCCCCATGTTAATTTCCATAGGGCGGTCGGTCGCACTTTTAGCTCGAATGGCTGAATGGATTTTCACCAAACTTGGCAAAATTGTAGGGACTGGAAGCCCGATGTGCCTTTGCTATGTCTCAAGATATGTGCTCCAGAGGATTTTGAGTAATTTGGGTTCAAAAAATGTATATATCTATGGCCGCGCCCCGGTACGCGCACCGGGGAGCGCTCCGGGTGCGCCACGCGGTTGTGCGCGGAAAGCTGATTGGCTCTCGGGTGTCTGTAAACATTCGAAACAGTCCGCAGCGGCCGCCATCTTGTGTCTCGGTAGGATCGAGACACAAGAGGTGGCAAAAAACAAAGGGAGAAATGACCAAAAGGGGGCAGGGTCACCCCCCCGACCCCCTAGGTTTGATGTGGGGGCCATAAAAGGGTCCCGCGGGACACATTTTTTTAAAAAAAAAATATGATTTTCGCGGGGGGAGCGCCCGGTCCGCGCACCGGGGAGCGTACCGGGGAGCGTACCATGGGGAAAACCTAGTGAAACAGTAAAATAATAATTTAAAGTGCTTAGAGGTAGGGTAGCTCTGAATAGAGTTGTTGTGTTATGTGGGTGATTTAAGTACCAACATGTAGGTACCAATGCAGAGTCTTAAATTCAATGTACACCTTTTTTATGTAGATATCTAGCATGTTGTTATAGAAGTTATTGTGGTATATGGAATCCATACCATAGTCTGTCAGGAAAGCAGAAACAGATCCTTTAAGTACTCCCTGAGAAGACCTAGGGGATCATGGGTAGTCTTCTCTGCTCCCTTATGATTGCACAGTATACTGTAAGTTTCACTTTATACTATAATATAAACATAATTATTTTGATAGTACTTCATGAATTAGATATAAAAATGAATAATGTCTCAAACTATTTTTAATTATTAAATACAAATTTATTGGTTAGAATTTTCATAGTTCAATAAAACTTCCAGCATTACATCATCTGGAATCTCCTCAAACATGCATGTTTCTATATCTTGTAAACATTCAATAAATTGTTGATCCAAAGACTGATCCATAAAATCTTCATCCAAAAAATCTTCATTTAGAATCTCGTCAGATGTAATCTCGAAGGAAACATTGATATTTTCTTGCTCCCCTTCCATTTTTTTTCTGTAAATTGTATAAAAAATAACTATATCAGTAGAGTTAGGGCACTGTTGGGTTTAAGTTCAGACAGGTAGTTCTGATTTTTTAACAGTGAAGTTAACTTTGGGTAGTGTATGGTAACAGGCAGGAAGTAGAAATATAAAAAAGTGCCTGTGAAGAAGTGTAAGTAAATTCATAATTATAGCAGAGAAGCCTAAGTCAATCAATAAATATAACAGAGGAGCTTATCTCTATCTATAACTATAGCAGAGGGACAGTAAATAATTATCAGAAAACGTTTTTACAAATTAACTTATAGTGCCCCTTACAAATTATCAACTTACTTTACAGAGAGGTGAAGAAGAAAAAATGCGAAAATCCTTTCAAGATGTACCTCAGGTAGTTGTAGTCAAAATGGCCGTGTTTCCCTCTCATTTTTCATTTATATTCATGTACATAATCAATCAAATGTCAGGAAAAAAAAGTAGAAAATGAAAGTAACATTTTAATTGGTTGTAAATTCTAACACTTCAGATGTGTTTTTGTCATGTAATTTACCTCAGGATATTTAGACAGTGCTACAGCTCAAATGGCTCCATATAGGCCCAAAAAAAATAATTTATTTTTACATTTTCGCGGGGGAGCGCCCGGTACGTGCACCGGGAAGCGTACCGGGGAGCGTACTTTGGTGAAAAATAGTGAAAAAAGTTAGAAAAAGATAATCATTTGGAGTGATCAGAGATAGGGTAGCTCTGAAAAGAGCTTTTGGGTTCTGTGGCTGATTTAGGTACCTACAAGTAGGTTCCAATGCACAGTCTTAAATTCAGGAGGAATATTCTATTCCCCTCATCTGAGAAGTGCACACCATCTCCTCTGTAGATATCTTGCATGTTGTAACGCAAGTTGTTGTTGTATATTGAACCCATTCCATAGTCTCTCATGTAAGCAGAAACAGATTTATTCACATGTTTCCGTGCTTTCTCAAATTGTGGACAAAATTGGTTGGACCAGTTCCATTTCTGTCTTTGGCATATATTGGAAAATACCAAGGCAGTTTGAGGAAAAAGTGCCATCAATTGTTCAAAGGTGTCCTTTAAAAGCATTTCCAGACCTACCCCAGTCAAAGTGCATAAGTAATTTCCACCACAGTGCAGAATTATGAGGTTAGGGTGTGGCAAATGCAAAAAGGTTTTCACCAATGGTATCAATTGGTGACATCTCAATCCTCTCTGGCCAATCCATTTAATGTTCACATTTGGTAAATCAAGGTTGTGAAAATTTCTGGTAGCTGCATACCTTTGAGCCCAGTGGATATAGCTTTGTCCAATAATCCAGACAGAATACATGGTAGAGGAGGTTCTTGTGCAGTCAGATGAAGTGTAGGAATAAAATGGCAGTTGGAACAGTAGGAGTTTGCAAAAAAAACCTGTGGAGTTTCAGTGCTCTTGAATCACAAGCAATGATTGGTAGATTGAGATAGTTGAAAACTGAAAGTTAGGGTGCATGGTTGTGTTCTGTGTAAGAAGTAATTTGAATGGTTAAAAAAAAGTCATTTAAAGAAACATTGCACCAGATAAGCTGGTGTATTCGCAGGTCAAACATCCTTGCTGAGGTGATTTGCAACATTGTAGAATAAACTTTTAAACCTGAGAGCTAAGTGAGGAGGGAGTTGCTATGGTAACAGGTAGGAAGGGCTGAGGGGGGGAAGGGTGTTGGTTTGAAAATACCGAGGGAAGAGTTTTGATTGGTTATCATGAGCAATATGTGTGTAGAAACAGAGGTTTTCTGTGCCATTAATGGTTGCAGTGCCTGGAGAACATACCTTTTGCTCTGCTAAAGAAATATTGGTGTGTGTATCTGACACTGTTGTGAATCTCCTAGAGCATTTGTAAAGGTAAGTTATGATTCATTTAATATACATAGAGACTTGTATACTCTATGGAGAAGATTTGGAAGCAAATTGTGGTTTTTTAATGTTGCTTTGTGTCATGCTTTTTGATAATGCTTGGTAAAAACTTTTTACTGCATAGAGGAATTGTATTTTGTAAAATTGTGAAGTTTTAGTAGTGACATGGAATGCTTGTATATAGGACCTGTGATGTGTTTCTTAAATGTGATGTCAAAAACGATTTTGGGAAAAATGAATGGCTTTTACATTTTTTAAAAGGAATAAAGAATGTGTGCATGTTTAAAGAAATAAATTTGACTCTTTACAATGATGTTACCTGTGTTAACTCAGTGTAGGAAGCATATTGAGTTTGTTTGCATAGAGGAATTGTAGTTTGTAAAATAATGAGGTTTCAGTAATGACATGGAATGCTTGTACATAGGACCTGTGCTGTGTTTCCTAAATGTGATGTCAAAAACGATTTTGGGGAAAATGAATGGCTTTTACATTTTTGAGTATAATGTGGCGCAGAGGTTTAAAAAGTGATGCATCTATCACATGCGTCACTTTTTAAATATTGCGCAAAAAGGTACATGTTTTATGCCGCCGATGCAAAGTGACGCATCAGCAGTGCAAAACTGACGCAGGGCCTCATAAATGAGGTTGTATTTTTTTGCACACTACTCCAGTTTAGTCCTGTCCACTGCACTCTTGGACACAAGCCTAACCTTTTGTGCTCCCCTGGACAGTCTTCATCTCATCTGCACTCCTGCTTAGGTGTCAGAATCCTATCACATGGGGAAAGCTCCATGTGAAAGTGTTTGCCTCAGTCTTATCCCTGCTGTGAGGCAGGTGAAGATTTTGATGTAACAGTGTCCTAAAAGTGACGCAGTGAAATCTCATAGATTTCACTGCGTCATTATTACGAGGCTTTTTGCGGAGAAATGACCCCTCTGTGTACATTACACTTGACAGAGGTATAATGTGGTGCAGAGGTTTAAAAAATGACGCATCTACCTACATGCGTCACTTTTTAAATATGGTGCAACAAGGCACATGTTTTATGCCGCCAATGCGTCACAAAAAGTGACGCATCAGTAGCGCAAAACTGACGCATGGCTTTATAAATGAGGCTCATCTTTTTCTTGCACACTACTCCAGTTTAGTCCTGTCCACTGCACTCTTGGACACAAGCCTCACGTTTTGTGCTCCCCTGGACAGTCTTCATCTCATCTGCACTCCTGCTTAGGTGTGAGAATCGTATCACATGGGGAAAGCCCCATGTGAAAGCGTTTGCCTCAGTCTTATCCCTGCTGTGAGGCAGGTGCAAGATTTTGACGTAACAGTGTCCTAAAAGTGACGCAGTGAAATCTCATAGATTTCACTGTGTCATTATTACGAGGCTTTTTGCGGAGAAATGACCCCTCTCTGTACATTACACTTGACAGAGGTATAATGTGGCGCAAAAGGTTTAAAAAATGACGCATCTACCTACATGCGTCACTTTTAAAATATGGTGCAACAAGGCACATGTTTTATGCCGCCAATGCGTCACAAAAAGTGACGCATCAGTAGCGCAAAACTGACGCATGGCTTTATAAATGAGGCTCATCTTTTTCTTGCACACTACTCCAGTTTAGTCCTGTCCACTGCACTCTTGGACACAAGCCTCACGTTTTGTGCTCCCCTGGACAGTCTTCATCTCATCTGCACTCCTGCTTAGGTGTGAGAATCGTATCACATGGGGAAAGCGCCATGTGAAAGCGTTTGCTTCAGTCTTATCCCTGCTGTGAGGCAGGTGGAAGATTTTGACGTAACAGTGTCCTAAAAGTGACGCAGTGAAATCTCATAGATTTCACTGTGTCATTATTACGAGGCTTTTTGCGGAGTAATGACCCCTCTCTGTACATTACACTTGACAGCGGTATAATGTGGTGCAAAAGGTTTAAAAAATGACGCATCTACCTACATGCGTCATTTTTTAAATATGGCGCAACAAGGCACATGTTTTATGCCGCCAATGCGTCACAAAAAGTGACGCATCAGTAGCGCAAAACTGACGCAGGGCTTTATAAACGAGGCTTATTTTTTTCTTGCACACTACTCCAGTTTAGTCCTGTCCACTGCACTCTTGGACACAAGCCTCACGTTTTGTGCTTCCCTGGACAGGCTTCATCACATGAGTATTCGTGCTTAGGCCTTATAATTTTTTTTTAGAATCACATTTGAAAAACAATGAAAAGGTCATATGTATAAGCTTTTCATTACACTACTAAAATATTTTTGCTGCAAATTAATGAGTTTTACATTTTTGAGAAAGTTTAAATAGTAGGACCTGCACTGTGTTTCTAAAATGTTATTGAAAAATCGATTTTGGGACTAATCAATGAATTCTAAATTTTTGATAAAGAATAAATAGTGTGTGCATGATTACATAAAAAAAATTGACCTTTTCACAATTATGTCACCTGTGTTACCTGAGATTAGGAAGTAGATTGTGCAGATGAGGTGAGACATGTGCAGAGGGACAGAGGAGGTGAGGTTTATGATCAAGACTGTAGTGGGAGAGAGGCCTTTCCCGGGAAGCATAGGTGGTGAAGCCTGTGTATAAGAGTGCAGTGGACTAGACTTCATGAAGTCTATCCCGTACTGGACTCTTAGACACAGGTCTCATCTTCTTTGTACCTGTGGACAGAGCTGTCTTCCACTATACTCTTCAATACAGGCCTCACCTTTTGTGCACCCCTGGAGAATCCTCACCTGATCAGTAACCCTGAATAGATTGTTTGCTTTTTGTCATTGCTTTGTTGTTTGGTAATAGTGGTCTATAATGTGCTATTTTTTTTTAACACAGATTGAAATCAAGATTTGAAGAGTAAGCAAAGATGCCCTCAAAGGAAAGGAGAAGAAAACAACATAACCGCCAAAAAACAAAAACAGCAACGGAATTACAGCACTCTTCCACAACAAATACTTCAAAAAACAGGAACCAAGCTCCTGGTAAGAGAACTAGGTCTTTTATACGGAACATATGTACTTCAAAAAATATTGTTGGATTGCATGTAGAAAAAGAGAATGAGAGAGTAAATTTGAAAAGGAAGGAGAGAACCTCAAAGAATCCTACAACTGGAGCAGGAGAGAATAATATGTATAGGAATAGAAGGCAGAATCAGTTTAGAGACATTCGTAAACGAATGTTTCGCAATAGGGTGGTTTTAAATTTGTTAAAAAACATTAGGAAAGGTAAACAGAGAGCTGCTTTTTATAAGAAAAAGAAAAGTGTAGAGAAGATTGTTGATCAGGCTTTTGAAGTTAAGAAAAAATTATTTATTTTAATAATCAATAGAATTAGGACACTTAACAAGACAATTGATGTTTTCAAATCAAACAGTAGATGGAAAAGAGTAATTAATCAGACTAATTTTTGTAAACTTTACAAAAATTAGTCTGATTAATTACTCTTTTCTGGAGAATGGATGCACAGTTCAAGTTGTGAGCCATTTTTTAATGAGGAGAGTTACTTCCAGGAGAATGATTTAGTGCATGCAGTTGACACCAGTGGTCGAGCGCATGAAGTGAAAGACGGTTGTCCGATTGAAAAAGAGAAACTTGTGCCTAGAGAACCAGAAGAGGTGTTAACTGATGAAGTTTTAGGGAGACGTACTAAGGGTCCAGTGTACACTTAGTCGTATTTGTAGTGTGCGACAGGAATCAATTGATTTTTTTTGTAATTTCTTACGTACATATAGTAAGAAAAGTCTAAAGCAGAAAGTGAAGTTGTTGCAAGACTTAGATCCTTGCAGAGTGAGAGAAAACACAGGTTTGCAAGGCCATTCACTGGCTTGTCTTTCTAGAAAAGTCTGTCAGAGTGTTTTTCATCATTTTAGGATGTTAGCAGTGCATCATACCAAAATGTGAAAATTAGTGAGAATGTTGTATTATGCAAAAAGTCCAGCACTTAAGCTTAAACAATTAAACAGTGCTCTTTTGCATGGAACTGAATTAGATGTGAAGAAGATTTGTGAAGAAATTGAGATTTGTTATTTTGGTGAAAAAGAGGATAGTGTAGAAATTGACACAGCAATTCAAGGTAATGTGGAAGACAATGTACAGATTTCAAGTACAGAAAAGTTTGAGCAGGAAATTACCAGGTTTAAGGTGAAATCAAGTGAAAGGCCGAATTTTACTTGTGTGTGTTGTCGACGAAGTCATTATAAGCTTCAAACTAGATTAGTTGATTTATACGTAAAAAGTGAAAAGATGAATAATTATGAGTGGAAGGATTTTGCAACTTATTTGTGGGTGGAGAATTGTTTTGATTTGAGTTCTGATCAGCATATTTGTAAATATTGTTATGATAAATTAAATCAAAACAGAATGCCTGCTAGAGCTGTTCATAATAATCTGGAGTTGGTAGACATTCCCCGTGAATTGATGGATTTAAATACATATGAGTCTATTTTGATTCAATGTGTCCACCCTTTTCAGGCAATTGTTCGCATGGAGCCTAAGATACTAAGATAGGGAAATAGCCTCCTACAGATTTGCAGAGAGGATTAAAGGGAAGAGTTGTTTATTTGCCTCTTGATTTCAAAAAAAAATATTGATACAATTGGTATAGAAAAAGTAGAAGAGGAACCTTTAGTTATTCTAGTTAATGGGGTTCCGACAAAGAGTAAGAAAATCTGGCAAGATTTAGTGGATGTTAGGAAAGTCAAAAAGGCAACGTTGTATTTAGTCAAAAACAATGAGTATTACAAAGATGTATGTGTTGCAGCAGAGGAAACAGCTGCAGATGAAGACAGTGATTGTTCAGGCGGCCAAATTGAAAAAGTTGATGTGTCTAGAAGTGAAGAAATATATGAACATTATACTGTTCATCCTTTGCATTCCAAAGAAGTAATGGGGAATGCAATTGAATTGTTTCAAATGTAAGCAGCAAAAGGAAGTCCCATTAGTGTATGGGAAGAAAGTTTGGAAGCTCGTTGTTTTCCACAGCTATTTCCAACAGGTCAAGGTGGACGATATGACGATCGTCCACTTCAAATTCCTGCATCTGAATATCGAACTGTAAGATTATATGCTGAAAATCCAAGGTTTCGTCAATGCATTCCCTATTTGTTTCATCTACTGTATGAAAGTGACTTGCCTGGGCTTTCTTATGCAGTAAACCATATACTGAAAAGTGGAGCACATCTGCAAAATGTTTCGGCGAGGGACTTTATGGAGAAAGTGAATCTGCAAGATAATATTTTGGAATCTCATCTAATCAATCTCATGGCATGTCAGCGTGGTACAAATGAGTGTTGGTACCGTCGTCATGGGGAATTAAAATGTATGCTAAGAAACTTAGGAACTCCTACATGGTTCCTCACTCTTAGCTGTGCCGAGTATGCATGGGACGACTTACTTCAATTTCTACGGGAGGCAAATGCAAATATACAAAATATAGAATTCAAAACACATGGAGAACTGTGTTCTTTGGATCCAGTGAATGTATGCAGATATTTCAATCATAGATTTGAAGCTATGATGTCTTTTATTACCAACAAAAAAAATCCTCCCCTTGGAGAGGTTTTGCATTTCTTTTGGAGAAAGGAGTATCAAGCGAGAGGTGCTCCTCACATACATATGTTGTTGTGGATTAAAGATGCACCCACATTTGGAACAGATTCGGATGAAACAGTGATGAGTTTCATTGAAGAGTATTCAACATGTGCTGTTCCAAAAACTACAGAGGAAAACAGTTTAAGGCAACAAGTTTTACGCTTTCAATCCCATCGTTGTGGAAAGTACTGTCGTCGAAAATTCAGAAACAAGGACAAGTTCTACACAAAATGTCGTTTCGGCTTTCCACGACCAGTGATTTCTAAAGGAAGAGTAAATAATTTGATGTCTTCTCTGCGACATACTGTGACGAGGAAATCACCAAAAAATACATACAATTTAAAAAGAAACGAAAAGTCCAAGTACATCAACGACTACAACCCAGTGATTTTGTCCATGTGGAATGCTAACATGGATATTCAGTTCGTTGCTGACAACTCTATTGCTGTGGCTCGATATGTGACGTCTTACATCACAAAAAAAGAAAAGACAGAACTGAAGGAAATGTGGGAGGACATTTCACATGAAAAGAGTCTAGGCAAGAAATTATACAGTTACAGTCTGAAGATGTTGTCGCATCGAGAAATTGGAGCATATGAATGTTCTGATCGATTGTCGTCAGCAAGTCTCTATGCCAAATCTAGAACCATCATTTGGGTGAGTCTAGGTCTTGCTGCAACACGAAATCGAGTTTTGAAATCTGTACAAGAGATAGAGTATTTGGCGGAGAAAGAACCAGAAAGTACAGATATTTTGAAGACAAACATGTTGGATACATACTATCCAAATAGAAGTCCTCATCTTGAGAACGCTTGTCTCTATGAAGTTCTGCAAAGATATATTTATAAGAGGAACATCAGAGAAGATATCAATAATGGAATATATGCTGTCATTGGATGTGAAGGATGTCTAGTGAAACAGAAAAAAGGTCATTTGATTAATCATCGAAAATTGAGTTGTGATAATCCAGATAAAAGAGAATTTTATTATTTGGCTATTTTGCAACTCTTTAAACCATGGAGTGAAGAAGAGGAACTACTTGGAGATTTTCTCTGTTATGAAGACTCTTTTAATGCAACGAAGGATACCATAGAATGTCCTGTTTTTCCAAATTATCTGCAAATGTTGAATGAAGAAATAGAGCAAGAAGCAACAATTGCTGGAGAGATTGCGAGAGACAGTTCTCAAGGCAGTCAGAGTTCTGCTTCATTGAGTCAGGATCCACTAGGAGGACCAATTATCCAAAATGAAGCTGCCACTGCCGTGGATGAGGTGGAAAGAGCTATGGAGCAAGCTCAAGAGGATGTAATTAATTTAGAAGATTTGGTGAAAAAATTAAACCTTGTGCAGAAACAGATATATGACGAAGTCACAGAACAGGTTGAACATGGATTGAGTCATGAGAAGAAAGAGTGCTCATGTACATCATTTAAGCCTGTCCGACTGTATGTGAGTGGAGAAGCGGGAACTGGAAAAAGTTTTCTGATTAAAGCAATTGCATCTTATCTGCAGAAAAGGACTGAATCACCGCTGTCTTGTGTTGTTACCGCTCCAACTGGGCTGGCAGCACATAATATTAAAGGGATTACTTTACATCGTTTACTGATGCTGCCAGTGGAGCATGATAACAAATTGCAATATCACAAGCTATCTGGAGATGCGTGTTCCGAAGTTTCGAGAGTCCTGAAGAAAATGAAACTTCCTATCATTGATGAAGTAAGCATGGTGTCAAATATAATGCTTGCTTTTGTGCATTTGAGAATGCAAGAAATTCTTAGAACAGACTATGATGTTTTATTTGGAAGAAAACATATTATTGTTTTTGGAGATCTTCTGCAGTTGACTCCAGTGAAAGGACAACCTGTGTTCAAAATGCTCAAGCATGAAGATACCAGGAAGTGCCTAGGAAGCATTGGAAACGTTAATATATGGTTAAACTTCAAATATGCAGAACTGCTTCAAAATATGCGGCAGGCAAAGGATGAAGATTATAAAAATATTTTACAAGATGTAAGAGTCGGAAAAATAAGTCAGCAAGGGAAAGAAGCTTTACATGGACGGTTAATTTCAAATTTGTACCCAAATGAAAACATTCTTCCAGAGAATATTTTTTAAGAAAATTAACGAGAAGAAATCTGGCATATGTTTGATGCCAACTCTGAAAGAATGTTCCATGTTCAACAACAAAATGTTAAATTTAAAAATGAAGAGATAGTGAAACTGGAAGCTACAGATAAAATAGAGCATATGGGAGCAACAATTGTTTTGTCTGAAAACTTGAAATCAAAATTGGATTCATTAGAGAAGACTATATCTAAAACTGCTGGTTTTGAAAAGACTCTGAATGTGTGTTTGAATTGTCGTATCATTTTGAGAAGGAATTTAAATGTTGAAAGAGGTCTGGTAAATGGAGCAATGGGTCATGTTGTTGGTTTTGTGAATTACAAAAATAGAGATGAAATTGAAATTTTAAAAATTAAATTTGATGGCATTGATGAAATAGAACAAAATTGTCGTTGTTCAGCTAGATTTTTGCTCGTGAAAGACTTATATGTTCGCCAAAAACAGTTTCCTATTTGTTTGGCATATGCAGTGACAATTCATAAATCTCAAGGTTTAAGTGTAGATAGTGCTTTGGTGAACATTGGAAGTTCTGTGTTTAAAGAGGGCATGGCATATGTGGCATTATCACGAGTCAGAACTTTATCAGAATTGTACTTGATTGAGTGTGATGAAACAAAGATTTGTGCTGATCTAGATTGTGTTAAAGAATACAATAGGTTAAGAAGAGAGTATGCTCCACATTTGCCTCAATATCCTCTGTTTGAAAAACGTGAGGTAGGCCGAAAAAGAAGAAATGAGATTAATTGCAGTGAGGTATTAGCAAAAAGGCAAAAAGTAGATAAAAGTGTAATTGTAAAGAGAAAGAAAAAGGATTCTGTTGAAGATGTTGTTGGATTTCAGTTTGAAAACAGTTCTGGTGTCAACTGCTATGCTAATGTAGTAGTTAATGTTGTTTTTTGTCTTCAAAATTTACAAAAACAGATTGTCGAAAATCGGGAACAAACATTGTGCTGTTTATTGAATTCTGTGTTAGAGAAATGTAGTAGTGATAGAGCAAAAATAGAAAGTGTTTCAGAAATTAGAAATCTTCTAGACATATGTTCAGGTCAAAATCAATTTTCACAGATAATTCAGCAGGATTGTCAGGAATTTTTAATGTATATGTTTGATGCATTGGAAGATGAAGGAGTAGATATAAAAAATCTTTTTAACCTTTCTTATCAATGGCAACATGACTGTGATAACTGTGCTTCATCAAGTACTACTAGAATAGACTCTGAAAGATTTATATATTTGACTTTACCAGACTGCAAATCAGTGCCTTTTAATATTCTAGTTAAAGCAGCGGATCACAATATGGTGTGTACCCAATGTAAGTCTATAATGCTGTCCACATTATTTCTACAAAGTTATGGTCACTATGTCATTTTAATGTTCCAACGATGTAGACCTGATGGAACTAAATTGACAACTTCTATTAAAAATTTCGTGGCTTCTCAGTTATCGATATCAGGAAGAACCTTTGCAACTGTAGCTATTATTTTTCATGACGGTCCTTCTACAACATCAGGGCATTACACATGCTATTTAAAAACTTCTAAAGGTTGGACCCAATGTAACGACACTCGTTTGACTTTCAAACAACGTTTGCCTTTTGGCTTTATAAATTCATACCTAGTGTTTTTACAGCCAAAATTTAGGTAAAAGTAATTGGCCTATGAAGACGGGAGCAGTTAATAAAGGTTATTTTGCTGTTTAAAAATATATTCTGAGTAAAAGTGATCCAGGCAATATAAAAAATTGATTTGTCATATAGGTACTGTAAGTGGATCTCAAAGAAAGTGATATTAGTATTATACAAAATGATGAACATGACTGAGTCAGAGATGGTTTTACAAATACATAAATATTGTGAAAATGTTGTAGAGCCTTTCTTTCAGAACGTTGGGAAAAAAGGTCATTTCAGAGTGCCTTAGAATTAATTTGAAAATATACTCATAAATCTGACACTATTTGGCCAAATGGAAAGGTGCAGGAATGAGTAAAGAGCCATGACTGAAAAAAAGGAGTATATGAAAATATTGAAAATATTTCAGATGTTTTTGGAGCTTTTCTTGTAGAAAGTCGATGAAATGGATTTTTAAGTGAACAGCAAAGTACTTTGCAACGAGAAAAGGACCTCCATTATACAGTATTTGGCCTCAAGGAAAAGTAAGTCAATCAAAGATTAGCGTACATTTGTCATTTGTCAGTATCTAAGGTTTTTTTTAAAGCACAATCTTTTAGATTGTGTTTTTTTTCCCCGCTGTCATATGATGAGTAATTTGAACTCACTGTTTTAAGTGAAATTCAATATATTCTGAGAACAGCAAAAATAAACTATGTAACATGTTGTACAAGTTATTTTATACTTTGGATTGTGTAAATTAAATTGTATTCCCATTCTCTGACACTCACTTTCCTTTTTCCATCCTCTTTCAGCTCTTTTTACTCACTTATAATGTCTTTCTCTCATTCTCTGTAACCCCCGTTCCTTTACTCCACTTCTTTGACAACCCCTCATTCTCATTTCAACTGTGTGCATCCCCTCTCTCCCTTGCATAACTTTTCAGCTTTCAGTCTCTCTGCTTTACTTCCCTTTTCCGTATTTTCCTACTTTGCTCTTTGAGTAATTCCTGTTTACTCACTCAGCAGTATTATTGCACTCTATCACTATAAATCACCCACTCTCCCTCGCTTATCTTTGTTTGCTCCTTACTTTTGACCTCTTCTCTCTATTTTTTGTTCACTACTTCTATGTCCTCAGTGCCTCACTCTCCTTGTGTTATGTTCAGTTGTGTTTATCTACCTTCTATCACTTCTTTTACAATAACTTCACTGCTCCTATCTCATCGTTTTTCATCCCATTTCTTTTACTCTGGTTCCATTACTATCCCTCATTTCCTTTCTTTCAATGTCCTTCTCTTTACATTCATCACCAAATTATTTTCTTTCAGTACCACTGTTTTAGTCGTCTTCTCCTCTCTTTCCTTTTTTTGCTCTCTTACTCATTTCCTTTTCTCACTCATTGTACTCCACCTCACTCAGTTTTTCTCTAGTGTGTCTGCCTACTAACTTCCTCAGTCCATTTCCCTCAATGGTTGTATATTATCCTCTCTCCCGTCATCCTTTCACTCTATGACTGTTCTTCACTTAATCTCAGTTATCTTCTATTCCTCATTCTTCTAAATGCATCCTTAATTAGACTGTTTTCTGTCTCAGTCATTATCTTTTTACTTACTTCTGTTTCCTGATTTAGTTTTGCTAACTCACATTGTTTTAGTATCTTTCTTACCTTCAGTTCATTTCTATGTTCTTCTCTCTCTCTTTGTCAGTGAATCTATATGCCTTACTCTTTGTAATTTGCTCTCCTTCTATTTCTTTTTCTCTTTTTTTGTCCTTCTACATTACTTTATTTCCCTTTCTGTGTCCTTCACTCTTACTTTATTTCTAAATAGAGTGTTATGATTTTTAACCTCTTCATTTGTATCTTTTAATTTAAAATACATATTTCATTAATTATAACTTATTTTTTCTTCTCTCTTTCACAGATACAAACTGTAGTAAAAAAAATTAATTAAAGTTACATTTATTATATGGTAAGTATGACTAAAAAAATGTAGTTTGTCATCACCCTTTGCTTTAAGCTCACTAACATTTTCTCAATCAACCTCACTCCTGTGTCTTTACTCTGCTTCCCTTACTTATTCTTATTCTACATGTTTACTCCCCTTTCCCTATTTTCCCTCTCATATTCAACTTCTTTCAATCCCTATTCTTTACTTCACTTACCCTCTGTTCCCTTCCTTTGCTTCTTCACTCATTCTCTTTTTCTTAATTATTTACCTTACTCCTACACATACACGTGATCCCCCTCCCAACACATACACACACCTCTAACATACACCCCACACACACACACCACACACACACCTCATACACACAAAAAATCCTCCCACACACACACCTCAAACACACACACACATTCCATACACACACATACATCGAACACATATACACCCCACACTCATACACTCCTCACACATATTTCACACACCCTCACCTCCACCCACACCGAAACACCCCACACAGCCACACCCACAGACACACCTTACACACCCACACCCCAACCTACACCCACTGACTCCCTATAAGTCACACACACTGCATTACTTATCTTTCTTTGCTGTTTCACTCAAGCCCATTCAGGTACTGTTTCCTTTACTCTCTTTGTCCTTTCTCTTTCTCACTCCCCATGTCTTATCCTAATTCAATTTGTCCCCCTCTTTCACCCCTCTTTACTTATACTACCTGGTCTTTTCTCACTTTCCCTCATCGTTCTTCATTTATCCCGGTTCCGCCACTACCCTTCATTCCCCATTTTTTACTGTCCTTTCTTTTTCTTTTAACAGCCAGTCACATTCTCCCACTATCTCTACTTTAGTGTTCTTCCTCTCTCTTCCTTTCTTTTGCTCCTTTAGTCATTTTACTTTTCTCACTTTCATCCAATTACACCTTCTCTATTTTTTACTATGTAATAAACAATCCCTCTTTGTTCATCCTGTAGCTCTTTTTCTCTTAACATAACTCTCTTTGTGTTCTTCTCTCATGCTAACTGCTTCATTAATTTTTTTTTTTTTTTTTTGGGGGGCGCGCCCTGGTACGCGTACCCAAAGGACAAATAATTGACTGAGATCCTTTAAAAATATAGGTTTAATTTTATATATGAAAGGTAGTTCTAAAAATAACTGTTTTTTTTCTTCTTTTTGTTGTTTTATATTTTCTTTATTGTTTTTTGAACATTTTGTACTTTTTTTGGCTTTTCAAAACCGTTTTATATTTTTTTTGTATTTTTTATGGGAAGAAACAAAGAGAAAGGGAATTGAAAATGGCTCAACTGGAGCAAAAAACAAAAAACGTAAAAAATTACTTCTTTTTGTTGGGGCAATCGTGATTGTCACCAGCAATGACGATGAGCTTTACACTCTTTTCCCCATAGGCCATAAGCTTGCCACATCCAGTACAAGTGACTTTAAAATCACCAAATCGTTCCTGGATACAAGGCATCACCTCTGATGTTTCTGGTCCCGATTGAGTGGGTTGCTTTCTTTTGGAGCTGGTCCTTGAACACTGGGGGAGGTGACTGGCCAGTTCCCTGATCTCTGCACGAGAATAGTTAGCAGGATGCTTCCGGGTCATATGCCGAATCATGGTATTATTACCAAATGAATATTTTTTATCTGGATTGCCCCTTGAGAGTTCTGCACCACAGATTCGACATGTTACCTTGGCCGCATTAACTTTTTTCTTGCCCTCTGGAAGTGAAAAAACCTCCCATACAATGTGTTTTTTTGGCTTGTATGGGGTATTTTGTTCAGGCAGCCATCTGCTCCCCTCCTCCTCTTCCTCTTCCTCCTCCTCCTCTTCTTCACCACCAATGTATTGTTGTGGTGGTCCTCTTGGTGGTTGTGGTGGTGGTGGTGGTGCAGATGCTCCAGCTGTTGCTGCTACAGTAGCCATTTCAAAGTACAAAAGAATTGTCTCTGTAGATGAAACAGGTCTTCCTCAGTCAAAGGACAAAGTCAGAGTAAGGAAAAAAGGTGGGGTTTTTTATCATTTGGAAAAAAAAACTGCGCTGAACCAATCAGAAGTGTTATTTTCAGGTCACAAGACCAAGGCTTTACTCATTTGGAAACCAAAACTGTTCTGCACCAATAGAAAGTGTTATTTTCAGGTCACAAGACCCAGGCTGGTCACAAGACCCAGGCATTACTCATTTAGAAACCAAAACTGTTCTGCACCAATAGAAAGTGTTATTTTCAAGTCACATGACCCGACGCGCTTACGCTACGCGCCCCGGGGCGCGCCCTAGTTGCGCTCCAGGGCGCGCCCGCGGGTGCGTAGCGTAAGCGCGTCAGGACGTTTCATGATCGTATGCGAACGCGTGCTTTCGGTTGCGATTACTCTGTGCGTCATATGACGCATCACGCGTGTACGCGATACGTCACGGTGTTGTTTTCGTTCGCGGCAATAGCGCTCCTGGGACGCTTCCCGGTCTGCGCCCCGGGGCACGCCGTAATATTGCGCTTACCCGCGCGTTCACCGGTACGCGCCCCGGGAGCGCCCCCGGGTTAAAAAAAAAAAAAAAAAACATATTTATACAATATAAAATTTGTTTAACATTTTTTCACTTTCTATACCTATAAAGATTTGCTATTAAAAAACCATTGAAATTCACTGAAAAAAACATAGGTTTCACACCAGTTATAGTTAGGAATTAGCATTTAAAAAACCTATTAAATTCACTGAAAAAACCATAGGTTTTACACCAGTTATAGTTAGCTGGAAATTTTTCTCGCATAAAACCATTGAAATTCCCACGTTATAGTTAGTTGGACTCACTATAACTTGCGCGTGATAAAAAACATTTAAATGGTGTAAATCCGTTTAGTAGTTGCTGAGAATTTCAAAAAATAAAAATCTATATTTCTGAGTACCAAGGAGAATTTGCAAACCCTCCAGAGCACGAGCTTCATTCTGATTGGCTGCAAACACTCCAAACCAGAACGTGCTGGCAGCTATATTGTGACTCGGTAAACGAGCCCCAAGAAAACAGTAGAAAAAATGATAAAAACACAAGAAAAGGGGGCAGGGTAGAAACAGCCTGACCCCCTAGGCTTGCTCAGGGGGTCCCACACGTAACCCTCAGGCCATTTAAATTGGTTGAATTCGCACTGGGTGCGTGAATCAGGGCAAATATTCTTTTTTAAATGAAGCGTGGGCCAGGTCCTGAGGGCAATGGCCAATTAATTAGCAGGGGCCGTCACCTCCCCGGCGCTTAGATATTTATATGCAGGGGAGGCTCACGGCCCGCCTGCAGCCCACGGGACCGCCACTTCCCCAGGGCTTTTAAAAAAAAATGTGTTGGGGGTTCCTGCCCCCCATGCTGCCCCGGGGACCGTCACCTCCCCGGGGCATTTATATTTTG
Source organism: Lissotriton helveticus (assembly GCF_964261635.1). Taxonomy (NCBI): domain Eukaryota; kingdom Metazoa; phylum Chordata; class Amphibia; order Caudata; family Salamandridae; genus Lissotriton; species Lissotriton helveticus. The sequence goes on along the minus strand of NC_136069.1, from coordinate 290,818,614 downwards.
CAGCAGGGGGCCTCACGGGCCCCCCAAGCCCCGGGGACCACCATCTCCCCAGGGCTTTAAATTATATTGGGTGGGGGCCGGAACTACATGATTTAAATGTGTGGGAGCCACGCACCCCCCCTGCAGCGCCAGGGACCGCCACCTACCCAGGGCTATTTACATGTTGGGGGCACATGGCCCCCCTCCTAGAGCCCTCAATGGACCTGGGGACCACCAACCCCCTGGGCCAGCTCCTGCAATGTCCTGGGGTTCCCACCTCCAGGGCATTGCCATTTGCTATGGCAGGGCGGGAGCTTGGCTCCCACCCTGCCATAGCAATTACAAGTGGACTTCATCCCTCGAGCAGCAGCGTGCCAGGAGGTGTGTTTGCAGAGTGGTGTAAAAGGGTGTATGGCCTCGGACCACTCTCAGCAATCCAGCTGTGTAGGGCTTACTGGAGGTACCTGGTGGGCTAGTTGGCCTCCAGGGACCCTCAGGAGGTAAGGGGACTTCATCCCCCAACCAAGAGAGCACCAGGAGTTGAGTTTTCAGAGTGGTGGACAAAAGGGGCGTTGCCTTTGTCCACCTATCAGCAATCCCACTATCTGGGGCATACTGGAGGTATCAGGTAGGCTAATTAGCCCCTAAGTACTCCCAGCAGCGAAGGGGACTTTAATCCCCATCCAAGAGTGCGCATGGAGTGTGTTTGCAGAGTGGTTGGGAAAGGGGGCATGGCCTGCTATGACAACTTAGCAATCCTGCTGTGTGGGACTTAGTGGGGGTAATAGGAGGGGTAGTTGGTCCCTGAGGTTGTCCTTGGGGGCCAACTACCTCTACTAAGTACCACACAGTGGGATTGCTAAGAGGTCTTCAGAGACCACAATCTCCATTCTCCACCATTCTGCAAAAGCGCCTCCTGGCACAATACTGGTTGGGGGATGAAGACCACTTTACTCCAGAGGGACTATGGGGGACAAGAAGCCATCCTGGTACATCCTGCAAGTTCTACGCAGCGGAGCAGCTTAGCCCCCTTTCTGTACCACTCTGAAATGTGACTACCAGTTAAAGAAGCATTCGTTATGCAATAAGTCTCGCATTTGCGAGAGTTAGAGCTATTGGCGTTGTAAATGTAAAAGATTTTTACTAATGTTTTTGGTGTAGAGTGGATGTACATTGTGTGTAGTGGAATTATGTGGTATGTTGTGCATTGAAATTATGTGAATAGCAAGTATGTGGTATTTAGTGTGTAGGAATTATGTGGAGTGGGATTATGTGTTTTGTAGAGTAATTATGTGGTATTGTAGTCTGTCTTGTGGAGTGGTAAACTCAGGTTTAGTCTTCTTCGTTTCCATAGAAGCTAAACTATAAACTCAATGAGAAACAAAAAAAGAAGGATCCGCTGAGGAGCACTTCTGGACCTAGTCGGAGGTATGAGCAGGGCCACTGGAATTATGTGACTGTTCGGCTGCACCAATTCCCACCTAATTAAACATTTTCTGTATTTGCCAAATATTCCATCATCTGCTGCCTAATCTGCAGATTTGAACAAAAATGCCTTGTTTCTAGCTTAAATGGCTCAAATGTTCCCAAAAATGCAGCGTCACGTGTTACAGGGTGGTGGAATGCCCTTTGCAAAGCTAGAATGGTCAAGTGTTACTTATTGCAAAATGTAGGCGTTAAACTGGTACTAATGGTGCACAAACCTCTCTTCTTTCTGTGCCTCTCTTGCCTCTTTCTGCATTTCTCTTACTTCTTTCTGTGCCTTCCTTCCTCTTGGTGCACCTCACTGTCTCTTTCTAGATGTCACATGCCTCTTTCTGCACTTCTCTTGCCCCTTTCTGTACCTCACATGCCTCTTTCAGCACCTCTGTTGCTTTTTTCTGCAGATCTGTTGCCTTTCTGCACCTCTCTTGCCTCTTTCTGCTCCTCTCTTTCCACTTTGTGCATTTCTCTTGCCTGTTTATGCACTTCCCTTGCCTCTTTCTGTACCTCTCTTGCCTATTTCTGCACCTCACTTGTCTCCTTCTGCACCTCACTCTCTTCCTTCTACACCTCTCTTGTTACTTTCTGCACTTTTCTTGCCTCTTTCTGCACTTCTCGAGCCATTTATGTACCTCTCTTGCCTCTTTCTGCACCTCAAGTGCCTCTTTCTACACTTCTCTTGCCTCTTTCTACACATATCTAACCTCTTTCTATACCTCTCTTGCCTCTTTCTGCAACTCACTTGCTACTTTCTGCACTTCTCTTGTCTATTTGAGTACCACTCTTGCCTCTTTCTGCACCTCAGTTGGTTCATTCTGTACTGCTCTTGCTTCTTTCTGCACCTCTGATGCAAATGTATGCATCGCTCTTGCCTCTTTCAGCACCCCTCTTCTGTCATTCTGCACCTCTCTTGCCTGTGTCTGCACACCTGTTCCCCCTTTCTGCACTCCGTTTGCCTGTTTCTGCAACTCTCTTGCCTCATTCTGCAGTTCTTTTGCCTCCTTCTGTGCCTTTGTTGCTTCTTTCTGTACTTCTCTTGCTTCTTTCTGTACCTCTATTGCTTCTTTCTGAACCCACCTTGCCTCTTTTTGTACCCCTCCTCCTGCTTTCTTCACATCTCTTGCATCTTTCTGTGCCTCTGTTGCCTCTTTCTGTTCCTCTGTTGCCTCTTTCAGTACCACTCTTGCCTCTTATTGCACCTCTGTTGGTTTTTCTGTACTGCTCTTGCTTTTTTCTGCACCTCTGTTGCAAATATATGCATCCCTCTTGTCTCTTTCAGCACCTCTTTTGCTTCATCTTGCATTTCTCTTACTTCTTTCTGCAGCCCTCTTGCCTCAATCCGTACCCCTCTTGCCTCTTTGTGCACCTCTGTTGGTTCTTTCTGCACTGCCCTTATTTCTTTATGTACCTCTTTTGTAAATTTCTGTATCTCTCCTGCCTCCTCTGTAACCGGTTCCCTCTTTCTGCACCTTTCCTGCCTATTTCTGCACTTCTCTTGCCTCTTTCTGAACCTCTGATCCTTCTTTCTGCACTTCTCTTGCCTCTTTCTACACCACTCTTGCCTCTTTTAGCACGTCTGTTGCTTCTTTCTGCACCTCTCTTGCCTTTTTCTACACTTATCTCGCTTCTTTTTTTTCCTCTATTGCCTATTTTTGTACCTCACTTGCCACTTTCTGCACTTCTCTTGCCTCTTTCAGTACCACTCTTGCCTCTTTCTGCACCTCTGTTGCCTCATTCCGCACTGCTCTTGCTTGTTTCTGCACCTCTGTTGCACATGTATGCATCCCTCTTGCCTCTTTCAGCACCCCTCTTCTGTCTTTCTGTACCTCTCTTGCCTCTGTCTGCAAACCTGTTCCCTCTTTCTGTACCCCTTTTGCCTTTTTTCTGCAACACTCTTGCCTCTATCTGCAGCTCTTTTGTCTCCTTCTGCACCTCAGTTTCTTCTTTTTGAGCATGTCTTGTCACTTTCTGCACCCCTCTAGCCTGCTTCTTCTGTCCTGTAACTTCTTTCTGCACTTCGTTTGCCTCTTTCTGCACCTCTATTGCTTCTTTCTGCACCCCTGTTATCTCTTTCTGCACTCGTCTTCCCTCTTTCTGTACCTCTCTTGCCTCTTTCTGCTCCACACTTGCTTCTTTCTGCATCTCTCGTGCCTCTTTCTGCACCTCTATTGCCTCTTTCGGCAACCCTGTTGCTTCTTTCTGCACTTCTCTTGCCTTTTTCAGAATCCTTCTTGTCTTTTTCAGCACCTCTGTTGCTTCTTTCAACACTTCACTTCTTTCTTTCTGCACCCCTCTTGCTTCTTTCTGTACCCCTCTTGCCTCTTTGTGCACCTCTCCTATATTGTTCTGCACCCCTCTTGCCTGTTTCCGTACTTCTGTTGGTCTTTTTTCACTGCTCTTGCTTCTTTATGCACCTCTTTTGCAAATTTCTGTATCCCACTTGCCTCTTTCTGCCCCCTTGTTCCTGCTTTCTGCACCTTTCCTTCCTGGTTCTGCACCTCTCCTTCCTCTTTCTGTACTTCTGTTGCTTCTTTCTGTACTACTCTTGCCTCTTTCTGCACCCTTGGGTCCTTTTTTTCAGCACCTCTGTTGCTTCTTTCTGTACTTCTTCCTTCTTGCTGCGCCCCTCTTGCCTCTTTCTATATCCCTCTTGCCTCTTTGTGTACCTCTCCTACCTCTTTCTACACCCCCTTGCTTTTTTGCCTATCTGTTGGTTCATTCTGTACTGCTTTTGCTTTTTTCGGCACCTCACTTGCCTCTTTCTGTACTTCTCTTGCTTCTTTCTACACCTCTGTTGCTTCTTTCAACAATTCACTTGCCTCTTTCAAAACTTGTCTTGCTAGTTACTGCACCTCTCTTGGGTCTTTCTGCACCACTGTTGCCTCTTTCTGCAATTCACTTCTTTCTCCAAATCGTGCTTTAATGAAAATCTGTTTGCTTTTCAATGACCATGCCGTGATCAAATATTGCTGTACCCTATTTCTTGTGTAACCATTTATTACGGACCATGCATGTTTCCTTTTGACTAAAGTAACCTTGTCGCTTATCAATGATAAATAGTCTGTTGTTTTATTAACAACTTTTTAAAAAGATTATTGGGTTATGGAGGAGGCCCAGATCTCCTTGACCTCATATTCGTCAAGAGCCCCATCCAAATATCTCCAGGCAGATGATTTATTATTTCCTTCAATTTCTTTCCACACTAGTTGCGACATCAAGTCCTCCTTATCATTTTTCACTCTATTCCATACTTTGATTACATGACCCTTTCATGCATACAGCTGATTATTCAAACCGAATTCCAGCCTAAATTGCGCTTGTGACGCATTTTTTGGAAGGTAGAATAGAGATCTAAAAGTTTTTGAGATAGAATTATTAATGATACCTGCATCTATTCCATTTAAGGCCTCACTGCCATAAGTTAGAGAGGGTAGTAGTTTGGCAGATATCGCCTTAAGTAAAGGTTGATAAGTTAGGTTACTTGTTGATTTTTGAACAATCCTAAATGCTTCAGTTAGAACATTTGCTTTCCTGTTGATATCAAGTTTCTGTGGGGTAAAATTACCATTGCCGTTGAATATGACTCCCAGATATCTATAGGTTTCAACTTGTTCCAAGTTCTCCTTTCCCAGAAACCATTTGAAATTATGTTTCTGTCTTGAGTTTTTTGTGATGACCATATTTTTAGATTTGGTTTCATTTATTACCATCCTATTTTCTGTGGCATACTCCAATGTGCGTGATATTAGACGTTGCAAGCCCACCTTTGTATTACTTATAAGAATCACATCATCTGCATAGATTAGATTTGATATGTGTTTATCGGCTAGCTTCGGTGGGTGAGCATTTATGTCATTCAAGGCCTCCGTCAAATCAGTTAAAAACAGATTAAATAATAAAGGAGCCAATACTCACCCTTGCTTCAATCCGCCTGTCGTTTGTATTCCATTGGTAAGTGACCGACCATTCCCAATACGTACTCTGACCCAAGTGTGTATGTGCAGAAGACGGATCAGGTGTAATAACCAAGGTGGAACCCCTTGTGTACGTAGTTTTTCCCACAATCGTTCTCTATCGACACAATCAAACGCTGATTTGAAATCAACAAAGCATAAATACAAAGGTTTTTTTTTTAAATTATCCTGTCGATTAGGACAGATAGAGCTAAGATGTTGGTAGCTGTTACTAGGCGTTTAACAAAACCGGTTTGGTTAGGCGGGAGAATGTAATTATCCTTTGCACAATCGGATAGGAATGTCAACAAAATCCCTGCAAATAGTTTTGCATCAGTGTCCTGTAGGGTTATTAAACGATAGTTCTCAGGCAGGGCCCAATCTCCTTTTTTGAAGATGGGAGATATTCGGGACCCTATCCACGTTTCAGGTATCACCCGTATCCGGACTACTTCTTTGAAAACTTTGGTGAGGTGTTCTGCCCATATATCTGGATCCGCCTTATACAGGGCAAACGGAATACCGTTCGGGCCTGGTGCTCCATCTTTTAGTTTTTTTATTAACTTGGCAACTTGTTCTTGAGTGATTTCAAGTTCAGTATCTTGCTTTGGATTAGATGTATCCTTCCATATATAGTTGCATTTATTTTCAATTTTCCTGTGGTCCGAGTTTAAATGGAGCGCCAGAAATTTCACCCATTCAGTCTCAGTCAATACTGAAGAAACTACAGCTTTATCTGATATTGTTAAGCTGTTTATCTTCTTCCAAAATTCCCTTGAGTTTCCTTGGTTACAGGCATAAAAAATTTGAGTCCAAAGATCATTGTTAACTTCATTTTTTTCATTCCAGATTAATTTCCTCAGGTTTTGATTTAATACCTTTATATTAGTTTTAGTTTCTTCGTTGTTAGGAAACTTTGTCAGCTCTTTCCTCAGTTTGTTTCGACTTCGTTTCGATTTCTGTACCGCATAAGTAAGGTTGATATTAGTTACCTTTTTATCTGTCTGTATTTCATATCTGTCTTTAGACTCGATACGGTTAGCATGTTGGTTAAGTAATTTGCATAAGAAGTTTGCCCATTGTTCAATTACAGATGTTTCCGGTGTTTCCAGGAAGTTTTCGACAACCAGTTTTTTTGCTAGATCACTGGTCAGTCGTTTGTTATTTGATTTCCAGTTTAACTTTTGGTAATTAGTGGTTCCGATCTGAACTTGCGTTGTTAAATACACTTGGTATTTTGTGTTCTCGAGCGATGTAGTGATTATTTGCTGACAATGATCGCTCTCTGGGACCTTTTTTAGGTGATACGCGGTACAGTTATTGAAAATATTCAGCGATACCATTGTATAGTCAATTCGAGATTTTGCATTGTGGGTGTTACAGGACCATGCTGGAGGAGAATCAGTTGGGAACCTACCGTTGAGTATTCGTAGACCCAAGTCTTCGATATCCTTCACTAGAGTTAGGCCAGTTTTATTTTGTCTTAGTTTAGGTGTGGTCTCTATTACTTGGACGGGTATTAACCATTGCTGATCTTGTGACTGTGTCACATCGTCTCTTGTAAAAGGTATTAACAGGTTTAGATTAAAGTATCCTGTAATAAGAAAATCCATAAAGGGGTCCTCTATCCTCTGCTCTACTAGATAGGTGGAAACAGTAGCACACATGGTCTTCCTTGAGGTAAATGTCGGGGGGATGTATATATTAACCAACTTTAGTGATTTTTCTTGCTGTTGTATCTTGTATTTTAAGATTACCGTCTGAACATTACAGCTGTTCGTAACCAATTGCATGTGTTCAGCTTTAAAATCAAATGAGATGAATATTGCTAAACCCCCACATGGGCGACCGTAGTTTCTTTGCCTAATCGCAGGTTCGAAATATCCCTTATATCCATCAATACTAAATGGAGCGGTTGACCAGGTCTCTTGTAGTAAAATTATCTGATAGGACTTAAGTAGTTGGGTTATATTATCCAGATTTTTGCCTACTCCATATATGTTCCATGAGCAGATCGTTATAGTTTCATTGCCATTTTTTAAATGTTTGAGTGTTGTTTTTTGATTTCCTTGTCATTGATTATCATTTCCATGTAAAGCCATTGTAATCCATGTTTCATTTATCCCATTGACTTCTCTGTCTTTTTATCGCTAGATAGATTTGCGACACCTCTATCTAGTTTTTGTATCAGACTATTTAATACAGAGAAGGTTGGTGACCCCTTTTTTACTTTTTCAATTGTTAACATATTTTCTGTTTTTATCAATGGTGTGGGATATTCTTTCGCTACAACTTTACTAATCATTATTCCCCAACTACGAAAAATTTCTTGTTCCTTCATAATTTGTTCTACTACAGATGGGGGTGTTACCGTTATTACTGTTAATGGCAGTGATCCCTCTGGGTTTTGTAAAAAGTCAACACATTCGAAAACTTTGGTTGACACATTAGCTAGTGATGGAACTGATTTAAATAGGCATAAGAGATTACCCCTATTTAGCGTATCTTGTTTCCCTCTTGACTCATATACTATTTGAAAATTAGTTGTTCCGTCCTTTGGGTTACCGGTTCCCTTTCACTGCTATTGTTTAGTTCTTCCTGAACTATATTTATACATCGTTTGTTATTACCATTTCTTACTATTACTAGATGATCCCGTTTTGTCAATTGAGTTCTATCTATTAGATCTGTTACATCTGATAGTTTCCCTAGTTCATTATTAGAAGAAGCATGTTGGGTGGAAAGATGTTTTGTATTTAGCTCCTTATTAAGATTTCTCGATGATTGTTGTTCCGCAATGCCACTATTCAATAAACCTGGATCCTTTTTTTCTACTACAGTTGTAGTTATTTCTGAGTTTAACAAACTCATTGTTTGGTCGGTCTTTATTAACATTCCAATTGGGATATCCTTCTTGGGCAAATTTTCAACACAGCCAATTCCAGAGTTATCATACTCCTTTAATTGGAAATGTTTCCGCACTACAGGTGATTTATCTAATGTGCAGTCCGCGGTAGTGCTTACACTTGCTTTATCTATTGACATTGTCCTTTTCCGATCTTTTTGAGAATTCTTATTGTTTCCAGGTTTTACAAAAATATCAAAATACTGAGTTTTTTTTCAATGATTGGTATTGTCGGATCACTACCTGTATCCATTTTTATTCCATTTGTTTCATTCAAGAGTAGTTTTCCCTTAGAATTCTTGTTTTGTTTCATTCCCTAGAGTGTCTCTAAGTCTGTTCGATCCTGCACCTTAGCTTTATTTCTTGCTTTGTGTAGTTTTTTTTATATGTCTTTTTGTCAATATAAAATGTGTTGAAACCAGATCCAAATCATCTTCAACTTCTCTATCATCCTTAGGGTCTATCACAGCTTGATCAGGCGATTTGCCATTTATAGATTTCTCAATATCCTGTTGCGTGTTCAAGATTATTTGAGTACTGGATCGATCTTTAGTGTTTAGAAAGCTTTGAACTGCTAGATCATCCATCTTAGTGAGCTTTCCATTGTAAGACATACACCTTCTTTGTCAGCTCTGTTCCTGTTTCCGTTCCATTGATTACTTGCTTTTAGGTCCTCCAGTATAGTACTAATAACTTCAGGTATTGTTGTTCACTTATTAATTATTGACGCACAGGAGCATTCTATATAGGCAGTTGATGGATCTGCTTGAGCTCTAGTTATCAAGCAGTTAAGGTCAGCTAGTTTGTGGTCTAGCCCTGCAACTGCTTTTGTTGTTTTGCCATTGTACCTAATATTTCACTCTGCATATCCATTTTGTTCGATTGAAGTGTGTTAGGGGTTGGAGGATAGCAACAAGGACAAGGGTGCGATATTGACATGTGGTTAGAGGCAAACCACATGTCTCTTTTTCCACGTTCCCCCCATAGAGTACACAGAGTATGCTCTTTAGAGACGATCCCTGAACCACGTAAAGGGACGCTCTACCTGTGAAGCGACACTTGGCTTACTGCCGTGACCACGCCCCCTTCCTTGTTCCTGTTTGTTGCAAACGCCATTCCCCCTAGCGTGTTGCTTGTTTCCTTCGTCCAGCCCGAACTCCTCCGCTCTCCAAAGATTACGATTGGGGAGTTTGCAGAGATACTTATCCCAAAACAGATTTCCCCGCATTCAGTTGCTCACCCCCCCGGCTCAAGAAGAAAGCCGGTTCCTCTTTCTTCACGCACCGCTCGGTGCACGTCTCGCCTGATAAGCCGAAGTTTGTTTTACCCGCATTTTTTGTGTACTGAGCAATCTGCCCCGCTCGGTGCACATTTCGGCTTGGAAGTCGAAGTTTGTTTTTCCTGCATTAGGTGTGCCGAGTTTAATACACCTTTTGCGAACGGCTCGAGAAGTTATATTTCCTTATCCCAGACCGAGAGAGTGTTGCTCCGCCTGGCGCTTGGTCCCGGGCCAGGCTTCGCCTCTCTTGAGAGAGTAGATGTTCCGCTCTTCGTTGCCCCAGAAGAGCCGGCCATTGCTCCTCAATTCCCAATGTTAATTTCCTTATTATTTCTTTAGCCATTTCATTTTGGTCTGAATGGTTGAATGTCGTGTGAGAGAGATATCTAGTCCCCCCTCCCAGTGCATGAGGACTCCTGCCTTTACGAGCCCTGTATCTTACCCACTTCTCTTTTCAAGGACATTCCGGGACATACCTGGGGTAAGTGTAATGCAATGCTAATCACATGTCAATGTCTTTCTGGGTGATTTGTATAGCACAGTGTATTGGTATCCTCCTATTGTTTCCTTGCAGCATTTTGTGACCAGACAGACCTGTTTCCCTCCTGTGATTCCGCCCCACGTATGGGGAGAGTGGTGGACACTCCTTGGAATTTTCCCCCATACTTTTGGAGAACAGCCGATAGGCGTGTATGTTACACATCATTCCTGTGGTTGTTTTTTAGAGGTTAAGGGGATTTTTCTTCACTCCCGTGGACTCTTGGGTGCCTGGTGCTGGAAACCCGACAAAGTGTCAGTGCATTAAGGGTAAGTGATTTTTTGATGCTTTTAACCAATCGAGGCTATTGTTTGGTAGTGGGGGTATTTTTTTTTATGGTTCTTGTTGTTGCAGCCAGATCCTACTAATTGTATTGGTTCCGAATCCTGTCTTAGATTGGTTTCCATAAGTAGTGTTGTTTCCTCTCCCAATCTTAATTTATCTGGTTGCCTGACTAGGGTACTAGAGAATGGTTTGGATACATCGTTTCCCTGAACGCTCCGATCAGTACCATGTGTTTGCATGCTTATAGCTTTGTCCCTATTTGAGTTCATAGTTATCTTCAACATTGGAGAGGGATTTTCTATTTTCCTAAATTGGCTTTCATGAAAAGAATCATCCATACTTATCTTTTGGTATATTTCGATTATCAGTTGTCGGAACCAAACTTTGAGGAGTGTTTTTTCTTATTTCAACGTTGATCTCTATCGGTAAACTAGATGACCTTGTAAGTATTCCAGGTTTCATGGTCGTTTCTTTAAGTAAAATCTCACTTTTTGTCGGGTCCTCAATATTCCCTAAGTTTGAATCCTTTTTGCATGTGGTTGTTGTACACATTGATTCATGGTTGGTAACTTGAGTAGGTGTTTGACTTATTGGATTCGCTGGTGTATTGGACTCATTGTCCCCATTAATGATCTTTTCCTCAAAATCCTGATTTTTTCCCAATTGACTGGTCGATACCATTAGGTTACTAATAGGCTTGATAGGTGTCTGTAAGTTTATTATTTCAGGGTCACTTTGTATTAACATCATAGCTCCCGTTGGATCCTTTAGAAAATCAAATTTATGAGGGATTTTTAGGGATTTTTCAAACATCCTCGCTATTGGTGATATAAGCGTCTGATTCATTTCCATAGGTTGTGCTTTGGCTTTTTTTTTAATATAGTCGGTGCTTGGGATTTCCGTTGCCTTCGTGCTGGAGGATCCAGTGGCCTTTCCCTTCCTGAGCGCAATATTATTTTATGAGAATGTTTACAAGATCCAACAGTAGTAATCAGCCCCCCGCAAAAAGCACCCTGCAAGGCAGCACACTCAGAATATTTGTCCTGAGCAGATAAACAACTTATAGACAGCTTATGTGCTCCTACCACAGTTTAGTGAACAGTTTTGATGAACTGAGAGAGGACGAGAGATGTATATGCGATCAATAGACTTCAAAGTTATCACAATTTTGCATATATTCCAGTAGAGCACAGAGCACCTAGATAGTTTTCGTTTTCTTCAAATTGTCCGGGAACCAAATCATCAAGATTTTTATCAATAACTGTGGCTTGCCCCCTTTCCCTTGCCTTACCCCCTACTCCCCTACTCCTCTCACCTCATCAGGGATCAAGCCAGAGAAGGGGAGGTACGCACTCCAGCGCTCCAGGGTTCACACTGATCCCCTCAGTTCTCTATCTCCTCTGGTCTTTTTGCCAAACAGCCAGTATTCCCCCAATGTCAACTCGTCAGAGAGCACTGTCACACTGAGAGTCACTCGCAAGCTTTTGAAGTTAAAGCTTTAATGTTTTTACATTTTTTTTTTTTTTTGCTTTTTGTTTTTGGCTCCTGGCTCCAGGCCGTGTTTTGAAGGCAACCCAGAACTCACGATTGTTCTGTGGCCTCTTGCTTTTTGTTTTTGGCTCCTGGCTCCAGGCCGTGTTTTGAAGGCAACCCAGAACTCACGATTGTTCTGTGGCCTCTGCTACTTCTTAGCCACCTTAGCCACCTTCAGGAATGTTCTTACCTCCACCTAGAGGCTCTCGGCATCACCGTTTCCTGCTACACCAAGAAACAATCTGTGGCAACACACTTAGTGCCCCGCGCACCCGCTCTTCTTCCCAGCTTATCCCAGCGTATCCGCGGCTCCTCTTGCTCCTATGCACGCTCCTCTGCTCGCGGGAGCCTTCCCCAAGCCAAGCCAAGCCAAAGACCCGGCACTCCCCAGCCGTCGCCACCGCTGTCTCCAAACACCAAGCGCCAACCGCGCCGACCACGTTAACTTCGGGCCGCGGTAGCAGAGTAGCCGCGGTAGCAGAGTGGCAGTGGTAGCGGTAGCGGTATGGCTGCGCGGCAGCAGCAGCAACAGTGGCAAAAGCCAGCGGCAAAAAAACAGCGGCAGAAACCAGATGGGTACGGGTACAGACGGGGGGGCTGAAGCAGGGGGGAAACACGAAGCAGGCAGGAACCAGCAGGAAAACGGCCGCAGCAGAGCAGAGCAGAGCAGAGAATCGAGTGTGGTATGTGGCTCCTCCTCCGCCAAAGTTTTTGGCCGCATTTGATATTAGGGTCCACAGATGATTCTTTTAGGTGCTGCAGGTAAGTAGAGGAAGCCATTTTTAAGTTATAAAGTTATAAATTCAACTTAGTGATATCTTGTAGCACAATACCAAGAGATATAGTTAGTGTTGTCTGAGTAGCGAGCTCAGAAGAATATGTAATGCGGTACGCTACTTATAACAATTTGAAGATGGTGGATACATTGTAAATATATATGTATATGTGTATTTAAATATATATATAAATAACATACATATCGAAAAACAAATTTACAAAACAACTACAAAAAAAAACAAAAAAAAACCATAATATAAACTTTTTTCAAAATGAAACAATAAATGCTATGAAATGTATTCAATCAAAATTATGAAAACTATTAGAGTCTAAGAAGATTAAATACACTATAGCCACACTGGGGGTCGTATTAAGATGTCAGACGGACTGCCACCAGCAGGATGTCAGTGGTGGTCCATCGGACATCTGGGGCTGCGGTCTGACAGCTACATTATGATGCGGTCGCTCGGAGCCAGAGGGACCGACCAACGGCTCCAACAGGTTCAAGGAGCCCGTTGGAGTGTTGGTCCGAGCATAATACCCTACAATGGGGATGTGACTGCAGAGGCACCTCCGTAGGGATTACAATGTCTCTTTCCCTCTGTCTTTACATGGTGGTCCGACCGCAATGTAAAGGCACAAATTATGGGAGTTTGGGGCACCTCGCAGACCCCGTCACCTGTGGCTCTCCGCTATGGGCCCTCAGGGTTCTGCCCTATCACCCATTCTTATCAACCTCCTAATGGAGCCTTTGGCAAACACACTGAAATCAGCAAACATTCTATATCACCTGTACGTGGATGACACACAGCTGTATCTGAAAATCACCTCGCCAGAAGGCTTCATTGCCCTCAACACTATTTTACTGAACACACAAAGCTGGCTCACTAACAACCACCTCATGCTTGAATACCAAAAAAACGGAATTCATTCTCATCTCTCCCCCGAGCCACAAACCAAAGCTAGACATATGGTAAAACACCTAACCTCCTTTGACTGTGTCCCCCTCATAATTGACTCAGCAAAATCCCTAGGAATCATCATAGACAAACATCTGAATATGCAGTCGCACATCTCTGTTGCCACCAAGGGAGCTAATCATAAATTAAGTATATTAAGGAAGCTCAAACCCTTCCTCTCTCAGGCTGATCTAAAACTGGCAGGTCAAGCTCTAGTGCCACCAAGATTACACTACGGAAGCACCACCCTCTGTGGTCTACCTAAATACAAGCTGGCTCCGCTGAGAGCAGCATTAAATGCTGCGGCTAGGCTAGTATCAGGAACCAAAAGAAATAGGCACATCTCTCCAACCCTGAAAGCCTTTAACTGGTTGCCTTACGAGGTAAGAATACACCTTAAAGTGGCCTGCATGACACACAAAGCAATTCACAACAATACACCCAGTTACTTGGCTATAAAGCTGGAAAGGACTGGAGGCTGCAGACAACTACAAAGTGCGAGCACTTTCCTTTTGAAACCTCAATCCTTCCATAAGAAGATAACTGGCTGTAGAGCTTTCTCAGGGATTGCACCAAAGATTTGGAACTCCTTACCTCCATTAGTGTGTGGAATCACTTCCTTTACAGCATTCAAAAAAGAAGTAAAAGTACTACTAATGAACAAATTCATGTCCGAAGTTTTAATTATAGGATGTCACCGAGTCATCCTTAACGTCCGAATACCACTGTCTACAGCAGGGGGAATGGATGTGACTATTTTATGTGAGACTAATGTCACAGTCCTTATTGCTTAATCACCTTATGTAGTGTAAAGTTTAGCTGGCTGCGAGTTCCCCGTTGGTTATCTATACATTTTATATCCATTGTGAATCGATCAAGGTTATAATTTGTATGTTTGCTAGCAGCACAGTCACCTAATATTCATTAACTGTTTATTGTACAACGTCCTGCAGATTCACGATCCTCTATGTTTGTTAATCATATATATATTTTTTAATCTCTTTTGTAAGAATTTGACACATTTGAATGCTTGTGTATACCACCTCAACCATTTTTATTCTGATACTGTAAAGCGCTTTTTTTATTCTTATACTGTAAAGCGCTCTGATACCCTCATGGGTCACGTTTGCACTATATAAAACTTTATAAATAAATAAATAAATGTGCCAGGCACCACATGGTGCCTGGCACATGGTGTATGGATGTTTGAAAACATATTCTTCTTTTATTGCGGCTTGTGCTGCAGCCCTTTCCCAGCCAGTAGCACAAGCAACAATAGTAAAGGGTAAAGGGTATGCTTCCGACTGCACTGCTGGCGGTCATATTGGAATTTGGTGGGTGGAGCCTCCAACTCCTTGTCGGGCAGTCCCTTTCCCGCTATGATGTCGGTCGAACACTCATCCAACCAGCCTCGTATTCAGGGCCTAGTTGATGTAACAGTAGGGAAAATGTTGGACTTCATAAGGGTTAGATTTACTAATCCTACTCCTGTCAGCACAATAATAGGGAAAGTGTTGGACTTCGGAGGGGTGAAATTTACTATTCCCACTCCAGTCAGGGCAACAGTAGGGAAAATACTGAACTTCAGAGCTGTAAATTTGACTGTTCCCACTCCAGTCTCTGCAACAGTAGGGAAAGTGTTGGATTTTGTAGAAGTGAAATTTACTCTTCCCACTCCAGTCTAAGCAATAGTAGGGAAAGCATTGAATTTCGGAGGGTAGAAATTGACTATTCCCACTCTAGTCTACACAATAGTAGTGTTGAACTGTGAATACATTAATTTTACGATTCCTCCTGAAGTCTAAGCAAGAGTAGGGTAAATACTTCACTTCAGACACCTTACATGTATAAATAACTATTTGAATGAAGAGCAAATTATAAACTCTTAATAAAAAAATAGTAACATAATATGTATATATATATAAATATATATATATAAATTCGTTTTTGCTTCATTAAGTTCCCACCCTATCCAGCTACGAACCCAACAACCCTCCTCACTATAAATTGCTATTAACAATTACATTGAAAATTCTAAATCACTTAAGATTATGAATCCCTGCACTACGTGGCAGGCACCATGCGGTGCCTGCCACATGGTGCAGCGATATGTTGTGCCCCCCAACACCCAAAGTCAACGGCCAGGGGGGGGAAGGGGTGCCCACTATGGGCCCCCAAAGTCCCTTCCCACCAGCCTTTTCTTGGCAGGTTAACCGTCATGAAAAGGCAATTGGAAAGAGACATTGTAATCCAACGGCAGTGCCTACTACAAGCCCCATCACTGCACCGGCAGGCTCAATGAGCTCATTGGATGCGTGGTGGTCGGACTTTCCGATCGCCATCACCCCGCCCACCATTGTAATATGGCGGGTGGAAAACATGTTTCCGATGGCGGGGAGACTGCCACTGACAGCCTGTCGGTGCCCGCCATTATAATCAGGCCCTATATTTAAAAAAATATATATTAACAATCACACAGACAATAGTAATGCATATAATTTACATATGGACTCAAACACATTAAAAACTTTCTTAAAACAATATTTTTACAACTATATTATTAAAAACAATAATAAGAACAACAATATTATAAAAAAATATTACTTTTCTAAAAAAGAATATTATTAAGAATAACATTTGTGCATCACAATATTTTCGCGCCACACTTTTTTTCTGATATTTGCATTTCCCTATATTGAAAACTCGATATTTTGTCCATTTACCCTCTTCACCGGCATGGATAACATGTTTCTTCCCCCACCTCCTTGGTTGCCCATGGTATAGATACCAATGCTTGTCCCCCCACCCCCATTGTTGCCCCTGATGAACCATTGTAAGACTGGTGGGGGTGTTTGACAGGACACACCTCTGCACTGGAGCAAGTAGAATAGATACGAGACAGCGATTTAGAAGAGAATCATAAGTAGATTGCCCGAGGGCATCATTCATTAGGAGGACGACATTGTCTCATTTCACACAAGATTGCCAGCCTGCTGGGTACATGCGGATCACACCAAGCAGCTGCAGATTCATCCCCCAGGACCTGGCATCCATGCGCAGCTAACCAAAGCATGACTCATGCACGACTCAGCACCCAGCAGAGGACATAATGACATGCATGATGCACAACCCTTCATGTAAAAATGAATATTAGCATGCGTTGCTGCACTACGCGAGCGCGAGCGGCGCCGGCAAGAATATGACAATTTCAAGGGTTGAAGCAATTCTGTTTCCGATCTGCAGGCAGCAGCGTTCTGCTAGATAGGGAGCTCGGCGAACTCTGGGTACTTTGGAAATCTATTACCGGCTGCCTTGACACTAACATTTCTGAACAAATAGCTTTTACTTCTGCCTGATTAGAGCTGCCGTATGACTCAGAGGGGCGGATGGAAATGGCTGTCCTGTCTGGATAGACCTGTCCGGCTTGTGAATAGGAACCAGATACCCCTGTTAACACTTAGAAATGTGATTACCATTTTGTATTAGGATCTGTTATTAATGGCT
Organism: Lissotriton helveticus; assembly: GCF_964261635.1. NCBI lineage: Eukaryota > Metazoa > Chordata > Amphibia > Caudata > Salamandridae > Lissotriton > Lissotriton helveticus. The sequence goes on along the minus strand of NC_136069.1, from coordinate 290,801,420 downwards.
AGAATCAATTCAACTTCATATTCATGTTTAACGAGCTCACTATTATCAATCAAAATTACTATTGAAACTGTTTAGATTTTTGGGATGTGAAAACAGACGCCATTTTTTGTTGGTCACACAGACACACCCTTTTCCATCCTCGCACGAGCAGGGCGTTTACTACTATAGATTTACTCCTATCATTTGAGGCGAACTCAGATTTTAAAGTTATTAACGAAAATAATCAGGACTTGTTATAGACCTCTATGAAAGTTGTAGGGCTTGATTTACAAAAGTTAACTTACACTTGTGTAAGTTTACACTTACTTTTATTACTTTTTGATATTCACAAACTACGGGGCAGATTTACAAGCCCCAAGCGCCACTTTTGCGCCGCCATTGCATCACTTTTGTGACACAGCAGCGGCGTAAACACTGCAGCCAATTTACATCGTGATGCATCTAGGGAGATGCATCCTGTTGTAAAGCCATGCGTCACATTATACCTGAGTCAGGTATAATGTATGCTGGGTGGGCTTTCTCATGCAGGAAAGCCTCGGAAAAGTGACGAAGTGAAATGTACAAGTTTCCCTGCGCCTCTTCTAGGATACCACTGAGTCAAAACTTTACGTCTGCAAGAAGCAGGCATAAGGAGTGACGAATGTACAATAAATATTGGCCTCAACATGCATTGCTTGAGCCATGGTTCGCCTCCGGAAGAACCACTTCCGGAGGCAGGTCCTTCTCCAACCGCGCTGCCAAGACCTGGAACACCCTCCCCCTCAACCTACGACAAACCGAAGACCTGCCTATTTTCAGGAGACAACTCAAGACCTGGCTTTTCGACCAGTAGCAGCAGCACCCCACCTCCACCGCCCCAGTGCCTTGAAACCCTTACGGGTAAGTAGTGCGCTTTACAAATCAACTGATTGATTGATTGATCCATGGTGGTGCATGGGTATCGTAGGGTGGCGCAAGGAAACTGACGCATATCTACAGATGCGTCAGTTTCTTGTAAATCGGCCCCTACACGTACAAATTTACTACTAGTAAATTTTCACTTGTAGGGGCTGAATCACAAAGACAAACTTACTCTTTTGTGTAATTTTACAATTGTTAGCTATTCACAAAGGTATTTTACTAGTCGTATATTTACGACTGCAGAGTCTCAGCACAAACAAAGATAGGACTCTCCTATCTTTTTATGTGCAGAGATTCTGCAGTCGTAAAGATACACTAGTAAAATCACAAAAGTGTAAGTTGAACTTTATGAATCAGGCCCTAGTTCGGGAATACCAAAACAGCAGAAAACTACTACAAAGTGTAAGTTAACCTTTGTGAATGAGGATTCACACAGGTAAACTTCCACTTTTGTGTAACTTTACACATGCTGTAGTAACTTCACTACTGATTTGGTATTCACAAACGACGTGTGCAATTTTACTACTAGCAAAGTTACTGTAGGCAAAAATACACTTAAAGTTTGTGAATACTAAAAAGGAGTAAAGTCACTACGGTAAGTGTAAACTTAGACAAGAGTATAAGTTTACCTTTGTGAATCAGATCCGTAGAGTCTCATGCATATTCATGCATACTTCTGCTTTCCCCAACCAGCGTATTATGTGTATGAGCAGAAGCACACTAAGCATCTTTCTCTTTTTGTCAATAAGGAAAATATATTTTTAGTAAGCAAATCCCTTGGCCATACATCCCAGTCAGGGCAGGACTGTCCGAAGAGGGCATCAGGTGTTTGCCCGTGTGCCTGGAAGGGTGGGGGCCAATCTCGGATCGATTGGGACTTGATTTGGAGCAGTGGGGGCCAGTTTTGTGACTGGGGGCCGCTTTTGTAGCGATTATGCATTATCGAGCCCCAGTAACAAAAGCAACAGTGCTGGGTGCCAGTTTTGTTAAGCAACAGTGCTTCACGCTCACCCCTCTTCACCCCCAGGGTGGGGGCCAGTCTGACAAAATTGTCAGGTCTGCTTTCGGTTCCCAGTCAGCCCTGAACCCAGTACAATAGGCAAACTATCTATTATATCTCTTGCTTTTATATATCCTTGAACTAACCAGCAGAGTGCTAAAACCGTAATCATAAATCAAGAACACCAAGTCTCACAGGTTTTTGTGATGCATTCCTAACTAACGGTACTAAAGGGGGTGGTGATGGATGGAGCATCAGAACCAACCAAACACTCACACCCAGTCAAAAGATCTGGGTTTGATCCATAACCGTTCTTTAGCCCACCCTGCCACCCCAGTTCAGACATGGCTATATGCAAATCAGTCTGACCCTGTGCCTCATGGGAACAGTCCAGCCCGAACTGCCAAGCCATGCCTTCCCTGGACCGGAAACAAGCTTCTGAGGACCGGTTTCTGGCATTCCAGCCGTCTTCAGCCCGGCTTGCTTGAATCCAGTGGCAAAGTGAGCAAGGGACTCACGTCTGAGCATACCCTGCCACACTTATGGCGGCCAAAGCGGTACAAAAGGGGGTGGTGATGGACGGAGCATCAGAACCAATCAAACACTCACACCCAGTCAAAAGATCTGGGTTTGATCCATCACCGTTCTTTAGCCCACTCTGCCACCCCAGTTCAGACATGGCTATATGCAAATCAGTCTGACCCTGTGCCTCATGGGAACAGTCCAGCCCGAACTGCCAAGCCATGCCTTTCCTGGACCGGAAACAAGCTTCCGAGGACCGGTTTCTGGCATTCCAGCCGTCTTCAGCCCGGCTTGCTTGAATCCAGTAGCAAAGTGAGCAAGGGACTCACGTCTGAGCATACCCTGCCACACTTATGGCTGCCAAAGCGGTACAAAAGGGGGTGGTGATGGACGGAGCCATAAGTGTGGCAGGGTATGCAAGGTATGCTGGGTAGCAATGCACTGCTGATGATGTCACATATTACATCATTCATGACATGGTCAGTGACATCACTGATAACAGCACTGATGACATCTCAAATGACATCACTGATGACATCATCCAGTTCTGTAAAGTTTAAATATGTTTTATATATATTTGCTAAGATGTATTAAAGAATGAGTGGGTGTATTTGTGCCTGAATGGATGATTTAATAGATGTGTGACTGACTGTATAAGTGAGTGAATAAATGTGTTTTACTGAAAGGATGTGTTAGTGACTAAACTGTGAATGTCTGTATTAGTTTGTCAGTTGGTGTACAAGTGGCTGCTTGGGTTGGTGAGTAGCTACGATTGTCTATATGGGTTATTGATTGGTTGTCTGAGTGTCTGTGGGTGGGTGGGGGTGTGTGACTCTGTGCATAGATGTGTGAATGGGTGATTCACTGGGTGTATGGGTACAAGAGTTCCTCTGTGAAGGGCTGTACGGGTGGGTGATTGTGTGTATGGGTGTTGGTGAGTAAATGGCTGTCTCAGTGGTACATGTGTGAGTAACTACATATGTGAAAGGCAGTATATGTGAGTGTTGGAGTATATAAATGACTAGATTTGAGAGTGAGTGATTGTGACAGTGGCCATGTGGATGAGTGTGTGCTTTTTATTAGTGATTGTATAAGAGAGTAGGTATGTGTTAGTATCTGTATGAATACGTAAGGTGGTGTGTGTATAGCTGTATGGATGAGTAAATGGGCGTGTGATTGATTCTTTGCATGACTGACTAGGTGTGTGAGTAACTCTATGGTGCGCGAATGTCCATATAGGTGTATGAGTGCATACGATAGTGCTGTATTGATGAGTGACTGCATATATGAGTGACTGTATGGGTGAATGAGTGGATGTGTGTGTAGACCTAGGAATCAGTGAGTGAGTATGTAGTAACTGGTATTGGTGTGTCTATGGTTTCGAAAATGGTAGCCTGTATTTTAGAGTGGGTGTATCAAAGGTTATATTAGGGTGTGAGGAGGCCCATCAGATTATCATGTGGATGATGTCATCAGAGATATAATTTGAGATGTGAACAGTGATGTCATCAGTAATGTCACTGACCATGTCATGAATGATCTAATATGTGACATCATCAGCAGCGCATTGAGGGGGTGCAAGTTCTAGTTAGCTCAACTAACTATAACGGCCGAATTTCTCTGGTTTTGTACCAGTGAAAGGTCCAAATAACTATAACGTCCCTGAAACCTGTGTTTTTTGCAGTGAATTTCTAAGGTTTTTTAAATGCTAATTTCTAACTATAACGTTCCTGAAACCTATGGGTTTTTTTCAGTGAATTTCAAAGGTTTTTTTAAATGGTAATTTCTGCGTATAACCTGAAACACATGGTTTTTTCAGTGAATTGCTAAGGTTTTTTAAATGCTAATTCTTAACTATAACATCCCTGAAACCTATGACTTTTTCGATGAATTTCAAAGGTTTTTTAAATGCTAATTTCTAACTATGCCTACAGAGGTAGGACATGTGCAGAAAGTGGATGAAAACTAACTATAACGGCCGAATTTCTCTGGTTTTGTACCAGTGAAAGGTCCAAATAACTATAACGTCCCTGAAACCTGTGTTTTTTGCAGTGAATTTCTAAGGTTTTTTAAATGCTAATTTCTAACTATAACGTTCCTGAAACCTATGGGTTTTTTCAGTGAATTTCAAAGGTTTTTTTAAATGGTAATTTCTGCGTATAACCTGAAACACATGGTTTTTTCAGTGAATTGCTAAGGTTTTTTAAATGCTAATTCCTAACTATAACATCCCTGAAACCTATGACTTTTTCGATGAATTTCAAAGGTTTTTTAAATGCTAATTTCTAACTATGCCTACAGAGGTAGGACATGTGCAGAAAGTGGATGAAAAGTGCAGAAAGAAGCAGGAGAAATGCAGAAAGAGGCAACAGCGGTCTAGAAAGAAGAAGAAAGGTGCAGAAAGAAGCAAGAGATATACAGAAAGAACCAACAGAGGTGCAGAAAGAGGCCTTGTTGCAAAGTCATCCTGTGCCCCCAACTTTTGGCTGACTGGTACTAGTGGTAACTGACTCTGACTAACCAGGCCCGGAGCCAGTGCTATACTGAAAGACACTTAGAATACAGTGAAAACAGCTACATACACTAGGGTACATTATGGGTTGGGTACCCCCTGTGATTGGCATGACCTCCCCTGTTAGGCCCTAGTACATAATAGGCAGGGGGATTAAAACTACCTCTAACTCAGAGGTGCAGAAAGAAGCAAGACAAGTGCAGAAAGAGGCTGGAGAATTGATGAAAGAAGTAACAGAGGTGTAGGAAAAAGCAAGAAAAGTACAGAAAGAGGCAAGTGAGGTACCGAAAGAAGCAATAGCAATGCAGAACGAACCTACAGAGGTGCAACATTAGGTAAGAGGGGTACAGAAAGAGATAGGAGAGGTACACAAAGAGGTAAGAGAGGAATAGAAAGAGGCAGGAGGGGTGCAGAAAGAAGGAAGAAAACTGCAGAAAGAAGCAATAGAGATGCTGAAAGAGGCGCAAAGGGTGCAAAAAGAGCCAGAGAAGTGCAGAAAAAAGCAACAGAGGTACAGAAAGAGGCAAGAGAGGTGTAGACATAGGCAGGAAAGGTACAGCAAGAGGGAACAGTGGTACAGAAAGAGGCACAAGAGGTACAGAATGAGGGGAGAGGGGGCAGAAAGAGGCAAGAGGGGTGCAGTAAGAAGCACATGAGGTGCAGAAAGAGGCAACAGAAGTGCAGAAAGACACAAGAGAGGTGCAGAAACAAGCAAGAGAAGTACAGAAAGAGGCAAGATAATTTCTGAAAGAAGCAAGAGCAGTGCAGAAAGAACCAACAAGCAAGAGAGGTGCAGAAAAAGGTAGGAGAGGTGCACAAAGAGGCATGAGAGGTGCAGAAAGAGGCAGGAGGGGTGCAGAAAAAAGGAAGAGAAGTACAGAAAGAGGCAAGAGAATTGTTGAAAGAATCAGGTTACGCAAATCTCCAATAAACGGTAAAAAATCTCCGCGAACACGCAGAACATCTGCAAACATGCGGAACTGCTTGTTCGCGATGCTTTTTTCCTGTTCGCAATTGCTGTTTGTTTGCTCGGGGGAAATATCTTGCAAAGACGCATTTTGAGACCGCGAACAAGCAAAATATTTCGGGCAATTTCACGTTCTCCGCGGAACGTGAAATTACCCAAATTCCGCAAATCCCGCGAGCCGAACGGAATTTACCGCCAAGGCCTAGTTAAATGTTCGAGAAAATGTTGCAAAACCTGCACGTGTTGTAGAATGTTCTAGAAAGTGTGTTGATAGAATACGTTGCACTTCTGACTTCTATGTGTCCTTAAATATATAAAAAACTGTATATATGGAAAATTAAAAATAAACCAATAGAGAGAAGTTTGAACCCTAAAAGAATCAGGGAACTATTCTAATTTGTTCATTACATGTATTTATTGGTGGAGCAACAAAATTATAGACACAACAGCACCAGGAAGAGGAAGAAGCAGGGAGTGGGGGGGACAGGTGGAGATGGACACAATTGCACACATGCAAAACTAAGTACAGCACAAGGATAGACAAACAATGGCCAAAATGAAACACACCAACAAGGAGCACAAGTCACACAACCCGCCAACATCACATCACTTAACGAGCATAGAAGTGAAAACCACGCTGCCTGAAAGTGAGAAGGGTGAACAAAAACTCACATGAAGGGACATCTCACACATAATGCAGTACACACACATACGAAGCAGAGTACATCAACATCCAACACAATGTTCTCCAAACAAAAACATTCGTACAATTGAACACAGCAGCGAAATACACTCAATTGTGGCGGATAAGCGTCCAAAAGCGTCAGTACAGAAGAGGTAAACGAGAACGTATAGTTACAAACCCACAGTCCGGATGGGGTAGAAATTCACGTATGGCCGGCAGCCAGAGAGTGCGTGACACAAACATTGGCATTCAAATCCAGACACAACACATTTGGAGACAAGTGAAAATGTGTCAGTGCAGCCAAGAGTAGTGCCACGATATGCAGACAAATGCAGCAGCATGCCTGAATAAGGAACGTAGGAAAATGTGTGTCCATGTTCACCTCACGGTAGTCCATCACCAACACAGGTCAGTGTCAAGCAGCGTTGGTTGCCAGCACCTCAGACATAATTTGACGCCAATGCAGTCATGTCCACTGTTGTTTTGAGACATGTGAGCAGACAGGGCCGGCTTTATCGCTGGTGGCGCCCAATGCGACAATCCTTTTTAGCGCCCTCACACCCTATGACCGCCTCCTTGGATTCTCCTACTACCACCATTCCAACTACACCATGACAGTGCTGTTTGGAGGTGGTACATGCCACTTTACAACATTGACTGCTGCAGGCCACACCAAAACACAGAGACACACTACAGCACTTCCTTCACACGGACATGTCCGAGACACCCCGTTCCCCTTTCCGGATAGGCACACCCCTGCGTTGACCTGTGTACGCCGGACCAGCACATGCCGGTTGTGCATGCAGGAGGATGCGTGCATAGCTACATGTCCAGGGTCACTGCCAACGCTGAGGTGACATGGTAACGTCTGCTGAAGACAGCACACTGTGATGTTGCAGGGCCCGTGCCTATCATGCTAACATAATGACCACAGGGACCACTTGCTCAGATGCGAGTTTGGGGGCGTTGGCGGACTTGGGGTTGTTGCGATAAGCCTTGTGGCCCTCATGGGTATCCCTGTATCATGCTCATTGACTCTATGGCACCTGTGGGTGTCCTGGTGTGGCTCTTGGCTGTGTTCCCTTTCATGCTTCAGGTAGTTGTCCTGTTTAACACCAGCAGAAAGCAGGTGTAAAATCCCTGATGCCTAGTGGCTTATCTCCGGAATTTGTTTCGCATTGCAGTTGTTGTGAAAGTTGTGATGTTATTTTTTCGTGTAGAGAACAATATACGAACTGGGCAGTGTATCCCGTCGAGATCCAGCACCTGACGCACTATTCCCAAGCAATATAAATACAATGAGATTTCTTCATTGATTTTGTGTGTACACTGTAAGTGCATCCACTACCTCAGTGCAATTCAATACAGGATTTTAGTATTTAGAATAAATCGCAAAGGTGCACCTCGTGTCTTTTTGCACGGGAACGGGTAGTCTGCATTTCATTATCAGCACTGTAATGCAAGTAAAGTTGAGATAAATCTAACACACTATTCAGAAGTTGGTGCAAACTGCAGACATCACCAGTATTCTTACGATAAGTGCCCCAAAATTTAACACCATGGTGGACACCATCAAATAACAGTAATAAGAACAAGAAAGAGTCACACAGCAGTTAAGAAAACAATCAAAAACGTTCGTAATTTTTTTTCAAACTTTAATTTTTTATAAACATATATATGCAAACGATAAACTATTTTCAAACTTTATTGTTTTTATTAACATATATACATATATATAACCTATAAACAACATTTTACAAAAATAATACAAAACAACAAGACGGAACACTCCTGTGGGGACCATGGATGTCAATAACAGAGCCTGGAAAATAAAGCACAAAATAAGGACGCATATCAAAGGAGTGAGACACAGAGAAACAGAGGGCCCGATTCACAGAACTAACTTAAGACAAAATCCTAAGCTTACTACTTTTGGTATTCACAGAAGGCATTTAGTAGTAATAAAGTTAGGATTTTGTCTTAAGTCTGTCTTAAGTCTGTCTTAAGTCTGTCCTAAGTTTGTCTTAAGTCTGTCTTAAGTCTGTCTGAAGTCTGTCTTAAGTCTGTCCTAAGTTTGTCTTAAGTTTGTCTTAAGACTGTCTTAAGTCTGTCTTAAGTCTGTCTTGAGTAAACTACGCAGATCTCAGAGATGTCGTTGAGTCCTGAGTCATGAATGGCGGAGACCACATCAGCTTCTCCGCGGATCTCACAGATGTCGCTGAGTCCTGAGTCATAAATGGCAGAGACCACATCATCTTCTCCACGGCCCGGCAGATCTCACACATGTCGCTGAGTCCTGAGTCATCAATGGTGGAGACCACATCAGCTTTTGGTGCCACTAGGCCTGTGGAACTCAAGTCTGTGCCACGTGGTGGTAGGCACTTGATGGCCACATGAGCTTAGGGTGGCACTTACCCTGTGCATCTCAAGTCCGCGCCAAGGGGATGGTAGGTCCCTGACGGCCATACAGCTCAGGGTGCGACTAACCTTCTGCGCAACTTTTCAAGGACTCTTTATGGTTGAGATTTGTGAAGTATCCGCCATCCAATCAGCTCCGGCAAACACGCATGTGATGTTGTCAATCTATTATATTTGCGTGGTCACATGGCCTGTGACGCTCGTGCCGGATGGGTGTGGTGTGTGAGCACACCTGCCCTCAGGGAGTAGCCGTGTGGTGTTGAGAACTAGACCACTGATCTGCACACCAACTGCGAGTATGCCTGCGACAGATGGCTATGTGCGGCCAATGTCAGAACGTAATCGGAGTGGCTTGGCGTGGCGTACGAAGGAACCGGGCAGGCATAGCTATAATGACGTGGACGGCTCACAGGACTGCGTCTGTGAGTCGAGCGGATGGGCCGCAGCTGTCCCTCTGCAAGCCTGGGTGCGAACTGTTCATAACTCACACTACATACATTTTGAAGAATCATTTTGTGAATCAGTCCGTCAGCTGGCATCTGTCTGAGGCATTTGTGAAAACATATCGGAGTTCTTTCTGTGATAGATACCCCTTTGATGCTGCATCTTCCCACATCAGCAGGTAACGCATCCTCTTCCCACATTACCAACATACCCCTAACAACCTTCTTGGGCCCGGAAGTGTCCCTGTGCGGTTGGACAAAGAAGTCATGTATAGATTTACATATAAAAAAATGTATTTAAAGAAAAGAACAACAAATAAGACTGAAGGAAGACTGGTGCTGTGGTCGCTGCCACGAAGTTGGGTCACTGCCATTCAAGACTCAGGACACAGTTACACATGTGGGATTGGCTTGTGTTAAATAGGGTTAGTGGCACCAGAAGCATTGAGACTGTATGAGCCTGTGATGGTGCTTGGTGTGAACGGCCTTACTGGGACCAATGTGTGTGGCCTACTGGACTGCGTCATGTGGAATCAGGACTCACTCTGAATTGTGACCTCTGCTGACCGAAGTGTAGGCCAGAGGTAGTGGTGAGCAAGGGCCCACAGACACATACATACGTCAGTGGCCCCACCGGCCTGTGCAGTGCAGGTTCAGTGCACCACGTGTCACTGGCCTTCCATATGCAAATACCCCTCACTAATCGAAGGGAGTGTGGTGCTGTGGTCTCTGTCACAAAGTTCGGGTCACTGCCATTCAGGACTCAGGACACAGTGACACATGTGGGATCGAAGTGTTGTACAGGGTTAGTTGGCACCACGTGTCGCCAGTCTTCCACAGTGTAGGCCAGAGGAAGCGGTGAGCAAGGGCCTACAGCAACATGCATACATTGGTGGCCCTACCGGCCTGCGTAGTGCAGGTTCAGTGGCACCACGTGTCGCTGTCCTTCCATATGCAAATATCCCTCACTGATTGAAGGGAGTCTGGTGCTATGGTCGCTGCCACGAAATTGGGGTCACTGCCATTCAGGACTCAGGACAGTTACACATGTGGGATCAGCTTGTGTTGAACAGGGTTAGTTAGGTCTTCCACAGTGTAGGCCGGAGGCAGCGGTCAGCAAGGGCCCGCAGGCACGTGACATTGACTTGAGCTGCACAGATTGGAAGCATTTGGTCCTCTTAACCCATTATAGTCTCCTACACAATTTGTGTCGCTGCTGATCTTGAGTTGTGAACCGTGTAACCACAGTGTAGGGTGGAGGCGGCGGTCAGGATGGCTGCACAGCCAAGTGGCATTGAGTTGAGCTGCACAATTAGTGGCACCTGGAGCACTCAGGGTGTGCACACGCTGCGATGATACGTGGTCCCGGTGGGCCGCACTGGGAGCAATGTCTTTTGTCTAATAAATTCTGCCTTGATAAGGCCACGTGGCGATAACTTATGGTGCAGTGAGTTAGTAGCACCTAAAGCACACTCCGTGCGTGCAGCCTGCGATGATACGTGGTCCAGACGAGTCGCACTGGGAGCAATGTTTTTTGTCTAATAAATTCTGCCTTAATAAGGCGATGTGGCAATGACTTATGGTGCAGTGAGTTAGTGGCACCTGAAGCACACAGCATGTGTGCAGCCTGCGATGATACGTGGTCAGGGAGGGCCCCACGGGGGCAACGTGTCTTGCGAACTGGATTGCGTCATCTGCAATCGCCACTGCATCTGAATTGTGATCCCTGCTGTCCGCAGTGTAGATCGAAGGCAGTAGTCGGTACAGACATAAGTCTGTGGAGCTGTGCCGCTGGGTTCGCAGGGTGCCTGTGTCGAGGAGGTCAGCAGTCATGGCGGCAGCCTCATTGGTATTCCCACAAGTGAGCCACGCACAGGGCCTGGCCTATTTATTCATACTCTTACGCTGGAGTGGCGTACGTTGGACCAGCGCACTCCTCTTCCAGGGGGGGATAATACAGCTACATGACCAAGATCTTCCCCACTGCCTGAGGTAACATGGTTGCGTCCACTGTGCACTACACTACAAGTATCAATAGTATATCTCCACATGGAGAGGTTTGTGCTTTGCTTAGTGAGGTCTGTGCAGCACTTCAGTGTTACACTTGGCATTGTGTGCATTATTATTGATGGGTGACTTGCCTTCTTCATATATTGTTGGTTGCCACATCTTCCAACATTCAGCTATTGTGCGGCTAAGGGGCCATGGCGTTTTGGGAAGGTCCTGTTTTGCGCTGCCTTGGTGGTAGTAGGGGGGATGGTCCAGGGGGGAGGTTCTGGTGGTGGTGGTGCTGGGTGTTGTGGCTTTGTTGGGTGTCGGAGGTGCATGACCAGTAGCTCTATCACGTGTTAGTCATCAGATGTGTCTTCAGATGTGGCTGTGAGTTGGGTCCAAATTCACGCAGTAGATAGTCGACCTCCTTACACCAGTTAAAGGTTGATGTTAATATATTACTGCTAGTGCTAACTCGGCTTATCGCCTGCTTTTTGGAACATCAGTAATGCCATTTGAGATGTCATCAGTGATGTCATCAGTGATGTCACTGACCATGTCATGAATGATGTAATATGTGATGTCATCAGCAGTGCGTAGCGTGAGTGCGAGTTATAGTTAGCTCAACTAACTGTAACAAGGGAATTTCTATGGTTTTCTATAAGTGAAATGTCCAACTAACTATAATGTCCATGAAACCTATGTTTTTTTCAGTATATATATATATATATATATATATATATATTCATCAAAAAGTTGCCATGCTGCAAAGACGCCCACGCAGAGGAGTGCTTCAACCAAGCTTAAATTTGTAAAACCGGCAGTTTCCACATCATAACCAAAGTTCCTTCCGCGTTTCAAAGCCCGGAGGCTTCTTCATCAGAGGATGTCACATGTTCCAACTGGCTGATTCGCAGGGGCACCCTTATCTGCATGCTTGCGATGTATCCACGTGACTTGCACTGGTAAGTAGTTTTAATGCATGCTGGAACCCGTAGTTTCAGCGTTGCAGCGGGGACCCAAGCTCAGCACCACAAACCCACTGAGGTTTCACTATTGAAAATTGCAAACACCGACACGGCACCTCACTGTCAGGAATACCAGCACTACATCATCCAACAGGCCACAGGGGTGGCCACGCCCATTGGGGCGGGGACGAACATTGAAATATGGTGCCGAAAATCGCCGTGCCTGTGTCTCTGCATCCGGTGCCTTTGAAGAAGTGTTTACACACGAAACGCGTCAGGCAATACTGGACGTTACTCCTGTGATGCTGAGCAGCCTCATCGGTGTATTTCACAATAAAGATTTGTGGCAATGGACTTACCTGTTGTTGGGCTCACTCCTTTGCAGGCAAACTTGTTTGATGGATGTAAGCCGCTGTGCCTGTGACGCGGAACGAGCCCACGTGCCTTCAGCATGCCAGCAGCAGCGCTCTACAATGCTGCCGCATTTGGGACAGGAGCCGATTTTGTGAAAAGCACGTTGCAGCGGGGACCCAAGCTCAGCACCACAAACCCACTGAGGTTTCACTATTGAAAATTGCAAACACCGACACAGCACCTCACTGTCAGGAATACCAGCACTACATCATCCAACAGGCCACAGGGGCGGCCACGCCCATTGGGGCGGGGACGAACATTGAAATATGGTGCCGAAAATCGCCGTTCCTGTGTCTCTGCATCCGGTGCCTTTGAAGAAGTGTTTACACACGAAACACGTCAGGCAATACTGGACGTTACTCCTGTGATGCTGAGCAGCCTACTCGGTGTATTTCACAATAAAGATTTGTGGCAATGGACTTACCTGTTGTTGGGCTCACTCCTTTGCAGGCAAACATGGTTGATGGATATATATATATATATATATATATATATATATATATATATATATATATATATATATATATATATATATATTACCTACTGGCGGTCGCCAGTAGGTATATATAGTTAGGATTTTTTCTCTATGGGTTTTTTGAAAATTCTATGTCTAATAACTTTGGCGTTTGTGGACGGAATTGGCTGAAATTTTCAGGAAAATGGCACATTTTGTTTCTGAGCAGCCCTTGAAAATTTGGGGGGGGTTCGTCAAGGGGGGGCTGAGAAAAAAGGGGGGTCCCAAAACGTGTTTTTAACATTGAGTTTTCCATAGGGCGGTTGGCCTCACTTTTAGCCCGAACGGCTGAATGGATTTGCACGAAACTTGGCAAAATTGTAGGGACTGGTAGCCCGATGTGCCTTTTGTAGGTCTCAATATATGTGCTACAGTGGATTTTGAGAAATTAACGTTTAAAAAAAGATATATATCTGTAACAGCGGACCGGGCAGCGCTCCAGGACGCGTACTTTTCGCGCAACGGAGCTTTGTGAAGCGAAGCTGATTGGTTCTCCGGCGTCTGTCAACATTCCAAACAGTCCGTAGCGGCCGCCATCTTGTCTCTCGGTAGGATCGAGAGACAAGAGGAGGCCAAAGCGAAGGGGCAAATGACCATAAGGGGGAATAGTAGATCCTCGCTGACCCCCTACGTTTGATGTGGAGGTTTTAAAAGGGCCCCGCGGGGCAAAAAAAAAAAATAATAATAATCGAACGGCTGAATGGATTTGCACGAAACTTGGCAAAATATTAGGGACTGGTAGCCCGATGTGCCTTTGCTAGGTCTCAATATATGTGCTCCAGTGGATTTTGAGAAATTAACGTTCAAAAAAAGATATATATCTGTAACAGCGCTCCGCTTCGCGTACTTTTCGCGTTACGGAGCTTTGCGAAGCTGATTGGTTCTCCGGCGTCTGTCAACATTCCAAACAGTCCGTAGCGGCCGCCATCTTGTCTCTCGGTAGGATTGAGAGACAAGAGGAGGCCAAAGCGAAGGGGGAAATGACCATAAGGGGGCATAGTAGATCCTTCCTGACCTCTTAGGTTTGATGTACCATTTTGTCAAGTTTGGTGTAATTCCGTTCAGCCATTCAGGCTGTAGACGTATGTAAATGTCCTATGGAAAATTGCATGGGGAAAACACATTTGAAAGTGTTGAAATTTAGAACCAATTAAAATGTTAGTTTGGTTTTGTATTTGTGTGTGATGAAAGTTAATTGGTTATGTATATATTTCAAATGAGAGGAAACCACAGCCATTTTGTGATACTACTGTCTGAGGTACATTTGTGAGGAATTTTTGGTGGTGAATTTCTGGTGTTTGATTTACACAGTACTAACACTTCTCCTACTTTTAAAAAGGTGAGTTGTTAATTTGTAAGGGGAACTATGTTGTACACTTGAAGATAATTTGAAAAATGTTTTCTGTTATTTATTTGCAGTCCTTCTGTTATACTAAATACTTGATAAAGTTAGTTTTATATTATGTATTACTAAAAACGATAAATGAAAGTGATTATTTTTTTCTGCAATTTACAGCAAGCAATTTCAAAATAAAATGGCTCACAATGAAGAGACCGTGGCAATTTCTTTTGAATTGTCCACTACATTGATTGCAGCTGTAAAGAATCACCCCTCTTCAAAGGAGTTATAGTAGATCAAGGTCCACACCCGATGAGATCCGTCACACCACACGCGTTCCTACTATCTGAAAACCATCCTGTATTGTGATTGGGGAGGGGACCGAGCCTGTAGCGGAAGATTCCAGAAATGACTCTTGGTACATCAAAGTTTTTACAATTATGTGTCACATTAAAAATATGTAGCACTCCAACAAAGTAGTAGGAATATAAAACTTTAATAACATATAAATATATACAACAAAACAAAAACAGTAAAAACATTTAAACAACGAAGAGACCGTGGCAATTTCTTTTGAATTATCCAATAGATTTATTGAAATTGACAGCACCAATAATGAAATATTCTTGTCAGTAGCGGTCTGTTGTGCGAATAGTTCCAAGGCAGCAGAACGCGCTGAAATCTAGATGGCACGAAAGTGATGTCTAGTAAGTTGCCGCCCAGCAAATAACGGCGTGGGGCGCCGCGGGGCTGAGTGAGTCCAGTAGGCACCACAGCTATTCTTACCGGCATCGCAGAATTACTGCTGGGGACAATGCCTGTGCTGTAGCAGGGTCACAGCAGAAACAAAAAGGATTTTGTTGAAGATGTTGTTGGTTTTAAATTTGAAAACAGTTCTGGTGTCAACTGCTATGCTAATGTAGTGGTTAATGTTTTGTTTTCTCTAGAAAATGTAAAAGAGGGGGAGGCAGTCCAAAGTTCCGTTAAAAGGGCAAAGGAAAGGATCGGTGGTTTGAACTATCAGTGAAAAAGGGGAGTGGGTGCAACAATTTTTCCTACCGGGTCACACTGTGCTTTCACCGGAACTGAGGTCTGCAGGATTCTAGTAATTCAAAGTGAGGCTGGCGCCAGCATGGGAGCGCCGACGTCCCGCGGATACAGTTTCGTCACTCCACGGGCGATCATGGCAGTCATTCCCCATCGGGGGTCGGAGACTCCCGCGGCTCCTCTAGAATCTTCAAGGTCGTGGAGGACTACGGTGGTGGAGTCAAGCAGTGACCGGGCCATTTCTTTATGCTGGGCCCGCTCTTGCCAGGTCGACCGCCATTTTGAGAGTTCGGTAGCTACTGGCGATCGCGGGGTCAAATGAGCGGACGGGCTCCACCCTGCCGGGCGAGACGTTGCAGCATGGCCACAGTGGAAGAACCCTTTTCCGGGCGCCTGGAGCGCTGAGGGTGCAGCTGGGAAGCCTCCACCTGGGGAGGCGGGAGAGGCCTGTTCGCACCGTCTCTCCCTCCCAGTGCACCCCACGGCGTCTCGCTTGAGATTTGTTATGGCCGGACCAGGCGATGAGGACGAGGGGGGGGGGTCGGAGGCATGTGCAAGAAATCCCCCCCCCAGTGTTGTCGCAGCCATTATTCAAGAAAGAAGAAGTGTCCCGTCCGTCTTCGGGCCGGGCTTCCGGTAGATGTCGGCCGGACGCCCCTGGCTCTGGCCCCATGAACGGGTTTCTTGGTTTATCGGCTGCAGCCGGATCCCGTCATCCTCGGCCCCCCGACCGTTGGTGGCCGGACCGGAAGAGCATGTGGCGGGAGTACCTGCAACTCTCAAGGGCCACCGCGGCCGGACTGGGAGAGAGACGGGAGGGTCGAGGAGACATTCCCCCCCCCTGCAACTGTTCAGCGTTGTAAAGGCAATCCCCTGGCCGGGTCCCGCTGGCCTCGGCCTCTCCTCCGGCTACACCCTACGTTAGGATCTCCTGGCCGAGGCGTGGCAGCAGGACCTGCCTTATATGGGCTGCTCCCGGCTGGGCGTAGCCGCAACCCTGCCCCACCTTGGAAGTTTCCAGAGTGGGGGCGGATGTTCTACTGACTTGCATTTTCCCTAGTCTATCGATTTTTTTGGCGTGGCAGGCGGTGGGACAGCGAGGGGTGATTTGGTTTCTCTTACTGTTTTTCTGGTCTCTCACCACTGGCATATTTTAACGTTTTCTTGTTTCTAGGACATTAATAGGTTTTATCATTACGTTATGTTATCGTTTCTTTGTTCGTTGTTTAATAAAAGTTCATGTTCATCAGTGGCCTACTGATTTTCGTTTTCCTATTCTTTTCTTTGCAGGTTGTTTCATGCTAAAGTTTCTGTTAACAGGATACAGTGATCACTTCGTTATTATTGCATATGTCCTTTTCACTAGGGGTACTCTCTGGTCGGGCCAGATAACGTATCTCTAGTAAATGGTCCGGGTGAAACAGGTGCATCAATCAGTGGGGAGTAGATAGGCATGACAGATTACAACGGGGGAGAAAGGTCCGCATTACGTACCCTTTCACTACTTGCAAAGATTTTCCTACGTTTATTTGCAAACAGGGAATACCTCTAAAAAGAACTAATTCCCAAACAGTCAATGTTCGGACAATCAATCAATCAATGAGGAATGAAATAGGTACGACGTGTTAAAGGCTTGCGTTACCTACCCTTCACTATCTGCAAAGGGAGAGAGAATATTCCTATTCTTCCTCGTTTGCAGGCAGAGAAGATCCTTAAGAGAACCAACTTCGAACAATTCAATGCTCGATTGAAACAATCAACAAGGGGTACTGTGAACACAAATGAACGCCGCTTATGTACATACGCATTGCTATTTTCAACAGGTTGTTCCTAATGTTTCTATTTTAGCGAGGTCAAAAAGAGATCCCATTAGTGGCCTACTGATTTTGTTCGATTCCTTTTGTTTTTTTACACGATTTTTCGCTATCTGCAAAGACTAAACAGAGTATTGCGACTCTGTGCTTGTTTGTAAATAGAGAATGAACCAAAGAGAACAATCAATCAAATGGAGAGAGAAGCAGGCACGACGGATTACAAAGGGGGCAAAGGGCTGCGTTAACTACCCTTCACTATCTGCAAAGAGAGAGTACTCCTAATAGAAATGAGGGGTGGGGGCAGCATTCAAAGCAGATCAGTGTGCATAAACACGAAAATGTTTTTACTTAGCACGTACTTGACATTCGACAGCTTATGATATTTGCTATTAAAAAACCATTGAAATTCACTGAAAAAACCATAGGTTATAGACCATATATAGTTAGGAATTAGCATTTACAAAACCTTGAAAATTCACTGAAAAAAACCATAGGTTATAGACCATATATAGTTAGGAATTAGCATTTACAAAACCTTGAAAATTCACTGCAAAAACCATAGGTTAGAGACCATATATAGTTAGCTGGACATTTTATTGACATAAAACCAATGAAATTCCATATATAGTTAGTTGCACTAACTATATATCGCGCACCCGCAATCCACTGCTGATGATGTCACATATTACATCATTCATGACATGGTCAGTGACATCACTGATGACATCACTGATGACATCTCAAATGACATCACTGATGACATCACTGATGACATCTCATTTGACATCAATGACCACATCACTGAAGATATCATTCATGTGACAATACAATGCATCTCCTCACATTTTAATATAACCTCTGTTTCACCCAGTGTTAAAAAGAGTATAATTTTTGAAACCATTGACACACCAATACTAGTTACTACATACGCACTCACTGATTGCTACGTCTACACACACCTTCACTCATTCACCCATACAATCATTCATACATACAATCACTCATCTTTACAACACTATCATATGCACTCATACACCTATACAGACACTCACAGTCTGCCACTCATCCATGGAGTTACTCACACACCTAGTCAGTCCTGTAAAGAATCAATGAGACTTCCATTTTCTTGTCTATACAGTTAAACATAGAGCACCTTACATTTTCAAACATATACTAACACATACTTACCTTCTTATACAATCATTGATACAAGTACAGATTGATCTGCACAGAGTCACACACCTCCCAGCTAGCCACACACACACTCAGTCTCCCATACAAATACTTGGGCAATCAATCAATAACCCATATAGTTACTCATATAGCTACTGATCAACACATGCAGCAGTTTACAGAACAACAGACATAATGATGCACAAATTAAGACAGTTTAGTCACTAACCCATGCACTCAGTGAGACACATTTAATCACTCACTCATACAGTCAGTCATGCACCTACTAAATCCTTCGTACAGACACTTACACATCCACTCATTCTTCAATATGTAAGACATATTTAAACTTTATAGAAACAAAAAATCACTGGATGTTGTTATCAGTGATGTCATCAGTGATGTCATTTGAGATGTCATCAGTGATGTCATCAGTGATGTCACTGACCATGTCATGAATGATGTAATATGTGACATCATCAGCAGTGGATTGCGGGTGCGCGATATATAGTTAGTGCAACTAACTATATATGGAATTTCATTGTTTTTATGTCAATAAAATGTCCAGCTAACTATATATGGTCTCTAACCTATGGTTTTTGCAGTGAATTTTCAAGGTTTTGTAAATGCTAATTCCTAACTATATATGGTCTATAACCTATGGTTTTTTCAGTGAATTTTCAAGGTTTTGTAAATGCTAATTCCTAACTATATATGGTCTATAACCTATGGTTTTTTCAGTGAATATATATATATATATATGGATTCCAATCCTGAATCGTACTGCAAGAAGACAGGCGCTGACTCCGTGGGGTAAGTAAATCAAAGTGAAATTGTATTCCATGCGGTGGACTTTTGACGCATTTCGGCGGCACACAACCGCCTTGCTCATATATAAAAACTTCAATTTCCACATACTCCAGATCTTATCCCATTTACGTGGGCATCCTCTGGCCTTGGATACCACTTTCTCGGCCCCACTACACCAGTCTAAATCATCTTCCCACTAGGACAGTTCCTGTGGATGTTTCACCCCCCAAGCTTTAGCAATGTTTAGTTTCGCTACAATTTCCACCACCTTGAGTCATAATATATGATATTTAGACAATTTTGTCTCACCCGTCATACAGAGAATGAGCCATTGTGGCTCCACCGGTACCTCCAGCCCAATGACGTCGGTCACAACCCACGTGACCTCCCTCCAATAATTATAGAAATATGGGTCGTCTCAAATAATATGAAAACTGAGCCTATTTCACCACACTTTCTCGCACATTACCCGGATACACAGTGTCCCAGCTGATTCAGTAGTGTTCTAGAGGAATATGATCTATGGAGGATTTGTAGCTGAATAGGTCGGAAATAGCTCCATATAGCGACCTCCCGGGGACTCTGTACCGCTTCCTCCCAGTCGTCGCCCTCCAATAGCCCCAGCTTGTACCTGTATATGTCTAAGGCTTCAGAAAACTAGAACACTCCCTCTTGACCTATAAATGCTTTTAACACGGCTGATACCTCACAAAAAACAGGGCATATACAAAATACATGTGCAATTGTATTTGAATTTTTTATTATTTTATTTCATTTTTTCGTATCTAAACTTTTTCATCTAATTTTTTTATGTATAAATACAGTGATTATAAAAATTAATCATTGTTCAAAGAAAAGTTTCTTTCAATATAGTCAATCCATAATTATTTATCATTGATTGTCCAAATTCACATAAAATACAAAATTCAACAAACCAGGTAGAGAACCAACCACACAGCCACATGCGTACTCACTCAACATACATTCCCTTTCACAACAACCATAGACATCCTATAGCACTGTAACTGTTGTCCAGACTCATTAGTTCTGAAAAATGAAGGGTATTGATCACAAATTGGTCGACGCGTTTCGGTGGGAAACAGTTGTAGGGACCACCTTCCTCAGGACCACACAGAGGCAATTCAATACAGGATCTCTACACCTGGAGTTCAAATCTTGTTAATGATCTTTGTCATAGAAATCTTCATGGACTGACTAAGTTGAAACCTCAGCATTATCTACTGAAAGTTTCTACTCAATATGGCATTTATCTGGTATTTTTCTCTATTCTTCATTAAAGTGCAGCGTGAAAATTTTCTGTCATTATTTAAACAGTGCGTAGAGCGGGAACACGTAGACGACTTATCCAAAAGCTTTTTGTTCGATTTAATCTTCCAAAAAAATGTGGAGGGGACACCACATTTTAGAAATGTTCATTTCTCAATACGTATAGACTGTCCTTCACATCATCTTATTTTTGGATCACGTTATAAACGTCGGAATGTTTCTGTTGAAAGTGATGTTCCTCGTCCCCTTCTCAAGTCGCCTCCGCCTACGCCCGCAGTTAAGTCCACGAATGTCTGGAGCATGCCTACGAAGGTAGTGCAGTACTAATTTGCGTTTTACGTTACTAAACCATTGCCGTTCCACGTCAAAACCTTCAGTGACATTTTGGGTCTGTAGTTGAGTGGTTAGATTTTGGGCTAATTCTCTCCTGTCTGCGTGCTGTGGCCTAAAGATCTGACATTTGTCTAGTGCATGCCTATGTGTGGATACAGGAGGGGGCATTTCTCTGCTTCCCAGCTTCATGCTTTTGCCATAGGATATTTGAGCAGACATTTAAAACAAACAATGCAAAACAGCAAAACCTGACTATGAACTACCCCATTTAAGAACTTCCCCCTTCCTACTACCCCACTTGGCGGGCATAGAACCACCCACCACTCCAACATGCAGAGTGCATGTCGCCCCATTTTAACCATGCGTTGTGCTAGGGAAGGCTGGAGCCACCTGTCGCCCCATATTTACAAATTGAACTCAGCCCTTCTCTACTCCTTGTCTACATTTCCCCTGCACAGTGCCTCCTCCAAAGAATCTTCCCATCTCACCCCCCCACGAAGGCTCAAGGCGTCAAGGTGTCCAACTTCCTGAACGATAAAGGGTAATATCAATGTTCATCATGATCCGCATCATCCCAACAGTGCCTCTGAGCAAAGCAGAAAGCTTCTATTCGATCGGTGGCTGGTGCCGTCCATCATTTCCGGGCCCGACCGTTGGCTCATGCCCGGATCCCATTCCTCTATGAACCCCTCAGGGAAAGGGGGCCCTGCTTTTGTCCTTCCCATGGTGACTAGTGAGCCACCACTCGCCATCCCTCTAGCCACCACCAGTTCATATATTTTTTGAGCATCTATAAACAATCATTAGTTTTCTATAAAGAAATTAATGTGAGTAGCATTTTATACAGCAATTACCAGAACAAACCTTGTAAAGGTAGGAAAAAGAGAAAAGTATTTGAACAGACATTGGCAATGCCCATAGGTCTGACTTATGAAAATAAAGGCCTTTTGTGTCACTGATGGATTTAGGCACTCAACAAGTCATCACATGTGCTTAGCATTTTTCCACTCATGCATCTATTCATCCATCCACTGACTCATTCTTGAATTCATTCTTTGATACAACTGCAATAAAGCACGCACAACTTCACAACATGTGCACGATAAATTAAAAGAATACAAGTAGAAAATAGAAAACCTACTGCCATCTAAACATGGCAGACATATGTTTGCAATAACAAAACTAAACATAGCAGTGGGTGTCCATCTTGCAGAGGTATTGTAAATAGTCTATTGTTGCTTACAAAGTTCCAGCATGGCTGCCACATATAGAAACAACATGTTGGTTATCTTGGGATGGTAAAAAAATAATATACTATGGATGATGACAGCATGGTCTCCTGATTTAGATAAAGTGGTACTGTAGATGAATTGATCAGCAAACAAATGACCCATTACCACTGTCTGGAGTATTGTAGTATTGCCTTTAAAAAAATTAAATAAAAGAAGAGGAAGAAAATAAATTAAAGTGGAAGTATAAAAGGAGAACATTGAAAACTAAAGTTGGCCAACCAGCCCTTACACTGAAGCAAACCCATTAGTAGTTGGATGTATGCATGTGATTTGAAAATGTTGGTATTCACAAGGCAAGAGAGTCAATGACCAATATGGGCTGAACCATTACCCATGCAGTATGTCATCATGGATGGAAGCAGAGTGCAAATGACACTCAAACAGACCACTGGGAGAACAGGGCTGAACAAAGGCCATTCGTATCCCTATCTGGATTTATGTATATATGTATTATTTATTTGTTTTCTTACTGATGAGATCCTGACAGACAGCTAACAGGAGATTTTAGCACGAATTATTATGGTGCAGCTCTTCTCCCCCTATGGATTGTCTTAGGCAATAACCAACACCAAAATCCTTATTAACTACAAAGGTAATCAGTGGCATTTCATCTAACAAAATTCCTAAGTGTAGGCATTAATACAGAGAAATCATAATTCACTCTTAAATGCTTATTTAGCATAGGCGTTTTACAATCAAAGGGCCTGATTCACAAAGGTAAAGTTAGACCAAAAGTCTACCTTTACTACTTTTTGGTATTCACAAAGGGACTTACGAGTAGGATCCTTACACCAGTGGAGGATCTGCACTCGGAGCAGAATATTTTGTACTCGGGCATGAACTTCCGCACTTGGGGCGGAATCTTCACACTTGAGGCTGAACCTCCACACTTGGGGCAGCAAAAGTGTGATTACATACGCCTACAGGCAATGAATGCTACCTGCAACCCATGCACTGCAGCCACATAAAAGCAGAACACATCCGAAGCACTGTTTTTTTTCCAAACAACATTGATCACCTGGCTGCTCTGTGCCTTGCCCATCCGGCAAGTGTCACCATGTTGAAGGCTAGGAGGGAGGAACATTTCCCTGAGGAGGAGACCCAAATCATAGTGAACTTTTTAGTGGGGGAACTACAAAATGTTACAAATCCTACCTCCATACCTCACAAGTGCAACACATAAGGCAGCCATATGGTAGAATCAGGCTGATGTAGTCAGTGCATTGAGGAGGATGTCCTGACCATCACTGACATCAAAAAGAAGTGGCAGGCTGAGTTAAGAGGGGTGAAGGGAAGATCACCTGGATAGAGCAGGCAAGAGCTCTCCCTGGTGGAAAAACTGGAACCCATCTCCATCTCACACCACTTGAGAAGTATGTCCTCTCCACCATGTACCCATACCTGCTATATGGGCTGCCTGTGACTGACAATCTTATTGTGGTGTCAGGTGAGCGGTGATGGCTAAGCAATAACTGCATTTGAAAAATGTTTAATATGTAGTGCAATTGTGATTATGGAAGTCACTTTAAGTTTCTGCAAATGGTCATGGTGAATTCCACTCTCATGTGTTTCATTTTGTCTATGACACTACAAGTCCAAGAATCCTAACTACTGCACATTTTAACTTCCAGTTTCTTCTTCAGAAACAGTTGACCACCTCTACCAGTGATTTCAATGAAGTTTTGTAACTGGCACATGCAACTGTGCATGAATTTGTAAACATCATAGTTGCATTGTAAATGTAATTCAGTAGCTATCTTAAAACGTGCACACAAACATCCTTTTATGTATTTATCTGTTAATTTCTTCATTTAACTTCCACATACAGCCTGAGTAAATCCACCCACTGGAGCAGGGATTCTTGCACTTGCACACATTCCACCCGCTGGAGCAGAGGTTTCTGCACTGGCAGGAAGTCAATGTCATTGGGCAGGTCAACCACTACCACCTGCACCATCATTTGTTTCACACATGGAATCTTTCTTAGTATATATTGGTTTTAAAATGTGTCAACTAGAATGATAATGAAATTATACTCCTATCCTTTCAAGCCCTGTGACGTTGACCAGGACAACACAAGCTACAGTAACCTTTGTTCCACATTCGTGTGTCACAAATGGTCAGGCACCACACACTGGACTGATGGTATAAATTGGTAAGGTCACTATCATATAACTTTATATAATGCTCATAATCTAACATATTGGATGACATGTTAGCAGTATGTGGTGTGTGTCAAATATGCATGTTGTCACCCATCTCCATATGCTCAGATATAGTTCATAAACATGTACTACATCATAACATATTGGCTAATGAAAGTATGACTCAATATTTAAATTTAAATAATAATGTATCTAATTTCTTATCTTGTCTTATCTAAAGAGAAGTAGCAATAAATGTGTTGAAAGTGTATTCTAATGACACAATCATATAAAATATTGCACATCATCCTTGCAATATGGATAAGTTTGTTTCAGTACAGCTGCTGTCAGGAGTATTTCAGTAGGTAACCAATCAAAATGTTGAGTTTTTAATTTCGACTAGACATAATATCGAGTCAAAAATATAGAATAGACATAATATCGACTAGACATAATATAGACTACCAAAATATCGACTAGAAAATTTTAATATTGAATAGAATGGACATAATATCGAATCAAAAATATAGAATGGACATAATATCGACTAGACATAATATAGACAACAAAAATATCGAATTTTAGGTAAGTTAATATTAATTTTTATTTTTTGAGTAATATAATTCTGTAGCGGGTTGGGGGTTTATAGGGGAATAGGGTGGGAAGTAATTTAATTATAATTAATAAAATATGTTAATTTATTTATTGTTATTTATTTAGAATTGATTGTTAATTAATTATTAATTGGTAATTAATTAAAATATAATTTGTAATTAATTTTAATTGATTAATTGATAAATATTTTAATTATAGTCATTTATTTTTGGTAGCGGGTTGTGGGTTTATAGGGGAATAGGGTGTGAAGTAATTTAATTATGATTAATTAAATATGTTAATTAACTGGTGATTATTTTGAATTAATTGGTAATTAATTTTTAATTGATAATTAATTAATTGTTAATTGATAATTAATTTTCATTAATTGTATAATTGACAATTATGTAAATAATATTTTTTTTCTGTAGTGGGTTGTGGGTTTTTAGGGGAATAGGGTGGGAAGTAATTTAATTATAATTAATTAAATATGTTAATTGAATATTTGATTGGTATTTATTTTGAATACATTGTCAATTAATTTTTAATTGGTAATTAATTATTTGTTAATTGATATTTAATTTGTATTAATTGATTAATTGATAATTATGTGAATAATATTATTATATTTTTAGCAGCGGGTTGTTGGTTTATAGGAGAATAGGGTGGGAAGTAATTTAATATAATTAATTAAACATGATAATTAATTAATTGGTATTTATTTAAAATAAATTGTTAAATAAGTTTTTATTGATAATTAATTAATTCTTAATTGGTAATTAAAATGTATTAATTGATTAATTTATAATTATGTGATTTATATTAATTTATTTTCACTAGAGTGGGGATATTAAAATTTACCCTTACGCTATCCAACGGTTTCCCTACTGTTGCATTCGCTGGAGTGGGAATAGTAATTTTTACCCCTACGCTATCCAACGCTTCCCCTACTGTTGCACTCGCTGGAGTGGGAATAGTAATTTTTACCCCTATGCTATCCAACGCTTTCCCTACTGTTGCACTCTCTGGAGTGGTAATAGTAATTTTTATCCCTAGGCTATCCAATGCTTTCCCTACTGTTGCACTTACTGGAGTGGGAATAGTAATTTTTACCCCTATGCTATCCAACGCCTTCCCTACTGTTGCACTCTCTGGAGTGGGAATAGTCATTTTTACCCCTACGCTATCCAACGCTTTCCCTACTGATGCACTCGCTGGAGTGGGAATAGTAATTTTTACCCCTACGCTATCCAACGCTTTCCCTACTGTTGCACTCTCTGGAGTGGTAATAGTAATTTTTATCCCTAGGCTATCCAATGCTTTCCCTACTGTTGCACTTACTGGAGTGGGAATAGTAATTTTTACCCCTATGCTATCCAACGCCTTCCCTACTGTTGCACTCTCTGGAGTGGGAATAGTCATTTTTACCCCTACGCTATCCAACGCTTTCCCTACTGATGCACTCGCTGGAGTGGGAATAGTAATTTTTACCCCTACGCTATCCAACGCTTTCCCTACTGTTGCACTCTCTGGAGTTGGAATAGTAATTTTTACCCCTACACCATCCACCGCTTCCCCTACTGTTGCACTCTCCGGAGTGGGAATAGTAAATTTTACCCCTACGCTATCCAATGCTTTCCCTACTGTTGCACTCGCTGGAGTGGGAATAGTAATTTTTACCCCTACGTTATCCAACGTTTTCCCTACTGTTGCACTCGCTGGAGTTGGAATAGTAATTTTTACCCCTACGCTATCCAACGCTTTCCCTTCTGTTGCACTCTTTGGAGTGGGAATAGTAATTTTTACCCCTACGCTATCCAACTTTTTCCCTACTGTTGCACTCGCTGGAGATGGAATAACAATTTTTACCCCTACGCTATCCAACGCTTTCCCTACTGTTGCACTCGCTGGAGTGGGAATAGTAATTTTTACCCCTACGGTATCCAACACTTTCCCTACTGTTGCACTTGCTGGAGTGGGAATAGTAATTTTTACCCCTACGCTATCCAACGGTTTCCCTACTGTTGCACTCTTTGGAGTGGGAATAGTAATTTCTACCCCTACGGTATCCAACGCTTTCCCTACTGTTGCACTCTTTGGAGTGGGAATAGTAATTTTTACCCCTACGCTATCCAACGCTTTCCCTAATGTTGCACTCTTTGGGGTGGGAATAGTAATTATTACCCCTACGCTATCCAACGCTTTCCCTACTGTTGCACTTCCTGGAGTGGGAATAGTAATTTTTACCCCTACGCTATCCAACGCTTTCCCTACTGTTGCACTCTGTGGAGTGGGAATAGTAATTTTTACCCCTACGCTATCCAAAGCTTTCCCTACTGTTGCACTCTCTGGAGTAGGAATAGTTATTTTTAACCCCTATGCTATCCAACGCTTTCCCTACTGTTGCGCTCACTGGAGTGGGAATAGTAAATTTAAACCTCTCGCTATCCTTCGGAAAAAATATTGTATAAGTTTTGTTAATAATATGACCCTGTTTCCCAGGCAGGTCGCTCCTTTCACCGCCACGCAGCCCCCAGTGTGACCTGCATTCTCGCTACCGCTCGCACCAGCCCTCTGCTTGGTAATTTTACTGCCGTCTCTGTGCCTCTCCCCGCCCCTCTCTCTTCCGTGCCCTGACTGCCTGTGCCTTTTTGCCTTTTGTATCCTGAGTGCCTGTATCCTTTTTTACTTTTGTATCCCGAGTGCCTGTGTCCCCCCTTGCATCTTGTGCCCTGATTTTTGCCCCCTTTTTCACTTCTGTACCCTTGTTTGCGCCTCATTACTCTCCTCGCCACTCGCTCCCGCCGCCGCTTCCCGGTTGCCCCGCCCCCTTGCATCCCATTGGCCGCCCCGCTCCCACCTCCCAGCTGCTCCTCCCTCCCTCTCCCCCTCATTTGGAGGCCGCACAGCGGCCGCGCGCAGCAGGCGCACCGAAGGCCAGCCCACCCGCCGGACCTACGCCGCCGCCACCCTCATCGCACTCAACACCGGCCGGATCCCCGGCTGCTACCGAGCCACCCCAAGACGCACCCACGGACCATTCACCTGCCAATCCTGCAAGTTCACCTGCATCCGGACCTGCACGGCACCCGCCAAGCCGAGCACCAGCGGCAACCACCTGAAGTGCATCCTGCTCAACACCCGCTCCGTCCACAGACACGCCGTGGAACTCTGGAACCTGCTCGACACCACATCCCCAGATGTCGCCTTCTTCACGGAAACCTGGATGAACGCCTCCTCAGCACCCGACATCGCCATCGCCATCCCGGACGGATACAAGATCACCCGGAGGGACCGCGTCAACCAGACAGGAGGAGGCATCGCCATCGTCCACAAGAACACCATCCGCATTACGACGAACTCAGACGACACCCTCACAGCCGCCGAACATCTTCACTTCCAGATACACACCGACCCCAAGACCACACTCAGAGGCACCCTCATCTACAGACCCCCAGGACCCCGCACTCAATTCAGCGAAGACATCGCAGACTTCATCAGCCCACACACCCTCCCCTCCGCTGACTACATCCTCCTAGGGGACCTCAACTTCCACCTGGAGAACAACAACGACAACAACACCACCACCCTGCTGGACAACCTCGCCAACCTCGGACTCAAGCAACTGGTGAACACCCCCACCCACTACGCCGGACACACGCTGGACCCAGTCTTCTCCTCCAGCAAGTACATCTCCTTCAGCCACACCACCGGACTCCACTGGACAGACCACAGCTGCGTCCACTTCAGCTTCAGAAGAACCACGACTCACCACCACCCGCAAAAGGCTCCCCGCAGGAGCTGGAACAAGATCACCACCGACCAGCTCACCACATCACTGAGCCAGAACCCTCCCGCCAGCTCAACGGACCCCAACCAAGCAGCCAACAACCTCACACAGTGGATCACGAACTGCGCTGACGACCTCGCACCTCTGAAAAACCATCCCAGCAGGCCCGGCAGCAAGAAAGCCTCCTGGTTCAACGACGACCTCAAGAACTCCAAGAATAACTGCCGTACCTTCGAGAAAGCCTGCCGAAAAAACCCGACCACGGACAACTTGACCGCCCTCAAGCACGCCTCCCACAAACACCACCAGCTGATCCACACCACCAAGAGGACAGCATTCAAGGAACGACTAGACAACAACGCACACAACAGCAAGGAACTCTTCAGCATCGTCAAAGAGCTCTCCAACCCCAGCGCCGGAAACAACGACATCACTCCCTCACAAGACCTCTGTGACTCACTCGCCTCGTTCTTTCACCGCAAGATTGCCGAGATACACAACAGCTTCGGCGCACAGACCACGCACCCAACCACCGGACCTACGCCCCCACCACCACCCTCCGCGCCTAGACCCCGGTCAGCACCGAAGACACCATCCACACGATGAACACCATCCACTCCGGATCACCAACCGACCCCTGCCCCACCACGTCTTCAACAAGGCCAACTCCGTCATCGCACCCCAACTCCGGGACATCATCAACTGCTCCTTCGACACCGCCACCTTCCCGGAAAGCTGGAAGCATGCCGAACTCAGCGCCCTCCTGAAGAAACCATCAGCAGACCCCTCCGACCTCAAGAACTACCGCCCCATCTCGCTCCTCCCTTTTCCTGCCAAAGTCATCGATAAGACCGTCAACAGACAGCTGGCCGCCTTCCTCGAGACAAACGGATCCCTCGACCACTCGCAGTCCGGCTTCCGAGCCAACCACAGCACCGAGACCGCCCTCATCGCAGCCACTGACAACATCCGAGCCCTGCTCGACAACGGGGAAACAGCGGCCCTCATCCTCCTGAACCTCTCCGCAGCGTTCGATACTCTCTGCCACCGCACCCTAGTGCAGCGCCTCAGCAACATCGGAATCCAAGAGAGGGCACTAGACTGGATCATCTCGTTCCTCGCCGGAAGAACCCAGAGAGTCCGCCTCCCCCCGAGGCCACCAAAGTCATCTGCGGCGTACCACAAGGATCATCACTCAGCCCCACCCTCTTCAACGTGTACATGAGCCCCCTCGCAGCCATCGCACGCCAACACAACCTCAACATCATCTCCTACGCCGACGACACCCAGCTGATCCTCTCCCTCACCAACGACCCAGCCACCGCCAGAACCAACCTACACGAAGTGTTGAAAGACGTAGCCGAGTGGATGATGAACAGCCGACTGAAACTGAACTCAGACAAGACGGAAGTCCTCATCCTTGGATCATCACCCTCTGCCTGGGATGACTCCTGGTGGCCCCCCGCCCTGGGCAGCGCACCCAAACCTACGGAACACGCATGCAACCTGGGCTTCATCCTGGACTCCTCCCTCTCGATGACCAGACAAGTCAACACCGTCTCATCATCATGCTTCAACATCCTACGCATGCTCCGAAAGATCTTCCGATGGATCCCCACCGAAACCAGAAAGACGGTCACCCAGGCTCTCGTCACCAGCCGACTGGACTACGGAAACACCCTCTACGCCGGAACCACAGCCAAACTACAGAAAAGGCTCCAACGCATCCAGAACGCCTCCGCACGACTCATCCTTGACATCCCCCGACACAGCCACATCTCCGGACACCTGAGAGACCTGCACTGGCTCCCCGTCAGCAAGAGAATCACGTTCCGACTCCTCACCCACGCACACAAGGCCCTCCACGACCTGGGCCCCAGGTACCTCAACAACCGCCTGACCTTCTACACTCTCACCCGCCAACTACGATCAACCAGCCACGCCCTCGCCGCCGTTCCACGCATCCGAAGAGCCACCAAGGGAGGAAGATCCTTCTCCTACCTGGCAGCCAAGACTTGGATCTCTCTCCCCATCCACCTCCGCCTGACCCAAGACCACCTCTCCTTCAGGAAGCAACTCAAGACCTGGCTGTTCGAGCAGGAGCGGACCCCCCCCCAAGCGCCTTGAGACTCTCTGGGTGAGTAGCGCGCTATACAAATGCCTTGATTGATTGATTGATTGATATATTTTTTTTAAATTACACTTAATATTTATTAATTTTAAGTTTATTTAAGTATTTTGAGTATGTTTAAATTAATTATAATTATTATTATAGTACTTTAAAATTACTTTTAAGATATTATAAAAAATCGATATTTTGACTGTCTATATTTTTTCCTATCCATATTTTGGAGTCGATATTTTTGTACTTACCTGTTTGTGGATAGGAAGTCGATATTTTGGCATTCTATATTTTTACCTCAATATTTTGGTAAGTCGATATTTTGACTGTCGATATTATGTCAGTGATCCATCTCAGTAGTCAAAGGTGCCATAAGTCCCACATCCAAGGAATCTGGAAACCTTCTGACAGCATCAGTCAGACCCACTATCAGCCGTCTATCAGTTAAGTGTGCCATATAGGGTTGTAAACTAATATTTCCCAAAGTATTCACTATTACCAATTAATTGTGAAAGTAATTATGGAGAAATAGCCACTTTCCCTAAGCATCTTATGTTGGTGTGTGGTATGTTCCCAACATAATCAGTGATTATAAACAATAATATACTATGGATGACAGCATGGTCTCCAGCTTTAGAGGAAGTGGTACTGTAGATGAATTGAGCAGCAAGCAAAGGACCCATTACCACAGTCTGGAGCATTGTAGTATTGTCTTTAAAAAAAATTTAAATAAAAGGAGGGGAAGAAAAGAAATTAAAGTCGAAGTATAAAAGGAGAGCATTGAAAACTAAAGTCTGGCCAACCAGCCCTTACACTGAAGCAAACCCATTTGTTGGTGGATGTATGCAAGTGATTCTCAAATGCTGGTATTCACAAGGCAAGAGAGTCAATGACCAATATGGGCTGAACCATTACCCATGCAGTATGTCGTCATGGATGGAAGCAGAGTGCAAATTACACTCAAACAGACCACTGGGAGAACAGGGCTGAACAAATGCCCTCTGTGTGTGTACCTGTATGGATATATTTAAGTATATTAACCAAAGAACCTCTACTCCCCATCAGGAAAAAGAGCACGCACTCGAGGGCTATTCAGGTAAAGGCTTCTTTATTGAATTATGCCTCCTCCGACCCGGCAAAGAGAGACGCGTTTCGCCTGTCACAGCAGGCTTTCTCAATCTAATGAGCGCCATTTTAGTGGTGGCCTTTATACTCAAACATAGTCATAGACATAAAAGAGTTCATTGTTAACTAATGTTAGTCAATCAATTAAAATGTGGTGACCACTTAACTAAAAATACATTTCATTTCAAATATGTACATTGTGGCTATTTACATCATAAAATGATAACGCTCATCGTCACAAACAGTTTGTCAGTTTGCTTTAAATACCACTATAGTACAACAAGTTAAATGTAAATGAGCACCAACATAATAAAAACACTTTCATGTTGCTGTAAAACAACTGAAAATCGAGGCCGTATAATAAACCATTGCGCTGGTCACATAGTTACATAAAATACTGAATATGCATCGCGCTGCAATAAATGCAAAACAGGGGAGACATGCTGACATAATATCAATCCTTTCTACCACGGGCCTGCCCCAGGTGAAGCTGCTTGTGAAATCACGTTGGGCTCCTAGAACAGTCTCAGGCATAATGTAAATGCAAAGCACGAACAGGGTTACATTTCCACTGCATAACACG
This sequence comes from Lissotriton helveticus, assembly GCF_964261635.1. Classification (NCBI taxonomy): domain Eukaryota; kingdom Metazoa; phylum Chordata; class Amphibia; order Caudata; family Salamandridae; genus Lissotriton; species Lissotriton helveticus. The sequence goes on along the minus strand of NC_136069.1, from coordinate 290,768,632 downwards.
GAAAATAAAGGTCAAATAGCAGGTCCGCCTAAGTGTGTTTCAGGCCTCATAGTTAATTCAAATGTTGTGTCCGGCAACTCCTTACAGGACTACTGCTCCCACAGTGCATCGGTAATGTTACATTTAAACACCAAAATCCACGCAATGGAGAGCGATTTAAGGCTGGAAATGTGGACAAGCTTAATTCCGCGGTGACATGGTGTGACACAGTGGTGTTGATTGATTTCCCCATTTGCCTGACATTGCTGAGTTCGAGCCTGAACTACCCGGGGCTTTATAACACATTTGTCCCATAAACACTGGAGTATAAAACAGGCAAGTCTCCTCTCATGACGGCATATATCCTATGCGTCCAAACACACAAGCGAGGTCGGGGGAGACCAATTGTACAAAAATGAATTAGCCCTATATATATATTTAAGTATATATGTATTATTTACTTATTTTCTTACCAATGAGATCCTGACAGACAGCAAAGAGGAGATTCTAGCAAGAAATATTATAGTGCAATTCTTCTCCCCGTAGGGTTTTTCTTAGGCAATAACCAAAACCAAAATCCTTATTAACTACAAAAGTAATCAGTGGCATTTCATTTAACAAAATACCTATCTGTAGGCTTTAATACAGTGAAATCATCATTCACCCTTGCATGGTTGTTGACTATAGCATATGGCTTTTTACAATCAATGGGCCCAATTTACAAAGGTACCACTTTTTAGTATTCACAAAGGGACTTACGAGAAGGATCCTTACACCAGCGGAGGTTCCACACTCGGAGCAGAGTTTTTTGTACTCTGGCGGGAACTTCCGCTCTCGGGCGGAACCTACACACTTGAGGCTGAACCTCCGCACTTGGGGCAGGGAAAGTGTGATTACATACGCATACAGACAATGAATGCTAGCTGCAACCTATGCACTGCAACCAAATAAAAGCAGCACACATCCAAAGCACTGTTTTTTTCCAAACAACATTGATCACCTGGCTGCTCTGCATCTTGCTTTGCCTTGCCCATCTGGCAAGTGTCAGCATGTTCAATGTCCGGAGCAAGAACAATTTAAATGAGGAGAAGACCCAAATCATAGTGAAATTATTAGTGGAGAATTTCAAAATGCTCAAGTTCTACCTCCATACCTCACAAGTGCAACACAGAAGGCAGCCATATGGCAGGAGCTAGCTAATGTAGTCAGTGCATTGAGGAGGATGTCTGGACCATCACTGACATCAAAAAGAAGTGGCAGGATGAGATAAGTGGGGTGAAAGGGAAGTTCACCAGGATAGAGCAGGCCAGAGCTCTCCCTGGTGGACAAACTGGAACCCATCTCCTTCTTACACCACTTGAGAAGTATGTCCTGTCGACCATATACCCCTATTTGCTATACGAGTTGCCAGTGACTGACAATCTTATTGTGGTGTCAGGTAAGGTGTGATGGATAAGCAATAACTTTATTTGAAAAATGTTTAATATGTAGTGCAATTGTGACTATGGAAGTCACTTCAAGTTTCTGCAAATGTTCATAGCAAATTCCACTCTCATGTGTTTCATTTTGTCTATGACACTACAAGCCCAGGAATCCTAAGTACTGCACATTTTAACTTCCAGTTTCTTTCTCAGAAACTGTTGACCACCTATACTGGTGATTTCAATGACGTTTTGTAACTGGCACATGCAACTGTGCATGAATTTGTAAACATCATAGTTGCATTATAAATGAAATTCAGTAGCTATGTTAAAAGTTGCACACAATCATCATTTGTTCTATTTGTCTGTTAACTTCTTTATTTTACTTCCACATACAGCCTGAGTAAATCTACCCACTAGAGCAGGTGTTCCTGCACTTGCACACTATCCACCTGCTGGAGCAGAGGTTTCTGCACTTCCAGGAAGTCAATGTCATTGGGCAGATCAACCACTATTACCTGCACAAACTGGTACTTAAATATACCCAGAAGTGGGTTTCATGTACTTCATTATTATCAGACAACTTATCAATATTTTTCTTAAACTCCATCATTTGTTTCACACCACATGGAATCTTTATTAGTATATGTTGGTGTTAACATGTGTCAACTAGAATGATAATGAAAATATACTCCTATCCTTTAAAGCCCTGTGACGTTGACCAGGACAACAAAAGCTACAGTGACCTCTGTTCCACATACAGGTGTCACAAATGGTCAGGCACCACACACTGGGTGGATGGTATAACCTGGTAAGGTCACTTACATATAACTTTATATAATGCTGATAATCTAACATATTGGATGACATGTTAGCAGTATTTGGTGTGTATCAAATATCTCAGTTGTCACTCATCTCCAAATGTTCAGAAATAGTTCATAAATGTGTACTACATCATAACATATTGGCTAATGAAAGTATGACTCAATATTCAAATAGAAATAATAATGTACCTAATTTCTTATATTGTCTTATCTAAAGAGGAGTAGTACTAAATGTGTTGGAAGTCAATTCTAATGACACGTTGTGGAAAGGCCACGATACCTGCCTTAACAGAGAGACATCCTCGCGCGGGGATGAGTCCGTATAACCCAGAAGACAACTTGTTCCCTCTCCATAGGACTTCTTCTCTCTCTCTCCCTCTGCAGGTACGCCGAAGTCGGAACCCGGAAGACGGACAACCGGAAGCAATCCTGCCTGAACCCGGAAGTGCCGCCCCGACTACCTCCCGGAAGATAGAAAAACCGGCGAACCACAACGAAGGGGTTCCAACCCGCGGACTTGTGGCAGGAGGCAGCAAGGAAGGAACCGGAGCTGAGAGAGAGAGACGGGGAGTCGGAGAACCAAGCGGAAGAAGTGGAGGAGGACGCCGACGGCGACGTGTGGTCTGAGGACTGGTGGAGTCCTCAGGAGGTGGCTGGAGAGCGGCCGCAACTCACCAGGGAGTTGCGGCGGGCCACGTGAGTACCCGTCATCCTTCTCCGTGTGCCGTTTTGTAGATAGTTGTAATTAGTGTAAATAGGAGAGCGCTGCACCTAGTTGAGCACGAGAGCACCGTATATATATATATATAGACAGAACCCCCCCCCCTCACCACGAGCACCCTGTCGACCCCTTTCCTTCCCTCCTGTTTGTCGGCCTCTTCCACCTCCCCGTTTACCCCGCCCCTCACTATCCCTTTTCCGTATCCTCACTTCCCGGTGGCGGTGGTTGTTACCAATCTTGAGAGGAGCAAAAGACTAACGGCCCTCTGTTTCTTTTCTCGCCCCAACCCTCCGAGGCCCGCCGACGGAAGTCAAGGACCCTACGGCACTGCAGAGAAGGAAGACGTACCCCTTCCTGACGACAGCAGCCCAGCGGCCGGACGTCTTCCACTTCCCTCCCGGACCGGACGTCTTCTCTTCCTCGGACTTGACCAAAGGACTCCATCCGCCCCCCTTTGTTCAGAGACATTGTGATCACCACCTACCTGTGTCCACAATAAAACTCGCTAAACATAGCGCGCTACATCTGGCCTTCCCGCCTGTTATTCCGGCCCGCTGAAACCCACACCCCACAAGTGGTGTCAGAAGTGGGATACCCCGGAGGCATGGAGGCCGCAGTCAAGAAGCTGGCCGAAAGCCAGGAACAGCTTGGACTGATGATGGAAAAATTCTTGAAAACCGCGGAGGATGACCGGGGTCAACTCCACGACGTCCTGAAAGGGCAAGGCACAGCCCAGGACCAGGCCCTTGGGAAACTCACGGAGGCGATGGGACAGCAGAGGCCTCTAGCACCTTTACCATCGGTGGTTTTACAAAAGTATGTCGCGGGGGAAGACCCCGACTTCTTTTTCACAAACTTTGAAAGACTGGCTCAAGCGGCGAATTGGCCTGAAAATCGCTGGGGACATTATCTGGGTCCATTGTTGACTGGGGAATTGCAGTCTGCCTATCAACAGGCCAACCTACAGGGGCAGACGCCGTATGCCGACATCAAGACCTGCATCCTCGAGCGTCTGGGGATAGACGAGGAGTCCTATAGGGTCCGCCTACGACAAGTCAGAGAGGGGCCCCAAGAAACCCCTTGGGCCCTCTCTTATCGCATCCAGGACCTGACCACCCGGTGGTTGAAACCCGCTACGGCCACGAAAGACGAGATAGTGGCTAAAATCAACCTGGAACAATTCCTCGCCTCTCTTCACCCGGGCACCCAAAAATGGGTGCGACAACATGCACACCTGACGCTCGACAGGGCGGTGGAGATAGCCAGTGCCTACAGCAAAGCCCAAGAAGTTCAGAAACCCAAAGAAGAACACCTATCTCGGGGGCCACATGGTGTCCACATCCGTCCACCCAGACCTCCTGTTTCCCGAAAACCAGATCCTGTCCCTTTCGTGCCCTATCCGATGATGCCCCGACCAAACCCACCCGGACCTCAATGCTACCACTGCGGGGGTTTTGGCCACATCGCCCGTCATTGCCCGCAGAAGGAGGAACCCATGGAGGTCGGGGTGACCCGGAATTATGTGTGTCTTACGGCAGGAGTCTCACCCCCACCGTTTCGGTGTCGTGTTAAAATCAATAACCAACCCCTGATGGCACTGGCCGACACCGGGTGCAGACACAGCGTAGTACGACCTCAGGACATGCCGAAACCCGTCGGCCCCTTCACAGGATCAGTAGCCATCAAATGTGTCCATGGGGACACCAAGAGCTACCCCACAGCACGAGTCACAGTACAAACCAGCACCGACCCCGGAAGGACCCTGAATGTAGGACTAATACCAAACTTGCCAGAGCAAGCAATACTAGGAAGCGATTATAGCGGTCTACCCCTTCTCCTACGAGACACCACAGATTCCCTTGAAAAGTGGTGGAAGGAAGCCCCGTTTTCGCAAAACCAAACCCTGAACCCCTCACCCGAGAAACAGACCAAAACCAAGAGCCAGAAGAAAAAAGAACGAAGGAGGTACGTGGAAGCTTATCCGGTACAAGGGGCCCTGCATCCCTGGGAGACGGATCGCGAATTCAGAGCCTCACAGCAGGAAGATCCCGCACTACAGAATGCATGGGGACAGGCCCATGATGACGAGGATCCGCTGCATGTAGGTCCCTACTTCTTCCGGTCTAGAGGACTGTTGTATCGGAAAGCGGACCCACAGAAACCCCCCCAGTTAGTTATCCCGGGTCCGTTCCGGGACAAGGTGTTGTTCCTCGCACATAGCCATCTCCTGGGCGGCCATTTCGGGGAAGAAAAGAAGGGACAGGCAATACTCGAGAAATTTTACTGGCCGGGAGTGTATAGCCAAATCAAACAATATTGTAAGGAATGTGCCATCTGCCAGAAGAATAGCCGCTACCGACCCCCCAAGGCACCCCTTCGCCCTCTGCCGCTCATCGACATACCCTTCAGCCGGGTAGGAATGGACCTTATTGGGCCCATGTTGCCCTCTAGAAGCGGTTGTAGATATGCCTTGGTGGTGGTGGACTATGCTACACGCTTCCCGGAAGCCGTCGCCCTGAAACATCCCACCACCCAGAATATAGCAAAAGCCCTGATATCCATCTTTTCACGGGTGGGTTTTCCACGGGAGATCTTAACCGACCAAGGGACCCCCTTTGTATCCGCCTTGATGCATCAGGTATGCTCCCAGTTAGGAATCAAGCAACTAAGAACCTCGGCATACCACCCCCAGACCGACGGGTTAACGGAACGCTACAATGCTACTCTGAAAGCCACCCTAAAAAAACTATTGGATCTGGAAAGCAAGAGGTGGGAGGAGATGCTGCCTCTGGCTCTGTTCGCCATCCGGTGCAAAACGCAAAGCAGCACCGGATATTCCCCGTATGAACTGTTGTATGGAAGGCCTCCCAGAACACTCTTAGATATGGCTCGCGAAGCTTGGGAGGCGGAACCCGATCGTACCCGACCCCTACCCGAGTATGTTGAGAACCTGAAGACACACCTAACCCAAATCCGAGACATTGTACGACAGCACATGGAAAAGGCCCAGACAACCCAAAAGCAACAGTATGATAAGGGAACCAAGAAGAGGTCCTTGGCTATTGGTGATCTGGTGTTGTTGCTCCTACCTTCCTCTGACCACAAACTTCTAGGGCAGTGGCAGGGACCATTCTCCGTCATCCGACAGGTAACTCCCGTCACCTACGAGATAGAGACCGAGCCTACTCGAGGAGTCCGGCAGATTTATCACATCAATCTCTTAAAAAAATGGGAGGGGCCACGACCCGTCCTATCCGGCGAACCAGTGGTTACCCCTATACCCTTTGAAGGGTGCATAGATTCACATCTACCTCCTTCTATGAAAGAGGAACTAAAAACCATGTTATCCCCGGTACAGAACGTCTTCTCCTCCCTACCCGGACGCACAACCCTAGTGGAACATGCCATCCAGACGGATCCCGGGGTAACCGTGAGACAACGGCCATATCGTGTTCCGGAAGCCCGCAGAAACGTAATAAGGAAGGAAACAGAACTGATGTTGCAGATGGGCATTATCGAGCCGTCGGTTAGCAGCTGGAACTCTCCGATAGTCCTGGTCCCCAAACCCGACGGCTCGGTGCGTTTCTGTATTGACTTTCGAGCTGTAAATAAAGTCTCACGATTTGATACGTACCCCCTGCCACGGGTTGATGAAATGGTGGAAAGGATCGGCACAGCGAAGTACATCAGCACCCTCGATTTATGCAAGGGGTACTGGCAGATACCCCTGAAAGAAGATGACAAACGGAAGACCGCCTTTTCTACCCCTGACGGCCTATATCAGTTCCGAGTAATGCCTTTTGGCTTACACGGAGCCCCTGCCACTTTTCAGAGGGCCATGAATAGGGTCCTACAGCCCCACTCCCACTATGCTGGGGCTTATTTAGACGATATAGTGATACACAGCACTACCTGGGACCAACATTTGGGACATCTCAGGGCGGTGGTGTCCGCTCTGGGCAACAGTGGGTTTACCATAAACCCGGCCAAGACAACATTAGCCGCTCAAAGCGTCAAATACCTGGGCTATCTGTTAGGGGAAGGCCTCATCCGGCCCCAAGACAACAAGATAGAGGCCATCCGATCGATACCATTCCCTCAGACCAAGACAGAACTTAGGGCCTTCCTGGGACTACTAGGGTATTATAGACGGTTCATACCGAAATTTTCCCAAACAGCTGCCCCCCTGACCGACTTACTGAAGAAGAGTACCAAAACAGAAGAGGCCCTGAGACATCCCTCTGTTCCTTTAGTGCAGGCGTTTGAGGCATTAAAACAGGCCCTACTATCCCGACCCGTCCTTGTTAGCCCTGACTATAGCCAACCGTTCATCCTCCAAACGGATGCCTCCGATCAAGGGTTGGGGGCCGTCCTATCCCAGAGAGACCCCTGTGGGAATGAGAGACCCATTTTATACATAAGCAGGAAGCTCTATCCCAGGGAAATGAACTATGCCTGTGTCGAGAAGGAGGCCCTGGCTATAAAATGGGCAGTGGACAGTCTCCGCTATTACCTAGAAGGGAGGGAATTTGTGCTATATACGGACCATGCCCCTCTGGCGTGGATGGCCCGCAACCGAGGCCACAACGACCGTGTCCTCAGGTGGTTCCTTTCTCTCCAACCCTATAGGTTCACCACCGAACATAGAAAAGGGGCCGATCAGGGAAATGCGGATTACCTATCTCGGTTTCCTTGTTCTCCCACCCCCACAAGAAAGACAGCTAGGGAAAGGGGATGTGGAAAGGCCACGATACCTGCCTTAACAGAGAGACATCCTCGCGCGGGGATGAGTCCGTATAACCCAGAAGACAACTTGTTCCCTCTCCATAGGACTTCTTCTCTCTCTCTCCCTCTGCAGGTACGCCGAAGTCGGAACCCGGAAGACGGACAACCGGAAGCAATCCTGCCTGAACCCGGAAGTCCCGCCCCCGACTACCTCCCGGAAGATAGAAAAACCGGCGAACCACAACGAAGGGGTTCCAACCCGCGGACTTGTGGCAGGAGGCAGCAAGGAAGGAACCGGAGCTGAGAGAGAGAGACGGGGAGTCGGAGAACCAAGCGGAAGAAGTGGAGGAGGACGCCGACGGCGACGTGTGGTCTGAGGACTGGTGGAGTCCTCAGGAGGTGGCTGGAGAGCGGCCGCAACTCACCAGGGAGTTGCGGCGGGCCACGTGAGTACCCGTCATCCTTCTCCGTGTGCCGTTTTGTAGATAGTTGTAATTAGTGTAAATAGTAGAGCGCTGCACCTAGTTGAGCACGAGAGCACCGTATATATATATATAGACAGAACCCCCCCCCTCACCACGAGCACCCTGTCGACCCCTTTCCTTCCCTCCTGTTTGTCGGCCTCTTCCACCTCCCCGTTTACCCCGCCCCTCACTATCCCTTTTCCGTATCCTCACTTCCCGGTGGCGGTGGTTGTTACCAATCTTGAGAGGAGCAAAAGACTAACGGCCCTCTGTTTCTTTTCTCGCCCCAACCCTCCGAGGCCCGCCGACGGAAGTCAAGGACCCTACGGCACTGCAGAGAAGGAAGACGTACCCCTTCCTGACGACAGCAGCCCAGCGGCCGGACGTCTTCCACTTCCCTCCCGGACCGGACGTCTTCTCTTCCTCGGACTTGACCAAAGGACTCCATCCGCCCCCCTTTGTTCAGAGACATTGTGATCACCACCTACCTGTGTCCACAATAAAACTCGCTAAACATAGCGCGCTACATCTGGCCTTCCCGCCTGTTATTCCGGCCCGCTGAAACCCACACCCCACACACGTACATATAAAATAATACACATCATCCTTGGTATTACAATATGGATATGCTTGTTTCAGTACAGCTGCTGTTAGGAGTACCTTAGTAGTCAAAAGTGCCATAAGTACCACATGCAAGGAATCTGGAAACCTTCTAACAACAGCAGTCAGACTCACTACCAGCCGTCCAGCAGGTAAGTGTGGCATATAGTGTTGTAAACTATTATTTCCCAAAGTTTTCACTATTTAACTTCATTGTGAAAGTAATTTTGGAGATGTAGCCACTTTCCCTAAGCTTCTTATGTTGGTGTGTAGTATGTTTCCAACATAATCAGTGATGTCTGTGTTTATTTTACTTGTTCACTTATTATTCAGGCCTTACCTTCCCTTTTATGCACATCAGACACCCATATAGTAGGACCAATGTACCCCCCTGGGAAGGGTGCACTTTATGTGAAAGGTAGGACATGTACTGAGGTGTGTACCATGTCCTGACAGTGAAATAATGTGAAATTTGTTTTTCACTGTTGCAAGGCCATCTTGACCATAGGACAGAATGGGGAATGCTGTGTCACACGTTTCCAGCATATCTTCCCATAGGCATAAGATGGAGAGATGGAGTTTTGTGTGCCTGAACTCAGAATTTAATAACACATCTTTTTGTGAAGATGGTTTTTGAATTATGTGCTTAGAAACCACACTTTTAGAAGTGGCTGGTTTCTTGTTTTAAACCACCCTGTGTGCCTCTGCCTGTTTGTGTATTGACCATCTGGGTTTGGATATGACAGGGTCTGGGGAGTGATCTGACCTCAGAGAGGGGTAGGTGAGACAGCAACAGGCTGGCCAGCATTTGATGTGAGAGGGGAGGAGTAGCCCCCTGGATGTGAAGAGGGCTGTGTTGCTGCCACAAAAGGATGGCTCAGCTCCTGTTGAGCGTCTGTGGCCCAGACCTGCACTATCAAAGGAAGAGGGTGTGTCTGGTTTGAACTGGGGTCAGAGTCCCCTGAACACAAATACTTCAAAGGCATTTAGGGGTAAAAGTGTGAGAGTTGAAACCCCTGAACTCAAGACTGAAATCCAGATTGAAAATGGATTGAAACTACTTTTTGGTCAAGAGGAACCACTGCCAAAGAAGAACAGCTGAAGAGACTGAAGAGAAGGACTGCCCTTGCTGTGTGTTCTGGGGCTGGCCTGCAGTTTGCTGATTTGACTGAGGAGAGGATAAGGGACTTTGCTGTGTGCTGTGTCCCCCTGCTTGAGAGGACTTTGCTGTGTGCTGTGTCCTGAAGTAATTTGTCTCCAAGGACCTGAGCAGAGCTGGTCCCATGTTGTGGAAACTCAGGAACATAAACGTTTCCTAGTGTGTATCTGCGACGATGTGTGCATGTGCTCTTTGCACGCCTGAGACTGGCATGTGATCCGTGGTGCTGTTTACGAGGTGCCCTGTGCCTGCATTGCCCCCGCAGTGTGAAACATCGTCCACACGGCTGCATAGCTGTTTGTGGCCCGAGCCATCATCGTAACGGAGGCTGTGAGGAAATATCGCTACTGCCGGCCCGAGCCGCAATGTGCTAAAGGCCTACTTGAAACTAAGGACTGTGTCTCAGCGATGCTGTGTGCGTGTGCTCTTAGCACGCCTGAGACTGCCGTGTGATCCGTGGTGCTGTTTACGAGGTGCCCTGTGACCGCATTGCCCCCGCAGCATGAAACATCATCCACACTGCTGCATAGCTGTTTGTGGCCCAAGCCGTCAAGCGTAACTGAGGCTGTGAGGAAAGATCTCCGCCGCCGGCTCAAGCCTCAACGTGGTAAAGGCTTGCTTGAAACCAAGAAGTCTGTCTCAGCGACGCTGTGTGCGTGTGCTCTTTGCACGCCTGAGACTGCCGTGTGGTCCGTGGTGCTGTTTACGAGGTGCCTCTTGACCGCATTGCCGCCGCAGTATGAAACATCATCCACGCTGCTGCATAGCTGTTTGTGGACCGAGCCGTCATCGTAACTCAGGCAGGAGGAAAGATCGCCGCTGCCGGCCGAACCACAATGTGCTAAAGGATCTCTTGAAGCTAAGGCAGATACAAGTTGAAAAGGATCGTGATCATTGTTTGTTGAAAGGAATCTGCCCAAGATTGCCAACGAAGGAGAAAGCAGCGCCGTAACTCGTCCGGTTACAGCGTCGCCTAGCAACAGAGCTGCAACGTGATCGGGATCACCCAGCAGGATGTCAGACAAGCGGAGGGAGAGAGAGCAAGGCAGAGCATGCCCTAGGTAAGGCTTGGACTCCAGTCAGGAGCCGCAAGCATGTGTGGCCTAGGGAGGCGTGCTGGAGGAGTACAGGAGTGCTCCAAGCTCTCTCCTGCTGCTCCACGTTAGATGCACTGAGTCCCCGAGTGGCCCATACCTGCCCAGCTGCCATTTTAAGCGTCTGACCGTTGTCTCTATTGTTGGGGCCTAGTGGTGCCCGAGGTGACCACGCAGATTACTACCCGCATTATTCTTGCATTACAAACTGCCTGATTTGTGCATTATGAACGGCCTGATTTGTGCTTTACGAACTGCCTGATTTGTGCATTACTTACCACATTATTCTTGCAATACGTACTGCCTGATTTGTGCATTACTTACCGCATTATTCTTGCATTATGAACTGCCTGATTCTTGCATTAGGGACTGTCTTAGTACTACATTACGAACTGCATAGCATTGAATTAGGACTGCATGAGAGATCCTGAATTGCTCATTAATACAGCAAGAACCTACAAGTGATTGCTGGCCTAATAATCAGCCAAACTAAATATTATGAATAGGCATATGTTGGATTGCTATTGTTTGGTCTAATTGTATTCCTTTTTATAAAGATACCGCTATTTTTTATGAAACCAGTGTGGTGTCCATTTGTGGTGTTATCACTGTGCTACTGGGGATGTGGTTGCAAATACTTTACACATTGCCTTGGAGATAAGCCTAGCTGCTCGTACCAAGCTACCACGGGGTGAGCAGGGGTTATCTAAGAGTGTGTCCTTCCTTACCCTGACTAGAAGCAAGGGTCCCTATTTGGACTGAGGTACCTAGCTCAGCCAACTAGAGACCCTCAGTTCAAACATTGGTGGTCAGCGGCTGGAGATTTGAGCTTGTATTTGCAACTGACTCACAGTGATTGGTGTACATCACTAGTTTGAGAGCAGACCACGACCTAACCAGGTTCTAACAAGAGTGTTCTATGTTCACCAATCATCTTTGACAACAGACAGTGAAACCACATAAAGGTCATAGCACAACTGTTGGCACAAGGACAATGCCCGGTTCCCTGGATTCAAACCTTTGTAGGGGTTCAGAGGTATGTGTAAGCCGTGACGTTCTGCACTCTTGTACAAGACACATTAGGCTACTGATATCTTGCACACAACTTCAGAGGAGAACAGCAGCACTCCCTGTATGGTCAAGACATCTGAATCATGACTTTGGGAGATCAATCATATACTCTATGTTGGCTGGTGTATGAATGTGTGCCCTATTGTACCTACACTGAGATACAGTCATTTCATGTCTGTTTGGTGTGAGGAGATGAGGAGAGAGTGCATATGCAGCATCACCTGATGAGGAAAAATAGAAAATATTTGTACATGTCCCTTTGGCATCTGTAGAGTTCAGAATGTAAGGAATGGTACATGCAGTGTCTGTTGGGGTCATGTAAGTGTCATGAAATTTAGTGTACTGGCTGTGTTTATTTAAGCAACATTTATACATATTATACTTGTATGGTTCTTGAGGTCTTACCTAGAAGCCACGTCCTGCCAAAATCTCCTGCCGGCAGGCAAGAGGTGACCTGTGGAATATGTAGCTGTCTTGTGTACTGCTGTACCGAAATCCTTAGCAACCCTTTGCCTTCCTGACAGTGTATGTGGCATACCTATGCAGAGATGCGCCCTCCTCCTCATGCAGCTCAGAAACTAACACAGGCATCGGGATTAGTTTGCTTAAGAAGTGCCCACAATGTCACTGGAAACCCTCTGGAATGACCCAGTAGCAAAGAAATCTAGAGCTGCTAGGCTCTTGACTTAGGCTGGGTGGGCATGGGAGTGGCATGTAGCAGAATTAAGATCTTGCTCCCACTTAGAAACCATGTCCAAGATGGCATCAGGTGGAAAACAGAATCTGGGGGTAAGATCTTGGAAGGACATCCCAAAGAGGTTTATCCTTTGTTTGAATATCCCCTCAGCTCTCCTCCTCCTTGAATCATTCTCTCTCATTACAAGGGGCAAACTGACAAACATATTCAGGAACATGTTGTATAGTCTGAAAGGGTTTGTTTGTGGCTGCTCATATTTTATGTATGCTGTCAGTCTGTGATTGGTTGTTGGACTAACAACATTCTGGTGGAGCTGGTTGAGGGATGGTAAGCACAGACACAGGTGTGTGTGTAGTGTTTGGGGAAAACTTGGAAATCTGAGGTTTGATTAGAGATTCTGTCAACACGGACCTAACACTCTAGTATACTGTTGCCCTGGCAACCCATACTGCTCTCAAACACAAATCTGCACTCTAAAGTCTAATGATAATTATGAAAGGGGGAATGCTGGGATTGCAAAACACTCCTCATGGATGCCCTACTCACATCGGTGATACTGCCAGAGAAAGATAAACACAGTACTGTTGAATGTGGTTCACTCTGTTGCAGGGTTACCCCCAAACTTTTTGCCTTCTGTTGCTGAATCAATTTTTATTTACAAAACAGTGATGGATGGAAGGCTTGAATTCATCTCAGCCGCTGGTAATCACTAGGGGCACCATCCCAATCATCGTTATTTTGCACACCATGTCACCTCAGTTTGGACCCAGCTGTATGCAATCAGTCTTGACTCTACTCCAATAGGCCAGCCTGAACTGCCATGACAGGTCACGTCTGAACCAGAACACAAGCAACTCAGGACCGGTTTCGCCCTAGTTATGAGCTCATCAGCTAGGTACAACTTGGTTCCAGTGAAATGGTCTGCATGGGGCCCACATCGGGGCATACCTGTCCCACTTAGGGCGAAACCATAAGTATACAAAAAAATGATGGATGGAATGCTTAAATTTATCTCAGCCATTGCTACTCACTTGGGTCGCATCCCAATCCATCGTTATTTTGAACACCATGCCACCTCAGTTTAGACCCAACTATATGCAAATTAGCCTTGACCCTACTCCAATAGGAACAGTCCTGCCCAAACTACTAAGCCTGGACCTTCTTGAACCAGAATACAAGCAACTAAGGACTGTTTTCTCCCTAATTATGGGCTCATCATCTAGGTACAGCTTGATTCCAGTGACACAGTGTGCACGGGACCCACGTCTGGGCTTACCCATTCCACTTAGGGTGACACAAAAAGTATACAAAACGGTGATGGATTGAATGCTTTAATTATTCTCAACCACTAGTAATCATCGGTACGCATCCCAATCCATCATTATTTTGCACACCACGCCACCTCAGTTTGAACCCAGCTATATGCAAATCAGTCCTTGCTCCAATAGAAACAGTCCAGCCTGAGCTGCCAGGCCAAGTCTCTCCTGAACCATAAAACAAGCAACCCAGGACTAGTTTTGCCCTAGTTATGGGCTCAACAGCTGGGTACAGCTTTGTTCCAATGACACAATGTGCACGGAACCTTCGTCTGGGCATACGCGTCCCACTTAGAGCGACAAAATAAGTATACAAACAGTGATGGATGGAATGCTTCCATTAATCTCAGCCACAGGTAATGACTCGAGCCTCATCCCAATCCATTGTTATGTTGCACACCATGCCACCTCAGTTGGGACCCAGCAGTATGCAAATCAGTTTTGATCCTGCTCCAATAGCACCAGTCCAGACCGATTTGCCAAACCAGGTCCTCCCTGAACTAGAACACAAGCAACCCAAGACCAGTTTTGCAATGGTTATGAGCTCATCAGCAGGGCACAGCTTGGTTCGAGTGACACAGTGTGCAAAGGTCCCATGTCTGGGCACACCCACCCCACTTAGGGTGACACATTAAGTATACTAAACAGTGAAGGATGAAATGTTTTAAGTAATGTCAACCACTAGTAATTACTTAGGGCACATTCCGATAAATTATTATTTTTGCATACAATGCCATCTCAGTTTCAACCCAGCTGTATACAAATAAGTCTTGTCCCTGATACAAGAGGATCAGTCTAGCCCAATCTGACAAGCCAGGTCCTGGCTGAACCAGAACATAAGCAACCCAGGGACTGTTTCTCAGTAGTTATGGGCTCATCAGCTCTGTACAGCTTTGTTACAGTGACACAGTGTGTACTTGACCAACATCTGGTCATACCCATCTCACTTAGAATGACACAATGAGTATACAAACCAGTGATGGATCGAATGCTCGAATGAAACTCAGCCACTGGTAATCCCTCAGGCTGCATCCAAATCTATTGTTATTATGCACACCATGCCACCTCAGTTTAGAGCCAGCTGTATGAAATCAGTCTTGACCCTGATCCAATGGAAGCAATCCAGCTCGCACTGCCAAGTCCTCCCTGAACCAGAACACAAGCAACAAAATTGCTCCCTGTGGTTGTACCATTCTGCTGTCAGATGGATATGAGGTATTTGTAGCCTTTGAAATGTGATCATCTGTAAAGCATACTTCCTGGTTAGATGATGCCCTGTGTTACTGCAGTGCGGCACCCCCTCACTCCCCCCCCCGATCCAGTGGTTCCATAGCCACATATCATTCACAGACCAAGAGGGCATCCTATGTTCAGCAGCATAGCAAGTAATCAACAAAATCAGTAGCCTTGCCTCAGTCTAAAACACCACTAACTCCTCCACAGTTATATCCAGCAGGGACTGTTTAATAGTAGGATCAGTGCCCAGCAGGTTTGGTAATCCAAAGAAAGACCCTTTGCTTGTCTTGAACAGGAGAAGTGGTGAGGTAGATTTCTCTAAACTATGGTATGTATAATTGTCCCTCTTTGCTCTCTCTGTGATGCTGCTTTGTTACACCTGAATACTATTTGTTGATCACATCGGTCTCTGGGTCTTCTCCATCTTTTCCCAATTACCCCAATAATATCAGGGTTTTCTTTACAAGCCAAGCCCTTTCATGCATATATTACGGGATACGTATTGGATTCACTATACTACTAGATGTATGTTTATGAAGCCTATGAGTTTTAGAGTATAAACAGATACAGGCATGCTATTCACTTCCACTCCTTGCACACACCTGTTACCTCAAATCTTCTTGTGTGAAGTACTTGCATTATGGAGAGTGCTCGTCCGTAGAGTTCTGTGGTTAAATATTGACCAATACCTGGATATTCATGTGCAAGTTCAGAAGAGCTAATAAGTACTGGAAAAGCACTGGAAAGGTTTTTGAATACTGACAAAGGAACAGCAGGGAAATTTCCATTGCCATTTCCCTGACACTTTTTTGACGAACGACTGGGATCTCCAAGTAATGGTTATCTTGGTGATCACTCCAAAGCTGGCTGTACTAGAGGATGTATCCATTCTGATAATTTTTATCTTCTGAAGATCCGGTGATCTTTTCCATTTACTTTCTGCGCCTATCCAAAAGGGCTCATTGGCGGTAACTGCGCTGTAAAAAAACAATAAACAAAATAATGAAAAATGAATTCTTGATTGACTGACAGACCCCGTACCAAAGCTGGCATACTTCAGACTATGTTCAAAAGGGCTGTCCTAGGGTTAGCACACAGCAGCCTAGACTCTTTATGTTTAAGGGATCTGTATTCTCAAACTCACGTCTTAAGCAGTCTGCCCGGATATGGAGCACTATGTATATCTAATGTTTTTGCTTTTTACAGCTTTGCAGCCTTAGATTGCTTGCTATCTCAGAAAGCAGTCCCCGAAAATATTCCTAAAACCCTGCATGGAAAACTGAACTTGACTGAATTCAGCTTCATTTCTATCAGATTGCATCCTCTACTTTCTTTCTTCAGAGTAACCCTTTTCTTACCTTCCATCATCTGCATTCCTTCTATTTCTGAGTATAGCCTCCTCTCAGTTGCATGCCTGTCTGCCCTAATATCTCTTATTTTAATTCTGCAAAAAACTGTCCCCTCATTTCATAGGTCACCACCTCTATCTCCACCAGCCTGCCTATCTCACCAACAATTCGCTTGTAACAACATAGATCCTACTAATAATCACACCTAACTGCTATCAATATATTCTATCACAAAGTAGCTGGAGTAAATGCATGCAATGTTTTTTTTTCTTGAGAGCACATGACTAATCACAATAACCAACATTTAACAACTGGATTAGCCATTAACCATGGCTTCTGGAGTAGCGTGCAACTCGTCATAATCAAGTTAATGAGGGGTCGTTAGCGCTATATAAATACAATTGCAGAGTCACAAAGGACAAAGTGTGAGTTGGAAACGACTTTATGACTTGTAAAATGCATGCTGCAGCAGATTCTAAATTGAGGAAAAAAGGGGCAGTGAAATGGGTGTTGCCTGCTCATTCTGGTCACAGTCGCAAACCATTGATGGATCTCATCTGCTAATGCAGGTGGTAGTCATTCACAAAATCGAAGGAACGCTTCCTCCTTGTGGATGGTCACTATTGGAAGTGGCGGAAACTGCTACACCAATTCCATTCGCTAAATGTCAAGTTTTATTTTTGGAAGCAGCTCTATCTCCTCAAGGGATGTTTGTTAAAAAAAAATAGGCCAGTGATCAGTGTATGGGAATGCAGGTTTGGAGGTTAGTTGTCCTTTGCAAGCCTCCATCCCTTCATTAGCAGGGATTGGCAAGATCACTGCTTCATAAATGTTATTGAGACAGGAGGTTTTGTGACACCCATTAAGTGGGAACTGTGTTGTGTAACTGATTACTATATCGGTTGCAGTGCAAAATGAAGGTGGGTTCACAAAGCAGTTGGTGAGCAAAAAACATCTGCTGTTTTGAGACTTACCTTTGTAGATAATGCCCTAGAAATGTTGGGAATCGAGGGCCAAAAGAGTGGATGAACAGCTGACTGTCCTATAAGACGGATAACAATCATAGCCTTTGAATGTAGGAGTACCAGGAATGTTACAGCTCAAAAACAACAATTGATGGACAGAATGCAGAACAATGTCATACATTCACCCCAGTACAGAGATCTGGGCCATAATCCATCGTTTTTTTGCACTCCACACCACCCCAGTTCAGACATGGCCATATGCAAATCAGCCTTGACCCTGTGCCTCTTGGGAACAGTCCAGCCCGAACTGCCAAGCCATGTCTTTCCTGGACCGGAATCAAGCATCCTAGTACCGGTTTCTGGCTATCAGCCGTCTTCAGCCAGGATAGCTTGACTCCAGTGGTGTGGATAGCATGGGACTCACGTCTGAGCATACCCATCCCACTCGGGGTGACAAATGCAAAAACAACAATTGATGGACAGAATGAAGAACAATGCCATACATTCACACCAGTACAGAGATCTGGGCCTAAATCCATCGTTTGTTTTGCACTCCACACCACCCCAGTTCAGACATGGCCATATGCAAATCAGCCTTGACCCTGTGCCTCTTGGGAACAGTCCAGCCCGAACTGCCAAGCCATGTCTTTCCTGGACCGGAATCAAGCATTCTAGGACCGGTTTCTGGCTATCTGCCGTCTTCAGCCAGGACAGCTTGACTCCAGTGGTGTGGAGAGCATGGGACTCACGTCTGAGCATACCCATCCCACTCGGGGTGACTAATGCAAAAACAACAATTGATGGACAGAATGCAGAACAATGTCATACATTCACCCCAGTACAGAGAACTGGGCCTCAATCCATCGTTTTTTTCCACTCTACACCACCCCAGTTCAGACATGGCCATATGCAAATCAGCCTTGACCCTGTGCCTCTTGGGAACAGTGCAGCCCGAACTGCCAAGCCATGTCTTTCCTGGACCGGAATCAAGCATCCTAGGACCGGTTTCTGGCTATCAGCCGTCTTCAGCCAGGATAGCTTGACTCCAGTGGTGTGGATAGCATGGGACTCATATCTGAGCATACCCATCCCACTCGGGGTGACAAATGCAAAAACAACAATTGATGGACAGAATGCAGAACAATGTCATACATTCACCCCAGTACAGGGATCTGGGCCTAAATCCATCGTTTTTTTGCACTCCACACCACCCCAGTTCAGACATGGCCATATGCAATTCAGCCATGACCCTGTGCCTCTTGGGAACAGTCCAGCCCGAACTGCCAAGCCATGTCTTTCCTGGACCGGAATCAAGCATCCTGGGACCGGTTTCTGGCTATCAGCCGTCTTCAGCCAGGATAGCTTGACTCCAGTGGTGTGGAGAGCATGGAATGTTACTAGCACCACACAAACACAGGGAAGTTTCACCTTTTGATAAACTGAAATAATTGTTATCCCCTGACGAAGGGCGGCCACCCAAAATGCATTGGGATGGGATAATGCAACATAAATCTTCTTGTATAAAATATATATGAGAAGATTATGATTTATTGAAACAATTGGATGTGGTACAAGGCGGATGAGAGTTGAATATTTCCTTGACACAATTAATACATCATATCTGAGTTTATTCTAAGTGGAATCATTTTAAAACAACCCCTGTACAGAGGGCCATTTGCAGTGCTGAAGGGGACGGACCCTAAAAGGAGACACTGTTATTCTATAATGCTACAGCACCCCCATAATTAACAAGCAGAAGTTCAGAAGGTGAATGAACAATAAAATTGCCTCCAGGTTATGTTATTATATTGCCACATTTACTAGAGTTCAAAGGTCAAATGTCGAGCTATGTCTTCCTGCAAATTGCTGCTTATTCTTTAAACATGTAGATTGATGTTTACATTTCTTTTACTGACTGCAACGTTAGATTTTTTTGTAAAGTGAACTATCCCACAATCTTGCTGGGGCGCAGGAAGGAGTGTGAAATGAAAGGCAGTAGTTTGCATTTATTTCCACAACAGCATTGAAATACCTATAAATTAAAAGTACAAATATTTCTAAACATATCAGCAGATAGGTTGTGCGCTATATAGTTTTATCAATAAAACTGCATGCCAGTTCTATTTTGATGCCCATTTTGTGATTTCACGAAAAAGCTGGGGGTGCAGCGGGTTTCGCACAGATAGCCCTGATTGAAGTATTAATAAGGGCCTCTGGCTCTTCAATCTCACAACTGTTTAGTTGCTTGTTGAAAGGGATCACTGATGACCTGGATAAGCATGGGCTGAAATGACAGGGTAGGTTAGGGGTCCTGGACTCTTGTTTTTTTAAATCCATAGAGATGGGCGACTCTATACTATGCTCTGCTAATCTGCGGGCGCAACATTTTAAAACCTTTTTTTTTTAGTTCAATAAAAGTTTATTAATCATAATATAAGGTAAAAAATACATAATACAGTCAAAGAAATATGAGGGAGAACAGGATGGGGGAAGGGAGGGAAGGGGTAGCGTAGGGAGAATAATCAGAACACAATATAGAAATAAAGGAACGATCATAAATATATCGTGAGTAATAGAAAGTAAAAAGAGAGGGTACAATAAGTATACAACAAAAATAAATGCAATTGAGGTTATGCAGTTAAATATTGTAACAAAGAAAGGGGAATGAAAAAGGGCATCAAGGGGGTTTGGAAACCTCCTGTTGAGCAGGTCGTGGGCTAAAGGAACGAGTTGTACAATTATCCAAATACATCGTAACAGGAAGCCATAAATCTGCACACTTACCTGCCATCTGGGCAGGAAAAACAAAAGCAGTGTCAAGCCTATGATTATGACAAACATTGTACCACCATGCTTTGAAAGTAATAGTAGAGGAAGATTTCCAATTAATAGTGATTTGTTGAAACGCAACAGCCAACAGTAAATCAACAATATGAACATAAAGATCAGTCTCATTCCAACAAGGAGAAAGACTTCCCAAAAAGATATGGGTGGGAGAGAAGGGAATACAAGTGCAAAAAATAACATTAATTTGTGCCCAAACTTGTAACCAAAAGGCATGTACATTCTTGCAGAGGAATAACATATGAAATAAAGTGGCATTAGGTAGGGAGCAAGACCAGCAAATATCTGGGGTGGCAGGGAATCGTTTATGAAGGGTAGAAGGAGTCTGAAGTAATCGGTTATACATGAAAAATACAGATTGCGTCAAGGACGCCGCCCTAAAGGTTTTACGGACCTTAGTCCAAATTTTATCCCAAAGAGATATTGGCCATGAAGTGGAGAGATCATTTTCCCAATGCTCCTCCACCTTGGACTTGGGTCTGGGGAGTGTATGTGTATGAAGGTGCCTGTAAATAACAGAAGCTTTAGGAAGGGTCCGTAGGATAGAATAAAGTTGGAGAGTAGAATCAGGTGAAATGGGAAAAGGGGCCGCCTTGGAGAGTCTCGTATAGGTCTCCATGACCGTTGCTTTAAGGAGGAGATATTTGGGAGCAAAGGAGAGGGGCAAATCAAAGGTGGAACAAAGGGTATGGAAAGGCAAAAAGGTAGTTTGTGAGAAAAGTTGCGATATCCAAAGCAAACCCTTGGATCTCCAAGAACTCCAGTAAAAGGGTTTACCTCGGATTAAAAGGTGTTTGTTATGCCAAATAGTGGATGAAAGGAAGTCGGCAATATTCGCAGGAGGGGGAGGATTAGAGGATAGGAGCAGTTTGACAGTGAATTTGTGGTTAAGAGTAGGAATTGAGGAAGGTTTGCGTGAAAAAGAGAGATATTCAGGGGACAGAAAAAGGCGTTCAACCTTGGTCCACAGAGGGCAAGGGGAATCAGGGTCCTGTAACCAAAAGGAGGCTTGACGCAACAAAAAAGCTTTGTGGTAGGCCGGGAAGTCCGGAAAATTGACTCCACCTTCAGAAGCAGGGCGAATGAGTCTAGCAAGGGACATTCTGGGTTTTTTGTTATGCCATAAAAAGGAGGACAAGACTGAGTTGATTTTCTTTAAAAATTTGGCTGGGATAGAGATGGGAATATTTGAGAGGGTATATAGAACAATGGGGGATAACATCATCTTTATAGTATCTAAACGGCCCCACCAGGATAGGTAAAGAGGATGCCATTTGGTTGTGAGATCGGATAATTTCTGAATGCACTTGGTAAGGCAAAGGGAAACAGTATCAGGGATGGAAGGGGTGATATGTAAACCAAAATACTTAATATGGGAAGAGCTCCAGGTAAAATTGGAGGCGCTGAAATCAGTTTTAAAGGTGAATTTTGTCAGGGGAAGGATCTCGCATTTATCATTGTTGAGTCTGTAACCAGAAATTGTGGAATAGTTCCGTACTTCCTACAAGAAAGCAGGAATGGAGACCGTGGGATTAGAGATGAATAGTAAAATATCATCTGCATAGGCAGCGAGTTTAATAGAGGATTCCGCGGCCTGAAAGCCGTGAATATTAGGGTTCTGGCGCAGCCTGGACAAAAAAGGTTCTAAGGAAAGGTTAAAAAGAAAAGGTGAGAGGGGGCATCCTTGGCGAACTCCTCTACCGAGGTCAAAGTAAGGGGAAATGTGACCATTAGCATAAACTGCAGCTCGCGGGTGTGAATACAACAATGAGATTAGGGAAATAAATTTAGGGCCAACCCCGAACCATCCAAGAGTATGAAAAAGGTAAGGCCATTCGACTCTGTCGAACGCTTTCTCAGCGTCCAGGGCTATCGCCGCGAGGGAATGTTGGAGATGGGACGATTTTGATAATATGTTAAATAAAAGCCTGGTATTATCAGTAATGTAACATCCTTTAACAAAGCCGGATTGTTCTTCTCCTAAGAGGTCAGGAAGCAAATGATCCAGCCTAATCGCTAATGATTTGGCAAAGATTTTATAATCGATATTAACAAGGGAGATGGGTCTGTAATTTTTGCAGTATTGCAAATCTTTTCCGGGCTTGGGTATTAAGCAAATGTGTGCATCTGAAAAGGTCCCTGAGGAGGCACCTAAGTCAGTAAAAGACTGGAAAAGGGAATGGAGCTTTGGAATCAATAACTTGGAGAAATGAAGGTAGAACTCAACGGTAAAACCGTCTGGGCCAGGGGCTTTATTGAGTTTAAGCTGTTGGAGTGCGGTGAGCAATTCTTTCTGTGAGATGTCAGTCTCCAAAGAGGAAAGATCAAGAGGGAAATGTGCAGGCGTTTGAATAGTTGAGAAGAAATGTGTAAGAGAATGAGGAGAGGGTTGGGTGTCAGAAGTGTATAAGGTATCGTAGAAGCGGGAGAAAGTAGCAATGATGTCTGCATCTCTACGTTGCAAGTGTGCATTGGAGTCAAAAACAGAATCAATAGTCATCTTGTTTTGCTTGACCTTCAAGTAATTAGCAAGAATTTTCCCAGCTTTATTCCTACCACCATAGAATTTGGCACTTGACTTAAGCAAAAATAGGGAAGCGTCTTCAGTAGATTTTTCATTAAATTTAAGCTTAGCAGCGACCAGAGCTGTCAGACTATCTGTGGATTGTGAGGTGAAATAGGCGTGTTCCAATCGCTTAATGTCAAGAAGAAGGGTTTTAGTGAATTGACGAGCAGTCTTGCCTTTCTTTGCGACATAATTAATAATGAAATCACGCGCAGCTGTTTGAAAGCATCCCAAATAGTATGGTTCGAAGTGGGCGGGATATCATTAAACAGAAAAAATTCATCAAAAAATGCAGTAAAGGAAGTGGAGAACTTAGGATCCAAGAGGAGGGCATTATTAAAACGCCATTTCCTGGGCCCATCAACTTTGGGGAGTACTTCAAGGTTAATTACTACAGGGGCATGATCCGAGAGCAAAATCGGGCCAATTTCCGCTGCAGTAAACATTTGAGCAAGATCGTGGGAGACAAAAATGTAGTCAATCCGTGATTGGGAGCGATGATACGGTGAGTAAAAAGTAAACTCCTGCAAGGTTGGATTGCATAAACGCCAGGAGTCAACAAGCTTATGTTGGGATATAGCTTGAGTAAAAAGTTTATGAGATTTAGTGGGGACATAAGTGGCGTCAGATTTCCTATCCAGAAATGGGTCAAGAGGCTGATTACAGTCCCCTGCAAGGATGAAATTATCATCTATGAATTGAGTGATGCGTGGAGAAAACTCAGCCCAAAAAAGGGGTTCAACATTGGTGGGACCATAAACATTAAGAAGAGAGATTGGAACACCTCTAAGTGATAGTCTGACATGCGTCCATCTGCCGTTAGTATCAGATTCCTGGGAAATATCTGTGAAAGGTAGAGACCTGCGACAAAGAATTGCAACACCGTTGCGTATACCATCACCTTGCGAATAAAAAACTTCTCCCACCCAACCTCTCTTAAGTTTAGCAGATTCTATGTCAGAAAGATGAGTTTCCTGAAGGGATGCAACATCACCATTCAATTTGGCTAGGTGAGACAAAATGCGTTGACGCTTAATTGGGGAATTAACATTCCAGGAGAATATATTCAGGGACATAGTTTGTACAATAATGCAACAAATTTAGTACAAATGAAACCAATGTAGAAAACCATAAGTACGAGCATATCAAGAGAAAAGAAAGAAATAATGAAAAGTACGAGAAGGAAGAAAAGGATGATATGAACAGGAAGAAAACAGTGTGCATATAAATCATATGTAAGAATAGGAGAAAGACCCATAAGTAAGAACGAAGAAAGAGGAAATAGAGATGTAATATAGATTGAGAAAGGAAAGAGAAAAAAGGAATTTGTGAAAATGAAAGAACGTGCAAGGAGAAAGAGCAGGGGAAGAGTAAGAGAGAAGCTCAGGAAAATTGATGAAAGAAAAGAAAGAAGAAGGAGAGAACTACAACCTGAAAAGAAAGAGGTTATAACTGCTGCATTAACAAGGAAACTGAAACACAGGGGAAAAGGTAAGGAAAAAAGGGAACAAAAGAACAAAGGGAAATAGAGAAACCTACCTACAAAAGGAAAAAAACGAGAAGGAACCGGGGAGGGATAGGACCACCCGGATGAGGCAGCACATTCAGGAGCAGCTCAACGAGGTACCAGAGAGACATCTTCAAGCAGGGAAACATCCTGCATGAGCTAGAAAAAAGGACAAGAAGATGAAAACATGAACAACATTCGGGACAAAAATATAAACAACAAAACAAGTCAACACGAATTTTAGAGAATGAGCAATAAAGATAACAAGAGCTCATATAAGTGAAGGATAAACAAAAGACAACAACTATGTGAAGAACAAGCAGAAGAACATCTCAGCCTGGAGCAGAGGAAGAAGGACCAGAAGCACCCATGGCAGAAGTCTTGTGAGCATTAATAAAGCTCTGCAGGCGGACTGGATCTTCGTAGGTGGTAGTTTTGTTATTATAAGTAACTTTAAACAGACATGGATGATAAAGACCATATCTTCCACCCATCGAACGTAGATCATCTCTCAGGTTTAGGAAGGCCTTACGACGATTAGCAATGGCTTTCGCATAATCTTGAGCAAAAAATAGGGCGGATCCAGACCACATTAACTTGGGAGTAGATTTGGCAGCCGCCAGAACTTTCAAAAGGTCAGTATATTCCAGAAAATAAAGGATAACGCCTCTCGGTCTTTGTGAGGAGGAAGCGAGTGTAGGCAAGCGTCCCAGCTGATGAGCACGTTGAATATTGAGATTGGTGCCATCTGGAAGACGGAGCAATTTAGGGAGAAAGGATTTAAAGAAGGCAAGTGGGTCCGAGCCCTCAAGACCTTCCACCAGGCCGTAAATGCGTAGATTGTTCCGTCTATTCCTGTTTTCTAACTCCTCCACTTGTCTTTGAAGAGTGAACACCTGGGAGTTCAGATGAGTTACTGTGGAGCAGGTTTCCTGGAGAGAGGCAACAGATTGTTCAACAGTGGAAACTCTTGTGTCTATCTGCGACCAGTTCTCAGTGAGCGTCTGGAGCTTGGCGTTGGTTTCCTCCATAAAGGGACGCAAAGTGCTAATCTCCTCCAGAAAGGGACGGAAAGATCTGATCTCTTCCAATAAGAGTTCCATCGAGACAGGTACAGATTGTTTAGATGGTGAAGGAGGATCTTTTTTTAGTCTTTTAATGGTAGATTTCCCTGGAACAGGTTGAGAAGATTCCATTGCTGTATCGGAGCCAGATGAGGCAAGGGAGTCCTCTAGTTTGGGAAAAACTGAGAAGACTTTGGAATTCTTCACGTAGGCAATCTTAGTAGTGGAGGGTGTACGTAATGTGGGCTTCAGCCTACCCATAAATAAGATGATAGGGTGCAGCAAGGACTGAAAATATCTCAGGTGCTCAGGAGAGAAGAAAATGAGAAAAGTCACTTAGAGAGCTTCTGCGCGTCCATGAGGAGTAATTGAGTGCATGAAAGATAGAGCGCACCTGTCAGTAAATGCGACCCATGAAAAGAGGCTTCAGGTACATGTAAACGCTAGATGGCGTAGGAGGTGAGGCTGAGAGGCATAAAATATAATTAGCGATAAACCTCTTGACCAGGCATAGATAAATATTGGCGCATATAACAAGGTGCGCAGGCAGAAGCAGGTACAATGACAGGAACTCTGCAAAACACTGGTTTAATGCGCCAATAGAGCCCAATATCCTGCGAAGTACAGAAGATTCAAATGACAGCACTGACCAAGCCAAGAGCAGAGGAGATCGTAAAAAGAATCGCAACACCAGCCAACCCAATGGCAACCAGCTGAGGGGTGTTGAAAATCGACAAAGAGGTGAAGCTGCACATTATATTAGAAAAACGGGTCGCAAATCACCCTATTTGCAGCAAGGTCAAAAAGCACTGCCAGTGTTTCAAAGCAGGCGGTAAACTGCTGTTACGCTCCTCAAAGCCTCACATATCGCAACACAGTGGAAAGTTAGGTAATGAGCTGCACCTCAAAATGGCGGCTGAGGGCATCTGTGAGGCAGTAGCAGTTTGGGCATGCAGGAGGCAGAAGTGAAATATAATGTCAAATATTACCATGAGCATAAAGTCTCATGCAAATGCTGGCAAAATGAGGCACAGAAACGAGCAGAAAACCAACAGGAAGTCCATGAATGAACATCTGATGGGAAACGCGAGGAAGCTACACCGGGTACGTAAAATAGTGGCCGCCGCTCGGCAGAGCGAAGCAACTTACATCGGTAAAATTCTTCATCGCGAAGTCAAGGAATGCAGACAGGAACGTCGGGATGATGTCCTGAAATGCTCCGGCAAGTCAGCGTGGCATTCATGCAGGGAGAGGTGGTCTAAGAACAGCACGTCCCCTGGAACCGCTGCGGAGCTTCACCCAAGCGCCGCCATCATCGTCGGGCGCTAAGCCACGCCCTTAAAACCTTTTTTTGACGTGTATATAACGCCCGCAAAAATTGTAAAGTGGGGGCGAGTGGAAGGGACTCAGGGCCAGATGTAGGAAAAACGTATTTACCGATTCATAAATACCGAATTTTACCGATTCGGTATTTATGAATCGGTAAATATGAAGGAGGGAGATTTAGGAAGAATCGGTAATTGAATTACCGATTCTTTAAAATTCGGTATTTACCGATTCGGTAAATTCTGATTCGGTATTTCCTATTGATTCCTATGGGCTGTGAAGCCCATAGGAATCAATGGGAAATACCGATTCGGTAATTACCGAATCGGTAAATACCGATTCCTGCAAGGGTGCAGGGGGTGTCACTTTGACACCCTCTAGCACCCCAAATACAGGCATGTGTGCCATGTGGCACACAGACATGCCCTAAGGGCATGTCTGTCTGTCACATGGCATAGGTGTGCATACACACATGTGCATGCACACCTGGATTCTGTATTTTACCACCCAATTGAATTGGGTGGTAAAATACCGAATCTGTATTGCCTTTGGGACTCAGAAGAGTCCCACCTACATTTTACCGATTCGGTATTTTACAGAATCGGTAAATTTACCGATTCGGTAAATTTACCGATTCTGTAAAATAAATGCCCCTACATGCCAATTCTTAAATACCGGTCGGTAACGGCCGATATCGGCCGTTACCGACCGGTATTTAGGCTCCTACATCTGGCCCTAGGTGTTTTAGGTGTAAGACACACGGTGTGGACTTGGTCCATATCTTCTCAACATGCTCTAGTATAGAATCGATCAGCCAAGAAATATCTGGCTTTCTGCGGCATGTATTGAAGGAGGATGTCCCGTTCTCACCTCCGCTTATGTTATTAGGCGTAACAGAACAAGATGGAAATCTGGAGAAGAGCCTATATTTATAGCAATGTCAGTTCTCAGACTCTGCGTTGCCTCAGCCTGGTTAGACCCTTTGCCCCCGACTCTTCAGCATTGGAAAGGCCAATTTCCGCACATATTCAATCTGGAAAAAGTACTCTGATCAGAGAGGCAAAAAGGGGAGGATTAAAGGGAATAGGATCTGGGGGGCTTTAATTGCTCGAACTACTTTACTTTCCAAGGATGAATGAATTTGAAGGCTTTGATTAATATTGTTTTTGTATATATAATGAAGTTGGGTGATGAATTCTATGATATATCTTTTGGTGCTCAGTCCCGGCCTGGGCCATCACTTTATTGCAATCTAAACGATTTTAGCTCTCTGCTCTCGATCTGGTTATCATCATATTTTTTCTTAAATCTGGATACGCTAGCCTTCACTGATTAATGAATTTGAATAGTTTTATATTATGGAAGTGTTGGTTCCTTGGAATGTCCTCATGTGTATTTTGACTTATGCTGCCTTGGCACATTTTTCTTCTGTGTATGAATTATACAAAAATAAAAACCGAATGATAAAATAAAAAAAAGAATAGGTACCGACTGTTAATGAAGATGCGTTACCACACCATGCTTTAGTAATATATTTTAAACAGTGTGCTCCAAAGCACACTACCGGCTACATACCACACCCTTAGCACTCTCCTGGTGAATGGGCGTGGCTCATTTGCTACACTTGTTCTTTGTATG
Source organism: Lissotriton helveticus (assembly GCF_964261635.1). NCBI lineage: Eukaryota > Metazoa > Chordata > Amphibia > Caudata > Salamandridae > Lissotriton > Lissotriton helveticus. The sequence continues at coordinate 290,740,066 of NC_136069.1, read as the reverse complement.
ATGTTTGCCTATTTCACAATTCCTGCGACTTCAGTGATGTAACATTGATGGCAGCCCCCCCCCCCTTTGAAAATTGTACCAGCACCACTGATAACAATACAACAATGCGTCCTGCTCCTGTCCTCTCATCATATAGAGATGGCTGTGTGGAAATCGAGGTGTGATAGCTCAGCCAGCCCAGAAGGGTGAGAGAAAGGAAGGACCTGAATGAAAAGTGGAGCACGCTTGCTTCAGCGATAACCGAATTTTAAAGAGCAGGTCGGTCCCAAACGGCCTGAAAATTCCAATTAAAACGGCATTGTGCAAACATAGCTCGTTTCTGTGGGAAATGCTGCTGTAATCTAAATATGGACTCTTTTGATTGAATGTTAATTACTACAGAAGGGCTCTGTAGAAAATGAACTGTGCTGAAACAAGGCGGAGAAAAAGAGGCTTTGTATGACAACATTAAAGATTATCAGTTACACAATGCACACATGGAACGGGATATAGTTTGCCTCTGAGCTACAGCATGTGAAACCTATACAGTTGGTTCTTCTGCCTGCACAAATGGGTTTTTAAACACAAAATGCGCGCTCTTACCACAGGGCCCAGCGAAAGCTGCTTCGTTTGCTTCTGCGAATGCAGATTATGAGAAAAGAGCTGTTATCTCCAGCAACTGTTCCCACTTTGTCTGGCTCTTGAGTAAGAAGAAATATTTTAAATTTACAGTACTTCAACCAGGTCGGTGGGAGAGATGGGAATATGAGCCAAATCAGCGCTTAATTTGTTTTAAAAAAAAGAAAGTAAACGTTCTGGGCCAAATCTTTCCTCAAGAGCCCACCACTGGTGCTGCAGAATGCCAGGCTTGCAGAATTGCAGAATACCGAGGCTGCCTATAGTCTCGATTCCTCCTCATGCATCTTTCTTCCCCCACCCTACGCTTCCTGTCTCTTTATCTCACTTTTGTTCTTTTTAATGCTTCCTTCTCCCATTACCAATGATTTTTTCAAGCCCCATTTTTTCTACCCTTTTTTCTCTTATTCAAAGGATGATGATGAAAAACGCTCTAAAAAATGGGTAGTAGTGGACCACTCTTGCAACAAGCTCAAAATAAGCAACTGATCCACATATAATGTTATCCACATTGTTTTGCATTTGTTGAGAGGATTACTAGAGTTGATTACATTTCCTGCCCCCCACACTAAAATGTAATTTTCCCGTACTCCTCCTTGCAATTACATTCATGAGGACACGTTGTGCTGTAGGGATCCTACAACGACCGACTGACTCTGTCAGTCTCTAATGGCTATCAAACTCATCACAGTTCTGATGATGACCTGAGGATTTACACAGAAGGGACGAAACATCAATGTTATGCTAATGGCTGATAGAGACATTTATGATTTTTCCTTTCACTGCCTTCAACATTTTTTTGTTTGCATGGGACCCTCAAATCCTTTATTGTAATTTGATAAAACTTTTGGGTGCAAAACTGCTCTTTTCCTATAACTTCTTCTGGCACTATTTGTTCTGCGTTTTGCCACACTTTTTCACTGACCACCTTGCTATTCTCATCACTGAGCACTGTCTGTCATTGTATTATCTATTTATTCTAATACATTACTTTACTTGTGATTACTTGCTGTGTTATACATTTATCTATGAAAGACACAAAAAGGGACGGGTGGAATGCTTGAATTACTCAGCCTCATTCCTGTCCATCTGCCCCCATGCCGCTTCCGGTTAGACCCAGCCATGTTCCAATGAAACCTGCCCTTGCCCCCAGACACAGCCCATGCTTTCCACACTTTAGAACTGACCACCGTGCGGTTCACACCCATGAGCGGTGTCTGTCATTGCATTGTCTCTTCATTCTAATACATTGATTCATTCATGGTTACTGGATGTTGTTCTATATCATTCTCCAGAGCAATTGGGTATTGTACCACTACAACGCATCTACTATTCTTAGGAACTACAATAACACATTTCTAATAATGCATGTTATCACTACAACGAGCTAAGTTACAACAAAACAAGTTACAGTGCATTACATGTATTTTTATTTTTTTATTTTTTATTTCAGAGTCACAGTGATCAAATAACAAATACTCAGGCACCCTCAATTGTCACGGATAGCGCCTCTCATTCCCACCGGTGGATACACGGCCATTGAGCACACACCCCGGAGGTCGGGCGGCAATTTTCAATCAAGCGCTTTTGTGTAGACCAGTGTATTTTTCAGAGCATTTCAAGGGCCAATCTGAACCTCTGCAGTTTTTTCTTTTGCTGAAAAACTCTCCCCCCCCCCTTTGAACAATGAAAAACATAGGTAAATGCATCCTTCAAACTAAGGGCCTGATTACGATTGTGGTTTTCCCGCATCCTCCGGGCCTGCGGCAGCCACCGCCGTACCAGAGGATGCGGGAAAACCACTGCGGACTGAAAAAGACCCCCCGCCAGATTAGGATGGCTGGGGGATCGTTTTTCAGTCCGCAGCTTTTCCGCCGCGGACGCCTTCCGCCAGCCATATTAGGATTCCTGCAGAAAGATGCCTTTACACTGCGGCATTTCCGCCGTGTAAAGGCATACGGATTTGTGTTTGGGGGCCCCTTGCGGGCCCCCAGGGGTGAAGGGGGGGGGGTGTACATGGGGGGTACCTATGGTACCCCCCCTGCATTTGCCTGCACAAAGCGGCAGGCATCGTGAGGTGCCTGCCGCTTTGTGCATGCAAATGCACAACATACATATTTAGCATTGCGGCGGGTGCTGCTTCAAGCAGCACCCGCCGCAATGATAAAAATACAGGATGTGACCGCCAGGGTGGCGGTCACATCCTAATTAGCACGGAGGGACCGCCGCTGCCCCTGCGGACGGTCCCTCCTCCTCTATGGTGGCGGACGGACTCAGGTCCGTCCGCCATCATAATCGGCCTCTAAATGCAGAAAGAAATCCAGCAGCAGCCACACCCTCCCACCCACCCCCCCTCTCTGCCCACGTCAGTCATGTCGCTTTCTATATCCGCATCACATTTCCTAGGTATCGTACAACAGTCCCCGGGTGCATTATTTATTCCGGCAACTTCTCTTTGCCACCGTTCCCTCAGACCCGGCACTCCACCCCACCCTCAACCAGAGGGTCCACACTCACATCCCTCCATCTAGTCCGCGGTATCGTCTCCATTTAGACCAAACTTCACAGAATTGTTTGGGGCAACTCCTGGCCTAATACGTCACCCGTTCGGCTGCCATGTATATGTCAAGCCTTCTTCTCCACTCCTCCATGTCGGGGGGCTCTGGTGCTCCCCAGTGTTTTGCAATGTCTCGTTTTGCCACCACCAGTGCCAAGACCAGGAATATAAGAAGGGGGCGTGTCAGGTCTACCTCGTTGGTCATACCCAATAAAGCTAATTTAGGCTCGTGCGTGATCAAGACCTCTAGGACCTCCTCCAATTCTTTGAACACCTGGGTCCAATATGTTTGTTTGACACTGCATGACAATAGCGTGTGGTAAAAACCCCCAATCTCCTGAGTGCACCTAAGGCAGTTTGGGTCCTCAACTTTTCCCATTCTACATAGCCGCTGCCTGTCATAGTAGGTTCTATGGAGTATATTCAGCTGAATCAATTGCAGTCGGGACTTGATAGCTACCTCCCGGGGATGCATCAGTACTGTGTCCCAGTCCAGGTCCTCCATCTCTCCCACCTCCGCCTCCCAAGTGGCCCTGAGCTTTGCCAAATCCCCCAGCATATGGTTAGTCAAAGTCTTATATGTCAGGGATACTGCCTTCCCCTGCATCTGTTCCAGTAGGAGCCTCCCCTCTAGAGGTGCATATTCTGGGATATCGACGAGCGCAATTTTTTGGGCCTGCCAGGCGTGCCGTAGTTGCATATATTTAAACTGTTGTGTGTTGTGGAGCGCGAAGTCTGACTTAAGGGTCTGAAACGATTTGAATTCCCCCCTGGCAATTACATCCCCTATGGTGGAGATGCCAATATCATCCCATCTCTGGAAACCTTTTAGTTTGTGGAGTTCCGTTAACCACTGGCAGTGCCACAGCGGCGTCTGTCGTGTTGGCTTTTTATCCCATCCCATACGACGGTTAGCCTTCCTCCACGCGTACAGCGTCACCAACGTGGCCAGGAGGAGGGAGGTCCACCCCGGTGACCCATGGAGAAAAACCAGTAAATTTTTGGCCGACATTGTAGCTCTTTCCAGAGCGTACGTTGGGTGATCCGCTGGGACATGGAGCCAATCATTTATTGGTGTCATATGTTCCGCCCAGTAGTAGGCCTCTAGATTTGGGGGTGAGATCCCACCGCTGTATTGATGTCTCCGGAGAGTGGACAGAGCCACCCTAGCATGCTTGCCTAACCAGAGAAAGGATCTCAAATCTGCATGAATCCTACGGAAGACCGACGCCTGTATCGGATAGTACTCATTTTGTAGAGCGTAGAGGAATTTTGGCAACGTGACCATTTTATACATGGCCGCCCTCCCAAGGAGAGTCAGCGGGAGCTGTCTCCACCGGGTCATATCCGCTATTGCATTAAGTATGATCCTTTCTACGTTCCTACTAAAGGAGAGGGCCTCGTTTACGGTAATGAATACCCCGAGGTACTGGAAGCCCTCGGTAGTGGTCAGAAGGTCGTCCGGCAGAGTTCCCCACCGATCGCACCCCTCAGGGTCATAAAGCACTGACTTGTGCCAGTTTATTTTGTGACCGGCCACCCTGCCGTAGCTTTCTATTTCTCGGAATAGCTCTGGGATCGTGGTTTCTGGTTCTGTTATGTAGAGTAAAACGTCGTCTGCGTAGAGTGAGATTTTTTCAGGCATCGAGTCAGTGGCACCGCTTGTAAAACCGCGGATGTCAGTGTTCTGTCGGACCCTGGCGGCCAGCACCTCAATTGTAAGCGTGAACAAGAGGGGGGACAGGGGGCATCCCTGTCGGGTACCTCTCTGAATCTGAAACTCCCGAGATAGAGTCCCATTCACCCGCACTCTGGCCTTAGGGGCAGTGTAAAGGAGCCGTATCCACCGAATGAAATTGGGACCAAAGCCGAACTTACATAGAACAGCGAAAAGGAATGGCCAGTGCACTGCATCGAACGCCTTTTCGGCATCTAGGGAGAGGAACCAGTGGGGGTCGGCGCGACCCCGCACCTCTTGCAACCAGTTATGGGTCCTTCTAAGATTGAATTTGGTGGCCCTGTCTGGTAGAAATCCCGATTGATCTAGGTGAACTAGATCTGTGATCACAGCCCGCAGTCGGGTAGCCAGGATGGTGGCCAACAGCTTCACTTCAGTGTTCAGTAAGGAGATGGGTCGATATGAGGCGCAATCCACGCGTGGTTTGCCCTCCTTATAAATCGGGACAATCGTTGCCCTCGCCAGGTCAGGGGGCAGCTCTCCCTCCTCGGAGGCGCCTGTAAAGAGTCCCCCAAGATGTCGCGACAGTAGGTCTGCTGTCCGCTTGAAGAGCTCTGCCGGGAAGCCATTGGGTCCCGGGGTTTTGCCAGGCCTCAATTTGATAATGGCCTCGGTGATGTCATCCACCGTTATGGCCGTCTCTAGGGCCTCCATTGACTCAGGGGGGAGGGACGGCAGGACTGCCGCATCTAGGTAGCATAGCGCCTCCTCCTGTGTGGCAAGGTCACGCGCCGCATAGAATGCCTCAAAGTGCGTAGCAAAAGTTTTGGCTATCTCCCTATCCGTGTTAACAATAACTCCGTTTCCGGCTTGCACTCCATCAATCCATCTCGCCGCCCTCTCTTTCCTGCTGAGCCACGCCAAAAGCTTCCCCGACGTCATACAGCCTGTGGAGGGTGGCAAGGGCCTGGGTCTTCGCTTCTTCGTTCACCAATTCCCTATACTGTTTCTGGACATCCAGCAGCTTTCTGAGGGTCTCGTCGCGTTTTTGGGCGAGATATTCCCTTTCTCTTTCTAGGATCGTCTGTTCTAGGGCGGTCACCTCTGCCTGGAGTTTACGTCTTTCTTCACCCCGCCTAGAATTTATCCTATCCCTAAGGACCGGCTTCAGGGCTTCCCACAGGGTGACCTTTGAGCCCACCGTGCCCACATTCTCAGCCAAATACACCTTAATGTCAGCCCGTATACCTCTAAGCAGGGTCGCATTTTGTAAATCCCAGGCCGCCAGGCGCTAAGTTCCCGTGTGTCCAGCCTGGTCTCGTCCTACCCTTACATACAACGGCGAATGATCTGATATACCCCTGGCCCTGTATTCTGCAACATCATGTATTCTCAGGTATTGGCGGGACATAAAAACATAGTCAAGGCGCGAGAACACCTTGTGTGCCCCGGAGTAGTATGAGTATGCTTGTGTTGCCGGGTGAAGCCACCTTCAAATATCTGTAAGCCCTATGGCAGACACTGGCTGCAGAGTGTTGTCTGGGTCCCGTCTCTAGACCCTTCTCCTGATCTATTGCGTTGGGTGTCCATAACATCATTGAAGTCCCCTCCCACCACTTGTATGGTATCTGAGGTCTCTAAGAGTATGTGGTTGAGCGCCGTAAGAGTACGTGATTGCAGTTTGGGCGGTGCATATACTGAGATAAGGGTGTAGGTGCGTCTGTTCCAGGTGCCCTGCACTCCAGCGTATGTTCCTTGTGGGTCCAGCCAGGTGCGGGTAATGCAAAATGGGGAGGCTATTTTAGCGATAATCGCCATAATCGTGTGTTTCCTGCAGGAAGGTAAAGTCCGGATCCACCCTTTTGATATAGGTGTTCACCAGTCCCCTCTTGATTTTAGAACCCAAACCGTTGACATTCCATGTCAGGATACTCAGTTTCCTATCAACCCCTATCGGTGTAGCTATGGTACTTGCCATTGGACTGCGAGGTAAGTGCATGTGGTCCAATTCCGGCATGTGCAGGTGGTGCGTGAGCTCAATGTGCGCTGCTGCATAAATCTAGAGCCAGTGGCCCCCCTCCCTCCCTGAACCCTCTCCTTCCCCAACTTGAGAGAGTTTGGAAACTTGCCATCCCCCTCACCCACCTCCCCGCCTCCCTCCCCTTCCAGTTGCATCCTACCATAGGACCAAACTATCCGCAGGTGAAGGCCTGTCGCCCTCCCACACATCCCTCCCTTCACAAACTCAAAAACAGTAAGAGAAACTTAAAGAACATAGAAGGGCGTGGTAACTTGCGTGCTCCCACATGACGAGCTGCAATCCCCTGAATCCCAGAGCACCATCTTTCACGAGTGTGAGTCTTGCGTGTCCATTGCAGGCGTGCCGGAACGCCCCGAGGAGTCCTGCTCCAAGTGGTGGATTTCCTGGACTAGTGGGTGGATCAAGTCCTCCACCTCCTCCTCTCCTCCAGATCGCGGCCCTCCGATTCTTCCTCTTCATCTCCTTCTGAGCGGATGCCATTGCGCAAGCAACTGAACCTGGAGCCCGCCACTGAGTCATTTCCAGGTGTCGTCGATCCACCACTCCGAATGTCTTTCCGTTGCACGGGATCGGTATGTAGTCGCTGGTGTCAACTTTCTCACTCTCCGCGATTTCCGTCTCTGTGGTTTAGGCATCTCCCAGCGTGTCCTCTCCCGTAGTGATCTCTCCAGGACTTCTCGCACCACGGCTTCTCTGCTATTCAGTACAGGGCGTTCCTTGAGCCATTGCCAGGCGTCCTCTGGGTGGGAGAAAAAGATGGCTTTATCTTTGTAGATCACCTTGAGCTTAGCGGGGAAAAGGAGCATGTATCGAATGTCCAGGGACCTCAGTTTTGCCTTCACCAAGTCAAAAGATCGATGCTGTTTCGAAACTTCCTGGCTGTAGTCCGGGAAAATCATTATGGTCGTGTTCTCCGAGCGTATCTCCCCCATTTGTCTGGCTTCTCTCAAGATTGTCCGCAAAATTCAAGAAGCCCGCTATGACCGGTCTCGGTCTCGCACCCTCCAGAGGTTTCGCTAGGAGGGCCCTGTGTGCTCTTTCAATGATGAAACACGGGGAGAACTGTGCTGTCGGGAAGGTGGTCTTCAACCAGGCGTGGAGGAACGATGTCATGCTTGTCCCTTCAATTCCCTCTCTAAAACCCACGAAGCGCAGGTTGTTGCGTCTTGATCTATTTTCCGCATCGTCCACCTTCCACAGCAGCTGGCGGTGCGAGGCCTGCAGTTCCGCCATGTCTTTCTTCAGGGCGGATATCGCAGCGTCGTTGTCGTTTATCCTCATTTCAGTCTCCGTCACCCTCTCGGACAGTTTCCGGAAATCTTGCCGTAAGAGTGTGACCTCGGAGCCCACTTCCCCGATCTTCACCTCCAGGGCCGCCCGGGACTCTTGGATGTCCGTTCTGGATGCTTGAATGGCCTCCATCAGCAGCGCTGTATCGGTCCGCACTCCGGGTGTCAACGAGTGGTGCTCCGCCACGTGTCTTGGCGCCGCAAAGTTGTCCATGGGGCCTTGTTTCGCAGTTTTAGGGATCACTTCTCTTTTCCCCATGGCTGTGCTTTCTTCGGGTGGGGGCCCCCGGGACAGGCCGCATGCTTCAGACCCCTGACGAGCCAATAAGATGGTTGGGGGGGGCGGGGGGAAAGTCGTCTTATAGTGTAGGTTGCAGACCCTTGACCCCCCGGCCAGCGATAAATGCGGCTCCTTCCGTTTGTGTCCGGCTCCGTCTCGCGTGCCCGTATGAACTTGGTTTCACCAACTGCCACCCACGATGAGCACTGCGCCGTCGGGCGCCCAGGGCCACTACAACCGTCTTCACCGCTGGTACTCCGGGTCTCCCCCTAGACAATCAGGCGGGCGGGGCAGCGAGCGAACAGCTCTCCGGCGGTTGCCAGGGGGAGGGGGGGGTCTTGAGCTCCGCTACCTCACCGTGGGCAGAGCGCTCCCTCTTCGGTCATCTCATTCGGGCAGCTCCCGAGCACCGCAGCCATTTTGGTACAGGATTCGGGTCCCTGGGAAAGGCTCAGCGTTCCTGTGTCAGCCGTCCCCCGAAGCCGCTCCTCCGTCGGAGTAGTACCGGAGCCGTTCCGCCCCCGGGCTTCACAGCCTGCAGGTGTGTGCGGGGGATAACGAAGGCGACAGGCCCGGCTCCCTCTCACCGGCTCTGGGTCGCGCCGGCCGCCATCTTGGTAAAGGCGGCCAGTAATCGGTGTCACCCGTGCTCCTCACCGCACTCCGGGCAGCCAGCCAGCTCCTATGCGCCCCGGCAACTCTTGGGCTCCATGACCGCCATCTTGGCCTCGCTGAGAGGCGCCGAGTCGGGGCTTCAGGCTTGGTTTGTTGTGGAGCCCCGCACCGTCGGAGCCGTGAATGGCCCTCCGGAAGTCCCCGGGGGGCTGCGGCTCCCGTTAGTCGTCGTGGTGCTTCATTGGGGATGGCGAAACGGCGGATCTTTGTGCAGCTCGTCGAGAGCTACGGCAAGGCACGTCTCAACCGGCCATGCTGCTGGCCACGCCCCCCAGTGCATTACATGTATAACTCGTGTAAGGGTTTAAGAGCAGGTGGATGGTTAATGGTGTTGTTTAGGGGTGGTAAGAGGGCTAGGTTCAGTTCTGTGTTAGGTTTAGTTTTGGATAGCAATGGGTTTTGAAGGTTCGGGAATGGGTATCTACAGGGGTAGTAAGGGAATTTTAGGGTTCAGGGAGGGGAAGTGTATAGGGTTAGCAAGGGGTTTTTAGCGTTCAGCAATGGATAGTGTATAGGGGAAATAAGGGGGTTTTAGGGTTAAATTGATGCATAGTGGAAATGGGTAGCAACTGTGTTTTAGGGTTCAGGCATGATTAGACGTAAGGGGTAGTGAGTTTTTTTTTATAAGTTAGGATGGGTAGTGGTAGGAGGTAATAAGAAACGTTTTAGGGTTTAGGGATGGGTGATGTATAGGGGTAGTGAGGGGTTTTAGGATTCAAGATGGGTAGTGGTAAGGTTAATAAGGGTTTTTAGGGTTCAGGGAGGAGTGGTGGTAAGGAGCAGTAAGGGATTTTTGGATTTCACGGATGGTAGAGCTAATGGTAGTAGAGGGTGTTCAGCTTTACGGACAGGTAGTGCTAAGCGGTGAGTGTGTATATGCATATATAGAATCGTACACATTACAATGCACAAGTTTGCAATGCATGCCATTACAATGCGGTCATTACAATGACCGCATTGTTATGATGCATACCATTGCAACGCAAGGCATTACAATGACTTCCTGTAGAGGGGGCACTGGAGTTTGGAATAGTATCATTTACTATTCCAACTCCAGTCTGTGCAATAGTAGGGAATGTGTTGGATCTAAAATCCAACACCTTCTGCCCCCTACAACAAGTTGTTGTAACGACTTGCGTTGTAATGGTATGTGATGTAACAACACGGTCATTGGAATGACCGTGTTGTAGTAACATGTGTTGCATCGACTTCGTTGTAAACCATGTTTACCGAATATATGTGTGTGTGTGCTTATGTGAGTTAATGTGCTGTAATGGTGTTGCAATGAGTGGTGTTGCTATGTGTGTTAATGATGAATGTCACTTAAATAATGTACATGTGTTATGAGTGTAATTGTTGTTGTGCATGCGTAGATCTTGCTTGGTGCTGGTTTTCATAGTAGTGTCTTATATTGCTCTGGCCCCCACTTCTGTGTGTACACAATAATGCACAATAAGCAGGGAATGCTCAGTAATGGCACAAGAGAGAATTTGGTTAAAAGAAAGAGCTTCCCAGAAGCCCCCGGTATGACCTTGTTCTCCTGCTGTGCTCATTATCCTCCAAGGCCTGTAAACCATCCAGAGCATTCTGCTACTCTAGAATACTACAGCAATCTGGGTTATGGAAACGGTGGAGGCAGTCTGAAGCCCTTTTATTCCAGTGGGTGTTGCACACCTGAAAATAGACAATATGTATAATATTGTGCCTGGGATAATATGTATTGATGCAATAGGATAACTCTGGGGGCATAATGTTGAGCATTTAATTATTTCAAACCTACCTCTTCAGGACTGTCCTTTAAACCTACAACCTTTTAGACAACTTCTTTGGCAAAATGTGATTTATGATGCATCACCTTTGACTGCTCCCTCTTTTTTAGAGTTTTGTGACGGAGAACCATCTCTCCCCCATCCCAATCCCATCGTCCTTTAAAGATTTTGATTTGCTAGTTTTGCTCGCTCACTCGGTGCAGATTTGGCCAATTGTTATACTGTAGAGGTGGGGAAGCCAGAGAATTAATGGAAAGGTTTGAGCCAGAGCCAAGCCAAGGGCCTGGCTTGTTTCTTTCTCTCTCAGCTTTAGGAGCCAAAACATTAGTTGAGCTGGCCCAAAAAAAATCCGAGTGTGAATGTTCTCTTATTTTCTCATCTTTTTATTTCTCCAGCTATTTCTCACTATCTTTCTCTCCTGTCACTCTGTTTCGCCTTTCTTTTTCTCTCACTCTCTTCCTAGATTTTTGCTCCACCTTTTCTTTTCTTCACTTTACTCTCTTCCTCCTCCACCTCTTCCTTTATCTTTCTCTTCCACTGCCTTTCACTCCTTATGCTCCACCGCCCCTTCCTTACCCTCTTCCTTTCTCCAACTCACTCTCTGTTTTCCCCGTCTTCTTTTCCTGCTCTCCGTTTTTACCTCCCTCTCAATACTCAGTAATCAGCACCTTTGCACCAAGTCCCTCCTTTCTGCCTCCCCTCCCTCTGAACACTAAGACATCATTCTCCAAGCTCCGTAGGTGCAGCAGAGAAGGGCTGGACCGTGCCCTGGGTTATTTGAATTTTCAATGTGCAAATGGAAAGAGGTGCTGATCAAACAGGCCATGAGGGGCCCTGAAACGAATAGATTTAGGCCCAGATCTCTGTACTGGGGTGAATGTATGACATTGTTCTGCATTCTATCCATCAATTGTTCTTTTTGTTTTGTCAACCCGAGTGGGACGGGTATGCCCAGACGTGCGTCCCGTGCTCTCCATGCCACTGTAGTCAAGCTAGCCTGGCTGATGAGGGGTGAAACCATGAAACCGGTCCTAGGATGCTTGGTTCTAAGTCCAGGGAAGACCTGGCTTGGTATTTCGGGCTGGACTGTTCCCATAGGGTCAAGACTGATTTGCATATGGCTGGGTCTAAACTGGAATGGCATGGGGAGCAAAAAACCGATGGATTTAGGCCCAGATCTCTATACTGGGGTGAATGTATGATATTTTTCAGGATTCTGTCCATCAGGCGCCGTTCCCTTGCTTGCACAAGGGCCCGTGGCATCTACAAACACTCGGCTATGTTCTTTTGAGTCCTGAATTGACAACGTACCACGAAAAATATCAGCCAGTTATTCAGAATATATCTCACGAATACACACATTTGTTAAACCGTAAACAGGACAAATAAACAGCAGTTGGCATAACGCTCATAGTTTAACTTGACCAGCAGATGGCAATGATTCTCAACATAAATTATAGTCGTCCGCGTTTTACATCAGATAATTTACTGCTTCATTCTTTATTGAAATAAAGAACATTTTTCTGGTCACGGGGACTTTGATTACTTTTTTATATGCTTTGCATTTTATGAGCACAATGATTCATTGTGATTTAGTTTCAAAGAATGTGGACTTGGAATAAAACAGTTTTATCAGCAAATCAAAAACAGACTGCTATTTCCACTGACGGTGCATAAAATGCACACAAAGAATGCCGTCAGGAACGTAACTTTAGGTCGAGGAAATTTGACGTTAATTCGGTATTAATTCGGAGTACTCCGACGTAAGTATTGCGTATATGCACGCTCTCGGTATGTGTGCTGCAGTACCTCGCCTCTTGCAGACAGATACAGTATGCCCGATTATGGGAAAAATGTATCTTCTCAGAACCGAGGAGAACAATTCACGCCAGGGCAGGGAGAGCTAATTAGTGCAAGAGGAAGTCGCGATTTAAAACTGCCCCTCCCTCTTATAAGTGGCACTTTTATTTTTTAATAGGGGGAAGGATCCCCTACAGGCAGGTGAAGTGAGTGTGTGACTGCTCCTGTTTGCAGCAGGATGTCAGGTGGTCCCTGCAACTCCAGCGCCCCTCAGAGGATCACTGACTGGATCATATACATACATTATTTGGTTCTGGTGGACAAAAGGATCATTTCTCCCCACTGGCATAACAAAACGTGTGCCCCCCGCCCTGCAAACTACATGGAGTTAAATAAAACATAAAGGACATTTTTTAAGCTCCCAAGGGCATCACTGGCTCAATGTCGTTAAGAAGTTGGCCTTACAAAGCAGGTCATCGCCAGGCAATGGGCCTTCATCAGCTGCTGCTACAGGCTACAGTGCTCAGAAGAAAACTCCATCAATACATTACTGTGGTCAGTTATTGCAATTTCCCCGCAGACATCCTTCAAATCCTATCTGGAAAGAAGCATTACCAACATGAAAATTCGGTCTTCATGGGATCTGTCTCTACTCTACATGGCTTTTAAAAAGATACTAAATAAATAACACAAGGACAAAATCACTCATTAAGGACAAAATGCCTCTGTCTAAACCATTATATGCCTTGATGCTGCATACCATCTATAAAACCTTGAACCCAGCATCCCACTTTTGAGCCTGGACTGTATGCCTGTGGGGTGTCGCGAAAGGAACTACGAGAGCCAGAAACCAGCGGGGCTACCAGCTGACAAAATGCCCCTCCCCCTGTAACCGGGGGCTTTAAAAACACCTCGCGTCTGCTTCGCACGGACTGTGTGCCTGTGGGGTGCCGCGAAAGTAACTACGAGAGCCAGAAACCAGCGGGGCTACCAGCTGACAACTTGCCCCTCCCACCTGTAACCGGGGGCTTTAAAAACTCCTCGCGTCTCCTGCTCTGCGGGAGACGCTTCGCACGGACTGTGTGCCTGTGGGGTGCCGTGAAAGGAACTACAAGAGCCAGAAAGCAGCGGGGCTACCAGCTGACAACTTGCCCCTCCCTCCTTAACCGGGGGCTTTAAAAACTCCTCGCGTCTCCCGCTCTGCGGGAGACCGCTTCGCCTGGACTGTGTGCCTGTGGGGTGCCGCGAAAGGAACTACGAGTCCCAGAAACCAGCGGGACTACCAGCTGACAACTTGCCCCTCCCCCCTGTAACCGGAAGGACTTAATCAACCAGTTCTTCCCGCAGCGCGGGACGCGCGCGGGCGGGCGCCGGGCTAAGCCCGGGCAAAGGGCGGGCCGTATGTGTCCGTCAGGGGCCGGAAGAGGCTGGGCTGAGCCCCCCCCCCTGAGATCAGCTGTTGGAACATTGAGGGGGAGTCAGGTTTTTTTTATCACGGGCCCGGGGTCTACAAGAGAAGTGGTGGCGCTCATGACTTTGAGTGTTTGGACTGGGTCACTATCCCAAAAGCTTTTGCCCTGGACATAAGTAGGGGGGTGGAGTTGGGCTGTTTGTTAAACCGGTCAGTTGGGGTGGTTTTGATCCGTTATACAGACTGTTATTGTGGCTGGGAGGTGTATTTTGGTTGGGTTTGTATTTTAGCTATCTTGTTGGGTAGACCTTTAACACAATGGCTAGCACTGTGCAAACAAGGCCATCCAAACTGGGTCATACAACCTCACCTATTTCCCGTTCTGCGACCAAACAAAGGGGAACTCTCCCCCCAACATCCGCACAGCCCACGGCAATTGATAGAATGTTGCGAAAAGCTATTGGTGCGGTATCCAGCGAAATAGAGCGTACTGAAAGACGCTTATCGCTAACCCCACAAATTGATCTCAGCTCCACGTCCCAAGAGCCTGAGACCTATGCAACCGCTAGTTCCCCACCTAACCTACTAGCGTCACAGACCATGGAGAACCCTTGCGCCCAGATAGCAATTAAAGTGGACACTGGGAAACCCAAAGCCAGAGGAAAGGAAACTATTGGTAAGAAAAAGGGGGCCAGTCTTAGGAAACTGAGGCGCAAGGAGAGTAATATTATTCCTGTCCCGTCTGAAGCAATGAGTGTAGAAATAGGGGAACACATGGGGCATATGTTGTACTCGAAAGCACCCCCTAGCTGGGCCTCCCAACTGATCACTGATCTGCAAAGTCATTTTGAGCAGCTTATAAACACGCAGATGAAGCTAATAGTGAGTCGACTAGACAAAGTGGTAACCCTATTGAAAATGAGGGGGGGCTTGGGTGGCACAATACCCCCTCACACAGTAGCTAACCCCAATGTTCCCGAGACTATCACTGTGAATTCCCCTGCAGCACAACCTTGTAGACCCCCAGCTGAGAAAACAATTCCCACTATGGTTTTAACACTGCCTTTAGTCCCCCAACAACTACATACAAGTGGCGCTCCAGATAGAAGTATCCCGAGTACAGATGAGGTAACTACCGACCCGCCAACCACTATTCCGCAAATACTAACTCATATGCGGACTAGCCCAGACCCCACATTGTAGCACCAACCAAGAGGGCCACACGCTAAGGTGAACATCAATCAACTACCATGCATAAATTTACCCCCGGAAGCATCCCCATATGTAGTTATACTCACGGGGTACCAGAATTGAAGCCTGACCGGACAGAAACATACTTTGAATTAAAGAACAAAACAACGTTCTGGCTGAACAAGAACAGGCCACTTGCAGGGAGTGAACAGGGGGAAATTCTGTTTGCTAGGAGGGTGAGTTGGTTGGGGAGCAGATACAAGGACATCACAGGTGATTGTGTGGTAGTAAACTTTAGGGATTGCAGAGTAGTTGACCACATATTAAAAGGGGGCACCGTAAATCAAGTAAGCAATATAAGACCGTTGCCCTTGGGTTATTTTTATTGGATGGGTACTCTGAGTCACGGCCAAGGCCCCGCACAACAAAGAAGAATTTATAGCCCCAATGACGGGATGAGTCCCTGCTACCCAATGCCAGGTGTTTTTCCGGGAAATCAGGGTGCTCTAAGTTTGAGGAATAGATTCGATCCCCTGATGTCATTAGAGAAGCTGGATTGACTACAGAGCAATAGAGCCCTCTCCAAGAACATCTCACAGGAAGAGGGATGTTTCCTAGATACCTTCCAGGCTGCACCCCCATTCTCTCCTCTCGCATTGAAGGCGGCCACTAGTTATGTGGACAAATCTAGAGGGGGCTCCCAGCCGAGACACCAGAGTGACACCTTGAACTCACTAACATTAGAAGAGGTCGTCTGAACAACGGAGTACCCTGCTGGGAGTCTCTCTGATCCCACTGTCGTTTCCCCTGATTTGGAATACTCTCCCTGGCTCTTGGCCAGGTCTACAGGGAGGCATGATGCACCAGGGTCAGAACAGTTTTCTAGGCCTCACCAGCGGTCAGCGACCCAACAGAATCCCTCTAGGTCAACAGATAGCTTAAATGGAGAAAGGACACTGGATAAAATCCCTCTTACACTTCATCCTACAAAGAGACAAATCCAGGGGGGGCTTAAACTACTATTGTGGAATATTGCTGGGCTGTCTGCTAAATTTGATAACCAGGAATGGAGGGAGTACATCACCGGGTTCCAGGCAATTTGTTTACAGGAAACCTGGGTGGTAGACTGTAGTCCATTCCATCTAGCGGGGTACAAGTGTTTCTCTGTGCCCACGCAGAAATCAGTGTCGGGGAGAGCGATGGGTGGACTATTTATATTTGTGGATCTGCAGACGGAGGGAGTGTGGACTAATTTAAACTGGAACACAAACAATATGCAGGCCATTGGGCTCCACATAAAAGGGTTAAACATGATATTAATTAACCTGTATAATGCTGTAGCAGCTAAGGGGAATGGCTCTATAATAGGTGATCTAGATAACAGACTTAGTGCAGAGATAGCTATGAGGAAGGGGGCGGTGGCCCCGTTTGTGGTAATAGCAGGTGACTTCAATTGCCACTTGTGCCTTAACTTATCACCTATTGGCGAAGATTGGTCCCGCTGTCCAGTGGAGGAAGGCCCACATCTCGAGCACACAAGTGAGGGGATTGAACTAGGTAGGTTCTTGAAAAGCCATGCCCTCGAACATACTATTGATCTGGTTGTCACCGATAGGGAAGGAGCTGTTAACCCAACCTTTAAGGGCAGAGGGTGCAGTTCGTTCATAGATTATATTGTGGTCTCGAGATTATTTAAGGATTGGGTGGAGTGTATTTAGTGACCACAACCCCCTAGTTCTCGAGATAATTGAACTCTACCCAAGAGGAGAAAGGAGAGGGGTGATGGCAGGCAGTATCGAGAAGCTAACGGATCAGGGTAGATGACTCAGATGGTCTAAAATCGATGGGGAGGCCTTCTACAAATCCCTAATGGATAGAGGGAAAAAAATCAATTGGGGAGTGCCTAAACCTCTCGGTGGAGGGGCCCTCCGTGGTAAAGGCATTTGAGACAGTGGCGCATCTGATAGATGGTCTATTAAAGTCCACCACGCAGGGGAGGGCAAATATTACCCCCAGATGGTTTGACAAAGATTGTTCGGGGGCACAGAAAAATCTAAAAACTAGCCTGAATACTCTCCCACGGGATAAGTTAAGAATTGCGCAGTGTAGGACCGCATACAAAAAGGTGATTAAAAGTAGGAAGATCTCCCTCCAATCACAAGCCTGGGAAGACCTAAGGGATGCAGCAGTCAGAAGGGACGTGACTGCATTCTGGAAAATAATAAATAATCCGTGTTTCCAGGACGCTAATACCCCTGAAATTGGTACATCCATTTTGCCAGAACAATGATATGACCATTTTAAAGTTTTGTACAACCATATGGATGAGAATAGTCAGGAAGCTGGGAGGGGATGCCAGTGGGCCTCCACGATTGAATTCTCGTTGTAGGAAATTGTTGTGGGTATTCCGGGCCTAACACGAAACAAAGCGCCAGGACCGGATGGCATCCCACCAGACCTTTATTTAAGTAACGTGGAGTTGTGGGCCCCTATCCTCACAAGGGTGATAAATGCGGCTGCCCCAACCGGCCTGCCGCGGTCATGGTCATCGGTGATAATAGTTCCCATTTTTAAAAAAGGGAACAGGGATAATCCCCTGTGTTATAGACCGATATCGCTGATTGATGTGACAGCTAAAGTCCTGGGCCGAGTGGTTCTAACGCGCCTTATGGACTGGGCTGATGAACATCAAATTATTACTGACGCCCAGTATGGGTTTAGAGCAGGGAAGTCGACAACGGACCAGTGTCTGAACTTTTATTTACTGGTGGCGAAATACACTATCGCCAGTAATGAAGCGGTATACTTAGGGTTTATGGACCTTACTGCAGCATTCGATCATGTCAACAGAGAGAAGCTGTGGGCCCTGATGAACAGATTGGGGTTGACCAGGGTTTAGTAAATATTCTAAGAGCATTGCACTGGAACACCTCAGCTAAAGTGCGATACAATCTGGAGGGGGGAACCACGGCACCTTTCCCCTGCACTAGTGGGGTCAGACAGGGATGCACTCTGGCCCCTTTTTTGTTCTCCCTGTATATTAATAATCTAGAACAGGCGTTAGGTAAATTAAAGGTGGTTTGCCCAAGAGTAGGGACCAGGCCCGTTCCAGTGCTGCTGTATGCAGAGACGCGGTATTATTAGCCCACACCCCAAAAGGACTTCAGTGTCTGATAGATGGGTTTGTTAGTTTTATGGACACCCTAGACCTTTCGGCTAACCTGACCAAGTCCTATGTCATGCTGGCTGGAACTAAACCTTGCAAGAAGTTTTCCTATAAAATAGGCGCACATAAAATAGGGCAGGTACAGACTTTCTCCTATCTTGGCCTGTTATTTGACGGGCTTTTAAATTTTAAAACTCTAATCGAAAAGCGGCGTACCACGCTAGTGGCCTCGACAGGTGCTATAATGAATTATGGGCGTAGGCTGGGTCGTTGGTCCCCGGAACAAATAATGAACTTGTATAGCTCATTATGTTGCTCAAAAGTGGTTAATGGGGCTGAAGTCTGGGGTTTTGTAACTACATGGCAGTTACAGTTGGAGGAGAACAAATACTTGAGAAAAGTGCTCAAAACCCCCAAAGCATACCCGCATACATTATTCATGAGTAACTGGGTAGGGTATACATTGAGGATTCGGTTACGGTTAGACCCATTATGGCTTGGTTAAAGATTTAGACCAAAACAGAGGCAGACCTGAGTAGACAAATCATCAGTGATTGCCTCGACAGGGAAAAAGGAATGAGCATCCCATGGATAAGGTATGTGAAGACCTCCCTTGAGGGTATTGGTTGCAAAGATCTTTTTTATAAAACCAATGGAAATTACCCCTCAAGACAAACGCAGAGTCAAGAGAATTTTCCTGGACCAGGCAGTCTCACGTAGAGCAGTAGTGGAAGGAGCCAAACCCACAGTCTGCGCTCATAGTATGGTAAACACGGGGGAGGGCATGGTACCGTATCTCGCTCTTATGTTTAATGCGCAGGATAGATTTTTAATTACTCGTTTTAGGCTCAACCTTTTACACCATCTACTGGCGGGTCTGCCAGGTTTTACTTCAACTGTTGAGCAGAAGGGTTCCTGCGGCTGCGACAATCGGTCTCCGCAGGACACCCTTCATTTTCTATTATTATGTTCATTTTATGCATCACCCAGGCGCAGTTTTTTAGTAGGCATCTTAAAACGGGCCAAGTTTAGAAATGCCAATGTCGCCCTATTATTCTTGCAAAGGGCTAACGATCCTCGCACTCTGCTTTGTATTATGAGTTTCATTAAGGTCGCTATAAGGTTAAGAAATACAAGAGGGCTGTGTTGAATGAACTCTCCTTTAAATGCTTTTTCTGGAATTTGTCACGGGCAGGTGATGCTGATGAATTGTAGTTTAAATGTTTAAAAAAAATTTTTTGTATAATTATGTACTTTTATGGTGGTTTTTAAATACCGAATAAAGGATTATTGAATTGAATTGAATTGAGCCTGTATTCAGTCATTATGAAATGGAAATTCCTGGCCTTAAGACCTGGGTCATTCCCGTGGTAAATGGGGCTACCACCCTGAATGGCAACCCGGGGAACAGCCTGCAGGTTGCTAGGTGCTCCAAAAGATGACCCATTCCATCTAGTTTTTGCATCTGCCCAAGTCTAAAGCACGGAATATGCGATCTATTGAAAACACTCTTTGAAGGCAAAGGTACATGTACCTGCAGGCAAGAAATCAGCGCCTGTCTATCTCCAGAGGACAATATGTTGAACTGTCAACTTGTAAAATGTCTTCACAGGCTCCAATGACTCACTGACAATGGACACTGAGGCTGCTAGTTCCTAATTTATTGTCAACCATGTCATTTTTTAACGCCTTCTTAGGACTAATTATTTTTACAATATCGTTCCATATCGGCTTATATTATTATTGTGTATGAAATGCTTACTAATTGTGATGGTTTTAATTGATCCGATGCAATAAACCTGCCTTGACTGACTGAGTCATGTGGTGTGATATATCGAACACACTTTGGCGTGGGCCACTGTCTGTTTCCTTTGATTGGACTGGTATTCTGACCCAGTGCATAGAGAATTCACTAATCGGGTTCTGATTGCATGTGCTTTAGTTAAACGGGAAGAGAGATTCAGAGACCCATCCTATCAGTGCTTCATGTACATGTAAGCCCACGGAGTTTAGTGTCTCAGTGGCAGGTGCTCAGACCTGCCTATCTTTTGTACTGAGGAAGAATCGAAGAGCCAGTATTGGAGAGAGAACATAACGCTTCTTTCTTGTGTGATACTCGGGGTCCAGATAGAAAAATAATGTGTAGGAGGAGTTTGGGCTAACTCAGTGCTTCCATCGGCTCTGGATATGAGACAAGAGGGCTATTCATAAAAGTAACTCACACTTGTGAGTAATTTGCACTTGTAATTTTATCTTACACTTTTGAGTACGTTTACTATTTTTGGCTATCACAAAATTCAAGTGCAAAGTTACTCAGAAGTTTGGACTTACACATCTCCACCCCCTGAAAAACAGGGTAGTACTAAATTTACGAGTGTAAGTTATTACTGCCAAAAAAGAAACAGTTGTAAGTCCAGCACCACACATGGCCAACCACTGATACTGCAGCATTTTCCCATTGAAAATAATGGATGTTGGCACTTAAAATAAATTTGCACAGAAAATAATGTTAACTTAAATTATAAAATAAAAACAGCTAAAAATCTGAATAAAGACAAATGAATGTAAAAATAATCTAAACAAAAATGTATTCTTATTTAATGAAAAAATACATAGTTTTTTATTAATTCTATGTATCCCTTTAATATATGGAGATTTGTTTTTTAATTTAAAGTTCAGAAAAATAATGTTAATTTAATATATTTAAAAAAATTAGAAATGTAATTCAAATTGAGCTTTTTTATTTTATTTTACATTTAAAGTAATAATGTAACATTAAATTACAATAATATTAAACATAAATATGGTAATAATTTATTATAAAGCCTAAGAAACATTTCAACATTTTCTTACACTATGCCATGGGGAGGTTTTCACTCTGACTGTGAATCGTCTAATGCTGAAGTAAAGGAACATTTTTCATTTTTTTATTTTAGCACAAACAATAGTAAGAAATACTTTACATTAAATATTAATATAAATTAATTTTACATATATATTTAAAACATAGAACACAATAAAAAGCACAGCAGCTCTTTTGACTTAATATTGAATTAATTATGTATTTAGTTTGAATATATTTAATTAAATTAAACATATTTTTCTGGAGTATAAATTGAAAAAGGCATTCATACATAAAGCCAAAAAGTAACATTATTTTATTATGTATTAATGATTATTAAAAGTGATATGTAGAATTAATCATAAATAGCTTAATCATATTTGAATAAAAATAATGGTTATAAATTAAAAAAATAGGAGCGGGTTCGTTACCAGTGGCTGCCTATGTGTGGGGCTTGATTTACTTCATGTAATTTACTACTGTTTTGGATCCCTTTTTGGATGCTGTAACTTAAGAAGTGCAGATTGGGAATAGCAATGTGTTTACTCTTGTGTGGGTTGGTGAATGTCACTCATTAAACACTTCCTAATCTTCTCTAAACCCCTCCTCAAACCCCTTCCATTTAGTAGCAAGTTAGGTTCTTTTAAGCTACTCTCCTGGCCCTTTCCACATTTACTATTGCGTAGTAAATTTACACGTTCGAGGATCTCCTCATAGAAATGATAGGTGAGGTGGAGACGGAGATAGAAATTTACATCAATAGGTTTGTGTATGGCACATTGTAGTACTTTAGTGGTACTATTGTTGTTGCTACTAAACATACTACAGAATGAAGTTTGCAAATAGGCCCTAACATATATAGTGTAGGTTGAGTTCTTTGAAAGTTCATTGATAATGAAACTAGTGGTATGTGAAATTTGCTTAATTTGCTTTTGTGTAATTAGGCAATATTTGAGGAAATGCATGCATAATTATGTGAAATGCAAATCCATCTTTTAGCGCTATATTTTAAAGTCTATGTATGCTTGCATCATCCTGTTTTTTTACAGAAGGATTAATTTTGTGCCACAAAATGGTTCAAAAACACAATTGGCACAAACAACAACCAATGGCGTTCTGGTTGCTTGCATTGTTCCCACACTTCTCTACTATGATTTTGCTGTAAATTGACAACACCATCCATCAAAATGGGTTCACTTCTGAAATATCCAATTATTCTGCATCTTTTAAAAGCTTCAGAAAAAACAACTATGCCCCTGCACTAAAACAATCATTGAGTAAATGGTAATAATGGTGTAAGTTTTTTAACAAAAATCTATTGTTTAAAGCATTAGAACGAATCTAAACATAATCCATAAATCTCCGAGAGTAAGTATATATGCATAGAAATACAAGGGTGGAGATACAGTCTGTTCTTGGTGTGGTTACTTCTGTTTATTGTTCCAAGTCAAAAGCCAACACGTTTTTCATCGCAGGGAACAAACTGCGAATCTTCAGGGCTGGATAAAAACATAAGATACATATTTTGGGAACATGTTCTTTTCTTTAACACATTTAGGTACTGACTTGATGGTGTCCACCCAATGCGACAAAAGCATGCCATATATGTGACTTAGTGACGTTTGTGGGTAAGAGATATGTTTGATGTCCACAGTGACAGAGAACACTGGCCGGATCAATAAGTGTAGTGGCAATGTGAAGTGATTTAGAACTGGCGTTTACAAAAACATAGCAAATACTGGCGGGAACATTTCTAATATTTAACTATGATATTTTGTGCACTAGTTTCAAGAAACCTTAATTCCCTCCTATATGTAGAAATTATTCTATTCCTGTAGAAGTCCTACCTGGATTAAACAGAGCTCTTAAGACTGAATGTATTCCAAACAGATGTCTAGTCTTCTATCATATATTTAGGTAGTGTGTTTCCAGGAAAAGGCCGGTCAGTGTACAATATTCTGTTCTGTGTCATACCACGGATAATAGAAGACACGAAAAAACGAAAAAGAGAGAAAAAAGAGCAAGGGAGATCAATTTATGAGGAAAAAAGTTGCTGGGTGCATGGACAAACAGCACTAAAGTCGTAGTGTATTTAGGAATGTCCACTTCATAAATTATAATATGTCACTGTCTCTTATAACAGAGGCATAAATTAAGGCGAAAACCACAGAAAAAAATAATAAATTATACTAGACACTCACCCTCATAGGAAAACGATATAGTAGAGATTCTTTGAATACCCGCCCAAGTCGGGCGTTACGTGGAAATCTGAGTCAGATCTCCAAAATACTTCGTCGGATTGTGTGAAATCTGGGGAATACAATGTGTATACATCCCCATGAGTACTAGATCTTAACTTAAATCATAAAATGTGAGTCAGAACGTTCCTGAGATATGATGCATCCAAAAGGAACATACCTCATTAATCCCTGTGTGAAACGGTAACCGGGAGGAGAGTCGCGTTAGTGGATGGGCGGGTACCCCTTTCTGGTCCACATCAGCAAACAACCTAATGGCAAAAAGTGGCAGTAGTTAGTAAAGTTATATCTCGATTAAGGTTGAGATTTTTTATGTCTCATGTCGATTACGACCAAAGGTGTGAAGAATTCGTACTTCTTCAACAAGAAAAAGAAAAAAGAAAGAAAAACGGGGGGCGGGAGAACGCTTACCAAGTCGTAGTTGATCTCCCTCTCTAAAGTTTCCCGGCGCCGTGTTTCAGGTACGGACACGTGACCGGAAGTCAAGCCGATTTAAATACTGCTATTCGGAAATGTAAAAGGCAAACAGCTAGAATGTCAACCCAATTGTTTGGTCGTAATTGCTGGCATATAATGGATAAAATACTAAGTTCCTCGATATGTGGAGTGTAGTAGGTATTTCTATTCGAACATGTTTATGAGAAGTTACTGCCACTAGTATGCCGGTATATAGGACGCTAACGGAAAAAGTTTTTTAATTATAAAAACTCCATTGATATTGTCGTTGTCGATTATTTGTTGATCCCAATTTTGAATGCAATAAAAACCGATTCATGGTTACCAGAAAAACCAAAAAACGAAGAAAGTATTATTGGAACTCCTATATTTAATATCGGCGAGTGCTTATGAAGTACCCCGTTTATTGTCTCGTTTACTTAAAAATTTCATAGGGAAGTAAGCGAGGAGTCAAATAGCACATTGCTCGTGTAATAAAAACCCAGCAGAGATCTGTGGGAGAACGATAAGAGGGGTATACGGAGCATGGACATAGCCCTTCGTGTTATATCTTGCAGATGTCATTATTGAAGGTATTATTATATCATAATTGACATACAATATAACCGCACTATTCCGTCTCCCGGTTATTCCAATTTCTCAGACAAGTGAAAAGATATATAGAGAAATGAATAGCTATCCCTCTTGTCTAAGTTACCTAAGAATTAAAAATATATTGTGTGAACACCGAATAAGTGACATAGATAAATACAGACGTTATCTAGTTAACTAGTTATGAACACATAGGAAAACAAAACATTATTGCAAGCATGACACTTCTAGGCATGTAAAAATATACAGTCTAGTTTTCAATTACAAAAATGAATAGTTACCGAATGCAAAAAGACGCATTGTTCTGGTTATTTGGTAAATAAAAGGGAGAGAGATCACTGAGAACCCCTATGACAGGCACGTCTGGAGGGCCTAATCTCCCAGAAAGAATTGCATTTCCGGGTCATAATTAAGGCCTAGCTCAATGCTTCGAAGACGCATAATCCAGGTTGCTTCCTTGCGTCTCAAAGCCAGCTCTCGATTACCACCCCTCACATGTACGGGCACAGTTTCAATACCAAAAAATGATACTTGAAAATCTTCAACATTTGCTTGACATTTTGCTACATGTAATGCTACTGGGTATTTAGGGTCCTGTTTTTGGATAGCCCTCATGTGTTCTGATATCCGGTCTTTCAAAGCTCTTATTGTGCTTCCAACATATTTTTTGCCACATTGACATTCAATGATATAGACCACATATTTTGTAGTACAGCTGATATTCACTCTAATTGTGTATATTTCTTCCGATGGGCCTTTAAAGTGCTTAGTTTTATGCTTGGCCCACTTGCACATGGTACAAAAACGACATTTAAAGAACCCATTACTGCGTTGCGTTAACCAGTTGGGGGTCATATCGATACGTGGGACCGTCGGACTCAGCCTGTTATTCAATGTTCTCCCTTTGCGAAAGGTGATCTGAGGGGTCATTGGAATCAGTTCTTTCAGTATCAAGTCCTCTTTTAGCAGACCCCAGTGTTTAGTCATACTGTTCCTGATTGCATGATGAAGTGCGTTGAATTCTGTGATCATTCTCACTGCATTGTCAGTCATCTTCTGGTTATCTTTAGTTTTTAAAATGTCTGGTCTCCTGATTTTACACAATTTCTTTTTAGCTTCAGATATCAACCTCTTTGGGTAACCACGTTTCTCAAATCTTTTAGCCATGTCCTCTAGGGTGATATTGAGTTCATCCTCATCACTGCAATTGCGTTTTGCCCGGAGAAATTCTCCAAAAGGTATCGATCTAATCTGGTGTGAAGGATGAAAACTATCAGCTCGTAGAATTGCATTACAGGATTGTCAAGAATTCCTGACATGCGAGAGGAGGAAAACGGTAACCAGCGGAAACGAACTACATCTCCCAGGATGCTTAGCGGTTGAGAGGTTATGTAAACGGGAGAGCCGTTACATAACTCAAGGAAACCACGCCCTTATGTAATCGGGAAACACGTTACATAACTCAAGGAAAACACGCCCTATAAAGGGAGGAACCTGGAGGCACAACGCTGTCGGATATTGTGTTTTCACCGACGTACCTGCTTCGTGAAAGGGCAGCGTTCCGGAGTGGTGCTCCAAACAGACAAGAACGGAGGTAGGTTGAGTCGTTACTCCCTGGGCCGTGTCTTGTCCAACGGCAACCTGTTACTGACCCGGAAGCTCTACCGGACAACCATTGAGCTCCGCGCTGACTCGGCTGAGTCAAGGCGCATTGGTGTTTGAGCTGGTAGAAGTCGTAGCTCCCAGCCCGACCCGAGATACAAGGACTACCAGCTGTAACGCACACCAGGAGGTGTTTGCCGCGTTACAGGCTTGGACGTCCATAGGATCGATCGAGCGGCTGCTCTCGGTTCTGTCCCCTTGTTGTGATTTGGGTATCGGTGACGCATCACCCGGAGGTGAATCCGCGTCCCGGTGCTGTACGAGGAAGAGGTTGAGCGGCTGCTCCCTTCAGGTAGAGACCCTGGCTGGGTGTTTCCCTGTCTCCTCGTTTTCCCCCATCACCCTTCGAGCCCCGCACAGCATACCGAGTGGCATTGCCGGCCATTACGTTTCCTGTCCTCTGTTGGCATACGCGGGGATCGGTGTATTTGCAGAGGACGGTGAGGACCATCATCCGTGCTGTGGGCTGGTAACGTAGATGGACTGGAGACCTCCAGTGACTATAACTTTTGTTTACTCTTTGTATTATTTGAGCCTTCATTAAAACGTCTAAGCATACACAAGTGGTTGCGTCCTCATTATCGTGTTTGTTTAACGATCCTGAGACGTTCAGGACGTTACAAGGATGTAGGTTTCCTGTATAGTTTGCTATGTAGAGTGTTCCCTTTTACAAAGAACTCTAAATCTAGAAATTCTATTTGTGACTTGCTATGTTTCATGGTGAAACTAAGTTCCCAATTGTTGGAGTTGAGATGGTCAAAAAAACTCTGTAGTAGTTCATCTGTGCCTGTCCATAGCAAGATGCAGTCATCTATATACCGACCCCAGAAAAGAATGGAGTCAGTATATAGGCTGCCTTGTGTGCCCCAAATGTGATTAGCTTCAAATGCACCCATAAACAAGTTGGCAAACGAGGGTGAAAATTTCGAGCCCATGGCCACTCCTCGTTTTTGTTGGTACCACTGTTTGTTGAAAATGAAGAAATTATTGTTCAAGATTATGTTCATCATCGAAATTAGCATTTGTGTGTGTGCCCAAAGAGATGCCGGCCGGTTTGAAAGAACCCGGGTGACCGCTTCTATACCTAAGATGGGATTAATACTGGTATAGAGAGCGACAACATCCATGGTGACTAAGGTGGTGTCTGGTTGCCATTCCAAGTCTCCCAAAAGATTTAGAATATGTTTGGAGTCCTGGATGTAGGAAGGTAGATTTCTAACTAGTGGGCCCAGAAACAAGTCCACATATTCTGCCAGTTTTTCAGTTGGACCTCCAATTCCAGAAACTATCGGTCTGCCTGGTGGAAAGGGGAGATCCTTATGAATTTTCGGAAGAGTATACAGCCATGGATATGTTGGCTTAAACACTTTCAGATACATGTATTCATCTTCGTTCAGGAGACCCTCTTCTTTCCATTTTCGTAGATGGTCGTTGATAGCTAATGTCAGTGCACCAATTGGGTTTTGTGTCAACGGTTTATAGCATGAGTGGTCTGCTAATTGGTTCAGTATCTCTTTATTGTAATCGTCTGCGTTCATAACTACAATGTTTCCTCCCTTGTCAGCCTCACGAATAATGATGGTAGGATTATTCATAAGAGTGGTTAGGGCATTACGCTCTCCTTTGGTTAGATTGTCTTTAAAAGTGAACGATTCATTTAGTTTTTTTGTGTTGATCTTGTTCAAGTCTTCTAGTACATGTCTGTGAAAATTATCTATACTGTTGCCTCCTGGTAATGTGGGTGTCCAAGTGGATTTCGATTTGAGACCACTGGCCACCCCAAAATCTATATCAATATTGAGTTCCTCAAGAAGTTGCTCCATTTCAAGAGGGCTATCTTCACGTTCAGTAATTGACAACAATAAATGAATTGATTGTATATCCTTTATTGTGTGTACATCATTTTCCAAAACATCAGGAATATTTCTGGTATTTTTTCTAGTAGGAATTTTCCCTGCAAAGTACTTTTTGAGTTTTAAACTGCGGACAAACTTAAAGAGGTCTATTTTAGTTTGGCAGATATCACCGGTGGAATAGGGATTAAAACTAAGGCCTCTCGCCAGTAAATTGGTCATGTCTACAGTGAGTGGAAAAGAGGATAGGTTAATAACCTGTACCTCTTTGTTTTCATTCTTTATTTCTTCGTTACGCCGGATCTCAATTTTCTGCAATATTCTTCGTTTCCCACCCCTGCTCCCCCTGTGGGTTTTTGGGTAGGTGCGCTTCTTAGGGATTGCGCCCTTTTGCCCTTGCGGATGCGTTCCATTTCTAATAAAAAAGGAGTGCTGGTGGTATCTTGGAGGTCCCCTGTTTCTAGTTCTGGTTCGCTAGTGCCTGCAGTATTGAGGGATGTATTACTGGATGAAATAGAGCTGGGGGCAGACACATTGACCCCGCTTTTACTAGTGTTTTTTGAAGGAATCATTGCATCATATTTGCTGGCGTAAGTGAAAACTCTGCCGCTGCGGTAATCACCATCATCTCTTTTTATTTGTCTTGCTTTCCTATTCTTGATTTCAGCCTGATGTTTGAGTAGGATCTCATCCAAGATAGTATAGTTTTTCACAGTGGGCTCCGGTAGATTTAGATCCTTTATTTCCTGTTCTAAAACAGCGATTTCTCCCTGTAATTTAGTGGATTGGCGGTCTGCGCTTTCTATCAGAATGTCCATAAGAACAAAAGAGTTATTATTAACAGAATTTTCCCACTTTTTCATTAGGTCTACATCAAGATTGTCATAAGTAGGAAAAATTTGGGAGCGCAAGCCTCTGGGTATTTGTTTTAAGCGCATGTATTGTTTTAAAGTGGTGGCATCCCACCATCGTGAGTTCTCTTGCTTTTTTAGTCTTTCAAGTTTTTTGAATTTGTCTTTTAGGCCCTCAGTCCGAGGGGGACCAGAATTGGCAGCTGCTGTATGTGTGGGCATGCCTTTGGCTAACTTCTCGAAGACGTCCGCAGCTACTTTGTCTCTATCCATAGTCAAATAGAGAGGTCTAGATTTGTTTATTTACTTCGTATATACAAGTAGAGAAAAACAGACGGGGGCAGCCCTCTCTGGAAGTCACGTTACAAAGAAACAGCTAAGAGGTCTTTTAAGTTTTCCAGAATTACTAGGCGCACTTCCTAGGTGACCGCAAGGTGATATACTTCACAGTAGACAGTTTAGGCAATGAGGCGAGCGGTAATATCTCTAAACCACTCCAATGGGGACCAGCAAGCTGAACCACAGCTACAGAAAAAACAACTATGCCCCTGCACTAAAACAATCATTGAGTAAATGGTAATAATGGTGTAAGTTGTTTAACAAAAATCTATTGTTTAAAGCATTAGAACAAATCTAAACATAATCCATAAATCTCCGAGAGTAAGTATATATGCATAGAAATACAAGGGTGGAGATACAGTCTGTTCTTGGTGTGGTTACTTCTGTTTATTGTTCCAAGTCAAAAGCCAACACGTGTTTCATCGCAGGGAACAAACTGCGAATCTTCAGGGCTGGATAAAAACATAAGATACATATTTTGGGAACATGTTCTTTTCTTTAACACATTTAGGTACTGACTTGATGGTGTCCACCCAATGGGACAAAAGCATGCCATGTATGTGACTTAGTGACGTTTGTGGGTAAGAGATATGTTTGATGTCCACAGTGACAGAGAACACTGGCCAGATCAATAAGTGTAGTGGCAATGTGAAGTGATTTAGAACTGGCGTTTACAAAAACATAGCAAATACTGGCGGGAACATTTCTAATATTTAACTATGATATTTTGTGCACTAGTTTCAAGAAACCTTAATTCCCTCTTATATGTAGAAATTATTCTATTCCTGTAGAAGTCCTACCTGGATTAAACAGAGCTCTTAAGACTGAATGTATTCCAAACAGATGTCTAGTCTTCTATCATATATTTAGGTAGTGTGTTTCCAGGAAAAGGCCGGTCAGTGTACAATATTCTGTTCTGTGTCATACCACGGATAATAGAAGACACGAAAAAACGAAAAAGAGAGAAAAGAGCAAGGGAAATCAATTTATGAGGAAAAAAGTTGCTGGGTGCATGGACAAACAGCACTAAAGTCGTAGTGTATTTAGGAATGTCCACTTCTTAAATTATAATATGTCACTGTCTCTTATAACAGAGGCACAAATTAAGGCGAAAACCACAGAAAAAAATAATAAATTATACTAGACACTCACCCTCATAGGAAAACGATATAGTAGAGATTCTTTGAATACCCGCCCAAGTCGGGTGTTACGTGGAAATCTGAGTCAGATCTCCAAAATACTTCGTCGGATTGTGTGAAATCTGGGGAATACAATGTGTATACATCCCCATGAGTACTAGATCTTAACTTAAATCATAAAATGTGAGTCAGAACGTTCCTGAGATATGATGCATCCAAAAGGAACATACCTCATTAATCCCTGTGTGAAACGGTAACCGGGAGGAGAGTCGCGTTAGTGGATGGGCGGGTACGCCTTTCTGGTCCACATCAGCAAACATTCTAATGGCAAAAAGTGGCAGTAGTTAGTAAAGTTATATCTCGATTTAGGTTGAGATTTTTTATGTCTCATGTCGATTACGACCAAAGGTGTGAAGAATTCGTACTTCTTCAACAAGAAAAAGAAAAAAGAAAGAAAAACGGGGGGCGGGAGAACGCTTACCAAGTCGTAGTTGATCTCCCTCTCTAAAGTTTCCTGGCGCCGTGTTTCAGGTACGGACACGTGACCGGAAGTGAAGCCGATTTAAATACTGCTATTCGGAAATGTAAAAGGCAAACAGCTAGAACGTCAACTTACAGGCAAACCTATATGATATGAGTTTAACCACCAATTTAGGTTGGTGTATTACCCCTTCTTCATAAAGCCTATAGTGCTCGTCATAATCATTGGTTGATCTCATTAGCAATTTCACCAATGCTGCCATATACACATCATGAATGACATAATATTTGAGGTCATAAGAATTGCATGGATACTCAAGTGATAGTTATTTAACTCAACTATAACTGGTCTATTTCTTTTTGTGGTTTATGTTTTTTTCCTGTCTCATTCCAAAACCTAACAATAACATCACCTTAATCATTGTTTAATTAGTGATTTTTAGTTATTTTAACATACGTTAAGTTCTTAGCATCTAACCTAACTATAACTTTACATTTTTCCTTGTTATTTTCAAAGAATAAGGAATATATATCATCATGTTAGTGTTTTTTGATTTAGGGAGCTGTTATGTGAATGAAAAGATGGGTAGGCTGAGTAAACAGATTTAGGGAGGGAAAGCAGTACTTCGCAGACATCTCTCTCTTTAACTATTTGAACCCATTTAGAGATACATTCTGCCTATAGCTTTGATGCCAACAAAATGGTGTTCAAGCATGTCACACTTTTGTCATTAATTCAGAATGTTAGTGGTCTAGTTGGTCATTAGAACTCTGTGCTGAACGTGCTGCTGGTGTTGGAGTACAAGTTTCTCTTTGCATTTTAGAATATTTTACTGACATAGAGGAGGAAGATATTTGAAAACTCATAAAAAGTGAGCCCTCATAATAGCATTCTAGCACACTACTGAACCCCTCATTTTGTTCATTTCCAAAGCAAATGCTTTAAGTTTTATAGCTTTGATTCCATCAAGAAGGCGGTCAGGTGTATATCACATATATTTTTCGTTAATGCTCTAATTATTCATTAGAACATTGTGGGAAGCTGTGGTAGAATGCTGGGAAATCAGCTGATAGACTGCTGCTGCTGTTGGAAGTACATATTTTACTCAGAATATCAGACTTTGTTATCACATGGCTGAGAAAGATAGTGTGAACTTATAGGAAATGTGGTCTTATTTTAGCTTCTGGAACAACTTCCATAACATCTATGACCAGCCCATCCAAGTACCACACATCACAGGTTAGAGTAACACAAAATAATGCCTTTTGGCTTATTACCGAACTAGTATTCAATGTCATGCATACCTAAGTAGCTGTGATATGGGTCACGGAGCTCTGCTCAGTTAATGTGGGCAAGAGCAACTCGAGCTGTGCAGAAACTCTCAAATTTCACAGCCAGAGAGCCCGTCCTGGCTGGAGCAGAAGTCATAGTTGCCATAGATACCAGGATCACTTGCAAGTGCTAAACCCTTCCCTTCATCCCCACCTCCTTCACGACACAGCTGAGGTACCTCACAGAACTATATAACTAAATAGACGTCAGCCTTCTAGAGATAACCACCTAAAAAAGTGTGCAGTTCTGCAGCGTCGCACTATAACAGTAGTGACATTGCTGCAGTATGAGGTCTTTAAGTAAGCAATCGTACATGTTTTAGACTCTGAGTCACTCAGCAAGCGACTGCTCAAACTGTCAAAGAATGCAGCATATACAATTTAATAATTCAGAGCAAAGACACAACTTATATAGAAATAGGTGTCTCTTTTTCCCTAAGACACTGAAAATCCATTGAAAATCCGGCAGATTTTTCCTTTTTTTAGAGTATTGCACTCTGCACTGTTGGCAAAAACAACAAGCATTTGCAATGCAATAGGTCTCACATTAATTAAGTTTTAACTATTGGCATTGCTAAATATTGCAACACCAATTGCAATAAAAGTCTATAAATTGTAGGCCAAAAAAATGTGTATTTATTATTGTAGCAATGGTAGCATGCTGCGCTTTAGATGAATATGTTTAAAAGTAAAGTGTGCCATACTGCGATTGCAACAATAGTTAATTGTGGATGCGTTAACAATTGATGCGTGCACTGATGGCTGGTGGTGTGTGTGCCTGTAGAAATTGTGCACTGATGGCTGGTGGTGTGTGTGCCTGGTGGAAGTGTGCACTGCTGGCTGGTGGTGTGTGTGCCTGGTGGGAGCGTGCACTGATGTCTGGTGGTGTGTGTGCCTGGTGAAAGTGTACACTGACGTCTGGTGGTGTGTGCCTGGTGGAAGCGTGCACTGACGGCTGGTGGTGTGTGTGTGCCGGTTGGAAGCGTGCACTGATGGCTGGTGGTGTGTGTGTGCCTGGTGAAAGCGCGCACTGATGGCTGATGGTGTGTGTGCCTGGTGAAAGCGTGCACTGAAGGTTGGTGCTGTGTGCCTGGTGGAAGTGTGCACTGATGGCTGGTGGTGTTTATGTCCGGTGAAAGTGTGCACTGATGGCTGATGGTGTTTGTGTCCGGTGAAAGCGTGCACTGACGATTGATGGTGTGTGCATCTGGTGAATGTGTGCACTGACGGCGGGTGGTGAACGCAATCATGGTCCTGAGGAAAGTCATACTTACCCCCTGAGGCAGCACAGACATTATGAAACATAGCTACCTTTATGAAGGATGTGAGAGGTCATTAATTCCTTGCCATGCATCACCACTTATTTTAATCTTGGCTAAGGGCACCATTATTTAAAAAAAAAGATACACTACATTGGAGGGTACCCCAGAAGACAACTTTAATTCACTCCCTCGTCGTCTCATTTGAATTAAAGAACCCCCCCCCCAAAAAAAAAACTTCGCTGAACTCAGGCGTGAGGTGTCAAACTACACCTGTGAAGTGCTAAGTGTGTCGGTGAGACTTTCCGGTGATGAAGAATGACACCAACCAGGTTGGTAAGGACCTCGGTAGCATTTTCGCTGCTCTTTGATTAGGAGTCCAGTAATATTAGCCGCTTTTTACCCACTCATAGCTAGTCTCATTAATATTACTGGTAAAGGCAATGGACCAAAGAAGCTATCAAACAGCTTTTGAAAAAACTGCAAGGAAAAATCAATAGGTCTGAAAAAGTATCTGAAGATCTGCAATCCTGGGCCTTTTCTTTAATACTTGTTGGTACATTTGTTTTAACTGAACTCTGACCACGTTTCCGCCGTGGAGGACAGAGCTGCAGAGGTTGTATCGTAATGGCATATATTGCTAATACACTAATTGATGTAAACACCTTTTCCCATCCTCTGGTAGACCTGTTTCACATTTTGGCACAAACATCACCGAACTCTAGATGTAAAGGATAAAAACTTGAGTCATAAAAAAATAACTGCTAACAAACACAACATTAATTGGCAGTAACAATATCTGGCTTTAATGTGTTAAGGCATGAGCAACAGGAATGCACAAATGCTCTTCTCATATTATGCCCAACCTATCGCCTTTGTAAATGCTTCTTTTACACAGCCGCGGTCAGTAGTGGTGTACCTGCAGGGCGGTGACGTGGGAAGGGGGAGGGGCAGGGGCAGGGTGAGGGGTAATAATCTATGGATTACGGAGCTTTACAGGTAAGTAAACATAAATAAAAAAACTAATTTCGTTGCGCGCGCTGCATCGCATTTGGGGATGAAGTGTACGCAACGAAATTCATTTTATTTATTTATATGTTTACTTACCTGTAAAGCTCTGTAATCCATAGATTACTAACCCCCACCCTTCCCCTCCCCCTCCCCACGTCACCACCCTGCAGGTACTCCCCCTTCTGACCGCGGCTGCTTTTACATAGAGCTTAGTGACAGCCTTGGGGTTCTCTGGCACTGTAGGTAAGTTCAGCTGTCTTTGACCAAGTCAGTGTTACTTATTTTATCAACCTGAAAAGAATGAAAGGCTAAGTTGCGATGTTCAAGCTCAAACATATTGCCAGCAAGTGCATATTTTACAGATTTCGTCACCAAGTATTGACCCACTTAACCATTGCTCATAGGCCTTAGAGTTAGAGAGTAGTTATCAGTCCAGAAAATAGGTGAGAATGCCTCAATTTATGCCAGCAGCATCTGCTCAGTACAAACAGAAGCAGTGCTGTCAATTGTACATGTATATACGCAACACTTCATATCGGTAATGAGGCACTGGAGTGCACTTGTTAATGGCAAGCATGATACTCCAGGTGATTGCTTGAATGAAACGTGTTTCTCAAGTGGATTATTTGGGTAGTATTTCAATGCTGTGCTTGAGCACCAGAGGTGTACTCTGCAGTTGTCATTACAAGTTGAGCGGAACAGGGTGGGATATTTACCACAGGCTATAAAAACCATTACTGTAGGGTTAGGTATTTAAAATACTTGGTAATTGCTGCTTAGTCCTAGTTTTCAACAAGAAAACAACACACAACAGAATCGTTTTCCAACACACCAAATTGCAAAGTTTTGCCTTTTTCCCCCAGCCATTTTCCCCTGATACATTTCAGCAGGTTGACTTGTTACTGTTTTTTTGGTGTAACAGCTAAAGCACATCTCAAACACTGTACTCAAGGTAAACAACATGGTTGGGGCAGAGCCAAAGTGCCACTCTCAGTTGAGTTCTTAAAGCGATTTCGGTTGATCCCACAAGATGTGATGACAAGCTGCGTAGCCAAGAGAGCCCTAAAAAAACGGAACTCTGCTGGTGCCCCTCCGTATGCACTAGAAGGGTCTACCAACATTAGACTACCTCAACACCTGCACAATTCTGCATAAAAGCAGAGCGATTCTAAAGCTGCTTGTTTCAGAATGGGATATAGGATTTCAATTTAAAGACATCTTTATCACTTCGGAGGGAATTTGAACTGGACAAACGAACAGTGCTCTGGCTTTGTGGTGGTGCACATGTGACTGATTCAAGCTACAAGGTTATTTCGAGGCAAGAGCACCAATTGGACGTTCTGTGACATAAATAATAACTAACCTGGGACACTGTGATCATCTCAACAATAAGCAGCAAAATTGACCTTTTCTGTGAAAGGCGAGAGACGGGAAAAAGAACAACCCCGTTACCTCACCAGCATTAATATATTGTGTGGGTAGTCCAGCAAAGGGCAGAAGAGAGTTCCTGGCAGATACTCCTAGGAAATCCGTGCAGATGCCGCAGAATGAAATACCGGCAAGCGATTACAGAGTGGGGCATAGAAAGAAGAAAACAGCTTGAATCCAGGAGACGCTGTCGGCGAAGTCCTTCCGGGTGTGAGAAATGGAAAGCGAAACCAGGCAAAGAGGTGAAGGTGGAGGGTGCAAGTCATGCCAACAAGAAGGGGGCTGCAGCGGGAGAGAGAGGCGGAGGGAGTTGTGTGCGTGCGAAAGCACTTTGAGATCAAGGCAGATGGCGGCTGCGCGCGTTCACGCGCACATGCACGCAAGCTTTAGGCCACGGTAGCACTTTGAAATATCCCCCTTACTAAAGTTGAGCAAGCAACAGATGCACTGCTCTAGGCTCGACCTAAAAACGGGTTTACTTAGTATTTCTATACTGAGACTTGGTCTGCAGTCCAACATGGCTGGTTCTAAGCCCAGGTGCTAGGTTTTGGCTCCACGTATTAGTGGTGAAATCCTTGGTGCAGCTTATACCAGGTACTTGTCTCTTATTCATCCTGGGTGGTTTGGGCAGACCAATGCTGACTTCCACAAAGGTCGTAAACACCCAGAGGCATAACTTCTGGAGCGGTGTTGGGGGTGTTACACTCCCCTCCTTCCCCCCCAGTAAA
Organism: Lissotriton helveticus; assembly: GCF_964261635.1. Classification (NCBI taxonomy): domain Eukaryota; kingdom Metazoa; phylum Chordata; class Amphibia; order Caudata; family Salamandridae; genus Lissotriton; species Lissotriton helveticus. The sequence continues at coordinate 290,703,365 of NC_136069.1, read as the reverse complement.
TGTATTTTCTGGTAAATAGTTGTGTCCTGGCGCTTTCAGCCAGGTATGCTGAGGTGTTTATCGGATTTCACCAGAAATCGTTCCATACACACAGATAAAAACGCAAACACTCTCTCTCCCTCTCTGTTCTAAAAATCTTCAAAAATGTTGGTTATTTTACAAAATATTGTGTTTTCTCTCACTTTGAACCCGTCCATTGCCCCTTTAGCCCCTCTTATGCACCCTGCTAGTCGTATTATGTATTTTAATATTATACAGCAGCTTGATTGTTGGAAAATCTGAGCCTCACATCCCCCAGTCTTGCTGACCAAGCTACACCCCTGTATACGCCAAGTAATATTTCAAAGCAATTGCAATCCTTTACAGGAAATCGCATGCAGTGAGGGCCCTTTTGCCCGTCCCTTAGTGCACAGTGGTCAGAAATGCCAGCTAACCAATTCTACAAAACTAAAAATATATCCAGGGCACATCTGAAATAGTTGAATTTTCTACACTCCTAAACCATTGTTTTAACTGAAAGTGATAAACTGTAATTGTCTGTACCGAGTGACGTAAAAAAATCATAGACATTAGAAATGTACTCTAAACAAGATGCACAAGAGTGCCTTTGTTGTAAGATGAATGGATCACAAGACAGTGCTCTCATGGGAATACTTGGCAAGTTTATTCGTAGCACAGAGACATAACGTGCATCTCACCAGCTGACCAGACTCCAACTGCCAAGTCTGGAATGTCAGCTAGGTGAAGTCATAACATAGGAACTATGATAGCATTCTAGAAGTATAAGGTGGTAAAAACATTGAGAAATCTTACGCCTTTCTTTAATAAACTTCTCAGAACAGATGTCTTATCCGAAAAATCCCTCACAAATTTTGCATAAACTCTATTAGCCCCATAAAGGACCTTAGTTGATCCTTGTCAACAGGACAAGGAGCTGATTAAATGGCCATTAATGCATTTCTCTTAGGTTTGACACCTTCCACTGTTATTATATAGCCTAGATATTCTATCTCCTGTACTAGGAATGAGCAATTTTCTTTGCACAGTGTCAAACCTGCATCCTCAATCCTAGACAGGACACCCTTGAGTACATCAATCTGTTCAGATATAGTATCACCAAAGATAAGTATGTCGTCCTGAAAGAATATCACCTTTTTAATGCCTTTGAAAATTTCTGTAACCATCCTCTGGAAGACGCTGGCTGCAGAAATTAGGCCAAAAGGTAACCTCGTGAATTGAAAAGTACCTTCACTGGTAATAAACGCTGTGAGGTGTTTTGACTCATTATGAAGACGTATTTGATGGTATGCACTCTTCAGATCGAGCTTGGTGAAGAACTTTGCACCCTGTAACGTAGAAACCAGTTCCTCAATATTGGGAAGAGGGAAGACATCAGCCACCACATTTTTATTTAATGTTCTGAGATCAACACAAAATCTTATTTTTTTATCCGCCTTCTGGGTAATAACCACCGGAGACACCCATGTGGATGCCTCAACTGGCTCAATTATCCCCCCTTGAAGCATTTCTTCAATAACACTCTTTACCTCTTCTCTCACTGCAAGAGGTACTCTTCTTGCTTTGTGCTGTGTGGGTATGGCATTTTCTTTTAGCTATATTTTGTGCACATAACCTCTCAACTCCCCCAACTCATCCCTGAACACATTTTTAGAATCAAGTAAGATGTAATTTATGCTATAGTCATCAATAACCATAACTTGCACTTGAGCTCTGGGATTGACAATGATGTGCAAGTCATATTGGTGCATCCAACCTAATATGGGTGGCCCATCCACTGAAACATATACTTTTCCAAATGTCGACCTATTCTTGAAACAAATGTCACTCTCAAAATATCCTAAGAGATCAATCTTTTCTCCCTGGTAACCTGTGGGACATATATCACTATCCACAAGTGACCTTTCCCCCCATACCTCTTTTAACATCGATTCAGGAATTATGGTCCACCTTGAACCAGTGTCAACCATAAGGTTAACAATCCTTCCATCTATTTTAAATTCGGCTTTTGGGTCTCTTTCCTCTTTTCTCCTCCCAGGTGATGATATCTGGTTCATGAATTACTAAAATCTTGTTCAAATCTCTTTTGATTTCACAACTGTCATCATCCACAACTGCTACTTTCGATCTCACTTTGCTTCTGCACACTCTAGAGAAGTGACCTAATGTGCCACATTTTAAACATTCCTTGTTATTCGTAAAACAAAATTTAGCATCTGAGGTATGTGTATTACTACCACATTTGTACACATCTTGTTTTGCCCATTGTTAGTATAATTTTTATTTTGTAGGTTATACCCTTTATTTTTCACAAGAGCTATTGCACCATCATTATTTTATTCACTATCAGCTAGATTTTTATCTGATACTTCTGCAATCTTCTGCTCCAAACTACTTTTTTGTAACTCTCTCATACATTTTTCAGATTCCTCTACCACCTTTGCTAAATCTATGGCAAGCTTCAAAGTGGGATTCTTGGCCGCCCACAATCTCTCTTGAAATTTCGGATTGTTACATTGTACAATCAACTGGTCAGGGATTAATTCATCCGTCATCTGCTCAAAATTACATTTTACAGACAATTCTCGTAAACGTGCAACAAAATCGTCTATTGATTCCTCACTACACTGTTTATTCTTTTAGAATTTGTACCTGTTCATAACTAGGTTTCCTTCCTTTGCAAATCTGATCTTTAGTCTTGAAACTGCTACTTTGAATTTATCCAAGGGGGACTGACTGCTGGACGGTAGAACTTGAGGAAGATATTTAAACACTCTTTGACCTTCTTTTCCTAAGGTTATCATCAACAAAGCCTTCTTCCTCTCAGGTGAAAAGTCTTCTCCATCCAAAGCTTCGATGTAATTATTGAACATGACAATCCAATCTTCCCATGATATTTGGCGAGTACGTGGTTCACTTAGGAATTGAGGTGGTAGAGCTGCGTTGACCTGTTGCGACATTTCTGAAATATCAATCAACTTTTCTACACTCTAAAGATATTACCCACTAATAGAAATGTATTTGTTTAAATGAAAATATATATATCTCATATCAATATAAACTTAGCTGTAAATACTTATTAATTTAAATGAATATATATCTCACATATATAAACTTAGCTGTAGATAATTCTCTATTGCAAATAAGTTCTGAATATAATCCTGTAGCGCACAACGTGAAGTACCAGGTGAGCGTATCACCGATTACAGATTACTCTCGTTATGTAGCTCCAGAGATCCTCACAATGCTGATATTTAAGCTGGAGAATAGTACAAATGTTATACCTGCATAAGTAAGGTGAGCGTATCACCATGCCGATTTATGCTCCAAATCAATCGATCGTTCTCTGGGAGTTTTCTTTTTCTTTTTTATACACGTGTTTATGAGAACTAAATGTACGTTTTCCTTCCGTGCCAAATGAAAAAAAAATGCAGATTTTATTTAAATTAAGGTGAGCGTATCACCGTACGTGACATCGCTCGTAGTTTGTTTGTGTTATCGTAGGCTAATTTCCAAGATGGGCTCTTACGTACACGCGTGATTACATCACACAACGTTACGCTGATCCCACTCGGATACGCTTGCTTCAATGACGTGTTGGTACTTGGTGACGCTGCTACTAACAACCATGGTTGCTTAACAACGAACGTCACTGTACAACTTCGCTTATGCAAAAACTTGAAAGTCAGCTCACCGTCTCTCCGTGATATCACTCCCAAACGATTTCCTCACAAAATGTTGCCTTTAAGAAGTACCCTTCAATCTTCCTGTTGCACATCATGGGTTCGTTTCTTTGGCGGATAGCGTTAGTCTTCTGTCTCTTCTACCTCGACTAAATATTTCTGCTACGATAATGATGTATCCCACAGCCTTGTCAGCGCTAAGATCTCTCGCCAAATGTTGTAAGATGAATGGATCACAAGACAGTGCTCTCATGGGTATACTTGGTAAGTTTATTTGTAGCACAGAAACATAATGTGCATCTCACCAGCTGACCAGACTCCAACTGCCGAGTCTGGAATGTCAGCTAGGTGAAGTCATAACATAGGAACTATGATAGTATTCTAGAAGTATAAGGTGGTAACAACATTGAGAAAAAACTACATTAAATTGTATAAACCATGGATCGTATTTACAACAGCCTTATATAAAGCAGATATCCACTGACTTCTTGCCTACTGTGTCACCCTTACCTGGTAGTTCGCATTTTGTGATACATCTTAGGAACATATGGTGCAGTCAAGTTTGAAGAACATTCATTCAGAAGTGTCAGAATGCGCAGTTTCAGTGCAGTTCATTTTCAGCTTAATTAAGTGCCCCAACTGCATGCTCATGAATAATTTAATATTTAAGTCTCCTTAAGCCTCTAAACATATTGGAAGCACAGTGCCACGAGTGTAACAATCAAAGGTGTTTTTTGGCAGGATTAGACTCACCACTTCTACTGAATTAAAAGAGCTATTCCCAGATAAGGAACAAAAGGGAAAAAAAAAACAAGAATTGCAAACACCTCCCATCAGTGATCTTACATTTACCTTTAATCCCAACTATTCCTTCGCTATAACACTTCAGATGAAGCATTCCCTAAACACCCTCAAAAATGAAAAGCACACATTCAAGCAGGTCTACAGCTTAAAAGGGCACTTTGCGATGCACACACAGCACCAACTATACTCCCAACACAGCTGTCAACCAGACATGTCTAGTACCACGAAGATCGTGAACCTGCCCTCTGCTTCTCTCCTGCAGTGACACCAGATCCTCACAAACCAGGATGCATGTTGTTCTTTAGACTCATTCACCATTCCACGACCCCAGTCTCTGTTTCAAATGAAAAAGCAAAGATAGGCATACTCATAAAACCCTTAAACTAGGCTACTGAAAACATCCGTTATCATCACAACTTCTCCTTACCCAACCTTTTTTGCTATTTTACTTACGTGAATTCTGAGTGGAGAACCGTTTCTAGATCTATGGGCAGGCACAGGACGTTCTTGTTGTGTGCAATGGATTTACTCAGGTCTGTGAAATGTATCGATTAAAAATAACATGCTACATTTATTGTATAGGGGCTAGTGGCTGGTAGGACCATTAAACTCATTACGCTTAGTTATACAGTTTTATTTTGATTACTTTGTGAGTTTGCAATTATCCTTGCAAACCACGGCTGCTTTGTTTAAACTTTACCCATCCTGCAACTGTTTTCTTTTTGCTCTGTGCTCTGATAGGATAAAAAGATGCAGCCTTCAGCTGATCAGAATAAAACACTGGTTGGCTTCAGGGCCGACTTTGAGGCAGTGCAACTGGTACAGCTGGGCGCTGACCTCAGTGGGGGGAGCTGTGTTTAGCAATATCTTAATGATTGGAGAGATTAAGGGCACTTTTGGCTGGTGGTAGTGACAGAATCCGAGGAGGTGGTCATGGGTGCACCAAAAATGTTTGTCACACCTGATAGAGCGCAGGTTCACCTGCCCGTTTTACCATGCTAACCTGGGCTCATAAAAAAACTATATACACAATTGACCAGGTAAACCTACACTCATATCAAAAATGTTTGTTTTACCATTCAGGACCTATACCATTTGACTTACCAATCCTAGTCACCGGCACCTAGAGTCCTAAGGGATCAAGGGAGTTAGCAAGAAAATAGGTAGAAAAATAACAGCCGCCAACTCGATTCCCCTGCCTCGCCGCACTCTCCAGGCCGCACCACCGTTCTGCCACCAGGTCGTTCCTCGGTCTACGCCTGTAGGTAGGCGCTGGTGTCTGTCACTTGTCGGCGACGGCTGGGATCCTCCGCGTTTCACTGGGAGGCACTGCGGCCGCGCCGTGCCGACGCCGGAGCCCGCAGCACCCAAGGTCCCGGCACCACATTTGCGGGATAGGCATCACCGGCCCGGGCTACGATCTGCCGTGCCCGGTGCCCCGATCACTCTCAGATTTCTTCCAGAGTGCGCCCATCGACTGCGCCCACAGAACACCTCATCGGGACGCTTCCAGGCAGGGGGAGAAGCAGGATTAAATATCGGATTTTTCAGCGGCGGGACGGAGCTCTCTCAGGCTGCATCCGTCATGTTGGCTACCTTGGCCACGCCCCCTGAAAAGAAACAGTTTTAGAACAAATAATAAATGAATGTTCTGTATACCACTCATCTCTACTCTATTCCCATTATTTTATTTTAACTATTGCGTTTAGTGTTTAGGCAGAACAAACAGCTTAGCAAAAGCAGCGGTGCAAGCTTCATGCATGCTGTAACACAATGCAGAAAAGGGGGTGGTGATGAACAGAGTGCCTGAATTAAGCAGACCACTCTTACCCAGTCCAAAGATCAGGGCTTGATCCATCACCGTTTTTTAGCTTACTGCACCATCCCAGCTCAGAACTTGGCTATATGCAAATTAGTCTGTTCCTGGCCCAGTGCATGATGGGAACAGGGCAAACCAAACTACCAAGCCAATTCTTATACTGGGAAGGAAACAAGCTTCCGGGGACCGGTTTCTGCCATTTCAGGCGTCGTCGGCCCGGCTTGCTTGAATCCTGATGGTGCAATGAGCAAGGGACTCACATCTGAGTATACCCTTCCACGCTTATGGTGGACAAAATGATTCAGAAAAGGGGGTGGTGATGAACAGAGTGCCTGAATTAAGCAGACCACTCTTACCCAGTCCAAAGATCAGGGTTTGATCCATCACCGTTTTTTAGCTCACTGCACCATCCCAGCTCAGAACTTGGCTATATGCAAATTAGTCTGTTCCTGTCCCAGTGCATGATGGGAACAGGGCAAACCAAACTACCAAGCCAATTCTTATACTGGGAAGGAAACAAGCTTCCGGGGACCGGTTTCTGCCATTTCAGGCGTCGTCGGCCCGACTTGCTTGAATCCTGATGGTGCAATGAGCAAGGGACTCACATCTGAGTATACCCTTCCACGCTTATGGTGGACAAAATGATTCAGAAAAGGGGGTGGTGATGAACAGAGTGCCTGAATTAAGCAGACCACTCTTACCCAGTCCAAAGATCAGGGCTTGATCCATCACCGTTTTTTAGCTCACTGCACCATCCCAGCTCAGAACTTGGCTATATGCAAATTAGTCTGTACCTGTCCCAGTGCATGATGGGAACAGGGCAAACCAAACTACCAAGCCAATTCTTATACTGGAAAGGAAACAAGCTTCCGGGGACCGGTTTCTGCCATTTCAGGCGTCGTCGGCCCGGCTTGCTTGAATCCTGATGGTGCAATGAGCAAGGGACTCACATCTGAGTATACCCTTCCACGCTTATGGTGGACAAAATGATTCAGAAAAGGGGGTGGTGATGAACAGAGTGCCTGAATTAAGCAGACCACTCTTACCCAGTCCAAAGATCAGGGCTTGATCCATCACCGTTTTTTAGCTCACTGCACCATCCCAGCTCAGAACTTGGCTATATGCAAATTAGTCTGTTCCTGTCCCAGTGCATGATGGGAACAGGGCAAACCAAACTACCAAGCCAATTCTTATACTGGGAAGGAAACAAGCTTCCGGGGACCGGTTTCTGCCATTTCAGGCGTCGTCGGCCCGGCTTGCTTGAATCCTGATGGTGCAATGAGCAAGGGACTCACATCTGAGTATACCCTTCCACGCTTATGGTGGACAAAATGATTCAGAAAAGGGGGTGGTGATGAACAGAGTGCCTGAATTAAGCAGACCACTCTTACCCAGTCCAAAGATCAGGGCTTGACACAATGCAGCCATCTAAGTTCTAGTGCGCAGAAGCAAACGTTTCCCTCCAAGCAAGGTAGTACGTCATGTCACATGAGTATGACAGACGCATGCGCAGTAAGAAATCCCGCGTAGCAGCAGCCATTTTACAGCAAGCGGAATATAGTTAGTAAAAGCACATAGACAAGCTTGCCCTAGATGCTAATAACGTTGTGTGGTGCAATTATTAGTACACAAAACATGTTTATTATTACATTAATAGTTAGTTCGAGAGGGTTGAGTGCAAGCAAGCCGCTTTATGTGTGAATCCTTGCTCCATCACACCGAGCACCACCAGCATTAAAGTCGGCCCTGCTTGGCTTAGCCAAGGTCAGCATCATTCCGGAGTTATCATTTTCTGAAGTGCTCCCTGAAATCCTGATCAGCTAGCTGCCTGTGACTGAAACAATGCACTTACTCCTGCCTCTACTATTAAACATATGGAGCAACTTAAGCTCCTCGCAAAGGCAAACGTCAAAATGGAAAAATTAACTGGGAACCTACAGCTCTCGAACTGCATTGTAGAATCACTACTCAACAGTGAAAAATGTTCTTTTAAATGTATTATTTTGTTCACCCCATCTACTGAGTTTGGTTAGTATAAGGAAAATTCCACATCATGTCTTGTTAGGATAAGACTTCTACAATCTTTAATCTCCTATGTCCTGATAATGTGCCAGGATTAGAGACACAAACAGAATCTATAGGGTATCATGTATATATCTAATCGACTCAGAACTTGAACCCGTCAATAAAGCAGTGGAGTGCTGTTCTTGAGTGGTTGGAGGTCTACAGTGTGTAATGCAGAGGAGAGGTAGAGAGCGAAGGAATTGTATAGCAATTGGGGGGATGCAGTACTGAGGACAAGAGATTTTACAATGGAGGAGAAAAGTGTGAGGCTGCTTACATGAAGGGTTTCGGGCTGTGGCACAAGGAGAGAGGAAGGGCTGCAGGCGCCAGTGGGTACTCTTCATGAATGATCCAGACACTGCGTGGATACACATTGATTAAATGTTGCTTCAAGAGATGCTACTTGCAGAAGGTGAGAGGGCTGGAGTTTGGCGGATCTGGAATGGGATGGTGTCTTGGTTCTAACTTTCCAAAAGCTCTTTACCAACCAATCTTGTAAGGGCTGGAAGATTCCCTCTTCCCTTCAAATCCGAGTTAATGGTCTATTTCAACCACACGACAATGTCACAGGAGTCCTCTGGGCTTTCTGCTTATATTGCCAAGGACCATCAAATTAGTAATGGGTTTCTCTTGTCTTAAGTACCAACCCTCTTTTGGAGAGGTTGATAAGACTGCACCAGTTCAACACTGAGATTATCAGTACAGAACCCTTTCTGCAGCTCCTTGAGGCCCTAAACCCTGCAGCTCAGAGGACTGAGCATGAATTGAAGAGGGCACCTTTTGGACTAGCCAATGTTTTAACAATCTCTGGTTCTCAAATTTGTTTTGGGAGGGTATTATGATCCCCTGGTATCTGAGAGGTTACTGATTGAATGCCTCAGCATCAAGAATACTGAGAAGGCAGGAATCAGTAATCTGTACCTGTTGCCCGTCGGTTATCAAAATACAGGAACGTGCAGAAAACAGCTGGACTTTTGGACTGCTGTGAACTTGTCCACACTGAAAAAGTAACTGTGCAAGCACATTTTAAATTTTAGTATTGATGTAGGAAATGCACATTTTGTGAATGCAGTGAAACATTCACGCGCCAAATCTGCTCATCTGCAAAATGTGCTGAGTACTTAACTGCATATTGATCATACAAATAACTTCAACATAATATTTATGCTTGGATACAGTGCCATGTGTGTGGCAGGCATACATCTTGCTGCATCCTTATATGCAAAGGGATGCAGTGAGATGTGGGTCTGATTCACAACACATCACCTTGTCCTACTGCTGCTTGGAGCAGAGCTAGATGCAAACCTGACAGGGAACAAACATGCCTACTGACAGCTTTTTGGCCCCAAGTACACAATTGTTCATGTCAGGCATGAGCAGCAGAGTACATATTTACATTTCGGCCCATTACATAGTGGATTCAAAGTAAGCACATTAAAGGGCCTGTAGATGCTATTTAAGGACATGTAAGTGCTGTTCTTTTCAATGTTCCTCCCATAGGTGAAGGACCAAGTGCCTGCTGACATCAGCAAGCTCTGTTCCTCCATCCACGTGGCTCGTGGGAGCCCATGCACTTGTATCTGCTGCTCTAAGACATGTCTGTTCGACCTATCTAAATCTTTGAGCCCTAACCTTTGTCTGCGGCCTGGTACACTCCAGCCCTGAGATCAAGATCATGAATCAGGACCAGCGGGCTTTGGAAATGCGGCCTCAAACCTACAGAAGGAATCTTTTCCTTGTAGTTGGTTCCCACACTTCAATTTCTTTACCTTTTCTTTTCGCTAGCTGTGAATTGTATGCACCTCATAACTTCCTGGTCACTTGAAGCTGTGCTAAGCTACCAGGCAACTTGAAATGGTGTCGGGGAAACTTTAGGGAGACTAGGTTCATCTTTGTCCATGAGTAGCTTTGTTTAGCTGTTGTAGGAGCTGAGGCATGTGCACTTTCCCCTTGTTGAGGACTCTATGGGGTCACTTAGGATATTAACATACAATTCGGTAATGTGTATGTTATATGCAGCACCAATATGAGTTATACTTGATAAGTGGCGAAGTCTTCCAGGCTCGAAGGAGAACATGCCATGCTTTTATCATATGAGTGCACCTTGAAAGTGAAGCGACAGGGATATCTAATAAAAGAAGAGAACAGAATTCTTAACCGTCTATTTTCGAGACGCTAGTTAGTGCTCTGTATGGTTAAGAATATGTCAGTAATGCATTGTAGCCATCCCTCTGGATTCCATCTGCCTGGCAGAGGTTTCTTTATAAAATGCCCTTTTGTAAAGGCGCTGGAATCTTCCGCTAACACCTTCCAGATGGCCACAACGGATGCTTTTTATGCTGCACCCCTCGAGTGGCCGTCTGCTCCCTCTGAAACGGATCTAGGCAGCATCCAGGAGGTGGCTAAGAAAGGGCTCTGAGGTGGGTAAGTGCACAGCAGTCACCTTGGCATATGTGGCAGACCGAGAGCGCCTTCGAGGCTCGTAATGTGCAGGTTCACAATAATAGAGTGTCCGGCTCGCATGAGCAACGGTGGAGCCGAAGGGAGGCCCTGGGCTCCTGCTACGAAACTGCGTGCATAGGCTCCGTCTGACTGGAATGAATAACGTGGCAACTGAAAAACAAGTATTGGCCGCGCGGCAGTACAGCCACGCGGCAGTGAAAGTGGCAGCAGGGGGAGGGGGCATGGGCGATTGTCTTTCAGGAGCGTGCAACCATATGGAGCCACCATATGGCGCCGCGTGCTTCCGAAAGGAAATCGCCAACATGTGCATGTGTTGCATTGCAAGCAATGCAGAGCGCGATCGTTTTTGCCCCCGAACCTGTGGCGATGGCTACAGGTCTCTTTCCTATGCAACGCATGCGCGTTGCATAGGATGAGACCTAAAAAGGGTCCTTTTAATCGGATTTACCAACAGGTTCAGGGGAAATATACCAATCTATAAACAGAACAAAACCCTGCCTGGTAACAACTTCAAGACAAAGTATCTAATTATGTAGACAAGAGTGCAAAACGTCACAATACAACCCACAGGATCCCCACAGGTCTCATAATTGAATATTTCTCATGAGATCAAATATAATAAATGTATTTGCATGTTTGGCATTTGTTAATGCCATAACATACAATCATATATTTATTTTTATACAATATGTACACAGGAAAAAATAAATCAAAAGTGCAATATATACATTTATGTATAGAAAAGGCTGTAAAGTCCCAGTTCCTGAACAGGCTAAAGCTACAGAGGGAAGGAGAGGAATTGGTAAAGCCATCAGTGAGAAGTTTTGTAATGCTACGTATGGGGCAAGACACCAGCCGTACTTAACTTACATAAATAAGCCGTTTCATCTTTTTGTGCTATTAAGGTTTAAGCACAATATGCTTCCATCGCTGTTATCTTTTCCAAAAGGCTTTGCTAAAAGTGGGACTTTGGGGCCTTGCCCATGTGATAACTGTTCTGAGCAAGATATGCTTCACATGATCTTTTTTTGTAAATTTTATGTATTTCATCGTAAGAAATTTATTGTCCCATTATTAAGGGGCTGTAATTTCGAGCAAGTCAGACCGGCCCTGATCTATTTACAAATGCTTGGGTCCGCGGTGGTCTGTTTTGGGGTAGCGAGCTATATTACAGCGGGCTATTAGATGTCGAAACAAGTTACTGTTACCGTAATTCACCCATTCCAGGCCCCTTCTTGCATGGACATCTTTTAGCATAAAAATTGATATCAAAATGAGTATTTAGATGGATTTTGGAATACCCTCTGGGTGACAAACTGTTTTTATTCTATTTATATATTGTGTAGCCAACTGTATAGCATTGTCACTGATGAAGCAAAGCTTTGCATATTTTGCGACTTGCCGAATTCATGAACCTCGTCTATGTGTAATCCAGTAATAAGTTGTACGTCTTACTAACGTTTATTCTATGTTTAAACGAGGTTTCCCGACGCTTGCCTATGTGTTTTACTAAAATAATTAACTCGAGTATTTTAAAAATGGCCGCTGCTTGGAAGTAAGTGTCTGCGCATGCGTCAGTCACACTCACGTGTCCTGATGTGTTTGCAGAGTTGGAGGGAAATAGATGCGCATGCGTAATACATAGCTTTGCCAGTAACGTGGTACTGCTCGTGCCACTGCTCTTGTGTCTGTTTATATGTAGCTAACATTTAGGTTGCATAAGTATATTTTATAGTGATAAGTTGAAAGTACAAACCCTGTGATGTGTTTTCATAATGTTATTTCTATGTATTAATTTGTTCTCGCTTACTTTTCATGTACCGCGGGGAATGGGGGTCTGACTGAACTGAATGCCATCTTGGAGGGCCTTTCTGCCCATGCTCCTCCATCTGGGGAACTGACAGCCTTGACTGGTGGAACTTGGCCAGCTGGCAGAGATGGGCAAGATGCTCCTGAGAACTGACCTGAAAACCCAGGAAAATGGAGCCATGTGTCCCTACTCGGCAACAATGTTAATTGTCAATTGTATTTCTCTGCAGTTTCTCATGGGAACCCCAATCTTGCTAGGCGGTACCCAAAGATGCAAATTAGGCATCCAAATAGTGTGTTATGATTGGTGTGTTACCCAAAGCCTACCATAGGACCAATCCAAATTGAGGGATTCTGACACTTTGCAACATTGGGGGGTGGTACACCGTCCCCAAACTGTATATCTACCCTGGGTTCACCTAGGGAAATTGTCCGACTTGTCTGGTTTAGCTGACCTGTCACTGACCCATCATACTCAATAGGTGACTGGAGATACAGAGCGCTGCGGAGCACTCTGTCCGAAATTGACCATAGACTAAGGTTCTACTGAACCTTAAAGTGCTGGCGAAGCACTTTGCTGGGAGTTCGCTGATCCAATCGGGGTCTTGATCGATAGCTGCAGAGAGGGTGGAGCGCAGGCGTTGCTTCCAAACTGCGGGTGTGGTCCTGTCCTGAGCGGTCCTGTCCTGAGGGTTTGCTGTCCTGTCCTGAGGGTCCTGTCCTGATTCCTAATCTGAGGGTATCCGGTCCTGTCCGGGGTGTCCATTCTTCACCTGCTGTCCTTTGAGGGGTATCCTCCTTGAGGGTTTCCTGTCCTTAACTGACCCGTGGCCAGGGTTTGGTTTTCACACCAGTCTAGGTAAATATTGCTCTAAATTCTTTGAACTTGCACCTTCCTAATTTTCTGTCCTTTGCTTTAATAAAGACACACCTTTGCACATGTTGATTTTTCCATGCTTTTGCCGCAACTATTGAAACGTAAAGTCAATTGCATATTTTCTTAACTTGATCCTATGTTATCCTACCTTTTAGAAATCATATTTTGCATTGCAGTTTGTCATTTTCTGATATGGTCTAGAACGGCCTTACTTAAACTATCTAAAGAATTTTTACCTTAAATGCATAGCGTTTCTTGTTGCATCTCATATTAGTATTTTCATGATTACCCTGACTTTATTCCTCTATAGTTATGTACTCTTCATTATCTTGGTTATTGATTGTCTCATTCTTGTAAACTTAATGCTCAACGAAAACGAACTTTAGATAAAGCTTTTAAAACTTCCAGTTGTCCGTGGTCATTTACAAACAGTATTGAATGTCATTTTGGGTTGGTATTTTGCTGCCTTTCCTTTTACAGCTAGCTCCCTGATCCGTTGAGGTCATAGGTACCCGTGTCGGTGGATGGTAAGTCGGGTACGCTGAGTAATAACAGTAGGGAAACACACACAAATTGGTAGAGCCCGTGAAGTCGCCCGATCAATGTATATGGTAAATTGAAAGTATATGGGCCCTGAAGCCGGAAACGGCGAAATTATTGGCTGGGTGACCTCGCGCGCTCTATCAGTTTTTCTGGCTAGCAGAGGATGGTTAGGGACTAGTTGAAGGTTAGGCAGGATTAGTTAGGCTAGCTAAGTCGGTAGCTGCTAGTATATTAATGCTGCTATAAGAGCGGTCATTCCGAGAGACCTGATCAATCTCTTGTAAATACGCATGAATAATCTCTTGTAAAAACAATTCATGAATTGTTTTATCATTGTTATTCTTGTTCTTATATTGTTATATGTATTAATCCATGCGTTTGTAAACCGTGTCAGTCAGTGTTGTCCGAACTCCCCGGGGAATTGAAAAGGCAAGTGGTGAATAGAATCCATTGTCTTGAGGTCACAGGCTTAAGGAAAAGTTAGGTGCAGGTTAGGATAACCGGGAAGCACTAACTAGGGTTTTTCTGAATACGCGTGTGAATAAATGTCAGTAACGAGGTTCATTGGCAAAATTCCCATAGTGGCGTAACCTAGTAAGGGTCACATCGGAAGAGTAGCAGGTTCCTCGGAGCTTGGGTGAAAGCAGAGGGGTCCGCTGGGAAACCTTAGACTCGGATATATCCCGGAAGAGTGGATGAGTTTAGGGGAATAACAGGTTCACCGATGCTAGAGTGAAGGGTAGGCGGAAGAGATCTGCCCGCAGCGCGTGAAAAGTAAATGGAAGTAGTTTACTTGCAGTAAAACAACGCTGTCCTGTCTAGACACTTGAGCACTGTGGCGAATGTGTATTCGTTGTTAAATAACCAAGCACTAGCACTTTAGAAAGAAAGAAAGTTTCCGTTACCTTGTGAAGGGAGGGAGTCAGTCGCGAAGCGCCTCTGACGTCACTCCGTGCCGCGCTGGGATTGGTAGAAGCAGCTGGCGGGTAGCGGGGCTGGAATTGTAAAGGAGGGGTGAAGCGCCGGAGCGTGAGGACAGTCTCACGAAGGGGCCGCGCACCCATTGGTCGAGATTTTTGAACGCGTGCACCCATAGGTCGCACGAAATTGCAAAAGGCGTTCTGATTGGAGGTGACATTGTAAACAGAGTTAAGCGTAGAAATCGTATGTGGCACTCGTATTGTCCAGAGACTAGACCCGATCCAAGAAACCAAGGGTTTGAAAGGGATCAGTGGAAAGCCAATAGATATGATATTATGTACGGAGCTAAGAGAAAAATGTCCCTTGTAAATAGGGTAAAGAATTATTTCAAAACGGACAAACCAATTAAGTCCAGAGAGGGCGTTATTGTCCCGCCACCGAATACTCCCGCCTCGTTCATGATGTTTGACCGAGGGTACAATACCTGCGTGTGGTTGGAGAATTGGGTGAAGTACACAAAAGATGACGGAATATTGGCTTTTCCGTTAGACGGTACTTTCAATGGCAGGATTTTATTTAATTTGAGAACCCGCATGAATGAATTGCATCCCAGACCGAGACTAACGCAGTATGAGGCATTAGAGGAATGGGAGATTGAGGCTTTTGAAAGAGAGAAACCCCGAATGGACAAAGGTCTGACCAAGTGGTACCCAAGGCTGAAACAAGAGACCAGGGATAAAAGGATGAAACAGTGGAGGCAGAGCATGATTGTTGAGGGTCTGTTTCCCATGATGCCAGCAGGTACCCCTTCTGCGGGAGAGAAAAGGACAGAAAAGAGTAAGCATTGGGGAGCGCTTGGAGAGTCGGACGATGAATTGTTAGATGACATCTTTACGAGAAGTCCGCCCCCTTATGATGAGGGAGCCCGACTTTCCAGTACAGGAGGGAATCCCCAGCGTCCATCTATTAAGGAGGAGGACAGATCCCTAAGTAGGGGGGGAGGTGGTCAAGTACTGCCCTATTTTGAGAATCCTGGACCCGCGGAGGTACGAAATATATATCCTAGTATGCCCGTGAGCCCGGAGGAAAAATATTCCCGTGAAAGAGCCTTCTTCCCCGGACCTCTTTATGAAAACGAAGAAAAGCCACTAAGTTCAGGAATGCCCTTTTTGCAGCCTCCATATGGGGAGGAGCGCAGGTCATTTGGCACAGGAACTTTGTTCCCAAAACCAAATTATGGTGGGGGACCAAGTGAAACGCATCCTACTGCCCCGAGTCTTACCCCTCACCTGACCCCACAGATGATACCTGACCGGACATTAGGAAGAGTACTAGATGAAAGGGAGCAAGAGGCCCTAGCTAGACAGAGGACAGAAATAATTCAGAAAATCTCCCAGTTAAATACCAGTCCTGAGGCTTTGACTATTCCGGTAACAATCGGACCAGTGGTTCCGTTGTATGGGAATAATCAAGGAAGTCCAAACCCTCCAGTTATGAACCCTATCATGGCCCCGCCGAGGCAGGAGCCCCTACTGATAGACGATCAGTCCAGTGAGTGCGAGTCCGAAGTTGCGTTTTTGGACCTGCCAAACAAACAGACCGGGAAGGGAGTGCAGAAGAGGCATAATCCTTTTAATGCGAAAGAAATTAAATTAGAATCAACGTCAGGTACTAGGAGTGTTTCTTTGGTAACTCCGGAAGAAATTGAGAATTGGAGTCGTGAATTAGAAAAACAGACTCCGCAAACGAAACCTTTAGACCTCTACAAGCTGAGGGTAGAAATAGAGGAATTGATGGCAGGAAATGTGGGATTAGACAGATTAAACACCTATTCTGAAGAAGAGTTGCTGTTTATGTGTAAAAGCCTTACCAGAAGTACTAGGGTGCTCCACGAAAAGTTGACAGACACTGCAGCTAGTATGGGGGTAGATATTTCAAGATCCAAGCCCTTACAAAAGCCTTACAGAGCTGAATTCTCAGACAAGGATATAGAGAACTTGAATGTGTCAGGGAAAAAGTTGCAGATTAAAGAGTTGATTGCAGTTTTGCAAAAATGGGGAGACGTGGAAAAATGGAGAAGCAGGTGGGCACGAAAGAAAGATGAGGCTCGAACCAGACAAGCCACCCCTGAGTTCCCTTTGAGAGAAGTAGACAAGCCCGAAACATTATGCCCCATGCGTGAAGTGCCAGGTGGGAGGTATGTGCACGTTCCATGGTCCAGACAGGATATTGTGTCCTTTACTAACGATTTCCCGAAACTGAGCGAAAAACCAGTTGACTGGTACCGGCAGGTGGAAAGGTTCGTAAAGGTTCAAAAATGCCTATGGAAAGACCTAGATGGATTTTTCGACATTGTGGTCCCGGTAGATCTATGGACCGAGTGTAAAATTGCCATAGGCTGGCCTAGTGAGGAGTACCCGAGGGACTCTAGCACAGGGGAGCCGTCGATTGAAGTGATGAAAAAATACAAACAAGTAATGCTGCATTTGAAAAATAAGGTGCCAGCAAAGGAAACTGATTGGACCAGGATAGATAGAACCACGCAGGAGAGAGACGAGACAGTGCACTCCTATTATGAAAGGCTGTTGCAGGTGTTTAAAACATACAGTGGTATAGATAACATCGAAATGAAGGATATGACGCATTTCATTTACAGGTTTGTAAACGGTTTAAGGCCTGAAATTTGTCAGTGGATAAAGGATAACAAAATTTGTTGGCACTCCAAAAAGATAGACGAGGTCCTGCGGTACGCAAAGTACTGCGAGGACGAGATGGCAGAAAAGAAAAAGGCTCTCAAGGAAAAGGTCATGTGGGCTCAGGTGAAGCTCGCAGAACAGCAGGAAAAACAGTTGAGTAACATGGTCAAAAACACTCAGAACCAAAGTCCTGGGGGTGGGGGAGGAGGTAAGCCCCGGCCCAAAATGAGCAGGGAGGAGGCTATGAAGAAATTTCCCTGTCACCAGTGCGGAGAAATTGGACACTGGCGTAACGAGTGTCCTTATTTGCCTGACGATAACCCCAAAACACCTGATTTAACTCCACAGACGCAGAAAGAAAGACCAAGAAAGACTCAACCACAGGTAAAAACGGTTCAGGTGCCCCGAGCTCCTAAGCAAGTACATAGGGGAAAAGGCTCAGAGGGTGATGAGATAGAAGTCTGGGAAAGCAATGAGAACAGAAATGCAGCAACTTCGCAGTATCTGTTGAATGATACCTTCCTTTGTGATGACCAGTACTGACGGGGCCTGAGAGGGGAGGACGAGGAGTGCGTACTTGGCGCCTCCTTGCCGGTAGACCAGTCTGGACCATACATTGAAGGAAAAGTTGACGGAAATGATGTCACTTTTCTGTTGGACACTGGCGCTACCCGTTCTACTGTGAGAACAGTGGACGTTCCAAACCTACCCCTCTCGGGAGAAGCCATCCAAGTAGTGGGTGTATCTAATCAATTGATTAGTACTCCTGTTACCAAGCCCATGGAGATCTCAATTGGAAACTTTAAGGAAATGCATAGATTTGTCGTTTGCGACACCAGTCCGGTGAATTTACTGGGACGTGATTTGCTGTGCAAAATGAACTGTACCATCTTTTGCACACCAAAGGGGGTTGAAATTCAGACCCCAGATGAAGACGGCATTTATAAATTAATGTTAATCAGACCTGACTCAGAAATTAAACGAATGACCATGCAGGATTTGCCCCAAGAACTACAAGAAGCAGTGAAGCCAGAGGTATGGGACTTTACTGGGAAAGATGTAGGGTTAATGAAAAACGTGGACCCCATACAGATAGCAATCAAGGACAATGCAGTATACCCCAATACTAAACCCTACAGGATGAATGCAGAAGTGAGAGCAGGTGTCACTCTGGAAATACAGAAATTGCTAGAAGGAAACATCATACAGGAAGTAATGAGTAGCCCATGTAACTCACCGATTATGGGCATCAAGAAGCCTAGTGGCAAGTACAGAGTAGTGCAGGACCTACGAAAAGTCAACAAGATAGTAGTCCCCTGCTGCCCTATTGTCCCGAACCCAGCAGTGATTCTGTATCAGATTCCCTGGGATGCTGAGTGGTTCACTGTGATAGACCTGTGTCATGCATTCTTTTCCATTCCCTTGCATCCAGATAGCAAATTTCTTTTTTCATTTGCCTTCAATGGTCACGTGTATGTCTGGAACAGGGTCCCTCAAGGGTACACAGAGAGCCCCTCTATCTTTAATCAGATCTTGAAAAAATGTTTGGAAACTTTGGTCTTACCTGGAAACTCTGTCTTAGTGCAATACATAGACGACCTCTTGGTGGCGTCTAAAAGTCATAGGGATTGTGTGATTGACACCATTGCCCTCCTGAATCATCTGAGTGAGAAAGGACATAAAGTGGCCCCTGACAAATTACAGTTCTGTGCAAAATCAGTGAAATATCTGGGGCACCAGATAGAGAAAGGGGTCAGGAAAGTGACGTCAGAAAGAGTGAGAATAATACAAAAGATGCAGTTACCCCGTACTCAGAAAGAGATCAGAATGTTCCTGGGTGTGATAGGATACTGCAGGCAGTGGATTCTGGGATTTGCAGTCCTGGCTAGGCCTTTGATAAAAATGACCAAGAGAGGAACACCAGATGTTGTAGAATGGGATGATGAAAGCTTAACAGCCTTCACCAAACTGCGAGATTGTCTGTGTACAGCCCCTGCATTGGGAATGCCAGACTATTCCAAAGAATTTGCCCTATTCTGTGACACTCGTGATAATTGTGCATTGTCAGTCCTGACACAAGATCATGGCACAACGAGAAGGCCTGTGGCATATTTCTCTGCCACCCTGGATCCAGTGGCTGCTGGATTACCACGTTGTCTGAAAGCAGTAGCTGCTACCTGCGCAAGTTTAGAGCAGAGTGAGTCCATTGTCATGGGACATCCGGTAACTGTGTATGTCCCCCATGGAGTGGTAATTTTACTGACCAGAACAAAAACTCAGTATCTCACCCCTAGTCGGCTGACTAAATACGAGAGGATTCTTGTGGGTGCTGCAAATGTAAACATTGTTAGGTGCAGTATTTTGAACCCTGCCACCTTACTCCCCGACCCAATGGATATGGAAGGTGGGGTGGATGATGAGCATGATTGCATTGATTTAACAGAATTCAATACCAAGCCACGTCCAGACATTAAAGAAACACCATTGCCTGTGCATGACAAGGAATTATTTGTGGATGGTTCATGTCTGAGACATGAACAAGGAGGCCTGAGTGCTGCCTATGCGGTAGTCTCCTTAACCAAAATTGAAGAAGCAGGTTATCTATATCACATAAAGTCTGCACAAGTAGCTGAATTGATTGCTATGATAAAAGCTTGCCAAATTGGGAAGAACCTACGCATAACAGTGTATACTGACAGTCAGTACTGTTATGGGGTTGTGCATGACTTTGGCCAGTTGTGGCTACAGAGGGAGTTCCTGACTTCATCAGGTACCCCAATTCGAAATGGAAAAGTTGTTCAAGACCTTTTAGAGGCAATCCAGTTACCAAAGGAACTGGCAGTGGTGAAGTGTGTTGCTCATAAGAAGAGCATGGACACTGTATCACTGGGAAATGATTTTGCTGATCGAGTGGCCCAATGGTGCGCCAGAGATCGGTATATCGTAAATCCAAAACGAGGGGGGCCAGGAACCAGCTGCCAACTTCAGGTGTTTGAAGAAGTGCCTACATGGGATGAAGTGAAAGAGTGGCAGCAGGCGGCACCTTGGCAAGAGAGAGAGAAGTGGAAGGAAGATGGGTGTAGACCAAGACGTGTGGATGGTGTCATCTTAGGTCCAACTGGTATGCCTGTGTTACCTAGACACTTACTTAGCACAATGGCGAGATTGATACATGAAGGATCACACATTGGTAGGGACGCCATGATTCTAGTGTTCCAACAGACTTGGTACAGTAAAAAGTTCAGGAAAGTAGCAGAGTCCCTCTGCCAGAGGTGCCTGTCATGTCAAAAGATGAACCCAGGGAAGAAGACTGTGGTGGAACTGGGGAAAATTGGGAGGTCCGGGGGTCCCTTTGTGAGAATACAGGTTGATTTCATCACCATGCCCCGTTGTGAAGGGAAGCGATATGTCCTTGTCATGGTCTGTTTATTTTCAAAGTGGGTGGAAGCTTTCCCTACTCCCCAAAATGACGCAAAAAGAGTAGCTAAGTGTTTATTGAAAGAACTGATACCTAGGTTCGGGGTTCCAGTCACTATTGAATCAGATCAAGGCTCACATTTTCATAATGAAGTGATCGACGAACTCTGTAAGGCCTTTGGAATTTCACAAAAGCTTCACTGTGCCTACCGTCCAGAGGCTTCTGGAGTAGTGGAACAAATAAATGGAACTATTAAAAACAGACTAGCAAAACTGTGTGATGCATCTAAATTGACCTGGGTAAAGGCCCTGCCTCTGGTCCTGATGGGACTCAGAAGTGTTCCTGACCGCAAGACAGGCCTAAGTCCCCATGAAATCATTATGGGAAGAGTGATGAGACAAGCATGGGTGCCAGGAAGCAAACTGTTGAGTATTACTGATGATTTGGTGCTTGAATACTGCAAGAGATTGGGTGACCAAGTGCGTTCTATCTCTCGCCAGATCGGAGAAGACGCCATCCTCAATCCAACGACTCCCCTCCACAAACTGGTCCCGGGGGACTGGGTGAAGATAAAGAAACATACTCGGAAGAGCTGCCTGGAGCCAAGGTGGGGAGAGAAACGTCAGGTGATCCTGGTAACTACCACAGCAGTAAAGTGTGCAGGGGTTCCACGCTGGGTACACGCCAGCCACACCCAGAAGGTATTACCAGACGAGGAGCCTGAAGTCAAAGGGCGTCCAGCAGAGGACTCTGCAGGAGCCAGACCAGAAGTAGCTGACGACGTACAGCCCAGTACCAGTCGAGCTGCAGAATCAGCAGATGTTGGCCCAAGAATAGTTGATAACGAACTACCAGGAGCCCAGCCTGCTGAAGGGGTCCAAGAAGCTGAGCCAGAAGTAGCTGAAGACGAGCTGCCGAGCATATGGCCAGAGGAGTGGATTCCATTGATTGATCTCACTGAAGACCCCATTCGAACAAGTGAGCGACTTTGGGAAGGTAGAGAGTGGACTAGAGAGGAAAAGCAAGGCACAGGCGAAGAACCTCAGAATCTTGAGATTCACATCAAAACTGAGGAAGGAGAAGGTCAGACAGGGACAGAACAAGTGATTGATACAGAACAAGTGAATAATACGGAGCAAGTACTCGAGACTGAACAAGTGAAGGATACAGAACAAGTGATTGATACTCCTCCACTGACTCCTGATATCGGGAAGGGACAGACTAGACATAGCGTAATAGTTCGAGCAGAAGAAAGTCCAGAGATCGAAGTGCTTGAACAGGATCAGATAGGATTAGAAGAACGTGTTCAGGAAACAGAAACAGAGACATTTGAAAAGCAAAAACAAAATTCTCCTGAACAAGGCCAGATTAGTAACCAGGCAGAAGAAATAGATGCTAGCCCTGGAAATAGTCAGATAGAAGAGGAAGAAACTGAAACAGAATCGCCACAAACTAATGAAAACAAAAGGGCAAGAGAAGAAAACGAAGTCCAAGTACCAACTAAAAGACTCAAGAAAAGAAAGCACATTGAGCCTGGATACATAAAGAAATTGAGACTGAGAATAAAAACGGTAGAAGAAAAACGTGCAGAAGAAAGGAGAAGTGCTCGCATAGCAGGACAACCAGAAGACACTTCCAAAAGAAGGAGTGATCGAATAAAGAGACAAAACAAAAAGTACAAGTCACCTGAATGGACACTTGTGTTGGAAGAACTTGAAGATCTTGATCTAACTGACGAGAGCGACGGAGAACCCGTCCCTGAGTACTCTGCCGAAGAAGAAGACGAGCCACCGTGAATTTGCACAAAGTAAGCTACTGGTGTAAAGACACAAAGAGGGGTCGAGAAACTTCTTCTGAGCCAAAATGTCTGATTCAAACGTGAATGGTAGACCTAGTTGCAGTCGTTGCAAAACATGCTGCAAGGTATGTGTATGTAGTATAGTTATACTGATATTACTCTGGATAGGACTAACAGTTTTCATTCCCTTTGCTGTAAGCAAAAACACTAATATTGTCCCTACTGAAATTGTAAATACTGACAGTGAGGAGCTGACAACACAGAGTGTAGCCAGACATGAGAGAGCACTGAGACAAACAAAACCAGACTTAGAAGCATCAGATGAGGGAGAACTACATTATCATGGAATTAAAAATAAGACGCGCTTAAATGTTTTCGCAAACTTGTTAATACACTATGTAGAGACTATGGAAATTGAAGATTGCTATGTCTGCATGAAGCTACCTACCTCTGTAGCTGAAGGCGTGACATACCATCACTTGCCGCTGACAAACGGAATCTCCTGTAGCATTTTAGCTAGTTTATTTTACAAAAGAGGACCGTTACAATACTATTACTCTAATAATGATGTGATCTTTTCTGAGCTTCCTATACGTGGGAACTTGAATCCTGTACATACCAAAAGCGACGTAATACGATATATGGGAGACTACTTTCTGACTATTGGTGATATTGACATAGGTGACGCACACAGAGATAACTTGACTTGTTCTTTGCGTGAGCAGGAAAAGATGTTCCTGAACATGGCAGAGAAAAGGAGAATTAAAATACAAAAGAAAGCAAATGACGAAAGTCAGAAAAGACCAAGGTGGGCAGAGAACATGGAAGGCGCCTCAACTGGTGGGGCGGGTCCTGCTCTGTTGCTGGATTTTGAAAAGAAAGGCAAGCTATGTCTTCACCGCGAGAAGACTAGCTATTATAATAACATTTTCATTGGTTCCAGTGAATGCGAACATAATTACAAGGTAATTGGAGGTTGGGGTTTCAAAAATGGGTCAGAGCCTGTGTTTCCTGGAATTTATTATATTTGTGGGGACAAGGCTTATTTCAAATTGCCGGATCACTGGTATGGAAGTTGCTATTTTGGCATTGTCTTCCCGAAAATATACCATGTGAATGGAGTTGCTGGAAGCAGTGAAAATACTAATGGCTTAGTGCGTAGTAAAAGCGAAAGTATAGGTGAAATAATGGGTAGTATTTTCAGTGCACTGATACCTGGAGTGGGAGTGGTTCTGAACACTCACAGAATTTGTAAATTGTCCACTATAGTGGATGCGTTGTCTACTGACACAGCTCATGGATTTCTGCTGGTCAATACCGAAATGGTTGCGATCAGATCAATGGTTTTGCAGAACAGACTTGCTCTTGATACCTTATTAGCAAAAGAGGGCGGAGTCTGCCGGATGTTGAAGGCGCAACATTGTTGCACTTATATTCCGGACAAAAGTGTGCAGCTCAAAAGATATGTGAAAAACATTACTAATTTGGAAAGGGAACTCAAACCACTCGAGGTTGACAGTGCCTGGAAGAGACTGGTAGATGGTCTCTCAAATGTAGGTCATTGGTTTGCTAGCATAGGTAAAAGCTTATTGTTTAAGATACTGATGCCAATTGGAATTATAGGTCTTATCCTATTTTTCATATTTGCTTGTTGCAAATGTCGCAAACACACCGGAAAGCATCAAGTGAATGCCAGAGGAGTGAAACGAAGTGTGGATGAGCTTGAATTAGAGGAAATGAATAATCAGATATACAAAAGGGTGAAGAATTCTCACCCTACTAAAGATGAGAAAGAAAAGTTGAGCAAATTGTTGGAAGAGATAGAGATGTATAAGGTGTGAGAAGTTGGCATCTGGTTCCATTTATTTTGTGATGATAGTAAATATCATCAAAGAGGGGATTGATGAAGCAAAGCTTCGCATATTTTGCGACTTGCCGAATTCATGAACCTCGTCTATGTGTAATCCAGTAATAAGTTGTACGTCTTACTAACGTTTATTCTATGTTTAAACGAGGTTTCCCGACGCTTGCCTATGTGTTTTACTAAAATAATTAACTCGAGTATTTTAAAAATGGCCGCTGCTTGGAAGTAAGTGTCTGCGCATGCGTCAGTCACACTCACGTGTCCTGATGTGTTTGCAGAGTTGGAGGGAAATAGATGCGCATGCGTAATACATAGCTTTGCCAGTAACGTGGTACTGCTCATGCCACTGCTCTTGTGTCTGTTTATATGTAGCTAACATTTAGGTTGCATAAGTATATTTTATAGTGATAAGTTGAAAGTACAAACCCTGTGATGTGTTTTCATAATGTTATTTCTATGTATTAATTTGTTCTCGCTTACTTTTCATGTACCGCGGGGAATGGGGGTCTGACTGAACTGAATGCCATCTTGGAGGGCCTTTCTGCGCATGCTCCTCCATCTGGGGAACTGACAGCCTTGACTGGTGGAACTTGGCCAGCTGGCAGAGATGGGCAAGATGCTCCTGAGAACTGACCTGAAAACCCAGGAAAATGGAGCCATGTGTCCCTACTCGGCAACAATGTTAATTGTCAATTGTATTTCTCTGCAGTTTCTCATGGGAACCCCAATCTTGCTAGGCGGTACCCAAAGATGCAAATTAGGCATCCAAATAGTGTGTTATGATTGGTGTGTTACCCAAAGCCTACCTTAGGACCAATCCAAATTGAGGGATTCTGACACTTTGCAACATTGGGGGGTGGTACACCGTCCCCAAACTGTATATCTACCCTGGGTTCACCTAGGGAAATTGTCCGACTTGTCTGGTTTAGCTGACCTGTCACTGACCCATCATACTCAATAGGTGACTGGAGATACAGAGCGCTGCGGAGCACTCTGTCCGAAATTGACCATAGACTAAGGTTCTACTGAACCTTAAAGTGCTGGCGAAGCACTTTGCTGGGAGTTCGCTGATCCAATCGGGGTCTTGATCGATAGCTGCAGAGAGGGTGGAGCACAGGCGTTGCTTCCAAACTGCGGGTGTGGTCCTGTCCTGAGCGGTCCTGTCCTGAGGGTTTGCTGTCCTGTCCTGAGGGTCCTGTCCTGATTCCTAATCTGAGGGTATCCGGTCCTGTCCGGGGTGTCCATTCTTCACCTGCTGTCCTTTGAGGGGTATCCTCCTTGAGGGATTCCTGTCCTTAACTGACCCGTGGCCAGGGTTTGGTTTTCACACCAGTCTAGGTAAATATTGCTCTAAATTCTTTGAACTTGCACCTTCCTAATTTTCTGTCCTTTGCTTTAATAAAGACACACCTTTGCACATGTTGATTTTTCCATGCTTTTGCCGCAACTATTGAAACGTAAAGTCAATTGCATATTTTCTTAACTTGATCCTATGTTATCCTACCTTTTAGAAATCATATTTTGCATTGCAGTTTGTCATTTTCTGATATGGTCTAGAACGGCCTTACTTAAACTATCTAAAGAATTTTTACCTTAAATGCATAGCGTTTCTTGTTGCATCTCATATTAGTATTTTCATGATTACCCTGACTTTATTCCTCTATAGTTATGTACTCTTCATTATCTTGGTTATTGATTGTCTCATTCTTGTAAACTTAATGCTCAACGAAAACGAACTTTAGATAAAGCTTTTAAAACTTCCAGTTGTCCGTGGTCATTTACAAACAGTATTGAATGTCATTTTGGGTTGGTATTTTGCTGCCTTTCCTTTTACAGCTAGCTCCCTGATCTGTTGAGGTCATAGGTACCCGTGTCGGTGGATGGTAAGTCGGGTACGCTGAGTAATAACAGTAGGGAAACACACACAAATTGGTAGAGCCCGTGAAGTCGCCCGATCAATGTATATGGTAAATTGAAAGTATATGGGCCCTGAAGCCGGAAACGGCGAAATTATTGGCTGGGTGACCTCGCGCGCTCTATCAAAAAAAAAAAAAATTCTTATTTGTTACATATTTAGTGGTGCTAGTTGTTTGTATATAATTATGTAATTATGAATAATTCCTGAGTGAAATACTGTTCTGTGCTTTAAATTTGTTTAACCGAATAAAGCAAATTTTGATTTTGACTTTGTATAGAAAAATATCTGGGAACCCCCGGAAAGACACCAACCTCTAAATCAACTCACTCAAACTACTATTCACTCAAAACAGGCATACCAGGTCAATCCGGAGGTGGCAGTCCTTCTGCCATCATAATGAGCCTCTTTGACTTTTACTGGGAAGTGTAATGGTTCCATAATTGATTAAAGTCTTTGCTTGAGGAGCATTTTACCTCTGATGACAGGCTCAGAGGTCCTTATATCAGTCTGCAGTGATCACAATCCACGAGTTACCCTGATTGCGGTGCCTTTAAAGCATCATGTGGCTGTTATTAGGAGTAATCAGTTGTTAGCTACCAAGGATGTCGCCTAAAGGATGGTCTGGTGATCTTCTGACATGAGCTTGGTCATAAACCAGGTGGTTATTTCTAGTATGGACCAGATGAACTCATGAATCTTTAATTCATCAAGCACCCTAACTGTATTAGACTGTTTCACTGATCTCTTATCATGTTTTAAACATATATATACTAGACCAGTGGGTAAGGTTCCTTCTCAAGAGAAATCCTGGTGTGAGAAAGATTGCAGGGTAGACAATGAAAGATTGCATAGTGCGCTAAAGCAATCCCTGAGAGATAAGAGTTCTCTCCAAGTCTTTAGAAAGGCATATGCTTTGGCACTAAAATGGAGAAAAGCAGCTATCAAAGATGAGAAATGGGAGGCTATTGTTGCCACTTTTCAAGAAAAAGATACATAGGCTTTCTGGAGGGTGGTGAGAACCGGCTTAGCCCCCGATTCATCCTCTAGTAAAGTTACTGCTCATATTACTGCTGAGGCATGGATAGACCATTACTCTGCAGTTTATTCAACTATTGAGGATGTGTCACCCGATGATAGTTAGCATGGTTACTCATTATGTGGTAACCTTACTTTTTATGCTGAAGAAGTTGCTTAAGCTATTCAAAATAGTCCATGGAAAAAGGATCCAGGCCCAGATGATGTTCCTCTTGTTTAAAGTGGATCCTGAGTTTCAGCCTCCTATACTACTAGGGCTTTTAATGCAGTTTGTCAGGAGGGGGTCTTTCCTTCATGGCGAATGTCAATAGTTATTCCGATTTTTAGAGAGGGTAGTATAAATGACCTTAGAGTTATCACCCTATATCTCTTCTTGATTCTACAACTAAGATAATAGGTAGAGCAATTTTGGAACAACTTCTTTCTTGGGTAAAGGAGAGAAATGTTTTATCTCAGTTACAATATGGTTCAGAAAAGGCCTTAGGACAATCGAACAGTGTATTAATTTATATCTTATAGTGGCCAAATGTAAATTGGCTAAAGGTGCCCCAACTCATCTCGCATTTATGGATCTGTCGAGCAAATTCAATTGTGTTCACAGATCCAAATTATGGGCTACTATGGTGGCTATGGGCCTCGAGGAGGTGCTGGTCTCCCTCCTTAGACTTCTTCATCAGGATCTTTTGACCTCTGTAAGGTTTGGGAATGTGGGGGAGTGCTCTCTATTCTTTAAAGTTAGACATGGCATACGTCAAGGATGTGTACTCACCCCATTCTCTTTCTGCTTTATACAAATGGCCTAGAAGATGTGTTTGTCAATGCTGGGGCTGATGTTCCATGTGTTGGGACAAAAGCCATGCCCGCTTTATTATACGCGGACGAAGCAGTTCTTCTTGCCAAGACGGCCAATGTTTTAAAGATTTTAACTTCTAGTTTCATGCCTTTTATGAAGAGGCTTGATTTAGAAAACACTTTTACTAAAAATTTTACAATGGTGTTGTTGTGTAGTTCCCAGGAATCCCCAGGACCTGCTCCTTTTGGATGACCTAAACTGAGGGCTTGGTGTCTAAACCGATCCCAGACACCCCCACAGGTAATGTCAGACATTAGATCAGCTAGCTCTACAGTGAAACTACCACGCCCTGTATCTTACAGTGGTGCAGGTAGTTTCTGGCAACCACTGATCATGATAACCCTGATTCATCAGGGATCGTGGATAACAGTACAATACTTTTCGCTCTGTTACTCGTGCTTGCTTACTCTCAGAAAATACACAAGATGGCAATTAGAATGTTTCAATAAGTATTTATTGGTCCAGTGTCAGTCTTGTGTAAAACATATTTGCTGCGATAACCAGGAGACTTCTGTCTCCTGATTACGAAAGTAATCACAAGTACTAATAAGGAAAAGAGTAGATACCTTTCTACCATGGTGCTAAAAAGAGGAACATATACAGTTCAGATAAAATAATATCATTTGCATATTCTCAAAATGCATGCCCTAAGTAATTTGCCTAAATGTACCTAGCCTGGATCTGTATGTGTAGCATGTATGTAGCCAAAAATCCCCTAGGGAAGGACCATCCCCCTCACCTGATGGTAAATAATGAAGGACCCAATCTCTGCTCCGTGGATGACACCCCGCAAGGGATGTCAGACTGCTGCGTGTTGAAGATTCAGCATGCAGGACCTCGTTTCAGCTTGGAAGGAATTCTCCTCTAATTTGCAGGGGGGAATAAGCGTCTTATATACTAGAGTGGTCACTCTAGGGTTTCTTCTAGAATCAATATGTTTTGAAAACAGTCACAGCTGTTTTGAAAACAATCATAAATGTTTTTCCCAACATATGCGATCATGCACAGCTGGCTGTTGGCCAAGGATGAAAAAAGTGGTGACCCTCATACAGAATAATAATGTCTTGCCTGAGGGCATTTTTATATCCATCAGGTACAGGGAATAAGATAGAATACCTACAGCCTGGTGTTGAAGAGACAGGAGCAAGCTACTAGGTAAAAGGTCACCTGTTTCAGAACCGTTATAGTCGTGTGGATGGGACAAGGTATGTAAAAAGGGTTATGCATGACAGGACTAGCCTAAAGAACATGACAGTGTGTGGCCCTAGTAATGCCAAATTATAACTCTAAATATAGGAGAAAGAAAGCTGGATAAGTTGAGTTCCTTCCAATACCTTGGCATGAATTTTGATGATGCCTTCAGGTAGTCCCCTTGTCTTAGAAGCTAGTTAGCACGCTTTACTCATGTAGTTGGCATTACCTTCTCTGTTGCTGCTTGTTTTGGAAGAAAACCGGTTGTGCCTATATTGGAAATTTATAAAAGGAAGTGTATACCAACCATAACATATGTTATGGGTATTTGAGGCTGCAGAGATTTTGGGAAAATTAAGGTAGAGGAGAGCAGGTTTTGTTGTCGCCTGTTTGGAGTTCCCCCTTCGACTTCACATTACTGATCGCACCTGGAACTAGGGCTGGATTATTTTGTAGACTTTCTTAACGCTGCCCCTCTGACTCTTTGGTGCTCAATATCAGTGAATAGTGTAGCGGATTTCAATAATGCTATTATAAGAGATTGCTTTTCTTGTGACAATGGTCTTAAACTACCATGGTTGAAGTATATTAAAGATTCTTTTCTGTCACTGTGTTGTGTCCATTTATTTCTGAACCCTGAGGCCATAACAAAAAAATACAAAGACTGGGTTGAGAATTGTTTTGTAATCATAAGCAGGCCTCTAGGGAGGTGGTGGAGGTGCTAAAACCAGTTGTGAGAGCCTATTGTGTAATTTAGATGACCAAAGGGACTGCACCTTATTTATCTGTCATAAAGGAATGTTTAAGGATGTACAATGTTGACAAGTTTTAGATTGGGCTCAATATGCTTGTTGCTTTGTTTCCCACTAGGGCAATATTCCTCCTCAGATATATGTTCTTGCCCATGTGATGAGAATTTGTCCCAGCCTTTTATGCTCTTTGTATTTTCCAGCAGATTTTACCTTCAGTATGCCAACATTTTATTTTTTACTCTATTACATAGGTTTACATTTTCTAAATGTAAAGTTGCTCTCCTTTTTTTACCTAAACTTAGCTAGTTGGATACCTGTGTTTGGGTCGGATGCTTCGTGAACTGCATCCTGGCTTAGAAGAAAAGAATGTTCTTTTAAGGTTGCTATGTTGTGCATGTAATGTATACAATACTATCTACCTGGTTGATCTTTATCTGCTATCACTTCTTTTGTACAACTGTAGTGCTTGACATCTTATTTTTTGGTATGCTGCTATACTTTGTACTATTCATCTAGGTTCACTATTGCCTGCTGTACTGAGGTATAACAAAAATAGTGCACCTTTTGACAAAGAAATATCAAAAGCAAGGTTCTTATTGTTACATGTTTTTAGTGATCTATCCATTTTTAACCATACTGTTTGTATTTATATCAATATTTTTAATTCATGGTTATTTTTTAAATTATTGTGTATCTTTTATGATCCATTTTTTTAGATCAAATGAAGAGTGAAATAAATGAAGCCCCTCTTTAAATGCTGATTTCACAAAAAACATGCTTTCTGAGTAAACTTCTAAGTTTTTTCCAAAATTGATGTAATTCTGTTCAGCCAGTTTTTGCGCATCAGAGAGCAAAGAAGGCTAAGTGAATTAACATGGGAAATCACACTTTTTGGACCACCCAAAACAAAACACGCACTCTTATAACTGAGTGCAAAAAACAAGCCACTCCAATTGGAAATATGAGTGCATGTTTTGTTTGGGTATAATTAAGCGGCGATGCCTGTGTAAGAGCCCCAACTCACTAGGCTGTGCGTTTTCAGTATCATGTAGTTTTGAACTGATATGTTCTACTGCAATTATGGTATGAGCCCGGCAGTATGGCGGGGGCATCCTAATTGCAGTGGTGGGTCCGCCGCATGTGTGGCAGGGGGTCCCGAACTCTGCAACGATGGTGGGCGGACTCGGGTCCGCCCGCCATCGTAATGTGCCACTTAGTCTTTTTTTCAGTTTCTATGTGTTTTCACATTTAAAAACAGACCACTCTGTATATCATGTGATCAAGACCTGTGTTATCGAAACGCATAATGGACTGTCCACTGGAATAAAATACTTGTTGGGGAGTGGCTCGTTTTTTACTCCTGGCAATATATGTGCGCTTTTCGTTTGGATATAATTAAGTGGTGTCGCCCACATATGATCCCCGACCTACCAGGCTGGGCATTTTCAGTGTCATGTGGTTTTGGAGTACAGATATATCTATAGCTATATATATATAGATAGATAGATAGATAGATAGATAGATAGATAGATAGATAGATAGATAGATAGATAGATAGATAAATAGATAGATAGATAGATAGATAGATAGATAGATAGATAGATCAATAGATACATAGATAGATCAATGCAATACCTCCGAATCCGCTCAACTCAAATGTCAGTTTTTCTAGCCACGTTTTTTAAACATGTTTTTTTATCAAAACATAACAGTCAGCAGGCGTCAAATCATATTGCATTAGCTACTAGAAGTTCTGCACAATCAAGACAATCAGTTAGAAACACTAGTTAATGAATGTAGTGCACAACCCTTTATACCTTTCATCATGGTAGTAGGGCCCTGGTATAAAGACCCTTCACATCATTCCTCTATAATCCCACCACCAGGACTAAATTTCCCCCCATTTCTTTCTAGCAACAGTTCTAAGCATAGGATCAGCACAGTGCCATCCATGAGGAGCAAAAAAGAGACAAAATCCTTTGTCATTTCTACAGCAAAGTCTATAAGCATAGGATTAGCACAGTGTCATCCATGCCAAGCTGTAAAATGGCAAAAGCCTTTTACCACTCCAGGCACAGTATTACAGCTTTGGATTGGGAACATTTCATCCAAATCAACCTGGAAGTAATAAAAGCAACCCCTGACACGTAGTATTTCGCTATCATTCAGCTCTTCCGAGAGGATTAGCTTTTCCAGAAACAATGAAGCACCCATTATAAGTCAAAGCAATACCCTTGCAGGCTTAGAGTGCTGCATAAATTATACAAAAAAGAAGCAGAGAACTTTATGTAGTGGGCAAGTTTAGGTGTAGAGTATCTTCTGTACAGAGCACCCTACAACGCCAGTGACACTTTGAATCTGATCACCTTAAATGTCTGTTTTTCTAGCAAACTTTTGAAAGCATAGGATTAACACAGTGCCATCCATGTCGAGTTAGAAAGGAACAAAGGGCCGTTAAACCGATTTTACCATTTCTAAAATACTGAATTTTACCGAATCGGTATTTTAGAATCGGTAAATGGTATGTAGAAAAAAAATCGGTAAAAAATACCGAATCGGTAAAATTCGGTATCGGACAATCGGAAAATACCGATTCTGTATTTACCGATTCTGTATTTACCGAATCTGTATTTACCGATTCGGTATCCTCCATGCATTCCTACGGGGCTTTTGCCTCATAGGAATGCATGGGGCATACCGAATCGGTAAATACCGAATCGGTAAATACTGAATCGGAAAGCAAACAAAAGTGAAACTTGGAAAGGCAGCTACCACCCTCCCCCTCCCTCCCAGGAAGTGGCTACACAGGCAGCTGCAACTAATTAGAAGCCCCTGGAAAGGCAGTTGGAGCAGAGCTGAGTCACTGAGCAGCAGAAAGGGTTTGGTGCACTTTTAAAAGTGTAAAATGGCAAGCAGCAAGGAAAAAGAGCAGCCTGAGAGGAGGAGGAAACTGAAATTCAGCAGCTTGGAGTTGCAGGTCCTTGTTGAGGAGGTGGTGAAGGTGCACCACAAACTCTTTGGCAGGCAGTCCCTCACTGTGGCAGTATCTACCAAAAGAAAAATCTGGCTGGAAATTATGGACAAAGTAAATGCAGTTGGGGTGACCACCAGAGACACAGAGGACCTGAAAAAACGATTTTATGACCTCAGGAGCCAAACCAAAAAGAAATTGGCTGAACATCACAAGCAGGCATCAAAAACTGGTAGAGGCAAGAACCCAGCACCCCCCCTTACTGACCTGGAGGAGATGGTGGCCTCAACCATTGAACCGGACAGTGTCTGCGGACTGGGAGAAGTAGACAGCTCAGCCAGAGCTGCAAGCAAAAAAGGTAAGAGACATGCACAGCATTCCCCCCATACCATCATCCTTACCTGTACCCTTTGTGGCCAAGTGAACCCCAGTCCAGTACTGCTAGCACTATACAGGGCCAATGCATGATGCGATATGTAGTCAAGAGATGTAATAACATGTCATACAGCACAACAACAAACTAGTGAAGGAAATGACTGCATAGAGAATATAGCCAATGTGATACATATTTAATTGTAGTGTCTGTGAGACAGTAGCGCTTAGCTAATGTACGCTCATATGTCCACAGGTGAAACGTCTCGCAGGCACTCGCAGGAGACTGAAGGCATACCACCTGAGAGGGAGGAGAGTCAGGAAGCAGGTCCAACTACCCACACCGTGCCACAGGACACAGGTGCATCAAGTAGCCATCCTCCTGCACAAGACTCAGAAATGCCTCATGATTTCCTGGCGTCCCCTGACAGATCTCAATCGCCTCTGTTGCTGTCATCCCCAGAAATGCCGGCATCACAGCATGATCCCACACCTGCATCACAACCCAGCAGGAGGCATGTTATGTCCCCACTCCTAGAAATGGAGTCAGCAGCAGCTGACATTGAGGGCGACGAAACACACAACTTGCCTGCCGATGTCAGCTCTGGTACAGCGCACTCCAGAGCAGGGGTGTCCCATAGTGGTGCAAGACGCCGCAGAATCCTTGAGAGGCCAGCAGATGCACCAGTTGAGGGTCCAAGTGTGTTCCGTGGTCTTGAGGGGAGCATGGTGAGAATACAGAGGATGCAGGGAAGAGCCATCCAGGCATGCCAACGACAAATGAGGTCCCTGAACAGCAACATAGGGGAAATAGGAAAGGGCATCAGTGAGCTGGTACAAGTCAACAAAGAGATGGCAGCAGAGATGCGCGGAATTGGCAACTCGGTGCAGCTGCTATGCACCAAACTAGACACTGATTTCGAGGCAAGGCGCAGAGAAAGGCAGCGTGGTCATGGGCTAAATAAAGCCATCAACCGCCTGGCCACTGCCACATCCCTGTCATGCAGGAGAAGCTCTAACATGCAGGAGGCTATGACCCAAAACACCAATGACGTCACTAGGGGCACGGGCAGGATGACCAGTGCTCTTGAGGCGCTGTTGAATGCCCAAACTGCACATACAGCTGCTCTGTATGTGCCTATAAGTGAGGAGAGCACTAGCAGGAGCAGCATAGGAAGCACCCTTGTACCTGAAACAAGGAGGAGCAGGCGCCACGCTGAGGCCACAGGCCAGCAAGACAGTGAGCAGGGTGAGCAACCTACAGGTGTTACAGGGAAGCGAGGAAGGAAATTACTTTTAAAGTTCATGGTGAGGTGAACCAGGACTGACATCATTGCAGTTAAATACTTTTTGTTGCACAGTTGTGCTTTAATAAGCTACCTCATTACCAAATTAAAATACATTTGGTGCATACTCCACCTGTCTGTGTCTCTTCACTTACTTAAAAGTAGTTGCGTGTGATCTCATCCCGCCTGTGTCTGCCATCAGTTGGTGTTGCAACTCCAGATGTGTGTGGTTCAGGCACTGCTTCCTCATCATCATGGTCCTCATAATCTGAGAGATCCACTGCTGTGCCCTTCTTGACCGCAAGGTTGTGCAGCATAGCACAGGCTGCAATCATCTTGCAGGAGATAATTGGTGTGTATTGGCGGGCAACTCCAGATGCGTGTGGTTCAGGCACTGCTTCCTCATCATCATGGTCCTCATAATCTGAGAGATCCACTGCTGTGCCCTTCTTGACCGCGAGGTTGTGCAGCATAGCACAGGCTGCAATCATCTTGCAGCAGATAATTGGTGTGTATTGGCGGGCACCTCCACTCTTTTGGAGGCAGCGAAACCTGCTCTTCTACATGGAAAAGGTGCGCTCAACAATGTTTCGGGTTGTTTTGTGTGCCCTGTTGTATCTCCTCTGACTTGGTGTTGTAGGGTTGAGGTTGGGAGTGAGGATGAAGGACCGGAGGGCATATGCACTGTCCCCTAATGGCAAGAGAAAAAACATTACTCACATGCACACACACACATCCACCTGTAATACGTATCAAGGGAGTTTCACACAGTGTGTTACCTAGCAAGTATCTTTCACCATATTCCCCGCTGTCAGGCGTGCGTAGATCCCACTGTTTTGGTAGATGTAGGAGTCGTGGGTATTCCCGGGGAATTTGGCTACTAGGTCAGTGATCATGTACTTGGAATCACAGATCACCTGTACATTTATGGTGTAGGTGGACTTCCGGTTCCGATAAATGTACTCTGTGGCAGCAGGTGGGCATATTGGTATGTGGGTACCATCAATACAGCCAATTATGTTTGGGAAATGCACCATCTGATAAAAGTCTGTCTTTGTCTTTAGCATTTCTGCATGCGTTGCAGGGAAGCTGATGTAGAAATGCATTCTCTGCAACATGGCATCAAGGAATTTTTTGAAGAAACGTGACAGACAGCTCTGGGACACCCCACCTACCGCAGCAACCACACTCTGGTAACTCCCAGATGCAAGCAGGTGTAGGCTGCACAGCACCTGCACATGCGGTGGGATGGCATGTGCCCTTGTGGTTGGATGTTCCAATAGTGGGTGTAGGTCCCTGATTAGGTCCAGGATTGTTTGGGGAGCCAGCCTGTACCTTTGTAGCATCTCTGGCTCAGTAAGCTGGAATAGAGTGATCCTCTGCCTGTACACCTGCTCCTCCCTCCTCCAGACCCTCTCTCCTTCTGCCTGTAGCCGTATCCGCCTCGCAATGACATAGAATGCCGCCATTCTGGTGACAATGTTGCATTTTGGGGCCTTTTTTATACCATGCACCTGTTTACCACCTGATTTGAATCCATGGTAAATACCGACTCTTAAATACCGAATTTCATGCAAATTCGGTATTTAAGAGGTTTCCTACATCTCAAAAACTCATTTTTACCATTTCTTATTTTCCGAATCGGTAAATTTACCGATTCCGTAAGGTTTCCGATTCGGTATATTTTCCGATTCGGTATATTTTCCGAATCAGTAAATTTACTGATTCGGAAACTTTACAGAATCGGTATATTTTCCGATTCGGTATATTTTCCGAATCGGTAAGGTTTCCGATTCGGTAACTTTACTGATTCGGTAATTTTAACGATTCTGATGTTTTTGGGTCCCCTACATCCCAAATGCCCAATACCGGTCGGTAACGGCCGAAAATCGGTAAATTCGGCCGTTACCGACCGGTATTGGCCTACCTACATCTGGCCCATAGTCTTTTGCCGCTCCAGGCACAGTATTGAAGATATGGATTGGTAAAATGCCATCCAAGCCAACCTGAAATTAATAAAAGCAACCCCTGACTCATGGTTTTGTATTTATTTAATGCTTGGTGTTCTACACACAGATCTGGAATTTCAAGTAGAGCAGCTCACCTCTAGGAAGTCACAGCTCAGACATGAGTGTGAGCTTCCTGCCATATATATTTAGAGTGAAAGAGGTGATGAATGATTATCACAAGTCTCATTTCTTTAATAGCTCTGTTCTCACTGTTCCCTATCTTTGGAAATATCTGCTGTCCCATCTTTGCTAGAGTACCATGTTCTTCATTTTATGTCTTCCAAAAGCCACCTCCATGCACGCTAATAAACCAGAACCAGGGATGCATCACCTACTCCAGTACCCCCACAATATGCAGCTGCCCACTTCAAGCATCACTGAAATTAATCACCCCGTGAGCTAGATCACCGTAGGGTACCTCATAACCTCCCACCAAGCCCTGCATGGTAAAATGAATACGGCAGACGGTTGTAATAATGCACTGTGCTCTGTTGCAGTGTGTGCATGTGTTTTATTGGTCTGCCTAAAGTACTCGGCACAAAGAAATTGGATTAAATGCATAGGATGGTTTCTTTGTGAGCACAAAGGTAATCCCAATAACCAATATTAACCACCAACCACTGGATTAAACACTAACCTTCGGCTCTGGAATAGTGTACTACTCACAGTAAAGTGCTTCAACACCTCATCAGGGGTAGTACGTGCTATTTAAATGCATTTACAATACATTGAACTGTTTCAGAGAGCATTGCAGCTGAGCTCACACGAGGGAGGAGTAGATTGCATCATCTTGCCTTCTCCTTGTTTGCCTTTAGATGAGGAGCACGTGCATTGTGAAGGGCTCATTCATCTGCCTTCTACACAAGCTGCCAGGTTTCTACACATCGTTTTTTTTAAATACTTTCCTCAAGTCTATTAATTTCACCACTGATACTAACTATCCTCAGTAATGCTGCAATGAAATTTTAGTTTGAGAAAGCTGCTGTTTAGGCCAAGCACCTTCAAAGCTATTTTATGCCACAACTGACTAGGTACATGTTGGGAACAGAGACATATTTGATTCTGGTTTTATGCCTGATTATCAGAGTTGACAAAATACTCATATTTTAGCTCTGAATTGTTCTTATTTTTAAAGGGCATATGCAATCTCCATTAGCAGAAACAATTTTGGTTGGTGTAATTAATACAGAATCATTGATCTTTTTATGAAAGCAAATTCATTTTGAAACACAGAAAATCATTAATAATTTTAGTAGATAACTAATTGGCACCAGGAAAATCAAAACACTACCTTTTATTAACACTACTAGGTTTTCTTTCTGGTCTCCAATGAAGATAGTTTTTAAATTCCAAATAATCAGCATTTTCACTTAACTACAGAAACCTTTGTTCATTGTGGTATTAACCTCATTGGGAAATTGATGACTTCAACTGTGTAGGGATGGGAGCTAGCTAAGGTTGTAAACTTCCCTATGAACTGATGTCACACTCACTCTCATGTTAGATTTGGTGGTCTCTAGTTGGCAGAGGTAGGTTCCTGTGACCAAATAGGGACCCTTGCATCTAGTCAGGGTAAGGAGATACACACCTTAAATAACCCTGTTCACCCCCTTGGTAGCTTGGCACGAGCAGACAGGCTTATCTCAGAGGCAGTGTGTAAAGCATTTGTGAACGCATACCGTAACCCAGTGACAACAATACATTTGGACACCACACAAGTTGTAGTATAAAAATAAGTATTTTTATATAGACTTAAACCAAGACCACAAACGACAAAAATCCACAATACTGAACTTAAAAATGGTAGAAATAGGTCAGTTCTCTTAAGATGTAAAAAGCGACACTTTGAGTTCAATGTACTAAGAATGCGTAACGCTATACAATGAAAGGGTTGCAGGGTAGGAGATGCATTGGTTCCTTACACCCAAGAACGGTGATGCGTCGGGTCCCTACTGATGCGCAGGGGATGCGTTGGATCTTCTCGCTGTGGGGAGGTGATGCGTTGGTTTCTTACTGCGCTTCCATAGCGATGCAACCAGCAGTGTCGTGATGCGATGAAGATCTGGTGCAATTAACAAAATGGCATCTACTTCTTGATGCGACACGATGAGTGCGCACCCAAAGGCTGTGCGGCCACTCAATAATTCTTCTGAGCCGCGACAGGCCCTGCTATACGCTTTCCGGTAATGCGGCGATGTCTGATGCGACGTCGGGCGATGCGAGGGGCTTCGGCAACGATGTGACAGCTGCAGTGGCGACACGCTTTCCCAGCGATGCGACAACAGCGGCTGCAGCAGCGACACGCTTCTCCGATGATGCGGCGGCGTCTGGTGCGACATCGATCCCCCTCTTCAGCAATGTGAGGCACTTCTGCATTGCAAAGCAATTGCGGCAGTTCAGAAACACACTCCTTCTCCATGAGTCGCGCTTCTAGCTCCTTGCGACATGCAGTCCCTCAGAAAGCCCAACACACATGTAGGCACTTCCAAAGACCTCTTGGGAAGCTGAAGGGTGAAGTGTGTTGTCCCTGAGACTTCAGCAGGAGGCAAGCTCTATTACAAGCCCTTGGAGATCCCTCACAAGTTGAATGAAAGTAGCACAAAAGTCCTTTTTCCTCTTGTTGGCAGTTAGGTAACCACTGTAGGACAATCCCTCACACTTAGGGATAGTCTCTCCTCAGTCTCTCTGGTTCCTCTCCTCAGCAAAGGTTTCTTCTTGTTTCCCAAAAGTGATCTAAAGTTCTGGGGTCTGGGTCCCCCTTTTTTACACAGTTTCTCTTTGTTGTTTGAAGGCAGAGAGGCCTTTGCCTAGTCCAAACCAGTTCTGTCTCTGTACTCTGTTTACTTGACTCCTTCTTTCCTTTCACAGTGCAGGGCAGGGACATCAGGCGCACCACAGGAGGTTGGAGCCAATATTGTGGAGGGAAGGCACAGCCCTATTCAGGTCCCAGGTGCAACTCCTCCCACCCATCTACATGCAGGTCTCTCTATTCAGCCCTGTGCTGACTCACCCTGTCTCCTGGAATCCCCCAGCCCCGGTCACTCAAACTCCAGACAAGAAATACACAACCTAGCAGAGGCAGGCTTGGATAATTAGACAAGAAAATATCTACTTTCTAAAAGTGGCATTTTCAAACACAGAATATTAAAACCAACTTCACTAAAAGATGCATTTTAT
The DNA here is from genome assembly GCF_964261635.1 of Lissotriton helveticus. NCBI lineage: Eukaryota > Metazoa > Chordata > Amphibia > Caudata > Salamandridae > Lissotriton > Lissotriton helveticus. Next base: position 290,663,024 of record NC_136069.1, on the reverse strand, counting down.
CATTCTGAGTTCAGGCATACTAAACTTGAATTTCTATACAGCTCCCTGAGTCAGTTAGGATTAAAAGATGTAATAATCAAACTGCCCATTCTGGCCCATGGGGAACAGGTAACCTTGCAATAGTGAAAAAAATGGCTGTAATTCACTATTAGGACATGCCACACACACCAGGGCATGTCCTACCTTATACTTACAATGCACCTTGCACTTGGGCCTACCATAGGGGTGACTAATATGCAGAAAAGGGAAGGTTTAGGGACTGGCAAGTGGGTGCACTTGCCCAGTCAACATGGCAGTACCAGACTGCACACAGACTCTGCAATGGCAGACCTACGACACACTTTTACAGGCTGCTTCCATGGGTGGCACAACCAGTGCTGCAAGCCTACCAGCAGTATTTGGTTTACAAGTGCACATTCAGTGCACTGAACTAGGGTCTGACAAGTAAACAAAACCAGCCAATCATGGAGTAACTAATCCATACATCAATTTTACAATAGGGAGAGCATATGCACTTTAGCACTGATCAGCAGTGGCAAAGTGCCTAGAGTCATAAAACCAACAAAACAGGTCAGACAAAATACAGGAGGTAGGCAAAACGTTTAGGGATGATCCTGCAACAAGGGCAAAGTCTGACACTCATATCAGAGCATTTTCTTCAATGTATTTTCTTGTCCAATGTATGTATTAGGGATAAATGAATGTGAGCCATTGCTAGCTTGTGTGACAAAGAAGAGGACACAGCAATGTTTTTGATTTTTAACTGATTAAAAATGTCTTTCAGAAGCAGGTAAACCTTTCAATCTGAGCATTGGAGGTTGCTACATTCTCTCCACTTGGTAGCCATGAATCTTGAATGAAATTATAGTATACAGTATCGCTACCCATGTGTCCTCATGATGGAGGTACAGATGGGCATCTAAGAATGGTTTATATTATACTTTAGCATTAGTTAACCATTTCAAGATACCCAACATGTTGCATTTTTTACTGATAAACTAATAATAAATTGTAATAAAGGACACAAGCATTGGCATCTAGCGCCAAGACACCTGCGGGTATTCGTGCGCTATATAAATTCCATTAACATTAACATTCCCAAAAGCTCTGTTGCCAAAGTCAGAACGGTTGGTTGTGTCAATGCTTGTTGGTTTTAATGGGACTTTGGTTCCATGGATCAAAATATCTGCTATCTTGTAATAAAAAAATACAGTTTTTTGCCCTTTAGGCCTCCCCTACTCCCACCAGTCCTAGCGCGTAAGGGTGTCCTTATCCTACCCCGAAAAGTTTTTTTTGTTTACTTTTTTAAGGACTGGCTCCCTGAGTCCTATAAGGGCTGCTGCTAAATCTTTGTTGATGTGTTAGCAGCCAATAGGATCTTATCTTTAGCTCTGCCAAGTCGCAGACCCTCCACATTGTGATGTATGCAAACATTTTGAATCTTAATTTCTCAAAAACCACTGGATGGATCTACACCAAATGGCAACAAACACACTTTTTTGGCCAAGATCTAGCTCTCTGCCAAATTTGGTGTAATTCCCTTCTGCTGGTTTTGCGGTACCTATTGAAAATTGCATGGGGAATCCTCTTTTGCCCCCCCTTTTTTTTATTGGCTGCTGCTTGACAAATCTCTCCGAAACTTTCCAGGAAGTAGCCGAGGTGGTCAAGCCAGAACACTGAGAAGATGCAACTCACTCCTTCTTATTCCACCAAAAATGAAAAAGAAAACCACCCAAGACCGATCATTTTCTGGCAATGCGCCCAGGAAAAGGAACACTCTCCCTGGAGTCCTCAGATGCAACCCATTCTTCTCCTGTTTCAAAAGGGACCTCAAACTCCATCTCCTTAACAAATACTTTCCTGAACAACGTCAACTAACCTAGACCTCATTATTTCCAAGTTGACTCCCATTCAAGGATTGTTTCTGAACGGACTATGCTAATCACCTTGTTTTTCTTTTTATTCTCTTACTCTTCGTTGCACAGTTATTTATTGTTCATGCTGTATTCGTTATCCGTGGTTTGCTTACTTACTGTCAGCCTCCTATGTAATGTAAGACCTTTCTGTTTTTCATATTGTGTATGTGAAGCGCTCGGATGCCTACGGGCCTAGCTACCGTATATAAAAATTTTCAAATAAAAAAAAAACTTGAGTCACATAAAGAAAACAATGCACACTCCAGCTGTTGATGAGTGCTGTGAATTTAATTGAAGAGTATGGCATCGAAACCCTGATGCATTAATGGGTAGCTGTGTAATATGGGCCTAAATGGGCCATTGAGGGGTTCTGGTCACACATACAAACCATAAAGCTAAAGGTGCATTGGTTTATAAATGTCACCTCAACCTTGAGATGGAAATTTGGGGGCATGTTACACGATACTTTTTAGGCATTGTTTCTCTAGCATTATTTGAGCGCCATCCATTTAGAAAATATTGTTTGCCTTAGACTACAGAAATCGCTGTCAGAGTTTTGAGACGTGTTTTTGTTTAGACTAATGGGCTACTATTTAAAATATGTTTTATGCAACGATGTGAATGATATTCAAATTTTAAATGCAAAGAGCATTGTGCACATTGTATGGAAATTAATATTATGCATACTAACATGTACTTTTCTCTTGTAGGGCATTGATACTGTAGAGTAGGTTTAATAAGACATATTTAAAGTAGGAACATTTAGTGTGATATCAGACAGGGTTCTGCATTTGTTTATGTTCCCACACTGGGGAGGATTCATTGATAGTTGCTAGTGTTAAAGGCATGCTAGGGTGAGCTTATCAAATGTGCTGATTAATGTTCTGAGGTCAGCCCTGTCAATCTGATAGCATTTTTACAGCACTAAAAGAAATGACGTGCTTAACTTTTTATTTAATTAGAGGTACTAAGTATCCTGAATATGAATTCAGCACTGTGAATTACTGGAGATAATTCACAGACTTCTTTTAATGGAACCTCAGCTTTAATACCACTGGGGCAATAATACAATAAGAAGGCCTACCTACAGAACCATCATTCTGCATGTGTACATACACATAGCACATAGGTGTATATATATATATATAATGTGTTAGTGCATTTGAATAAATGTGTTGCAACGTTGCTTAAATGCATTGTTGTGGTATGCGTTGCAGTGGCAAAATGTCATTGAAGCGACTGTGAATCCATGGTAAGTGTATTTGTTGTAGTACAATCATTGTATGTGTATTGCGTGGTGTTGGACTGCATGTTGGTGACCTATAAACCACAATCAGTGCCAATATATTGTGCACTATTAAACTTGCAATAACTTTTTTTAATCATCTTGTATTTAATTAGTGATATGAAACATGTACATGGTGAAGCAAGAAATCTAAAAAATAACTGAGGTAAAGTAAGGCATTTGTGCACACTATCACACAGCAGGCCAGTGGGGAGGTGCATGTGAACAATGATGCCGTCCTGACTCTGTGTTGTCCCTTTACTATTCAGAGTATCAATTCCCTAGGATTCACCCCTTGGACTTTTGAAAATCGTTCTAAGGGGTCGAATACGATGGCGGACGGAAGGACGACCGCCGCCGTGGAGTAGGCGGAAAATGCCTTTTTTCCGTCCGCTTGCTGCGGGCACTCCGTCCGCCATATTAGGATGGGAAACACTGTCAAAAGTCTGTATGCGGCGAAAGAGCACGCACCGCCAAGGAAGTACACCCGACCCCGCAGCGGACGGAACCAATCCATACACACCGCCTTACGGAATGACGTCTCCGACCGTCCTCTAAATCACGATGGCGGAAAACACACATCAAATCGCTGCGGAAAAAACAACCTGCCTGAACACGGCGGATTCACCACAGCGGAGAGACAACACATTGCAGAGATACCCACCCTGAACAGATCGCCGTCATGTATCCAGCGCTACACGCATTTCCGATACTCTTCGTGCACCACCACCTGCAAGTCATGGCCCATCGGCGACGACGACGCAGGTACGCCAATACACCAACTGCTGTCGGAAGGGGAATACCTCCCAGGGCTGTGACATAGGGAGTGGGAGTGTCATGTTTGATAAACTGCATGTACGATCGCACCAATATAGCAACAATTCAAGTACACAACCAGGAATGACAACGACAAACCACGACACATGATTGACTTGCTTTATTAAACAGAATAGGGGTATAATCGTACACTACCCAAGACCATGGGCACTGGGTTAAACAGGGCAGGTACATCAGATGCAGCACATGAGGGCACAATGCAGTATCAGAACAGCAACAGGGCAGTGTTTACAACGGAGCAGGTACATCAGATGCAGCACATGTAGGGCACAATGCAGTATCAGAACAGCAACAGGGCAGTGTTTACAACATAGCAGGTACATCAGAGGCAGCACGTGAGAGGGGCCAAGTACATCAACAGTCCATGGCACAGAACAGGTACATCAGAGGCAGCACGTGAGAGGGGCCAAGTGCATCAACAGTCCATGGCACAGAACAGGTACATCTGAAGCATCACATGAGAGGGGCAAAGTGCATCAACAGTCCATGGCAAGGCACAGGTACATCTGAAGCAGCACATTTGAGGGGCCAAGTGCATCAACAGTCCATGGCACAGAACAGGTACATCTGAAGCAGCACATGAGAGGGGCCAAGTGCATCAACAGTCCATGGCACAGAACGGGTACATCTGAAGCAGCACATGAGAGGGGCCAAGTGCATCAACAGTCCATGGCACAGAACAGGTACATCAGAGGCAGCACGTGAGAGGGGCCAAGTGCATCAACAGTCCATGGCACAGAACAGGTACATCTGAAGCAGCACATGAGAGGGGCCAAGTGCGTCAACAGTCCATGGCAAGGCACAGGTACATCAGAGGCAGCACATGAGGGCACAATGCCGTATCAGAACAGCAACAGGGCAGTGTTTACAACAGAGCAGGTACATCAGATGCAGCACATGAGGGCACAATGCAGTATCAGAACAGCAACAGGGCAGTGTTTAGAACAGAGCAGGTACATCAGAGGCAGCACGTGAGAGGGGCCAAGTGCATCAACAGTCCATGGCAAGGCACAGGTAGATCTGAAGCAGCACATGAGAGGGGCCAAGTGCATCAACGGTCCATGGCACAGAACAGGTACATCTGAAGCAGCACATGAGAGGGGCAAAGTGCATCAACAGTCCATGGCAAGGCACAGGTACATCAGAGGCAGCACATGAGGGCACAATGCAGTATCAGAACAGCAACAGGGCAATTTTTACAACACAGCAGGTACATCAGATGCAGCACATGAGGGCACAATGCAGTATCAGAACAGCAACAGGGCAGTGTTTAGAACAGAGCAGGTACATCAGAGGCAGCACATGAGGGCACAATGCAGTATCTGAACAGCAACAGGGCAGTGTTTAGAACAGAGCAGGTACATCTGATGCAGCACATGAGGGCACAAAGCAGTATCAGAACAGCAACAGGGCAGTGTTTACAACAGAGCAGGTACATCAGAGGCAGCACGTGAGAGGGGCAAAGTGCATCAACAGTCCATGGCACAGAACAGGTACATCTGAAGCAGCACGTGAGAGGGGCCAAGTGCATCAACAGTCCATGGCACAGAACAGGTACATCAGAGGCAGCACGTGAGAGGGGCAAAGTGCATCAACAGTCCATGGCAAGGCACAGGTACATCAGAGGCAACACAAGTACGTGGGTCAACCGCCCGGCCCAAGGACTGTAACAATGCTAGGGTGGTTACAATGGACAATCGAGACACAAAGTCAAATTACATGTGAGTGATGGGAGCTACACCTCACAGCACAGAATCTGGTGGACTGCTTGAACTAGTCGCCTTTGACACACTGCCAGCACCAGACACAGGAATGTGAGACACAGCCACAGCTCTAGTGTCTGACACATGAGCCATAGACCCAGACACATTGCCAGCACCAATAACAGGAGTGTGAGACACAGCCACAGCTCTAGTGACTGACACATGAGCCATAGACCCAGACACACTGCCAGCACCAGAAACAGGAGTGTGAGACACAGCCACAGATGTAGTGACTGACACATGAGCCATAGACCCAGACACATTGACAGCACCAGAAACAGGAGTGTGAGACACAGCCACAGCTCTAGTGACTGACACATGAGCCATACACCCAGACACATTGCCAGCACCAGAAACAGGAGTGTGAGACACAGCCACAGCTCTAGTGACTGACACATGAGCCATAGACCCAGACACATTGCCAGCACCTGAAACAGGAGTGTGAGACACAGCCACAGCTCTAGTGACTGACACATGAGCCATAGACCCAGACACACTGCCAGGACATGTCCCTGTACACTGACCAACAAATACCATGCCAGCATCTGACATATGAGAGTGGCTGACACACACAGTGCCAGTACCTGAAACAGGAGAGGGCACAACTGACACAGTGCTACTACATGATGCATGACAGCGAACAACAGACACAGTGCCACTATCTGACACATGAGAGTGAACGGCTGACCCACTAGGACCACTGAAATGATGAGCCACAGGGCTGTATGGGCCAGGAGTCAGGGTGGCTCTGGGAGCTGGGGACAGCTGTACTGGAGCAACATTGGGGTGCTCAGGTCTCACTGGTGTGTGTCTCCGTTTTTTGTGAAATGTAGGGGCACCCTGGACATGACTGGACTGGTAAGTGTTGTGGCCTCATCAGACATCAAAGAAGGATCATGTGCTTGTGCTGGTCTGCTCTTTCGGGACGTGCTGGACCCTGCTTGACGTTTGCTGTGGCCCTGCCTTCTGCCCTCTGCATCATGTGTAATGGGGGATGCAACTACAGTGTACTCCTTATTCTGCTTCTGCGGGGTGTGGATGGGAGTTGAGGTATGTGGGGACTCCACCGCTGACACATGTGTTTTACGTTCCTTCAACAACATCAGCCTCAGGGCAGCCAGGGGTGATGTATGCCTGTCCTTGATGGAGCTCGTGTCCATGGGAGAAGCCTTGGCCCTGGGTTGTGCCTTGGACGTAGGATGCGTCCTGTCTCTGAAATGTCCCTGATCCCTAGGCGGTGCCCTGTCCCTGGGAGAAGACCTGTCCATTGTAGTGTACCTGTCCTTTGAAGTGTCTTTGTCCTTGGGAGTGTCCCTGCTCTTGGGAGTTGCCCTTTCCTTTGCAGTGTCCTTGCCCTTGGGAGTGTCCCTGCTCTTGGGAGTTGCCCTTTCCTTTGTAGTGTCCTTGCCCTTGGGAGTGTCCCTGCTCCTGGGAGGTGCCCTTTCCTTTGAAGCGTCCTTGTGAGTGTCCCTGCTCTTGGGAGGTGCCCTTTCCTTTGAAGCGTCCTTGTCCTTGGGAGTGTCCCTGCTCTTGGGAGGTGCCCTTTCCTGTGTAGAGTCCTTGTCCTTGGGAGTGTCCCTGCTCTTGGAAGGTGCCCTTTTCTGTGTAGAGTCCTTGTCCTTGGGAGTGTCCCTGCTCTTGGGAGGTGCCCTTTCCTGCGTAGAGTCCTTGTCCTTGGGAGTGTCCCTGCTCTTGGGAGGTGCCCTTTCCTGCGTAGAGTCCTTGTCCTTGCGAGTGTCCCTGCTCTTGGGAGGTGCCCTTTCCTGCATAGAGTCCTTGTCCTTGGGAGTGTCCCTGGACTTGGGAGGTGCCCTTGCCTTGGGAGTACCTTTTGAGGGGATGCGTCTGTTACATGTGACTCACTTTCCACCAACACCCCTTGAGGATCCTGTGTGTCAACTCCAGTGTAGCTCATGTCGTGATGTGTGAAAGATATCCCTGTCCAAGGGGATGGTGTTTGTGCCCTCTGTGCCCTGCCTTGCTGCCTGCGGCTGCTTCTAGTGCAATACCCCGAAAATGACGCCTGGTCTGATATTTTTCTCTCCCCTGAGACATCTAGTGGTGTGGATGGGGGAACAGAAGCAGCACCCTGTCTATGCGACTGAAGAATGGCTGAAGACAAAGTGTTTGCTAATGACTGAACTGTTCTGTGGAGACCAGCAACATCGCCATGCATCCCCTCCATGAATGCTACCACCTGCCCCAACTTCCTATCGTGGTCTTGGAATGCATTGATTATGTTGGTCTGCCCTACACACAGCTGTCGCAGCAGACCAACAGCCTCAGCACAAAGTGCACTTTGTGGCACAGGGGCAGGGGCAGCGGTGCCTTCGCCGAAGGAAACTCTGCTCCCCCTACTCTGGCGAGCACGAGCAGTACTTGTTGCAGTTGGTGGCAGTGTGGGCCCTGTGTGCTGTGTACCGACTGAAGGTGTTGATTGCACTCTCCCTGTCTGTGACAACAGTGCTGACTCACCCACACTGTCTGAGGATGAGGACGATGGTGTCTCCACATGTGAGTCCTCAGGGACGGTTCTGTCCCCCTCTCTGGGCTGCCCCCTTCAGTGTCCATCTGCGTGTGTGTCATCTCGGATCCGGATGCATTGCCACCACTCATCTCCGTCGTCTGTGTGTCAGTGCCCTCGGCCAAAGCTGGAAGAGAGGGAAGAGATATTAACCTAAGTGCCACACTCACGTACTGAAGGTTACAAATTCACACCTTTTCTTAAAGTCGATTGACATGTAGCTCCCATCCTGCACACGAACCACCCCTACCAGACATCCTCATATTAAAGAACCGGGGGTACCTGTGAAACTTGTACATCATAGAAACAGGGCAAGTGCATGCAGACCACCACACATGTCATGCCATGGGACCACAGACCTTAACGGCATGTCCTGGAACCCTCAACTACAAATCAACTGGCATGTCTACCTGGCGGACATGGGTGCTAACGCTCACTCCGCAAATGGCACCAACATGCAATTGCTGCAAAACATACGCACCACGGATGTCACAACTGTGTCTGAGCACCAATACATGCATGCACTCACAAGTTACAGACACATACAGTCTGCTTACCGCTAGTTTGCTGTTGATCCCCTCTTAGCCGGGCGGACAGGTCAGGATGCGTCACAGCAATTATACGGTGCATCAGAGGGGTCATGGTGCGTCGGGCAAGGCGGCTTGGTGCAGCTTGACCTACCATGATGGGAGACAAGAGGGGAACGTCAGTGGACAGTTTGACATTCACAAACATCGTAGAAACACGTATCTTCATGCAGCCATGCTCAGTACAACACATGTGAAGGTCCCACAGCACACCGCCAAGCTTGCAGAAGCCAGGAGTCAGTGACCATCTCATGCCCACCAACATGTTACCCACTGCACTTACCACCTGTCCGGGTGCACCGTAGAGCCGTTCATAGTGGCTGAGCACACCATCCACAAGGACATCCAGCTCCGCTGCGGTGAAGGGACGAGACCGGATCTCTCGCACTCTCTGCATGGCAAGGTCCAGGACTGTGGCACAACAGCAGCAGTTGTTGGATGGCTCATGAGCAGAAGGTCGGGGTGACGGTCGCAAGCAGCAGTTGTTGGATAGCTCAGGAGCAGCAGGTCGAGGTGACGGTCGCAGGCAGCAGTTGTTGGATAGCTCAGGAGCGGCAGGTCGAGGTGACGGTCGCAGGCAGCAGTGGCTGGAAGCAGTGAATGTGTGCTGAAGAAATTCACACATATGTAGGGCCCTGAGCTCATATCTGTGGCACACGTCTGCAGCAATTGGTTTTCCATGGATGCATCTTTCAAAATGATCTAATGACTCACCCTGGTGTGGCGGTGCATGGCTTCCGCTATTTTTGAATGCGCTTACGCGCACCGCGTAACCTGTTTCCATTGGCTACATGTGCACGGACCGTCACGGTCACACACCTGCAACCGCGTGTGCGCGCTACCGCGATGGTGCATCATTTGAAAATAATCATTCACTGCCGTCGCTATGGCGGTGCACGCATTCCGCGGGGGAGGTGCAGGCTAACACATACATTTGAAGATGCAATTTGAAATGGCAGTTGAAACCCCCCTTACAGTCACATAGAGTCACCCACTGCCAGTCCTGGCCGGTCACACACCGCCAGTCCTGGCCGGTCAACCACCGCCAGTCCTGGCCGGTCAACCACCACCAGTCCTGGCCGGTCAACCACCGCCAGTCCTGGTCGGTCACCCACCGCCAGTCCTGGCCGGTCAACCACCACCAGTCCTGGCCGGTTAACCACCACCAGTCCTGGCCGGTCACACACCGCCAGTCCTGGCCGGTCACCCGCCGCCAGTCCTGGCCGGTCAGCCACCACCAGTCCTGGCCGGTCAGCCACCGCTAGTCCTGGCCAGTCACCCACCTCCGTGTGCTGGCTGGTCACCCACCGCCGTGTGCTGGATGGTCACCCACCGCCGTGTGCTGGCTGGTCACCCACCGCTGTGTGCTGGCTGGTCACCCACTGCCGTGTGCTGGCTGGTCACCCACCGTCGTGTGCTGGCTGGTCACCCACCGGCGTGTGCTGGCCGGTCACCCACTGCCGTGTACTGGCGGTGTGTGACCGGCCAGGACTGGCGGTGTGTGACCGGCCAGGAGTGGCGGTATGTGACCGGCCAGGAAAGGTGGTGTGTGACCGGCCAGGACTGGCGGTGTGTGACCGGCCAGGAGTGGCGGTGTGTGACTGGCCAGTAGTGGTGGTGTGTGACCGGCCAGGAGTGGCGGTGTGTGACCAGCTAGGACTGGCGGTGGGTGACGCTATGTTACTGTAAGGGGGGGTTTCAACTGCCATTTCAAATTGCATCTTCGAATGTATGTGTTAGCCTGCACCGCCCCCGCGGAATGAGTGCACCGCCATAGCGACGCCAGTGACTGATTATTTTCAAATCTCGCTCCTCCCGTTTCCAGCCAAAGTCATCGAGAAGACCGTCAACAAGCAGATGGCCGCCTTCCTCGAGACGAACGGATCCCTCGACCCCTCACAGTCAGGCTTCCGAGCCAATCACAGCACCGAGACCGCCCTCATCGCCGCCACCGATGACATCCGAGCCCTGATGGACAATGGAGAAACAGCGGCCCTCATCCTCCTAGACCTCTCCGCGGCATTCGACACTGTCTGCCACCGCACCCTAGTACAGCGCCTCAGCAACGTCGGAATCCAGGACAAGGCGCTGGAATGGATCATCTCCTTCCTCGACGGAAGAACACAGAGAGTCCGCCTACCACCGTACAAGTCAGAAGCCTCCGAAGTCATCTGCGGCGTCCCCCAAGGGTCATCTCTGAGCCCCACCCTCTTCAACGTCTACATGAGCCCCCTCGCAGCCATCGTACGCAAACACAACCTCAGCATAATCTCCTACGCCGACGACACCCAGCTGATCCTCTCCCTGACCAACGACCCCGCCTCCGCCAGAGCCAACCTGCACGAAGGGATGAAAGAGGTAGCTGAGTGGATGACGACCAGCCGCCTGAAACTGAACTCTGACAAGACGGAGGTCCTCATCCTGGGCTCTTCACCCTCCGCCTGGGACGACTCCTGGTGGCCTCCCGCCCTGGGCACCGCACCCAAACCGACAGACCACGCACGCAACCTGGGCTTCATCCTGGACTCCTCCCTCTCCATGACCAGACAAGTCAACGCCGTCTCCTCGTCGTGCTTCAACATCCTACGCATGCTACGGAAGATCTTCTGGTGGATCCCCACCGAGACCAGGAAGACCGTCACCCAGGCCCTCGTCACCAGCCGACTGGACTACGGCAACGCCCTCTACGCCGGGACCACCGCCAAGCTCCAGAAGAGACTCCAGCGGATCCAGAACGCCTCAGCCAGACTCATCCTCGACATCCCACGAACCAGCCACATCACCGGACATCTGAGAGACCTCCACTGGCTCCCCGTCAACAAAAGAATCACCTTCCGCCTCCTCACCCACGCACACAAAGCCCTACACGACCAGGGTCCGAGCTACCTCAACAGCCGAATCAACTTCTACGCGCCCAACCGCCACCTCCGATCAGCCAACCACGCCCTCGCTGCCGTCCCCCGCATCCGAAGAGCGACTACGGGAGGAAGGTCCTTCTCCTACCTGGCCGCCAAGACCTGGAACTCCCTCCCGACCGACCTGCGCCTGACCCAAGACCACCTCGCCTTCAGGAAGAAGCTGAAGACCTGGCTGTTCGAGCAGTAGCGGCACCCCCCCCCCCCCAGCGCCTTGAGACCCTACGGGTAGGTAGCGCGCTTTATAAGTGTCACTGATTGATTGATTGATTGAAATGATGCACCGTCGCGGTTGTGCGCACATGCGTTTTGCGGGGTGTGCCCGGGATGGTCCTTGACCATACAGCATATGTCATGCTTAATTGCTGTGTCAACGATCATCTTCTGTGTTGGTGGAAGGCGTCCCCAGATGGCGTATGTACACACACTGCATGTCTCCGCACACATGTAATGTTCATAGTTGTACATGTGTGTCAGGACATGTCCGGAATGCTGCAAGAATAATGATGTCAAGTCAATGGCCCGTGTCCACGTGCGGCATTCATGTCCATTTGTTGCATGTGTGCTCATACTGTTGACCTTGCCAGTGGTTAACAAAGGCTAGTGATGTGCACCCAAGTTGTGTCAGATGTGCATGTCGGCGTGTTGACGTCTTTGTTGTGCGGGTTTACGTTTCCATTGGTACACATTTACACAGTACATCAAGGGTGTGTACCCACATTTAGAAGCTGTTGTGAGTGTGTTATTTGTGTTTGCAAGAAACAATGATGGGGGTGTACATGCATTCTGTGCATACATGTCTGTTGTTGTGTGCCCATGCATGTCATGTGAGGATGCCCAGTATTGCAGGTGGGGTCATGGGTGCAAGCAGACAAGGAGGGTGTGTTCCATGTTCGTGTTGTGTGTGCACGTACATGTGTGTCTGTGTGGACGCTTGTCCACATTTGGGCCCTCAGGCTTGTGTTGTTGCCAGATATTTCAACATGTGTGCACGTTACATTGGACATGTGTGCACACAGGATGTTGTTTGTGAGTGAACATTGTGTGTGTAGTTAGCTGTATTGCCTTAGGTATTGGTCACGTCACACATATAATCACTGTCTGCAACATGTATTGTTTGCATTGTGTTGGTCAAGATGTGATAGTGTGGCACAGCTATGCGGTGTTGGTCAATTGACATCTGCTATCATCTACTCCCACACAGGAGGGCTCCAAATGTTCATCGACCATACACTGTGCTGGAGGACATGGTTGACGAGCAGGTGATCCGCAAATTTCGGCTAGATCGACGTAGATTGCTGGAGCTTGTAGCCCAATTGTCACCTCATCTGCAGCCACGCAGGACATATCCAGGAGCTATTACACCCACAGCAAAGGTGATGGCGGCCCTTCACTTCTTTGCAACTGGCACTTTCCAGTACACAGTTGGTCATGCCGGGGGGATGTCCCAATCCAAGTTCAGCATGGTACTGCGGGATGTTCTGAATGCCATGATGCTTTACAGGGATGATTACATCCATTTCCCATGGCCGGCAGAGTTGGTAGCAGTCAAAGGGGACTTCTATGCCCTGGCCCAGATACCACATGTAGTGGGTCCCATTGATGGAACACATTTTGGTCTCATACCACCCCAGGCACGTGAACCTGTATATAGGAATAGAAAGCACTACCATTCCATCAACGTGCAAGTGGTGTGCCTGGCTGACAACATCATCTCACATGTGTGTGCCAGATTTCCCGGCTCCGCCCATGACTCACACATCCTGCGGAGCAGCATTATCCCCCAACTGATGGCTAATCTGCGACCAGAACGTGCGTGGCTTGTAGGTGAGTGTGCTGTGAGGACAATTGTGTTGTCAGTGTGTTGTGAGGACAATTGTGTTGTATGTGTGGCATGGTGTTGCCACCAATCCTGGTAATGATATTTGTGTCTGTCATCCCCCCACCTAAGCGACTCTGCGTACCCAAACCACCACCCTCCCTGTAGACATGGGGGACTGTTGGGAGTTGTAGTGCTGGTCTCTCACACACCCCACCCACCGCTCTCATACCCCCACCCACCACCACCCTCCTTGTAGACATGGGGGACTGTTGGGAGTTGTAGTGCTGGTCACTCACACACCCCACCCACCTCTCTCACACACCCCACCCACCACCACCCTCCCTGTAGACATGGGGGACTGTTGGGAGTTGTAGTGCTGGTCTCTCACACCCCCCACCCACCGCCACCCTCCCTGTAGACACGGGGGACTGTTGGGAGTTGTAGTGCTGGTCTCTCACACACCCCACCCTCCACCACCCTCCCTGTAGACATGGGGGCCTGTTGGGAGTTGTAGTGCTGGTCTCTCACACACCCCACCCACCTCTCTCACCCCCCACCCACCACCACCCTCCCTGTAGACATGGGGGACTGTTGGGAGTTGTAGTGCTGGTCTCTCACACACCTCTCCCACCTCTCTCACACACCCCACCCACCTCTCTCACACACCCCACCCACCTCTCTCACACCCCCCACCCACCACCCCCCTCCCTGTAGACATGGGGGACTGTTGGGAGTTGTAGTACTGGTCTCTAACACCCCCCACCCCCACCACCCTCCCTGTCGACATGGGGGCCTCTTGGGAGTTGTAGCGCTGGTCTCTAACACCCCCCACCACCCTCCCTGTAGACATGGGGGCCTCTTGGGAGTTGTGGTGCTGGCTGCTTTGACAACATGCAAGGCTGGGAACGTAGGAGGCAACATTTGTGTTTGGTCATGGTGGGTGCATTTGAGCCCAGGACTTCACATTTGGGTGACTATGTGGCACACATGCATGGATTGGAGCCAGGGAGATGTGTGTTAGCAGTTGTGCAAGGCACACCATGGCAGTGTGATAGTGGTCATTGGTTTGTACTTACCAGCCTCTAGTCCCTCCTCGATTCCTTCCAGGCTCTCAGGGTGCAGTATGCCCAGCACCTTCTCCTCCCATTCTGCATATGGAATGGGCTCCGGGGGAGTGCCGCCGCCAGTATGGTGTGCCCGCAGGTGGTTCTTCGCCCTGATGCCTTTCACCCTTGCCTTGAGGTCGTGCTACCGCCTTTGGATCTCGTGTTTGGTGCGTGGCACGGTCCCTGACGCATTCACTCTGGTCACTATCCTGTCCCACATGTTGTTTTTGGTTGCCAAGGTGGTCTGCTGGACTAGGGTGCCGAAAAGATGTGGTTCAACACAGATGATTTCATCCACCATGACCTTCAACTCACTGTCTGTGAACTTGGGGTTTTTCTTGGGTGCCATGGTGTGTGATGTGCAAGGTGTGTGTCTGGTGGGGTGGGGTGTGCAGGTGTGTAGTGTTTAGGGATGGTGTTGTGGGTGTTTGTGTGGTAGGTGTGTCTGTGTGCAGGTTGTATGTGTGTTTGTGTGTCTCTGCTGTTCGTGGTTTTGTGGCTCTTTCTTGCAGCTATGCTGTGATGCAAAGGACTGTGGTAGTGGGAGGGATTAATTTTATACTCTGTGTGGTTGTCGTGTCCCAATGGTTGTTGGCAATCAGGTGTTCTGTGGGTGTGGTGTTTTTGGTGCATTTTTTGGTGCTTGGGTGGTGTCATTGGGGCGTGTAGTTGCTGGGGGGGTGTGTTTCAGGTGGTTGGTTGTCCTGTTTAGTGTGTTTTCTATTTACTTCCGTCTGCCATTTTGTAATCGGTTTGACGGCACGGATGGTGGTTGTGTGGTCCTTCCGCAGTCATGGTCCGTTTGGCGATGCATTGTTTCCGCGGCGGTCGAGGACGGTGGTGAGTTCCGTTGGTATGGCGGCGTTATCCTTATCACGCAGCCGGAACCTCTGCAGGTATGGCGGTGGTTGGGCCTGTTCCCGCGGTCGCGTTCGTCCGTGGCGGAGGGTGTTTCTTTGGAACCGTCCGCTTACGGCAGTCTTTGGTGTGCTCCGTCCGCCACGGACGGTGTTTGTTATGATCCGTCCGCCGCAGTCGGAGTTTCTTGACATAAACATCCTAATCGCTACAGCGGATTCTCCGCGGTGCGGTCGGGTGTGATTTTGTCGCTACCATGGCGGACGGAACACATTTCCGTCCGCCATCCTGATGGGCCCCTAAGTTAGCCAGTCTATTTAAGTTTCTGTTCTTATATCGAAGACAACGATGCTAAGTTAATGTATTATTTACTGTTCACTCAGTGCTCCCTGCCATGTGCAAGTCCCCTTGCTGCTATAGTTCTCCAGTGATGCACACATTCTTGCAGAGGCCGCTGCACACTAAGAATTATTACACATTGTGTTATCTCCATGTAAAATGACTGCAGGGGGACCATTCCTGTGCTTTGGGGGCATTGATTTGGGCTGAGACTCACCGTCGGACTGCTTCCCCCGCCGCCGAAGTTGATCTCGGCTGCCGAGTGGGGACGGCCAGTGCTTTCACGGACCACAACACCCAGCGCCCCCTGCTTCACCGGGACGCCGCCTCCTCACGCCTCCTGCTTCCTGCTTCCGCCCGGAGGCGCATAAACAGCAGCAGCACCTCCGGGGGAGCGGGGGACCATTCCTGTGCTTTGGGGGCATTGATTTGGGCTGAGACTCACCATCGGACTGCTTGCCCCGCCGCCGAAGTTGATCTCGGCCGCCGAGTGGGGACGGCCAGTGCTTTCACGGACCACAACACCCAGCGCCCCCTGCTTCACCGGGACGCCGCCTCCTCACGCCTCCTGCTTCCTGCTTCCGCCCGGAGGCGCATAAACAGCAGCAGCACCTCCCGCGTCGTGGGACGCGCGCGGGCGACGCCGGACTGAGCCCGGGCAGAGGGCGGGCCGTCTGTGGCCGTCAGGGGCAGGAAGAGGCAGGACAGGGCCCGTCACCCTGTCCAGGGCAATGGGGAAACGCAAATTCGTACCAAAGGGGGGAGAAGGTAAGAAAGCCAAAGTTCCACGTAATTCGGAGTCAATCATCTCTTTTCTTACCTCTGCGGTGGGGGCTTTGAACAATGAAATTGCCAATGCGGAGAAAGAACAGGGACTCGCACAGACTGGTGTGGCAACTATAGATCTCCCGGCTGATTCTCATTCGCAGTTTCAGTCAGAACCAGCTTGTTCCATCCCACTTGAACCAAATATAATTGTGGCGGCCCTTCCATCCACTCGTATGGCTCACCAGTTACCACCCCAACCTAAGGGTAACGCTGCGTCTCAGGACTCACAGCAACCTCCCACGTCAAACAGCACAAAATCAAATGATATTACACCCCGTCATCAGCCCACACCCAAAGTAGACTTAACAGCTTCACAGGGATTCCATGCTAACTTGGCAGACGTGATTGAAGAACTGTTTGAATCCCGGTTGGAACCACTACTGGTAAACATTGCAAAAGACATAGTGGATACTTTGAAATTATGTGTAGAAAATATCCTGCATAAATGTGAACGTATTGACACCTGCCTTAAAGACCTGGAGTTGCACACTCAGGGGAAGCGGGCCCTGGAAAAACCTGAATCAAATGGTAGCCAGGAGGTAATCATGGGCTCTCCTGGGCAGGCAAATAGACAAGGTCATATTACATGCACAAATCCGCCCAAAGGGACTCAAACATCCCAAGGGGAGGCACAGAAGATCTTAGTTGCGGGGGGTGCGCCTGAGGTCAGGGTAGCCAATCCGTCAGTCAAGGAGCAAAGAAATAATGGGTTGCACGCTGGACGGAATCACATAGTGGATCTCCCCCCAGATGCAGCACCCCTAGTCGTTATTCTAATGGGGATGCCACGCCTCAATGCTAACCAGAGGGAATCAGAACAGGATCTACTGAATAGAACCAGAAGATGGTGTACACAGTTTAGCAGTGGGAGTTCTGACGTGGGAAAAAAGATCATAGCTGCAAGAAGGGTGGACTGGGTCGGGCGTAGGGAGAAATGTATACCCGGTGACTGTGTGATAGTCAACTTTAACAGCCCCAATATGGCCAACACACTACTCTGGGACGGATCCGACCTAGATGGCGCAGGTATTAGACCACTGCCACTGGGTTACTTCTATCCACCTCCATCCCATCCACAGGCTAAACCACGATCCCGGCACATTTCATCACCATCAGGTCATTTAGGAAGGGCAGGGGCGGGGGAAGTAAAACACTATTCCTATCGAGCACAACAGTCTCGCCTGTGGGCGGGGGAAAGGCTTGCTACCCCGGCACGCATTGTCTCCGATCGTTTAGCTAAAACTCTGGCAGATCCTGTTGTGCTAAGTAATAGGTTCTCACCACTTGCAGACCCCTCTAGCCTGGACCTAGTGGATTGACAACTACCCAATGACCAGACTGTTCAGGTGAATCCCCCTATAGCCAATCAACCCTATAAACAAACGGTACTTAGCTGGAACATAGCGGGGCTAAGGAGGAAAGCCGGGGACGACAGATGGGTACACTTTGTAACCAATTACGACATTATGTGTTTTCAGGAGACGTGGGATACCAATGACAATTTTTACTTAAATGGGTATCGTAGTTTTTCAGTCAAAGCAATTGCTGGGAGGGGAGGGAGACCCAAAGGTGGCCTGTATACAATCATCGCTATAAAATTGGCAGGTTCCATGAAGAAACTGGATTCATCAGCGAATACCATTTTGTGTGTGGAATGGGTTAGGCCAAACCTCCCAATAATTTTAATTGTAAATTTTTATAATTCACCGGATAAGGTTTGTGGTAACTCACACCTAAGGTCCTTATCCTCCTTTCTATGTCATTATAAATCACACCAAACAGCCTCATTTGAGATCTTGCTCATGGGAGACTTTAACAAAGACCCCTGTGGATGGGACTGTTTCTCCAAACAACAAATGGCACCCCCGGGCGCAAACAGTCCCCACTTTGAACATACAGTGCAGGGAATGGAGTTGGAAGAACTACTTGCCGACTTAAATCTGTTTGAACTAGCTGGGCCCGAGGGGGAAAACAGGGCACCGACGTTCATAGGCAGAGACGCAAATACCGTCATTGATTACATTTTTATCTCAACGGGACTTGTTGATGCGGTATCTGCCTCTGAAGTTAATGTGTCAGCATTTAGTGACCATAATCCCCTGACTCTGACTTTGAACTCTGAGAGTAACAATGCAACCCAGGTTGAGCGTCTGGGCGGCGGTTGTGATTCCATTGTTCCAAAGGATCGGGGTAGAAGATTAAACTGGTCCAAGGTGGTACCGGACACATTTTTCCAGCATCTTAATGCAAATGTACAGGCAGACATGTTAACATGTTCAGACAGCTTGGCAGTTGATACTGATATTATTAAATCTTTCACTAATATTTGTACGCAAGTATACCATGACCTAACTCTTAGGAATAAGCGACCTGAAACCGACCGCCCTAGGTGGTTTGATAGGGAATGCTCAAAGGCACACAAGGGGCTTATGGTGGCCCTCAAACAGCAACCGAGAAATCGGGAGCAGGTGACTCAGTGTAGAAAGCTTTATAGATTAACTATTAACAACCGAAAAAAGTCTATTAAAAACGAGGCTTGGAACGATCTCACATCAATTAACATTCTTAGAGATAGTTCCAAATTCTGGGCGGTGATCAATCACTCCTATTTCTATGAGGAGGAAAATTCCATTATGGATTGTGTGATCCCAGAGGAAGATTGGGTTGCCCACTTCAGCAAAATATATAACAGCGAAGAGCCACTAGCCCCAGATAGTCTTTATCAGCCCACGGCCCCTGCTGTTCCCCCACAGTTTAGTGAGCATGAGGTTAGAAGGGCTATCTTGGAGATGACGAAATGTAAGGCCCCGGGCCCAGATGGTGTCCCCGCAGATCTTTATAGGTCACCCTTGGACATGTGGGCGAGAATACTTACCAATGTTTTTAATTCCTCCATAACAGCTGGGTTTCCCAAATCATGGTCTTCTTCAACCATCATTCCCATTTATAAGAAAGGTCCCCGATCAGATCCGGCCTGTTACAGGCCGATATCACTGATTGACTCAGCCGTGAAAATTCTAGGCAGAGTCATATTACAGAGATTGGGAGATTTTATCAAGGAGAAGGGGGTCCTTTCAGATCTGCAGTATGGGTTTAGGGCCAGGAGAGGAACCATGGACCAGTGCCTGAATCTTCTTATGCTTGTTGGCAAATACACCAAGGCCAAGGAGGGTAACCTATACATGGCATTTATGGACCTCTCCTCGGCCTTCGACTTGGTCAATCGGACCAAGTTATGGCCCCTGCTTGCCAGCCTGGGCATTGATCCATCATTGGTCAACTTCCTAGCGGCACTTCATACAGATTTGACAGCCACCATCAGAACCAATCGGGAGGGCAACTGTACTCGGGCATTTTGCTCTAAAAGGGGTGTTAGACAGGGCTGTATAGTGGCCCCCCTTCTATTCACTCTTTATATTAACTCGCTTGGAAAAGAGCTGGAGCTCTCAACACCCGATATTCCACGCGTAGGGGACTCCTTGGTTCCCACATTATTATACGCGGATCACGCGGTGCTCCTAGCCCGTTCAGGGATTGGGTTACAGAAACTCCTCGATGCATTTGGAGAGTTCATGGGCTCACTTGATCTGGTGATTAATAACAAAAAATCCCATATTATGGTGGCAGGGAAGCGTCAGAAAATACAAAAGGTGAAGTCGTTTACCTGCACTGGTGAGGGGGTGACTAGGGTACCAGTTTTTACTTATCTGGGTGTCATCTTTGAAGAGGGGGGGTCTTGGACAGCCCAACTAAATGCTAAAAGTCTCGCAGTCAAAAGATCAACTTCAGCTCTAATGAGCTTTGCAAAGAGACTGGGCTCTCGTCCAATGGACGCTCTCTTGAAAGTATACAAAACAAAATGTCTGTCCATAGCCAAGTATGGTGCTCCCTTGTGGGGTTTTTCGCCACAGGTAAAATACAAATCGCAGAAAATACCTTCCTCAGAACATTGCTCGGAGTCCCACAATCAACACCAGTTTTCTCCCTGCATACTGAGTTAGGTATAGGCTATGTTACTGATGAGCTACAACTGGCCCCTATAGTCTATTGGGCAAAAACCTGGTTAAACAACGACATTCCCTTGAACCATTGCATCCTCAAGGATTGCATGGCGCTAGACAAAGCGTCCAAAATTCCTTGGCTAGCATACATTAAGAACACGGTGAATAACATGGGCAGGCCAGACCTCTACAAACACCCGACCAACATAGTTAAAGGGGATATAAAATGGATCAAGGAAAATTTCTTGTCTAGGGCGTATCAGGCCAGGGAGGAGGAGGAACTAATTAAGCCAAAAGTGAGAGCAAAATTTTTGCTCTTAACTACTCCCTCTCTAGAACCCTACTTAAAAATCATAAGTAGACCATTCCATCGCCACCTCCTCATCAGATTCAGGTTCAACATTATCCAATACTCCCTGGGGGATTTCCCAGTGTGGGGGGTACCTGATCCATTGAGCCCCTGTAGTTGTGACAATTTTTCAGAGCAGTCTCTCATGCATTTCGTTATGTTCTGTGAGCATTTCAAGGAGGGTAGAAGGCGGTTTTTAACACCAATTCTGAGACAAGTAGGCTTTTTACAAGTACGCCCAGCTTTGTTTTATTTACAACTACTAGGAACCACAAAAGTAATTTTCGGGGTTGCTAGTTTCCTGGTAGCTGCCATGCGTATTAAGACCAGGAAGCTATCCCCAAATAATCAGGTGGGGTGATTGAAGACATTGTGTTCCCTTTTACTGCATTTTAACCACTTTTTAGTATGCCCTTTTTAATAATTTTTGAATGTACTATTATTATTCCGAATGTTGTATGTTTTTAAATTGATGAAATGTGAGATTGTTATTTTATTGATTCTGCTTTTATGATTTTAACAATCGAATAAAGCTTGTTTTGACTGACTGACTGACTGCAGATCACGTTAACTACTCATTTCTGATGCACCCTTGGTATCAATAAGTCTATATTATGCAACTGATGTGTGATTATATGAATGGTGGTACCAACTTAATAAAAAATTGCATTTTAGGACCATCATTCTTTGTACATGAATTACTTCTGAGCCTTGGTCTCTCTTGATATGTTATTTTCCCATTCCACAAGGCCCAAAAGGGTGCACAGAAGTACAGCATGGAGTGTTTCCTTCTGTGATAACAGAAGTGCAGAAAAATATTTTAAAATATAATATAAAAAGTATACAGGGCCCTTTGAATATTATTTAGTCAGTAATAGCTGTGAATGTTTTTTTCATAGATGGTCAATATCATGATATTTTTGGATTTATGAGTCTAAACAACAAAGAACATTTCTCTGTGCCATTATAGATTAAACTGAATAAAGATATCAAGCGCGCAGCCCCTCTCACCAGCATATTAATCGTGGCTTGCCGCTGCTTCCTCCTGTACCCAGCATGTGAGCCTCGAAGCAGAATGTACATTTAAGGAAACTGACTCCCCGCTGAGCCCGAGGCTCTCACATCTCTTCATTCCTCCCTTAACAGGGCCGTTGTGCATTATAAGAGTCCTCATTATCACCTGATTACTTATTTTTTTCCCCTAAATGCATCAACTCGTCTCCCTATTCGCCAGTATGTGTCTCGTAATTCTCCTTACTTCTTTAAATTATTCTGTCTTTGCTTCCTGCTTTACGTCTCTGATTGATCAATTTTGTTTTTTCCGCTCTCCTCTACTCTACTCTTTCCTTTCTGCCCTCCTCCAGTTGTTCCTTCCTTGCCTCTCTCTGAATTAAATCCTTCGACCGCTCTCCTAGGACGAATCTCCTTTTTCCCTAATCACAGCTATATATCCTTAGTTTATGTTATACCTTACGTCCCCTTTTCAACCTTTCTCTTACGTCTGGAATCTCCATAGTTCTGTAAACTAACCACTAGTTTTTTTTGCAGTTTTTTTTATATATATATAGCGCGGACTCTTTTTGAAAGTATTATATCGCTTTACTTGAGCACCAGTAACGTTACCCAAGGTCATGAGCACCAGTTACATTACCCAAGGATACATTTCCTTTTTTAAGGCAGGTGGAGATGAAGTTATTTGTCCATAATCATGGGACGTTAAGCCGACGCCTAAGGCTCGGAGCTGGTTCCCCACTTCGGAAGTCGGCAGCTCTGGCCGCAACACTACATCATCTCCCCATATTCTACCTTTGCCCAACAAATCCTCTAGCCAAATATCCATACAATGAAACATCAGTCTTATTTGTTTCCTAACCTTCCACTTTAAAGCACTGGAACGGGTTATTTTATACTCCTCTTTACCCTCTTCTCTATTGCTATCTCTGATACTGCACTGACATGGTTTTCGTCCTCCTTCTCTTGCTGCTCCTACTCAGTATCCCCGGACAGAAGTGATCTTTTATGGGACCGGCCTCTTAATTGTTGTGTATGTACGTAAATATGTAAATAATGTTTATATTCAACACACATGTTCAGTCATTATAACATGAACATCATATGCTTTATGGCATAATCAACATTTGGAAATATTACTAGCAGTACTAGGCCCACTGGTATTGTTATGATATCAATACTATGCACTCTGTGGACGATTACTAATCTAAGCCCCCTCCCTTACAGAGTTGAGCGAGCACCCTACTGTGGAGCGACACGCTTTCAACCCCAGGTCCAGCAAAGCAATACTAACTATACAGTCCTGCACAGCTATAGGGTACATCCCGGTTCACAACGATATCAAAGATATTTACATACATGAAACAAGAACACTTTAGAAGCACCGCAGGCTGGAGCCATGCAGAAAAATCCAATGTCAAATGTATTATGCTCTTGGCATGAAATCAATGTATAAAGCGGCACTGCCGGCAAGTGTCATGAATCACTGTTGGTCTGCTGAATATCCATCCCACTCATACACTCACTCCACAGTGCTACATGATGCGACAAGTACCAGCCCAGTCCGTACGGAACACTCTTGTACACATATGCACTGAGCACCCTAATGCGGTGCTACTGGTACCCAGCAGGTCAATGGATAAAACCCTGAAGACTCCGTGGCCCCAGCCTCCCTCCACCCTTTGGTTCACCCCGATGATCCCATACCTCCGGATGGAGCATACCCAGCCCGCCTCCTGGAAACTAAGCCACATGCAGCTGAAGTCACACTAAGGGCCTATTAGGATGGCGGACGGACCTGCGTCTGTCCGCCACCCCCGAGGTGGAGGGACCGTCCGCAGGGGCAGCGGCGGTCCCTCCAGTGCAATTAGGAGGTGACCGCCACCCTGACGGTCACATCCTGTATCTTTAACCTTGCGGCGAGTGCTGCTTGAAGCAGCACCCGCCACAAGGTTAAAAATGCATGTTTAACATTTACATGCACAAAGCGGCAGGCACCGCGCGGTGCCTGCCGCTTTGTGCATGTAAATGCTGGGGGTACCATAGGTACCCTCCATGTGCACCCCCCACCCCCGACACCCTGAGGGCCCGCAACAGGCCCTCAAACACCAAAGACAACATGCTTTTCCACGGCGGAAAACCCGCCGTGGAAAAGCATGTTTCCCCATGCATCCTAATATGGCTGGCGGTGTCTGATAGACACCGCCACCATATTAGAGCTTTTCTGCTACGGGACCCCCTGCCATCCTAATCTGGCGGGAGATCTTTTCTCTCACCACAGTGGTGAATCCGCATCCTCCGGGCCGGCGGTGGTTTCCGCCGGCCCGGAGGATGCGGATTCACCGCAATCCTAATCGGGCCCTTAGTCTGGGTCCTTGGGAGCAGGTGGGGATATGTAGCAAGTTTTAATTAGGTGATAGACGTAAACAAGGGGAATCTAGCAGCTCCACTGGAAGTTCACTCCCAGTTCTCAAAACACAATGGAGTCAAGCAGTCTCTTGACCCGCTTCCGAACTGTCTCAATAATGTTCCTTCAACCCAGTCATTCTCTCTCACTACTGCCTGGCATCAAGATGCCTTCGGGAGGGGCCAGGTGTGGAAAAGGCTTTTGGTCCGTCGCAATGAGGGTCAGAAAGCAAACAACAGATAGGAGGAGGCACCCGAGAGGTACACAATGATCAGGGTCTTGCCCAGGCAATCGGAACACAGCATCTGGTGCATATTAGTATGGGTTGCACCATACACTTCAGCAGTAGCGGTCGGTGGTGGGAGTGCGGCTGGGCGGTGATGTTGGGTGAGGGAGGGGCAGGGTGGGGGGTAGTAAACTATAGAATACGGGCAAATACAGGTAAGTAAACATATAAATGAATAAAACGAATTTCGCCGCACGCACTGCATCGCCAAATTCGATGCAGTGTGCACAAACAAATTCGTTTTATTTATTTATATGTTTACTTAACTGCATTTGGCCGTATTCCGTAATTTACTACCTCCTCACCCTGCCCGTCCCCCACCCCACGTCACTGCCCAGCAGCACTCCCACCACCGACCGCTTCTGCACCTCAGGTCTCAACACTAAGAGTTGCAAATTCCG
This sequence comes from Lissotriton helveticus, assembly GCF_964261635.1. Lineage (NCBI taxonomy): Eukaryota > Metazoa > Chordata > Amphibia > Caudata > Salamandridae > Lissotriton > Lissotriton helveticus. The sequence continues at coordinate 290,637,789 of NC_136069.1, read as the reverse complement.
TACCTCCCTGGAAATTAGGCACAATGACCGGTGCACATTGAGACAGGTTGCACCAGGCAAATCCGGTCAGACACATTGAAAATTTGCAAATTTCATATCTCCCTGGAAAGGAGGCACAACGTCCAGTGCACGATGATACAAGTTGCACCAGACCAGTCTGATCACACAAACAGGTGAAAGCTCACTAATGCCACACAAGGTAGAATGTGGCAATACTACGGGTACACCCCCTTTTGTCCCACCCAGTGAATCGGATACCACACGCAATAAGCATGCAATAGGCTTGGCGCACGAGAGAGATGAGGCATGATCGATGAAACGGGGCATGCGGGGGCCCACAACTAGTAAATCTGCTCACCACCAACTAGACGCTTATGAGTCTCAGGGTCCCTGTAGTACAGGAACCACACGCCTACAATCCAGTCTCCAGACACAAGTCTTAATTTCATTCTCACACTGCACTACCAGATGGGATTCCATAGCGAATGTGGGTACTTGAGAGGGCACCGCTCTACAGATGTCACAGGATGATGGTATAAGTCCCATGTGGAAGATCTTTGATGTTCCTGAGATCTCTGGGAGAACAGGAGACTTGCAGATGGGCCCTAAGAAAGCACACTTCAGGACACCTTTTTTCAGCAGGACTTCAGCCAAGGCCAGCCACTATTCAGAAAGTGCATGCAGTCTCCTTCATGGACAGTTATCATTCATGTGCATAACATAGTACTCTGGCAATGTGCACCATGCACACTGGTTTCTCCGGTCCTGTGTCCCCTTGCCGAAGGATGGCACCCATAGTTATACCGTTGTGTGTCTTTGACGTTAGGGGAGGTTCAAGGGGTTTCCCTTTGAACCACAGATATCTCCCCAAATATGTAGGCCTTTTTGCCATGGGGCTGTGGAATACAGGTCTAAGGGCCAGATGTAACAAGCATTATTCCCGTTCTCAAACCAGTTTGGGAACGTGAAAAAGTCTTTTGGGATGTATCATCCCAAAAGGCGTTCACAAAATAAGGAATCACAAAAATTGAGATTCCCTATTTTGCAAATGCATTTAAGGAATCGCAATTTGCTAATTCCTTAAATGAAATGCAGGAAGATAAAACAATTTGCGACCTGCCTTTAAGGAATCGCAAATTACCACCAACATCCAGTTGCTGGTACTATTCGAATTCAAGGTGTCATTTGGCGTACATACATGCCCTTAGGTAAAGTCAAGTAAAGTCAATCACTTCCCAATGTTGACCTATGGGAAGAGCCACATGTGCATACATGCATATTCCAGGGCTGCAACAGGGTGTCCATTTGGCACACTTGAAATTGCATACACAATTTGCGAGTACCTATTGGGTACTTGCAAATTGCGTATGCAATTCCCATTCATTCCTATGGCCTCTAGGCCCAAAGGAATAAATGGGAAGCCATTCCTTATTTGCGACTCGCAATTTGCGAGTCGCAAATAAGGAATATGTAGGGATCGCAAATATTATTACGAAACCTACATACATTGCATTTTGCGATTCCATAATAGCGAATTTTACCGATTCACAAAATCCAATATTGATACATCTGGCCCTATGTCTTTAGTGGGGACGTTATCTGGCCCAAGAGGCTAAGTGTCAAAACCTCTCTCTCCAATCTATACCATCCGGCAGTGAAATGGCAGATGACTGGTCGTTCTAGTGGGATGCCCCCGGTTTATGACAGTCGTTGAGGAATGCACAGATTTGCTACCCTCACTTCTGGTGTCCACCTGAGCCAGGCATGACGGCACCCAAGTCTCTTAGAGCACAGAAATGTCAATATTCTATAAGTGCCATTTCTAAACGAGTAATGCCAAAACCCCCATTACCATAGGAAAGGGTTTGGCATAGCGAATCCATTGATAGGAAACATCATGAGGCTGCTCGCCTGTAATCCACTATTGCAGCTTCAAGTAAAGTCAATCACTTCCCGTGATCTAGCAAGCCCCATAGGTAGTGGAAAAAAATGGAGAGAGGGAAATTATTATCTTAAAAATCAAAGGGGTTCTTCAAAGCTGTCATTCTCTAAGCATTCCTTTCTCCAACCCCTAGAAAGCAAGAAATGTTCAAATTTTATTTAGAAACACTCCTAAAAATCATATAGTTTATAGGGTGAGAAGCTGTTTCATGATGGCATGTTATCAATAAGAACAAACGATTTAAAAAGTATTCATTATTAGAGAGTGGGCAGAGTAGTGCTCTCTTGAATGCACTGTTCAAGGTGCTGACAAGAGTTGTTTGCTCTGCTACGGTGTGGTAGTGCTGTGGGCATTGTGTGGGTCAGAAAATCAAATCAGTAATTAAGTGTTCAGTGTGGAGAATTGAAAACATGAGAAGAGATGTTATTGTTAGTTCTGAAAGAAGGCCCATGTTTGTGATGCATATTGTCATTCTAGGAGAATGATGCCCTGTGAGTGATTGTATTTATAGACAAAGTGCACCAAGATGGAGGGGAGGGCGAATCATCGCAGTTATCAGTGTAATGGGCTCTTAAGACCACATGAGGGTAACTATACCTCATGTTATACTGCTGAAAATTCTCCTATAATGCATGGATTTCTGCAATCCCTGTACAAAAACCTTTTTCTAATATCTTTACAATCTGCGACTTGTGATGAACCCAATCACTGTTTATAAAGAAATGACTCAGAACTTAATTGTAATAGCTTATTACAGTTGAGTTCTGGCGTCACAATCCCGCTGCCCAAGCCTGTAGCCAGAAAAGGCAGGTCAAGTCATGGAGCACAGTAAAAGCAGCTGTTGAAAGGAGAAAACCAAAGCAATGTTTTTCTTTCTTCTGCTTTTTTTTCTAGCTGTACACTGACAAGTGGAAAGTAGATATTTATACCAACATGTTTATTTATTGTGCTATCTGGGTAATTATAGAAAAGTTAAAATCTTTCTGCATGTTTTCACTGCACCTTTTTACTTAAACTGACATATTAAACTGCTTCTAATATCTTTTTGCAAGAACTATCCAAAAGCTTTTTTATTGTGTTTAAGTTTGCACCGGAGATTCTATTTTCATTATTCATCTTTGCAAACTTGCTCTCTTTTTTATGAAAGAGCTACGAAACAAACATTTAAGTGGTTTGTGGGAAAGGTAATGGCATGACCATGAATTATAAGAAATAAAGTACCCACCGCTGAACATGATAAGGATATTGCAACGGAGGGTGTCTTACTTATTGCTAGAACTATGTTCTCTGTGGCAGTAAATTATTTTATGCATAATTGATGAGTATTCAAAGTAGCACTGTTAACACTGTTAGCCATACTCTATTTTGGATCACTGGAAGCAAAAGGTTCCAAGATTACAAAAGGGGTAATTTGTGTTTTGGACCAACAGCCACAGGTCAGCACAGACTCTGACATGCAGTAAATAACAATTCCCTCTGTCTGGAATGGATTTCTATGTATTTAGTGCACCAGCTGTTACGGTGGATGCTCTGAAGGGGTTGTATGACAGAGGCACGCATGGCTGAACCACGCATGCCTCAGTGCTGTGCTAACCATAAATGTGTCTAAACCGTGCATTCCTTTGGCACGCATGCCTACCTTGACCACACCTCCCTGCCCTAAGCACTATAATCCTTTCCCCCTACCTCACCTCCGCCCTGAGGCCTAAAACCCACCCAGCCATTAAAGCTACCTCTTCACATATCCCCGCCCTGAGGACTAAAACCCTGCCCCCTACCAAAAACTGCCACTAATGCAGCCCACCGCCCTGAGCCCCCAAACATACCCCACGCTGTTCTTAAATCTACCACTATCCCTTCCACTGCCCTGATGCCTAAAACCCTGCCCCATTAAATAAATTAGCCCATCCCCCAAGCCCTGAGCACTAACACAGGCACCACCTCTTAAAACTCCCCCCAAACTGAGCCCCAGGATTCAAAACCACTCAAGCCGCACCCCTTGCCCTGTGCTGCCCTGAGCCCTAAAACCAACCCCCACCCCTAAAAACTCCCCCCAAACTCCGCTCCAACCCTTTTAAGTACCCTGACTCCCTCCCCTGCCTGAGCCCTAAAACCCTGCCCTCCCGTCCACAAAAACTACCCGAACCCCCGCCCTGAAGTCCCACACTTAAAAACTACCCCCAAACCTGGCCACGCCCCACGTACCTGTCCGTGTCCGGAGCTTTAACCACACATATGTGTGGTTAAGGCAGAAATGTCGGTCAGGCACGCGTGGTTACGCTTGCGGGGAAATGGCATGCGTGACTCCGTCCGCGTTATACAGGCTGTTTCCCCACTGAAGGAAGAGCAGAATGGCACGTTTTGTGTGTTTTCTCAGCTAGGCCCTACGGTCGACACAGATCCTGGGCCCTGGACATCGGCGAAGGATCACTTGGTATATACAGAGTTCCTTGCCTGCCTGGAGGTAATCTTTATGTTTTCAGAACCTCTGTTGTTGCAGGAGATGTACTGAAGGCACAGCAGTATCAGGAGCGACCCATGCAGGTAACAATGGTGAGGCAGGATGGGGGGGACTCGACAGACAACAACAAGGGTAAATTAATCTATATATATAAAAACGAATGTATGTCTGTCTGTTTGTCCTTTATGCATTACTACACCATTCATCCGATCACCATGAAACTTTGGGAAGTTGTTGAGTACACTCCCGCGAAGGTTTCTGACATAATTTGTGTTTAAATATTGGCCCCCAGGGCCCTCATAATCTTTCGAATACTGATGTACGCACCAGACGGAAAAACAACAAATCGTGTATCCACAAGCACTCGAGTAAATAAATAGAAATAAAACAGCATTCATCTGATCGCCATGAAACTTTGGGACGTTGTTGAGTACACTCCCGCGAAGGTTTCTGGCATAACATTCTTTTAAATATTGGGCCCCCAATGCCCTCATAATCTTTCGAATACTGATGTACGCACAAGAGGGAAAAACAAAAAATCATGTATCCACAAGCACTCGAATAAATAAATAGAATTAAAACAGCATTCATCCGATCGCCAGGAAACTTTGGGAAGTTGTTGAGTACACTCCCGCGAAGGTTTCTGGCATAATTGTTTTTTAAATATCGGCCCCCAAGGGCCCTCATAATCTTTCAAATACTGATGTGCACACCAGACGGAAAAACAAAAAATTGTGTATCCACAAGCACTCGAATAAATAAATACAATTAAAACGACACTTTGAAATGTTTTTCATATTACAATGAATAAGTTTCAATAAAAATGACGCAATGTAAATTGAATGTTATCATAACGAGTTTCCTTGAATTTCCTTCCTTCGGAGATCGCAGCAACGCGTGACGCGTAAGCTAGTTATTTATTACATTTTCCCCCATCGTTGTCTGTTGAGCCCTCCCCCACCCTGCCCCATCACCCCACCGCTCTTACCTGCACTGGCCACTCCTGAGCAGAAAGTAGGTGGGTGCCATGTTTCTATTGCTCTCCCTATTGTGGGTCCCATTGCATTATTTTCACACTTGTGTGTCACCGGGAGGAAAGAAAGCATTAAAAGCCCTGCTTTAAATAGGTCTGCCTTCCTATGCACTGAAACTGGAATACCTATGGTGGATAGGCTGTGAGTGGGTCATTGCTCACGACTGAACCAGCTGAGGCTCTGCTGTTAGAAATATGGTGGTTTCACTGACTTTACATGATGCAGGGTGACTGTGGATTTGGTGGGACTGGTGAACCACTGATTTATGGTGATTCTCTGGTTCCACCACAACCTATATGGCCTCCTATTAGGATGCACTAACCTTGTACTCGGGATCCAACAGGCATGACATACTCTTCTGTCTCTCATCACCTCGACCAACAAAAACATGGAAAGGGATATGAAGCTCAGGGGTAGAAATGGAGAAAAAGGAAGAGAAAAAATAGAGCCGCAGGACTCCTCCATTCTAACTCCTCACTTCTACTGACCACTGATGTCTGCAGGACATAGTGGGTGTCTAAAGACACAGAGATATCATGGGTGAGTGAGTGTATACATAAGAGGGTGGGTACATTGGTGCATAGATAGGAAGTCCATGAATTGATGAATTGATCGGTGAGTAAGAATTTGGATCAATTAAGAGAGAGTGAGGACATGAATGGATTCTGTTGTAGAAAGTGATATTCAACATGATATTCTTAAGTCACCTGAAGGACTATAACTGTCTTAGTAAAGTCCAGTTTTAGAGTCTAATTGTTTAATATTGTGTTGTCTTATTGTATTCCCTTTGGGGTCTAGACCTGGGTTGCTCTATAAATCCAAAGAATCTGACGGCTGAAAAAGCGACTATCCCCATTTAATCTGTATATCGCCTAGCCTGATGTATCACCCTGAAACTGTGGTTGAAAGGATCCAGGACCCACACAAAGGTGGGATCTGGTGGTAGAAAACAAGGAAGAAGATGCACAAAGCAGACTAGATTGTGTTTGTTCCCCACAAGCGCGACATTTCACAGTGTGCTGGCCCATCTGCTTCCCTGATGTGTGCCCCACATTTGACTGGCAATGCCCCAACTGTACTGTCAAGTCAGACGTGCACCAAACAAGTGCCAGTCTCAGCCTCATCCCTACTAATCTTTCTTAGCTGTGAGTGACTGATTTTACAATAAGGCTAACATTTTAATAAACTATTTAACACCAAAACATTAAAATCCAATCAGTAGAACCGGAGATGTGCAGTTTCAAAGATTTCAGGTAAATGTAGCGCCACTTGCGGGTGTCTAGTCGTGCAAGACTGGGTGCAGATCACAAGTTTAGGACGACCACAATGGACCACAGGCCTGATACAAGGACCTTGTTAGTCCCGTTGAAAAGGTTACCTTCTAATGTCCAGCACAAAGAGTTCCATTTGTGGTGGAGGAGGCTGTGAGGAGCAGGGAAACCTTCACTCAATCAATCAATCAATCAATCAGGGGGTTGCACCTTGAGACCCATGAGGGTCTCAAGGCACTGGGAAACCTTGACAGATGGTTGTTGCTATTGATTACCATGGGTTGGAGATGCTGCAGTGTGAAGTGCAGTTTTTTTATATTGTTGAGTCAGGTTCACTGGAGCTTCACATTGGCAGTTGGCGTTGGAGGCAAGATCTTGGTGTGAGCGTTCCATTCACTGTAGTAAACAGCTCAAAACTTCCGGAAGGCTTCTTCTGCTTGTAGAGATGCAACACCAAGGATCCAGGACCCTGGAGGCTCCTCCTGGGGATTCGGGACTCACTCCAGTAGAGGCCATCTGGGCTCAGGCAGGCTCAGTTGCAGGTCAAATCATGTCCAGTGTAGCAAATCAGCTGAAAAGTTGCAGAGAGGTGTCTGGAGCTTGTTAGGTCATTGTAGATCAGAACAGGAGGTCAGTCAGTGGACCCTTTGAGTCACTTCAGCCTGGGATGCCTCCAACCTTCCTTCTCAGCAAGCAGGGCAGGTCTCAGGAAGCAGAGCAGCAGGTAATATTTTTCTGTAGCATCCATAGGTCCAGGAGTGTACTTACGAGTGTGTCTGAGGGTCCTCTTTTTATACCTGACGCCCACTTTAAACTGGGTAAACTTTTAGGATTTCCATTTACAGACCTGTCTGGAGTTTGCTGTATCCCTGCCCTGGTCCCAATCTGTCTAGGGGCACAATAGGCTAGAGTGAAATCCTTTGTGTGTGAGCTGGGCTAGTGCGTTTGTAGTGCAGGTGTAGTAGGTGACAGTTCCGTCCCTCTCATTAACCCAGGATGACCCATCATGCCAACATCCGCATCCTCTATTGTGATACTGGCTGGGAGGAATACACAAAGGCTAACTGCCAAATATACCTAGTCATGTGTCTCTGGAACAGACTGCAGTCACCAAATCGTTAGGACAAGAAAACGCCACTTTCTAAAAGTGGCTCTTTCAGAACTGTGAGTTAGAATTTGACTTTACCTTTAAAAAGGGTTTTAAATGATACTTCCTCAGACACCAAATGGGACATTCTTAACTGCTCCCAAACAAAAGTTATTACTTATTACACGTAATAAGGCAACCTAATGTTATCATACGGGAGAGGTAGGACTTGCAGTAGTGAAAAACACATTTAGGAGTTTTTCACTACCAGGTCATGTAAAAATTAAAAGTGTGTATCCAACTTTTTAAATACAATGCACCCTGCCCTATGGGCTGTCTAAAGAAAGGAAGTTTTAGGCCTGAGTTAAAGGTCTATTGTGCCAGGTTGAAATGGTAGTTTAAAACTGCATACACAGGCTGCAATGGCAGACCCAAGGCATGATTCAAAAAGCTACTTTGGTTGGTGGCACAATAAGTGCGGCAGGCACATTAGTAACATTTAATTTACCGGCCCTGGGTACATGTAGTGCCACTTCTTTAGGGAGTTATAGGCAAATTAAATGTGCCAAGTAGATATAAGCCCATTTTACCACATTTAAAGGAGCAAGCACAAGCACTTTACCACTGATTAGCAGTGGTAAGGTGTGCAGAGTCCTAATGACCAACGAAAATATGTTCATAAATCAGGAGGGTTAAGGCAAAAAGTCTGGGGATGACCCTGCAGAGAGGACCAATGCCAGCAATCAAGATATGTAACATACTTTTCCCCAGCTGTTTTGAGAAGTCAGGAGGGCACCTGTCATGTCATTGACTGTGCTCCAGGCATACTAGCCTTTCAGAGATGGGCATCACAGGTGCCTTATGCTTCTCAAATGGGGGTGGGGTCGCACACTACTCACACACCGGCGGTGTCGCCCCTAAGGACTCTGGTCAATGTAGTAAAGTGTTCGCGATGAATCATCTTTCGATCTTCTGCTATCTTCGCTGTCTTCGCCATCCCTAATCTCTGCTGATGACAGATAATAATCTAGAAACACGTGTCCAGAGATGGCCAGCACTAATCTGCACCCACCTGGTGAAACACTCTAAAGACTTTGCAAGTGTACTCGCTTGTCGGACTGCATCTACCATGATGCTTAGGGGCGACCCTGCTGGGAGGTGAAGCAGTGTGCTCCCACACCAATTTTCTACTTGAAGGCTCCCTCGAGCCGCTGTGGGCTGACGAGCTCGTGGAGAGGCACCTGCGTGCCTGGAGAGATACTACGTTCCAAGAATACGGCAGCCTGCTCAGCAACCCCAAATAATGCCTAATCTCTGCTGATGACAGATAAAAATCTAGAAACACGTGTCCAGAGATGGCCAGCACTAATCTGCACCCACCTGGTGAAACACTCTAAAGACTTTGCAAGTGTACTCGCTTGTCGGACTGCATCTACCATGATGCTTAGGGGCGACCCTGCTGGGAGGTGAAGCAGTGTGCTCCTACACCAATTTGCTACTTGAAGGCTCCCTCGAGCCGCTGTGGGCTGACGAGCTCGTGGAGAGGCACCTGCGCGCCTGGAGAGATACTACGTTCCAAGGATACGGCAGCCTGCTCAGCAACCCCAAATAATGCCTAATCTCTGCTGATGACAGATAATAATCTAGAAACACGTGTCCAGAGATGGCCAGCACTAATCTGCACCCACCTGGTGAAACACTCTAAAGACTTTGCAAGTGTACTCGCTTGTCGGACTGCATCTACCATGATGCTTAGGGGCGGCCCTGCTGGGAGGTGAAGCAGTGTGCTCCCACACCAATTTTCTACTTGAAGGCTCCCTCGAGCCGCTGTGGGCTGACGAGCACGTGGAGAGGCACCTGCGCGCCTGGAGAGATACTACGTTCCAAGGATACGGCAGCCTGCTCAGCAACATCAAATAATGCCTAATCTCTGCTGATGACAGATAATAATCTAGAAACACGTGTCCAGAGATGGCCAGCACTAATCTGCACCCACCTGGTGAAACACTCTAAAGACTTTGCAAGTGTATTCGCTTGTCGGACTGCATCTACCATGATGCTTAGGGGCGACCCTGCTGGGAAGTGAAGCAGTGTGCTCCCACACCAATTTTCTACTTGAAGGCTCCCTCGAGCCGCTGTGGGCTGACGAGCTCGTGGAGAGGCACCTGCGCACCTGGAGAGATACTACGTTCCAAGGATACGGCAGCCTGCTCAGCAACCCCAAATAATGCCTAATCTCTGCTGATGACAGATAATAATCTAGAAACACGTGTCCAGAGATGGCCAGCACTAATCTGCACCCACCTGGTGAAACACTCTAAAGACTTTGCAAGTGTACTCGCTTGTCGGACTGCATCTACCATGATGCTTAGGGGCGACCCTGCTGGGAGGTGAAGCAGTGTGCTCCCACACCAATTTTCTACTTGAAGGCTCCCTCGAGCCGCTGTGGGCTGACGAGCTCGTGGAGAGGCACCTGCGCGCCTGTAGAGATACTACGTTCCAAGGATACGGCAGCCTGCTCAGCAACCCCAAATAATGCCTAATCTCTGCTGATGACAGATAATAATCTAGAAACACGTGTCCAGAGATGGCCAGCACTAATCTGCACCCACCTGGTGAAACACTCTAAAGACTTTGCAAGTGTACTCGCTTGTCGGACTGCATCTACCATGATCCTTAGGGGCGACCCTGCTGGGAGGTGAAGAAGTGTGCTCCCACACCAATTTTCTACTTGAAGGCTCCCTCGAGCCGCTGTGGGCTGACGAGCTCGTGGAGAGGCACCTGCGCGCCTGGAGAGATACTACGTTCCAAGGATATGGCAGCCTGCTCAGCAACCCCAAATAATGCCTAATCTCTGCTGATGACAGATAATAATCTAGAAACACGTGTCCAGAGATGGCCAGCACTAATCTGCACCCACCTGGTGAAACACTCTAAAGACTTTGCAAGTGTACTCGCTTGTCGGACTGCATGTACCATGCTGCTTAGGGGCGACCCTGCTGGGAGGTGAAGCAGTGTGCTCCCACACCAATTTTCTACTTGAAGGCTCCCTCGAGCCGCTGTGGGCTGACGAGCTCGTGGAGAGGCACCTGCGATCCTGGAGAGATACTACGTTCCAAGGATAGGTCAGCCTGCTCAGCAACCCCAAATAATGCCTAATCTCTGCTGATGACAGATAATAATCTAGAAACACGTGTCCAGAGATGGCCAGCACTAATCTGCACCCACCTGGTGAAACACTTTAAAGACTTTGCAAGTGTACTCGCCTGTCGGACTGCATCTACCATGATGCTTAGGGGCGACCCTGCTGGGAGGTGAAGCAGTGTGCTCCCACACCAATTTTCTACTTGAAGGCTCCCTCGAGCCGCTGTGGGCTGACGAGCTCGTGGAGAGGCACCTGCGCGCCTGGAGAGATACTACGTTCCAAGGATACGGCAGCCTGCTCAGCAACCCCAAATAATGCCTAATCTCTGCTGATGACAGATAATATTCTAGAAACACGTGTCCAGAGATGGCCAGCACTAATCTGCACCCACCTGGTGAAACACTCTAAAGACTTTGCAAGTGTACTCGCTTGTCGGACTGCATCTACCATGATGCTTAGGGGCGACCCTGCTGGGAGGTGAAGCAGTGTGCTCCCACACCAATTTTCTACTTGAAGGCTCCCTCGAGCCGCTGTGGGCTGACGAGCTCGTGGAGAGGCACCTGCGCGCCTGGAGAGATACTACGTTCCAAGGATACGGCAGCCTGCTCAGCAACCCCAAATAATGCCTAATCTCTGCTGATGAAAGATAATAATCTAGAAACACGTGTCCAGAGATGGCCAGCACTAATCTGCACCCACCTGGTGAAACACTCTAAAGACTTTGCAAGTGTACTCGCTTGTCGGACTGCATCTACCATGATGCTTAGGGGCGACCCTGCTGGGAGGTGAAGCAGTGTGCTCCCACACCAATTTTCTACTTGAAGGCTCCCTCGAGCCGCTGTGGGCTGACGAGCTCGTGGAGAGGCACCTGCGCGCCTGGAGAGATACTACGTTCCAAGGATACGTCAGCCTGCTCAGCAACCCCAAATAATGCCTAATCTCTGCTGATGACAGATAATAATCTAGAAACACGTGTCCAGAGATGGCCAGCACTAATCTGCACCCACCTGGTGAAACACTCTAAAGACTTTGCAAGTGTACTCGCTTGTCGGACTGCATCTACCATGATGCTTAGGGGCGACCCTGCTGGGAGGTGAAGCAGTGTGCTCCCACACCAATTTTCTCCTTATGCTTCTCAAGGCTTATTCATCTTTCAGAGGGCAGCCTGACATGTGACTTGCTCTGCCATAGTCCTAATGGCATTTCAGATGAGCTCTTGGCATGTGACAGACATTATACAGGTCCTCCCAACGTCTCATATTGGTCCTGGCTATGTGACTTAGTCTAGGACAGAGTCAGTCACATATGAATAACCTTGCTCAAGCCCCATGGACCTGGCTGAGTTAATTTCACATGTCAGTGCCCTTACCTCAATCCTACTGGCATATATTGAAGTGTGTCTAGCCCATGAATTATTATGCCACCGTCCTACAAGCTTGTCAGTCACACCAGGTGATTCTGCACTGGACTGTCAGGAATGTTCCAGCTTCCAAAGATGCTAGTCTTTAACCCAACCACCGTTTGGCTTGCAAGCTCTATTCTAGTCGGTAAGAACTGTCTCATATCATGCTAAATCTAACAGGGGTATCTTTCACAAATCTGAAAGGGTTGACCATATGTGTAATGTCAGCACCTGCAGCCCCTGTGGTGCAAAGGGGTTCCCCAACCCTTGGGAGTGGGAGAGCAGTCCTTCAGAGGACCCCCATTTAGCCAAAGGCCAATAATTATCTGTGAGATATTGAAGACTTAGAGGCCCTTTATGACATTCTACATTTTGCGTTATGACATTGTTTCACGTAGATGCAAATTTCAACACAAACCTTCTTTATGATATCTAATCATAGAAAAGTACTGGAGATTCCTAAAACAATTGTAAAAGTGGCTATCCACAGCTATGATTTTAGATCAAAAATGTTTTCCCAAGTCAGCAAAAAAAAAGAAAGCTTTATAAATCAAATAAACCAGGAACTCTCTCTCTAGTGAACTTTTCTAATTGCAACATTTATAATGTGGTAAAATGCCTCCATAATTTTAAACACCATCAATGACAGTTTCAATTAACCAATGGCTGATGAATATTTTTAATGACAATTACGAGAACCAACGGCTGAGCCTAGCTGAGCTAAATGCCCCTCTGTGTGTAGCTTGCTTGAAAACATGAGCATTGTCGGCAACAACTAATAAAACAAAAACAGACAAATAAACTGTTCAAGGTGCTTCTGAGCCCATTACATACCTGGAACTGATCTCTCTCTGGCACATAGGGAAGCAACCACGATATTGGAAATAAAGACACACATTTACCTACTCTTCCTCCACCTTTAAGCGTATTATCATTTTTTTTTCCTAGCCTGCAGAAAATGTCTGCCCTGGATTTTCACCAGTGCCTTTGAAAGCCGCAAAAGCTATTTATTTTATTTATTTTTAAAGAAGCAATTGTTCTAAATTTGCTCCCTCCAGCAGGCCGTAAGCATTTTTCTTTTGTTCAGTTTCAGCACTGATAAAATATGTCTTCAATGTCAACTCCTACCTATTAACCTTATTTTCCTTGAATGTGACAGTCTTACGGACCATCCTGAAAAGCCACGAGTCTGCCTGTCAGAGGCAAGTAACATCCCAAGGGCTCTTCTTTGCTCACAGGTACTCGTTTGTTGCGTGGCAACCCTTCATAATTTGGCACACATGTTTACACCAACATTTGCTACTGAGTGGAAACTGTTCTAGCCTTGTTGCTTTTAATTTCATTTGACTTGTATTAGTGGTGTAACATCTCCATAGAATTCCTATTTACAAACATTGATTTTTTTTTTACAATTGCCTTATCCCTATGCTATATTACCAGAATACAGAGTACTAATATTGTCCCCTCGAAAATACTGTTGCCAGAATACAGACAGCAAAATTATTACGAAGGTAAGTATCCATAAGTATCTATAGATTTGTTATGGAGAGAGTCTCTATAGTTTATTTCACTTTTTGAACCTTATAACCCACTGCTACGACATAGCACCAGTTGATAACAAAACTGGTTACCCACTGTTGTAATGTCATAAAGGCCTTTCAGGTGAGGCTGACAGGCCTCCTTAAGAGCCTTTTCAGCACATCTCTGCTTGTCTGCTTTGAATGACAGGAGAACATCCACCTGCACAAGAGGGGGAAGGAAGGCATGGAAGGTGGTGGGGGTTGGTCAAGGATGGTAGGTACACTTTTTTCAATCTTTGGGATAAGAATACCTAACAGAGGCTGTGAGAAATTGGGTTACTGGTTGAGGGGGCGAAACCCTACTCAAGCAGCAACCACAATCCTTGTCAGAGTGAGGCACAAACAAACTCCAAACCAACTAAGGTCCGCTGAACACAGTACCTTAAATCCTGATGAGTGGTTTGCAATGCGTTGTTAGATTGCACGATGCCTGGTGTTGATTCCGATGAAGCTGTGCAGCGAGTCTTTGTGGGGTTTTGCGTCATACCAGTGGGCTGTGCTCTGTGTCGATTCTGATTATGATGTCAGTTGTGTGGCGAGGCTTTGCGGGGCTTCATGCCGATTCCGATTGGGAGCACAGCTGGGTTTAACAGAGCACTTTCAGGCCGACTTTCAATGTTCCAGGACTGGGGTGGCACTACTTGGGAGGGCAAGACTCACAGATGGCAGAGTCCAGGTGCTGGGTTCAAGGTTGTTGGAAACTTGTTATGTTCCTGAGGCTTCTGATGAGGAGGCCATCCAACTAGCCCTTGGAGTCACTCTGGGGCCCTGGCTTTAGAGATGCAGTTCAGATCCTTGTCACCCAGGCAATAGTGCAGCAGGTCAGCACAGCAGGGCAGCAGTTCTACAGAGCAGCATTCCAGCAGAGTGGCAGTCTTTCAGCTGCACAGCAGTCCTTCTTCCTTTCAGAGTCCACAGACCCAGAAGTTTACCGAAGAGTTGGTGTCTGAGGTCCAATATTTATTCCAGGATCCTCCTTTGAAGTAGGAGCCTCTTCTAGAGGTTTCAGTTTGAAGTGCACAGGTATCCTGCTTCCCCTGCCCTGGCTCCAGACTAACTATGGGAGTATGCAGCCCTTTGTGTGGTGGCAGGACACAGCCTAATAAAGTGTAATTAAGGCAGCTCTGATCTCCCATCCTGCCAGTGATGGCCCATCCAGACACACGTAAGCCCTCTATTGTGTGTCGCTGTCTAGGAGGAATGCGCAAACCCCAATTGTCAGTGACACCCAGTCGTGTGACCAAGAGACAGGCTGCAGGCTCTAAATGGCTGAGGCAGGAGAATGCCAACTTTCTAAAAATGCCAGTTTCAAAATTGTAATTTAAAATCTGATATTACCATAAGAGAGCATTTTTCATTAGAATTTCAGGGACAGCAAACATGATATGGTTGCCTGTACTCAATTGGACATTACAGCTTATTAAATGTAATAAGGTAACTCCAATGTTATGCTTCCGGAATTGGTAGGCCTTGGAGTAATGAAAAACTAATTTAAGAATTTTTCACTACCAGGATATGTAAAACTAAAAAGTACACTGCACCCTGACCTCTGGGCTATCCAGGGTCTACCCTAGGGGTGACATATGAATTTAAAAAGAAGGTTTGGGCCTGCCAAAAGGTTTCTTTTGCCAGGTCGAAATGACAGTTTAAAACTGCACACACAGGCTGCATTGCCAGACCTAACACGTGTTTAAAGGCCTACTTAATCAGGTGGCACAATCAGTGCAGCAGGTCCACTAATAGAGCTTCATTTAGAGGTCCTGGGCACAGATAATGCCACTGTACCTGGGACTTACAAGTAATTGAAATATGACAATTGGGTATGCGCCAATTCTACCATTTTTTAGAAGCGAGAGCACAAGCACTTTAGCACTGGTCAGCAGTGGTAAAGTGTGCAGAGTCCTAAAGCCAAAACAAATGGGTTCAGAAAACACAAAGGTACAAAGTTTGGAGATGACCATACAGAAAGTGTCACGTTCAACAGAGACCATCTTATGTATGTCTTCCACATTACTCCTCTGCCACTGCGTAGCAGTTGAAAGCACGGACAGAAGATTTTTGAGGTCTTACATAACCTAAAATAATTATAGATGAGTAAAAATGTTAATTAAATTGATGTTTTTCACATCGTGTTTCGAGTGACATCACAGACAGCATGAGCTTCACTCCTGTTGTCTATTTAACATCACTTAGAACCCCTCGGTGAAATACACCCCTGTGATTCACTGTTACCCATCTGTAATTCTATGTGTTATGCATGGCTTCCATAGGAAGCCTCTATCAGTTTCCCCAGATTCTAAATCTGATAACTCACTTCTATGAGGTAGCAACAGGCAATAACAAAACTCATTACACACTACAGGTACATAAGGCCAGGCTCACAGGACTCTCTGAGCCAGCCAGTGCAGCTATATTTGTCTGCTTCGACTGAAGGCATAGCTGTGAGAAGGGGAAGAAAGACACTGTAGGTGGCTTGGGTTGGTTAACGGTGACAGAGAAGGTATTGTTTTCACATTGGGTTTAGGGCAGCGGGGCCATATTATGTATGCTCCTCCCATTATTCTTCTGTCTCTATATACCAGTTGAAAGCAGGGGAAGAAGACTTTAGGGGCCATACAAAACAAAAAAAATTGTAGATGAGTAAACAGTGCTTCACTCTTGTTGTTTATTTCATGTCACTCAGAACCTCGAGGTGAAAAACACCCACCTACTGTCATCCATCTATAATTCTATATACAATACCCAGGGTAGTAAGACTGGGGGCTGTGAGCTTCAGATTGTCCAACAATCATGCTGGCATATCGTTTCAATCATTACATGAGAAGCAGTGCATGGGGGGCTTAAGGGTTAGTAGAAAGGAAAAGGAGTGTGGATTGTCACGGAATACTTAAAACACAGCATTTTGTAAAATAACCATCTTTTAAGACCTTCAAAACAGAGACGAGAGTGTGCATGTGTTTTTGTCTGAATATTTAAAAATCCCAGGTGAAATCCGTATCATACCCAACTAAAAGCTCCTGTACCCAACTATTTATAAAAAAATATATATTCATTAGGGGGTGTAAAACCCCAAATACCCCATCATGAAACTACACTCCGGACATTACTTCATTTCACATGTATGCACCTTGACTATATAGATCTTCAATAAACGTAGATTGGAGTAAAAAATAGTAAATCTATATTTACCTAAATGTTCCTATCTTCTCAATATTTTGTTAGTCCATAATCTGGCTAGAAATATTATTATAGCAAGGTGTTTTTGTGGTCAATTTTCTGATAAACAACCCTTTGCCATGCCTTCCGATGGTTCTCTATTTTATGTTTCATCTAATAATCAAAAAAAGACTGTAACTTTTGAGGCATATTTTATGTAGGATATTTCACAAAAATAGCATACAAAAATATAATCGGTAATTCAGTATTCAGTACAAAGATCAGTGCTAGCTAAAGGCCTAATTTAGGGCCTAATTCTGAGTTTGGCGGTTCTTGGACCACCAAACCCGGGGCTGCGCAGCAGTGGCGGTGTGGCCACCGCTGCACCCACGGTCCGACCACCGTACTATGACTCTGGCTGTCGGACAACCATGGAACAGCCTCAACCCACTGGGATCAGTGATGCTTAGGTAGTGGCTCAGTGGTCTGAGGCTTGCAATATGCTGGCGGTAGCGAGGAAAGTAAGGGGGCCCTACAGGGCCGCCTGTTGCCTCAGGGCCTGGGGGCATGCAGGGGGGTACATGGTGTGCTCTTCTATGCCCATGCACCCCCGTTCCTGTATGGCATGGACTGCAAGTCAATGCCATTAATGAACAGGCATTGGTGGTTCCTCTGCGCTGCTTTTCTAAGGCTCACTTATGAGCCTTAGAACTGCACCAAAGCGGGACCGCCAAACAACTACCCACCAGACAAGGAGATAACTCCTAATCTGGTGGGCAGTTGATTTTGACAGTGTGGCAGTGGGGTGCTGCCACACCGCCAAAGTTGCAATCAGGCCTTGAGAGTTTAGTGGATGGGTTACTCCAACACAAAGGTCTGCCTTATTACAAATCCCATAGGATATAATGCACTTGTAATAGGTCAGACAGATAAGTTACACGTTTGTAATGGAGTAACCAGTCCCGCAAACTCTAAATCAGGCCGTGAGTCACATCCAAGCCTAATACCAATGTCAAAGGCAATTTCAGGCTTACACATCTATGGAAATATGCTTCAAGCACCTTAAAGTGGTTTTGCTCGCCCATCAAACAGTCAAAGTATCAATTGCTACATGAACAAGGTGAAAAATAACAGAATGTCTGATAGAGTGTTACAATTACTTTGGAATCTAATCCAGCTAGGGTACTTTACAAGAAACCAACCAAAAACTGGTAAAAGAAGGAAATTAAGGGCCCGATTCACGGTGTGTGATTGTGAAAATGTTGTAACTTACTCAATTTATAGGTTTTGCCTACTATTTATCGATTGTGAGCGATTCCTTCTCCTGTAATGCAAGTATTCTCACCTATTGCTGTAAACTGACTTACAAGCAGGTTATTCCATTGTAATTTACTTATGTGCAGGATTAAACAGCAGGACGTATTTTTGCTTTATGGTATTCTTCTCACTACTAAAATATTTTCTTTAGCTGCTGTAGTACCAGAGGCACTCCCATATATTGGAACCACGTGATGACCTTTGACTACCATTGTTTTTTAATTTTTTTTATTTCAAAGACCTTTAAAGATAGAATGTATTGTTGAACACGATTCGGTGCCTACAACCCTGTTCAAGCCGGCAGCGCAGTGAGCAGTCAAATAAATAGCATCAATATCAGCGTATGAATACACAGCAAGCCGCCTACAACTACTTCGGGATGGCCGCATCAGATGAAACATTAGGTCTCAAATGTCGTTTTTTACTGTTTCCTTATTTAACTATTTTATACAAACAACCAGGTAGTTTATACTGCTGGTAATCAATGTACGGTCGGCTCATGCATACATTCGGCTTGTACATAACTCTGATTACATTATAGTGCATCACATATTACAGTACCATTCTTTGTATAATCATCTGGGGACCTGCAGTTTTCCACGGGGGTATCTCACATTCCGGTACACCTTAAAAGGCATTGGCTGCGCAGTCCTATCATTGGCGTGTACCCATGTGTATGACAGTTAATGTGGCCACCCCAGAACACCTCGCATGTGGGTCCCAACAGGGAGTCGAAGTCCCCCACACCAGGCCCTCCTGGCTGAGTATTTTATGGTGCTCGATCTGTCGGCGTAGTCGCTGGAGATCCACGTAGCCGCGACAGTAGTTAGGATGTTAGTGGTGACCAGATAACATCCTGCTATCTGACAGTAAATCATATAATTAAGCCAGGTCTTAAACTTGGGAGCCCTCCCCCTGCTCCACCTACAGGCCACCCCTCTCTTGGCCATGAGTAGTGCAAGGGCTACATACTTGCGGTGCGTCCCCGGCACATGTTTAACATAGCTCAGCAAGGCCAGCAGCGGCGTGGGCTCAATGTGCATGTTGGTCATCAAAGTCAGGGCCTCAAATACGTGTCCCCAATATTCACTTACTCCTGGGCATTCCCAGGCCAAATGTAAAACATCAGCTTTTGGCGCATGGCATCTGTCACATCTATCCGTGCTACGTAACTGATACTTGTGCATCTTGACTGGCGTATAATACAATCTATGCAAATATTTATAATGTATGATACGCAGTCTGCTGCTAGCCGAAACCCGCTCAGTCTGTGAGCAGCAATATTCCCATTGGTCATCCGTCAGTATAAATCCCAGTTCGTCTCCCCAGCGTGTGCGAGACTGCGAAGCTGGTACCTCTCGCTGTGTGTGGACTGTACATTATATCAGTGATACTAGACGTTTGGGTGTTGCTTGTTGGAGGATCAGCTGCAGTGGAGCAATTGCCAGGTGCTCAGCCGGGAACTCTGAAGTTAGGGTTCGGACCCCTTGCCTAAGTCGTATATACAAAAAGGCGTCCAATGGAGTTTATTGCTATCCTGAATACACTCTCCGAATCCCAAAACTGTCCGTCCTGGTATAGGTCTCCCCAGGCTCTGATAGCCACTTGCTCCAGAAATTTATGAAATAGCGTTTCCTGGAGAAGAGGCATGTTTGGGGTTTGCAAGCGGTAGGAGCGGGGAATAGACCATGGGGGCTTCCAGTAGATGCCCAATGCCCTGCCATGCCGTGATTGTAGCATTAACAGTAGTTTGCATCCATTCTTGGCTATTTGGGGCCGCATAAAGGGCTCCCTCTATCGGGATCGGGTGTGCAAGCCAATGTTCTGCCGCCACCTGAGGCATGTATTTCGGTTGATTCACCCAGAAATAGACATAATGGGCCTGTGCGCTTACGTAATAAAGTTCAAAGTCCGGAATTCCAAACCCCCCTGTCGTATATGACCTCGTCAGAACAGCCCACTGCAATCTAGGCTGTTTACCTCCCACACCAGTCTGATCAGTTCTGTTTTAAGAGATTTAAAATAGTGTCTTCCCGGATATAATGGTATATTTAAAAAAAAATAGAGCAATTGGGGTAATATCACCATTTTAATTAGGGACGCCCGCCCTACCTTAGAAAGCAGCAGTGTTATACAGCGGGCCACACAGTCCATCACGCAGTTCAGTGCAACACCATAGTTAAGCCACATAAGTTCTTCCTTCTTTCTGGTAACTCAGACACCTAGGTACCGCAACTCGTCGTTACACCACTCCAATAGGTAGTCCAATGGAAAGCGCACCACTGAGTCTGTCAATGGGAAGAGGCAGGAATTCCCCCAGTTTATCTGGATCCCCGAAAGTTTCCCAAATACAATAAATTCCCGAAGGAGCGGGTTCAAATTATGTTGAGGGTCTCTCACATACAAAGTAATGTCATCAGCATACATTGAAATCAATATATGCCTCCTGTTACACCGCAGGGCCTTGTTGTTGTGGTGCTGTCGCAACCTCGCCGCCAATGGTTCTGTCGCCAAGGCAAACAACAAGGGGGACAGTGGGCACCCCTGTCGGGTACCCCTGTAATCGAGAATGTTTGAGACGTATGACCATTTATGAGTACCTTAGCACCTGGCCGGTGATACAGCAGTCTTTATCCAAGACAAAAAAGTGGCGGGAACCTCATCCGGAGCATTATGCCATAAATATAATCCCATTCGATGGAATCAAAAGCCTTAGTGGCATTCAGGAAGACTGCCGCCAAGGCTAATTCTGGGGAAACATTGTTTAAAATTGTAAAAAGAGTCCTCAAGTTATGTGAGGGGGCCCTTCTGGGACAAATCCGGACTGATCCGGAAAAATCAGGTGCTCTAGCAACAAGCTAAGGCAATTGGCAATGAGTGTCTCCAGAATTTTTGCATCACAATTGAGAAGAAGAGCGGTCGATAGGACCGGCATTGGTGGAGTGGCTTCTCGGGTTTCAAAAGAGAGATAATGAGAGCTTCTTTCATGGATGGTGGGAGGGAGCCCATTTCCAGTGACTCCTTATTGACCTCGCGCAATATTGGGGCCATCAGATCTATATACGTTTTGTAAAATTCTATTGGAATGCCATCCATGCCGGTGGCCTTCCCTGATTGCATTTACATGATGGCTTCTCTAATCTCGTCCAATTCAAAGGGAGCACACAGAAGTTCACGATATACGTCACTCAACCAACCCAGGGTGACATCCCCCAGATACGCCTCAAGGTCCAAGTCATCCCCCCCATTAGTAGTATTATGATCTGTGTAGTGGCGTGTGAAAGCTTCAAGTATGCTTGCAGTGTCCTGACAGTGTATCCCGTCTAGCCCTTCAAGTTCCACTACGTAATTGGAATAGCGTGGCCGCCTAATCATGTCTGCTAACACCTTGCCGGGCTTCTCTCCCTCCCCATACCTGCGGGCCACTCAGTTCTTGCCTCTAAATCATGTTTCCCTTAGCGCCATATCCATGTATTCCGTAAGCTTCTCTCTAAACTCATGTTGCGTAGCCCCATCCGGACTGAGCGCCAGCGATGCTTCCAGTGCCTTGATTTCTGTATCCAGTCTGCGAAGTGTGTTAGTGATATCTTTTAAAACCCCGCCCCTTTAGATATGCAAAACCCTCTTAGTGAGACTTTAAATGCTTCGGAGATCATCTCCACACTCTGTACCGTGCTCTTATTTCGTACAAAAAATTGCTGTATCTCTTCTCACAGTTCTTCCTGGAAAACTATGTATAAAAGGCAGCGCGCATTAAGCCTCCAAGCACCCCGCGGGGGGTTGAAGTCCGCCGAGGAAAGTGTAAGTTTAACTGGTGCATGGTCTGAGTAGGTCCTAGCTAAGTGTTGTACCTTACAGATTGCTGGGCCCAGCCCTCGAGATTAGGCCTGGGTGGTAAATTCCGTTCCACTCGCAGAATTTGGGTATTTTCGCGTTCCGCGGAGAACGCACAATTGCCCAAAATTCTGCATTCCGCGACTTCGCAAATTTTTTTTGCTTGTTCGAGTTCTCAAAATGCATGTTCGTGAGATATTTCCCCCGAGCACACAAACAGCAATTGCGAACTGGAAAAAAGCATAGCGAACAAGCAATTACGCGTGTTCGCGGAATTTCTGCGTGTTCGATGAGATTTTTTACCGTTTCGTGGAGATTTGCATAACACGATTATGCAAATTCCGCCCACCCCTACTCGAGATATAATCCAGTAATCCAGCCTCGCCCATGAAGCAGCTTGTGCCGTGTAATGCGTCCCTTCACGTTTCAGGGAATTGGTGTGCCTCCACACATCAATCAGTTGATATTCAGTAATTGTATCCTGTACTGCAGTGGCTGCCTTGGTGCAATGGTGGGGGGCAGGATGAGACCTATCCAGGCTCGGAGCATAGGTAACATTGAAATCTCCCCCCATATGATGTGATTAGAGCCTATCTCCCCGATCGCCGCCAATAACGAGATAAAAAAATCCAGGGCATCCACGTTAGGGCCATAACAGCATACTAGAGTTACTGACTCTGACCCCAGGCACCCCCAAGCCAGGCAGTACCTCCCCTGATCATCACTGGAAGTTCCAGCCAGGTGGAAGGGCACTTGCTTTTTTATCAGTATGGCGGCCCCCCTTGCGTAGGACAAATAAGAGGAGAAGATTCTGTGCACTGCCCACCTGGACACGAACATAGAGGCCCTTTGGGGTGTGAAGTGAGTCTCCTGCAGCATGGCTATATATGTTGGTGCCTGTCTAAGTAATCCAGGCTCTGCCGTTTTTCCTCGGGTCCCCCAACCCCCTGACGTTCCACGTAATCATATTCAGCTGTGACGTGTCTGTCTCAGCCATATACTCGAGTCTTCGCAAGGGTCAAGCTGCGTCTCTGTAGTGCGTCACCCAGTAACTATGTTTGCACATTACATATTGTCATGTTGTCTGCCGTACCGTCTACCTGTATTCTACTTGTTAACTCTGCAATCTTGGTAGCAAGAACATCTTCCTGTACGCAGTCCCACTCCAAAGTGACCAATTCCCTGTCAACTCCCTCTCCCACCCACTCCCCCCTCTGAAGCAACCCCAACTCAACAGCAATGCATACCCACACAGCCCCCCCACCCCCGCCTCGACAAGAACAACAGTGCAGTCCCTGCAAGCAGTACGCAGCGGACAAACCCGGGCTTATTCCCTTTGGGGGCCAGCTCAAGGCGGCAACACAGCAACCCTTCGCCCATAGAGCACACCTCGTCCGGAGCCGCAGACCCTGATGGGCAGAGGGTGCCCGGTGAGCAGTTATGTTAGCACATTATGGTTCATTGTTCAAACAATATAAACGTCCCCTGGTAGTACTGTCTGCCAATATATAACTCACGTGACTCAAAACAAGTTGTTTCGGTGTCCATAGCCTGCGAAGATTGTCTCATTGTGTGTCGTCCTCTGTCCCTGCCGACGGGGACCGTCGGGCCTCTGCCGCACCACCATCAAGTCTGTTCATTTTTTTCACTTGCTTGAGGAAATCCTCCACCTGCTGCGGTTTAGTGAAGAACCTCTGTTTACCCTGGTGCGTGAGCCTGAGGCGTGCAGGATACAAAAGAGAATAGTCAATTTGTGCCTTCCTCAGCTCAGTCTTGACGTTCAAGAATTTCCGCCGTTCTTCCTGGACTACAGGCGCGAAATCAGGATAAATGGAGGAAGAGTTCCCGTTGTACGATAAGGACTGCTTGCTTCTTGCAGCTCGCAGAGCCACATCACGTCCCTATAGTTCAATAGTCTCATTATTATGGGTCTCAGGGTGCTACCGGGCTGCGGCCTAGGTCCCAGCGACCTATGGACTCGTTCCACGATGAATTGGTTGGAAAAAGCTTCTGAGCCAATCGCCGTTAGTAGCATTTTCTCCTTGTATTCTTCCATTCGCCCAGTATTGGTCGAATCTGGTATACCTAAAATGCGAATATTATTGCACCTACTGCGCGCTTCCAAGTCCTCATTCTTCACAGCAATGACCCTCAATAGATTGTCCATGCGGGCGAGCTGCGTCGTGTGTCTGGAGGTTGTGTCTTCCGAATCAGAGATACAACTCTCTGTCTCTTTGATCCTCTCCTCATGGCCATCTAGCTTATGCGCAATGGCGTCCATCTGTGATGACATTCTATCAACCTTGTCCACTATGGTGGCAAATCCCTGTTGAACCTCACGAAGGATGTCCTGCACATCAGTGGACTGTACAGCGGCCGCATCCTGGGTCTCATTTCTCCCTGCCTGGTCTTGATCCTCCTGGGGGTTTCGGTTGCTTCTTTTTGCAGCGTCAAAATTCAGCTTCAACTGCCTGGTATCCGGTTTGCCCATGTTGTCCCTAATAGTGTATATTAGTGCTGCGTGCTGTCCGCTCCTTCTCCCTCGCGTCCGACTTTGCAACTATTCCTATGCTACTTGCGAGGTGTCCTCAGTAGTGTACCAGCTCAGAGGCAGTCAGTGTAGCCCAGCCAGCAGCTTCCATTTACTCCATATAGTTATGCCCCAATGGCGCTCTTAAGTCACTGATCGCTAACACAGCAGTGGATTCGTTATTCTCTCTCTAGGCTGCCTCTCCACAGGTCTTCCAGGCACTCCATGTACAGTGCAGTAATTGTGGTCCGTCTCCGTCTCCGCAACCCAAGTAATGCTGTACTGCCAATGTATTCACCACCACTGGGGGGGGGGGGGGGCAACAGCCTTTCAGAGTGTCTCTGGGGGACATGATGGGCCCCATGCAGCTGCTGTTAAGTGCCTGATTCCAGGCGCCCGAGTTCCCAGCTACCTCGCTACTCCACTCTTTCCACAACAGGCGTCCCGACAGCCCATCCTGTAGGAAGGTGTTATATGTCAAGCCCACAATAGGCAACTGTCACGTATCTGTGGTTACCTGCGCCTCCAGGCCCATTCAGATGCACAGCATTTACCGGCACTGGTGCTCAATTGAAATGCCTGCCCTACACCAGTGGCCCACGAGAGGTATCTGCAGCAGCAATCGCGGCCGGAGGGGCCGCGCCTTTCACCAGCTCTCCAAAGCTGTGCAGCCAGCCAGTCAGGAGGTCCCAGGGTCCCCGGTTCAATGCGGGTGGTCGCGCGGGGTGGGGGCTCAGATCACAGTCAAGGGATCCCCAGCAGCACAGCCTCTCACCCGCGCAGGCAAGCAGCACGCCTCCCCGCCGCTTCAGGTCTCGGGCCAGCCGCAGCTCGGGCAGCCTCCCGCCACTTACCATCCGCCTCTTCAGTGTCGCAGCCAGCCCTGCCACAGCCTGACTACCATGGGGTTAGTGCTGCGGCCCGCAGCCCATAGCAGCTCCGATCACTGAGCGGGGGGGCCGGGGGGGAGCACACCTTCACCCCCGCTGGGCAGGCATGCCGCACGGCTTAGGCACCTCATGTGCAGCCGTGACCTGGATTAATCTCTATGGCCGAGATCGGCCCTCCCACAGCTCCATCGCCTCTGCCGGGCCCCACTGTAACTGCACAACGTAGGGGTAGATGACAGCCAATTCTCCTGAAACTCGCTGTGGTTCAGGAGGCAGACCAGCTCCCTCAGTTGGCGGTGTCCGATACCGCAGATGAAACCAATAGGCAGGATAATTATCAGGATAATGTCACCGGGCGGCAGGAGCCTCACCTACATGCGGCCATCATGCAAGTGGGCCACCTAGCGCCCCTACCATTGTTTTAATGGAATTCATGTGTTTTCATTCACTTTGCATTTGCATTTCAGGTCTCCTTGTAACTTTAAAGTGGGAGTGTTTGCTTTTACAGTCTTGCCAGGAACAGAACGTGTGGGATGTATGTTTGGAAGCATGAGAGAGAAAGGTGTGAAATGCACTTCTCTGTCTCGGTGTGTTATATGCAGTGGTGTTCAAATGTGCATTATGTTGTACATTGGGAAATGAAGTGTGTGATGCTATAGGTATTGGTGCACATCTGTGCATTGTGTTGTACATTGGGAAGTTTTATGAAGTTTTTGTATTGGCTTTGACATGCTCTCATGCCACCTTGAATTCTGACTCTGCCTAGCTTGAGCTTTGCACACACAAGCCGGCCCCCAGGTTACTCACAGCTACTTAGGTTATTCATGTTCAAGATTGTTTTCTGTACTTTTTGAGATGTTTTCTATTTTCTCTAGCTTCACTAAGATAAAGGGCTGGAACATGTGGGAGCGCATGTGGGAGCGCAGAAGAATACGTGAGAGCTCCTTTGCCTTTGGAATGCTTGTGGGAGATTGTCCATCTTCAGTAGGTTTCCTTGGCGCATAGGAGGACTTCTCGGAAACTTCTAGTGCATTGAGATTATAAAACTGGGGTCTGTTGACTTGGAAAGCGGGATTTTGGACCTGAAAGGACAGATGCATCCTTTTCTGTGTACCAGTTCCCAGCTTGCTCAGTCTCTTGACTCCCCCAGTCTGGTGTGGGCTAAGATGAAGTTATTACAACCGGTGATGTATTTTCTCTGATTATTAGCATTGTGATGTGTGAATGTGTCTGAATGCACATTCAAGTCTCCAGCTGATGTATGCAGTGTATATACCTTTGTAACTTTTCATGCTTTCCTTTGATTATTTGTGTGTGATTACCTGCATTTAACAGTGCCTATTTCTTGCAGCGGACGTCCAGTATTATTATCATTATCTGCTTGTATTTTTATATATATATATATATATGCAATTACAATACAATATATATATATGAGCTCCCAAGATCCTTTCAAAATGCGGTAAATCCAGCCGCCAAGAAAGAAGAAAGCACTCACGAGGGCGAGGTTTCCAGTAGTTTTTAATGAAACCTTCAAGCACCAGCAAGACGCGTTTCAGCACTTAGCCTGTCTCTATTGCACCACATAACGCACCGCGGCTATTTTTAAAATATTATTCAAGCTGTCTACGTCATCAGAGTTTCATGAACATAGAAGAGGGACATCTACAAATGTGGTCCCGCCATCTTGGAACATGTAATTCTAATAAACATCCTAAACAAAATCGAGTGAATGTTTACAATAAAAAATATGTCATTACATCACTACAATTACAGGATGAAACGAATACTTATTAATGTTTCAGTTATTTAACCCTGGATGGGCTTCAAAATTGTGTTTTGCAGCCGCAAAACTCAACACAATCTCGCCCATAGATGGGCTAATTTCACAAACTCCAAATGATCATAGACTACAACTTGTAAATCCTTAAAAATTAATTGCATGTATACATAAAATCAGAAACAACCCATCAGAATCATTAAAGCATTTCATTTTAGCAAACATTAGAAGAACAAGAGAACACATTTCATTAACCCAAGTGTGATGCCAATTCTTCATGGTTATTTAGACCAAATGGACTCTTAGTTTGGAGATCAATAATATAGCGAGACTCTAAACGTCTCAGCTTTCGCAAGCAATCTCCCCCCCTAGGATGTATGGGTATATCGTCCAGACAGAAAAAGGCCAATAGGTCCCTATTGTGCCCATGAACTTTGTAAAAATGTCTGGCAACAGGGTAATAATAATAATAAAAACACTTATAAAGCGCCTGGTTACACTTATGACAGTGTGTCCCCGCGCTATGCTTCATCAATGTTATTGATCGCACGCATATGTTCCAATATGCGAAGTTTAACTGGGTTTATCGTGCTGCCAATATATTGCAGCCCACAGGGACATGTTAGACAATAAATCACATATGGTGTTGAACAGGTGATAAATTTGTTGATTTTTTTATGTTTTTGAATACCTGGGATTTTATAGCTTAAGGTTCGTTTACTCATTTTGCAGGCTTTGCACTTGCCACAGGGATAAAAACCCTTTAATGGTTGTAATGATTTGGGTTTTGAAATAACTGTGGCATGATGACTATGTATCAAATGATCTTTTAAAGCTCTGGCTTTCCGGAAAGTGATTTGCGGATTAGTCGGCAAATCTTCTTTGATACTATTGTCAGTTAATAGGATGCTCCAATGTTTTTTAAGGATCCTTTTCAAATCGCCTGCATGATCAGAGAAAGTAGTTATAAGTCTAAAACTCGTATTCTCCGAATTTTGTTTAGATTTAGGTTTCAAAAGATCTTCGCGTTTAAAGTTGTTAACTCTATTTAAAGCTTGTTGCAGTACCTCTTCACTATACCCACGAGTTCTAAAACGATCCATACTGCATTTGGCTGACTTATGAAATTCTTTGATGTCAGAGTTATTTCTTTTAAGTCTTAATAGCTCTCCAAATGGGATATTATTGATCAGTTTTTTTGGGGTGATTACTTGTGGCAAATAATGTCGAATTCCCTTCTGTTGTTTTCCGAAACAATTTAGTCTGTATTTGTCCTTCCTCGATATATACAGTTAAGTCCAGATAGTTCACACTCGACTTGCTAATTTCTCCACTGAACCTCAGATTCACCTCATTGTCATTCAATATTTTTACATAGACTTCAGCTTCTTCAATAGATCCTTCAAAAATAATGAAAAGATCATCTATGTATCGATGCCACGCTATAATTTTCTTGAACCATATATCGTTGGTGTTAGCCCAGGCCACCCGCTCCTCCCACCAGCCCACAAATAAATTCTCGAAACTGGGGGAGAAGCCGGAACCCATAGCCACACCCAACAACTGTCTGTATAGTTGGCCATTGAATGTAAAGATATTATTCTGGAGACTAAATGTTAAGAACTCAATCAGCATCTTATTGTGTTCATAGAACCTGACCGGTCTATTTTCCAAAAACCATTGCACAGCCTCTAAACCAATATCATGAGCAATACTGGTATATAGGCTAGTGATATCTAGTACCATCATACAAAAGCCATCCTGCCATTTGATGTTATGCATGCAGTTCAGAAAATGGGTGGTATCTTTGAGGTAGGATTTCAAAGAGGTGACATGGGGAGACAAAAAGGAATCAATGTAAACAGAAAGATGTTCCATGAGACCCCCTTGTGAGGCCACAATAGGTCTCCCTGGTGGAAAGTTTTTGTCTTTATGCACCTTAGGCAGGTGATAAAACGTAGGTGTCACTGGATTTAGACATTTTAAGTACAAAAATTCATCCGCATTCAACATGTCACTTTTGTACCATTTATTAATAATTTCATGAAAATCCGTGACACTTTGTTGGTAGTCTTGATTTGTAATTTTGGCATAACAAGAAACATCACTCAATTGGCGTATAGCTTCCATCTCATAATATTACTTAGTCATCAACACAATGTTCCCCCCTTTATGCGAGAGTTTGCACACTATGGAGGAATCATCGCATACTTCTTTAATGCTAACTGTTGAGTCATGGAAAAGTTTTTTGATCTGTTTTTGTATTGTGTGTCATGCCTTAATCTTAAAAGAGCTTTAATGACTGCATCCGCAAAGGTATCAATAGCATCAATACTTGAGGGAGGTATAAATCCTGATGTAGGTTTAAAAGCACTTAACCCTCCTTTTTGTTGGATCTCCATTTCCGCCAACAGTTGCATAGATCTGAGTTCAATGTCACTGCCTTCATTCACTTCCAGTCTGAGTTCTTCCATTGTTTTTATACCGCCCAAGTTTTTGCATGTCAATACATTCAAGGTATTGCTCTCACATTCCAGTGTGGGTTTTACTCCCATATATTTAGATTTTAATTTGAAACATTTGTGTAACTTAAGCATCCTTGTAAACTTAAAAAGATCGATTCTTGTTTGGGTGAATTCAAAACTTTTTTGAGGACAAAAGGAAAGACCTAATTTGAGTATTGACTCTTCCTTCTGGGATAATGTTTTTGTTGTCAAATTAATAATGGTCAAGTTGTCTGAATGCATCAATTTCTCTTGTTGTAGGTCTTCTTGCTGCGAGTCATGGGGTTGATCCTACGACGTTTCTTGCCCCAGCCCCCCTCCTCGTCTTCCTTTTGCTGCTCTTCTTTCCGGTGGCTTTCCCTTGCCACCCTCCAATTGTTGCTTCCTCATAAGTTTGAACTCCTCGTGAAAAGGAGACGGTTCACCCATAGCATCTTCCGAAGAGTCTTCATCCGCTGTAACTGAGGATTCAGAAGTTTCTGGTACTGTCACAGGTGGTCCCACCCGTTTTTTTCTGAGTTCCTTTCTTGTGCTATCATATTTTTTAGCGAATGTTAGGACCCTTCCTAAGCTGTAGTCACGTTCGTCTCTGTCAAATTTCTCTTCCTTTCGTTGTTTTATTTTTTGTTCATATTTTTCTAATCATTTTTTCATCAAATCTCTTTTTGTTTTTAAAGTCTCTTGATCTTCTTCTTTGCTTAAATCATCTTCCATATCTTTGATCAGGGCTAAAGCCTTTTCTCGATCGCTCCATGCGAAGCGCACCAAAATTACTAACATACCTTTGCCGGACTCAGCTGTGTGTTCAGCCCAGGCATCTAACAGTTGCGGATCTGGATTTTCATAAGCCGGAATAGTATATATCCTGAGCCCCCTTGGTACGCGGTTGACCTCAATGTAGTTTTGTAGGGAAACTGTCTCCCACCATTTTCTTGTCTCGCACTCGTACAAGCGCTCTAATGTGGTCAATTTCGCATTCAGGGTAGTCGTGTTTCCGCTGCCCTTGTTAGTATCAGTGTTAGTGATTCCATCAGGTTGTTTCTTTTTAAACATTCCTAGTGCTGCTTCTTTGCGCTCCGTTTCGCAAAACATGATTTTCACACTATCGCAATGCTGATAGTGATCTCAAATTCGTGCTTAAACCCCTCCGCTCTGTGGTAATCGCTGTTTATGTTAGGGAAGTTATATTTTGTCGCTGGCACCTGACCGGTTATTCGAATGTCATTAATGTTTTCAATGTGGAAAAAATACAGTTTAGGCACTCCCGGTTTTCGGCGTTATCCGTGTGCACATACATCCCAAATCCATGTTGTAAGCAATTCCACGTTGCAGCCGGCAAACAATCTCAACTGCTCCCAGAAGCCACCAGCCAGTTGCACTCACTAGCGGGTGCTGTCAATGCGGGGGGGTGCCCGCTTCACAGTATGAGCTCCCAAGATCCTTTCAAAATGCTGTAAATCCAGCCGCCAAGAAAGAAGAAAGCACTCACGAGGGGGAGGTTTCCAGTAGTTTTTAATGAAACCTTCAAGCACCAGCAAGACGCGTTTCGGCACTTAGCCTTTCTCTATTGCACCACATAACGCACCGCGGCTATTTTTTAAATATTATTCAAGCTGTCCACGTCATCAGAGTTTCATGAACATAGAAGAGGGACATCTACAAATGTGGTCCCGCCATCTTGGAACATGTAATTCTAATAAACATCCTAAACGAAATCGAGTGAATGTTTACAATCACAAATATGTCATTACATCACTACAATTACAGGATGAAACGAATACATATTAATGTTTCAGTTATTCAGCCCTGGATGGGCTTCAAAAATAGTGTTTTGCAGCTGCAAAACTCAACACAAAAAATTTCTGAGAATACGAGTTTTAGACTTATAACTACTTTCTCTGATCATGCAGGCGATTTGAAAAGGATCCTTAAAAAACATTGGAGCATCCTATTAACTGACAATAGTATCAAAGAAGATTTGCCGAATAATCCGCAAATCACTTTCCGGAAAGCCAGAGCTTTAAAAGATCATTTGATACATAGTCATCATACCACAGTTATTTCAAAACCCAAATCATTACAACCATTAAAGGGTTTTTATCCCTGTGGCAAGTGCAAAGCCTGCAAAATGAGTAAACGAACCTTAAGCTATAAAATCCCAGGTATTCAAAAACATAACAAAATCAACACATTTATCACCTGTTCAACACCATATGTGATTTATTGTCTAACATGTCCCTGTGGGCTGCAATATATTGGCAGCACGATAAATCCAGTTAAACTTCGCATATTGGAACATATGCGTATGATCAATAACATTGATGAAGCATACCCTGTTGCCAGACATTTTAACAAAGTTCATGGGCACAATAGGGACCTATTGGCCTATTTCTGTCTGGACCATATACCCATACATCCTAGGGGGGGAGATCGCTTGCAAAAGTTGAGACGTTTAGAGTCTCGCTATATTATTGATCTCCAAACTAAGAGTCCATTGGGTCTAAATAACCATGAAGAATTGGCATCACACTTGTGTTAATGAAATGTGTTCTCTTGTTCTTCTAATATTTGCTAAAATGAAATGCTTTAATGATTCTGATGGGTTGTTTCTGATTTTATGTATACATGCAATTAATTTTTAAGGATTTACAAGTTGTAGTCTATGATCATTTGGAGTTTGTGAAATTAGCCCATCTATTGGCGAGATTGTGTTGAGTTTTGCGGCTTCAAAACACTATTTTTGAAGCCCATCCAGGGCTAAATAACTGAAACATTAATATGTATTAGTTTCATCCTGTAGTTGTAGTGATGTAATGACATATTTGTGATTGTAAACATTCACTCGATTTCGTTTAGGATGTTTATCAGAATTACATGTTTCAAGATGGCGGGACCACATTTGTAGATGTCCCTCTTCTATGTTCATGAAACTCTGATGACGTAGACAGCTTGAATAATATTTAAAAAATAGCCGCTGTGCGTTATGTGGTGCAATAGAGAAAGGCTAAGTGCCGAAACGCGTCTTGCTGGTGCTTGAAGGTTTCATTAAAAACTACTGGAAACCTCCCCCTCGTGAGTGCTTTCTTCTTTCTTGGCGGCTGGATTTACCGCATTTTGAAAGGATCTTGGGAGCTCATACTGTGAAGCGGGCACACCCCCGTATTGACAGCACCCGCTCGTGAGTGCAACTGGCTGGTGGCTTCTGGGAGCAGTTGATATATATATATATATATTTTTTTTTACATGTTGTTTCATTTGACATCTGGGACAGCCTTTCTGTTCGAGAGTGTTGCACAAATAAAACCCTACGCTTTATTCCGAAAACTGTCTTTTGATGTGCCTCATTTTATGAGAAAGCAACCCCCTTTCCAGGTGTTTTCTTGCTTCACCATGTGTGTGCCTCTGTGGGGGGGGGGGGAGTGCTGTATTTCTATTATCTGGGAATGCAAAGTAGGACAGAGTCCACTTCATTACACCGACATGTCGTCGATTACATATTGATTGTTGCACTTCATCTTACTTTTTTCCACGCTTAGTTCAGGTTAATTTAGTTGTCAGTTAGGTGTTTCCAAAATGAAGCAATTGCATTTCAAACTAATTGGAATGGCCCTCAACTATGTTATGTTGGCATGAACGTCCTTAATGGTTAGTCGACTTTGACATCCAGCCTCTGCTTTCTTGACAACCCTGTGAAAGATTAACATAGTTGGTCTTGAGATGTCCCATGATCGCATTTCTCCCTGCTTCAGAAAGCTGTACTGTGCTAGACCAAGGGAACACTCAAAGTGCACCTCTGCTCTTGAAGGAGGGAGACTTCTGTTAAGGTACTGGCGGTTGGTTGTGGTTTTAACACATAACAGGGCACATTCATCACCTCATTATAGCTGAACTAAGACGAAAGGCCATACTGAAGTCCTTATAATCTATCCTGCTGCTGTGGTGTCTGCCCTTGCCTGCAAACATATGTCCAATCACCAGTCATACATCAGAAATATTCATCCTGAACCTTCAGGCCATCTCTCGCCCTCACCAGAGACCAGATGCAGGCTGTCCTAAAGTCAACCTTGATGACTGCGAAAGCTCACAATCATCTGTTCAAGTCCCTCGAACCTTTCACCAGTGAGAGAATTCGACCATTGAGAGATTGACTTCTACATATGCAGGTGAGACTGAATTGTCATTGGTGTACATGCATCTCTCTAAAGAACCATTTTTAGGGAGGAGCCTGTGAGAGCATGCACTAGCGCATGTGTCTCACTTGTGAGACACTGTTATTTACAAAAAGGGCTTGGAACCCATCTGCTGCTTAGCATTTTTTGGCTTGTGTGGCACTCTTCTTTAAAGCCTCGTAATTCATCACTGCAAGCCTAACATCATTTATGCTCCTCTCTGCGGAGCAGGGACCAAGCACTGATTGATCCAACTTAATCAGAGCCCATCAGCTACTCCCAACTGTTCTCAAAAGATGTGGAATATGTTATTGGAAAGAGATATTGTTTCTTTCTTATGTTTAATTTCTGAAATGATGCATTAACACATAATTGCATAGTACAACCTAATCTCCCCACTCTAATCCATGCCAGTACAATCCACCCCACCTCACCCCACACCACCCTGCCCCACTCAATCCAATCCACTCTAGACCAATCCACACCACTCACCCCAATCCAATCCACTCCACTCCAATCCACCACACTCCCAACCCCCACGCAAATCTGCCACTCTCCAATTCTCCCCACTCCAATCCAAAATAACCTTCCCCACTCTAGTCCAAAACAGTCTGCCCCACTCAATCCAAAATAACCTGCCCAACTCCAAAACAATCTGTCCCACTCCAATCCAAACCACTCTGCCCTACTCCAATCTGTACCTCTCAATCTAAAACAATCTGCCCTATTCAATCCAAAACAATCTGCCCCACTCAAATCTAAAGCAATCTGCCCACTTCAAACAGCCCCACTCATATTGAAAACAAACTGTCCCACTCCAATCTATCCCACTCCAATCTGCCTCACTCCAATCCAAAACAATCTGCCCCCTCCAATCTGCCACACTCCAGTCTGCCCCATTCCATTCCACCCCACTACAGTCCACCCCACTCATGTCCGCCCACTCCAATCCAAAACAGTGTTCCCCACTCTAGTCTGCCCCACTCAAATCTGCCCCAGACCAATCCAAAACAATCTGCCCACCCCAATACACCAGCTCCAATGTGCCCACTCCAATTCATCCCACTCCAATATTTCCCACTCTAAACAAAACAATCTGCCCCACTCTAATCTGCCCGCTTCAATCCAAAACAATCTCCCCACTCCAATCTGCCCCACTTCAATCCACCCAACTCCAATCTGTCCCAAACCAATCCCCACTCCAATCCATTCCACCTCAATCCAATCCACCCACTCCATCCCAATTCATCCCACTCCAATTCAACACAATCCATCCCAAGCTCAATCCAATCCATCCCACACCAATCTAATCCACCCAAATCCAATCTACCCTACTCCAATCCAATCCACCTCATCCTGACACAATTCAACCCACTCCCTCCACAATCCACCTCACTCTAATCCACTACAATCCACCCCATTCCAGTCCAAAGCAATCTGCCCCTGAGTCCAAAGCAATTTGACCCACTCCAATCCAAAACAATTGGCCCCACTCCAAGCCTAAATATTCTGCCCCACTCCAATCTGTCCCATACCACTTGAAAACAATCAGCCCCACTCTAAGCCAGTCCAATCCAATCCACCCCACTCCAATCCACCCCAGTCCAATCCACCCCACAATATATTCCAATCCACCCCAATCCAGCCAAGTCCAATCTACCCCACTCCAATCCACTCCACCTCACTCCAATCCAATCACCCCTCCTCACCCCAATCGACCTCAATCCAATCCACCCACCCCAACCCCTTCCAATGCTGTTCACCCCACCGCAATCCAATCCACCTCAATCCAATCCACCCCAATAAATAAAATCTACCTCATTCCAACTCAATCCACCCTACTGCAATCCAAATTAGTCCATTCCAATCCACCCCACCGAAAGTCATTCCAATCCATCCCACTACTGTCCTCCCCACCGCAATCTGTCCCACTCCAATCAAAAACAATCAGCCCCACTCCAATATACACCACCCCAATCCAAAACACCCCACTCCAATCCACCACACACCAATCCAATCCACCCCAATCCAGCCAAATCCAATCTACCCTACTCCAATCCACCCCACACCAATACAATGCAAACCAATCCCACTTTACCCCAATCCACCTCATTTCAATCCACCCACCTCACCCCTTCCAATCCAGTTCACCCCACCACAAACCAATCCACCTCTATCCACTCCATCCTAATAAATCCAATCCACCTCATTCCAACTCAACCCAACCCACTGCAATCCAAATTACTCCACTCCAATTCTCTCCACTCCATTCCACCCCACTCCTGTCAATCCCACTCCAGTCATATCCACTCCACTCCACTTCAATCCACCCCACTCTGGTTCACCCCACCCCACCCCCTCCCATTTCAATACACCCCACTCCAAACTACTCTACCCCATCCAGTCCACCCCACTCTAATCCACCCCATCCCACTACAGTCCAATCTAACCCACTGTACTGCAATCCACCAAACTCTACCTCAATCCAATCCACCCCATCTCAGTTTAGTCCATCCCACTCAATCCAATCCATCCAGCACACCACACCACACCACACTCCAGTCCAATCCAATCCACCCCACCCACCCTACTCTAATCCAATCCACTCCACTCCACTCCAATCCAATTCACCCCTCCAGCCAAGTCCAAGACATCCCATCCACTCCACTCTAATTCACCCCACTCCAAACTGCTGTGCTCTAATCCAATCCACCTCACCACAATCCAATCATCCACATCTGACCCTCACCCAACTAATCTAATCCACCCCACTCCATCCGCCCAAACCCAATCCTCTCACCCAATTTCAATCCACCTCACTCCAATCACCCTATTTAGTTCACCCACTCCAATCCATCTCGCTCCACTCAATCTGACCCACTGTGCCCCAATTCAATCCACCGCAATCTACTCCAGTTCAATCCACCCCCCTACATCAATCCACTCCAACCTTTTCCACCCCACTCCACTCTATCCCACTCCACTCCACTTTATGCCATTTGACTCTATGGCACTGCACTCAATGGCACTGCACTCTATGACACTATGTGCCACTGAACCACTGAACTCTACTCCCCTATACTCAACTCTATGACACTCGACTCCCCTACTCCACTCTTCTCTAACAAATCCAGTCTATGATACTCTACTCTCCCACTCCACTGTAGAACACTCCCTCCCAGTAACTTTCAGCCATGTTGAAGAGACGCCACACTGGTGTACAACATGGCAACACACATTGCCATAGCCAATGCTTGTTATTTTGTGTCATTGGTCCATGCAGTAGCATTGGGTAATAAACTGATTTGCTATTCAGCTAGCAAATAAACAAAGGAAGAGTGTCCGTTGGAGAAGCATTTAGAACTGATTGTAGCACGTAAAATATGAGGCCAGATGAAAGTGGTCAGATGACTAGACCAAATTTCAAGAAAAAATGCTGGATTTTTTCAGGAAACCCTCACTCACCCTAGTGGTGACATGCTTCATCATCGGGTCCACCGGGAGAGATCGAATACCTCCCCGGTGTGCTGCGACGCCAGGAGACTGCGGAGCAGGTTGTGTGAGAGTGAAGAGTGAAAAAAGTTAAGTGTGGTTAAAAATGTCTAAAGTTGTACCAAAAAATCATTTATTAACTGGTCAACCCGACATAATAAAATTAAATTGACTATGTGCAGGGAAAACTAGCCAAATAAAATATACTGGTGTTTCCCTGTTAGGGAAAGGTCAACATGTTTCTGCCCTTTGTATGTGTGAATTTACAGGGCTTTCTTCAGGACCAATAAGCGAGTGTTTACCTCGACAGGTGTGGGCGCGCTAAGGCCCACCCTGCCAAAGGTTGTGAAAGTTAAAAATAGCACTATGTGTAAAATTGGTGCATAAAAAGTACAAACCAGTAGGCTTGGGGAATTACCTCTGTTGCGAGGAACCTAGAAGTCTGTGAACAGATAATCAGACAGACACACAAAAACACACAAAACATAGAAACATAGAAATCAATCAATATTGATCCTTTATCATGGCCATTATTCCAATATAGTGGCGTGATACGTGCTAGCAAACCTATCAATGGCCGTGGCCGAGATGGATGAATTACAAAGTAATGGTTGTGCCCAAAGCCGGGGTGATGGGCCTCAACTAGCGCAAAGAAATGGCATCCAGCGCAATATGTTGCCCATTGGTGAGGCAACAAGTGTGTAAATGGAGACTAACAGTGTTAAGTCCAACCATGTGGGAATCCGGGCGGCTGCCCGTGATTAATAGACTACCTGTAGTAGGGCGACGGAGACAAAATCCCCGAGGTGAAAAGCGGAAAAACAGGGCTACAGTGTAAATACCAGTAGCGCTGCTGGCCGTGATCTTGAGTACTAATTAAGCACACAAAAAATCGGAGCGTAAAAGTGAAACAATCCTCACTTGTACATAAAGTGAACCACGCCCCATAGATTCAGGAGGGGGGTGGGAGCGACAATGGCACACCCTAATCAGGGAAGGAAAACAGAACACAGAAGGAGGATTAGGAGACCTGGCAGGATCTCAAACACAAAAACTTATCTTTAGGAAGATGTCCATAGAAGGGATCTTACGCCCGCAACGCTCTGCACCCTCTCGGCACCTAGCTGTCCCCCGCTGGATCTCGTGGATCCTGAGCGAAGGGCGAGCCCGGCGCTAAGAGGGAGGGGGCAGGGCGTCTGCCAATCAGAAGCGCTGAAACTAGAACGAGGCTTGGAGTGCAAGCCCCGTGGTACCGCGAGCAGACCGCTCAAAGCGGGATTCTGTTAAGGAATGGAAACGAGGCTTGACCAGCAAGCTTATGAAACGTGATTGAAAGAGAGGCTGAGAGAACGTCTCTTTTTCTGGTTCGCAAAAGCATTGCAAAAATCAATGAAAAAGAAATAAAAATAACAAAGAGAGAAGGCAGTACCCCTCAATTGGAGCAAACATAAAAAAAATTGAATATTGTTGCAACGCTAAATTATTATCTAAAAATAAATTTTTAGATTAGATAGCTATCGATCTCATCGCTGGTAAAGCTGAGATATGTACCATACAAGACCAACACACTCCAGAGTGGGTGCTCATAAATGCGCATGCCATCTAAGAGAGTAATAGTAAACGCCAGGTCTTAAAAAATGAGTGTGTAGCCCAGAATATAGCTATGGGTGAAAGGGACAGGCATAGTAGCTGATTCAAGGTGGCGCTAATGTTTTAGAACACTGACCCAAGGTATTTGATCATTCAATCCCAGGATATGTGTGCCGAGTCTATGTACCCAGCGCTGTTCTCTCTCGAACAGGATGTTATCTCTGTTCCTGGGATTGCTGACCTGTTCTATAACTGTCCAGGTCATGTCATTGGGAGTGTGATGTGCCTGCAAAAAATGTTCGCTAAGTTTAGTAGTCACCTTTTTACAGCGAATATTGCTGCGGTGTTCACCAATGCGTATCTTGACTTTGCGTGTTGTCATCCCCACATAGCGTTTAGCACATGGGCAGGTAATCAAGTATATAACATTGGCAGAGTTACAGTTGGTATGAGATTTTTGGATCCATATTTTGCCAGGTTCCAAATTGAGTTGTTTGGTGTGGGTAGTAAGAGGACAAACACTACAGTCAGTACAGGGAAAATGGCCTGTGATGGGAGGTAGGTGCCAGGGTTCTGTGACAGACCTAGTGAGTGTGGATGGTAATGAGCATGATAAGGGTCTTGTGTGAACCAGGGCATCTTTAAGGCTCCTGCCCTTTTTAAAGGAAAAAAGCGGTTTTTCCCAATCACTCATATTGCTGGTGATAATTCTCCAGTTTTTATTGATAGATTTTTTGACATTATCAGAGAGCGTGCTATAGGTAGTCACGCATGTGAGTGGCACATCAGTGTTTGTTTTCACGTTTTCTTCAAGGAGGGCATCGCGAGGTTGGTTACGGGCCCTGTTCTGGCCTTTGTTAAGGATTCCTTGTGGATAGCCCCTTTGTTTCAATTTTTCGGTCAGATCTTTGGCCTGGGTTTTATAGTCAGCAGTATTGCTGCAATTTCTTCTCAAGCGGAGGAATTGCCCATAGGGCAGGTTTTCTCGCAGGGGTCTTGGATGGAAACTGCTGAACTCCAAAAGATTGTTCTTTGCCGTAGGTTTATGATGAGTCACAGTCGTGAGGGATGTTCCCTCTATCCTTATTACTATGTCAAGGAAGACAATTGATTCTTTACTATGATTGTGAGTAAATCTCAAGTAGGGGTCAAGGGTATTGACCCAACTCAGGAACTCAGCAAGACTGTCTTCATTACCAGTCCACAGAAGGAGAATGTCGTCGATATACCTCCTCCATAGTCCTATGGAGGAGGCAAAAGGGTTGGTTGCAGGTAAAATATGCTTGGTTTCAAAATCATACACGTACAACCCCGCTATGCTAGGAGCAAAGGTACTCCCCATTGAGGTCCCTGTGCATTGGAGATACAGTTGTCCTTTGTATTCAAAATAATTTTCTCTGAGTGCCATCCTAGCACATTGTAAAATGAATTCCTTTGGCGTAGTGTACTCCCAGTTTATTGAGTCTAATGCTTGAGCCATGACCCGTAGTGTTTCTTCCTGGGGGATACTGGTATAAAGACTCTCTATGTCCATGGTGACCAGAGTAACAGAGTCTTGTGCAAAAGAGATGTCATTCAGTAGCCTGAGGAGACTTTTTGTGTCCTTCAAGTAGGTACTCGAGTTCTGCACTATCGGTTGCAGGTAGTGATCGCAGAAAGTAGATAAGGGTTCTAACACTGAACCGATACCAGACACGATGGGGCGGCCTGGTGGTGGTAGCACATTTTTATGTGTTTTTGGCAAAGTGTAAAAATAGGGGATTGTTGGACCCCCTGCCATCAGGTATGCCGCTTCATGTGGGGAGATATGCTCATTCATCTCTGCCTCTCGGACAAAGGTGGCTATTCGTTCTTTCATTTCTGCGGTCGGGTCTGTGGTAAGGATAGTGTAATTGGTTCTGTCGTTTAGAAGTGTCATACACGCTTTATCATATTCAGACGTATCCTGGATTACGATCCCGCCGCCCTTGTCGGCTGGTTTGATGGTAATTTCTTTGTCATTTTTTAGGTTCTCGAGGGCTTTATGTTCAGCAGCCGTGAAATTATTAAACCG
The DNA here is from genome assembly GCF_964261635.1 of Lissotriton helveticus. Taxonomy (NCBI): domain Eukaryota; kingdom Metazoa; phylum Chordata; class Amphibia; order Caudata; family Salamandridae; genus Lissotriton; species Lissotriton helveticus. The sequence goes on along the minus strand of NC_136069.1, from coordinate 290,596,552 downwards.
TTTAGGATTTTCAGTGGTTTCTAGGTCTTTTGTGACTGCCTGTTCAAAAGCAGTAATGGCTGCGGGTATTGTATGCGGTGGTGGCATGAAAGAAGATTTTAGTCTGAAATTGGTGTCGAACTCCTGTTCATTTGTTAAAGACTGGTCTTTTGACTCAAAAAATGCTTTTAATTTGAGTTTTCTAAAGAATTGTGCAAGTTCGCAATGGAGTCGGAATTTGTCCGGACGTGAGGTAGGGACAAAACCTAAACCTTTTTCCAGGACTTTCGTCTCTTCTGGCGTTAGAACTTTCTTTGAGAGATTCGTCACCAGACTCAAATTGCACTCGTGCTGGCTGTTGCTGTTCGACTGCGGGTGTGTTTCCCCACTGCATCTTCGTCTTCCCAGGTCACTTGTGTGTTTAGATAATAATTTAGCGTTGCAACAATATTCAATTTTTTTTATGTTTGCTCCAATTGAGGGGTACTGCCTTCTCTCTTTGTTATTTTTATTTCTTTTTCATTGATTTTTGCAATGCTTTTGCGAACCAGAAAAAGAGACGTTCTCTCAGCCTCTCTTTCAATCACGTTTCATAAGCTTGCTGGTCAAGCCTCGTTTCCATTCCTTAACAGAATCCCGCTTTGAGCGGTCTGCTCGCGGTACCACGGGGCTTGCACTCCAAGCCTCGTTCTAGTTTCAGCGCTTCTGATTGGCAGACGCCCTGCCCCCTCCCTCTTAGCGCCGGGCTCGCCCTTCGCTCAGGATCCACGAGATCCAGCGGGGGACAGCTAGGTGCCGAGAGGGTGCAGAGCGTTGCGGGCGTAAGATCCCTTCTATGGACATCTTCCTAAAGATAAGTTTTTGTGTTTGAGATCCTGCCAGGTCTCCTAATCCTCTTTCTGTGTTCTGTTTTCCTTCCCTGATTAGGGTGTGCCATTGTCGCTCCCACCCCCCTCCTGAATCTATGGGGCATGGTTCACTTTATGTACAAGTGAGGATTGTTTCACTTTTACGCTCCGATTTTTTGTGTGCTTAATTAGTACTCAAGATCACGGCCAGCAGCGCTACTGGTATTTACACTGTAGCCCTGTTTTTCCGCTTTTCACCTCGGGGATTTTGTCTCCGTCGCCCTACTACAGGTAGTCTATTAATCACGGGCAGCCGCCCGGATTCCCACACGGTTGGACTTAACACTGTTAGTCTCCATTTACACACTTGTTGCCTCACCAATGGGCAACATATTGCGCTGGATGCCATTTCTTTGCGCTAGTTGAGGCCCATCACCCCGGCTTTGGGCACAACCATTACTTTGTAATTCATCCATCTCGGCCACGGCCATTGATAGGTTTGCTAGCACGTATCACGCCACTATATTGGAATAATGGCCATGATAAAGGATCAATATTGATTGATTTCTATGTTTCTATGTTTTGTGTGTTTTTGTGTGTCTGTCTGATTATCTGTTCACAGACTTCTAGGTTCCTCGCAACAGAGGTAATTCCCCAAGCCTACTGGTTTGTACTTTTTATGCACCAATTTTACACATAGTGCTATTTTTAACTTTCACAACCTTTGGCAGGGTGGGCCTTAGCGCGCCCACACCTGTCGAGGTAAACACTCGCTTATTGGTCCTGAAGAAAGCCCTGTAAATTCACACATACAAAGGGCAGAAACATGTTGACCTTTCCCTAACAGGGAAACACCAGTATATTTTATTTGGCTAGTTTTCCCTGCACATAGTCAATTTAATTTTATTATGTCGGGTTGACCAGTTAATAAATGATTTTTTGGTACAACTTTAGACATTTTTAACCACACTTAACTTTTTTCACTCTTCACTCTCACACAACCTGCTCCGCAGTCTCCTGGCGTCGCAGCACACCGGGGAGGTATTCGATCTCTCCCGGTGGACCCGATGATGAAGCATGTCACCACTAGGGTGAGTGAGGGTTTCCTGAAAAAATCCAGCATTTTTTCTTGAAATTTGGTCTAGTCATCTGACCACTTTCATCTGGCCTCATATTTTACGTGCTACAATCAGTTCTAAATGCTTCTCCAACGGACACTCTTCCTTTGTTTATTTGCTTACTGACTGGGGACTAAGAGTGCCCTTGAACCCTCTCTCTCTCTTTGTTGATTGATTGCTATTCAGCTAGCCTGATCTAGAGAGATGCTAGATGGATTTTGTGACCCCAGTGCGACTTTTGGCCTTGCACACACGGGAAACATCACTTACAACGCAACTTTTACCATGCAATGCTTTTACATCGCAGATTTTACAACGCAAACCATTACAACGCATTGCGCTGGGGGGCGCTCTAGGATAGGGAATTAGTTTAATTTACTGTCCAACACCTTCCCTAGTGTCCACAGGGACTGGAGTTGGAATAGTAAATTAAACTATTCACTATCCAGCACCTCAAAGCTCTATGCGTTGTAATGGTATGCGTTGTAAAACTCGCGTTGTAAAAGCATGCGATGTAAAAGCATGCGTTGTAATGTCGTACATCCGCACACACCTATGCCCTAACCTTAAACCAAGAGATTTTGTCAAATATCTTGTGTTTCAAAACTAAACCTGGTACAAAGTAACCATTTTGGCAAGGGGATTTCGTTCTCTCTTTTGTTACAGTGCCTTGTGTGTTTCAGCCATTATTCGTTGACATTATCTGTACAGAGATATCGTTCTACCACATTGCAGTGTCAGCACTGCATTGTATTGGTCAGTGTTTCTTTTATTACAAATGTATTATGAACTTCACAAACATTAGATGTCTGCAGACATTTGCGCTTTGATTGCTGTATCAATATTGGTATTGTGTTCTGAGTTATGTTTTGTGTGATTTTAATTTTGGAACCTATATATTATGCCATAGATATTTGTATATATTAGACATCATTAAAGTGTTGTGTTATGGTTCAACTTTAGCTGAACATGTTGATCTTCATTGTGATCAATGTGTCGCACTGTGGAGAGACTCAACCTACACCAAGTCTCCTGAGCTGCACCTTGGCTTCTCATCCATAGCGACCTGAAGAGTCAAGGAGATTTAGTGAACCCACCTTTCTAGGGCAGATCAAATACTTGGGGCACTGGTTGCTGGGGACCGACAAACCTTCTCACTTTTGGAGTTCAATGTGCCTCTGCCTCATGCATGCCCAAAAGACTGATCCTGACAGCGACGCTACATATTTGAAGTACTTTGCTTTGCTGCCATTTAGAAATGGCGAAAAATAGTGAGTGCACTTTGGTGTGCTTGTGTCATTATTTCTGGCATTACATTAGCATGATTATCACATATTGTCTGCAGATTTCTTATGTTTCTCTTGCAGATTTTGCTGTGCCATTTTAAGAAGAAAGGTCAAATTTTCAATCTTTTTGTCAACATAATTTATAAACTCTTGTTGGTCAATCTGTGCCCTGTCATACAATACACAATAACCCTAATTCACAAATAGAAATCATGCGTTTACGTCCATATATATATATGTACTAGGTGTGAATGTAAAACTTTCAAGAATTCACAAATGTAGGAAATTGGATTATTTGTTAAAGGGAATGTAAACCCATATCAAATAATAATCACAATCCTTGTCGGGGTGAACCACAAAATGCACTAAATAAACCTGTGATTAACCCTCTGGTATCTTGCCACACAAGCAGACAGGCTTCATTTAGAGGCAATGTGTGAAGTGTTTTTTCCCCAGAATTATACACACAGCATAGTTAAAGAAAAGACAGCATGCTGTGCAAATACAGAGCTTCTTCTATTTCTTTTTTTTCCTAATGGAAACACACCTTCCACTATGTCTACGCAAAGTCTGGGGTTGTTTCATTCCCCCCCCCTCTATGAAAGGTAATTTACACCAGCCCTTTTCTAGATTAAATCTCCAACTGTTTCCAGGGTAAGAAGGGATCAGAGGGTAGTTTGTGAATGTCAATCAATGCGAGAGTTTATGAGTATTCATTAACTATAAAGGCACACTTCCCAGTGGCGTAGGAAGGGGGGTGCGGGTGGTGCGGACCGCCCCGGGTGTCATCACTGAGGAGGGGGTGACAAAATGGCAAAAATATGTGTAACTATCTTTTTTTCCTTATTTTAATAATTTCAATGTGAGCGGGGGGTGACAAGAAATGTTCCGCCCCGGGTACCACCTGACCTTGCTACGCCACTGACACTTCCTCTCATTTCCTGCCCCTTTCATGGGGCTTACTGTTGCATAATTCTATGCAATCACGATATAGAATTGTTCAGTAGTAAAACCCTTTACACCTGATTGCTATCCTTCTGGGAAACTTGTCAGGCAGAAATGAAGCCATTTTCTCCATAAAATACGTTTATAGCAGAAATGACTTTGTGAATCGTGTCCTACGTCACAGTTTGATTAAGAATTGAAAAGACTAACACTACTTTTCTTGTGATTTTTCAAACGATGGGTACTAATTTGGGTTTAGCACTTCTAAACACCATTAGGTTGAGTGAAAGGATTCTGTCATATCTTAAGATGTACAATCTTTCAATTCCACATGATGTGCCCAATTCTCAAAGTCATGTGCACACTTCCGTGAACGTGTTCATTAATCATAAAAAGTAAGTTTACCCCCAATGGCTTTACTTACATGTAAAAAATGGCACCAGTTTGAATAAATGTATGTTTATAAAAAATAACGTGTGGGAATTAGATTGTAGGAATTCCTTGAATAGTATGTGTGAGGACCCACAAACTTGCACATTTTTACATATTCACAATCTTTTACAAAGCATATTTTCATGTTGGGTGAGGTCATGGATCTGCTCCTGTCAAGGACAAGAGTACATCCATATCCACAACGGGAATGTGGAGAAACAGTCCCAGTATTGGCAGGATGTCGAAGAAAGTGTTTCTCCATGGATAATTTATTTTGCCTCTAGAGAATAAAAAAAGGAAAAGCCATTAAGTGTAAATGGACTTTTGCACATTTTCACACATGCATACATTTATACTGTTTACATTTAAGTGTGAATGCATACTTCCTTATGTGGGTACTTCTAGAAATTAGCAAATGCTGCATCTTCCAATGAGTACGCCAGAAATTCTTTGTGAAATTCAAACTACGTTCACGTTTTCTCCCAATTCAGGCCTCATATCCGAGGAGTAAATTTCCATCTATATCTATCAGAATCAGGTCTAAATAATGTGGTCCTGAGGATAACACTGTTTTAGTTGGGGTTAACCCTGGCACATCTCTGCAACTCATAGCATAGACACCACATTTCCCCACACTTGAGACAGTTACACTGGCTCCTGGTGCCCGGGAGGATAGAGTTCAAGGCTCTGACCTTGGCCTTTAGAACCACAAGAGGTCTTGGCCCTTGTTACCTCAAGCAGAGGCTCTGCCTCGAGCATCAGGATCGCACCCTGAGATCCGGGAAACATCCATCACAATGCAGTCATTACAATGACCTACCTTTACAACTCAACTGTTCCAACGCAACTGTTACACCACAACTGCCTTTACAATGCATGCCATTACAACGCGTGTCACTACAACGCACGCCATTACAACGCCTACCATTGCAACGTATGCCGTTACAATGCATTAAAAGGTAAGTAATGGTGATTTTTTTAGTATTAGGGTGGGTATGGGTTTTGGGGTACATGGTAATATTATTTTTTCCCCCCTACACTATCCAACACATTCCCTAATGTTGCACTCACTGAAGTGGTAATAGTAATTTTTACACCTACACTATCCAACACTTACCCTACTGTTGCACTTACTGGAGTGGGAATAATATTTTTTTCCTCTACACTATCCAACACTTACCCTACTGTTGCCCTAAAAGTATTATGCATTGTAATCGTATGCGTTGTAATGGCATGATTTGGAATGGAATGTGTTGTAATTGTAGTTTTAAAAAATGCGTTGTAATGGCATGCATTGTAAAATCATGCAATGTAATGGTAGTTGCGATGTAAAGACTGCATTGTAAAAGCATGCATTGTAATTGCATGCGCTGTAGCGTGATATATTCTGAGATCCAATAACTTGTGTCTTCTTTGTGTGCCACAATACTATGAAGCATGACAAGGAGGAAGGTCCTTCTTGGTAAAGACAGCTAAACTCTGGAACACTCTGCCTCTCGGAGATCTGTGCCTGATCAAGTCAGAACAAGAGTTTAATATGACCTTAAAAACATGACTCTTCTCCCAAGCGTAGCATCCAGGCACTGATCTCTTTTTCTGTCAGTTCGCATTAGCGCCGGGACACCTTTGCTGAGGTAGCTGTGCGCTAATGCTCATTGATTGATAGCACCATTTTAGTTTGGATTATGCGTTAATATTTAAACTACCGTCATGAACATGTGCTGTAGTATACCACTCTTTAACTTATTAATCAATAGATTATGTAAAATCATTTTTTTAAATATAATTTAAAATCAATCCTTCCATATTGGATTTTGTACTTTGCTGTCATTATTTTATACACATGATATTTTGTGTACTGGCTGATGAGCTCTTCAAGAATGTTGCATACGTGTTATGTATTTGCACGCGCACAGGTGTTGCATTTTGTAGCCAGAAGCATGGCCTGAAAGGCACGATAGGGCAATGCTCCTTGAAGCTGCTGTAAGTGGAAGCGACGCTCGACAAGGCCACGTACAATCCTATTTACAGTTCATTGGCTTCTAAAAGAGAGGAGCGAGTGTCATAAAGAAGGCCTGTGCTGCGTCATCCAAACATTAGCAGTGATAAATGTGTTGAAAGCCGCGTGCCTGGGAAGGAGGATTTGTGCTTCTGAGAGACGCAGCCTGACGCAGCTCCAGGCGCTTTGAAACCGAGAGCCGTGACGCTGAAACAAATGTTCCTTGTCCCTCTGAAGGAACAGACCTTGGAAAGGCACGAGCGCATAACTCACAAGGGAGAGCAGGGGCCTGGCACAAATACAGACTGTGAAAAGCGTACAGAAAACACCATAACACCATCTTGCGACGGATATTAGAAAGAAATCCTTCTATCAAAAGCGAAGACGCGAGAGCGCGCTTCAAAGGGGAGTCATAACCCGGGCTGAGCTGCTCCCTGGCTTAGCTCTCGATGAAAAAAGAAGAGTTAGAAGTTTCAAGCTTAAGAATCTTTAAACGCATAATGCTTGTAGTTCAGACCTGAAAATCAAATGCAAGATGTATGGACACAAATCACCGCCCACTTGTTCCATTCCCGCTATTTTTAGGTCTGACATAAATGCAGCTTTAGCTGGCACACAAAATTAAGACTCGACAGAAAAAACGCAAACACTTACAAATAGGTTTTGGGAGAGCCCTTTCAGGCATTGGTTGTTGAAAGTGCCCTTTACAGACATTTTTGATATGTCCACAGGATACCTAATATGAGCGGCACGGGATAGATCATTTTTCTTTACTAGCAGATTGTCCTGTGCAATGTACCTTTAATGTATGCCTGCCTAAGCAGAGATTCCAGTGCGATCCATGGTTAATAATATGTTCATCCTCATTATTATCTATTCGTCGTGTCCCTTAAGACCACTCTCCTCACCTAACAACTGCACCCCTTGCTGGACATTGTAAGGGTTGTGGCCCTAGGCCCCATGCATATATAATGACCACACATACACAGTGGTATAATAGAACTGGCCCAGGACAAGTGTGCCCGACCTTTTTTATTGGCAGGGTCACATGACCTGTGAAGGATGTGTTTGGGGTGAGTGTGGAAGCCAGCTCTCTAGTAGTGGCTGGTGGAAACACATTCATTAGGAACACTAGAACATGACTAACCGGTTACTGCATCCCTCCCAAACCTTTATAAAACTGGGACAACAAGTCCACCTTGTGGGAGAGAGCAAACTGACAAAAACAACAACTTCACTGAGTCCATTTCAGATGCTGGCAGTACAGGATAAGTGGACAGTTGCATCTGGGAGCACTAGGCAACACGGCATGCCTCCGTCATTTTAATCAGACTACTCGGGCACGTATGGCAATGTAAATGAAGTCCGGATTTCTCACTCACCCGTCCAAGTTGTTACAGTATATCTGAGCACTGTAGGTCCTGTCCCACCTGGTCTCACTGTGTGGAAGTCTATTTACAATGTTCGCTGTGAGGGTGCATGTGGAGCAATAGTGAAAACTGCTGTTGACACATCTTCAGAGGTGCCCTGGCTCAGTGTCTATCAATCCTCCAAAGACAGATGACATACCGGCTCCTGTTGAAGATTTTACCTCAGATGCTGCTGTGTTTCCAGCTGCCTGACGATGGTGGAGCAACTTCCAGCTTCCTTCTCTCACCAGGATTCCCCTCTCTTACCAGTATTCCCCTCTCACGGGAGTCCCCTGAGGTCCTCTTCAATGGGCTTCCACGGGACTGTGTGTACTACGCCGTGTCTCTCCAACACCATACTGTAGGCCGATGGAGGATTGCTACAAGCCCCACCTTTAAGTCACTTGCACCGCCTCACGAGGTACTCCTGCCATCCTGACCTTGGTGCTCCTGCATTGACAGGGCGACCTTTGGGTAGCCAAACTCCAACCACTACCTTTGTGCTTCCTGTTACCTGCTGGGGAGCTGATGCCGACCTATCTCTCGTTTTGGGATTCCTCTCTCACCGGAAATCCCTGAGGCTCTTGCCCCTGGATTGCCAATGCCAGTGTGGATTGCCCAGATCCTCTTTTAGGTACCGTGACCAAAATCACTCAGAAAATCAAAACAGAACCACAACCCAGTCTCATATTCAACCCCAAAGATGGATGGTCCAACTTGCTCTCTGCCACAGGCTTCAGGTTCACTTGTCTAACTGATGGTATCTGGGTGGCCAGCCTCTCATGGCGCCGAAGATGCCTCATTGATCTCTGAGGGTTTCTTAGTTACATTTATTGTTTTGTACTGTTGGACTTGGCCCTTCTGGCAGTTTCACCCCTGAACTTTTTTGCTTTTTAGTGTTACATAATTATAATGATTTCTGGTCTTTGCGCACTTTAGCCCTGTGGCACAGTGTAAAGTGCGTGCGCTCTCTGAGTGCGTGTGTGAGGTTGGCCTGCCCTCCCATAGGAATGCATAGGGAATGTGTGTGTCCATGGTAATTCCTGATGCGTGGGGAGTGCAAGCTCGAGTTTGGTATGTGCGAACTCGTGAGATTGAATGCTGTGCGATGATGTGTGTGGCGTACATGTGTCTAGTGTGGAAGTGCTAATAAAAGAACACAAGGGGCTACTAGTGGTTTATGTATGCTGGTAAGAATACTGCTTACTTAGAGATATAGAGTGTGTATGCAAAGATTGTTGAGTAAAGAGAAGAGAAAAGGAAACCCATCAGCCCACCCATGGCGGAGCTTCATCATCTGGGATTTTTCGTATGAACTGGTATCCACCATGTTCCTTGCTAAAGGTATCGCAAGGGAACTACTGGTACGGATCCACCAGTGATGAACAGCCAAAAGAGTGTTATAGTTGAGGGCTGTAGGGAGACAAAGTGTCGCAGTGCTCAAAGAAGGTGTGTGGTGATGTGACGTTAAAATTGACTATCATGGTGCCTAACAAGAAACTTTATTAAGAGGGCCACCATGATGGCAAGGTTAAAAGCAGGGTGTGGATAGAATTTCAAACAAATATTACTATCCGATGGTAAATGTACTGGTCAACATGTTTCAGCCAATAATGGCTTTCTTCAGGACCTATTGTTAGTGCTACTGCAACTGTGAAGACAAAGGTGAATTCAATTGTCCAAAGGACCATGCAAAAAAACATGTGACATACCATAAAATGATGCTAAATGGTAGGCAATGAAGTCATGGTTACCTACCATTTAGCATCTGAAGAAAGCCAATATTGGCTGAAACATGTTGACCAGTTTCTTGTTAGGCACCATGATAGTCCATGGGTTGGTTGGGTGGGCTGATGGGTTTTCTTTTCTCTTCTCTTTACTCAACAATCTTTGCATACACACTCTATATCTCTAAGTAAGCAGTATTCTTACCAGCATACATAGACCACTAGTACCCCCTTGTGTTCTTTTATTAGTTAGATTAGGGGATAGGGTGCTTGTAGGTCTTTAAACTTTCTTCCCCTGGGACCCTGTCACAAGTTTTGTTTTTTTGCTATTAGTGTGGAAGTGCCACTTCTAGAAGTTGGCCTGTTTGTGCAGTGAAGGTGCTGGCTTGTGATTGGCTGGAGCTGGCTGGTGTGCCTGGCTCCTGGAGTCAGGATGGGTCTGCCCCGGTGGTGAATGGAAGATCTGCATGTTGATGGCTGGGGAGGAGTGCACCTGGGACCTGAATAGGGCTGGACTCCCCCCCCCCCCACAATGCTGGCTCCACCCCCTGTGGTGTGTCTGATGTCCCTGACCCATCCTGTGAGAAGAGGGAGGGGCTGAGCAAAACATAGTGCTCAGGAACCAGTTGTATCTGGTTCACCCCTTGCCTGCACCTTTAGACAAAGGAATTGTGTGTGTAAAAAGAGGCTGTGACCTCTTGTAAAAGGTTCTTGTTCTTTGACTGGAATCTACCAGGGGCGTGCTGCTGCTGGGGACCAGGGGAAGGCTTGCCTCCCGGGGCCTTGCCCAGCCCCTGGATGCCTTGGATCTCTTGCTTGGGGTCCCCCCTTTTGCTTTCCTTAATGCCCCCAGGTGCTGCTGGGACCATTTGCTCCAGTGTTGCTTTTGCCAAGTTTATTAGAGCCTAAAGTGCCTTGGAAGCGCTGTATTTTAAATGCCCCTGGAGGAATGTGGGGACTTGGCAGAGCTGAGCTTACTGCTGAGAAGAGGGAATCCCCGGCGAGGGATTCCCCCAAAATTGCCGTCGTGTACCGCAGGTGCCCACCCTGCATTATTGAAAATGTGTGCCTGTGTGGTGTACGGGTACCCACCCCGCTGATGGCCGGTTCCTGAGATTTATACTTTAATTCGAGGGTGGGTGCCCACCCCTCATTTTGCCCCTGACAAATCACCTCCGCGGCCCTGGCGCCGCAAAATAGGAACTCAGGCACCGTAGTGCCTGACTCTGGGCGGGACTGCTGGTTTTGCAAGGAAGTCCTGCCCGCCGCCGCGCTGTGATTGGCCAGCGCCAGCCCGGAAGGGGAGAAGAAGTTTGAACCTGCCCCCGCAGGGCTCCCGTATGCCGATGGCAGCCCTGCACATTGCCCTCAGGAGTAGTACTGCCACTGCCCGAGTGGAGGAGTCCCCCGTCAGCCGGCTTGAGTGAGGGCTGGGCAGGAGACATGGCCTGCGCTGATCTTCAGGGCAGCCCCGCTCGGCAGAGGGCTACCCCAACACTTGTCCCGAAGTACAGCAAGGAGCGCAGGATCCTGCTTCAGAAGCTGGTGAGTGGATCCTCAAGATGGGGACAGTGTGGGGAGAGAAGTACTTTGTGGGACAATGTCCTTTTTAAATGTAGGGGCCTCATTATTTCATGCTTGGGGCATAGAGTCAGAGCGGCCCCGGTCGCCCAGTGGGCCGCTCCAACATTACGAGTATGGCTAAGGGCCAGTGGGGGCCCGTTGTTGCCCCCGTTATGGGCATATTCCTTTTTACGAGCCAAAGGCCTCCAGAGCTTGGGGGCATGTGTTGTTTGAGTCTGAAGGCTCCAGAGTCGGGCCATACCTGTTTACCGGGGCCCAGAGGGGCCAATGCTTATCATTTGAGGAGCCAGTGTGCTCCATGAGACCTGTTTATTTCCAGAGCCCCGTGGCTCTTTGGGGGCATGTTTATTATGACAGCATGTGAGTGCATCATGGATTTCTAGAGCCAGAGGACTCCAACCTTTTGCGCAGTCTTTCTTCCAGAGGGCTAATGAGAGCCCTGTCGCAGTTTTGTCCTCGGCTGCCCAGCAAAGTAGTGGGCAGCTGCACCTTTTTAGGTTTTGCTTCCTAGGGACATGTACTTTGGACTCAGGAGTGAGTCGCACTCCTTCATACCTACCTTGGTCTTCCCACAGCTGCGCAGCACTTAGTGCCAGCTGCAGCTTTTTAGGCCCTGTTCTTGTCCCTCAGCTGCCCAGCAAGTAGTGGGCAGCTGCTACGTTTAGGTATGGGCGCAGTGGGGCAACCTGGACCTTGATGTGAGTTATGTGCTAAATGTGATTTCTGTGCTAAATGCTGATTTATGTGCTGATGCTTTGGGTTTTAGGAAATGTACTGTGTGTAGTACGTTTTGCTCACCCTGTGTTCTGGTACCTCAATGTGTTTTTATGCATCATGTACAAAGTGGCTTACCTACACCGCTGAAGGTGTTTTCATGCATACTGTGTGAAGCTTTTGGGCCTAAAACTATCTCCAAGGGCTTGATACTGAGCTCGCCCCCTGACCAGAGTCCCAGGACGAGTGGACTCTATTGTGCCTTCCCTGCCAAGTTGCTGGGACTTGTCTGATCCCCTTGGGCCGCTGGGGCACAGCCTGAAGTGTGCCTCGCTCACCCCCCTTTTGCAGCCCTTGCCTGCCCACCCTCCTGCCTCGAGCCACGCCGCTCTCCTCTGAGTCGCAACCACTTCGCTGGGCCGCCCACATCCTGCCCCCCTCCTCCTCTGAGCCGCACACTTTGGTCGCCCGGCCACTGAAAATAGCCCGGAGCCTTTGGGAGGCGAGAAACGCCCGCACGCTTGTAGCGTGCCGGCCACCTCCCGCCCGCTCCGGCCTACTGAGGAGATCACCCGCATTGTCCCGCGCAACCCAACGGAAGGTACAGTCCGTACCCGCCGACAGGTATTATATGTTCTATGTTCTAAAAGTGTTACTTCTACAAAGTGCTATTTCTACCAAAGGCTAGTTCTAAAAGTGCTTATTCCTGTCAGTGGTCCATGTGGCCCTGTCCCATGTATATAATCCCCTGTAAATTCTGCCCGTGCCTATGGCACATTGTAAAGTGTGTATTTATTATCTAATGTGTTTGGTACTACAAAGGCTATTTGTATATAACCTTGTGTGGAGTTCCTTTTGTGGGGGGCCTGGGATGTTGTTGCTGGTGGGTGCATGCGCAAATACTTAACTTACATTGCCTCTGGGGTAAGCCTTACTGCTCGTGTCATGCTACCAAGGGGGTGAGCAGGGGTTATCTTGGCGTGTAACTCCCTTGCCCTGACTAGAGTGGTGGTTTCTGACTGGTTTTAGCGACAGCCTTAGCCAACCGGAAATCCCATTTCTAACATGTACTTAGCAGCGTGCCAGGTGTCTGTTACAACCATTCTCTTCTTCTTTGTCTTCATACTCTAGTGCTGTGGCCTCGGGCCACACTTTTCTATTCCATATTTATTCTTCCATATAATGTAAACATATGACCTTGTGCCACTTCTACACTTTCATCTTCTTCAGGACATTGTCTGGGGCCATCATGCCTTACTCTTCTTTCTTTTGACCAGGCCTCTCCATGTAGCGTGCACTTCACATGGGTCAACCTGACCACGTCTTACCCCGAGGGTTGGGCCTTCTCCTCATCTACTGACCAGACCGCTCGTCATGACCTTCTTCTTTTCACGACCTCTCAAATGTCTTTTGTTGAGCCGATCCCAGTCCTTATCTTTATGGGCCTCTCACTGGCCTTCTCATTGACCTCTCACAGGTCTCTCCACTGACCTCTCACAGGTCTTCTACTCCATCGACATCTCACAGATCTCTTCATCAACCTCTCACAGGTCTTCTTCTTCATTGACCTCTCAACAGTCTGTCCGTCGGCTTCTCACAGATCTCTTCCCGACCTCTCACAGGTCTCTTAGCTGACCTCTCACAGGTCTCTTAGTCAACCTCTCACAGGTCTCTTCTTCACTTGAGCATGCCCTCCTTGCCTCTCAAGGCTACACTGTCGTGGCACCCTCTTCACCCTCTACTCAGGCAGGCTTTGCAGAATCTGTCACACCCTGTGACAACCTTGGTCCTCTTCATAGCAGGGCTCTCACTCATGCCCGTGCTGTTCGATCTCCAGACGCAGCCCTCGATGTCTCTCTGACCTCATACCCTTTCTTCAATCTCTGGGGGAGGATGGAGGGCAGCGTCTGCAAGATGTTAAAGGCCCAGCAGAGCTGTACATACATTCCCGAATGGTGAAGAAATCCCTTAAGAATATTGCAGACTTAAAGGGATTTAATGGAGTTGGAAGTTACAGGTGCTTGGGAAGCAATTGGAAATTGATTTGCTGCAGTACGCAAGTGGTGGGGAAACCTTGGACAATGAATACCCCTTCTGATAGTTGCCCTTTGTACAATTTGTCTGTTTGCAATCTTTAAGGGATGTACATTTATGAAAGAGATGTGCAGGAAAGGAAGGGAATAAGAAGAAAGAGAAGGGATATGGAATTAGAAGAGAGTCAGTGTAGATTTTATGAGATGAAACATTTTGGAAAATTGTAAACGTAAACTATTGAAAACATATGAGTTTTGATCTGTTCTCATCTGATAAGATGTATATGTTGATTGTGATGGCTAACTTCACTCTCATAGAGCGTGGGCTGGAGCAACCCAATTTAATCTCCACCCTTACATGTCACAGACGTGCAATAATATACTCGCATTTGATGTTATGTTAACTATGTGCCTTAACTTCATTAACGTGTGTCAAGTATTTAAACGTATTACTGAAATTTATTTATTGTAGAGACTAGAAATGTATATATGCGTGTACTAATGTTCAGTTTAAACATGAAGGCATGTACTCTTTTTTCACATTTCACACTTACACTTCAAGTGATATTTGCATTTATTTGAAAATTATACTTGCATATGTAAACATAATGGGCCCGATTCACAGAACTAACTTAAGGGAAAATCCTAAACTTACTATCATTTTGGTATTCACAGAAGGCACTTACTCATTTTGGTATTCACAGAAGTTAGGAGTCTTAACTTTAGGACTCCTAAATGACTTCTGTGAATACCGAAAGTCTTAAAATTAGGATTTTTCTCAGTTTAGTAGTAGTAAAGCTAGGACTCCTAACTTTAGAACTCTTAAATGCTTTCTGTGAATATCGAAAGTCTTAAAATTAGGATTTTTCTCAATTTAGTAGTAGTAAAGTTAGGACTTCTAACTTTAAGACTCCTAAACTAAGAAAAATCCTAATTTTAAGAATTTAGGTATTCACAGAAGGCATTTAGGAGTCCTAAAGTTAGGACTCCTAACTTCTGTGAATACCGAAATGAGTAAGTGCCTTCTGTGAATACGAAAATGGTAGTAAGTTTAAGATTTTGTCTTAAGTTAGTTCTGTGAATCGGGCGCATACTCCTTTCACTCATACTTTGTATTTGTTCTGAAAGTTAAATATGTACACATATAACCATATATTCAAAGTGCATATTAAAGGCTCATTTAAATTAGCCCGACTACGGGCCTTAGTTTTAATGCATTTTTCTTTGCCAGCGCATTTTTTCTATCTTTGCAGGTTTGTAATCACATGTTAGACCTGGCATCCTTGGGGTTGTTCCTCTGTCTTTTTTCCTTTACCTCCTGTATTTTTGACTGTATGCTGGACTTCAATTGGGAAGTGATAGAGATTCCCCTGGGACTCAAGACTCGATACATCGCTTATGTTTTCTGGTGCTTCCCTCCTTTGCGGCTGTTTTTCGTCTAGGATTTTGACACATTAAAGGTACTTTATGCTAAAGTCACCGCATCCATGGAGTTCTGTGGACGAACTTGCTTAAACCTTTTTGAAAAGATGATATATGTGCTTATGTGTGTTAGATTTTTGTCATTGTTGTCTTGTATGGTTTAGATAAAGATTGATAATTTTTCTAAAATAGTGGGGTGTCCATTTGTAGTGTTTTCACTAGGTTACTGTGTGCTTTATATACAAATGCATTACACATTGCCTCTGAGACAAGCCTGACTGCTTGCGTGCCAAGCTACTCAAGGAGGGTTATCTTGGGCTTGTAACTTCCTTACCCTGACTAAAAGGAAGGGTCCCTACTTGGAAGGGTGCATACCACTGCCAACTAGAGACCATCCTTTCTAAAATCAGGATTCATGTTAGTTAGAGAAAGGCTCATTGTTTGTATTAGACTGCTGATAGAGAGGCCTGGAGGGAAAAACTTGGCAGTGAGCATGAAGAATTCATCAAGCACCAGGATGGAGTGATGTTCAAGATTGAAAAACAGTCTCAGTTCAATCCAATGTGAAACTTAAGTCATGTTGCAGATGCACTCGAGAAAACATTTGATTTGCTCCTGGTGGTGTGAAAATAGGTAAGACGGTTCAAAGCCTCCTGTTACTTTGAAATCGATGTTTTTGTAGTTAGAACCAGAACAGATTCCCTTTAGACTTTGAGAGGTACAGACCTCTTTGCTAGCCGTATTTGTGCAAATGTGAAGTTTTACGCTAAACACTTAGGGGCATATTTACAAGCCCCTTGCATCACTTTTGCACCATCGCTGTGTCACTTTTGTGACGCAGCGGCGGCGTAAAAGTTGCGGCCCATTTACAAAGTGAGATGCGTCACATTGTAAAGCCCTGCGTGACATTATACCTGTGTCAGGTATAATGTATGCAGGGATATGCGTTCCCACGCACGAAAGCCTCATAAAAGTGACGCAATGAAATCTACAAGATTTCACTGTGTGACTTTTAGGATGCCATTGCGTCATGACCTTACGCCTGCTTGAAGCAGGCGTACGGACAGACGCAGTGTATTGGGAATAGGCCGCAACATGCATTGCTGGAGTTGCATCATGCTTGCGACACAACTCCAGCAATGCATGACTTTTCCGTCAATAGATGCATCAGAATTTCTGACGCATCTGTCAATCCTTGAGCCATGGTGCGCCGTATTGTAGATACAGCGCATCCATGGTGACACAAGGGTTTTGCATGGTGGCTCAGGGAAAGTGACGCATCTCCACAGATACATCACTTTCTTGTAAATCTGCCCCTTATTTCCTTTTTCCTAGACTTCTACTGATGTCTGAGTATGCTGACACCTTCTATGCTCCTTAAATAGCGACCCTTGGCAGATGACCCTACAAAATGACTTATGTTTAGAAGAGAGAAGGAAAGTTTCTTTATGGAAAACCTGTTTGCATGAATCTGTTTCTTAACTGTGGTGGTTATCACAATTCTAAATCTCATTCGGTTGCCCCTTAACCTACTGAGATATTTCAGCTTATTTGATGTACTGGAGTTACTTATTGAACTTATTATTAGTTTGCATACATACTGGATTGATTGGTAATCCAAATTAAAACCCTTTATCTATATTTAGAGACTCTTGGTCTTTATTGTGGTCTCACATTGACTTCACAAATCAGAAATGTATTACTGATGTCTATTCCCATTCAATGGTTCATGTCAACCAACAAAGGTCCATATGACCAATGAGGGAACATTTTTGCTGATCTGACTAGGAGATTACGTTGTAAGGCTCAGTGCTCTTTTAGAATCAACAACAATGGTCTTACTGTTAAATGAAAAACATGGCAAACACAAGGAATACAACTGTCATAAATAAAAATCTGATGAATTGGAATTGGACAATCTTAGGGGGAAACATATCTCTGTGAACCAAGGGAAAATTCATTTTATTGCCTGCACTCCATACGTGAATCAACAGATTCCTTATGGGTAATGAGTCTATGCCCGTCCCACACATGCCTCGTTTAAACTATATTCAACCACAACCCACTGCTACTAACACTCAGGTGGGGAGACCCATTATACCAATCCCATCATTGCTTCTAAGCTTCGGCCTCATGGATTCAGGGGGGTGCATGGAGATGATTCAATAGGAAACAACAAAATGAATGGCAAGCATTTAAGGTGGTGTTGAAGGGAGAATATACAAGGACATCCTAAGGCATATGAGATATCCTTATATGAGAACGACCTTGAGTTAGATTTACAAACACAAAAAATTAAAAGTGCATGTGAACAAACACATGAAAAAGATCAGCCCAGGAAAGAGAGATGGGTGGCTCGAATGGTACGCCTATGCTGCTTTGACTATAAAACATATTCGTAAAGGGTCCATGTCCAGGACAATAAATGTGAGGCTCTCCTCGCAAGGCTACTAAGAATGGAGCACATTAGACCAGCATTAACATTACTGCATAATGATGCTAGTGAAATAATCTATAACCAGAGTGACATTAATGGGGTATTCAGTGCTCGATTTGTAAAAAAGTGAGTGCCATTGCTCAAAGTTCTGTACTGTTAATGCTATTAAAAAATGGCACAACGAATACCAGGGCTGCGTAGGGTTGAATTCACCTTAATCCTCATTAACCCACTACCAGGCTGGCCCACCCCAAAATCTCACTCTTGCTGGTCCCTGCACTCTCCCTTTATGATGTTTATTCAACCTTCTCTTCCTTCTTCTTTCCTATTTGTGTGTTTTTCCCTCGTCAAAATCTGATTAAGAAATCAAATGCCAGTCCAGAAAATTGAGTTCCAGTGGACCCCACCGGCAACCATTGACTCAAATTAAGCACTGGAGGATTTTAGAGGCATAATATCTACAATTCTACTCTGAGATCCCACCCTCAGAAACGAACAAAAATCAAAGTACCTGAATATAGCAAACTTGCTTGTACTACCCAATGTTACTAGAGAAAGGCAATTAACAACCCTATAACAGTGGGAGAAATTCTGGAAGCTATATGTACAATGTGTAACATTAAAACATCAAGTTCGAAAAGATTGACAATCGACTTCTATGATATATGCATTTCTTGGTAGCCTCACAAATTGTTGAGGACGTTCAACAACTGTAGACAAAAGAGAAAAGTCAGAAAAAAACATGCAGGGGCAGTATTTATAGTCCTCCCCAAACAATACAAAGACCAATTGGATAAAGCATCGTGTAGGCTACTATTTCCCCTAAATACCAACTATAAGGTTTTTGTTATAAACAGAAGATCCTTGAGCCAGGTATACAAAACAGGATAGATTTATTTGAGCTTAGTTCCAGGTTAAGTTCATTAGAATAAGACAGGTAGATGGAAATTAGATCCCACTAGGAGTGACCTCCCTGTCGCTCATTTTGAGTAAAATAATAGGTACAATGAAGGCTCTTTCCCGCACTTCCAACATTGATACATGGATTCAGAATGTTTTAATACCAGATTGCAGGGCTTTTCCGTATTAGAGAAGGTTGTTTCACGTACACACAGAAGCCCCATAAAGCACTCAATGGCACCAGCACTCAATATTGAAAAGGCCTTTGACATCCTTAACCCCTTCGGCTCTGATGACGAGCTGAGCTCGTCATCAGTTGCGCCGCTCGCACGCTGATGACGAGCTGAGCTCTTCATGTAACGCGGCTTTTAAAAAAAAGCCGCGTAGCGCGAAAATCGCCGCAGCGCGCATGCGGTTAAGTTTGCCGCATCTAGGCGCTGTAGAAAACAGGGGATTCCGTCCCATGATTTGAAGGTGGATCAAGTTACTGTTCCTGATCAGGTAGCCAGACTTTGAATGGGACAGGTATACCCACAGGAGTGGAAGAGAAGGATAGGCAGGAGTGTCCATTGTTGGCTACCCTGTTTCCGTTGAACCTCTGGCAGAACACTTTAAATGTTACAGGACCGTGGACACAAAGGATATGGGCTGATTATGACATCCCATAACACCTTAAAAATCCCCAAATACGGATTTCAGAAATAAAGGAACAACTGAAAAAGGTTTGGGGAGCCGTCAGGACTAAAAGTGAATTGGGAAAAATAATATACATAACTCGGGCCAAATTGAACGAAAATGGTTCAACACATCCCCTTTGAAAACAGCTCTGACGACTTTCAGATATTTGGAAATCCATATTAATGACATGATCAAAGATCTCAGACAGAGCACTATCATGGTTGAGTTATATCTGAAGGTGCATCTGAATCACTTCCCTTCTTTAATTTTAGTTTCCCGCCCATTTACATTCCAGGTGAGAAACCTTAGTGTACCCCTTATTGGTGGCATGCCTGTGGGGGCTGGTTGTACGTCAGTGTGCAAGATAAAGCTGAAGCCTGGCAACGGCGAACATAAACATTGTGCAAATCAGTTGCTATATAGGTACATAGGTAGCACTTTAGACAGCCGCCTTTCACTAAAACTGGCCCTGACAACGTGATGCCAATAGTATGGTGGGCAACACGTCCTGATTCAGCCGAGAAGTTTGGGTTTCCAGCAGATTTGTTCTATCCCTCCTACCCCTACCCCCACCGCCACCATTGACGCACTTCCGCTAATTCACCTCTATGATGACGCAGGCTCTTGTCGTTCAGTAACGCACATGGTCCTGAGAATGAGATATAATTAAGATATTTGTTATGTCAAGAGGCACATTTTGTTGAGTTAAACTGAAAAAGGCGGTTTTGCAATTCCGCAGGTTGTATAAATGAAATCAGAGATCGTGTAATTGAATTCCTTTCCCTGGCTACATCTTTGCAGATGAATAGTGTCTGGATTTTAAGTACTCTTGATCCGGCATTGCCTTTCAATTCAGTAACCTCGGGATTTTCAACGTAAAAGAAAGTCAAAAGCTCTGGCGTTTTTCGGAGGGGGAGCAGGCGAGACCAGAGGAAAAAACAAACAAAACAAAAAAAGAGCAGCCGTAGTTACCGAGCCTCCGTCTCCGGGGGACGCTTTTCCATTTCTCGCGGAGGACAGAAATGCAAACACGGTGACTCATCCGTTCTCTGCTCTCAATGTGTCAGGCACCAGTGTCACTCTCCGCTCGGAGGTACGAGAGAGGATCCTCTGGAAAACGAAAAGCAAAATGAGAAGTCATGCAAAAAAAAAAATCGCAGGCGTGCAGAGGAGGGTGAGATATGAACAGGAGAGACTTAGGGAGAAAACGTTCTGGAGAAAGCTGATAAAGATACAGCGAAAAGAGAGCAGTCGGTGATAAATGCAGGATAAGGTTTCATACGTAATGCATTTTGAACTAAATGTACGGTCGATGGCACATATACAGCCTATGCATTCATATTAGGTGCATGTAATCAGGAGAGCATATTCAATATTAGTTTGCAGAAAAAAGAGGCAAATAGGTCCAACTGCTTACTGAATTTTTTTTTCGAAGGGCAGCCAGATTATGCTTCATAAATCACATCATTTGTTCGCGCGAAACGGCCAAGCATTTACTTGCTTCGTTCAATGTTTAGCAAACACAAACAACTTTGCTACTTGTCAAATGTTTATAAGCTATAATATCCAATGTATTCGAGTACCTACAGTGGCGGCCGGTAATTTTACCAGGGAAGGGGGTGGAGGCACACACACACACACACACACATACACACACGCACACGCACACACACACACACACACACATACACACACACACACACACACACACACACCACACACACGCACACACACACGCATCCCCCTTCACAACACTCACTTTGTGGTAATATTGTCTTCCTAAGAGGGTGTACGGTGGCTTACCTCTTTTCTCCCTCATGTGTGTTTATCAAGAAATGGGAACCAAGGCTTGAAAATCGTGGTGGAGGGAATTCCATTGACCCAATAAATGGCGGACAAAGAGATGTACATGTCTCCAAGGCACCAGAGCCTGTGCCTATGCTGTTTCTCACTGACTCCGCTTCCACAGGTGGGCTGATGCCTGAGTCCTCTGTAGATTATCTGAAAGATGTTTCATCAGTCTGGTTGACCTGTCTGGGGAAAGAAACACAACCCCCATGTCCATGCAAAACAAAGTCCAGGTGAAATGGAATCTTTGCACTGGTTCGATATTGGACTTGGCCAGAGTTAACAGGAAGCCATGACTCAGAAGGACGTGACATAATTCCATGAAATCGCCTCTTGCCTTAGAAAGATAAGAGGAACTAACTAGTTAGCAAATCATCCAGAAATGGGAATAAACATTTATCATTAGTATGCAGAATACCCATCAAAGGAGTCAAAAGCTTTGAAAAAACTCTTACCACGGAAGTCAACCCCAAAGACAACACTTGAAACTGATAATGCTGGTCCCTATTTGCAAAGCGTAGACACCTCTGGTGTTTGAGGAAGATTGGCACATACAGGTAGGCATCCAACGTATCCAGAGGCGAGAGAGCACCTCTTGCCTCAGTAAGGGCAGCATGTTTTGAAATGTTGTCATTTTGAAAATTTGCTGTATCAAGGACTTGCTTAGGGCCTTCAAGTCCAAAACTGGACGAAGGTTTCCTGAGGGCTTCTGCACCAGGAATAGAATCAAGTAGTATGCCCGACCCTGCTCCTCTGGAGGAACCAGGAAAAGTGCTTCTATGAGATGCAGCTTCTAAACTCTGTCCTGTAGTACTTGCCTCTTCACAGGGTCTCTGGGTAGCATGGTCACCTTGAAAAGATTCAAAGGAATATTCCGAAGTCCAACCGGTAACCTTCTGGGACTACCTTGATTCCCCATGCATCTGAGTCGGTTGAAGCCCATGTTGTTTTGAAATACTTCAAACGTTTCATCACTGGAACATCTGGACCATCGTCTTGCCTTTGATAGCATTGCCCCTGGGGTAATGGAAACTGGGAGATGGAACTGGAATTTATCAGAAGTAGGGGGTTCCCTTGGCACGAACCCTACCTCGAAAGGGCTGAGAAGCATCCTTGGTTCAAGAAAGAGGGAATGCCCTTTTATATGCAGAGCCTCTGCCCCTTGCAAATGTCTTAACTGGAGCAATCAATCATTCAATCCATCTTTATCGTGGTAAGTTTATTAAAAGCCATAACAATAACCTTACATATGGTAATTTCGTGGAACATATAAAACAATGAATACAATTGGCATTCTAAAATGCTGAGTGTTCTAAGATCACTAGAAGTTGTAGTGAATATGATGCCATTGTGGATACTGTTTATTAGATGCGTAGTTTGACCCACTGGGCAACATGGATTCCCCGCTGTCACTAGAAATGATCGCTGGGCTTGTGCTTATAATAGTATTACTGTTCCCATTATTATTGAATCTTCGACTGCAAAGGGAGTGATAACTTGCATACATGATTGTAAGTGAATGCAATATCCCTTATGAGTTGTTTACAATTACTGCTTGATTTCAAATGGTGCTCCTTTAGCTGAAATAACGGGGTCATGCCGCAGTTGGTATTTTGTTTCAGCAAATATTGTTTCTGTGATGGGGTAGCCAAAGAGACTCTGAGGTTGCGTTGTGTTCTGGAAGAGAGGAAGAGTTGATTTGTCTCTCATGCAGTGACAGAAATTTCAGCAATTTGCAGTTGATTTTGGATCTGTGGAGCAAGGCTCTTAATTATTGCCATCCGGCATGTTCGAATCCACCGTACGTTGAATGCATGTTTCAGGATCAACTTTTTATTTTGTGCAGTTTTCTTTACTATGCCCTACAATTGTTGACCAAACAACTCGAAGCAGTCAAAGGTAAGATTCATCAATACTGCCTTTTGAGATGCATCCACCCTGTATGCATGTGTCCACAAACGAGGGCGTGCCAAGACTGCTGCCACTGATGCTGCTACTGAAGAACAAAAGTTGTAAAAAGACACATCCAATAGGAAGCTAACCTGCTGCTCCATCAGAGCCAGAAGGGCCGAGCAGTCAACACCCTCCTCCATGTGTTCAGTCAGAGATTGAAAATCTTTAAACTGCGACTTTGCAGTGTGAATTGAATATGCATTGGTCCTCACTGCAAATTTAGAAGCAGCATATGATTGTTTGATTGCCATATCCACTTTTTCATTCACTGAGTCTGGTGAAGAGGCATCCTTGGAAATCATATTACCCTGGGTAGACAATCCTGCAATAGGATGATCTACTTTAACAAAAGCAGGAAGGTCCTCAGAGAATAACTCAATGGGATTCTTTTTAGAAAGCTCGGAAAACAAGACTTATCAATGTCCATCCACTCATGTTGCAACACCCTTTTAATTGCTACATGTAAAGGGACCGACTCTGGCTTTAATTATTGTGTCAAAAAGTTTGCATCGTCAGCAGCCAAAGTAACACCAAGGAAGTTCAAATGTGTGCGCAAGTGCTGAAGCACCTATGAAAGTTCAGCTGGCGATCACACAGCTAGCAATCACACAGTGGTTTATGACTGCCCAAGTGGGACCTTTTGATTGTTTGTCTCTAGGCAGGAATACCAATTGGGTATTCTACCTGTAGCTGCCATACCTTTGTGGTAATAATTGGTTCCAATCTCTCTTCAGATCGGGGTAGAATTGCAATGGTGGTTAGTTCCAGAAGAACTAACGGACAGGGTTCCAGTTTAGGCTGCTAATCCTTATGGTTGTGACAACAGATGCCAGCAAGAAGGGTTGGGGTTCATTTCTTGGGGAAGCCAAAGCTCAGGGACGGTGGTCCTTACAAGCAGCCCAGAATTCATCCAACTGAAGGGAATTGGCTGCTGTAAAAGCCACCCTTCTCTGGCCCCTTCTGTTGATAAGGGTCGGCTCATTGATAGAGAAGGTTTTTGATCTGTTTGGTATCCCAGAAGATATCAGAACAGACAACGGGCCCCATTTTCAAGGAATCAATCTTGAACAATTCTTGAGGCACCTAGGAGTAATATGGAGGATGGTAACTCTGCACTGACCCCAAGCCAACGGGGTTGTTGAGTGTTTTATGAAACCAGCCTCCATCTGTTCCCTAAGGCGGATCGGAGCATGATGCAATGCTCCCTGTAAATGTAAATGTCCAGTATTTGTAAAGCGAGGACAATTACCTGAGGGCGTCAAGGTGCTGTGGGCCGTCGGGAAGATTAAGCAAGCTATTGCCCAGGTCACATGGTGCTGGGCTGCTCTACGCCGGTGGGGATCGAACCGTGAGCCCCGGATTCCAAAGTCAGCTGCTCTAGCCAATGCACTACACCTCTTCCCTGGGCTGTGGGCCATGATGTTAATAGATGAGAGATTTGACACAATTCCCACCTGCCCGGGGTGGAAAGTACCAACATATGACGGGGTAGTTACGCATTATATAGCACGAACTAGACACAAAGATATTGGGTATCTGAGCGCCTTACATACCACCAGATTCATTACATGAGGACACAATAATTTTGTTAGGGACGGGGAGATTAAGTGATTTGCCCAGAATCACAGGATGTTGAGCGTTGTTGCCAAGACTTGAACCCAGTTACCCACCTACTACGTCGACCGCTCTAGCCGTAAGGCTACATCCTGGTTGAAGAAGATCATGCCACAGCCAAAAGGAGAACCCCAGCTGGCAGAGCATGATGCAATCATGGACCCCCCAAATGAAGCATAAACCCCCCACATAGTCCTGCAACACCATCAAACAGTGCTGAACCCCAGAAAAGCAACCAAGATGTAACTCACACCACTGGGCTATTCTCCCAGGAGACCCAAGAGGGCTTAAGAACTGGCCAAAGCCACAAGTACAAAACTCTGGCCCGAACCCCAGCCAGAGGCTCAAGAACTTCATGTGCCTCGCCCAAACAGATCCCTAAATGTGGCGAAAGAGGACTAACGCTAGGGGGGATATAGTGTGCCACCAAGCCCACTCCATTGACCCTGATTCTGTGACCAAGCATACAACCCCACGATTGGGCGCAGCTTTGGGGTATATTATAAACAGGTGGGAGACGGCTTGAGATTCTGACCAAATTTGAACACTGTATGGGCATTAGTTTCACCTCATTAGTGCCAGTTTAACACCTAAATATATAGCAATATGCTACAGAAAGGTGACCAGTCAACCTTTGCAAAGGGACTTCCGCTGCGCGGCAACAGGTGTCACTTCGTATTTAGTAACTTCTGAACCCTTTGAGCTAGTAACAAACTTGTTGGTTAAAATCTGCTGATTATGCAGCCGATGATGGATTAAGTGGCAAATTTGACAAATCTACAATTATGCGAAAATTGCCACAGCCGCAAAATTGCATAAGTCCAGTGCTCCTGGATATAGGCCTGCAGCGGCCCCAGTGTGACGGGGCATTGTGACGCATCACAGAGGAGTCTGAGATTTCCTTGGAATCATTGTGGCGTACCAACCAAAAGGAAATGGTGCTACCATTGGAGGCCATGCAAAGAAGACAAGGGGTTTTGCGTTCGTACAGGGCTGGGGAGGTGCCGGGGGCAGTATTCTGAAAAGTAAACATTCTTGGTATTTTTAATATAGAGAACCATATGTTAACATCAGTGTTACATACACTTTAGTTTTGAATTGTGTGTGCTTTTGCAGTGGTATTATTATCCCTGTTTCCCCTGTTCACTTTTCTTCTTCTCTCTACTGACTTTACCCACTGGAATTTTGGCAGTGGAGATTTGGGAGATGACAATTTGGCAGAGATTTTTTCTATGCCTCATAGGAGATAGGTGCTTTTTGTTTATGCAGGACTTTGTTGTGCTTAATTACATCATACTATCAATGTTGAATCTTAATTTATTTCAGTCAGAATTGCCTGCTGTCTCCAATGTGCTCCTGAGGCTAATCTGTTGGTGTGTTGCTATCTATAAGGGAAAGAGTCGATGCGTGCACCCACCTTTTGAGTTTTTTCCAGAGGCTTCATTAGATAGTGTGGAGGCTAGTTGAGGGTCCCACCTTTTGAGCGCCTACTGCATTACATCTAATGCGAAGGACTCCTTTGGACAGCACCTTTTGCTTAGTGCACGCCCATTCCTGCAAGTGACAATGCCTTCCTGGGCGGGCCTGTGCATCGTAGCACTCCTCAGAGACCTGCTTCATGGCATTTCATGCCTAGTTTTTTTTTTTTTTAATTTCAAAAGATTTTATTAGGATTTTTTTTTACACCAGTACAGAGTAAGCAGGACGGAGGCAATGCTGGTCATGTGGTTACATGCGTAAATACTGATACATTATGGTTTGCTACGGCGCTTGAGTCATGGTTATACTTAATTAACTTGAGTCCTTAGCGTTACGTAAGGGTACATATGCGTTGCCCCGTCTGAAGGGAGAGATATTGTATGTAGGTAGGTAGGAGGAAGACAAGAGTGAGAAGGAGAAGAAACGGACGTAAGTGTGGTGTGTTGAAGGTGGCTTGACTACAGGGTTTGCTGTCAGGTGGCTCCAGGGATGGTGTGGGGTGCTTGTGGGGGGTGGGGGTTCGAGGGTGTCTGGCTGTGTGATGCGTTCACAGCGTTTTTTGCGAGTCAAGGTATTTGTCTAGGGAGAGCCACATCTCATTGCCCGGCCCTACTTGGGGTGTTTGGTTTTTTGTTATGTTGTCTGCTCCCCTTAGGAAGGTGACCCAGTTGAACCAGAGTTTGAAGGTGGCTTTCCCCGTGTCCTCCCAGTTGGAGAGGATTTGTAATTTGTGTGGGTGGCGCTGCTGAGACGAGGAGTCCGAGGAGTGAGGCGTGAGGAGAGAGGAGAGGAGAGTGGTGTACGCCGAGGCACTACGAGTGAAGCCACGAAGCCACGAACTGCGGGGGCCACGGTGGTCACTGTCGGCGTGTTATCCCCTCCCTCCCTTCCTTGTGAAGGCCCAGTCAAGCGGCAGCGGCGATACCGGAACGAACTGCGAGCCGCGAGCCGCGAGGTGCCAGCGGAGCCAGTGGAGGAGCTGTGAAGAGGGAGCGGCCTCCCCGCAGGGAGCGGTGTGAGGGGGGGGCCGCGAGTGATTTACCCGGACCGCGAGTGCTGGCATCAGAGGCTACCCACGCCCATGCCAACCTCCAATGCACACCTCCAAACAATATCACTCCCACAGTTCAGAACGCCTGAAACCGGCCCCCCAGCTGCTGGAGGCGGAGCCCTCCTCTGAGCTCCATGTGCCCTGATTACAATCCCCTCTAAGGAGCCGCAAAATTTCTTTTTTTATTTAACGCGACAAAAATCCCTGGGCACGTCAGAGTGTGGCAGAGGGCTGTGGTGAGCTGCAGGTCACCCTACAGCGCGGCGGAGAACCGCAATCTGCCACACAGTGACACAGTGTCACTCACGGGAGGCAGAGGTTTGGCCTGTGTTGATCAGCTGGGACAGCCGCCTGCAAGAGCTCCTGGGACTTGAAGAGCACACCAGCTGACCCAGGTACGTGGTTACACGACAAAGCTATCCCTGTAGGATAGTATTTCCCGCACTTCACGAATGTGATAAAGAACACAGCCATCAACCGCTAATTAACTGCATGGAGCTTACAAACATTTAATTGTTATTTATTTTTAATGAAATTTCAATCGAAGTGGCCCACACCTACTGTGACTCACTTATCAAATACTCTAAAAAATAACTTCTATTGGGAAATAGCACTTTTTCTCTTGATTCACATGCAGTGGTGAAAAAGAGTTCAAGCCAAGCCAAGACCTTCCTGGAGCTATGAGATCCGGAAAAGAAAGAAAGTACACTGCACCCAAGCGAAGGAAGTCCAAGCAACTAGACGCAGCTGGGGTCCAGGGCCTCATCAAGCATACCCCAAAACCTCAGAAACTAAAGAGCCTAACTCTACGGGATTATTTTAGAAAGACCCCATCTAAAACTACAGAACTAATACATCAATTAGAGCAACACCCGCAAGCCACGGAGGCAACCATCTTTTCAACTTCTGACCATCAAGGGTTTGACCTTAAAGCATCACTGAAAAATTGGGTATTTAACACAACGCCAGCAAAAGAGTCATCAGAGGTCTATCTTTTTGGGTCTACCTGCACTAGCACACACAGGGAAAATACCCAAACAGATTTTCTCAATCCGGAGAAGCCTTCCACCCCTCGGGCAGACGATAACAGGACTGCCCCTCTACTGCAAACACAGCTGGAAGACATCATGTGTTCAACAGAAGCCTCTCCCTTGCTGCTACAATCTCCACATTTCCCGATTATGCCACTCAGGGGCTCTCTACAACAACAAACAACGACGGCCCAAATTCACGGGCAAGCCGGGTCACCGCTACTTAATGGTAGTTGTCAACCTCCAAATTCGCTAACTTCACCAATAACAAAAACATTCATAGAACCAACAGACTTAAGTCCACTACATAAGTTATCTTCACCTTTTGGCCAAATAAGAAGTCTATGTCAAAGCCAATCAGCGCAGATGGCAGCAAATGATCAATCCATGCCGAATTTGCCACTTTTCTTTAAAACCACCTCAAACTCCCCAAACCAGAGCCTCACTCTGGATGATAAACTTAACACAGAAGAGGACACTATGACCAGCGCTTGGCCCCAACTATTGCAGACCCTCCAACATATTGTGACTGCACTTAACTATCACTCAATCAAATTAGAGGTCCAAGTGGACCTACTAAATACCTTGGCTCTCTTTACGTCAGGGATTGATGGCAAACTAGATCAACTGAATTCATTAATTCTAAGAGCGCAAGCATCTGCAAACTTTGTACAACCAACGTGCTGCTGCTCTCCAATTATTGACTCCCTCTCCCTGCTCCCAGATTGTCTTTCCACAGTTATCAGGGAAGTAAAGCAGCTGAGGGGGGCAATGTGCTAGCCACATCGCAATCCATTAAACATCAAGAACAGGACAAACCACTGAAGGACTGTGGAAATAAAAACACAAAAACAAAGGAAGAAGAAGCGGATATCAAAGGATCCACTAATCGCATCCCATCGATGAACGACCACCCTAATAGCGCTCTAATAAATCCAACACTGATAGTTGAAAACTGCATTTTTCCACCATCAACCGGGCCTACAAACCAGTATGTCAAACCTCAGGACGGAAGAATCAACAGCTCTGATTCTCCGCCCGCTCCATCAGTCCTGGTCTCCCCTAGGCCTATTCCCCCTTGCAGCAAAAGAGAGCGCAAACGTCAACGAAAAGCGAGGAATAAACTCTTCCCCATCTTCTCGAAAGCTGAAAATAAAAAACCTTCTTCAGAGCCCAGCACAGTGGCTCCGACAACAAACTTAACAGCAACTTCGTACGGTCCAACTGTGGACTCACCTATTCAAGAACCGGCGAGGAGCCCCCAGAGTCTAAGTACACCAACAACAGACGTGGCAATGAAAACAGAGGGTAGCGATCCTGCAACAAGCACAGGGGTGAGTCCAGTTAGGTCAAGTCACACTGGGCAAGTGACAGCGGCAGGAAAATTTCAGCCTTTAATGGATCTTCCCTTTTCTGGGAATGAAAAAATAACGCCAAAACTGACTCTTACTAAAACCATTTGCAATGACATAGCTGCTCAGATCAGACATACTTCACAATCAAAACAGGCTCCCCTCCAACCACCACAGAAGCCACATAAAAACACATCCGATGTAACAATCGAAAAACAGATCCCCAAACCCACAATTGCACCAGAGCCGCGAAGCAACAACCAATCGTGTTATCGGATTTTGTTAGCCCCCGAGTACAAATCTAAGGGGCGGCACGATATTCTCAACAGAACAAATCTGCTGAAATTAGCGGAAGGCATACCGGGGCTAGTGGGTCTAGACACGAATAACATCGAATCCATTGAATTTCTTCCCCCACGAGGAAATCAGCCCTCTGAGGTTACTGTCGTAACTTTCACGCAGGCAAGTTGGGCAGGAGCCTTTCTCGAACACAAGGCCACACTGCGGAATTGGGGGATCAGAGTGCACCCTTACTCAACGCCAGGGTATCCAATCACGCTGCTATCAGGAGCAATTACATCCAACAAGCCAACCCTCATCAAAAACACAGAGCATGGGAGGCCGTTTTCTGTTTTAAAAAACGCCTCAGTGCCGGACACAGAACTTAAATGCCCAGAAACAGCGGCGAGAAACAATGAACCAGACCACGCCTGGAGATGGCTGCCAGTAGCACTGGCCACAAAAAGCAGAAACTGACCACCTGCCACAGGCCCATCAGAAAAAACATACAATTCACTAAAACCACTCCCTCCGCCAGGGATACAACAGCACAGTGTGGCCAGCGGCAAGGGTGAGCCACTTTTCTCACTGTGCTCATGGAACATCCGTGGCCTACACCAAAAAATCCTAAATGAAGACACTATGTCTTTCCTGGGGGAACATGTGGCAGTAGCCCTGCAGGAAACCTGGGAGCTTGAGGGTCGCCCCATTGAAGGATTCATTGAATATGGGAAGCAGGCACTGAGGGACAGCCGCTTCGGCCACCCCAAAGGCGGGCTCTCCATATACGTATCCAACAATCTAAAAGGTGAATTGAGTCAACTAAACCTGAAGGAAGACTGGCTACTGGGGGTCAAAATCAAACTACGGAACAGACGGCGATTGCTTCTAATTATAAATGTGTATATTAATCCCAACACTCGCACAAAAAAAGACCACCTGGCCAGATTTTGCGAAACAATGAACGATATAGCCATAGAATACCCCAACTCGGACCGCATCATCACTGAGGATTTTAACACGAATCTTTTTCAGGGAAATATAGCAGACTCAGAATGACCCAATTTGACCAGCATTATTGAGGATGTCTCCCAATCTAGACCCCCCAAGCAAATTTCCAATACACTAGGCGAGGTCACCGCGTTGAGGCTTTACAATGCAGGGTATCTGGTGGTGAATGGAAGATCAGCAAGCGATTCCCCCCCAAATTGGACCTGGTCAAATGGAAGAACAAAATCCTACCTGGATTTCGCTATCTGCAACTCGGAATTCCTGTCCAATCTGGCCAGTTTTTCCGTCCTGCCAAGACTTGAGAGCGACCACAGGCCATTGGTCGTTTCCTTTGCTACAAATTTAGTTCTCCATAAAAAGGCACCACCTACATACAAAGGAATATATTCCGACAACCTAAAACGCCTGAAATGGAGTGAGGCTAACGGACAGTGCATCCTAAAAACCAGCAAGGATTTCATCACGTGTGCTCTAGACCAAATGGCCCCCCCAACAGCAACATGGTCGCAGCTATGCATACATCTGATCAGAACTTATCCAGCAACAAGGCAGGGCCCAAACCGCACACCACCAGTAGGAGCAACAGCACTCCCCATGATAAAAACATAAAAAAGAACGAGAAATAACGCACTGAGGTTGTTTTTGAAATCCCCAGAGAAAAGCAGCCTCCTCGACACATATCGCCACGCCCAAAAGGCACTTAGGAGGGCAGTAACCCAAGAGAGAAAGGACCAGGAATCTCAATTCTGGGTTAAACTAGTATGGGAAAGCAAACAACAAAATTCAAAGACATTTTGGTCTCTTATTAACAAAATCGACCGAAATACAACATCCTTTGGATCAGCTAACAGACAGGAAGCAGACTGGATCTCGTACCTAACTGAGCATTTCCAGGCACAAGATAATCCTGATTGCCCTGGATTAGCAATGATCTCTGACACTAGTACGTGTATAACATCAAATCCTCCACTTGATCAAATGCAGGGGCCTTCCTTATTCGCGGAACTGTCTGAAGAAAGAGTAGTCAAAGCACTGACTAAAGGGAGACAAGATGGAGCACCAGGCCCGAATGGCCTGCCGCAGAGGCTATTCAAGTCCGACGTCCCTTTCTGGTCCAAAGTACTGTTAAGTCTTTTCAACTACACCCTGACCTACCAAATCATCCCGGATTCTTGGAGAGGTGCCATTATCCATCCCATCTATAAAGCCGGACCACGAGGCAACCCGAACAACTATAGATTAATTGCCTTGTTGGACATCGAGGCAAAACATTTTGCTGGCCTCATTTTGGAGGATCTCAGACAATGGGCAAAGGATAAAAATCTGATTCCTTTTAATCAGACAGGGTTTGTTGCCAAATCAGGAACAATGACAAACTTACTGGCAACCTCCACCATCATCGATAAAGCCCTCACAAACTCCAGGTTGGTCTTCTGCTGCTTTGTCGACTTCAAAGCAGCATTCGACAGGGTGCCCAGGGCAGCGCTGTGGCAAAAACTGAAGCAGTGGGGAATCCCAGACAACATCTTGAATCCTATTATCCTGCTGTACTCCAATACATGGGTTCGAGTGAAGTTAGGGTCTGGCGCGCATCTCTCCCGGAAAATCTGGACCTCTCGTGGTGTCAAACAGGGATGCGTGCTGGCTCCCCTTCTCTCCAATCTATTCATTGCGGACCTATCAAGTACTCTAGAGGAAGTAATTAGTCATTCACCAAAAGTAGGAGGCACGGCATTATGCAATCTTTTATATGCCGACGACTTGGCACTCTTCAGTCTCACCAGAGTGGGGCTACAGAGACTTCTGGACGCCTTAATGCAATACACGGCCAACAACCAGTTAGAAATCAACATGAAAAAAACAATGGTTGTCCCGTTTGGCAAAAAACGCTATAACGGTGGAGGCTGGACAATAAACAAAGAAAGCATTTCAATCGGCCAATCATATAAATACCTAGGGGTCCATTTGGACTCCAGGGGCAATTTCACCAAACAGAGTAATGTGATCACAGCCAAGGCAACAGCGCTAATGATATCCCTGGCCAAGCTATCGAGGAGACTTACAGGCCCCACGGTTCTGCCCTTACTGGAAGTGCTTAGAGCAAAGATCGGGCCCACACTTTCGTATGGCATAGAGATCTTTAAGGGAAAAATGAACAAATCCCTAAACAAACTGACAACTAAACTCTATAAGAAATTGTTTCACCTGCCGAGTTCCTCCTCGCCAGCACAGGTCAGATTAGAGCTGGGCTTAACTAACTATGAATCCTCCAATGTTGGCTCATATCTAAATCTGATCCACAAACTAAGGAAGGCAGAAGCTGGCACCTTGGAACTCCTGGTCTGGAATGAAATTAGTATGAGCAATCCAGGAGGAACATACGGCCGCCTCCTAAATAACTATATCCATCAAACGTCTGCTGCGGATCTCTGGGCCCTCAACCCAAGTCAGACTGCCTTCAAAAACATAATTAAAAAAGTTATAAAACTGAAATCTCTGATTATGGACAAAGCTCTCCTTGCGAAACGCAGCCACGCTTGGGCAGTAGCCAACTCCTATAAACGACTCTACCCGGCAAATTATCTTTCGATAACATTTTCCTACCATTTAAAGCGATGTCTGATTGCCCTAAGATTGGGAGACTGGCGCTTCCTACAAAATCTCCCTGTATGGCGGCAAAAAAGGGCTGATCAAATGTGTAGAGGGTGTTATGTTATGTTATGTTAGGGCTATTTGTATTGCGCACGGCTGCTCCAGCGAAGGAGCGTCCCGGCGCACCGACAAGGTGGCGAACACAACACAACAGAAAACAGAAAATATTATTTAAAAATGGGGGTATGGATTTTAACATAACTCAGAGAACAGAAGGGTTTTAGCGGCCTTGCGGAAGGAAAGCAAGTCGCCAAGGGTCCGGAGTTTCAAGGGGAGAGCGTTCCAGAGCGCGGCTGCCCGCACCCTAAAAGAGCGACCCCCCGCCCGACTGAGTTTGAACCGAGTCGGTTGAGACCGCCCAGCAGAGCTCTTTCTAGTTCCAGCCAAGCTTGTGTATAGCCTAGGCCAGGCGTAAGCCAATGCATTCCTTGTCTTGCTAGGCAGGCTGTTTGGAAGGTCTTAAAGTTTGTAACGTTGAGTCCTCCTAGGTCTTTGCTAAGCCTTAGTTTCTGGAGGCTAATCTTGGCTTTCCTCCCCCTCCAGAGGAACGTGTTTATCATGGCGTTCAGTTTTTTGTGGAAGTCTTCTGTGAGTATTAGCGGGAGCATGCTTAGTAGGTAGTTCACCATGGGGGTCAGCATCATTTTAATTGTTTCTATTCTGCCCCACCACCTGACATACTTGGGGGACCACGTGTCTAGTCTGTCCTTTATCTTGTTTGTTAATGATTTTTCGTTGTGAGCAAGTGTTGACTTGAGATCCCTGTCGAAGAGGATGCCCAGGTATTTTAGGGGCCCTTTTTGCCAGTGTAGACCTGAGGACCCTATCACATCCCTTTGTGGTGTGAACATTGAGTGGCTTACATTCTGACTTATTTCTATTGAGCTTGTACCCGGCTACCTTTGCGTACTTGTCAATGGTGTTCATTAGTGACTCTATCGAGGACTCTGGACTCTCTGTCATGACAAGTATGTCGTCCGTGTATGCAGCTAGTTTGGCCGTATTGCCTTTGACCGTCATTCCTTTTATCCCGGCATTGCTTCTAATCATGGCCAGTAGGGGTTCTAGGGTCAGTAGGAACAGTGCTCGGGAGAGTGGGCAACCTTGTCTGGTTCCTCTTTCCAGAGATAGTGCCTCTGAAGTGCCCCCATTCACTGCTACTCCGGCTTTTGGATCTTTGTATAGCACCATCACCATTGATCTATAGTTTCCACCGAAGCCGAATATCTGCATACATTGGTTCAGGAAGGGCCATGATACTCTGTCGAAAGCCTTTTCTGCATCCAGCGCAATCATTACTGCTGGCTTCGTGTTAGTAGAGGTATGGTTTAGTATGTGGCATAGTAGTCTTGTGTTGTCTTGGGATAGTCTATTGTTGAGGTAGCCCACCTGTGTTTTGTGGATAAGGCTTGGGAGATGTGTGTTGAGTCTACCTGCTAGTATCTTTGCGTATATCTTGCAGTCTACGTTTATTAGGGATATAGGGCGGTAGTTCTGCGGGAAATGTGTGTCTTTCCCTTCTTTGGGGATGACTATGATGTTGGCCTCTGCTATTGAGTTGGTCATTTTCCCTCTACTGATGCAGTGTGCAAAGACCTCTTTCATTGGGTTTCTGATTAGTGGGAGGAAGCGTTTGTAGAATTTTGCGGTGTACCCGTCCGGCCCCGGCGCCTTGTTGTCTTTTAAGGCCGCCACGGCCCTGTCTATCTCTGCTCCTGTGATGTCTAGTTCTAGTGTCGCGAGTTGGGCCTCTGTAAGCCTGGGTAGGTTTAGCTTGTCTAGGAGGGCAACTCCCCCATCTGGGTTTGGATCTTTGTCCTCTTTGTACAGTTCCTCATAGAATTCTTTAAAGACCCTGAGGATCTCCTTATTGGCCGTTTGAGATGTCTTAATGGAGTCCATCACGGCAGCAATGGTGTGTTGCCTCTGCTTACTTTTGAGATATGAGGCCAGGCCTTTGCCTGCCTTATTTGCTGAGCAGAGATTTATGGCTTTGTACCTGTTTATCCACGTCCTTGCCCTTTCACTTAATATCTTATTAAGTTCATAATTTTTCTTTGTTAGGGTCGTAAGTGTGTTTTTGTCGGCTAGGTTGGCGCTGTGGTGCATCTCCAGGTCTCTGATCTGTCTCTCTAGATCTAGTATTACCTTGTTCCTGGCCCTGTTCATTCTTGACTTAATGCTTATTATTTTCCCCCTGATTGTGGCTTTCATGGCGTCCCAGAGTACTCCTTTGTCAGTGTCTGGCTTATCATTTATTTCTAGGTATTCTTTTATGGCTTCCTCTATGGCTGCAGTGTTCGCTGGATCTTTAATGACGTCGCTATTGAATCTCCATCTATGGCTTGCTTGTTCATTGTGGCGGCCGCTAAGTGTTAGGCTGATGAGGGAGTGATCTGACACTGTTCTCGGTGCTATCTCCGTGTGCTCTATGAGGTGGGTGTGTTTGGCTGATATGAGGATGTAATCTATTCTGCTGTATGAGTTGTGGGGGTGTGAGTAAAAAGTGTAATCTCTAGCGTCTGGGTTTTGGAGTCTCCATGGGTCCCCGAGCTGCAGTTTTGCGCATAGGTTTTTAAGTGTGTGTTGTTGAGCCTGGTTTTGGTGGCTGGATCTTTGTGGGTGTCTGTCTATGGCTTGATCTAGCGCCTGATTGAGGTCCCCTGCTACTATCAGGAGTTCATCTTGGGGAAGGTTGCCCAGTTTGTCCCCCACCTGTCTCCAGAACAACTCATCATCTGTGTTGGGGCCGTAAATGTTGGCGACATGGATTGTTTCCTCCCCCCGTTTGAGTGTGGTTATTAGCATTCTCCCATCTTCGTCTGCGTGAGATTCATGTAGGGTCAATCTGGATTTTTATTTATTAATGTTATTACCCCTCTCTTTTTGTTTATGGCTGGTGAGCTTAGGGTTAGCCCTATCCAGTTCGCCTTGAGGCGTTGCGCGTCCTCCTCGGAAAGTTTTGTTTCCTGCAGGACGCACACGTCGCATTTTTGTTTTGTCTGGTAGTCGATCACTTTCCTTCTCTTGATCGGGTGGTTAAGCCCTTTAACATTAAGTGAGGTTATTTTTAGGTCTGATAGTAGCTGGGATTGCGTGTGCTGTGTCATGGTTGCAACTTATTGTCGCCTTTCTTGGTGTTGACCATGGAGTGTTGCCAGCCCAGCTCTTGGGTTCATCCCCACCCACTCCTGTTGTCGCCCTCTGTCGTCAGCCGAGATGATCTGATAGTCATGCTTGTTTGTTGTGTGTGTCCGATAAGAAAGTAAGATTTAGAGAAAGAGAAAAAAAAGAAGTGTGTGCTCTGTACTGGAAGAGCCCCTCCCCCCCTACCTCCCACCCAACCTCCCTCCCACCCTCCGCAATTTTGAAAAATGGGCATGCGTCAGCAAAGTTCTCTCCCCCGAGGTTCTTTTCAGGAGCTGTTTTGTGTCCCGGCCCAAGCTTGACCCAAGTTCACTGGTAAAGGATATAATCTGGGCCGTGTGTCGCAAAGTCCTGCATCGTTCTGCCTTGTTCCCTTTCCCCTGGTCCCTGGGTGGGTAAAGTAGGCGTGTCTGCCCTGAGGTAGGTTAGAATCAATGAGTAACCCTGGGCGGAGAACTACGCTCCGTTCGCGGAGTTTGCGAAGTTTCGGCAACTTCGCACTTCGCGGAGAGCGCGAAGCTGTCGCCTACTTCGCAATCTACAGCGTAGCGTGGTAGTTTTTCTTCCTCGCGCGCGCGATAATGACTTACCGTGGTTCTGCGTTCGCTTTCTCGCTTTTCTCTCCCGGTCGCATTCGCTACGATGTTTGGAATCCGGCCGCACAATCCAACCCGACTGTGAGAACGCGATAACGTCATTCGGACGCGCGAACACGTCATTAGGACGCGCGATCTTCCTTACAGCACTATGTAGGTAAGATCGCATTTCCGAACACGCAGAAACTGCAATCTGGCACTGAATATCTCTCGAGCATGTTAAAATTTTCTCAAAAATGTTCATTTAACCCCTCAGATTGTGATTTGGCTGTATTTTTTTGGGCTAGGAGTCCTCTTATTGTTTCTACTCTTTTTTCAAGAGAAAGGAAGTGCCCCTGAGTCTCCAACTTCCTGTTCCTGTCCACCAGGCTCCTCCCAGTGCTTTGTCCATGTGGTGTTCACTTTCATTTGGAATTGGAGCTGGAAGGATCACTCTTTGTGTTTGTCTGCTGCATCATAGCATTTAATTGGATTTATTGAGGAATTTTGGATTTGAACTTTTCTTTCACAAGTAAGTTTGAGAATTGAGAATTGGTGTACTGTATAAATGTTTTTTTTTTTTTTTTAACTACAGTTTTCTGTGCTTCTTAATCTTTCCTAAATATTATTTTTGGGGGAGGCCTGTACTGTTTTGGTATGTTTGCACAGTGCTACAACGCGACCATACAGTTTTTGTCTTCTTCGCGCGCTCAATGTGCGTGCTCGGTCGCGCGATCACGACGTTTTGTACAGTTCGCACCGCCGAACACGCCGAATTTGCATTCTCGCGAGCAATATCTCTCGAGTTGCCAAAACGTTCCCGAAAATTTAGATGCTGTTTTTTTTGCTAAAAGAAACTCCTCAGGTTGTCATTTGCTTGTAGTTTTTGGAGCATGGACCACTTACTGTTTCTGTCCTCTATGTACCTTGTTGTTTGAGGGTGGCCTGACCATGTGGGCGGCTTGGTGGCGGCCATTTTGTCAAGCCAAGCATTGTCCTTTTGCCATAGGAATGTATTGTCTATTTGTCTGTCTTCTCTTTCTTTTCATGTTTTTGGGGGTGGCCAGGCCATGTGGGGGCGGCCATTTTCCATGTGGAGGGCGGCCATTTTAATTCCTGGTACTAGTAGCAGCCTCTGTGTTTTTGCCATAGGCCTCCAAGCTACTAGAGTCCTCCTCATGGGTGCATGAAAGTTGTTCAATTGTTATAGGGGTGTTTAAGTTGTAAGTGTAACATC
Organism: Lissotriton helveticus; assembly: GCF_964261635.1. NCBI lineage: Eukaryota > Metazoa > Chordata > Amphibia > Caudata > Salamandridae > Lissotriton > Lissotriton helveticus. Next base: position 290,557,812 of record NC_136069.1, on the reverse strand, counting down.
ATGTAGGTCATTGATGGCTTTGGATTAATTAGCAAAATGTGTCTTTGGTGTTGAATTGCAGGTTTTGGTTGTGTTGAATAATATGGCTTTTTCCTGCGCACTAGGTAACCCTAGAATTCAGCTCGCGTAGTTTTGGTAAGTTTGCACAGTGCTGCAACGCGACCTTACAGTTTTTGTCGTCTTCGCGCGCTCAATGTGCGTGCTGGGGGGCGCGATCACGACGTTTTGTTCAGTTCACGCCGCCGAACACGCTGAATTTGCATTCTCGCGAGCAATATCTCTCGAGTTGCCTAAAACGTTCCCGAAAATGTAGATGCTGTTCATTTTGCTAAAAGAAACTCCTCAGGTTGTCATTTGCTTGTAGTTTTTGGAGCATGGACCACTTACTGTTTCTGTCCTCTATGTACCTTGTTGTTTGAGGGTGGCCTGACTATGTGGGCGGCTTGGTGGCGGCCATTATGTCAAGCCAAGCATTGTCCTTTTGCCATAGGAATGTATTGTCTATTTGTCTGTCTTCTCTTTCTTTTCATGTTTTTGGGGGTGGCCAGGCCATGTGGGGGCGGCCATTTTCCATGTGGAGGGCGGCCATTTTAATTCCTGGTACTAGTAGCAGCCTCTGTGTTTTTGCCATAGGCCTCCAAGCTACTAGAGTCCTCCTCATGGGTGCATGAAAGTTGTTCAATTGTTATAGGGGTGTTTAAGTTGTAAGTGTAACATCATGTGGGTCATGGATGGCTTTGGATTAATTAGAAAAATGTGTTTTTGGTGTTGAATTGCAGGTTTTGGGTGTGTGTTGAATAATATGGCTTTTTCTTGCGCACTAGGTAACCCTAGAATTCAGCTCGCGTAGTTTTGGTTAGTTTGCACAGTGCTACAACGCGACCTTGCAGCTTTTGTCGTCTTCGCGTGCTCAATGTGCGTGTTCGGGCGCGCGATCACGAGGTTTTGTTCAGTTCGCGCCGCCGAACACGGCGAATTTGCATTCTCGCGAGCAATATCTCTCGAGTTGCCTAAAACGTTCCCGAAAATGTAGATGCTGTTCATTTTGCTAATAGAAACTCCTCAGGTTGAAATTTGCTTGCAGTTTTTGGAGCATGGACCACTTACTGTTTCTGTCCTCTATGTACCTTGTTGTTAGACGGTGGCTTGACCATGTGGGCGGCTTGGTGGCGGCCATTTTGTCAAGCCAAGCATTGTCCTTTTGCCATAGGAATGTATTGTCTGTCTTCTCTTTCTTTTCATGTTTTTGGGGGTGGCACTGGCCAGGCCATGTGGGGGCGGCCATTTTGTGTGACCTTCCATCCTGGTTGCCGCAGGCCTACAAAGTTGTGTGATTTTTTGCTTCCAGTAGGCCTAGAGTCCCAGAGATAGTCAGCGGGGATGCTTGATGTAGCGGTTTCCATTTTGTCTGTTGAATTTAACATCATTTAGGGCATGGGTGGCAATGCATTGAATTTTCAAATGTGGTGTTTGGGGTGTAGTTAACTGTTTGGGGGAAAACTCCAAATGCCTTTGTTGTTTGTGTTGTTGTGTAACTTTCAAACCTTGTAGCCATGGGGATTTTCTTTTTTGCATTAAGCTGTGATGTATGCATCCTCCTTTTTCTGGCCATATAGGGAGGGATATAGGCCTGATTGAGTTTATTTTTTTCTGGCCTTTGCCCTTTACCCATGTACCTGTGATGAGTGCCCATGTGGAGCTGTGGTGGTAGTAGTAGTGTGCCGTTTTGTTTTTGACAAATTGGCCTGTGTCTTGCCATTGTTCCTGTTGGCTTACTACTGTTCACATCCCCATTGCTATCTGCTGCAGGTCACTGATGCTGCATCCATGATGCACAAATTATGGATAAACAAGTTCCACTTCCACTACATTTGCATGCTAATTCTTTGCTATTCTTACTCTTACTGGATGTACTAATACTTCTAGTAGTAATTAAAGCTAAAAAAAATCCATATTCGACTGATGTTGTTCTGCCTTCTTTGCTTGTAGGTGCACAAAAGACTGAAGAGGAGGTGTCTGTCATCATTCATCGCCTGTTCTACTGCCAGACGGACGTCCTTCTGTACTACGTCACGTGTGGTGTGAGTGACTAACCTGACCAGACATCATTCTCAGCAACTGAGTGCTGCTGCTGACATCTGAAGAAGATGGTCCCAAAGAAAGCAGGTACCAGGTCCTCCAAGACCAAGAAAGTTGCTGAGAAGAAGGAAGAACAGAAGAAGGAACTGACACTTAAGTCTGGTGTTGACCCGAAAACCTTTTTTGGGAGAAAAAAAAGTACGCCTGCAGCAGCAGTGACCGGGGTCCAAGCTAGGGCCAGCACCTCTGCATCAGTGGGCCCAAGCCACCACCCCAGGCCCAAGCAGATGAGTGGGGAAGAGGTAGCCAGCCTAATGGTGGAAAGCAGTGATACTGAGCCTGACCTGAACTTATCTCAATCTCAAAGTAGTACACATTCCACGCAAGAGGGAACACAGCAGAAAAGTGGTGAACAACAACCAGCGCCCGCAATAGTAGATGTTCAACAACCACCGCCCGCAATAGTAGATGCTCAACGAAAAGAACAACCACAACCACCACCTGTAATAGCAGTTCTTACACAACCACCGCCCGCAATAGTAGATGTTCAACAAAAACAACTACCACAACCACCGCCTGCAATAGTTGTTCAAGAACCACCACTGGCAATAGTAGTTGTTGTTCCTCCCGAAGTCAGGGCAGTTCAGGAAATTGAGCCTGATGCAGAGCAGGAAGAGGCAGCACATCATGCAGGAGATCTATTGGTTTCCAAATCCCCACCAAGGAAAAGGAGGGTTAGTCCATTGAGTTCTTCGCCAAGCATCCCTTCTGATGATCTTGACTTCACTTGGGAGCCAGAACGATCTGAGCATGAGAGGGAGAGACATCCCAAGAAGACCAGGCTAGGGAAAAGGAAGGTTCCAGGAAGCCTACCACTTATGGAGTGCGATGTTCAGCAGCCGGATAATGATGGTGATGATGAGTCAGACCCAGTCATCACAAGCATTACTCCTGGCCCTGAGGACATGGAGACCAACATTTTAACCCTATCAAGAATGGCTGCGACTAGGGATGTAGTAGCACGCATACCACCAACACAGGCCACATCAAAACTACCTCCAGCTTCCATTTTTACATTTGCACAAAGCCGGCAGCGTCCTACATCCAGCACAAGTTCCACCTCAGCAGAAGGAGGTAGTGGTACTACTGCGCAGCCACATAGTGCAGTTCACCACACAACCTCCAGTTCATCCAGCATTAGAAGTGGCACTTCTAACAGGAGACAAAAGTTAAGCTCCCCAGTGTGGGACTTCTTTACAGTTAGCGCAAATGAGGACAACATTGCTATATGCTCCATTTGTCATTCCTCTGTTAGTCGTGGTAAGCTTGGCACAAACTATGGTACCGGAGGCCAAATGACCCATATGAAAAAACACCACCCAATCCAGTGGGAGGACCACCTATGTATCATAAAAGCAGGAACCATTAATGTTGGTGGGGAAGCAGTAGAAGGTCCACGGGTAACCGGACAGGATGAAGAGGGAGACATTCTATCTGGTAGTGGTACACTAAGTACCCCTGTCCCACTCCCCAGCACTGCAGTGGTAGAACCCAGATCCTCCGGATCAGCAACATCTCTGTGGCACCAGAGTAAGAGTAACCCGGAGACACCAAGGAGTACGGGTGCGAAGTCTGCGACACGTAGTACTGCATCGGGCATATCTGAAAGAAATACCAAGCAGCGTACCATTCTTAGCATGTTTAGGCAGGAGGGGAAGTACGAGCGTAACCACCCAATAGCACGTTTGTACAATGCTAAGCTTGCCAAAATGTTAGCTCTGGACCTTCTCCCTTTTTCTTTTGTTGAAGGGATGGGTTTCCTGGAATTTGTGTCAACCCTCTGCCCAAAATGGAATGTTCCCAGCCGCTACTATTCTATTTTGTCAGAGTTGCTGTTCCAGCACTACACCACGACGTGCAGGAATTGCTTGGAAAAGCCTTGCAGCAGAGTGCTGTGCATAGTATCCACCTGACAACAGACATGTGGAGCAGTAGCCAAGCCACAGATTACATGTGCATCACAGCACACTGGATCTCTTTTTCAGGTGTTAGAGACAAGATATCTACAGGCATTGACACTACTGAGATTTTTAATGATACTCGCAAACATGCTACTGTAGCCATGTTTGCTATGGAGAAATCTCATACTGCTGCAAACATTTTGGATGAGTTCAACAGCAAGGTCTTTGAATGGCTCCAACCAAGAGGCCTCAATATTGGTTTTGTTGCCACCGACAATGGCAGTAATGTAGTTAAGGCCATGGAAGATGGGCGCTATTTCAGGGTCCCGTGTTTGGCACACTGCATTAACATTGTGGTTCAAGACTTTCTGAAAAGTGAAAGCAAAGTCAGCAACTTACTGACCATTTGCAGAAGAATCTGCACGCATTTCAATCATTCTTTTAAAGCCCGTAGGCAGCTACGGGTCATTCAACGTGAGTGTAACATGCCAGTCAAAGCACTCATACAGGAGGTACCAACACGTTGGAACTCTACGTATTACATGCTCGAACAGCTGTTTGAGCAGTACATACCACTTAATGCTTATGTCATGACAAGAAGATCAGGGGATAATGCTGTTAAAGCCATGACCGTTGAGATGTGGCAATGGGACCTCATTAAATGCCTGACTGAGATGCTACTTCCTTTTGAGATCTTCACACGTGCAGTCAGCAGGGAGGACTGTACTAAGAGCCAAGCAATCCCATTGTTGTACATGCTTGAGCAAGAGCTGAAGGAGGTGTCTGAAACGTACGAAGGTGTGGAAGGAAAACGTGAAGCATGTAACTTAGCGAAGTCCTTAGCAAGCAGCTTATCTGAGAATACAAGGATTCAAAATAAGATTGTGTCACATCAACATTACATTACTGCCACAATTTTGGATCCACAGTACAAATTATTTGTGAACAGTAATGCAGTAATTCCTTTTTCAGAAGAGGATGTTTCCAAGTACAAAACTGTAATAGCCAAGGAAGCCACTGATTTAGAAAATGAACGGCTCTCAATTAGAGGCCTGCCAGTGCCAGCCCAGGGCAGAGCAAGTACTACTGAGCATCCTAAAGAGTCAAGTTCTTCTTCACAGCATGCGAGCAGTGCGTTTGCTTCCCAGCAGTCACCAACACAAACAATAACACCAACCGCACCAACAGGATCTGATTCATCAGATACAAGCAAAAAAATAGCTGCTTGGTTTCTACAGAAAGGGATGGGGAAGTCCGTTGCTGTCGCAAAGCAAAAAGAGGACGAGCAAACCAGAGCACCAATGAACATTGAGCGGATGGTCCAGGCCTATCTGGATGACACAACAGAGGTGTTCATGGAGCAAAGCCCATTGGTGTATTGGTATAGGACAAGAAGCCAATGGCCACTGCTCAGCAGGCTGGCGATATAAAGTATCTAGCTTGCCCTGTTGCAAGTGTCTCTTCTGAGCGTGTGTTCAGTGCTGCTGGTGCCATTGTCACTGTGAGAAGGACCAGTCTCTCGCCCAAAAGTGTGGAGAGGTTAACCATGATAAAAATGAACCAGCACTTGATACCACCAGACTACCAGGTCCGTGAATCAGAGCTGGAAGAGGAGAGCGAGTCGGAAGAAATAAGTATTGGGTTACAGGACCTACTTCTGTCAGAAGAACCACCAGGGTTTGAGGACGAGCTCCTCTTCCCTGACAACTAGGCTTGGAAATTGTTACATTCTCCCTTCCTTTATTTCTCCCTTCCTTAGTTATTTGTGTGTAACTGTCTTTCTGACTCAAACTTGAAAACCAACTCCATCTTCCTTTCTCTTTTAATTACCTATTGGAGTTGCACATCTGAGCATTTACTGTGCACTCCACTCATCAGAGTCCTGCTCCATCTTCCTGACTCACCCTAAATACATTTCCATCTTGCCATACTTTGGATGGAGATGGACAATAGTGCAATAATGTAGCCTCTAACAGTCCCTCCATAACAATTGAAACGTACGTGACTACAGCCATCTTCTGTTTTGTTTCCAATCTGAAATGCATCACTGTCTTAAGGCTACACCTCTGTCTGCAGGCATACACAACTCTTCAATGTCAGAACTTGAACAGGGCTCCAAAATTAAAGTAAACTCGTCATCACTTTCAGAAGGCTCTGCTGCATCTGTGATCTGACAGTCACAAAGAAGAGAAAGACAGGTATATGAAATAAATGATGCCATACATTGCATTGGCTGCTTGCTGACTCAGAGCAAATGTGCATGAAGTCGAAGTATACTAGTAGTTTCAAAGTGCTTGTGTCTCGAGTGATGGTCAATGTGTCCATGTTGTTTAATAATATGTATCCAATTGTACTCCTACTACTGCAGGTGCAGTCTCTGGACTTAATCATAGTCACTCAATACATACTTAGTTGCTGTTTTTGGTCAGTTGGAGAACAGTACACGTGCCACACCGGATGATGATGATGACCACCATGATACCATCTTTGCACGCTGTCAGTCAGTTTGATCAGAGATGAATGATGGAATATGTTCAGGAAGTGGAATACAAGGTAAACACCCAACCAATCAAGAAGAAGCACAGCAGACCTAGGCTACATGTGTGTGCAGTGGTGGAATGGAATAGTGGTATGATTGACATTGGCGCATTGATTTACAATTACATTAATCACTTGCTTTGGAAATACTAGGTTGATGTATATGCCTTTTGTCTGAAACTCTGAAAAATGTAGGTAAATGGAGTTTGGGCCACAGACTCACGTCCCGGTGGTGTGGCCCTGTAACTGTTCTGTGCTGGCTCCTATCTTGTTGTTCTTTCTGATGACTGCTGTGCAACTAGAAGAGTAGAGTTAATCAATGTATTCAATTAGCCTCAGTCTGAAAATGTTCTCGCTCACGAGTCTTGTCTTTTTCGCACTACACCGTAATTGATTTCTATGTTTTCATTCTGTTTACTTATTTTGTAATACCCCATTTCTTCTTTCATCAACACTTACAGGCCGGCCTTTCACCCAGCGCTACTATATTATACGTGGAGCAACAACTCACACTTACCTTACCAATCCTCCTCATCATCATCATTCTGCCAAAGGCGCCCAAGAATGATATAATCAATCAATCAGTCACAACAGTGTCCATGGAAGGGAGGAAAAAATGAATGACGAGATACAACTACACATTTGGCCCTGGATAATACATTAACTTTAGTATCATTTTCATATTTTTCTTTGATTCCTTTTTCCTCTTCATTTATTTTATGCTTGTGTTTGGTAATTGATTGTTCACTTAAAGTATCTCAATTTTGTTTGCTAGCTTTCAGCCCGCTACAACAGGTATTACGGTTTCTCAGAGGGCATACAGCCTAGGCAAAAGTCATATCATTCATATCATAAGAAGTACTTCCTTTGAATTGTGTAGTAGTAGTTAAGTAATTACCACTTCTTATTAACCATCCAGTTAATAAAACCTTCATCGTGCATCCATTTCGTTGTTCTTAATTGACTTTACATTTATTGGGGAATTGTGGATCAGCAATCATCGTCTTCATTGTTTTGCTTGTTGTCTCCATGCGTACTGTTTATCTTTGTCAAATCTTTCCCCAAACCCCCGTTCCCATCCATTCATCAAACCCTAACCCTCTTTCCCTGGGCTGTGTGGTTTTATATTGAGGTGTGATGTTACTACATTAAATACACACCAACAATTGATCACACGCTTGCTGGGGCAGATGTGGTGAAACCAACACTAATAAAATCAAAAGTCAACGAGGCAGGGCGAGGATCTTCTTCTGCTTGCCCACCCAAGCTCACTTTATGTAATAGTGTACAAGGCAATTAATTTCCCAAAGTGACCCAACGAATAAATGTAAATCATTGCTGGCATTGTTTGAATTTAATTTTAGAGCATGTACGTTTACGATTTGTATTGTGTTTTAATGACTCCAACGCAACTACAGTTATCTTCTTCTACTTTTTCAGTCCCCGACACCATTGATTTCTTTGGGTTCGTTTAGCTGTTGCAATATTGTTTGTATTTTTGGTCCGTATTATGTACTGTAATTTTCTACTTCTCTCACATTCTTTCTCAGGCAAATGACTGTCTCTTTGTTTTTGTTTTCCAATGCTAGTGCCAGTGTCTAGGACTAGGAGTCTACTCGACTACTATCACACAACCACGGCATATTCTCCGTTGTCTTGGGAAACCATGCAGCCCTTGCGGTGCCAAACGTAATCATCATCAATCACAGGTAAGAAGAGCAGTTTGCTGGGAGGTCTAATGGAGGAGAGGCTGGTAGCACTAATAGGACAAATGTTACTTTGAGTGAGGGGCACAGCATCTATCTGTTTGCATGTTATGTTACACATGTGGTCAGTTAATAAAGTATTTCAATCAAACACTGGCCGCTGCCCTGCATCTAGAGTAAACCTTGTGACGTACAACAGTAACCCAACCACAAAACAACATCATATCATATCTGTGTTAGTTGAAAATAAATAACATTTATTCATGTATAAAAATATCCTCCTATCCCCATTCCCCACCCTAATCGCAACCATAGTCCAAGTCCAAAGAATGTCCCACAAAAATAACCCCAACACCCAATTCCCACCCACCAACAAAAGTATTAAAAAAGGGGCAAATCAACAGGGTGCATTACAATTGGCAGACTTTGAGGTGTTTGTCCACTAAAATCTTTACACGCTCCTCTAATTGGTCCTCCAGCTTGGCCACCCGGAGGAGAAGTTGTTGCCGAAATGCACGGCACCTACATTTGCATCCATGCTCTGAGGGGGTGGCAGATGTTAAATGGCGGCGGTGAGCGGCTGCCTGGCAGCGGCGCCGTACTCCTGCAGGTGGAGCCTTGCTGGGGCCAGACGCATTGGAAGAGGCAGCAGCTGCTGCCGCCGCCTCTTCCTCCTCCTCAGCCTCAGCCACCAGCTTGCGGTACTCCTCCACAATGGCCTGCAGTTTCCTTTGCCGGGCCCTGGCTGCCAACTCCTTCCGTGATGGTTTTGAGGAAGGAGTATGAGTATCTATAAAAAAAGAAACAGAATTGTAGCAAACTCTTCTTAATGAATTCAACAGTACATAGTGGCATTGTAGCACTATCAAGCGCAGTCCATACAATTGATGTCAACTTTTAGTATCTATCTAATCCGTCCTCCTGCTTCCCCTGCCTGTAGCATTTGTTGAAGTTTTTTCCGACATTATACTTGCCCTAGTACTGGGTGGGCTTGAGTACACATAAGAACAAAAGTCTTTTTTGTATCTCCTTTTATTTTTTCAAAGTAAGTCTCTGCTTCCAGTGACAGTCTTCACCTATGATGAATACAAATACATTTAGGGGGCATCCACCCATTAAAAGTAAATGTCTATCATTCTTTATTATCGGCTTAGCTGGTTTCACTTTCACCAGCAACCCAACCACCCATGTGTCCACTCCTTCCTTGCCTTGGGTTTCATTGACACAAACTCCGCTCATGATTCTTGCTATCCACTGTATCCATGCACCCATATTCTTTTGCCCAACCAGGCCTGCATTTTCTTTGACCTTACAGTTCTACCCATCCTTTAACAACCCATGCATCCGATTCATATCAGCCATGTGAATGAACCTTCCAAAGTATCCTTCTATGGTAGTTAGTCTTATTATTACATCTCTTAGTCCTCCCTTCCTCCTTCCACCCTAGTTCACTTCTTTCCCTTTTTGTTCAACACATGCCTCAAGGTCATCTGATCTGACTTTTAGTCTTCTCCATAAGTTTCACAGCTGAGTTGGAGTCTGACGGAAGAGGCCTTGTTTACTTAACTAAAACTGGTAATGCTACAAAGGGTGTCTTCTTCAACCATTGTATATTGTCCAGTACAACTTAAAATTCATACTTTCTTAATAAGTCTCATAGCACAGTGAGGAAAAAAATGTCCCCCATCCACCTAGTAATGCAAATACGTAATGAATATAACTTACCACCGCCCACCGCTGAACTTTCCTCCCCCACTGATGCTCCTGCAGGTGCCGCATCCTCTGTCCCCTCCTGGATGGCAATGTCTTCGCCGCTGGCCCCGTCGGCACTGGTGGTTAGTAATGATTGTGCACCTATGAAATCAAGTACACCTTTTTAGATGCCTGCACACCTCCCCCTATTTTACTAGTTGTACTTTTTTAACCAGGAAGGAAGATTGAAAAAACAGTTACGTACAACATGAATCGTTGTGACAGTGTAACTAGTCCAAATTGCGTCCTAATGTACAGCAGTCACATTAGACAGAGTTTAGTTTTTGTTTATTAGATGGTCCCTAGGGTCATCTAATCTACTCCTACTCTAGTCTTTGGAAAGTTAGCCTGAGCCATATAACCATTTTTAGATCCGTGTCTACTGCTTTGCCCATGTTACCTCGCAGCTTGTTGCACAGTAAGAAAGACACCATTGAGGCCACATGAGTGTCGCATACAATTGACAAACCAGTATTGTTAGTCCCTGTTGCTTATCCATAATGTAATGTTGCACTTTTTGCCATGACTGCTAAAAACTGGCATAGTTTTATTCACTGTCTAACGTGCAACATTTTTCTCATAGGCAGATGAGAAGAGAAGATTGCCTTCTACGAAAGAAGGGATTTGCAGAGCTTTCGAAAGATGCATGTGTAACCACTTACAGTATACGTTCAACGGTGAGAGGTCTCCCACAATTCACACATTTCTCTATCGTGCACTAGATGTACAAAATGTACAGTATTTAATCTTCATTTTGCATGGTGGAGCAGGATGTTTTTCATGGAAATACTTACAAGGTACAACAATACAAAGCTTGTTATTAAAAAAAAATAAAGTTTTTGAACTTGCACGTAGACTCTGTGGTATATTTTCAGTGTCTGGGGTGTTGTGGACTGAAACGAGTGAGTGAGCAAAAGGGTCTTCTTCTTCTTCTGTTCTGGCCTGGGTTGTGTAATAAAATCATTGGCAGTGGCGTCACTAGGGTTGGTGTCACCCGGTGCGGGTAACTCATGGTGTCACCCCCTCACCACTTACCGCATGGACCTCCTCCACCCGGAGTCCGCCAGTGGACACAGATGGCAAATAACGGGACCAAAAGATAACGTTAACCCGAAAACCAGAGAAATACACCAGTTATAGTTTAGTAAAAAAACTATAACTTCCACCCCGTTATGCACTGGCCTTCAGCCAGGCAGTGCATCCACCCACAGGAAAACACCCAATCCATATTCTTGTCCTCTTAAAAACGAAAATTCACATGTCATTAGTGTTGTACTATTTAAGGTCATACGTGATCATGTTTGTGCAGAAGTTATATAGCTTTTTGACTAAACTATAACTGGTACATTTCCAAAGTTTTCGATTTTTTTAAACAGTAGCTAATGCCTCATTCCAGCAACTAACTACAACATCAGTTTAACTTTAATCTTTCCGTGAATTTTTGTTTTTATTTTTTTAATGTAAAGTAAGGTATTATAAACTTAAAAATGTCACTTTAACCTTTGATTTTTTCACTGAATTTCTGGGGTTCTTTGATCATATTCTAAAGTGGACCAAGTCCGAAACCTTCACATTCAGCAAACCCCAGCTGTGCATGATCATTGTCCATGTGCTGCAGGGGTTGGCTGCAGGGTGTGGCCTTTGGCCAGGCACAGGACCCACCCACCCCATTTTAGGGCGCCCAGACCCCTTTCAAAAGAAGACTTCATACACCAGGGGGAAACACTCTTGGCTTCTGAATCTGCACACAAGGTACCAGCTCCCCTGACAGCGAAGCCAGCCAAGCCTGAACACCCATGTATCCAGAGGGGCTGAACAGGGGAGACGTTCTCTGCACAGGAAGTGGTAAGAAGACGTGTCCACACCCTCTCTGGGCTACAAATCAATAGATGATGTGGTCAGTAGGCCTTGGACAGCAGCTATCCGGCAATCATGCATTATATGAAAAGTGCCAAACTTTCAGAAGTTTGCAAAGTTTTTGCCTTCGAAATATCTGCATGGAAATCGTGTATTTTGCAATAATTTATTGCCTAATATTTGCTAATGATACGTAAATGGTTATGCAGAAGTTATTTTTAGCATAAAAAGCTAGTGTCCATCTTTCCTCTGCAAAACCTTTCATCAGAAAATAGCTTTCCAACTACAAACTTTCAGAGAAAGTAAACTCATGTAATAACACACTCCTAATGTATCCCACCTGAAAACTCACCAGCTGGAAGCTAGTTAAACGTCTGGACGAGGAATGGTCCAAAAGTGGGTAATACGTATGGGAGTCAGGTCTGGTTACTCTGTTTTTCCTCAGCATATTGACAGAACTGTGCAATATAATCTCGGCATAAGAATTCTACGGTGAACCCCCTGAAAAGGGACGTGTACCTGGTTATGGGGGGTGCCTTCTATTGCCGCGAGACAAAGCCCCTCCCGCCAGGAGAGTGTGTTTGGTGCTCTCATGGTTTCCCTTTGCCCGGGAGGGGTAGGGGCGGGGCATCTCTTTTGATGAGTGAGTGGCGGCTCTTGCACCATGTTGTGAGCCCGATCGCAGCAGGGTGGGACTCCGCTCCCTGATGGGATTAGCATGTCTGGGAGGCAGCAGCAGCCTCTGGGGATGCAGGGCCTGTGCTTGACACCTGTGTGTAAAAAGTGCATCCCCCTCCCCCCTCCCCTTTTCTAGACTGCAAGCAATAACTTCTTCCAGTCTCGTGGTCTCTCCACAGCGGATCGCTTTCCCACTCGTGGGGGTACATTTATTATTTATTTATTTTAAAGATTTATATAGCGCTAGCTTGACCCGTAGGTATCAGAGCGCTTTACATACAACCTGTAAAAAAACAAACAAAAAAAACGGAATTTGCATCAGCTGCCCTGTCTGTGACGTAATGTCCATGAGAGCAGCAGTCTCTGGTGTGTGTGTAATGTGGCTGGTGCAGGTTGTATGTGGGGGCAGAGACTGGGTGTTATTTGAGATGTCTCTGTTCCATGTGGTATGGAGCACTGGCCTGCAGTGCTGCTGGCTGTGCGCTGCAGGGCAGCTCGAGGGGGGATGCAGGCACAGACCTGGTTGTGAGCCGGGAGGGAACTCGAGCGCTGTGGGTGAATACATGTTCAGAGTCTGACACATAGAAGCAGGCGTCGGGCGAACTGCGGCCCTCTTACACCCAGGTTGGACATCCTGTGCTCTGGAGACCACGCTTCTAATAGCACAGTTTAGGTGTTTCTAGTCACACCCTACATTCAGCCTTCCATTCAACCCATGGCTCCCCCTTGCTCAACACTACAAACACTCCCCCCACCCCATACAATCCTTCAAATCCTACAGAGCGTGGCCCACACCCTGCACTCGATGGCGCTGCCTTCCATTCAATCCATCCCCACTCTCCACCCCAGGTCACCAGGCCTTCACCTCCGTCGTGAAACCAAAGCCTCCTGACACTACCTGCAAATCTTTACACACCCCTCCTCCCCCCTCCCCTTGCTCAGGCTTCACAAACCGCTGTGTATGTTGCTAGGGGTTAAAAGCAACATAATTCATAAAAATGATAGACTGCTCTCACCGTGACCCAAGAAGTTCCACTGTCCCAAATTTGAAGGGGAGACGACGGCGCTCCGCTCGCGATATCACAGAAGATGGTGGTGAGGGACTAACTTCACATTAATTCTTTATTCTAGCGCACCGCATGCACTCCCCTGTGCTGCTGTCTCGTCTCCTCCCTGGCGCGTGACCGCGTCAGAGGAGCACAGCACGTGCGGGGGCTGTCCCAGGGCCGTCATTGGAAGCGCTGAAGATTGACGGCCCTGGGACCCACAAACTGGGGGACACCACGCATCGCATCGCACCAGCATCACTGATCACGACTGGTGCGTGCGTGCGTGGCGACGTGCTGCAGTCAGTGCACACTCACTGCACTGACTGCAGAGTATTTGAATTTTTTAAGCAGGTGCACCGTGGTGTGCGCTTGGCTTGCAGTGTTGCACTATAAATAAAAAGCACACTGGCAGCAGAGCAGAGGCCAGGCTGCACTTGACTGACTCCACTGTGCACTGCAGTGCAGAGCGAGACGAGCGAGCCAGCAGCCAGCGTAACGTCGTAACTAACCTGACCAGATTGGTGTCACCCCATGATGGGGTGACACCCGGTGCGGTCCGCACCCCCCGCACCCCCCTAGTGACGCCACTGATCATTGGGTATATCTAACTATCTTCGTGTGGGGGTCGGGAGTGGGACAAATGACTATGACCAAGACACTTAGGTAGGTAGACTAGACGGTCATTGGATTATGGGTTCTTCTGACTGAGTTCTGTGACCAGGGGGTAAGGTCCAACCTCCCTATCACCAACATCAACAACATCCTAATTTCTTGTGCATAGTTCTGTATGTGTATGTGCAGAGAATAATAACCACAACAGTAGTAGAAGTATACTTGAACAAAAATTAGTAGGCAAACATCTGGTTGTGCATTTTTGTTGGTGGGAATTGACAAAGACTGGAGATTACAGAGGACAACGCAAAAGACAGGAGTGGACCCAGTGCCTACAGCTATTCTATCACAGCTTTATTCAAAAGAATACCTTAACTAAAGAGTGGCCCACAGGGCAAGCTTAGCTACACACAGTCTAATAGTAGTAGCACAGAGAGTCTTGGGGCAGAGGCAGTTTGAAGGAACTGAAAGTCAGGGATGGCATTGGATAGTTAGTGACCCAAAATTTGGAAAACAAATTTAAGACCAAAGAAGGTTTTGCTAACATTGAATTTGGAAGGAGGATTAATCGGTTGGAAAAAATAAAGTGCGTTAAAAAGTTAAGGAAATATAATTGTTAATATAAGCACTGTAGGACTTACTGGGGCCAGCAGCAGAATCCGCGGTAGAGGAGCGCTCTTCTTGTGGTTGTCCCACCAACTCGGACCCCGTCTTCTTGCCCTTGGGTGGTGCTGATCATGTAAGAAATAATGAAGAAAGAGAAACATTAAGTGCTGTGAAACAAAGACCTCATTCAAAAATCCTCTCAAACATTTTAGGGAACAACAATTCCAATAAAATTGACTACAAAGTATAAATGACTACTGGCTTGCAAGATCCACAGACCGTCTACTTATAGAACACTATTCAAATGTGCCATAAACATTCTGATTGCAGAATATACTAAGGAAGCCAGTACCACCTGACCTACACCACCTATTCAAGAATCCAGACGGGCCAATTGTTCAGTAAGTCGGCATTTCAATTTTATTTTTGCCCGCAAACATGCATAGATGATGAGATGGAGGACACATGCATAAATTTGTACATACACGTAATTGTTGGTTGCTTGCATCAGAACTGCTACTGACTCACCTGACCATGCTATTGCTGTGCTGCTAAGCCTACCACTCAGTAAACAAACTCAAACCGGTTTCAATGGAGGGGTGGGGTAAATAAGAACTAACTAAGCATTCAGTGACAGAAGAGGCGTTTAATGCAGACCGTTAAAAAAATATGAACTAATACTATCCATCCACCACTATTTCACTAAAGGACAATGTAAGGACTAGACTCTAGCAATAGCATCAACTAACTTCAGTTCTCTAAAAACTCTAACATCAATAATCAGCAGCCCAAGCCAGCGCTAAGTTACAAACCAGTAAGAGAAGTGGCGAGCAGCACCTGTGTCATACAATAACAGAAGAATTTGAGACGGAATTCATCTGCAATGTAACTAAGCGCACCAGTAACCGTGCTACTTATTCGTCCAAGAATTATACACAATACTTATACTACTATAATATATATTAAATTATTAATATTACTAGCTACTCACCAAGCCCCACGACTTCAACACCTAGCAGGTCCAACAGGTCCTGCTTCCTGTCCAGAATGTCTGCCCACTGGTGGGCCAGCTGCTGGTGGGTGCGCCGGATTTGCGAGAGACGGTACACTGCCCGGCGCACCTTCGCCCACCGGCGGTGATGCTCCTCTTGGAGGTAACCGGACCCTGGCCTGCCGCCTGCTGCCAAGGTCAAGGGTAGGTGGCACTGCATGAAAAAAACCAGGGCGGCCACCTCCGCCTCCCCGAAAAGATTCCGGGCCTGCACCCCTGCAGGTCGCATTCTGCCGCAAGGCAGCCGGCTCTTCTTGGGCGCAGGCGCCTTGCCCTTCGAGCCGGTTCTGCTGCTCCCCTTTGCCATGGTTCTGGGGTGGAGGTGGAGGTGGAAAAGAAAAGTTAGAACAAAAGGAAAAAAAGTTAGGGGGAAGAAGTAGGAGCTTAAATGAAGAAGTAAAATAAAACAGTAGAAAAGCTAAAAAGAAAGGTGGAGAAGTAGAAATAAAATGCAAAATATAAACTTAGGGACAGAGAGAAATAGATGAGAAGTAAAAAAAGTAAGAAAAACTGTGAAAATAGGTAAAGATTGAACAGATATAAGGTGGATAGAAAACTAGGCCCAGAACCATAGCATACAGTGTGAAAAACAAGATGGCCGCGCCCATCGCGACCACGTGGGTACGTTCGCGCGAGATTTCACGCGAACACGCACTTTCTCAGTGTGAACAAGTAGTTGTGTTCCCGAACAAGACGTGCACCGCGCGAACGCGTTATTCGCGACCCAGAAGAGGAAATAGGGGGCGCGGGCGGGCGGGACAATTGAAAAAACAAGATGGCCGCGCCCATAGCCCAACCACATGGGTAAGGTCGCATGCTACAATCCCCCGAACACGCAGACAGCGCCCCGACCACGCACTACGCGCTCCCGAGCAAGAAAAACAGCTCGCGAACGGGACCAGCAAGCTACTACGCATGCTTGCGAAGCTCGCGTAGTGGGGGAACATCTTCGCGTAGCTTCGCGTAGCGCGACTATGCATACTACACCCAGGCTTATCAATGAGGTAGTTTTGATCCACCCCGGGACAGGGGAACGTTACTTATTGCAGTCTGAAGTTCAAGTAGAGCTGTGCAGTAAGGTGGCCGTCGTTGCTTGCGGCATCAAGTTGTTACTCTCGTCGTTGGCGTTCTCTATTTGCCTTAATGGCCTTGGCGGGAATCACCCAATGCTTCTGTGCTGTCCTGCGAGGCTCTTCTCTTAGCCGTGTCCGATCGTTGTGCCTCCATGTCCTCTGGAGGTGGACCTCGGAGGTGTCTTCTTAGTTCGCCCGGGTCGTCGAAAATCATGGTATGTCCTCTGTCCGTTATTCTCAGTCTTGCAGGGCCTGCGAAGCTGAAGGTGATGTTGTCCTTCCTCATTCTCTCTCTCAGTGCCAGAAAGCCTTTCCTTGTGTTGACGGTGTGGCGTGAGAAGTCTTGTGTGATTATTATCTTGCTGTCTTTCCAATTTAGGGTCTGGTTTTTCCTAGCCACTGCAAAAATAGCCTCCGTTTGCTGTGACTGTAGGGGTTTGCAAATGATTGGGCGAGGGCCCCGTGCGTTTTGGAGTTTCATTGCTGGCACGCGATATGCTTTGACCAATTCAAATTGCTTGTCAAACTTGAGGCCGATGATATGGGGGATGAGATCCTCTAGGAGGGCTGAGCAGGACCCTGGTTTATCCTCTTCCCCTTCTGGGACACCGAGTAGCCTTATGTTTCCTCTTCTTGTGCGGTCGTCTTGCTCAGCCAGCTGTTTCTGGAGGGTATTGGTAGTTTTGGAGACTACAACTAGAGTCTTGTTTGACCATGTGTTGGTGTCCTCAATGTCACTTATGCGTTTTTCAGCAGAGTCTATCCTGCTATTTGTATTGTGTTGGGCAGCCCTTATGGCTGCTAGCTCCAGCTGCATGTTGTCAATTGTTAGCTTGGTGGACTTCGCAACCTCATTACTTTCATTGACTTTCCTGAGGATTGTGTCCAGAGTTATGTCATTCTTCAGCTTTAAGGGTGAATCCGGAGGGTTGTTTTTGTATTCCTTTATCTCGCCGGCTCCTTTTCCTTCTTGGCTTGACATATCGCTAAAGCGCCCTCTGGCTAAGTAGCTGTGTAGTGTGCCTCCTTTGCGTTGTGTCGTTGCAGTTGAGCTGGTGTGTTCTCCCAGCGGGTCTGGTGTGGCTTACTTAGCGTTTTGGCGGTCAAGTCTGTATCTGATTGGTTCACGGATGGACCTTGTTCTAGTTTTTGCTCCCGCCAGTTCCGCCTTTTGGGTGTTGGCAGGAGGCCCTCAAGCGTGGTTATCGGATTTCGTTTCGTTCCCTGCCTTTTTTCCCTGTTCCCACTACGACACTGGCTTTAAGAGACCTTCATTGGCGAGAGAATTTGTTTCAAATCTCTCTGCATTGTATATAGGGCAGTACATGGCCAGGGTCCAATTCCACTACAAGAAACATTTACCTGGTATAATCCAAGGAGGCAGCTCCACTCTTCAAATACTAGTCTGATTACCACCGCCAGATTTAAGAGATCCCGGAAGGGGAGCAGAGCCTTTGGAGTGATGGCTTCTCGCATCTGGAATGAACTGCCCCTGACTTTAAGACAGGCCAGTTCGCAGATCGGCTTCAGGAAGAGTCTGAAAACTTGGCTCTTCCCAAGGAATGCGCCTTAGTCCTCCTTTACGGATAATTGATTCTGCTTTTTAGGGTCTTTTCTCTGATCCAAGCGCCAGGGTACCCGTAGGGTGGCAGTTTTGAGCTATATAAATATCTATTCCATTCCATTCCATTCAATTTATGCTTTACACTTCAGTACAACCACACTGTGAATGAACTGTAGAACATATATATTTCCAGGCAAGCTATGTTAGGGAATATACTTCTCATTCTCTATGTGGCTGTTCTACCATTGTTAAGTTAACATCACCAGTACAGCACAGAGCTTGGACTTTGTTGGTAGCTAGAGGGGTGGACCGAGCACAAGGCTTGCTTTTTACTCTCTATCTCCAGGAGGAGGCAGGTCTTGGTGCTTCTATGTATTAAAGGCGCCTTTGGGAGGGAGGGGGGCAAGCCAAACTGAGACCAATTTTTGTGTGTGTAAAAGGTTGCTTTATTGAAACAGGTGCATATCACAATTTAATAACACTGGCAACTGCCTTACAAAACTAAAACCTCACTATACATAGCTGACCCCTTGTTCCCCCCAGAACCCCAGAGATCCCCACATCAAATCCCCCACCCTGCCGAATACAAAATAACATTACATAACAACCATATTACACAATCTTACACAATATTGCATTTACAAATCCTACCCTTCAATGACCCAAACGCCTACCTGCCTCTGTGCAACACTTAACTAAAAACTTCAGCCAATCTTGGCCAACTTTCAACAACCCCGCCAGCACCTGTTCCAAGCGACGAAATATACAACTTAGCCAAAACCCATATGAACCTGTTCCACTAACCGCCTATGGGAAAAACTCCAAACCAAAGGAAAAACACCCAAACCCAGAAAAAGAGGGTGGGACGGAGGGAAAATGCTAAATCCTACAGTGCTCCCAGCCACCAGGTCACCAAACCTAAAATGGTGGCTGGGAAAGCACGAAAATAGACCTTATACCCCTTGGGCTATAAATGAAATTGGGCTACAATTGGGCTATTCCCAATGTAGCCCAAAATCCCACAAAATGGCCACTACTCAGCCTGCACCACCCCCTCCCAATCTGCCTGGGGGGCAGACCTCACTGCGTTCGGCTGCCCCCCAAACACCCCTCGCTGCTCAGGACGTGCTTGTTGGTGGCTGGAGGGGTGGATAGACTACAAGGCCCATACTGCCCTTCACTCTCCATCTCCAGGAGGAGGCAGGGCCTTGTGATTGTGGGGCATTAAAGGTGCTTTCCATGCCTGCAGGTCAAGAGTGGGTTCATCTGTGCCGGTCAGAGCCCAGATAAGGTTGGACTAGGCCTCCCCTCTTTTGCCTGTGACACTCTTTGTGGCCGAAACATCCCTAACATGGGCAAAAGAAAGGCTGTGAGTAACTCAATTTCTACCTCTAAAGGGACCACTATTGACTCTATCCTGAACATGCAGTGGGGGTTATAACTAAAGAAATAGCTCTAACTAAATGAATGTTGTTTTTAATTTTTTTTATTTTTGCACCCATGCACAGCACAGATAGCTTACAACTTATATTTCACATGAATTCCAATACATCAATGTCATATTCAAAACGAGAAAATCCATAATTATTGCATGATTGTGCCCAATTATAATGTGATGACAATAGCAATTAGCTTACCATTTTTTCCATATCCTGGCTACTTCTCTGAGGGAGCCCACACTTTTTGCATACAAAACGTCTCATGAATATTCTCTTTGCATCCCTAAAATCGATTGGAAAAGTGTTGGAACATTATTTGATTTCTAATTAGTCATAATCAATTACCTCGCACCTAAAGTAAAAGTAAAAACCATCTGACGCTGTCAAATGGCCATTTTCCCTGTGTATAGTGTTATACCAAAGAGAGCATCAATATGTGCCCCCCTGCATACACACCCTGGCCCAGACAGAGGCACAATCACTGCCACCCTTTTCATGGCAGTCTCACCGCAGTGAAAAGGGCGGCAGTGAGGCAACACAAAATATGCTTGGTGGTGCTGCTGTGGCACCGCCAGTATGTTTGGTCTCAGACCGCTGTGAGACTGCTGCGGGATCCTTGATCCAAGGCAGTCACAGCAGTTCAGTGGCGGTCCAAGCACCACACTCATAATGTGGTGAATGGTGTCGCAGTGTGGACCACCGTAGTTGCAATGAGGCTCTTAATCTCAATTGCACTAATAGTATCTCACACTTTGATTCTCCAAAATTGGAGGACACACCATGTTCCTATGTTGCAGAGGAGGTGGTTAAAACGTATGGATGAAGAAATTAGAAGATGCGTATGCGCAACGTGTCCAGTGCCACAAGAGGTTTTCAGTCATCTGGCACCATTCAAAACTATCCTGGGCCTGGCCTGTCCCATTAGGAATTACTGTTCTGGGCCTCATTTTGATACTCGTAGGGGTACAGTGGTGGTGGTCTCCCAACCACTCTATTAGGAATGAAGCGGTCGGACCTCTACAGCCCCATCGCAGCCACCAGAGAACCGCCATTCCCTGGCGGTGTTGCAGCGATGTAGAGGTATCAATATGCTTGGCTGGGTCGGTCCCACCAAGCATATTAGGCGTTTCCTCTCCGCCAGGGTTTTCATGCTGGTTCCTCCTCCATGAAAACCCTGGCAAAAAGGAAACAAGGGGTCCTGTGAGGCTCCCTGGTTCCTCTGTGCCCTGTGGATGCACACAGGGGGGCAGAACATGTTCCCCTCTGCATGCACACCAGTTCCTGCATGGCATAGACTTAATAGTCTATGCTGTAGAGGAACTATTTTTGGTGTTCCCATTTCAGTCCCATTCTTAGAGGTACTGCTGTGGGAACGCTGAAAAAAGCCTGTCAGACAGGAGGAAACTCCTAATCTGGCGGGCGGCCTGACCACGGCTTTGATGGTGCAGCAGCAGTGCGGACCTGGCGCTACACCTCCAAAGACGTAATCGGGCCCTAAGTGTTTTATAATGTTGTATTATTAGGTATTTCTATAAAGCACTAAATACTAGCATTTTATTCATGTTGCTCTAACATTTCAATTTCAATACACTTTATTGCAACTAATGTGGGGGTATCCTGTCTATACAGGGTTCTCTCCGTTGTTTCTTTTGCATTTTATTTTCTCATTTGTGTTTATTGCTTTCTAAATTTTGAAGAGCTTATCAAATTTGGTTGCTGGGGTTTGCAAAGTGGTGTTTTCAACATGATGTTGGATTTATGCATGTCGCATTTTATGGTAACTGATTCTTGGCTGATTTTCTAAGGAGGGGGTAGCATGTTTATGGTCTGGAATGTATATGGCAAAGAAAGTACTGCACATCATAACATATATTCTATGTACTTAGTTTAGAAACGTACATTCAGGCATTCCATATAGTTCTTTATACTGAGGTATTACCGTACGATTTTAAAAAGCAGAAATTTGTAATGATGCAAGTATTTATTTGGATGGATGGCATTTTAATATTGTCAATGCTCTGTCAAAGCTCAATAATTTTTTTTTTTTTAAAAGATTCCACCTTTGAAATTCACCCTTATCAAACTGTAGCTCCAATATACTGGTTCCTGAGATCAAAGTTAGCTTAGAAGATGCCATCTCCTTGTAAAACTCTGTTCGATCTGAGAATTCATTCACTATGGAGGAAAGTATTACCTTCACCCGTTAAAAACTTCCATCCAGGTATTTTGCCATTTTGTTATATTTTCTGCCTTGCCCATTAAGTAGCTTTGTACAATGTTTGCCTGGTTGTATTCTATGATCATTTTTTTATTTTTTCATCAACACCTTTCAATTACGGGAAACATCCATTGCACCGCAGTCATTACAATGCACTACCTATGCAACGCAACTGTTACAACACAACTGCCTTTACATCGCATGCCATTACAACACATGTCACTACAACGCATGCCATTACAACGCATACCTTTACAACGCATGCCATTACAATGCATTATAAGGTAAGTAATGGAGATTTTTTAGTTTGGTGGGTATGGATTTTGGGGTACATAAGAATAGTAATTTTTACCCCAACACTATCCAACAATTACCCTACTGTTGCACTCACTGGATTGGGAATAGTCATTTTCACCCCTACACTATCCAACACTTACCCTACTGTTGCCCTAAAAGTAATATGCGTTGTAATGGTATACATTGAAATGGCATGCATTGTAATGAAATGCATTGTAATGGTAGTTTTAAAAATTGTGTTGTAATGGCATGCATTGTAAAAGCATGCGTTGTAATTGTTTGCGTTGGAATGTCATATATTCTTAAATTACATGCACAATGCTTACTATATTCCTTGATCCTTGTTTTAATAAATGTTTTTTCCTATTTTCACTTAAAAATAGAATGGCTGTTAACATTTCAGGTAAATTACACAAATGTCAAATCAAAAATAGTATTTTAAAAAAAAATTGTGTCAAAAATATTGCCAGGGCAGAAATATTGTTTTTAGAAATATCTTGAAGGATATTGTTTACCTTAATACAGTTGTATTAAATATTGCTTTTTAAATGAAATACATATATATTAGTCATATTATTTTAGTTGCAAATGTTATTAATGTAATTGTTTAATTATTAATCTATAATTTAGCCACTGTTTGTTGGAATTGTAGGGTACTAGACTGGGAATGTATATATTTTATACACTATTGGTTTTTTCTGCAATTAATTTGTATTTCTTTTAAATATTTACTTGCTAATTATGTAAATTGATTGTTATTTTAATTATTTGAGTAAAGTTTGAGATATTTAAGTATTTACTGTATAGTTACATTTGTAATTTTTATTTTAGTTATGGATTGTTGGGCTTGTAGTGGAAAAGGGTGGGAAGTTAATTAAATTATATTTATATTTTTTCTTCCAGTTCACCTTTTATGTTAATTAAGTATTTAATTGGCAATTTATTATGCATTTATAATTGATTATTTGTTATGCAAATTGTTTGTTGTATTTTATCAATCATTTCATTAATAAGTACATTTAAAAGAGCAATTTGAATAATGTATTGTAAATGTATTATTTTTTGTTTGTTCTACTTAATCACTATTAAATGCTATTATTGTTTTAGTTATCATAATTATTTTGGGGGTGTGGATTGGTTTGAGTATTAGGGAGGGAAGTGTATTTATTTCAAATGTTTTTGCTTCTTATTTATTGCACTATTTTTGTATTATTCATGTTTACAATACATTTTATGAATTTATATGTTATATATTTTTATTCATAATATGCATTCATAATTTTATGTTGTTAGGTATTTCAATATTTGTTAAAAAATGAGTATGGTGTATTTAACCCTTGTTTATTACAACACTTTTTATGTTTTCACTTACAATGGAGAGGGAATAGTAAACACTTTTTCTCCTGTAGCTTAGGTCCTAATTCTGAGTTTGGCAGGCCTCCTGCGGGCTGCCACACCAGCACTCCACCAGAGGACCACCAAGCAGAGAGTGAGACTGCCCGCCAAATTACGATAGTAATCCTGAACAGATGGGTGGTACTGCAGCGGTGTCACAGTGGTGACTGTCTAGGGCATGCATGAACTGGGGTGCAAAATTACATTTCAACAAGTGCACTTCTACATGCACCCCAAGTCCCAACGGCACAAGGGGCCCACCACCATGAAAAGGGTGGCGGTGAGGTAACTCAAAATATGCTCAGCAGTGCACCTGCAGCACCTTCAGTATATTTGGCCTCAGAACCCAGCAAGACATCTGCAGGATCCTTGTTCAGTGGCAGGTTGACCACCACACTTGTTATGCGGCCCACAATGCTGCAGTGTGGTGGTGGTTAGACCACCACCGCAAGTATGGCAGTCCTATGGACCACTGTCATCGTAATGGGGACCTTAGACTGGAGTGGCCATCAAACGCAAAGTGATGGATGGAATGTTCAAATTAATCTCAGCCACTGGCATTCACTCAGGATTCATTCCATTCCATTCCCCAGTTGATGAGCCCATAGCAAGGGTGAAACTTGACCTGGGTAGCTTGTTTTCCAGTTCAGGGAGGACCTGGACAGGCAGTTCCGGCTGGACTGTTCTCATTGGAGCAGGGTGAAGACTGATTTGTATAGAGCCGGGTCCAAATTGAGCAGGCATGGTGTGCAGAATATCGATGGACTGGGATGCTGCCCCCAAGTAATTACCAGTGGTTGAAATTAATTGAAGCATTCATCCAACACTTTCTGGATACTTATAGTAGAACAGAGTGGGAACAGTAAATACAACACCTCCACAGTCCAATATTTTCACTGACTTTGCTTATGTTGGAGAAGGAATAGTAACTGTAACCTCTCCAAAGTCCATCACTTTCCCAACTGTTATTTATATTGGAGTGGTAATAATAACACTAAGCCATAAAAACCCCAACACTTTCCCCACTGTTGCTTACATTAGAGCAGGAGTCTTAAATGTAACCATACTAAAGTACAACACAACGTTTCCTACTGCTGCTTATATTGGAGTATGAATCGTCTAACACTTTTCATGATTTTGCTTACTTGGGAGTAGGAATAGTAAAACCGACCCCTCCTAAGTCCAATACTTTCCCTTCTGTTGTTTAGATTGCAGTTATAGTAAATCTAACCTCTCTAAAGTCCAACACTTTCCTGATTTGCTCACACTGGAGGAAGAACAACAAACCTAACCCCTACAAAGTCCAAAGTATTCCCTACTGTTGTTCACCTTAGGGTGTAAATAGTTAACTTAGCTCTTCCATAGTATAACTAAGCCTGGGCATATTTTGCAGAGTTTGCTAAGCGGAACTCTGCGAAGGTACAAAATAACTCTGCGAAGTTCCACAAGTGGCGGAGTGTAGTGCGAACTGCTGTTCGCGCTGGTCTTCCTGCCGCTCAGGTAGAAATTCTACCCGAACGGCAGCTCGCAAGCAGGGATAAAACTCCTCTGCACTACACAAAGCAGAGTTTTCTCCACTCCGCGAGCTCTCCGGAGCGTGAAGTGCCGAAAACTCTGCAAACTCCGAAAAACGAAGAGGAGTTCACCGCTCAGGTCTAAGTATAACCCTTACCTTATGTTTGCTCAGATTGGAGCGGAAATAGTAATCTAACCTTCTCGTAGTCCAACACCTTCCCTACTTTTGCTTACGTTGTAATGGGAATAGTAAGTGTAATCCCTTCAAAGTTCAACAATTTCTCTACTGATGCTTACATTGTTGTTAATAGTAAAAACTGCAATTTTGCGCTCCTAAACCTCCAACCTTATCCCCCTATCACGGGAAATGTTACCTCTGATACCGCTCATACTGCGCCTATTGTTGACAAATTCTCCTTCCTGAGCATAAACTGTCGCTCACTCCCCAAACATATATTAGATATTTTTAATTTGATTTTAGATGAACAGCCTGATGCTCTTTTTATTACGAAAACATGGCTGCATGACAGCGCAGGCCCTGATATAGCCACTGCTCTCCCCTCCAACTACGCTATCCTACGGAGAGCTGGAGCAACGAAACTGGGGGGTGGGATCACAATTATATATAAAAACAAACTAAAATGTAGCTTTGACTCATTAAACATCCTTGATTGTGAAGCTGCTGTTTTTAAATTAACTTTAACTCCTAACTTCACTCTATCTGGAATGCTTTTTTATCGTCCCCCCAGGTAATCCTACTAAATGGGCTACCACATTTGCAAATGTTATCTCCCCGTTTCATATCAGCTCTAGAAACTTTACGCTTATTGGTGATTTTAATCTTCACTTAGAAGACTCATCCAATAATACTTGCGTAAATTTATTGAATGACCTTGCTGCTCTCAATATAAAGCTGATTAATTCTGGCCCCACCCATAAAGCAGGACACTTACTTGATCCTATATTTTCTAGCCTTTCCAAGATGGTATGCTATCCTGCTATCCCTATATGCTGGTCAGATCATTTTTTAGTTAAATTCACCCTTGAGCTCCCCGTCCCTTGCACTACTCCTCCTTTTCCCAAAATGACACCAAGAAGAAACTGGAAAAAACTGGACCTCTCTGCTTTACATAAAGCTCTGGTTGTAAACCCCCCCCAGAAGGTCTCGAAATAAATACCGCAGCCAAATCCACGCAAACTTGGCTTACCAACGCCATTGACCTGTGTCTGCCCGCATCCAATAAAAAACCCAATAACCACCGACCCCCCGCACCATGGTTTAACGATTCATTAAAAACAGCTAAATCTAAATGTAAAGCACTAGAGAGGAAATGGCGCAAGCATTATTCACCAGCGCAGAAAGCCATATATACCAAAGCCAGAAATTAATATCATACTATCTGCTTAAAAGCGAAAGCAGCTTGCATATCAAAAACAATAATGGATGCCACCAACCGTTCTAAAACCTTATTTACTATGGTAAAAGAACTGGCGGGATCCCAAACAGCCGCAACTCCACGGCCTTTGAACAAACTACAATGTGATAACCTTGCCCAGTTTTTTAATGAAAAAATTGAAAATATCATTTTAGGAATGAAAAATTGCAACCCGGACAAAACCACTCAAACTGTTTCAGAGGATAATACCATCGTCACTAATCAAGATGTTATAGCCACCCCCATGCCTCCACATGCATCGTAGATTGTTGGCCCCTCATGAGTTTGGAGAATTTTAAAAGCCTTCTTGGTAACATT
The DNA here is from genome assembly GCF_964261635.1 of Lissotriton helveticus. Classification (NCBI taxonomy): domain Eukaryota; kingdom Metazoa; phylum Chordata; class Amphibia; order Caudata; family Salamandridae; genus Lissotriton; species Lissotriton helveticus. The sequence goes on along the minus strand of NC_136069.1, from coordinate 290,530,668 downwards.
AAATCAGGTTCTCCAAATGACCCCATCCCCATAAACATTCTGAAACAACTCGCTACCGCTCATCTGAAAGTGATTCTTAATACTCTCAATACCTCACTCGTGCAATCCACAGTACCTGCTCCCTGGAAACAGGCAATGGTTACACCCCTCCTAAAGAAACCTATGGCTGACCCTGATACATTATCCGATTACAGACCTATATCCCTTCTGCCCGCCTTTTCTAAGATCCTGGAAAGATATGTCCATTCTATACTAACACACTTTACCGAATCCAACAACTCTCTTCATCACTCCCAATCTGGTTTCCGGACAGGCTATTCCACAGAGACCACTTTATTGGGTGTCACAGAAAATCTCTGAAAACTCTTAGATGAAGGTCAAACAGTCGCACTTATCCTTTTAGATCTGAGTGCAGCTTTTGACACCATTTCGCACAAAAAATTAATACATGCACTTAGAAATACGGGCATTTGTGCCGCGGAACTAGAGTGGATTACGTCCTTTCTAGATAATCGAACGTTTCAAATCAGGTCTACCACAGCCTGTTCGGAAAACTACACCTCCTCCCATGGAGTTCCCCAAGGCTCAATTTTGAGCCCACTACTGTTTAACATTTACGTCAGACCGTTAGCGGACATAGCTGATCAAGCTGGACTGACCTTGTTCACTTATGCAGATGACTCTCAAATCATCTTCTCCCTCTCGGACTCCAATCCGCTTGCTCCATCCCTTCTCAAGCAAGGCCTCACCAATATTTCCAACTGGATGACCAATAATCAGTTAAAATTAAATGGCGACAAAACCGAGGTTCTCATTTTGGGCAAACAAAAAGATCTCTGGGGACCTAACCACTGGCCCTCCCAAATGGGAAACCTCCCGGAACCTACCAGTCACGTCCGAAATCTGGGCGTTACCGTAGATAACACACTCTCCATGCACCAACAAACGGTCAAAGTAGCTGCACTATGTTTTACAATTCTGAAATGGCTGAGAAAGATCCTATGGATGTTGCCTGACTCCACTCAAAAGACCGTTGTCAATGCTCTTATCACCTCAAGACTTGACTACGGCAACATCCTCTACCTGGGATCTAATAAGGCAGGGGTCTGCAGACTGCAGTTAGTCCAAAACTCTGCTGCCAGATTGCTTTGTAGGGTCCCCAAAACCTCCAGCATTTCTGGATACTTACACGACCTTCATTGGCTCAGGGTGGAGAACCGTATTAAGTTCAAAGCCCTGAGCCACATGTTCAAAATAAAAGCAGGTACGGCGCCTAAATATCTCCAAGCATTAGTGCGTCCGTATGTACCTAACTGTCATCTAAGATCGGAAACTGCAGGAAAGTTCTGTACACCTAGTGCTAAGCTCTCAAGAATGGGAGGGAGATCATTTTTCTACCTTGGCCCGCACAATTGGAACAAAATTCCAATCACCATTCGTACAGAAACGAACAACACACGTTTCCGGAAAAACCTTAAAACATGGTTATTTGATCAATAACATTTCATCTAAGGCCAGATATCACCACTAGTCCTCGTCCGGGCGCCGGGAAACCCTTTTTGGGTAGCTGAGCGCGTTACAAATGTAATAATAATAATAATAATAATAATATTAATAATAAATATAACCTCTCCACAATCCAACTGTTTTTTGCTTTTGCTCATGTTGGAGTGGGTATAGTAAATGTATGACTCCAAAATCCAAAACTTTCCTGCTTTTGATTACATTGGACAATTGCTTGCACTTCCCCTAGCCACTGGGCATATGTCTAGCTCTGTTTTTTGGGTCTGGAAGCTCAATTGGTGAGGATACTCCATTAATTGTACCCTCCACCACAATAAGTTAGAGACCATCAGAGCTACATTCCTTTTACGCGGTAAAGGTTTATTGTGCAGGTCAAAATTGCAGATTACAACTGCACTAAAAGTTGCAATGGCAGGCCAGGGGCATGTTTAAAAGTGTTACTTTAATGGGTGACACAGTGAGTGCTGCAGGCCCACTAGTAGCATTTAATTTACAGGCCCTGTGTACATGCAGTACCACTTTACTAGGGACTTATAAATAAAACCAGAATGCCAATCAGGTATAAGCCAATTGTGGCATGTTTTGGGGAGAGAGTCCAAGGGATTTAGCCCTTGTCCCCTCCATTTGGAGGTGGTATCCCTAGCAACCTGACTTTCAGGGCGCCCTGTTCAGCCACCCCTACCAGCTTTTTCAACTCCAGTGACAACTAATTTCCCCGGATGCTGCCAATGGGCATCTTGGGACTGACTGTGACCCTCCTCATGCCTTTAGAGTTCCCTATTCCGGGAACACCAAACACATAAGGCTGAAGAAGTCCTGACCCTAGGCCTGAGTCACCCTACAAACCTGTCCAGTGTACTGAGCAGTGGCAACCAGCCTTTCCACTACTATGGTATGGCTGGCACCAGTATCCCCACAGCAGTGACAGGGATCCTATTTACTGTGACCTGGTGGAAGTGAGGACTCCCACAATGGGGGACCATGACCCTACCCTCTAAGTCTATCTCCCAACTATGGGAGATCAGAGCATGTGCTACCCTTTGTTCCTTGGAACCTTTTACCCTAAGGCCATATTGGACATCCCTGTAAAGTTCCTACTATAGCAGTCGTTCCCAAACTTTTCTGACCCGCGGCTCCCTGGGCCTATTGGCCATTGGCTACAGCTCCCCTTAATGTTTCTTTTTTTTGGCGGGTAAGAGGAAGTAAGGGGGACTTAAACCCTGCCTTAGCTTGTCATCAGTGTATGTATGTAAACAAATATTCACTCAACCATTTATCTATTACATAATTATTAAAAGCATTGATTTTTGGCACTTATTAATAATGGTTTACTTACTACTACACAGTGGAACCAATTTAATCAACCTTAGAATGGCAGTCAAAATTAAAACGTGCATGGGCTGTAACTTTTTTTTGGGCAGTTGTATATAGCGCAAAATCGACTCAAAGGAATTGGAGCGCTTTATACGAGCTTCAGTTACATTGCGCAAAGACACATTTTTTTTTGTAGGCACATGGAGATTAAGTGATTTGCCAAGAATCCAAGCACTAAAGGAGCTCTTGAGTTTCACAGATCCACGAACACATAATTTTTCCAGCACAGGCCTTTCTTTGCATTATAGTGCTTGTAGTTTTGTTTGAGACTATAAATTCAGGACTGCGAGTCCCAAAATGAAAAGAAACAAGCTGGATTAGACAAGCAAGTGCACCACCTAGTGGGTGCCAGGTGCAGTGCACCCGGCCTACATACCAGCAGCTGACGGAATTCCTAATGAATTCTTCTCAGCAAATGTGACCGTGACGCCCCTGGATGGTTTTGGTGGCGCACCAGGGTGCCACGGCACACAGTTTGGGAACCACTGTACTAGAGGGTGGTTTGTTAGGAAAGACAGAATCCCCCTGCTTGTGCCCTAACTCAGAACAATCAAAGCACTGGGGTTGGAAATGGGGTGCCCGGGGTCACAGCCCATCAGAACCTTCCCCCTGTTTCCCAGAAGGGGTTTGGGAACCTTTTTCTCCCACCTTGTTTTGGGACCTGCCTGTGTCAGCATGGGCCTACTTTGGACCCAGGTGCTGAGCAAGCAGTACGCCTCCTGGACAAGCACTCTAGGTGAGGTGAGCTTTCTGTCAATTAGGTGTTGGCACAACTCAGTAAAGCAAGTACTGAGCATGTGCTCCCTCAAGTTCAGATCATACAGACCATTGCAATCGCTCACCTTATTGCCCCTCACCCAGTGCCTTACCAGAATAATCAAGGAAATTCACTGAAGACTGGTGTATACCGCATCTGGGCCCCCACCTCTAGTTTAGCAGAGAATTCCTCCCCATTGCAGGCATGCAGTTCCAGAGACTCAACCCCAATCCTCCTCTGGAAGCCTGTGCATATTCAAGGCTACTTTGTGGCTGAAAACCATTTATCTATGTCATCCTTCACCACATAGCTAGAAAACCAGCTCCAGGTGAATACGGACCCTCGGTTCTCTACTAGATACTGTATTGCTGCCAACATTGCTGCTGGACTCTAAGGCATGTTTTGCTTTTATATCTATGTCTTGTAGACTCACTTCATGAGCCCATAAAAGTTTCTTCCCTGCCAAGCGTCTCTCTGCCTCATCCTTCTCCTTTGCCAAGGCTCTCTTTGCCTCAATTTTCTCACTTGCCAGGGCGATCTCTGGCTTGGCCTTCCTTTCCTCTAAGACCCTATTTGAAGCAGCCTCTTCTTTGGCTGCTTCTATTTTCTTATTGGCAAGCTTCAGCCTGAACTCCCTTTCAGCCTCCATGTCCTTCAGTTCCTCAAGGGTCAGTTTACGGGAAGGAATGCTGCTGCCTGCTCTGGATCTTGCAGGGGCCTTCACTACTGTGTCCCTTTCTCTCCTCTAGAGCCACCATAGGAGGTTGGCATCCTCTCCTGCCATCATCGCCTCCTGCTCCTCTTCAACGTCCACCTCCTCATTCTCCTCCTATGTTTTAGACTGTACCTAGTGGGCCACCTCCTGGGCCCTAATGGCCTTTTGGAGCTCCTGCTTCTTGTAGCTCTTATTTGCTTGAAGCCCCTTCCACCTGAAAATTCCCTCGGCACATGGAGATTAAGTGATTTGCCAAGAATCCAAGCACTAAAGGAGCTCTTGAGTTTCACAGATCCACGAACACATAATTTTTCCAGCACAGGCTTTTCTTTGCATTATGGTGCTTGTAGTTTTGTTTGAGACTATAAATTCAGGACTGCGAGTCCAACAAATGAAAAGAAACAAGCTGGATTAGACAAGCAAGTGCACCACCTAGTGGGTGCCAGGTGCAGTGCACCCGGCCTACATACCAGCAGCTGACGGAATTCCTAATGAATTCTTCTCAGCAAATGTGACCGTGACGCCCCTGGATGGTTTTGGTGGCGCACCAGGGTGCCACGGCACACAGTTTGGGAACCACTGTACTAGAGGGTGGTTTGTTAGGAAAGACAGAATCCCCCTGCTTGTGCCCTAACTCAGAACAATCAAAGCACTGGGGTTGGAAATGGGGTGCCCGGGGTCACAGCCCATCAGAACCTTCCCCCTGTTTCCCAGAAGGGGCTTGGGAACCTTTTTCTCCCACCTTGTTTTGGGACCTGCCTGTGTCAGCATGGGCCTACTTTGGACCCAGGTACTGAGCAAGCAGTACGCCTCCTGGACAAGCACTCTAGGTGAGGTGAGCTTTCTGTCAATTAGGTGTTGGCACAACTCAGTAAAGCAAGTACTGAGCATGTGCTCCCTCAAGTTCAGATCATACAGACCATTGCAATCGCTCACCTTATTGCCCCTCACCCAGTGCCTTACCAGAATAATCAAGGAAATTCACTGAAGACTGGTGTATACCGCATCTGGGCCCCCACCTCTAGTTTAGCAGAGAATCGCTCCCCATTGCAGGCATGCAGTTCCAGAGACTCAACCCCAATCCTCCTCTGGAAGCCTGTGCATATTCAAGGCTACTTTGTGGCTGAAAACCATTTATCTATGTCATCCTTCACCACATAGCTAGAAAACCAGCTCCAGGTGAATACGGACCCTCGGTTCTCTACTAGATACTGTATTGCTGCCAACATTGTTGCTGGACTCTAAGGCATATTTTGCTTTTATATCCATGTCTTGTAGACTCACTTCATGAGCCCATAAAAGTTTCTTCCCTGCCAAGCGTCTCTCTGCCTCATCCTTCTCCTTTGCCAAGGCTCTCTTTGCCTCAATTTTCTCACTTGCCAGGGCGATCTCTGGCTTGGCCTTCCTTTCCTCTAAGACCCTATTTGAAGCAGCCTCTTCTTTGGCTGCTTCTATTTTCTTATTGGCAAGCTTCAGCCTGAACTCCCTTTCAGCCTCCATGTCCTTCAGTTCCTCAAGGGTCAGTTTACGGGAAGGAATGCTGCTGCCTGCTCTGGATCTTGCAGGGGCCTTTACTACTGTGTCCCTTTCTCTCCTCTAGAGCCACCATAGGAGGTTGGCATCCTCTCCTGCCATCATGGCCTCCTGCTCCTCTTCAACGTCCACCTCCTCATTCTCCTGCTATGTTTTAGACTGTACCTAGTGGGCCACCTCCTGGGCCCTAATGGCCTTTTGGAGCTCCTGCTTCTTGTAGCTCTTATTTGCTTGAAGCCCCTTCCACCTGAAAATTCCCTCGAGCTTAGTCACAGTGAAGCAATCCAGGTTTTTGAGCTCAAACTCTGTGTTTGCAGGTAGAGTCACTGGGGCACCAAGTCAGGCAGAATGGAAATGACTTTGGAAAAAGCAGAATAGGCTCACCAAGGAGAATTAAAAAAAGAGGTCAAGTCTGATGTTAGATTATTTCTTTGGGGTTTTAGTGTTACACAATATCTCTGAGTGGCAGTGCACAAATACAAGTACTGGATCCCACCACTGGACAACAATGTTAGAAATTGGGTTATTGGTTGTAGGTGATGTAAACCCTTCCAGAGCAACTACCACAATCCTATTCAGGGTGAACCACAAAAGTCACAAAATTAATCTGTGCTTAACCCTCTGGTAGCTGGGCACAAAAGCAGTCGAGAATAACTTGAAGGCAATGTGTGAAGTAGTTAAGCGACATACAAACAGTAATAAAGTAAAAAAACAACACAAGAAATATCTCAAAACCAATTTAGAAAAATAGAGTAACTTGTAATAAATAAAAGGATACCAAGATGATAAAAATCCAATAATTAGTACTGGAGGTATGTATTTCAAAGTATTAAGGTAAGTATAGCACCTAAAAGCACAAACCGCCAATTGCTGTCATCTGGTCGTGCTAGACTGGGTTAAAGTCACAAGCTCACCCCTACCGCAATAGAGCGTAGGTAGGATACAGGGATCACGTTAGTCCTGCTGAAAAAGTTACATTCTCAAAGTCCAGCATTAAGTGTCCAGTTTGTGTGGAGAAGACTGTGAGGAGCAAGGAGAGCATCGCAAATGGTCATTGCTGTAGTGCAAAGAGCACTGACAGTCACTGTAGCATGAAGAGTTAGGTTCACTGGAGCTTTGCACTGCCGATTGTTGTTGTCGAACAATCACAATTGCAAAGAACCCAACATTTCATGCTTTCTCCTTTTCTTACAGAGGAGTGCACTTTGAAGTCAGCCAAGGCTCCAGGATATGGGGAGGCATCTCTTGGGGATCGGGGGCTCACACTAGCAGAGAACAGAAGGGTTCAGAAAGGTCCAGTTGCAGTCCAGCCAGATCCAGTTGCCGCACTTCAGCTGGGCAGTTGCAGGGATTCTTCTGGAGCTTATTGTGTCTCTTTAGCTCAATACAGGAGGTCAGTCAACTTACCCTTGAAGTTATTCTGGTAGACTTGGGACAAGGAGATGGTCTTGTTCTCCTTCAGCATGGCAGACCCTCAAGTAACAGTGCAGTCCTATGGAGATCCAACCAGGACGCAAGCAGCCTGGTAGTCCTCTGGTAGCAGAAGGGCAGTCATCTGGGAGTCCAGCCTCTAGCACCAGGGCAGTCTTCTGGGGGGGAAGTCAGTCCATCTGGAGTTGCCCACATGTCCAGGAGTGTACTGAAGAGTTAGTCCACCTGGACCAATATTTATACCTGGTTTCAGCCTTTGAAGTGGGGGCGACATTCTGGTTACCCCCACATCTGGAAATGGAAAGATCCTTCCTTCCCCTGCCAAGGCTCCAAGTAGTCCAGGGTAACAGAAGACTGATGTCAAGTGCCTTTGTGAGTGTGCTGGAGGCAGTCCTTTGAAATGTAAATGTGTCAGGCAACAGCTTCACCCAACCATCCTGGCAGGATTTCCCATCCTGCCAACATCTAGGGCCCGATGTAGGTAATTCTTATTTACCACTTCTTAAATACCGAATTTTACCGATTCGGTATTTAAGAAGTGGTAAATATGAAGGGGGAGATGTAGGTATTTCCAGATGTGTAAATACCGAATCTTTAAGATTCGGTATTTACCGAATCTGGAAATACCGAATCGGTATTTCCTATTGATTCCTATGGGCTGTGAAGCCCATAGGAATCAATGGGCAATACCGATTCTGTAATTACAGAATCGGTAAATACCGAATTTCTCAAGAGTGCAGGGGGTGTCACTTTGACACCCTCTGGCCCCCCAAAACAGGCTTGGGTGCCATGTATGAATTGAATTGAATTGAATTAAATTGAATTTGAATTTTAAATTATTTATAAAGCGCGCGTTCACCGAAACGGTTCCATGGCGCTATGCAGAATCAAGTCCTTGGAGACAAAGATGACAAAGATGAGAGGGAGGGACTAATGATAAGTTATTGGGGGAAGGCTTTGGAAAATAAAAAGGTTTTTAAAGCCTTTCTAAACTGTGAATATTGGGTAGTACATCTGAGGTGGGCTGGAAAGGAGTTCCAGAGGGTAGGGGCAAGGGTGGAAAATTTGGAGCCTCCCCATTTTTTTCTGCGAAATCGGGGGACGGTCAGCAGATGTTGGGAGGAGGAGCGAAGATCCCTGGTGGGGGCATAGAGTTTGATCTCAGACGAGATAAACGTGGGGGCTAAGCCTAGCTGGGCCTGGAAGGCAAGGCAGCCTACCTTAAATTGGGAGCGTTCCTGGATGAGGAGCCAGTGTAGGGATTTCAAAAGGGGAGTAACGTGATGGAATTTAGAAAGGTTGTAAACCAGGCGGGCAGCTTGGTTCTGAACCAGCTGCAGTCATCGTACGTTGTAAGCAGGCATGCCGTGGTAGAGGGCATTGGCATAATCCAATCGAGAGACGACCATAGCCAGGGTAATCAGTTTAAGGGCCGTGAAGGAAAAGAACCGGGAGACACTACGGATGGTGCGGAGAGACAGAAAGGAGGAGGAAACCACCGAGCTCACCTGGGAGTGCAAAGTGAGTTGGCCATTGAGTTTGATACCAAGGGTTTTAACAGAGGGGGAGGGGGAGGGAGGGGACCCAAGGGAAGGGGGCCAAAAGAGGGGGGACCAGGGACTGGAGGAACCACCTGTCAAGACCAGCTCGCTTTTATCTGGGTTTAGTTTCAGATGGTTGTGGTTCATCCAGTCCCGGATAAAAAGCATAGTAGATTGGAAATTAAATTTAGAGTCAGGGGAGTGAGAGAGGGAAAAAATGAGCTGGAGGTCATCCGCATAGTTGTATACGGATACCTCCATTTGCTGAAGTGCGAAAATGAGGGGGGCTATATACAAGTTAAATAATAAAGGAGAGAGGGAGGACCCTTTTGGAACCCCGCATAGCAGCTTACGGGGTTCGGCCGAGAAGTTTCCTAGGCGGACCGCTTGAGTGCAGCCATTTAGAAAGGAAGACATCCAGACCAAGGCTGTGCCACCGATCCCCGCCGCCCCGACACGGGAAAGTAGGATGGAGTGGTCCACCGTGTCAAAGGCGGCGGAAAGATCGAGAAGCACCAAGGCCTGGGAGATGTTTGTGTCTAATCCCTCTCTAAGATTGTCAAGTACTGAGAGTACAACTGACTCGGTGGAATGACCCGGGCGAAAGCCGGCCTGGCGAGGAGCTAAGATACGGTTTTCTTCCACGTAGGTGGTAAGTACTCTAGTAACATGTCGCTCCAAGACTTTCCCTAAGAAGGGGAGCAGGGATATAGGGCGGTAGTTAGCGGAGACAGAAGGGTCTGCACCAGGTTTCTTGAGAATGGGTTGGATTATCGCGGTTTTGAGGGCGGGAGTGACCACGCCCTGGGACAAGGAACAGTTGAGGAAGGTGAGCGGAGGCAGGGGACAAAACGTGAAGATGTGACGAAGAACAAGGGCAGGACATGGGTCAAGCGGAGACCCAGATTTTACCAGAGGCAAGAGGGAGAGAAAAGATTCCTCTGTTAGTAGAGGAAAGGAGTCAAGGCAAGCCTCTGTGGGAGTACAGGGCGGGACAAGGAAAGAAGGGGAAGGGGGGGGATATTGGCTCTGATTGTTGCAATTTTCTCCAGAAAGTACGAGTTCAGAGAGTCGCATAGAGGTTGAGAAGGGGCCGGCTTAAGGGTAGTTCTATCGGAGTAGGCCAGTTTATTAATGATAGAGAAGATTTCTCTAGGTTTATTTTCCGCGACTAGGATTTTGGAAGAGAAATAATCCTTTTTAGTGGAGAAGATGAGTTTTTTGTATTGTAGCAAGATGGAAATGTACTGAGCTTTAAGGGTAGGGCAGTATTGGCGCCGCCAGGCCCGTTCTGCTTGACGAACTGAAAGTTTTAAAGCCTTCAGTTCATCATTGAACCAAAGGTTGGAATCGTTCGTCCGCCTGGAGGCGACCCGCCTAAGTGGAGCAATGGACTCTCCAACTAAACAAAGCCAAGAGTTGATGGCATTGGCTTGATCTGAAGAGGACATGCCAGATACGACTGGGCTGGAAGCGGGAAGAGAAGCAGCTAGAGAGGCTACATCTACCCTGCCCCAGGATCTTACCCAGATATTTTTAGGGCGCAAGAGCTTGGTGGGCGGGCCAATTTGGGAGGAAAAGGAAATCAGTGAGTGGTCAGACCAGGGGCAAGGGGAAACAGATAGGGAGGCAATAGGGCAATTGAGGGACCAAATCTGGTCAAGGGTATGACCTTGGGTGTTCGTGGGGCAGTGAATGTGCGAAATGAAGTTAAGGGAGCGTAAGGTTTCAGAGAATTCCTTTGAGGTGGGGCATTCGTCTGGATCAGCGGGCCAAAAGTTGAAGTCGCCCAGTACCAGGACAGAGGAATTGTTGACTGCTAGGGTGGCTGCAAGTTCTTGGAAGCCATCAAGAAAAGTTGAAGGGGGTTTGGGGGGACGGTACATAAGTAGGCATGTGAGGGGCACCTTGAGGGAGAGTGAACGAGCCACTAGAAAATCTGATGTGTCAATCGAGGGAAAACTGAGAAGTTGAAACGGCAAATCCTTCCGGGCAATCAGGGCGACACCCCCACCTGATTTGCCGGTTGGCCGATCGGCTCGGAGCGCGTAATAGGTAGCAGGGAGGGAGGCCAATAGGATAGGGAGAGAGCTGTCGCGAAACCAAGTCTCCGTGAGGAACAGGAGGTCCGGTTTATGAAGATCCAGCAGGACGGAAAGTTCATGACAGTGTTTGACTGCAGAACGCGTGTTGAGGTAATAAATGGAAAGAGGGGTCTGACCTGGGCTGGCCTGGGAATTGGAGCAGGAGGGGGGAGGAGGGGGGGGCGGAGGTGGGTGAGTTGGGTCGCGAAAAGTAGGAAGCACAGCTGGGATTGTTAGTCCCAGGTTGTTGATGTGGGTGGTCAGAGAGGCCTCAATAGGCCAAGGGCCCTGGAGAGCGGAAAGTTGTGCCGGCGAGTATTGTAAAGGGCCCGGAAAGCGGGGTGGCCTGGGCACTGGGCACGGTCGGTCGCAGACGGGCGCAGACGGGCTTGCCTTAGGCGCGCCTTCGGCGCGCAAACGTCGCGCCCGCTGCGCTCCTCCGCTGCGCGTTCGGTGAAGGCACATGCTTTATGGGAAATCGTGAGGAGGAAGGGGGCGTGGCCTCGGTGAGGGGGCGTGGCCTCGGCGCTCGCCAAAGTGGCGAAAAGGTTTAAGGGTGCTTGGATCACCTAGCGCAACAGCTTTGACTCGGCTGTGCGGGGACCCGGGCTAAAGTGCAAAGTGAGTATTTCACAGTTCACACACAGTATTAAAAGCAGTCAAATTCAAAGAAAACAGTTTTAAAAATCAATATGTCCACACCCGGCTTCCGCCTCAGGGGGACTCAACGAGCATTGAAGAGACGCTTGTATTCAGCGTCTATATAGCGCGCTGGAAGGGGGCGTGGCCTCGGTGAGGGGGCGTGGCCTCGGCGCTCGCCAAAGTGGCGAAAAGGTTTAAGGGTGCTTGGATTACCTAGCGCAACAGCGTTGACTCGGCTGTGCGGCGACCCGGGCTAAAGTGCAAAGTGAGTATTTCACAGTTCACACACAGTATTAAAAGCAGTCAAATTCAAAGAAAACAGTTTTAAAAATCAATATGTCCACACCCGGCTTCCGCCTCAGGGGGACTCAACGAGCATTGAAGAGACGCTTGTATTCAGCGTCTATATAGCGCGCTGGAAGGGGGCGTGGCCTTGGTGAGGGGGCGTGGCCTCGGCGCTCGCCAAAGTGGCGAAAAGGTTTAAGGGTGCTTGGATTACCTAGCGCAACAGCGTTGACTCGGCTGTGCGGGGACCCGGGCTAAAGTGCAAAGTGAGTATTTCACAGTTCACACACAGTATTAAAAGCAGTCAAATTCAAAGAAAACAGTTTTAAAAATCAATATGTCCACACCCGGCTTCCGCCTCAGGGGGACTCAACGACCATGTGGCAGGCATACATGCCCCAAGGGCAGGTCTGCCTGTCATATGGCAGAGGTGTGCATGCACACATGTGCATGCACACCGGAATCGGTATTTTACCATCAAATTGGATTTGATGGTAAAATACCGATTTTGTAAGGCTTGTGGGACTCAGAAGAGTCCCACCTACATCTCAAATTTACCGAATCGGTAAAAATACCGATTCGGTATTTTACAGAATCGGTAAATTTACCGATCGGTAAATTTACCGATTCTGTAAAATTAAGGGCCCTACATACCATTTCTGAAATACCAGTGGGTAACGGCCGAAAATACCGATTTTCGGCCGTTACCGACCGACCTACATCTGGCCCTTAGTTCCCCTTTGTCTCATTGTCTGAGAGGAATACTCAAAGGCTAACTGGCAAGTTATTCATTGTCTTGACAGCCTAGCGCATCGCCAGCAGCGCTTTACTTGCAGCGCGACCTGCTAGTAGCTAACAGCTATTTTAAAGTACCCGTTTTGTCATTTTATTTAATTTTAATTTTAAGCTTCTTACCCTGATTTTAATCCTGCCGGCCACGCATACTCGCGCTTCAGCCCCTCTTTCACCCACTGTAATAGTTTGATCACCGCACTTGGCGGGTCCCGCGTCCTCGTCTTGTTTGGCGGCCATCTTAGGTTGGGGGGGTTGTTTGCACGCTCTAGTCCTCTCTCTAGGAGGCGAGCAGTGCATACATTGAGGTAAATCTCGGCAGTTCTTTCTTGACAGCCTAGCGCATCGCCAGCAGCGCTTTACTTGCAGCGCGACCTGCTAGTAGCTAACAGCTATTTTAAAGTACCCGTTTTGTCATTTTATTTAATTTTAATTTTAAGCTTCTTACCCTGATTTTAATCCTGCCGGCCACGCATACTCGCGCTTCAGCCCCTCTTTCACGCACTGTAATAGTTTGATCACCGCACTTGGCGGGTCCCGCGTCCTCGTCTTGTTTGGCGGCCATCTTAGGTTGGGGGGGTTGTTTGCACGCTCTAGTCCTCTCTCTAGGAGGCGAGCAGTGCATAAATTGAGCCATGCTTACGCGCAGCGGTCACGCGCTGCGGGGACGCCAGAATGACGCCGGAGTTACGCCAGAGTTCAGCCCGTCTGCGCCCGTCCGCGCTGAGGTCGGGCTGCAGGTCGGGCTGGACCTGGTCTCCGCTCCTTCACACCCTGGTAAGACCCGATTGCGCTATACATTCTCGTCGCTTTTGGCTCTTAGACCACGCGCATGCCCCTTTTTACATGGTCTTACCCCGCTAGGGATACTACACTCGCGACGCTGTAGGGCCTGCTCTTCCCTATTCCACCCTCTTGATAGCGGTACGACGACTATCCCTTGTCCCTTCTCCCCAAGGCCCACTATTATTCATAATACTGGATTTCTATTAAATGCGCGTTCTTTAATCAAACACAATCTTGCCTTTCACGACTTTGTGGATGAAAGACAGCCTGATTGGGTATTTATTACAGAGACCTGGGCCTCTGACTCTTCTGGCCATGACCTTCTTTTAGCCATCCCTGAGGGCTATTCCCTACATAGGCTTGATAGATCTAAACGCCGAGGAGGAGGTATTGCTATTCTTTGTAAATCCTCCTTGCTATGTACGGTTAAGCCACTTTCTTCGCCCCAAGATCGCTTTGAAGCGCTCTACTTCTGTATCACATGTGCCCCTACAGTTTCCTTCACGGGTATGTTGATTTACAGGCCGCCTGGCTATAGAGCCAATTTTGTCTCAGACATATTGAGGATTATTGAACCCTACTTTGGAAAGCCCTCCTTCACCATTTTAGGTGACCTCAATTTCCATCTTGATGAGGTCCACGCTAAGGACACGTCATCACTGGTTGAATCTCTTGGGGCCTGCGATCTTATTCAGCTTGTTTCCAAGGCTACTCACACAGCAGGTCACATTCTTGACGGGGTTTTCTCTAATGATCCAAAACTCTCCAGCGGTACACCTCTACCGTTAGTGTGGACTGATCATTTTGCGGTCCCCCTCAAATTAGCCTTTTCCACCTCTAATCTGACTAAGAAGGGGACTAACCCTTTTGTTTCTAGGAGAAATTTTTGAATTCTTACCAATGAGGCTATTGCTCCTTTTATTCCTACACCAGAGGCCCTCTCCCTAAAAGATGCGGATGAGGCAGCACAAGATCTGCAGGACTCCATCACTAAAGCAGTAGAAAATCTTGCCCCCGCATCCCTACAATATGTAGCCCGGCGGAAACCATCTGCGCCATGGTTTTCTGACCGTCTTAGACTATTAAGACAGGGCTGCAGAAGCAGTGAGAGGAGATGGAGGAAATCCTGGGATCCCATAGACAGGGAGGCACATAAGTCTGCTCTGCGGGAGTATAAGCAAAAAGTGGTAAGAGAGAAGCAGGAATACTTCTCTAATTTGACCAGCTCACTCACTTCTTCCAGGGAGCTTTTTAAAATTGCGGACTCATTATGTTCCCTTCAACTCCCTGATCCCGTAGTTAGCTCTCAACGGCTTTGTGACGATATTGCAGACTTTTTTCATAAAAAGATCTCTGATATCCACACTTCCTTAGAGGTACAACGTCTTTCTCTGGATGAAGACAGTCTATTAGGTATCCGTTCCTCCGAGTCACTGGTTACCGCTCCTCCTAGCCTCTTCTCTGATTTTCCCTCTATGTCCCGGGAGGGATTGAATCTTCTCCTTGACAAAACGAAGTCCTCCTCTCCATTGGATCCATTGCCTCTAAAAAAGTTAAAGGAGTGCAGGGACAGCCTCCTTCCCCCTCTACTTGAGGTGATGAATAAGGCCATAGCCCAAGGCATTTTTCCATCAACATGGAAGAAGGCCATTGTGAGGCCGCTCCTTAAGAAGCCCTCACTTGATCCTGGTCTCTTGAAAAATTTTAGACCGATTTCTCTGCTCCCTGCACCGGCTAAAATTTTGGAAGCACACTTGAATTGCCACCTTTCCTCCTTCCTTGAAGCTGCGGAGTATCTTGATACTACCCAGCATGGATTTCGAAAACATCACAGCACAGAATCTGCTCTCACCTTTGTAGTCGATAACATCCGACGCAAGGTGGATGCCGGACAAACTACTGTTCTTGTGCTACTGGACCTCACGGCCGCATTTGACACCTTGTCTCCTGCCATTTTAACATCTCGGCTTAGGGAGGCAGGTGTCACGGGTTCGGCCCTGAGTCTCCTCAACTCCTTTCTCCTTGATAGGGAACAGAGAGTGATACTCGGCAACCACCTCTCCCCAGCTAAGTCCTTGCAATGTGGGGTGCCACAGGGGTCGGCATTAAGTCCGACCCTGTTCAACATCTATGTGGCCCCCCTTGCTAGGCTTGTAAGATCTCAGGGGATGGAGGTGGTATCATACGCCGATGACACCCAGATTATGGTTTCACTTACTCAGTCCTCTGTCGTATCATCGGCCTCTAGCTTCAGGTCCTGTATGCAATACGTTGCAGATTGGATGGTTGCCAACTTCCTGAAGCTAAATGGCGACAAGACTGAGGTCTTGGTCTTTGGAAAGGACCAAGATATCTGGTCGAGTGAGTGGTGGCCTACTTCTCTTGGCATCTGCCCCACTCCCTCGCAATCTGCCAGAAATCTGGGTGTGGTATTCGACACTTCACTCTCGATGTCCCTACAGGTGAATCGGACCGTCTCGACCTGCTGGGGCGTGATCAAGACGCTCAACAGAATCCGCAGCTATCTGTCTCTCCAAGCACGCAAGCAGATTGCAGTTGCCCTTGTTGGTTCCAGGCTAGACTACTGCAACTCTCTCTACATGGAATCCAACAAGGGCCTTATACACCGTCTGCAAATTGTGCAGAATGCTGCTGCACGTTTTGTCCTGGATCTTCCCAGGGCCTCTTCTGCTACTGCTGCGAGGAGAGACCTTCACTGGCTTCCTATTCAGCACAGAATTGATTTTAAAATTCTGTGTCTAACTTACAGAGCTCTCGAGGACAGCTCAAAGAACGCTAATAGTCATCTGCTCACTCGTTATCACCCTACAAGGTGTCTGCGCTCATCGGGACTACTTCAACTTGCTGTCCCTCGTTTTAAGCTCACCAGATGGGGAGCTAGGGCCTTCTCCGTCATCGCGCCACAGCTTTGGAACATCTTGCCGATGGAGTTGAAGGTCCTCCCCTCTCTAGCGCTCTTTAAAAAGGCTTTAAAAACGTGGTGCTTTTCGAGAGCTTACACAGGTTGAGCTGCCTGGTTTTTGTCGTGAGCTGGATTTGGAATTAGGCGCCTTGATGCCCATTGGGCTAAGTCCGCGCATGATAAGACCCCTTAAAAAAAAAAAAAAAAATGTGACCTAGGACACAGGCAGCAGGCACCAAATGGTTAGGACAAGAAAATGTAAACTTTCTAAAAGTTGTATACACAAAACAACATCAGGGGTTGTGAGATTTAAACACATTTTTACTTATTCATTAGGTACATTTTACTCAATATTCATGACTTAAAATTTGTTTTATGAATGATTGAACATTTGGTGCGATAAAACAAAGGACAATCCACATTCAACTCAATGGATATACACTGAAAAATATTTGAAAAAAACGTGTGAAATATGGAAAGATAAATCAAATATACATTGTGATAACAGAAAATGTATACATGAAGGAGGCTAAAATTGCATGTTCACCAATCCAAGATTTTACAAGACCAGAGCATTACATTCACAGAAAGTGCTGTTAGTACTGAAATGTATAAAGGGTCCAAAGGTATCTAATAAGGGCTTCCAATAGTTCCTTTAGACAAATGAATGTATATGTCCATATTGATAGTGGTTGAACTAGGCTCCCCTATTGATCCCGGTCTACGCGTTTCGAACCCACACATTCTTTGGGGGTTCTTTTCAGGACAAGGTATTGGTGAATTCTGCAAGGGTGAAGGAAAAAGACTTTTGAGTTGAGTGATCAGCAAACTCCAATATACTTTCACATGGCGCAATGGTTATCAATCTACCTTAGGGGGCATGACAAAAGGTTTTGATTCCGACTTATCAGTTGTCGAGGTTATTAGGGATTTGTACTTGTGCACCAAATCAAGGAGCGTGACAGGCTTTTCTGGATTGCTCATGTTGTTCTGAAAGGAAGGGATGAACTTAAATAAATAAGGTCCTTTAAAATTGGTAGTGAAGCGCAGTGTTCGTGGTAATTTACAAAGCTTCTATTACCTGTGAGTCTCTTTAATTTTTATTTGTTTAGAAGTGGATTCTGGAGTCCAGTGTGACTTCTTTCTGTACAAAAATGAAACAGACCTGTTTCAGTCTTTGCTATTGCCTGCGCTCTTCAAAAACACAATAAACACTTGACAAGCCTTATGGAAAATGCTTGCAATCGGGATTAGCTGTTCCGGCTTTTTAAAAAAAAAACTTGAGAAGCATCTTGCTGCCAAACCATTCATGCTGCATTATATCAAGGTCACTCTTGCTGCTATTGTAATTAAGTTGCATTTGCCTTCCCAGTGTAAATAAACTGTTTTTTCAGAGTGCATATTCACAGAAAACAAGCGTGCAAGACCAAGTCTTATGGTGCACTTCTGTTGGTGGCAAAATGACTGCTATAGGCCTACCAGCAG
This sequence comes from Lissotriton helveticus, assembly GCF_964261635.1. NCBI lineage: Eukaryota > Metazoa > Chordata > Amphibia > Caudata > Salamandridae > Lissotriton > Lissotriton helveticus. Next base: position 290,512,796 of record NC_136069.1, on the reverse strand, counting down.
CATTTAATTTACAGGCCCTGGGTACATGTTGTACCACTTTACTAGAGATGTAAAAGTAAATTAAATATGCCAATCGGGTGAAAGCCAATCGTACCATGTTTTAGGGAGAGGGCACAAGCATTTTAGCATTGGTTAGGACTGGTAGAGTCCTAATGCTAACAGAAACAAAATTCATAAAACAGTAATGATGAAGATATAGAGTAGTGGACACAAAAGTAATTGATGAAATCGGAGCTTATTTCGGTAGTTGAAACACCCCAAAAGGAGCTCGGCACCTCCAACGCTTCTCCTCAGCAGGTCATGTCAGTAATCACCGTTGCTAAGGAAAAAAGTTCGAAAGAACCGAACTTACAAATACGTCTCCTTGTACTTAAGATGCTTTCTCTCAATTCTAGACCTTATAACATCCACAGGTACGCTAGGTCTGGAAGTATTAAACGTCCATTAAAGATTGCACTTAGTGCTGACCATTCTCCCTCTCATTACTTAAAATTGTGATACCTCTAATGCATCATGGGGTGTTGTTCTATACATTAATGACATTTTAAACACTTGCATTTCCCAGTCACTACCATTTGTGATAGCTGACTGAATAGTATTCTTAAGTAGTCTTATGTTTTATTCCAACTCTTGAATTGAACTTCATTATCACTAATGAGTAGCACGGGCAAACCTTCACCAACAAAAACATTGTCTAAAAACCTTAAAGCTTCTTCAGAATTCACTCTATCTACAATTTTTAGTATTGGCCATCTTGAGAAAATATCAATAAGCGATAAAATATATTTATTCTGAGTACAAATGGGCCCCATAATATCAATGGCAACAGTGTGCCAAGATTGTCTGGGAATAATTGGTTCAGACATTTCAGGTTTCAAAGTGAGAAGGGTCTAATCAGAATTAGCACAACATATACAATTCCTCATCACTCTCTCAATACACATGTCCATTCCTTGCCACCAATACCATTGCTTCAATGACGTTTTCTTCTATCAGATAGCTTATCTAATATAATCAATGTCTCAGATCCTTTTATATTGGGAATATGCATTCGACCTAATATTTATTAATAAAGAGCTATGCCCAGTCATAGTTTGCCCCTCACATCCAATACAAAAGTCAGAGTGTGCTCGTTACAATCCCCACGGGACTAGCCATTCCCATCCAGGGGGTATGCCAGAAGATAGCTTTTCAATGGCTGCCAAATGTCTAGTGGACGCAATGATGACGGCTGCAGTGAGGCATATATATCACTTATGGTGTCACAATGGACCAGGTCCCGAAGCCAGGCCTTCACTCTCGGTGTTTGTGCTCTGCTCCAGTGTAGAGAAACCTGATGTTTTGCAATCAACAGGGCATTCGCTGTGAATCGTCTTAAACATTTCTTCACAGGCTGGACATACCCCAGCAGTGGCATCAATGGTGCAGGGTGTATACTTGACCATAAGGGACAATTGTTGAAATATCTCCCCACAATACCCTAAAATGGGCCGCAGTTCCAGGCAAGATACGAGAAATCAGCGTTAGGAGCGGTGCATCGAGCACACACATGTGGGGTGCTAGCATCCATCTTGGCTAATAAACCTGGGGTTATGTATGGCGGTGATTGTTAGATATATATTGTGTCTGTGCGCAGCAATAGTATCATATTTTGTCAGTCAATGATATATCCAAGTCCTGTTCCCTAGAACGAGCGCGCCTTGACTCCGACTGCCGGGCGGAGAGTCAAAGACAGATGGTATAGTCGGGAAGCCAGGTGTGTTTCGTCTGGTGACCGTCATGAGTGGGGGAAAGTCGGCTGGCTCCGCTGTCGCATCCGGGAGCGCCCCAATCAGGGAGCTACGGATTCTATGTATAAGGAATTTGTCCTATATCAGGCACCACCACAAGTGGGGAGCTCCTCTGTAGTGCGCAGTCGTGAGTCCTTAAAAAAAGTCACCCACCTCCCACAGCCCGAGCTTGGACAGTGTATGCTAAGTGAGAGTTTCTGTTGTAGGAGGCTGCCAGGGGTTATCAACTAGTGGTATGTGTGCTAAATATAGAAACTCAGTCTGCAAGTAGCGTCGCAGCTTGGACCACTCCCAGCACGCTGTTGGTAATGTCTGTATTTCAGTGGGGCATCGAGGTAAACCCTGTGGTAACAGTGTCGACAAAAGATTTGGGTATATTGGGGATTGCTCTGGCTTTAAATACTGAAGCCGGGTGTTTGGATGGGACCAATAATATGTGAGGTGAATTCGGGTGACTAAGTAGTATGGATAGAAGTCAGGGACCACAAACCCTCCAAGCTCATATGGCATGACAAGGGTGTTCTAGCTGATATGTGGTTGCCTACCGGCACAAATCAGGCGGGTAAGGAGGGACCGCATTGTATAAAAAAACATCGTGGTGAGTGTGATGGGGATATTTAAAAAGAGGTATTGAAAACGTGGGAGTACAACTGATAGACCTGGTACCATTGGCGTTGGTCTCCCTTCCATTTTTTTTGCTGTTGCCTTATGTATTTTTGCTGGTGTCAGATGCTTTGGGCACTGTGGCACTGCTATCCAGTGCCACAGTGCAAGTGCTCCCTATTGTAAATTGATGTATTAATCAGTGGTTCCTTGTTTGGCTATTTGGTTTACTTGTCAGACACTAGTCTAGTGCACTAAGTGTGCCCAGGGCGTATTAATCCAAATGCTGCTGGTGGGCATGCAGCACTGGTTGTGCCACCCACAGAAGCAGCCTTGTAAAATGTGTCTAAGGTCTGCCATTGCAGAGCCTGTGTGCAGTCTGATACTGTCATGCTGACTGGGCAAGTACACCCACTTCCCAGTCACTATACCTTCCCTTTTCTTCATATCAGTCACCCCTATGGTAGGCCCAAGGGCAGGGTGCATTGTAAGTATAAGGTAGGACAAGCCCTGATGTGAGTGGCATGTCCTAATAGTGAATTACAGCCATTTTCGTTTTTCACTATTGCAAGGCTACCTGTTCTCCATAGGGCAGAATGAGCTGTTAGATTTATTACATTTCATAATCCTAACTGTCTCAGAGAACATGGTCGAAATTCAAGTTTAGTATGCCTGAACTCAGAATAATAAAATACATCTTTTAGTAAAGTATATATTAATATTCTGTGTTTGCAAATACCACTTTTAGAACGTAGGTATTTGCTTGTCCAACCATTCAAACCTGCCTCTGCTAGGTTGTGCATTCCTATGTCTGGTTTTGTGAGTGACAGGGCTGGGGAATTCCAGGAGACAGGCTGAGTCACCCAGTGGTGATTAGGGAGATCTGCATTTAGATGGGAGGGAGGAGTTGCACCTGAACCTTGAATAGAGCTGTGCCAGCCTTCCACAATGCTGGCTCCACCCCCTGGGGAGCGGCTGATGTCTCTGCCCTGCACACTAAAAGAAGAGAAGGAGTCCTGTAAACAAAGCGCACCAGGACTGTACTTGCCTTCCACAATGCTGGTTCCACCCCCTGTGGGGCGTCTGATGTGCCTGCCCTGCACTGTGAAAGGAAAGAAGAAGTCTGGTAAACAGAGTGCTTCAGAACTGGTTTGGACTGGGCAAAGGTCCCTCTCCCCCAGAGAACAAAGGATTTTGGGGTATACATATTGGGACCCTGATCCCATGAAATAAGATCACTTTGGACTACAAGAAGAAACCTTTACTGAGGAGAGGAATCTGGAGAAACTCAGGTGAGACTATTCCTAAGCTAAAGTGCTGCTTGGGGGATTGGCTGCTTTGTGTACTTTGCTTTCACCTTGTGAAGGATCTCCAAGGGCTTGGAAAAGAGTTTGCCTCCTGCTGAAGTCTCAGGGACAACAGACTTCACCCCCCAGCTCCCCAGAGTTCTTTTGGACGTGCCTGCGGCTGTTTTGGGCCTTCTGAGGAACTGCGTGTCGCAAGGAGCTGGAAGCGCGACTCAACGTGAAGAAGAGTGTCGCCGTCGCTGTGCCTGCCCGTAGCAACTCTGAAGGAGGGTGTCGCCGCTGAAACTGTTGCACTACACCGCATCGGAGAGAAGTGTGCCGCAACGAAGAGAAAACGTGTCGCCGTCCCTGCTGCTGCTGTCGCAAATCCGAAGGAGGGTGTCGCCGCTGTAGTTGTCGCACTGCACCACATCAGGAGAAGAATCTCGCAACGAGGTCGGAGCGTGTCACCGTCGCTGTGCCTGCCGTTGCAACTCTGAAGGAGGGTGTCGCCACTGGAACTGTCGCATTGCACCGCATCGACCAAGAGCACCTCGCATCCCAAGAAGTGCGCCGCCGTCAGAGCTGCTGCCGTCGCATCTTGGATGTCGCAGCTGTAGTTGTCGCATTGAGCGGAAGCTTCATACATCGTGGGAGTAGTGTCGCCGCTGGAACTGTTGTCGTTGCATCGCAAGGGTGTCGCCGCTGCAGTCCACGCATCGAACCGAGGATTTCTGGCATCCCCGAGAAGTGTGCCGCATCTGGAAGATCTTCACGTCTTTATTTCTTTGTATCTGAACTTTGCCGCATTTCCCATCACTGCGACATTGCTTGTCGTGGAAGCGCAACGCAACTTAAGGTACATTGACGCAGAGTGACGCATCTAAGAACTGAACTGAACTAAGCTTAAATCTACCATCTTAAAGTAATCATAGTGTGTATTTTTGTTGTATAGTCTTGTGGTAACTCTATATAAAGTCTACTTATTTTTAATATAAAACCTGTGTGGTGTCCATTTGTAGTGTTGTCACTGGGTTACTGTATGTGGTCACAACTGCTTAACTTACAACGCCTCTGAAGTAAGCCTTGACTGCTCGTGCTTCGCTTCCAAGGGGGCGAGCAGGGGTTATTTTAGGAGTGTAATCACCTTACCCTGACTGGAGGAGAGGGTCCCTATTTGTCACAAATACCTACCTGTGCCAACTAGAGACCCCCAAATCTAACAACGACCATTTTTATTATGGCAATTCTGCCTGCCACAGAAAGGGGTAGTTTGATCCATTGTTCCACCTGTGTTGTTAGATGGTCAATTGCCTGCCCGTAATTGATATGAATTACCTCTGGCGCGCTGCAATTCAGAAAACCCCCCAATATATTTCGGGAGTTCTGTGCACCATTTAAGTGGGATTCCAGCATTCACCTGCATGGTGGCTGGGGTCAAAGAGAAAACCTCCGATTTGGCTTAATTATTAACCAATCCCGAGTACACTCCAAATCAGATCACTTCACGAAGTAAGGGGGACAAATTGACATTTGATTTCCTCATGAATAGCATCACATCGTCGGCATAGAACGAGGCCACAAGTGGACCTGTATGAAATTGTATTCCGCGAAGGCGATGTCTCTCCTGAATGTGTCTTAACAATGGATCCATAGCGATAATGAACAATAGGGGTGAGAGGGGACACCCTTGCCTGGTACCTCGCGTCAAAGGGAACCGAGAGTTGATCACTCCATTCAGTTTCAAGAGAGCAACTGGGGTGGTGTATAAAAGTCGGATTAGGTTGATGAACCCCACCGGGATTCCGAGCTTCTGTAATAGTGCATACAAAAGAAGCCATTCCAAAGAGTCAAATTCTTTTTCAGCATCAAGCAGAACTGCTGCAGATGGTAGGGTTTGTTTGAATTGATTTATGACAGCAAAAATAGCCCGCAGATTCAGTGCAGTAGACAGGCCTGGTACAAAGTCCGCCTGAAATGGGCACAATATTATATTAACTAACAATGACAAGCTGGTGGACAGAATCTTGACCAATATTTTATAGTCATGATTAAGTAATGGCAATGGTCTATAGGTTGTGCAACTCCGGGGTGTTTTGCCAGGTGTGAGTAAGAGCGTAATTATAGCCTCCCACATAGTGTGGGAGAGGGATCCTCTCTGTAGGGACTCGTCATATACCTCTAGTAGCCGCGGTGCCAGTATGTCCTGGTAGGCCTTATAGAATTCTCCTGTTAGGCCGTCAGAGTCAAGAGTTTGATTGCTGGCAAGGTTTCCTATCGCCTGTTTTATTTGGTCATCGTCTATCGGGGAAGCAAAAAAATCACATTGTCCCTCTTCCAACCAGACCATAGCTATTTCTTGCAAGTGCTCTGTGAGGATGTGTCCCATCAGGGGGTCACGTGTTGTATATAGGCGGGTATAGTAGGTTAGGAAAGTGTTAGTAATATCGGTCCCCTGTGTTAGTGTGTCGCCATTTTCCATGTCTAGGTGCGTGATGTATGCTGACTGGTACTGAGGGTGCAGCATTCTAGTGAGTGTTCTGCCAGGTCTTCCCCCGTGCCATATGGTTGGACTCTTGCGTATTTTCCTAAGTATTTAACTTCACAGGCCGCTAGGTCAGTGAATTCGGTCAACAGTGTCGCTCGGTCACGTAGTGTTTGAGTGGGGACTGTTTTGTGTGCAGCAGTGTCTATATCTCTGAGTTTCTCCTCCACCAATTCCAAGCCCCTTTGTATAGATCGCAACACCCCAGCTTGTTTTGATATGCATATCTCCCTTGTGTAGGCTTTAATGGCGTCCCACAATGTGGACTCCAGAGCCACCGTCCCTTCATTTAATTGGAAGTATTCGTCCATGGTGAGGCCGGGAACCTCCACAGGGTATGTGGCTGTGGTATCAGGGAGAACTCCACCGTGACCAGGACACATGCAGGCAGAATAGAATGAGTAGTTCTGGTCGGTGGGGTGCTGTGTGCACCAAGGATCTATAAGCAGCGCAGAGTCTAATAGCGCCATGAGGCCCTTTGTTGCATGTGGCTTCGTGGTGTGTTCTGGTCCCGTTGTGTCTGTCGTGGGGTCCAAAGTAAGATTAAAGTCTCCCCTATAACTATGTTGTCCACATTAAGTCATGCAATATGCAAAGCGATTTTGGGGAAGAAGTCAGTCGAGTCTATGTTTGGGGCGTATATATTAATTAAAAGAAGCGGTTTGCCCCCTAGGTAACCTGACACTAAAAACATAACTGCCATCTTCATCTCCCACCACTTCCGAGACTGTGGAAGGGAGTGAGCGATGGATTAGAATGCACACTCTGTGGGAATATGACTGTAACTGGCAAAAAAGCGATGATTACCCCATGAGAATGCAAATCCTTGGGCTGGTGCTGGTGCGTAGTGTGTTTCCTGGAGGAAAGCCAACCGGACCATGTGTCTAGACAAATAGGCTAAAACCTGACGCCCCTTCCTGCGATTTGAAAGCCCTCTCACATTCCATGATATGCATTTAAAGTGCAAACCAGCGTTGTGCGCAACTGGAGAGGTCACTTATGCAGGGCACTCCCACGCATGATATACCGCAAACACATAAACTCCACATAATCATTGCAACAGAGAAAGATTACTCCATACCAAACTCAAACAAGAATACTAACATCTAAAAATATTTTACCCAACAAACCCACCCACATCGGATACATACAAAACAGCACTCAATGAATCCCATACAAAATCCAGAGGAAGGGGGGAGAAAGAGAAGGGAAGATGCAGGAAGAAAGAGAAGAAGATGGGAAAACTTCCTATGGGAGATAAGCGACACTCCAAAGGAGCCGTCTATGCAACTTTAAATCAGAAAGGTGAATTCAAGTTCACATCATGAAAAAGCAAGTTTATGACTGAGAATGTTCAAGCCAGTGTGTGCAGTCCCTGCGTGCCCAAAGTTCATAAATTGTGCACAGTGGTCCATCGGTATAATGATTGCTGCACTTGTACTTGGGCCGTATCCGCACTCCCTCAAGCCAGATGTATTTAATAGCACACCAATAGAAAGAGGTCATGAACCAGATGCAATCTGTTGGGCTTCGACGTCCTTACTCCCTCCTTGCTTAGGGAGTTTGTTTGATCTTTGTGGCATCGCCAGGGGTATCAAAAATGTGAGTTTTGCCGCCAATTTGGACTCGGAGACGGGCGGGGTACAACATTGCATGCTTAATATATGCCTTCTGCAAGGTGAGGTTGATATCCATGTATTTGCGTCACGCCTCTTGTACCATCAGTGTAAAGTCTGGAAAGATCGCCATGGTTGATCTCTCATATGTGAGCGAGCCACTCTCCCGGGCAATTCTCAACACTGCATCACAGTCCTGGTAATTAAGGATTCTGGCAATTATTAAACTTGGAGTTGCACCTGGCGCCAGTCGGGCCTCTAATGTTCGATGAGCGCCTTTCCACCGCAAAGGTACCTGAAAAGGCATCCCTGTCGAAGAGATCCACAAGAACGGTTTCAACTAATTTAGCAATCGGCCTAGGATTTGTGGATTCTGCTACACCTGTTATGCGAATATTATTACAGTGCGAACAAGTCTTCCGCCTTGGCTGCCAATGTTTTAAGCTAATTTCCGGTTCTTTCGAGTTGCTTACGAATGCTGGGTTGCCGTCCTCCAAGGTGGAGATTCTTTGCTCAGCCGCACCAATGCGGGTATCTTGAGTCTCCAAGCGTCCATTGATGTCATCTAGTTGGGTGATGAGGGTATCCAAGCGTGCGTCAATGACTTTGAAACCGGCTTTCAATTCAGCCATTATTGCTGCAGTGCCCTCTAGTTGCTGCGGCTCCCTTTCCGTGGTATTTTCCGCCTCCTCACGTCTTGGGGTCCTCCCAGCATAAAAATTCAGCTGGTGCAGCTTTGGGTCTGTGCGTGCCATCGTGTCTGACTGCACTCCAGTAGATGCGTTAAATCGCAATTCTGTGGATTATTACTGAGCCAGTGCGATGGTAAGTCATGCCAGAACTGTTTCAGGGTGCTTAGTTATGGCAACCATTCAATGGGCCTTTGCTGCAATTCAGGGATTCAGAGAAGGGGCCCACTCCACTATCATGAATAGAGAATCACCACCACAGCACCAGATATGTGAAAGGGAGGGGGGGCTTGGTGGTCTGCCTCATCTGCTAGATTTATAACTTATCCAGGGATCACTCGTAATTCCTATTTTGCCCCCTCCATTTCCTTGGCTGTTTTGTGCATCAGCTTCTACAGTACTGTCTCTTACTGGCAGGTACCAATTATGTGCGGTGCCCCACCATGTCAGTAGCAGATGTCACTTCAGAGAGGTCAGAGCCCTCTCATATGGCCGATAGCGTTCAGCGGTCGGGAACCAGGCTACCCAGATCGCCGGGAGTCATCCATCTTACAGTCCATTCCAAGCGTGCACACTTATTTATTCATTTTGACCACCGACAGATGTCCCTTTCAAGAACTAGCACTGCTTTGTTCTGTCTGGCACCTCTGCCGACGAAGCCATGCAGCAAGCCGAGGCGCACACCCCAGGCCCCGCCCTCAGGCTCGCCTGTCGTCTCTGGGCCTCTGAACGCCGCGTCGGGCCCAGGGAGCGCGTTTGTCAGATCTCGTCAATGCGGGCACCGATTGGGGCCTCGGTCGGTGCATTTCACAGCCACTCGCTCACGACGTCCATTTCTGCTCAATTAGGCTCCTTAGTCACCGGTTATGGGGGCACCTGGTGGGATGACGCGCACAACGTCTCTGGATTTTCAGAGTCAGGCGGCCATCTTGGTTGCTGGCTCGGCCACGGCCCGTAAATACTATAAGTTGATGTAAGTCACTGTCAGCATTATACAACTGCAACCATTCATCTTTCTTAACAATAGATAAGCCTTGGTCATGAACCAATGCGACTTGAACATTTTCCCATTCATGCTCAGGACTATCTTGTAGTTCAGTAGGCATGCATCACAAGAGACCACATTTTTCTTGCTAGGAACATAAACAGTTTTGTAAATTTAATCTTGCAATCTTAATGACATTCTGGCAATCCTGGCAGAGGCATTAAATAAACCCTCTTTAGTTAGTAACCTTACCAATGGTTTGTGATCGCTTCGTACAGTGCAACGTTTCCCCCATAGAAATGCTCTATAGTGCTCTAATGCCCATATACATACTAGAGTTTCCTTTACTATAACTGAAAACTTCTCTTCTGTAGGTGGTAATGCCCGTGACGCATAAGCAACAATACATTCTTTACCTTCTTGAATGATATGAGAAAGTACATCACCTAAGCCCTTGTTGCTAGCATCCACAGTAATGCAGTTGTCAAGATCAGGATCAAAACTGCATAAAGCTGGTGCATCGGCAACAGCTTTCTTAATATCTTCAAATTCTTTGTCACACTCCTCACTCCAAAGAAATTTGTTTCTATTCTTAAGCAATTGTCTAATACTAAAAATTCTGCTTGAAAATTGTTGTATGAATTTGGAGCAAAACTCCACTAAACCGATAAAGGATCATACCTCATATTTCTTCTTAGGATGAGGAGCATTAACAATAGAATCTACTCACGCAGGTTTGATAGACACCCCTGCATCACTGATAACATGTCCTAAGTACGTAATGGACTTCACAGCAAATGTGCACTTGGTATGTTCAACTGTCAAGCCTTTTTGTTCCAATCCACTCAAAACATCCATCAATACACTATTGTGTTCTTCTCTATCCTTGCCAAAGATTAAAATATCATCCTGGAAACAGTGCACCTTATAATACTTCCCAAAAAGCTGATGCACTAGCCTTTGAAAAATGGCTGCGGCAGATGCTAGGCCAAAAGGTAATCTCTTGTATTGAAAACAACCTGATGGGGTAATAAACACAGTAAGTGATTTACTATCCTCACTCAAAGGTATCTGATGGAATACAGCCGATAAATCAATGGCAGAAAAACAATTTCCAGCTTTAAAGAGGGTCAACATTTCAGAAACTTTAGGTAAAGGAAACCTGTCAACAATTATATTATTGTTTAAATGGCGTAAATCGATTCATAGTCTTAATTAACCATTGCTGCGTCGGGCGACAACAATTGGAGAAATTGACTGTGAGGATTCAATAGGTTCAATAATATCTGCTTTGGTTAGCTTCTCTAATTCCAGTTCCACCTCCTTCCTAAGCAGAATGGGAATATGCCTCACTTTGTGAACCTTAGGTCAAGCATCGATTTTACCAATTTCCTTAACGAACACATTAGAAAACTTGTTTAGGATTTCCTTACACAGTTCCACATTGTCATCCAAAATCATAACTGGGTCTGCACTATTAGGATAAAGAATTATTGCTAAATTGCCTTGATCCTTCCATCCTAAAACACTGGGCCTTTTTTTGCTACATAAAGTTTCTCGTATGATTTTCTTCCTTCAAATTTGAACAGCAAAGTGCAAAAACCAACCATATCGATCTTTCCTCCTGAAAACCCCTCAGGGTGGATGTCAGGTGAAAGTAATTCTTGCCCTAACTTATTGGCAAATTTGTTCTTCCACGTCTCTTCATCAACAATTGTATAAGGTGACACCGAGTCTGCATACATATGTACAGTGATCCCACCTAAAGACATTGAACACAAAGGTTTCTTCTTATTATCGAATTTCTTATCAATAATGTTGAGAAGGAACAATTCTTTAGAATCATAACTCTTTGAATTATCATGCTCCAATAGATTGTGAGAGGACATTTTTTTTTAACTAACTGTTCGTCTTCACTAGACCTGGAAAAATCTCCGTCCACACACTTTACTTTAACATTCTTCCTTCTCTTACATTCTTTGGCAAAATGACCTACAATATTACAATTAGAACACCTTTGCTTTATAGCAGGACAACATTTGCTGGCGGCTAAGTGAGAATTGCTATCACATCGATAGCATCTGAGGTTGCTACTTTTTGTTGCAGAATCCTGTCTTTTGGGACTAAATTTCCTTGGTTTATCAACACTCTTACTCTTAATTTTGCTAACAGTACCTTCTGACTCAGGTTTCTTTTCTGACTTGAGAACTTTTGCACTGCGACTAGATAATTCAGCCTTTCTCACAATGGCCAAATATCCTTCAATTCTGCATCCCCGTTAATCCATAATCTCTCTAGAACAGCAGGATTTCTGGAAAGCATGACAACATGGTCCCTAATCCAATGATCTTTTAAGTGATCAAACTTGCAATCATCTGACAATTTTTTTAAGGCAGAAACATACTCGTCTATGCATTCATTAACTTATTGTTTCCTATGAAAAAACTTGTACCTAATAATACCTGTGCAAACTTTGGGAGCAAAATGGTTATCAAAACCATTTAGAATAGCATGAAATACATTGACATCACCACTCACAACCACTTTTGTCATTTGCTCATAAGCTTTCAAACCTCCCGGCGCACGAGAATGTAAAAAAATAGTTTTCTTTCTTTCTGGAGACATCTTATTTTCTTCATCAATAGCATTGATGAGGTTAAAAAAAGATGCCTTCCATTCTGTCCTTTTCATGCAAAGACTGCCCCCTACAGGCCAAAAGGCCTGAGGTGGCTGTAAAGAACAATTCTGTGCAGCCGTTATGTAAAAGAATAAGGAGGATATAGTGTCCCTTCTTCACCCAAAGGGACTAGTTCACTATGATCCTTAAATGCCTTTCACAAAATATTGATAAAAGAAAAGATAGGAAAACATTTACCATGGCACAATTTGTCAGTAATTCAGAAATCTGTGGGCAGGGTAGACATATCCAGTGATATTGTGTGCCGAGGTGAAACCTTCTATTTGCCTGGAAGTGTGTCGCAAGATGTGAAGATGTGGAGGAAATAAAGATGGGGTCAGGTAACCTGACCTTGCGGAATGATGTGCAGAAGGTCACCGCTGGTATGCACACTTGCTGTCTTGGAGTTCCAGGTGACAGAGATTTGCTGGAACCTTACTGCGGACGGACTGATGAACACGCAGAAGATTCAAATGCAGGGGGCAAAGGTTCTTCTCTTGGCAATGGCTCCCAGGTTGGAAAGATGCCAACAACAGCCACAGCGCAGCCGGGTGAGTCGGATAAGTAGTACGAAATTCCAAAATACCATGCCACGTGAAACTCTCCATAATGAGGTAGCAATCCTCTAGTTGAGTAGAGATCCTCCATGATGGTGAATAATCCGGTACCAATAAATGAACTTCCATGGCAAATCCAAAAATAACTAGTAATTGCCAAAAATTGTTATGGGTTCCTCAATGGTGTTTCAACAGCAACTTGTCGCCAAAATTGTAGAGTATTGGACACCAAAAAGTAATTGATGAAATCCAAGTTTATTCTGATAGTTGAAACACCGCAAAGGAGCTCGGCGACTCCAACGCTTCTCCTCAGCAAGTCATGTCAGTAATCACCGTTGCTAAGGAAAAACGTTTGGAAGAACTGAACTTTCAAATTAAACAATTGCAATGCACGCGCAACAGCGCCAGATAAATGTGTAACCACAACATAATATATAATACACTACACAACAGAAGACAAAGAAGTGACCCTGTAGACAGGGTCAAGCCCAGCACTAGTTTATATAAGGTATGTATCATATTTTAAAAATGTTTTACTGTAAAATAATATTGCAACTGTACTTCTGGGGCATATCTTTGAGAAAACGTTTTTGTCAGTACTGCAAAAAACATGTTGAATGTTTTTGTAATTTGCAAAACGGTGTATAAAATTGATGTGCCATCAACATTGAATTTATGCCCTAGGAACATTACTTTAGTGATAGTAACCTAGAAAGAATGTATCCTAATAATAAGCTAATTTGAAATGTATTTGGTTCTGTATTTACCGCCAATAATCCTTCTGTGGCGTTTCCTAATATAGTGTAAATTTGGGTATATTTTTACACTAGAAGGTTTACAAGTGAACATGAGAGCTTCCACAGTAGCGCTGGGTGGCTTTTAATAAACAATTTCCTATTCAATGATAGCATCTGTAATCATTGCAATAAAGTACAATGCTTTTCAGGATCCACAGTGTTATGTAGAAAAAGGTGATATCTATCCTCAATGTTACCTACCACTCAATGTTTTCCTGATAAGCCCCACTGTTAAACCATTAGCACTCCTGTAAGATCTCCCTTTAGTTGTGAATTCCCATAAGAAACACCTCATTGGACTACCGAAAGTTAATGATCTGAAATTCCTGGCAATGAAAGTTGCATTTCTGTCGACCATTACTTCAGCCAGAATACACGTGGAATTATTGCCATTTCCATTTGGAAAATCATTCACGGTGATCCTCCAAGAAGCTTTGCTTTTACATTCAGGTTCTTGCTTTAAACATAAAATAACATCTGTATTTTGAGCTAGTTCTGACAACTGTATTTTTCCTCTTCGGTTTCAGTTTTGGAACGGCTCTACACTAGTTCTTGCTTAGTAGGGCTTTTTTGATTTACATATTGCGTAGGTTTTTTGTGGCCTTAGAGGCATCAAACAAGGGCTTGAATCTGCAGTGTCTATCCATTATTGATTTTTACATATTGAAATTCAAGATTACTTAAACAGGGGTTTGACTTCCTGCCTCTTCAGCAGATGGTAGTGGCATCCTTCTGACAGATTTGTAAGGCATCACCTTGGGCATTCACTCATGTGCATTATTACTAGGTCAATTGAAAGGTGGAATTAGGCCTTGGGTTCATGTCAGTGTTATTAGACTGCCTCTGCTGTACTTTATTTCTCCACTAGTAATCTGTTCTGACACTTTATTATTAACGACTGGGCCGTAGAAGGAAAAAGTGGAGGCAATGTTTACATTATATACTGGCAGTCTTCATTCATCTTAATCTTCTCTTCCTAGTGCCATTTCCAATTCTTACCCCCCAACAGGTCATGATATTCAAAAACTGATTTTGTTTTGTAGGAGGATCCTGTCTGCTCATCCAGATTAAGATGTATGACACCCTTTTATAGCATTCAAACTGGTTGGGTGGCACAATAGCTGATTGCCTAACTGTGTTTATTTGTTAAGCTCACTTACATCACTAATAAGCCATGGCTCTTAAAGAAACAGTAGGCTTATAGAAAAGCAGAAGTAGAAAGAGAATAATGTGATAGAAGATAAAAAACTAAGAGGCTTGCACCTTATTAAGAAAATAAAAAGATGTTTAAAGCCTTCCTGTAGCTTAGATGGCTTTCGGCAGCACGAGGAAATGCCAGATGCTCGTTTCAGATATTTGGTGTGAAAAAGCTTAAGTGATGCCCTCTGATGTGTACTAACCTAGCAAACAGTACAGGAAGTTGCTCACACAGCACAGAGATTTTACTGGGAGGTTCAGTCCTGTAAAAAGAAGTATGAAGCGAGCAGAGAATTAAGTCGAACAAGCTGCTAGATAGCCAAAAACTGGAGGCCTCTGCATGCACGAGAGGCAAGGCCAGACTTCTGCAGATGTATAGTGACTCTCAAAACAAGTTACTAGTATCGCTGAAGTTTAGACTACCATAAGTCTGTAAACCAATGTTCAAGCTGTTGAGTTGCATATGACCTTGGGAGCCTATAGGCAGACACTACATTAACATATTGCTTTCTTGGTATATAGGGCAGACTAATTTTTAATAGTTGTAGCACGTGATAGCATAACCTAAGCACTACATCAAACTGTGCATTCAAAGATAACTCCTAATGCAAAACAACCACTGTGGATTTGACTTTAGACGCTGACGTTCGAGTGTCACCCACACTGGGAGGACAGAGGATGTCGTCCATCTTTCTCAGTACACCTAGAATCATTAGCTCTGCATTGCTAACCTTGAAATGGCGGAAGTTATGGCACATGGCTTTCTGGATAGCATCAGGATGAAAGTCAGAGCTATAGACCCTATTTGTATATATTTGTTTTATTGAGTTTTTAAGTTTCACATTTCCATTTCCGACAGTTGAGACATTTTGCTACAAAATGTAACAACAAACTCTATAACGTTTTTAATCTTAACAGCGTACTTTTTATATTCTTCTTCAGCGGGTATGATGATATGTCAGAACGTGCATCTTACATTTGTCTGGCCACAGCATATACGCCCCATTACATCATATGTCCTTTAGAGATTAGTTACATTGCGGGCATCGCATTGAATCTAGTTTGGCTTAGGTTTATCTGACATATTGTACATTTGATAAGAGAAGGGGGGAAATAAAACAAGGGAGACGGGTATAAAACTTGGAAGAGAGCTGAAACAACCCTGCATGGCTGCTGGTATTTGTGTACGTGCATGTCACTTTATGCACCCCTGTTGATTGCCTTGGTAATTGGTGTCTGGTGCACGTGCGCTCCAGCTTACCATTGCACATAAAAGGACAACAGGTCTAATGTCTATGACTGATTTAAGGTTATTGGACGCATGCATGGAGTCACCCCATCTTGTAGGCTAGTCCAAAAAGGCTTAATCAGTATAGCTATAAGTGTAAGTATAGAGCATAGCACCCCCACCAGCTGTTATAGTCATTTACTCAGCCAAAGGCCGTGTGTAGCAGGGATTGGGTCAGTGGCAGTGACATCGGCCGGAGGCGCCTCTCGAAAGACGTGATTCCAAAGGTCCGCAGGACCACAAATTACCAGCGTCGAGTTGGGTCATAGCTCATGGAAATTAATAAAACAGTCAAATAAGGAGATAGACTGCACAGGATCCAGACTCAAACCGGAAAACGAATCTGCCACTTATACCATTATATTTTTTTAAACCAGTGGAGATATTCTGCTCTGCCATACTGAAGATATAAAATAAGTCACAGACAAATGTGAACCCCCTGTTTTTAATAGTATGTTGTCCAGTTCACATGTTGGCCCTGAGGAAGGTGATGTAAAGCAATGATACCACCGAAACGTACGTAGGCCGTACGCACCAGAGACCCTCACATAAACCACAACCATAACTTTGGAGAAAGAAAGAAATATAGTGCGAAAAGACTATTTACCCCTAGTACTAAATTAATACCTTGAGGAGTCTACAAAAGGACACAACATATGTATTCGCCTTTTTCACTGTGTTTATTGTGATAGTTCTGTCAGGATAGTGAGTATGAGAGATTGAGTATGTATGACTGATGGTATGGAAGATAGAAACAATGTTTTGGGGTTCCTGATAAGAAAAGTATTAACTTTGTATTTCTATATTTATCTGTATATATGTCATTATGTCATTGTATAAAATATAATCTTGAAAAGATTGTCACTAAAAAATCCGAAAAACAAAAATGAAATAAGAATGATATAAAATAAAAGAAATGAAGAAACTGAACATCAAATCTAAGTGAATGATTTTAGTATTATGTTTGCATCCTTTGTAAATTGTAATTGAGCATTAATGCCTAGTTGTAAATGAAGATAGGTCAACATAGAGGTTTTCTAGTTTGCTGCTGGTTTGCCACTCCCTCCTCTAGACCTGAAAGTATTACTGGGAGTACCCTTGTTACCCATGCTAGCAGGGATTGGATGTCCACAGGGGATTGGCGCAGTGACTGGCCACAGTGATTGTATTAATGATGTCATTGAACACGTCATGAGCGATGTGAGGTCATAAATAGAGCATGGTTGAGTAGCAATTTATAGTTAGCTTAGTAAACTATAACTGTTGGGAGAGGGGATGGCCTAACGGCTAAGGCGCTCGATCTGAGACCTGGGGATCTGGGTTCGAGTCTCGGTAACGACGCCAAAAACCTCCTGTGATTCTGGGCAAATCACTTAATCTCCCCGTGCCTAAAATGAAAGTGTGTCCTCATGTAACGTAACTGGTGCTATGTAAAGCGCTCTGATACCTGATTCGGTTCGGGTCTAGTTCGCGCTATATAAAACTCTGCAAAATAAAAAATAACTGGTGAATACAATGTTTTTTTGTTTTAAAACAATAATTTTTCTATTATTATAAGGCTTAAATATAATGTCATTTTAACATAGAGTTAGATATTATTAGCATACCTAACTATAGCATCACTCTAACCTGTGTTTATAATTGCCAGTAGGTATCTATAGTTATGACCTAGTTTCCATAGGAAATGCGTTTTTTCATTTGCCAAAAACGTAGGAGTAGTTGGATGAATCCTTGCAAAATATTGAAAACTAGTTTGCCACTGACTTCAGCTGCTACCTTGAGCGTTTTGGGATGATCCATCAAGTGGGGCCGAGAAAAAGGGAAAGGTCCCAAAACATGTTTTGCCCATGTTAATTTCCATAGGAACTTTATTCTCGGCTACAGCCCAAACAGCTGAACGGAATTACATCAAATTTGGCAGAAAGGTAGATGTTGGTTCAGGGAAGTGACTTTTTGTGATTTGGTGTAAATCAGTTTAGTAGTTGCAGAGTTATTACATGAAATTTCCCGTTATATATATAGGGAGCCGAGGATTCGTGACCCCTTCTGATTGCTTGCTGACATCTGATTGACTGCCAACACTTCAAATCAGGAAGTGTTGGCAGCCATCTTAGGACTCCACTTGAGCTGAGTCCCAGAAATCTTTTCTGAAAAAAATAAAAGAGAGCAGAGTAGGAATACCCTGACCCCCTATGCCTCTTGGGGGGACCCCACAGGGACCACTCAGGGCCACAAATGATTTTTTGTTGGCGGGAGCCAAATTGGATCCCCAGCATTCACCACAAATGTTTAAGAAATGATTTATGGGTTACCGTTTTCATTAATAATCGTCCCTCAGGAAGGCACGGTCCTGGGGGCATTTTCAAAATAAAGGAGGTGGGGAGGTACAGGCCTCCCTTCCTGAAACTTATTAAGGTCCTGGGACCACCACCTCCCTGGGAATTATTCATATAAAATGGGGAACCCTCTTGGCACCAGGGATCACCACCTTCCTGGGACATCATTCCAAAAACTAATTGGGGGTCTCTTTGACCCCTGTGCCAAGGGGACCGCCATCTGCCTGGTGCTAATGTATTGCTATGGGGGACTCTCGGACCCCCCTGTCCACAGGGACGAACACTTCCCCAGGGCCCTGCTAAATTTGTAGTGGGGGGACCTCAGGGACCACTACCTTCAAAGGGTCAAGTTCATTTTTATAGCATGGGAGGGGGGGCCACAAGTCTCCTCTCCTGGGCCATTCTCTGCCCTGGGGACCACCACCTCCCCAGGGCAAGCCCTATAAGAATAAAAGAGGGGACCTGCTCCTGGTATTTCCCAGGGTGCATAGATGTTTGCTGTGGTTTTGCGGGAGCTTTACCTCTCCCAACAAGCTACGGTATTATCATGATGATTATGACAGGGATGATGTGACAGGTATATCTTACAGTTAGGACAGCCAAGGGCAGGGTGAGGGACCAGTTCAGATACTTGTAGATCAGTGTGGTCCTCATGTCACAGCGGATTTACAAGGTTTGACTAAGGAATTTTTGGTGAATATAGGTGCGACAAAGAGTTCTGTTTCTTAACATATGGTCCCTGGGGTGGCTCTGTCTGCCCATAATAATGTTTAGGTAGGTTTTTCAGGTGTACCGGTTGTAAGCCTCATTTCACGACCCTTTGTGTTGACTGTTGATCCTTTCACTGTGGAGTCTCCATTCTTGTTAACGTCAAAATTGTGGTGAAAATTTCATGGGTCTGGATTTGTTGAAGAAATCGCATGCTTCTATCTATTGTTCCCCTGCAGGCGTTTATCTTAAAATGGCGTAGTTGTGAGTACTAAACAGTGTTTGTCACACAATGCGCCCCTCCCGGCTGAATTTGCTGAGGTCCCACCCATGTTGTGGGCCACAGGTGATACAGATGTAGGTTTGCTGCATATACCACCAGTTTCTATTCAAGTTAAGGATAATGCTGTTCTACCTCCTATTCCTCAGTATAAAATACCACAGGCATGAGAACAGGCTCTCCTTCAGATTATTCAGGATTTGATACGAAAGGGAGTAGTTCAAGAAACGTCTGCCAAAATGTGTAATAGTCCTATTCTTCTGGTCCTTATGGGGACATCCTCGAGTTCCTCTGAGATTCTTGAAAATGTTATCGCTTTGTAATTGATTTGCAGGAGGTCAATAAAATTGTAGTTCTGCAGTTTTTGGTAGTTCCTGGTACCACTTCACTTTTAACGATAATTCCATCTACTGCTAAGTTCTTTTCTGTCATTGATCAGAAAAATGCTTTCTTTAGTATCCCTGTACACCCGGACAGCAAGTATTTGTTTGGATTTACTCTGGCCGACAGAAGCTTTAGATTCTGTTGCACTCCTCAAGGCTATAAGGTGAGTCCTAGTATTTATAGTCAACCATTGAAAAGTCAGTTAGATTCATTATCCCTTCCTTCAGGTTGTAGTATGGCTGTTAGAGTCATTGTCTATATTGCTAAGTTAGCAAGAGCTCTGCTGCCATGCTGTTGCTTTTGCGCACGTTACTACAGGACTTTGTTTTTCAAGACTCTGTTTGTGCCTTTCACATGAGAACTGTCTGCTTTCTGCATTCTCTGCCTGTTCCTGGAGTTTAGTCTGAACACACTGTGCAAGGGCGATAAACAATGCCCCTTGTTATTCTGTTCTGGTCAGTCCCTAGCACTTAGACAAAACATGCTACACAGCTGCAGATGCTAGAAACCTGTGCTTAATGACATGTTGGTTTAACACACACTTGGAGAGGGACATTTCAAGGGCGAAGAGCTCTGCAGTTCCTATGATGTAAAACTACCATCTAGGCACTAAGGTATGGGGTCTGCTGACAAAGCCCAGGGATCTTCCTTTATATAATAAAAGTTCTTACCAAGGGTAGGGTGGTTAGGCCTCATAGTCCTTTATCCATTCTCTGTGTACGATGATTTCCCCTTTCATAGTCTATGGACTTACTACAATGCTAACTGTTTTAGGTTTATGCGTTTTGCTGCTGGTAGTGGCTTGTATACTGCATTATAAAGCATGATAGTTAAAATAAACATTTTGAACTGTAACAGTGACTGTTTAATTCTATATGTGGACAAGTACGAGTGAGTGAGCGAAAGGGTACGTCTTGCTACCACAATTCCTGAGAGAGTCGAGAGTGTTGTGTCCTGGGTTGTCTAATCATTTGTAGCTTCGTGATTATGTAGGAGAACAAATGAGACCCTATAGATAGTCAGTTCTGGGATTTTGGGTACTGAGGCGGTAGGAAGGCTTAGCCCATACACACCGAGGTCCTGTTTTCCAGCGCATAGTCCTGTGTGTGCAGAATCCCTGCAACAAGGTAATGTATTAGTGCCGAATGTCAACGATCTATTGATTGCTTCTGATACAGAACAAAGTTGTAAAGACAGTACAGTAAAATTGTTGTTGCATTTGGCTCATCATGGACATAAGGTTTCTCTTTCTAAATTTCAGTATTATCGACAGGAGGTCACCTACTGTCGAAGGAAGGTAGGAGACTGACCCCTGAGCGTATTAGTACCACCATTAAAATGCAGATTCCACAAACTCAGAAAGGTGTACGTGCCTTTATAGGTATCACTTCCTACTGTCACCAGTGGATCCCAAATTACTCATTACTAATCAAACCTTTGCTTGCATTAACAAAGGAAGCCTTGCAAAAGCCTTTGCCTTAGAAGTCAGCAGTTTTTATAAGCAATTAAAAAACTGTGCTTTGTGCGGCTCCGGTTCTCAGCACACCGAATCAAAATATATTGTGCTTTATGTTCATGAAATGGCTGGTCAAACACTTTTGGTCTTAACACAAAAGTTTGGGGACAAACTGAGGCCTTGGGCTTAACTTTCTGCTGTGACTGACCCTGTCGCAAGAGCCCTCCCGAGCTGCCTGAGAGCGGTCGCGGCTGGGGCCACTTTGATCAGACAGTCGGCTGTACACGTACTTGATGCTGACCTCACAGTTATGATACCCCATGTTGTGTATACACTTTTGAATAAGACAAAGACACAGCACCTCACCAGTGCACGTCGTACTGGCTATGAATTAACATTGTTTTCCAAACACATTACGATTAAGAGATGTGTCACTCTGAATCCAGCCACGTTACTGCCCCTCCCTTCTGAGAATGACGCAGTTGATAAACATGATTGTATCTTCCGGACGTAAGAAGAGATGAAAGGACGGGTACACCTGACTGATGTTCCCTTATCTGACCCTCAAGGAGAACTATATGTCGATGACTCTTGTTTCACCATGGGTTCCTTATTAGTCAGATCAAGTTGCTGAGCTTGCTGTCCTTATTTGAGCTTGCAAATTGCGTGAAGGGTTGGATGTCAATATCTATACTGACAGCCTGTACGCATTCGAGGTTGTGCATAATTGTGGGTGGCTTTGGGCGGAGAGAGGGTTTCTTACCTCCCATGGCACCAAGATTCAGCATGGCCACCTTATATTGCGGCTTTTGTCTGCCTTAACGCTTCCCAAGAAATTGGCAATAATTAGGTGCAGTGCCCATAGAAAGGTTACAGATGATATGGGCAGAGGAAATGCTTTTGCAGACCAGGTAACTAAAAAAAGTCCCTAAGAAAAATGAAATGTATGTTTGTAGCAGGTCCATCTAGGTGTGTTCCTGAGGTTGCTACGTTTGAAAATACCCTTGGGAGTGTAAAAGAGATACAAAGAGAAACCACAGTAGAGGAATTGGTGAAATGGCAAGAGAGTACAGCACAGTTGAATGAGGAGGGGTGTTGGATTGATGAATTGGGGCAACAGAAATGGATGTTTCTGGATGCATATGTTCTGCCCCTGGTTACCATTGCACATGGTCCAGCTCATATTAGTGCAAAAGGTATTTGTAAATTGTTAGCCCCTGCATGGCATAATGATAGCATCTCTAAGACAGCTGCACATTTGGTGAAACATTGCATGGTCTGTATAATACATAATCCAGGGAAAAGTACCCCTACTTCACCTGGTAATTTTGCACCACCTACTTTTCCTTTTGAAGTCCTCCAAATGGACTAAATTGAGTTAGAGCGATGCAATAATCTTAAGTATGTTTTGGTGGTTATATGTGCATTCAATAAATGGGTTGAGGCTTACCCCACTAAAGATAATACTGCCTTTATGACTGCGAAGGTACTCCTTAATGAGTTCTTTCCTCGTTTCAGCTTGCCCTGAGTTACCTGGAGTGACAATGGAAGTAATTTTAATGGGAAAGTTATTAAACTGATCTGTTAAGGTTTACATGTAAAGCAGACATTTCGTGCTGCCAATCATCCACAGTCAGCAGGTTTGGTTGAGAAGTACAATGGTACTCTCAAATTAAAATTGGCAAAATGTCAGGAAACAACAGGGTTGAAATGGCCAGATGCTCTACCATTAGCTCTCCTGTCAACAAGAACAACAGCTCATTCTAGGACAGGATTGTCACTTTATGAAGTCGCGTTCGGACGCCCGTCGAATGTCTGCGGCGTCCCACCTCCCCCTAGGTATTCAGATATGCTTGATTACCTTGGCCAGTTAATAGAAAGTTTACTTTCTATTCACCAACAGGTACGGGAGTCCTTACCTTCTACACCAGAGGGACCCTGCCACTATATTCAGCCCAGGGACTTTGTGCTCATCAGAATTTCCAGCGGAAGAAAAGTATGGAGCAGTGCTGGAAGGGTCCTAAGCAGGTTCTGTTGATGAAATGGACAGCTGTAAAGGTTGCTGTTTGAAAGAACTGGGTACAGCTCCCGCCTGTCGGAGGATTCCTTTGCCGTTGTCATAAAATCCATGGGCCAAAGAAGGCGTGGGTGACACGGAATGTGAACAGGTGCCCAGGTTTGTTGCCTTCAGCGACGCCCAGTTGACCTGGACGCAGATGGATAGAGAGAATGAGGATGTTTTAAATGAGGCTGTTTCCCCAGAAATACGAGGTATCCAAGAGCCTCTGTTTGTTGATCACACAGTCCCTGGGGCTACCAGGTACAATTTGTTTCCTTGGCTGAGGGATACTGAACCCAAGGAGGAAAAGATTAGAGATGGACTGAGCAAGATAGCTAGCACTGAGTTACAGTACCAACAACATTAACAGAAATTAGTGAAGAATTTTGTGCTTACTTTTTTTTGTGGGTTGAACAATTAGCTGGGGAGAACAAAAGTATACCTTGTAGGTATACCATCTGAATCAATGTGGGATACATTAAAAGAGCTTAGGACTGAGTGAGCTCCACTGCCGGTGCTCAAGAGCACCAACTTATTGATGGACAATAGGAGTCTGCACCAGTGAGGCTCCGACGGACACTGGGAACTTGTATCTTTCCTTTGGATTTTCACCTTTCCCCTGTAATTCATTACCCATCCTTTGGTAGAAAGGTTGCTGACTAAGAGCAGCCAATGTTTCTTGTTCACGAAAAAACAAAATACTATATGTTGTTCTTTTGGTTTTGCTGATAATAGTATTTTGTGGAGTATCATGGGTTTTGTAAAAATAAACAAAGTTTACCATTTCACAGAAAGGGTAAGGTTCACTCCGTGAAAAGAAGCAAAAGAACGGCCTTAAGAAATGTATTTTTTGAGACATATAAGAGAGGGGATTGCTTGTTATCCAACTGAATCTGTCACTAGTTTGTGGGCTGCATATCCATTGTCACTTGTAAACTATACTTACACTCGGCCATCCCAGTTCACAGAAGTGAAAGGAGTATTTTGTTTTGGTTATCCGGGGCCATGCTTATACTAAGTATGGGCGAATTTGGCGGATTCACGGTCCGTGAATTCATGCGCAATGTCAAAAAAATCTGCGAGTTCGCGGATTTTTCCCGCGAACTCGCGGATTTTTTTGCCATTTGCACAAATGTGACCACATGTGTCTGTAACTTTGCCACCGCGCCGAAAGGCGCCGAGGTCCCTCGAGTGAGCTGTCCATCATTGTGAGGAAAGGGCGGGAAGACTTTGTATACCCTAGTGTGTGTGTGGTGGGCGGAACGGGCGGGGCTTCTATGCGAGTTCACATGCCTCTTGTTTATAAAGGGTCAGCGACCGATCAGAGCAGCAGAAGAGGAGAAAGCAGCCTCCTGGTCACTGGAAGTACACGAGGATTGCTCTCGGGAAACTCGTGGATGCAAAGACCTCCATCAAGGATTACATCTAATTGTAGGCGGTAGATATGGGAAGGAAGCACACCTGCCTAGCCTCGACCGTGCTCACTAGTTGTTTGGGCGCCGAGGTCCCTCGAGTGAGCTGTCCATCATAGTGAGGAAAGAGCGGGAAAACGTTGCATACCCTAGTGTTTGTGGGACGAGGCTTCTATGCGAGTTCACATGCCTCTTGTTTATAAAGGGTCAGAGACCGATCAGAGCACCAGATGAGGAGAAAGCAGCCTCCTGGTCACTGGAAGTACACAAGGATTGCGCTCGAGAAACTCGTGGATGCAAAGACCTCCATCAAGCATTACATCTAATTGTAGGTGGTAGATATGGGAAGGAGGCACACCTGCCCAGCCGACCGTGCTCAGTAGTTGTTTGGGCGCCGAGGTCCCTCGAGTGAGCTGTCCATCATAGTGAGGATAGGGCGGGAAAACGTTGCATAGTCTAGTGTGTGTGGGGCGGGGCTTCTATGTGAGTTCACATGCCTCTTGTTTATAAAGGGTCAAAGTCTGATCAGAGCACCAGATGAGGAGAAAGCAGCCTCCTGGTCACTGGAAGTACGCGGGGATGTCGCTCGAGAAACTCGTGGATGCAAAGACCTCCATCAAGGATTACATCTAATTGTAGGCGGTAGATATGGGGAGGAAGCACACCTGCCTAGCCTAGACCATGCTCTCTAGTTGTTTGGGTGCCGAAGTCCCTTGAGTGAGCTGTCCATTATAGTGAGGAAAGGGCGGGAAAACGTTGCATACCCTAGTGTGTGTGGGGCGGGGCTTCTATGTGAGGTCACATGCCTCTTGTTTATAAAGGGTCAGAGACCGATCAGAGCACCAGATGAGGAGAAAGCAGCCTCCTGGTCACTGGAAGTACACAGGGATTGTGCTCGAGAAACTCGTGGATGCAAAGACCTCCATCAAGGATTACATCTAATTGTAGGCGGTAGATATGGGGAGGAAGCACACCTGCCTAGCCTAGACCGTGCTCACTAGTTGTTTGGGCTGATTATTTGAGCTTCAACTCGGGCATGTGCAGAAAAATCCGCCCGCGATCAAATTTGCGAATTTTTCGGCAATTTCGCGAGATTCGCTGATCGCGAAATTGCCGAAAATTCTCAAATTTCACGAGCGGAACGGATTTAGCGCCCATACTTAGTTTATACCACAGAAAGCCACTGGGAATGGGTTATCCAGGTTGTGAGAACAATACCTATTCAAATACTTTTATATGGAAAAACAGAATGTCACATTGGTGGGTTGGCTTTACAAGGAATTGATAGTTATCTGAGAGGCTGGTTATTACCATGCATGTTGCCCCATTGTGAATAGTACTGACTCTTTGTTGTATATAAAGTGTTCAGGAATAGTGATATACAAAAATACGATTCCTTTGGTAAATGCTGACGACCCCAGTACTTTCGGAATTAACTCCCGGTATGCAGCAGTGGATTAAGAGGGGTCAATTTACGAACACCCAGGGTTTTTATTTGTGTCTCATGGGACAAATTATAATGTTCACATTGGTCCAGATGATGTAGCTAGTGGAATGGTGTTGCCCTTGGGTGTAATTTGTAAATACGCAAAGCCTAACCTAAGATGGGTTAAAAGGACTCTGACAAAAGAAATCTGTGAGGGAGTGACTGATATTGAGGTCAATAATTATAGTGAGGGGATCACCTTTGGTTCTATCCTTTCTTCCATTTTCAAGTTGGATGACACTTCCATGGCCAGGGGTGAGTAAGCTAGAGAATACTTTGGATGTAAGCGGCAGATTTATTCTAATACTACAGTAGCAGCTTTGCAAGACATCACCACACAATTGGACAGTATGCACATATATTTGGAACAGACCAGATATGCAGTTGATTTTTTTTTTAGCTTGGGGTGGTGGTCTATGTGCGGTAGTGGGAGAACAGTGTGTAGTCAGGATCAAGAATATAGAGAAGAATATTACCAAACACATTCTAGATATCCTCGTCAAAGGAAGGGAAAGTGGGAATTGGAGTTGGTCTCTATTTGGCAGCTGGGGTTGGATTCTTGAAAACGTAATTAATCTTGTTGTGGTATTGGTGCTTTGCTGTGTTCTTGTTCAGTGCCTTCCCTTTTGCAGTTCTCATTATACCACAATTCTCACAACCAAAAGGAAGATCTCAATTCCTGATACCAATGCCGCTATAATGATCCAAAAATATATTGAGGATCTGATGAATATTGATGAAGGAATTTTTGAGAATTCCTCACTCCTTACTGTTTTGCCTCCTGATGTTGATAATATGGAGTGTTCATAAAAAGTTTATTAATAAGATTTCTTATTACGGTTTATAATTCCCTTTTTTTCTTATTGCTGTTAGAAAATGTTCTAGATCTTGCTAACAGGAAGGTCAGTTAGAATGAAAATGTGTATGCTTATGCACTGCTTTATGTAAGTTAGCATTCGCTGTGCTATTTTCTATTTGGGCGCCATTTTAGGTCGTTCAAAACTGATTTCGTTTAATTCCGAGAAATGCTCCCCCTCGGGTTTCGTTTCTGCATTTGGGTTTCATTTTAGTAATGAATACAGTGTTCTTATTAGTGCATACCTTTCTCACTAGATAGAGGCCCTCTCCCCCTTGTTTAGTGGCAGGCTCCAGACAGAACGACCTTGGACTCTGTTACTTTGGTAAAGATATGAGCGCTGAAACCATTTTTTTGTATTTCACTGTTTAGCTGCACTTGCTTGGAAAATTCCACTGTGTGTGTTTTTTCGCCCGGTTATTAAATGTACATAATGTATCTTTATGCTGGTTGGTTTCAGTTCCCTCTACAGCACTCCTAGCGATTGGGCAGATGGGGCTCTGCTCTGAGTGTATATGAATAAACAGTTATTGGTTTGTATTCTCTACTTTCTGACTCTTCATTTGGTACGGAAGGCTGAAAGGTGGTCATTAGTGACCCAGGTGACCCTAAACGAGTAACTTCCTTCACCTTTGTTTTTTTTCAGTGAGTATATATGTATATATATACATATATATATATTATATATATATATATATATATATATATATATATATATATATATATATATATATATAAATATATATATATATATATATATATATAATTATTATTTTTATTTTTTATTTTCTTTGCTCGCAGTCCTTTGATCTCAAAAGACAAAGGGGTCGCACTCTTGCAGTTTTTTTCTTCAGCGCAATTAATTTATTCACAAATCCATTTTTGATATGGGGTACAGGCGATTAACCAACACTTTTCGGTATAACCTTATACCTTGATCAAGGTCAATTTCTCAGTAGCTGACTCATTTTTTTTAGTTCAAAAAGCTATCACATCATTTCCTGTTCAGTTTAAACACCCATACGCATAGATTTCTGGGATATGTAGTCCCACCTAGTGTATCACCTAATTATCAAAATCTTAGATGAAAAAATACCATTAATATATACAACAGAACCAATTCTATATCCTTTTGAACAAATATCCAAAGCTTTTGGTGTAATTAGTTTTGAAAGTTTACACACGGACCCTCATGTTTTATTCTATTCAATGTTCGTGCCTGGAGAAAAAACTTTAAAAAAAAACGTTATTGTCCCATTATCTTTTCACACCCTCCAGTGGGGTTAGTTAATTGTATTTTTGTTTTTGTTGTCCATTACTTGATATTGTATTTCTTGTACCCTCAAGTGGGTAGTTCATATCCATGCCACGTTGGGGCCCATTAGGAGTTTACATTCTTTCTGCTCGGGTTTTAAAGAGGTCATCATGGTTCGTCTGATATTATTACAAAAGTGAACAGTTTTACAATCTCAAATATTTCCGGGAGGATTAAAGATGTATATATAACTCTTCTGATTGATTTAAACCATATGGAAACAAACTTCTGAAGTTCAGAATGTGACAAGATTCTTTCTGCTGCTATGTTTTTTCTCTGGTTCTTCCTCGTTCATTTATAGGAACAGTTTCAATACCACAAACTTTCACGGTCTTCCAATCTCCATTGTGGTGTGACACCATATTTTTGGCCACAGCATTGATCCTGTACTTGTTTACTGTGGCTTGTACATGTTCCAGCACTGGTTTTTTGAGTTCACGAATGGTGCTGCCCACGTATTTTAATTTTCAAGAACACTCAATTATGTACACTGTGTATTGGCTTTTGCAGGTTATGAGCTCTCGAATCCTCCAAATTTTTACATCTGCCATTAGCAATCTGATACACTTTACAACACACTTTACAACAAGGGCATTTTACAAAGCCCTTTGTTTTCAACCAAGATTCCTTTTTGTGTTTTCCTTACAGGTGACTATGCACTAGTTGTTCCTTAAGGTTCTTGCCTCGACGATATGTGATGGGAGGGTGATTTCCCATTATTTTTCCCATTGTGCCATCAAGCTTTAAGATTTTCCAGGTTTTTTCTTAGAATGTTGCCGCATTTTAAGTTGGGGGATTAAGTCCCCTTGAATCCTGAGGGTCCCTGGGGTCCAACTAGCCCACCAGGTACCTCCAGTAAGTGCCACAGTGCTGCGTTGCAGAGAGGTGTAAACCGGGGCGCCGCCTCGGACCACCCCTCTGCAACGCACCCCAGTGGCGTTTACTGGAGGTACCCGATGGGCTAGATAGCCCCCAGGGACTCTCAGAATTCAACGGGAACTAATTATCCACCTTAAAATGCACCATGGTGCGCTTTGCACAGTGGTGCAGGGAGGGGGCAGGGCCTCCGGTGATTTGCCGGTTCCTTTTTTTTGCAGTTTAAAAAAAAAATTGGAGAGGGGCTGCGTAGCCCCCTTACCTGGGTCACTTTTGGCCCCAGGGACCCCATCCCCAAGGGCCTGGCAGCCTTGTTTTTTTAAATTATGTGGAGGGGGACCTTGTGGCCCCCCTCCAAAGGCCAATTAAGGCCCGGGGACCCCATCACCCAGGGCCCGGCCATACTTTTTATTTTTATTTTGGAGAGGGGGGCCGGGTGGCCCCCTCCTCAGGCCAATTATGGCCCCAGGGACCCCATCCCTGGGGCCGGCCTGCCTTTTTTTAATTACATTTTTTTTTAATCGGGGAGGGGTGCCACGTGGCCCCACTCCTGGGCCACTTCTGGCCCCAGGGACTCCATCCCCCGGGGCCTGGCCACTCTGTTTGGGACCGTGGGAGGAGCTCCAATGCCCCCACTGTCCCTACGGCTCCCCGCCTCCTGCGGGAGTTGGCATTGTTTTCCACAAGGGGAGCTGCTGACATGCAGCTCCCCTTATGGAAAAGCAATCCTGCTTAGCTTCATTGAAGTGAGAGCAGGTTTCCCCGCTCTCGCTTCAATGAAGCAAAGCAGAGTTTGCTATGGCAGGTTGGGAGCCGCATGGCAACCCGGGACACTGCAGGGCCTGGCCCTGTGGGGTGGTGGTCCCCAGGGCCATCAAGGGCTCCAAGAGGGGGGCCACGTGGTCCCCCTCCCAATGTGTGCAAAGCCCCAGGGAGGTGGTGGTCCCAAGGGGTCAGGGGTCCGTAACAGACCCGCATTTGCATTCTTAGTGCCCTGGGAGGTGGTGGTCCCTGGGGCAGGTGGGGGGGTGCTCAAGCCCCCATACAGGTTCTTTTTTTAAAAAAACAATTAGAGCCCCGGGGTGTTGGTGGTCTCCGGGGCTGTGTGGGGCTGCCTGCCCCCGCAAAACATCAGTAAAGCCCTGGGGAGGTGTCATTCCTAGGGGCATGTGGGGGGCTTGAGCTCCACCCCACACAGGCTTGTTTTTTTTTTAAAAAGGAGAGCCCTGTGGAGGCTGCAGGGAGGGGCTGCGTACCCCCGCAAAACATGAATAAAGCCCCGGGGAGGTGGTGGTCCCCGGGGATACAGGGGTCCCCAATGGCCCCCGCTATTACTTTTGCGCATGCCCACAGGAACTGGCCTACCCGGGGGCTCAATAATTATGAAGCTCTTTAGCCTGCGTTTCATTTTAAAAAATAATTTAACGCCAGGATTTGCACCCTCGGGGTCCCTGTGGGCCCCCCTCAGTAGGCCTAGGGGGTCAGGGTGTTTATACCCTGCCCCTTTTTCTTTTTTTTAATGTTGTTTTCATTGTTGGCGGCCAACACTTCCTGGTTTGGAGTGTTGGCAGCCAATCAGAGGCAAGCTTGTGCTCGGGAGGAGTCGCAACTCCTCCTCGGTGCTCAGATATCAATATTTTTCTCTTTTTAATTTCTCAGGAACTACTGAGCTGATTTACCCCATTTTAAAAAAAGGGTTATTTCTGAACCAAGACCTACATTTTTGCCACATTTGGTGTAATTCCGTTCAG
This sequence comes from Lissotriton helveticus, assembly GCF_964261635.1. Taxonomy (NCBI): domain Eukaryota; kingdom Metazoa; phylum Chordata; class Amphibia; order Caudata; family Salamandridae; genus Lissotriton; species Lissotriton helveticus. The sequence continues at coordinate 290,481,847 of NC_136069.1, read as the reverse complement.
CAGTTCGGGCTGTAGCTTTATCTAAAGTTTCCTATGGAAATTAACATGGGGAAAACGCATTTTGGGGCCACACTTTTTTCTCGGCCTCCGCTTGACGAATCACCCTGAAACATTCAAGACAGGAGCTGACCGGAGTGGGCCTACGTTCGTTAAAATTTTGCAAGGATTACTCAAATGGCGCCAAAGAAATTGGCAAAAGGAAAAACCCTTTTTGAATAGAAACAAGGTCCTAACTATAATTACCTACTGGCGACCGCCAGCAGGTAATACACATATATATATGTATGTGTGTATATATATATACGACTTTTGAAACACGGACCATGGAGTGCGAGTCGTTTGTGTTTTCCTGTGGCTTCACTGTGCAGGGATGTCATCAGTGATGTCATTTGAGATGTCATCAGTGATATCACTGACCATGTCATGAATGATCTAATATGTGACATCATCAGCAGTGGATTGCGAGTGCGCAAAATATAGTTAGTACAACTAAGTATATAGGAGCAATTTCAATGGTTTTGTATGAGTGAAATGTCCAGCTAACTATAACACCCCTAAAACTTATAGTTTTTTGAGTGAATTTCAAAGGTTTTTTAAAAGCTAATTCTTTTTTTTTTTTTTATAAAATTTAAAAGCTAATTCTTAACTATATAAGGCCTGAAACCTATGGTTTTTTTCAGTGAAAAAAAATAAATATATATATATATATGTATATATATATATATATATATATATATATATATATATATATATATATATATATATGTATATATATATATATATATATATATATATATATGCAGCAAAAACTCAAACCGACAACTCCAGCAATCCACCCTCGAAAAGGACTCCACCAGAGAAGGAAACGAGAGCCGACCCAAGCTTAAGGTGAATAATTTATTCGTTTTTTTTCTTTGCCACCAGCATAACGTTTCGGCCTGCCCAGAGGCCTTGGTCACATAACGCTAAGTAAGGAGCAGTTTATTTTTAAAGTGCAAGTGCGCGTCACCGTGTTACATGATTGGTAGTTACAACAACCAGCTTAACTAGACATGGAAAAAATCAATGATTTATACAGCATTAAATTCCTTGATCCATGATAAGACTTTGACATAATGACACATGTTTTCTTACAGATTGCATAGCGGCATGATATAGCAAAATGCAATACTAATTATAAACATAAGTAAATAGATGCTCGATAAAATTATGTCATTATTAATAAACACCCTCATTTTGCGAAAATCTATTAAAACTCATTGATTCTTTAAAATCAAATCAGAGAAACGGGGCTTTAGGATGTATGTACATTATATATATATATATATATATGTGTGTATATATATATATAATATATATATATATATATATATATATATATCCGCACACAAGTTTGGCATGCTTCAGCCGCTTTAGCGGCGGGCTCTCGACGGGGTTCGCCAACCCCCTCCAATTACACACACTCCTGGCCTCAGTTCCTTCGCGGGAAAAACCAGAGTCGAAGCCCAATTATCACGGTGCAGCATCAGTGTTTATTCAGCTGAAAAAACAACACGCCCGACGCGTTTCGAGATCAGCCGATCTCTTGGTCACGGGTGGAGCTTGCCGGTACCGTCATTCATTTAAAGGTACATTTTAGAAAGGTCACGTGATCATAGACATAGAGAAATTGAATTACACGCTGTGTTTCTCTAATAAACAATTCATGAATGAACAATTATATACAGGGACGGAATTCAGATATAAACAAATGTCATTCATAGTCTGGCATAATAAAATACATTAATAATTAAAGTTCACAAACAAATTAATGCAAGTAAACGAGAGAGATTTTGCTTGGTAAAACAACCAAATCTCATGCTGTTGCCACCATTGTATTAATTGAGAGAATGTTCATAACTGACAATACAGCCCCAGTGGGCATATCTTGGAAATCCTTATGGCCCATAGAATGACTTCATAAATTCGGCCCTAGTGGGCATAATCATTGAGAATTCCGTATGTCCTGTAAAGGAAGGAAAACACAGGTATATGTAACAAATCTTATTCTGCTGATACGTGTACAATTAAAACCAATTAAAATACTCGAATTTCCAATACCCAAGAAGCAACATCACGTTGGGTATTGGAAATTCGAGTATTTTAATTGGTTTTAATTGTACACGTATCAGCAGAATAAGATTTGTTACATATAGCTGTGTTTTCCTTCCTTTTCAGGACATACGGAATTCTCAATGATTATGCCCACTAGGGCCGAATTTATGAAGTCATTCTATGGGCCATAAGGATTTTCAAGATATGCCCACTGGGGCTGTATTGTCAGTTATGAACATTCTCTCAATTGTATGCAATTAATACAATGGTGGCAACAGCATGAGATTTGGTGGTTTTACCAAGCAAAATCTCTCTCGTTTACTTGCACTAATTTGTTTGTGAACTTTAATTATTAATGTATTTTATTATGCCAGACTATGAATGACATTTGTTTATATCTGAATTCCGTCCCTGTATATAATTGTTCATTCATGAATTGTTTATTAGAGAAACACAGCGTGTAATTCAATTTCTCTATGTCTATGATCACGTGACCTTTCTAAAATGTACCTTTAAATGAATGACGGTGCCGGCAAGCTCCACCCGTGACCAAGAGATCGGCTGATCTCGAAACGCGTCGGGCGTGTTGTTTTTTCAGCTGAATAAACACTGATGCTGCACCGTGATATTTGGGCTTCGACTCTGGTTTTTCCCGCGAAGGAACTGAGGCCAAGAGTGTGTGTAATTGGAGGGGGTTGGCGAACCCCGTCGAGAGCCCGCCGCTAAAGCGGCTCAAGCATGCCAAACTTGTGTGTGGATTTTGAAATTAATCGCTTTTGCCCGCCTGCTTGTGGCTTCACTGTGTTGGGATACGCAATAAAGAAAGCGGCAGCGGTCTTTGAATGTGGCGAGAAACCGCATTGCAGCGTGATAGTATCCGATGATCTGGGACCAGATCGGATCAAGGTAACAGCGTAACGCTTTCCCGCCCTGTGCAGGGCAAACAGTGATAACTATAGCGCAGAGCGAAGCGGAGTAACGGTGCACACAAACTTATACCGGCTGGTAGTTTGTGTCAGTGAGTATGGCTGAAACAAGAAATGATAGGAGGCTGGAAGCAGCATCAAAGCTTTTTACACCAATTGAGTCCAGTGGTGGGGATGTAACCAGACCACCTGGCAAACAAACTGACGAACTTAGATCCACATGGGACACATTATGGAAAAACTTAAAACGTGAACAATCGCGCTGGTGGGAGGCGACTGCCCTCGCCAAGTACCTGGAATGTAACAGGATACCACGTGGGTTAAGAATCTTTGTTATACCGACGTTCCAAAATCCTGACCCCGAATTGATCAGTGAATGGATGGATAACAACCATGCATGTTCTCTCAACATGCTGAAAATGCTTATCAGAAATGCTGAAAAGGAGTGTGCTAAATTAAATACAGAAAATGAGGCATTAATTACGAAACTGAAGGCCAAATATACAGAAAGTGAGTTTACCAAAGAAATGGATAAAATGAATAAACGCCTTGACAAATTAGAAGAAGAAATTAAAGAGAAAAAACAGCGGAAATTTCACAGCGATGAAATTGACTACAGCAAGGGACAGATTTTAACTTTTGCCAAGCGGTATGATGTGATCAGGGATGCCGCAAAGAAAAACAAAATACAGATGACACCCGGCACAAAGAAAAATATATCAAAGCAAACAGATACAATTCCAGGAGATTTGGTGATCTTGGAGGATGAAACTGAGTCCGTGGAAAGTGATGTCTCTGAGCCACTGGAAAATATGCCAGCAAAAGATTTAATTTTAAAGGAGGTAGCCCTAATTACACAGGGACGCCAGACAGGCACCCCATCAAGAGGGCGTGGAAAAGGCGGCAGAGGCGGACGCGGAAAAGGCAACAGATCCTTCGAGGCATTGAAAAGTCCGGTGGGAGTCGTAACAAGAGGCAAGGCAGCGAGGAAATAAACTCCATGACAGTGGTAAACCTTTCTAATCGTATTTTAACATCTGCACAACTTGAAGTACTATCTAGAGGGCTTTCATTCTGTCCTACCTCTAATTTTAATTTTGCTAATGCACGTATTGATTTATTTTGCTTCACGCGAAAACTTAAGTTAAAGAAGTGGTTTGCTACAAAACCTAGACTGAGAAAGGATATAACGGTTGACAAACCCAGTGCACTCACTGTAAATGATGCTGAACTTTTGAAATCGGTACACTTGTTAGCAGGCTGTGACAATGTCAGTGATGATGCTGTATTTAACTTAATTGAAACTGAGAACACAGTCGATATGTGCAGAACGAGTGGGTTCAAACCTAAATCGGTTTTTGTACCACAAATTATCAACAGCAATATTGATAGCTTTGAACAAAGCATAATACATGAAATGAGGCTAATGGACAGAATGAAACCTAAAATGAATTGGAACTTGACCAAAAAACAGTTTCTTGCCTTAAAGGAGATGAAGAATGGGACTGATGTGGTAATCAAGAATAGTGATAAGGGTGGAAATGTTGTGGTCTGGCCCCTTGATTTGTACCTTAAAGAGGGTTTAACACAATTGTCTGACACAAACAGTTATGCGCATGCTAACAAAGATGATTACAATGCATCGAAAAGTGCATATGGGGATAAATTGTGTGATTGGAAAGCAAGGGGGTTGTTAGAAGATGATGAATATAATTACCTCCATGTCAAATATCCCAAAATACCGGCACTTTATTTACTCCCTAAGTTACACAAGAACTTGCAGACACCCCCGGGTAGACCTATCGTGTCTTCAGTGGGTAGCCTCTATGAGAATACCAGTAGGTATATAGACTACTTTCTGCAACCGTATGTAACCAACCTGCCCTCATACGTAAGAGATTCATCTGACTTTCTACGCATTCTTGATGATATTACTTGGAGTCCTGAGTACTGGCTGGTGAGCTTCGATGTAACCAGCCTGTACACAAGCATTCCCCAGGAACTTGGTGTAGAGGCATGTAAATTTTACCTACATGAGAGATCGATGTCTCTGTTATCACATACTCACATGCTTCTTGATATGATGCTAGAATGCTTAACCAACAATTACTTCATTTTCAACAAATCACTGTTCAAACAAATCCGGGGGGTGGCGATGGGTACTTGCTTTGCCCCCAGCCTAGCGTGTTTATATCTGGGCTGGTGGGAGGAGCAGGTGGTGCGTAAGATCTCCCACTTCGGTACCCACGTCATCCTCTGGAAAAGATACATTGACGACATTTTCTGTATCTGGAGGGGCACTCTTAATCAGATACATGAATTTGAAAATATTCTGAATGATAATGCCCTTAACTTGAGGTTTACCAGTGTGATCAGTAAACGACAACTGGAATTTCTTGATATAAGACTGGAGGTTAATAATGGAACTCTCAGTAGTGTCTTGTTTCGGAAACCTACAGCAGGCAACAGTCTGCTCCATGCAGGGAGTAGCCATCCTACCAGCCTTATACACAGTATACCTGTGGGAGAACTGATTAGAGCCAAGAGAAATTGCAGCTCAGCTGAAGGGATTTTCGCAGAGAGCCAGACAATGGCCAAACGATTCTCCGAAAGAGGATACAGTCTGAAAGTAATCAAACAGGCACTTTCGAGGGTCAATGTCATGGACAGAAATGAGCTGCTAATTCCTAGACAATGTAGCAGTGAGGACAAGGTACGGTTTATAACCACCTTTAATAGCCAATCGTGGAGATTGCGCAAATGTCTATCTAAACATTGGGATATCCTCAAACTTGATAGTGACATAAAGGAAGCTATCCATGACACTCCCTCTGTAACATACAGAAAAGCGAAATCCCTCAAGGACACATTAAGCAGTACACTGATAAAGGAAAATCAAAAAACTGACACCATTCAGGGATTTTTCCCGTGCCGCAGGTGTAAGGCCTGCAAGTATAGCAATAACTGCAAATCAATACAATTGTCAACGGACCGTTGTGCACACAAGATTACTAAACATCTGAGTTGCACAACTGAGTATGTTGTTTATGCACTTGAATGTCCCTGTAAGAAGTTTTATATAGGGTGTACTACCAAACAAGCAAAACTCAGAATTCTAGAACACCAGAGGGCTATCAGGAATGTTAACCAACAATACCCTGTAGCAAGACATTTTGCAGACAAACACAATAAAAATCCCAATCTGATGAAGTTTTGTGTTTTGGATAGTGTTGAGAGAAATGAGAGGGGTGGTAATAGATGGCTGGAACTGAGAAAATTGGAGTAAAAATATATCATAATGTATAATACCATGCAGCCTGTAGGACATAATTTGGGAGAAGAACTAGCCATTCACCTACAGACTTGAGTATCAGTCTAATAATAATTTTGGATGCACAAACGTGATGTTGCTTCTTGGGTATTGGAAATTCGAGTATTTTAATTGGTTTTAATTGTACACGTATCAGCAGAATAAGATTTGTTACATATAGCTGTGTTTTCCTTCCTTTTCAGGACATACGGGATTCTCAATGATTATGCCCACTAGGGCCGAATTTATGAAGTCATTCTATGGGCCATAAGGATTTTCAAGATATGCCACTGGGGCTGTATTGTCAGTTATGAACATTCTCTCAATTGTATGCAATTGATACAATGGTGGCAACAGCATGATATTTGGTTGTTTTACCAAGCAAAATCTCTCTCGTTTACTTGCATTAATTTGTTTGTGAACTTTAATTATTAATGTATTTTATTATGCCAGACTATGAATGACATTTGTTTATATCTGAATTCCGTCCCTGTATATAATTGTTCATTCATGAATTGTTTATTAGAGAAACACAGCGTGTAATTCAATTTCTCTATGTCTATGATCATGTGACCTTTCTAAAATGTACCTTTAAATGAATGACGGTGCCGGCAAGCTCCACCCGTGACCAAGAGATCGGCTGATCTCGAAACGCGTCGGGCGTGTTGTTTTTTCAGCTGAATAAACACTGATGCTGCACCGTGATAATTGGGCTTCGACTCTGGTTTTTCCCGCGAAGGAACTGAGGCCAGGAGTGTGTGTAATATATACATATATATATATATATATATTACCTACTGGCGGTCGCCAGTAGGTATATATAGTTAGGATTTTCCCTATGGGATTTTTGAAAATTCTATGTCTAATAACTTTGGCGTTTGTGGACGGAATTGGCTGAAATATTCTGGAAAATGGAACATTTTGTTTCTGAGCAGCCCCTGGAAATTTGGGGGGGGTTCGTCAAGGGGGGGCCGAGAAAAAAGGGGGGTCCCAAAACGTGTTTTTAACATTGAGTTTTCCATAGGGCGGTTGGCCTCACTTTTAGCCCGAACGGCTGAATGGATTTGCACGAAACTTGGCAAAATTGTAGGGACTGGTAGCCCGATGTGCCTTTGCTAGGTCTCAATATATGTGCTTCAGTGGATTTTGAGAAATTAACGTTTAAAAAAAGATATATATTTGTAAGCGCGCTCCGGGCAGCGCTCCGGTTCGCGGACTTTACGCGTACCGGAACTTCGCGTAGCGAAGCTGATTGGCTCTCCGGTGTCTGTCAACATTCTAAACAGTCCGGAGCGGCCGCCATTTTGTCTCTCGGTAGGATTGAGAGACAAGAGGAGGCCAAAACAAAGGGGGAAATGACCATAAGGGGGCATAGTATATCCTCCCTGACCCCCTAGGTTTAATGTGGAGGCTTTAAAAGGGCCCCGCGGGGCAAAAAAATAATAATTTTTTTTTTGTTTTTTTGCGTGGGTAGCGCCCGGTTCGCGAACTGGGAAGCGTTCTGGGCAGCGTACTATAATGAAAAATGAATGATAGACTTTTCAAATACTGTATGTTAATTGATTGTTGGTTTTGTTGATTATTTTGTATTTTTTTATTTTTTAAGCAATTATTTATTATTGTGATTGTGTTTCAAAATTTAATAACATTTCTAACATTTAACTAGTTTATGAATTACATATAAAAATTTAATAGAACGTCTAGCATTTGACTGTCCGATATGTCCTCTTGTTGAGTGAACATAAGTTCCCACATTTGACCGTCATCATAATGGAGTAAATGATCGACAGATTCTACACATTGAAGTAATTCATAGTCCCGTGACTCATCCATGAATTCTAAGTCATCAATGGGTTCCATAACTTGTTCATTGTTGCTGTCCAGAACAATTTCGAAGGAAACATTCTGCTCACCTTCCATTTTATTGCTGTAATTTGCATAAAAAATAAATATATCAGTAGTGATAGGGCACTGTTGGGTTTAAGTTCAGACAGGTACTTGTGAGTTTATAACAGAGAAGTAATCTATGGGCACTGTATGGTTTCAGGCGTGAAGTAGTACTATTAAAAAGTGCCTGTGAAGAAGCCTAAGTAAATTCATAATTATACCACAGAAACATAAATCAATCCATAATTATAATAAAGAAGCCTTTCTCAATGTCTAACTCTTACAGAGGGATAGTATATAACTATCTGAAAATGTTTTCAAATTTATAAAATAATATCTCACCTTCTAAAAACAAGTTTAAGTTGTGAGTGAAAATGATCTTGCAATGTAATTCAGGAAGTAGTAGTCAAAATGGCTGTGTTTCTCTCTCTTTCTTTATATATATTCAGGTACATAACCAATCAAATGTCAGGTAAAAAAAGTAGAAAATGAAAGTAACATTTTAATTGGTTGTCAATTCCAACACTTCAGATGTGTTTGAGAAGTAATTTACCTCAGGGTATTTAGAGAGGTCTACAGGCTAAATGGCTAAATGGAATTCCAATCAAATTTGTGAAAATGGTAGGGATTGGTATGTAGTATGAGCTAATCTATATTTGGTGAAATTGTCTCCAGTTGCTTTTCTGTAAACTACTTTCCCACCTTTTTTGATGGTGCGCTTCCCAGGGAGCGACCCGGTACGCGAACTGGTGAGCGCCCCGGTTCGCGAACCTTAAGCGTTAGGGGAGTCCACCATTTTGTGTTTCGGTCGAATTAAGATACAAGATGGAGGGCAAATAATGTTCAGAATGGGTAGAAGGGGGCACGGTAGACTTATTTTGACCCCCTAGGTTTTCTGAGGGTGGCTGAGGAGGCTTATATGTGCGAAAAAAAAACATTTTTTTTAAAAATTTCGCGAGGTTAGCACCCGGTTCGCGTACCGGGAAGCGCCCCAGGGAGCGTACTTTGTTGAAAATTAGTGAAAAATGTTGGAGTAAAATAATAATTGTGAGTGATCAGATGTAGGGTAGCTCTGAGAAGAGCTTTTGGGTTTATGGTACATTTAGGTACTTATAAGTAGGTACCAATGCACAGTCTTAAATTCAGAATGAAAATTCTGTTGCCCTCATCTGAGAAGTGAACTCCATCTCCTCTGTAGATATCTTGCATGTAGTAACGCAAGTTATTGTTGTACAGGGAGCCCATTCCATGGTCTCTCATGTAAGCTGAAACAGATTTGTTTACATGCTTCCTCGACTTCTCAATTTGTGGACAAAATTGGTTTGACCACCTCCATTTCTGTCTTTGGCATATATTTGAATATACCAAGGCAGTTTGAGGAAAAAGTGCCATCAATTGCTCAAAGGTGTCCTTTAAAAGCATTTCCAGACCTACCCCAGTCAAAGTGCCCAAATCATTACCTCCACAGTGCACAATTAACAGGTCAGGTTTTGGCAAATGCATAAAGGTTTTCACCAATGGTATCAATTGGTGACATTTTAATCCTCTGTGGCCAAACCACTTAATTTCCACATCTTGTAAATTGAGGTTAGGTAAATTTCTGTTCTCAGCATACCTGTGAGCCCAGTGGATATAACTATGTCCAACAATCCAGACAGAAAACATGGTGAGAGAAGGTTCTGCTGCAGTCAGATGAAGTGTGGCAATGAAATGGCAGTTGACAAAATGAGAGTTTAAAATGAAAAAAACTGTGGAGTTTCTGTGTTAATGAAGCAGTAACAGTGATTGGTGGATTTTGATTGCTGAAAACAGAAAGTTAGGGTGCATGGATGAGTTCTTTGAAAGATGTATTTTGAATGGTCAATAAAAAGTCATTAAATGAAAGATTGCAGTGGATACGCAGGTGCACTGAGAGTTCAGAGTTCAATTGCAACATTGTTGTGTGAACTTGCAAACACCAGAGGTCTTCCAAGAGGTGGTTGCCATGCAGAAAAGGCATGAAATGGCAGAGGGGGGAAGGGTTTTCATTTGAAAAAAAGTGAGGGAAGAGTTTTGATTGGGTGACATGAGAGATATGTGTGAAGAATTACAGCATTTCTGTGCTTTTGATAGCTGCAGACTCTGGAGTGCATACCTTTTGCTCTGCTGAAGACAATTTGGTGTGTTTCTGAGACTGTTTTCAAACTCAAAGTATTTGCTAAGGTGAGAAAAGATTTCTTTAATTTAGATAGAGAATAGTGTGCTTTAAGGAGAAAATTATGAAGAAAGTTGTGTTTTTCAAATGTTGCTTTGTCTCAAGTGTTTTACAAATAGATTTTATTTCTTTGAGAAAATGTAATTGGAGAAAATGTGAAGTATTAGTACTGACAGGGTGTTTTTCTGCATAGGAGCTGTGGAGTCTTTTCAAATTGTTTTTGAGGAAAATGAATGGTTATAATATTTCTGACAATGACATAATGGTGTATGCTTCTTTATAATGCAATTGACTGTCTCTGATGTTATTTTTCCCATTTTAATGTAAGACCTTTCTCTGTGGCGCACATTGCTTGTAAATATGCTCCCACCTGTGCATGGCAAATTTAGATTTTGAATGTTTGTGTTACATAGCCATGTTAAAAGTGATACAAACATGCTGCAAAGGCAATCAAAAAACGCTTTTATGTGTCTTAAGGACATTTTAAGTAATTTTCCCATGTGCAGTGTTTTGAAATTATGATTTGAAAATCGTTTTTGGGGAAAAGGAATTGTTTTTAAATTTATGACAAGGACATAATGGTGTATGCTTCTTTATAAGGCAATTGACTGTCTCTGATGTTATTTTTCCCATTTCAATGTAAGACCTTTCTCTGTGGCGCAAATTGCTTGTAAATATGCTCCCACCTGTGCATGGCAAATTTAGATTTTGAATGTTTGTGTTACATAGCCATGTTAAAAGTGATACAAACATGCTGCAAAGGCAATCAAAAAACACTTTTATGTGTCTTAAGGACATTTGATGTTATTTTTCCCATATTACATTAAAAGACCTTTCTCCGTGGGGCACATTCCTTGTAAATATGGTTACACTTGTGCATGGTAAATTTAGATTTTGACTGTTTGAGTTACATAACCATGTTAAAAGTGACCCAAAAAAATTGCAAAGGCTTTCAAAAAACACTTTCATGTGTCTTAAGGACATTTTAAGTCATTTCCCTGTGGGCAGTGTTTTCAAATTATGACTTGAAAATCGTTTTTGAGGTAAAGGAATGTTGTTAAATTTTATGTGCGCCATATGCCCCCAAATTTCTTTTTCAGGGGTGCAGCAGGGTGTTCTTGAGACACCCCTGCACCTTTGGAAAAATTCCTAATTTGCGATGAGCTAATTGCTAATCGCAAATTGCACCTTCATTCCTATGGGCATCCTGGCCCATGGAAATGAATGGGTAATTTGCAATTAGCAATTTGTTCATCGCAAATTAGGAATGGTAAAGAATCGCTATTTATTCCTTAAAATTCGCTATTTTGGAAATGCAAAATAGTTTGATGATACATATGGCGGTTGATCTCTAACAAGATAAGAAGCTTAGGGATACATTTATGATGACTGGCGCAATGAAGTGGACATCACTTACTTCATTGGTAGAGCTTTACATGTATTATCTCCTCTGTATTCTTCATCAAGCGTAACTTTAATCTGCAATCCTGAGTAGGCCTCACCTTAAACAAACCTCTGGATAGGCCACACCTTATCGTCATCATGAATTAATCATTTAAAATGCTAGGGACAGATTTATGATAGGTGTATGCCTCTTTTGCGCCACTTACAAAACACTGCCCATGGGGAAATGACTTAAAATGTCCTTAAGACACATGAAAGTGTTTTTTTAAAGCCTTTGCAATTTTTTTGGGTCACTTTTGACATGGCTATGTGACTCAAACAGTCAAAATCTAAATTCACCATGCACAGGTGGGAGCATATTTACAAGGAATGTGCTCCATGGGGAAAGGTCTTATAATGTAATATGGGAAAAATGACATCAGAGACAGTGAAATGCCTTATAAAGAAGCATACACCATTATGTCCTTGTCATAAATTTACAAACCATTCCTTTTCCCTAAAAACGATTTTCAAATCAAAATTTGAAAACACTGCACATGTGGAAATGACTTAAAATGTCCTTAATTCAAAATTTGCTATTCCTTATTTTGCGATTGCACTGAAGGATTTGCAAATTTTGCGATTCCTTAAATGCAATGTATCAAACAAAAAATATGTAAAAAATGACATTAAGGATTTGGAAACTACCACCAACTTCTAGTTTGTGGTAATTTGCGAATTCTTTTCAAAAAGCTTTTTTCCAAAAAACAAAAGGTGCCATATGACGCCAATACATGCCCTTAGGGCATGTATGTGCGCCATATGCCCCCAAATTTCTTTTTCAGGGGTGCAGCAGGGTGTTCTTGAGACACCCCTGCACCCTTGAAAAAATTCCTAATTTGCTATGAGCTAATTGCTAATCGCAAATTGCACCTTCATTCCTATGAGCCTCCTAGCCCATGGAAATGAATGGGTAATTTGCAATTAGCAATTTGCTCATTGCAAATTAGGAATGGTAAAGAATCGCTATTTATTCCTTAAAATTCGCTATTTAGGAAATGCAAAATAGTTTGATGATACATATGGCGGTTCATCTGTAACAAGATAAGAAGCTTAGGGATACATTTATGATGACTGGCGCAATAAAGTGGACATTACTTACTTCATTGGTAGGCCTTTACATGTATTATCTCATCTGTATTCTTCATCAAGCGTAACTTTAATCTGCAATCCTGAGTAGGCCTCACCTTAAACAAACCTCTGGATAGGCCACACCTTATCGTCATCCTGGATTAATCATTTAAAATGCTAGGGACAGATTTATGATAGGTGTATGCCTCTTTTGCGCCACTGTGCGTCACTTTTATGATGCAGCGGCGGTGCAAAAGATTTGCTATGAGGCGACAAAATTACAAATTGATGCATTTAGGCAGATGTGTCATGGTGTAAAAAAAACGTGCCACATGAAACCGATGCAGCAGTGATGCAAAAGATGCACCATGTTGCAAGACAGGCCTCACTTGGGGCCATATGTATCAAGATAATTAGCATTCGCAAAGATCAAAATTCTGCAAATTTCGGCCTTTGCGAATGCTAATTAGACAAATGGTATGTATCAAACAAGTTTGATGCAAAATAAGGAATAGCAATATTTGCTATTCCTTATTTTGCGATTGCACTGAAGGATTTGCAAATTTTGCGATTCCTTAAATGCAATGTATCAAACAAAAAATATGCAAAAAATGCCATTAAGGATTTGCAAATTACCACCAACTTCTAGTTGGTGGTAATTTGCGAATTCTTTTCAAAAAGCTTTTTTCCAAAAAACAAAAGGTGCCATATGACGCCAATACATGCCCTTAGGGCATGTATGTGCGCCATATGCCCCCAAATTTCTTTTTCAGGGGTGCAGCAGGGTGTTCTTGAGACACCCCTGCACCCTTGGAAAAATTCCTAATTTGCGATGAGCTAATTGCTAATCGCAAATTGCACCTTCATTCCTATGAGCCTCCTAGCCCATGGAAATGAATGGGTAATTTGCAATTAGCAATTTGCTCATTGCAAATTAGGAATGGTAAAGAATTGCTATTTATTCCTTAAAATTCGCTATTTAGGAAATGCAAAATAGTTTGATGATACATATGGCGGTTCATCTGTAACAAGATAAGAAGCTTAGGGATAGATTTATGATGACTGGCGCATCACCAGGGATGTGCCAGTCATCCTGCGCCGCTGTTCCGCCACCCATGGTGTGCTGCATTTACAATGCGGCGCAGCATGGGGCAAAAATGGCACAGATGCGTGACGTATCTGTGCTGTAAAGGTGGCGCATTTCTGGAGTTGTATCGCAAGTGCGATGCAGCTCCAGCAAGGCTCAGGGGTGCCCCATCTCCACAATGTTGCGTCAAGACCTATGCCTGCTTAAAACAGGCACAGGGTTTTGACGCAGCTTTCTCCTATCTGATTGTAAATGCGGCACACCATGGGTGGCAGAGCAGCGGTGCACGTTAACTGGTGCATGCCTGGGGATGTGCCATTTAACATAAATCTGCCCCTTTACATTTAAGTATGTGCAGGGGACACAGAGTCGGTGAGGCTTATCCAAGGTTAAGAAGAGATGAGTCCTGTTCACTGAAAAATTAGACATAGGCTTCACCTGCTCAGCATCGCTGGACATGGCTAAATAATAGCTGCAAAATGTTACTCTTGTTAAACAATTTTACTATTATAATCTCTGAGATTTGTCTCTTACTCTGCAACATCTCATTGTTGTTATCTTTCTTTAAAGATAAAGACAACATCAACATGAGCGATAATCTGCAATCAGTTGATTTTGACCTCATCATTGAACTTGTAATTGAAACATCAGTGGATGTTGATCCCTTGGATGATTTAAATCCTGAGGATGAAGAAGAACGTGATGAGGATGCAGATTTGTCCGAATTATATGACATAGGGTGGGAAGCTGACCTGCTTGATCCTATGGAACTATAAACATTTATTTTTAAAATTTATAATAAATAAAAAGTAAAAATGTAAACCGTTTAATTTAAAAATAAAGACACCTTCAAAAACAGGTTATGTGTAGTGTCTTCAATAAAATATTAAAATATGCTCATAAAATTAGATCAGATTCACATATAAGATAGCACAGGTAACATGAATATAAATTCCATTTCTTTTCTGCTATTTCTGTATTCTAAAATTGCCATGCACTAAAAAATCTTATATGTAAAAATGTAAAGTAGTGTTTTAAGTTTTTGATTACTGTTATTGATGTACTGTTGGGTAATAGTGGTTAATAACATTTTTTAATATATTTTACCACAGATTCAACTGCAGATCATTTCAACATTTCACCATGCCAACGAAAGAAAGACTGAGAAAGGCTGCAAAACGTCAAAGACAGCAGGTGATTGAAAAAAAGCAGCAGTCCTCTAACAAAAAGATTTGTCAAGTCAACAAGAAAGCACCGGGTAAGAGTACAAAAACATTCATAAGAAATATTTGCAGTAAAAAAAATATTACTACAGAAAATGTTTCAGTCCAGAAAAAGAGAAGCAATTCAAATGGAAAGGAAAGGCCAATCAAAAATGTTACTGCTAGAGCAAGAGATAACTCTGTGCATGATAGTAGAAGGAAACAACAGTTTAGGGACATTCGTAAACGAATGTTCCGCAACAGGATAATTGGCAATTTGTTAAAAAATATTAAGAAAGGTCAACAGAAAGTGGTTTTTTATAAGAGAAAAAAAAAAGTTGAGAAAGTTATTGATCAGGCATTTGAAATTAAACGTAAGTTATTTATTTTGATAATCAATAGAATTAGGAAGCTAAACAAGGCAATTTATGATTTCAAAAGAAATAGTAGATGGAAGAGAATAGTTAATCGTAGTAATTTTTGTGAAGTTTTTTCTGGAGAATGGATGCATAGTTCAAGCTGTGAGGCATTTTTTAATGAGGAGAGTTATTTCCAGGATAATGATTTGGTGCATGCAGTTGACACCAGTGGTCGTGCTTATGAAGTGAAAGATGGTTGTCCAGTTGAAAAAGAAAAACTTGTGACAACAGAGGCAGAAGAGGTGTTAGGTAATGAGGTTTTAGGAAGACGTGCTAAGGGTCCTGTGTACACCTGGAAGTGTAGTAGTATTTGCAGTGTGCGACAGGATTCCATCAATTTGCTTTGTGATTTTGTACGGTCATTTAATAAGAAAAGTTTGAAGCAGAAAATAAGGTTGTTGCAAGAATTAGATCCTTGCAGAGTGAGAGAAGTGACAGGTTTGCATGGTCATTCACTGGCTTGTCTTTCCAGGAGAGTATGCCAGAGTGTTTTTCATCATTTCAGGATGCTAGCAGTGCATCATAATAAAGTGAGGAAATTAGTTAGAATGTTGTATTATGCTAAGAGTCCAGCAATTATGCTTAAAAAATTATGTGCTGCTCTTTTGCATGGTTCTGAAATAGATGTGAAGAATATATGTGAAGAAATTGAGTTTTGTTACTTTGAAAGTAAAGAGGAGAATGTTGAAATTGACCAAGAAGAAGCGGGTAATGTGGAAGATAGTGTACAGGTTTCCAGTACAGATAATTTCCAGAGGGAAATTGCCACGTTTCAGGTCAAATCAAGTGAGAGGCCAAATTTCACTTGTGTGTGTTGTCGACGCACTTATTATAAGAATCAGACTAAGTTAGTGGATTTATATGCAAAAAGTGAAAGGGAAAATAATAGTGAATGGAAGGATTTCGCAACATACTTGATGGTAGAAAATTGTTTTGATTTGGGATTGGATCAATGTGTGTGTACTTATTGTTGTTGCAAATTAAATCAAAACCAGATGCCTGCTAGAGCAGTTCATAATAATCTGGAATTGGTTGAGATTCCTTCTGAATTGAAGGATTTAAATACTTATGAATCTATTTTGATTCAAAGTATCCATCCCTTTCAGGCTATTGTAAGAATGGAGCCAAAGACAGGGAAATTGCCTCCATCAGATTTACAGAGAGGATTAAAGGGAAGAGTTGTTTATTTGCCTCTAGATTTGAAGAAAAACATTAACACAATTGGAGTAGAAAAAGTGGACGAGGAACCTCTGGTTATCTTAGTTAACGGGGTTCCGACAAAGAATAAGAAAATATGGCAAGATTTAGTAGATGTTAGGAAAGTTAAAAAGGCAACATTGTATTTGAAAAAAAATAATAAATACTATAAGAATGTATATGTTGCAGAAGAGGAAGTAAGTGAGGAAGAGGATAGCGATTTGTGTGCTGGTCAAATTGAGAAAGTAGAAACTTCTACTAGTGAAGAAATATATGAACATTATAGTGTTCATCCTTTGCATTCCAAGGAAGTCATGGGGAATGCTATTGAGTTGTTTCAAATGAAACAAGCCAAAGGGAGTCCCATTAGTGTTTGGGAGGAAAGTTTGGAAGCTCGGTGTTTCCCACAGCTTTTTCCAACAGGTCAGGGAGGAAGATATGATGAGCGACCTCATCAAATTCCTGCTTCTGAATACCGGACTTTGCGATTGTATGCAGGAGATGCTAGGTTTCGACAATGCATTCCTTATTTGTTTCATCTCCTGTTTGAAAGCGATCTGTCTGGACTGTCATATGCAGTGAACCACATCTTGAAAAGTGGTATACACATGCAAAACATCTCGGCAAGTGACTTTATGGATAAAGTCAATGTCCAAGACAGTATTTTGGATTCTCACCTGATTAATCTCATGGCGTGTCAGCGTGGTACTAATGAGTACTGGTACCGTCGTCATGGTGATTTAAAATGTATGCTGAGGAACTTAGGTACTCCCACATGGTTCCTCACTCTGAGCTGTGCCGAGTATGGCTGGGAAGACTTACTTGAATTTCTACGAGAGGCAAATGCTAACGTAGAAAACATCGAATTCAAGACACCCGGAGAACTGTGCTCTTTGGATCCAGTCAATGTATGTAGGTACTTCAATCATAGATTTGAAGCTATGATGTCTTTCATCATGAATAAGAAGAATCCACCTCTTGGAGAGGTGTTGGATTTCTTCTGGAGAAAGGAGTACCAAGCAAGAGGTGCTCCTCATATTCATATGTTGCTGTGGATCAAGGATGCACCTAAATTTGGAACGGATCCAGAAGACTCAGTGATGAGTTTTATACAACAGTATTCTACGTGTGCTGTTCCAAACGCAAAGGAGAAGAAAAGCCTAAGAGAAAAAGTTCTGCGTTTCCAAAGCCATCGATGTGGAAAGTACTGTCGTCGTAAATTCCGAAACAAGGACAAGTTCTACACCAAATGTCGTTTCGGTTTTCCACGACCGGTGATTTCTAAAGGAAGAGTAAACAGTTTGATGTCTTCGCTGCGACATAATATGATGAAGAAATCACCTAAAAACACATACAATTTGAAGAGGAACGAAGAGTCCAAGTACATCAACGACTACAACCCGGTGATTTTGTCCATGTGGAATGCTAACATGGATATACAGTTTGTGGCTGGTAACTGTATGGCTGTGGCTCGGTATGTGACGTCTTACATCACCAAAAAAGAGAAGACAGAATTGAAGGATATGTGGGAGTCATTTCCCATGAAAAGAGCCTCAGCAAGAAGTTGTTCAGTTTCAGTCTGAAGATGTTGTCGCATCGAGAAATTGGAGCGTACGAATGTTCTGACCGGTTGTCTTCAGCAAGTCTCTATGCCAAGTCCAGGAGTATCATTTGGGCGAGTCTTGGTCTTGCTGCAACGCGTAATCGAGTTCTCAAACCTGTGCGGGAAATTGAGTATTTGGCGGAAAAGGAGCCAAACAGTACCGACATTTTGAAGACCAACA
Source organism: Lissotriton helveticus (assembly GCF_964261635.1). NCBI lineage: Eukaryota > Metazoa > Chordata > Amphibia > Caudata > Salamandridae > Lissotriton > Lissotriton helveticus. Next base: position 290,463,233 of record NC_136069.1, on the reverse strand, counting down.
TGTTGGATACATATTATCCAAATCGAAGCAGTCACCTCGAGAATGTTTGTCTGTATGAGGTTCTGCAAAATTACATATTCAAGAGGAACATCAAAGAAGATACTGAGAAAGGAGTGTATGCTGTAATAGGAAGTGAGGGATGTCTGGTCAAGCAAAGAAAATGCCACTTGGTAAACCATCGAAAATTGAGTGGCGAATCTCCTGAAAAAAAGGAGTTTTTCTATTTAGCACTTTTGCAACTTTTCAAGCCTTGGCGTGCAGAAGAGGAACTGCTTGGAGATTTTCTCTGTTACGAAGACTCTTTCAATGCCGCCAAGGAGACCATAGAATGTCCTGCTTTTCCCAAATATGTAGAAATGTTGAATGCGGAACTTGAGCAGGAAGCAATGATTGCAGCCGAGATTGCCAGAGACAGTTCTCAGGACAGTCAGAGTTCTGCTTCATTGAGTCAGGATCCACTAGGAGGACCTGTTATCGAAAATGAAGCTGCCACTGCTATGAATGAAGTGGAAAGAGCCATGGCACATGCTCAGGAGGATGCGGTTAACTTAGAAGAGTTGGAAAGACAACTCAACGTTGAGCAGAGGAAAATATATGACGAAGTTACCATGCAAATTGATCATGGATTAAGTCATGACAAGAAAGAGTGCTCATGTACGTCGTTGAATCCTGTCCGACTGTACGTGAGTGGAGAAGCGGGAACTGGAAAAAGTTTCCTCATTAAAGCAATTTCATGCTATTTGCAGGAAAGGACAGAGTCATCGCTGTCTTGTGTTGTCACCGCTCCAACTGGACTGGCAGCACATAACATTAAAGGGATTACTTTACATCGTTTACTGATGCTGCCAGTGGAGCATGACAACAAATTACAATATCACAAGCTATCTGGAGATGCTTGTTTTGAAGTTTCAAGAATCTTGAGGAAAATGAAACTTCTTATCATTGACGAAGTAAGCATGGTTTCCAATGTCATGCTTGCCTTTGTGCATTTGAGAATGCAAGAAGTTCTCAAAACAGAGTATGATGTGTTATTTGGTGGCAAACACATCATTGTTTTCGGAGATCTTCTGCAGCTGACACCAGTGAAAGGGCAACCTGTGTTCAAAATGCTCACGCATGAAGATACCAGGAAGTGCCTAGGCAGCATTGGCAACGTCAATATATGGTTAAACTTCAATTATGCTGAACTGCATGAAAATATGCGTCAGGCGAAGGATGAAGTTTACAAGACTATTCTACAAGATGTTAGAATTGGAAAAGTGACCGAGCATGGGAAAGAAGCTTTACATGCACGATTACTGTCAAATTTATATCCAGAACAAGATGTTGTGCCTGAGAATATTTTTCAGAAAATTACTGAGAAGAAATCTGGAATACGTTTGATGCCAACTCTTGCAGAATGTGCCAAATTCAACAACAAAATGTTGCATTTAGAAAAGCAAGAGATTGTGAAACTGGAAGCTATTGACAGAGTAGAGCATATGGGATCAACAATTATTTTGTCTGAGAATCTGAAAACAAAATTGGATTCATTAGAGAAGAGTATATCTAAAACTGCAGGTTTTGAAAAGACTCTGAATGTGTGCTTGAACTGCCGTATAATTTTAAGAAGGAATTTACATGTTGAAAGAGGTCTGGTAAATGGATCAATGGGTAATGTTGTTGATTTTGTAAAATACAGAAATAGAGATGGAATTGAATTTTTAAAAATTAAATTTGATGGCATTGAGGAAGTACAGCTAATTGGTCGTTGCTCTGCTAGATTTTTGCTTGTAAAAGACTTATATGTTCGCCGTAAGCAGTTTCCTGTTTGCTTGGCATATGCGGTGACAATCCATAAATCGCAAGGTTTAAGTGTAGACAGTGCATTGGTGAATATTGGCAGTTCTGTGTTCAAGGAGGGTATGGCATATGTGGCATTGTCACGAGTTAGAACTTTATCGGGATTGTACTTGATTGAGTGTGATGTCACAAGCATTTGTGCGGATCTAGATTGTGTTAAGGAATACAATAGGTTAAGAAGAGAGTATGCGCCACATTTGCCTCAATATCCTTTGTTTGAGAAACGTGTGGTAGGCCGGAAACGAAGAAATGTAACCAATACTGGGGAGGTTGTAGCAAAAAGACGAAAAGTCGATGTACCTGAAATTATAAGCAGAAACAAAAAGAATTCTGTTGAAGATGTTGTTGGTTTTCAATTTGAAAACAGTTCTGGTGTCAACTGCTATGCTAATGTAGTGGTTAATGTTTTGTTTTCTCTAGAAAATGTAAAAGAAGAGATTGTGGTCAATTCTGATCAAAGATTTTGCAGTTTGTTAAATTCTGTGTTAGAGAAATGTAGCACTGATAGAACAAACATAGAAAGTGTGTCTGAAATTCGAAATCTGTTAGACAGATGTTCAGGCCAAACACAATTCTCTCAAAATATTCAGCAAGATTGTCAGGAGTTTTTAATGTATATGCTTGATGTATTGCATGCTGAAGGTGTAGATGTAGATCAGCTGTTTGGGCTTTCTTATCAATGGCTCGTTATGATATATGGGGTAACCCACTTAAAGTCCTAGGACCTGGGTACTGGTTATTACAAAAAAAAAAAAAAGTGGTCCTAGACATCAAATTCCACACACAATGTTTGATATTAATTCAAAAACATTTTTCAATTCTTTTTTACCATGCGAAATAAATCCTGCAATGAAAAATTTCGAAAACAAAAACACAAATAGCCCAAAAAGCAAACAGATGTCCAGTATACACACAAAAGGTCAGTTCAAACGTTTTAAAAGTAGAGGAAAGAAGACTCTACTGTTTATTCTTAGTAAAAAAATAAATTTTCCTCTTCAAAGTATAATACATAAATATACAATCAATGCAAAACCAAACGGGGTTACCAAAAGAAAGGTACAGTGTATAGGGTGAGAAATTCAGTGCTCGTGTGAAAAGAGAAAGAAGACCAAACGGTCAGGGAACGATGAATCATAGAATTGTTATTGAGTCATTGATTTGGTTCAAACAGAGCCTGCCCTCAATAGTTGTTGCAAAGAAATGTCAATCTTTTTGTCTTTGCGACGGTCAATTTACTCGAAATGTTGTATCTTCAGCGGGGGTGGAGTGGGCCAGGGCAAAAAAGATGCAGGCTCAAAGTGGGGGAGGTTGTCGACGTTTCGACCCAAGGATATGAAGGGCAGTTTGTATCCTCATGGACGGGTCTTCATCAGGACGGGACAAGGATAAAGGGAAAGAGCTAAGTTACATTGTATACATGTAACCCCAGCAGTGTGGACGGACACCTGTAACAAAAGAATTGAAGGGCTCAGTATTTGAAACCAACAAACATGAAGGTTTGCGACCAAAGGTCAGTACTCCCAAGGCACTCACCCTTTAATGGTGTGCCACTTTGCACAAATCAATTCGGTATTATGAAAGCCGTCCAAGCGTGCTCTCGAGTACTAGAGACAAAATGAAAACACATTGCCATCAGTGCTGTGTTTCAATCCAACAGAAAAGACATGGACTGGACTGTGACAGTACTATATACAATGACATTACATAGAAAGCGCTAAAACACGCTAGTAGCACTCACCCTCGCTGTGTAGGGCGACGGATGCTGATCGGTTAGTCCGTCGAGTAATATACACGCTGTGTCTGTAGACAATAATGTGTATATAAGTAAACGGATCACCAGTCCAAGAGTTAAAAGACAAGAGAAACTTATTTGCCAAAGTGTACCTGCTCAGTAGCACTGCGTGGCCTATCTCTGGGGATCGGTTTGTCAGCGACTGCTGAGCGGGGCTCAAACGGCGCCAAATTAAGCGGTGGACGCGACGGGAACGTGCAGACGGAAGAGGGTATAATTGTGAAAAACAAAATAGATAAGGAAGTGAAAGAAAAAAAAAGAGAGTATAACATTAACAAAGAAGAGTTTCTTGGAGAATGTGAGTGAATGTTCAAAATAAGATTAAAACATGGGGAATAACAGAGAGAAAAAATAGAAAACAGAAAACAAAAAATAACAGAAAAAGATTAATTGAAACAGCAAAGAAATGTAAGTAACATAGAGCCATATCATCAACATAGGCAATAAAAGTTTTGCAGCTTTTATTGGCAGAAATGTGTCGCTAAAGCTGCTTTTGCGGCAGAAAACTGCCGCTAAAACCACTTTTGCACCAGTTTTCTGCCAATAAAAACAGCAATAATTTTATTGGCTGTGTTCATAATATGCCCCTTAAGTGTGCTTCAACTACACAGAGAAAGCATTATGAACAAATAGTGATAGAGTGATCAGTCAAAGACACTAAGAGTAATAGAGACGGAGTGAGTGAACAAGAGTGAGGAACTATGAGAAGAGAGGGACTGAGAAAAAGAGTGGAAGGAGTTGAGTAAGTAGGTAATAGAGAATGGAATGAGGGAAGTAGCAAAGGCAGGAAACTGAGGGTTAAAGAAATGAAGCAGTGGAACTAATAGAAGTTAAATGTGATAGAAATGTAACGAAAAGAGTACAAAACATTTACCTTATAATTGTCGTTAAATTACTCACTTTTTGTTTTTATACTTTCAATCTGTGAAAGAGAGAACAAACATTTGAAAAATATTAAAACATGTATTTAAAAATTACAAAAGACAAGGGAAAAGATTGAAGGACAAACAGTTTTTCAACAACTTTGACACTTACAGAAGCTTCTGCTTCTCCAGGCCCCCTACACAGTCCTAAAGATATACATTTTAAACTAACAGTATCTTGATGCAGATGAAGTGAGGCCTATCTTAAAACATGGTGCATCTTTTGCATTGCTGTTGTCTCAGAAAAGTGTCGCAAGACACTAAAATTTTAAATGATTGCTTCAGGATGCCAATAAGATGTGTCCTATCCAGAGGTTTGTTTGAGGTGAGGCCTACTCAGGGTTGCAGATGAAATTTCGAGTTGTTGAAGAGAATAGAGGACATAATACATGTGAAGGTCTACCAATGAAGTGAGTCATGTCCACTGCACTCTTGAACAAAGTCCAAACCTCCTATGTTTCCCTGGACAGACCTAAACTTGATCTGCACAATGTGATTCGTAATGATAGGAAACACAGGTGATGTAATTGAAATACGTGCAATTTCTTTTGCTCATTTCACAATCACATCACTTGTGTTTCCTTTGCTTAGGTATCTCATTGTGCAGATGTAGTCCAGCATATGAAAGAGTACGCAGAAGTGCAGCACTGCATGCAACAACTTTGACACTTACAGAAGCCTCACCTTCTCCATGCCTCCTACACAGTTCTACATATACATCATAAATGCAAACAGTACAGAATTAATTATACATGTTAAATGGTTTATTTTTGCTGTTCTTAGAATGTATCAAAATTCACTAAAAACAGTGACTTGAAGGTATTCATCATATAACAGCGGGAAAAAAAAAACACAATCAAAATGATTGTGTTTAAAAAACCCATACAACATAACAAATCAGAATTCAGAACTCCTTAAAGTTAACTTACTTTCCATGACGTCAAAGGATGTCCTATGAACAGCTTACACTCTGTTGTGCTGTTATTACTTTCAGCCCGCCACTTTCTGAAAGAAAACCTCCATCGTTTTTAAAAACATGTTACATGCAATAAATGACTTCTTGCTCTCTACCACAAGTTTCCACAAAGCCAAATCTTGTCAGAGCCATTTATAACTCTTGGATTTCTTGTAAGCCAATCCCGTCATTTGGCATTTCTGCAACTTTCAGAATTAAAATGTTGAAGATCATTTTCACAATCCTGGAATAGTAATATCTTCCCCTTCTTGCTCAGTCATGTTCTACATTTCCTATGACACTGATACTGCTTACTATGAAGCAGACTTACACTACCTCTATGACTACTACAATTATTTAATTCTCTACATCACTTTTAATCACAAAGCAATGTAAAACAGTAGACAGCATTGCAGACTTACATTCCCTCTACTCTATGTTTTGATTGGCTGCTTCAATTAGCTTATAAAAAGAAATAGTTTTTCTGAACTCATTAAAAGTGCACTTATTTCTCCATGACGTCCAGTCTTATGGTTAGAAGTTATGTCTCTGAACTACACTTATCCTCAAGGCCAAATCGTGTAGGAGCCATTAGAACTTCTTGAAATTCCACAGAGCACATCCCGAGATTCTTTCCCTAAAATTTTGGTTTTAAAAACACCAGGTAAGAGTTTTTAAGGTCATACGGCAATTTTTTTTTGAAAATTAAAACAGAATCATTGCAAAATGACCAGCCATTTCTAGACTTTAAATAAGCTGTGTAATGTCCTGATGTTATTGAAGGACCGTCATGATATATAATTGCTGCAGTTACAAAAGTCCTTCCTGATATTGACAACTGCAAAGCCACAAAATTTTTAATTAAAGTTGTCAATTTTGTTCCATCAGGCCTACATCGTTGGAACATTAAAATGACATACTGGCCATATGTTCGTATAAATAATGTGGACATCATTTCAGATTTACATTGGCTACACTCCATGTTGTGATCAGCTGCTTTTACTAGCTTATTAAAGGAGACTGATTTACTGTCTGGCAAAGTTAAATATATAAATCTTTCTGAGTCTACACTAGTAGTACTTGATACCATACAGTTCTCGCAGTCATGCTGCCATTGATAAGAATTATTAAAAAAAAAAGTGGTCCTAGACATCAAATTCCACACACAATGTTTGATATTAATTCAAAAACATTTTTCAATTCTTTTTTACCATGCGAAATAAATCCTGCAATGAAAAATTTCCAAAACAAAAACACAAATAGCCCAAAAAGCAAACAGATGTCCAGTATACACACAAAAGGTCAGTTCAAACGTTTTAAAAGTAGAGGAAAGAAGACTCTACTGTTTATTCTTAGTAAAAAAATAAATTTTCCTCTTCAAAGTATAATACATAAATATACAATCAATGCAAAACCAAACGGGGTTACCAAAAGAAAGGTACAGTGTATAGGGTGAGAAATTCAGTGCTCGTGTGAAAAGAGAAAGAAGACCAAACGGTCAGGGAACGATGAATCATAGAATTGTTATTGAGTCATTGATTTGGTTCAAACAGAGCCTGCCCTCAATAGTTGTTGCAAAGAAATGTCAATCTTTTTGTCTTTGCGACGGTCAATTTACTCGAAACGTTGTATCTTCAGCGGGGGTGGAGTGGGCCAGGGCAAAAAAGATGCATGCTCAAAGTGGGGGAGGTTGTCGACGTTTCGACCCAAGGATATGAAGGGCAGTTTGTATCCTCATGGACGGGTCTTCATCAGGACGGGACAAGGATAAAGGGAAAGAGCTAAGTTACATTGTATACATGTAACCCCAGCAGTGTGGACGGACACCTGTAACAAAAGAATTGAAGGGCTCAGTATTTGAAACCAACAAACATGAAGGTTTGCGACCAAAGGTCAGTACTCCCAAGGCACTCACCCTTTAATGGTGTGCCACTTTGCACAAATCAATTCGGTATTATGAAAGCCGTCCAAGCGTGCTCTCGAGTACTAGAGACAAAATGAAAACACATTGCCATCAGTGCTGTGTTTCAATCCAACAGAAAAGACATACCGGGAAGCTAACCGGGAAGCGAACCAAAAGAAATAGAGCTTGCCAGAGTGCTAAACATTCTAGCAATTTTTTTTTAAAGGGGAGGTAGTTCTGAAAAGAACTTTTTTTTTAAATATTTTTGTTGTTTTATATATTTTTTTTTTTTTGAACATTTTTTGTTTTTTTTGTATTTTTTGAACGATTTTATATATTTTTTGTTTTTTTGGGGGGGGGAAACAACAAAAAACAGGCATTGAAAAGGGCTCAACAGGAGCAAAAAAAAAACTTACTGGGGGCGGTTAGGGCAATTATGATGTTCATAAGCCAGGTTGATAGCATTTATACTCATATTACCACATGCTATCAACGCACCACAGTGCATACAAGTATGTTTCATGTGGCCAAAATTCTCTTGTATGTTTGGCACAGTTTCCCGTGCCTCTGCTGGTGTCAATGAAATTGACGATCTTGATCTGGCCACAGGAGTTGATGTTGGATTTTCCTCCAAATCCCGTATTTCCGCCCGGCTGTAATTAATAATTAAGTGGATGCTTCCTGGTCATGTGCCTATGCATAGTATAGTTCCCATAACTATACTTCTTATCCGTCCCTCTTGATAATTTATCTTTGCAGATGAGGCAGGTGACATACCTCGCATTCACTTTTTTTTGGCCAGGAGGGATTGAATAAAACTGCCAGATGAAACTGGCTTTCTTATGGGAAACCCGGGGCACCTCTTCCAAGAACTGTGGTTCTTCTCCCTCCTCTTCCTCCATTTCTTCCTCTTCCTCCTCTGTGTTGGTCATGACCTGGGGAGGTGGTCCTCTCTTCCCATGAGGAGGTGGAGGTGGTGGTGGGGGTGCACCAGCTGAAGCAACTACTGAAGCCATTTCTGAAGTATTAATAAAGGTCTTCCTCTCACAATGATGAAAGTCAGAGTGAGGAAAGAAGGAGGGGTTTTCATCATTTGGGAAAAACAATAGTTCTCAACCAATGAAAAGTGTTATTTTTAGGTCACCTGACCTAGCCTTACATGATTATGAAACCAAAAGTGAAATGAACCAATGAAAAGTTTTATTAACAAGTCACATGACCTGTTATGCTTACGTTACGCGCTCCGGTCCGCGCCCCGGATAGCTTCCGGGTCGCTGCGCTTCGCGCCTCGGTCCGCGCCCCGGAGCACTTCCGGGTGCGCTAACGCGGTACGTCACAAGACGCATTACGCGGCAACGCGATACGTCGCGCTTTCGCGACGCGCCGCGGATCGCTTCCGGGGAGCTGCGTTTCGCGCCTCGTTCCGCGCCCCGGGGCACTTCCGGGTGCGCTAACGCGGTACGTCATAAGACGCATTACGCGGCAACGCGATACATCACGCTTTCGCGACGCGTCACGATGTTGATTTCTTACCGGTTCGCGGACCGGGTCGTGGCATCAATTTGAGCTAACGGAAAGCTTTCCGGTTCGCGGACCGGGAGCGAAACAAAAAAAATATTTAAAAAAAATTATTAATAAACATATAAAATATATTTTTGGATTTAAAGAAGAATACATTTTACAGCTATAGATATTAGCTTTTAAAAAACCAATGAAATTCACTGAAAAAACCATAGGTTATAGACCATATATAGTTAGGAATTAGCATTTACAAAACCTTGAAAATTCACTGAAAAAAACATAGGTTATACACCATATATAGTTAGGAATTAGCATTTAAAAAACCTTATTTTACTCACACAAAACCATTGAAATTCCATATATAGTTAGTTGTACTAACTATATATCGCGCACCCGCAATCCACTGCTGATCATGTCACATATTACATCATTCATGACATGGTCAGTGACATCACTGATGACATCACTGATGACATCTCAAATGACATCACTGATGACATCACTGATGACATCTCAAATGACATCACTGATGACATCACTGATGACATCTCAAATGACATCACTGATAACATCTCAAATGACATCACTGATGACATCTCATTTGACATTACTGATCACATCACTGATGACATAATTCATGTGATAATACGATGAAGCTCTTCAGACTCTAATATAACCTTAGATACACTCAGTGTAAACAGACACTCACAGACTGTCACTCATCCATGGAGTTACTCACACACCTAGTCAGTCATGCAAAGAATCAATCACACCTCCATTTCCTCAACTATACAGTTATACACACCTTACTTATTCAAACATATACTAACACATATTTACTCTCTTATACAATCCCTGATACAAGTTCACAATGATCCATACAGCCACTCACACATTCACTGGCTCTTTTGCACAGTTATTTATATATGTCAACTCTCACATGTACTGTGTTTTACATATGTACTTACTTTGACATGTAGCACTGAGATATCCATTCACTCACCAATACACTCATGCACACAGTCAACCGCCCATACAGCTGTTTCCACATGCACTTTTGAACCCATACATCTAGTGAATCAACTGCTCACACATCTATGCACAGAGTCATACACCTCCCAGCCACCCATACACACTCTCAGTCTCCCATACAAATACTTGGGCAACCAATCAATAACCCATATAGTTAATCATATAGCTAATGATCAACACATGCAGCAGTTTATAGAACAACAGACATAATGATGCACAAATTGAGACAGTTTAGTCACTAACCCATGCACTCAGTGAGACACATTTAATCACTCACTCATACAGTCAGTCATGCACCTACTAAATCCTTCATCCAGACATTTATACATCCACTCATTCTTAAATATGTAAGACATATTTTAACTTTACAGAAAAATACAGTCACTGGATGTTGTCATCAGTGATGTCATCAGTGATGTCATTTGAGATGTCATCAGTGATGTCATCAGTGATGTCATTTGAGATGTCATCAGTGATGTCATCAGTGATGTCATTTGAGATGTCATCAGTGATGTCATCAGTGATGTCACTGACCATGTCATGAATGATGTAATATGTGACATGATCAGCAGTGGATTGCGGGTGCGCGATATATTGTTAGTACAACTAACTATATATGGAATTTCAATGGTTTTGTGTGAGTAAAATAAGGTTTTTTAAATGCTAATTCCTAACTATATATGGTGTATAACCTATGGTTTTTTCAGTGAATATATATATATATATATATATATATATATATATATATATATATCTTGATAATGCGGTTATAATAGATGATGTGCTCCACAGCTGGTGCAGGCGTGAGGGGCCGACCTCCACCCAATCAATTCCAATATAACATAGTGCGTTGCACTCCCTGATTTGGAAGTTCAGTGAATTTTATTGTCTATACAAAAGTAGGAGTAAAGAGATTAAGAGTTTTTGCCCAGATCATCAATACATTGATACATGGGCCATTCTCTCAGATCAAAAGACTACTTTCCTTATTTGGTACATTCTATCAATTAATTAAAACATACGCAGGAATTATGTACCTCATGGCCAGACCAATGGATATTTGGTCCTTTCTTAACAGCACCAATTGAAAAAAGACTACATAAGTGAGAAGTGATTTGTAGGATTAGGATCTCCAGTGATGTGTAATAGACCCAGAATAGGGAGAAAGTCTGGGGCTACCACCTATACTAGCAGAAGGAGTGAAGGAGGAACCTTGATGCAGGAGGGAATGTTGCCAGGGCAATGTGACATAATGATCTGGGGTTACCTGGAGCTCTGAAACTTTAAAAATGAAAAACATTTGTAGTATGGCCTTGCTGTAGACACTGAAGACTGCTGGTGGTTGCATGAATCAGGTGACATGGCAATTAGAACTGAGGTTCCCACTGTTAGTGCTATTGTTGATTTATACTACATTACAGGAGCGGCCTGTGCAGGTAAGAGCGGTGAGGCAGGGTGGGGGGGTGAGTCTAAAGACACCGATGAGGGAAATTATTACATTTTCTCTCCTCATTGGCTGTCGACTCCATCCCCACCCCACCTCTCTTACCTGCACGGGCCACTCCTGCTACATTAAAAAGTGTACTCTTTAGTTATAGCTTGTTATAGTCTCTATATTATCTTTGAAAGTGTGAAAATTATAAAGAAAAGTTTAAAAAATATGAATAGCGGCACAAGATATAATAAAAGTGTCATTAAAGCCTGATCTCCCTGGTAACACATCGGCCTTGTCCTTTAAATAGATTGCTGTGGCTTGACTAAAGAAAAGCAATTAATAAAGGTTAAATGGCTCATTTATCAAATATGTATATTACCTTGTTATTGTTCAATTAATCAAACCCGCTTAACAGTAAGTTCTTTGCTCCATTTAAAGCTGTATGCAACTGATATGTAATTATACTTCTGTTAAGTCATTCTGCGGTTTATGGATTATGACTCAGTGGAAAAGTATGATTAATAATTTCATCTGATTGCTGTGTAGAAGATGTGAAACACAAAAAAAATCACACATTGCCAGTTGGGCAGTGCAACCTTCGATACGTTCCATTTCATGGGCTTAATCTGAATTTTCTGTTGGGTATTAATGTGTGGCTAGGGGCCAAATGTTAATATAATGGTGTGACATTTTGATGGCATATTACAGAGAAATGCATGGAGTCACAGATTTACTAGCATTTTGCTTTAGGAGTGCGCCACTATTTTGGCACGATCACAACACAAAATGTGTTACTTTACGTCAGGGAGGCGTTACATGGGCGTAGCATGGCCGTTCCCATGCATTCACCTATGTATTTTGACACAAACCTAGATTTACTAAATTCTGTAAATCTGGATTTGTACTAGAATCATGCGCCTATCCGAGGCTGGCGTAAGGAGGAGAAATATCTTTACTCTTCCTCGTTACTTCCTCTTTGCATGTGTGCTGCTTTCTGCGGCACATATACAAAGAGGAATACGCCTGTAAGAATGGTTTTTGTGCAGGAAGGAATGCCTTCCTGCACAAAAATTATTCTGACCGCAACACATGCATTCTTGAGTCATGGTGCAAGGATGCGGGCATTGGTTCTAGGCTTCTACAAGTGCGGGGGAACTAGGAGAGGGCAGAGTCATAGTAAACATGGTGCATTTCTGCACTCTCCCTTTCATGCAAAACAGCACAGCAAGTTCACCTGCTGCATTGCATAAAAGTTTAGTAAATGTAGGCCGGAGTATGTTAATGTGGGTAAACATTGGTATAATACATGGTAAGCATAATTTCTCTGAAATTTATAAAAGATCTATAGTATAGAGTTGGCCTGCAGTTGTTGACTTGACTAGTGGGAAGGTGTTCTCTGTAAGGGTTGTCCATGGAGGGCAGGATATAGGTCAATTAAGCATTGTGGTAAGTGATAGGTTTAGGATTTTTTCTTTGTGACTGTAGTCAATGGGGGGAGGGTGGTAGGGTGAGGGGCTGTTTTTTGCAAGCTGGTGTCCAAACCTTTGTAGAGTTCATATGCGTGTGATTTGCCTTGACAGGGTGCATCACAGTGGTTGTGTGAGTATTCTGACCCTCTGCGTAACACAAGTTAGATGAGATATGGCAGTGTAGGTCACTAGTTTGAATTTCACCAGACCCCATGCCACAAGGTCCAGTTACTGCCTTTTCTATGGGTTGGTGGGTGATTGTGCTGATGGTGGGTACAGTGTAAGTTGCTACAAGCACTTGTGCAGTTGTTACATAGCCGAGCCCTGACCTGACATATTAGTAGAGTGACTGTTTTTCCCTAGTTATGGGATTAGTTTCATTGTCCAGGTAAGTTAAGGTATTCATAACCTTCCTAGGGCTCTGGGCATATCCCTGTCCTTGTGATCCTATTATTATTATTAAAAATTATTTATAACGCGCACTATCACCATCGGTTTCTTGGCGCTCATTGACAGGTAGCGTGGACCAGAGACAGAGGATTAGTCATATGCGGCTTGGAAGAGAAGGGTTTTTAAAAGTCTGCGGAAGCAGTCATACTTTGGGCAGAGACGGAGAGAAGGTGGAAGGGAGTTCCAAGTGGAGGGGGCGAGGACAGAGAAGCTCAGGCCACCGTGCTTTTTTCTTTTGAATCTGGGAACCTCAAGGAAGTTTAATGAGGATGAGCGAAGAGCTCTAGTAGGGATATGACGGGACAAGGCCGAAGAAATGAAAGCGGGGGCTGCATCCGAGAGGGCCTTAAAGGTAGTGCATGCCAGTTTAAAAGTGCAGCGTTTAGAGACAGGGAGCCAGTGTAGACTACGGAGGAGGGGAGTGACCTGTTGATGTTTGGGCTGGTGGAAAATCAGGCGGGCGGCCTGGTTCTGCACCAGCTGCAGTCATTGGAGGTGGCATGCCGGAATTCCTGCATATAGAATGTTCGCATAATCGAGCCTGGAGGTGATGAGCGCAATGACCACTTGGGTCAGGGCTTCTTTGCTAAGAAACCTGCTGATCTTACGGATCCGCCTGAGGTGGAAGAAGCAGGCAGAAGTGACCGCGTTGATGTGCGGTCTCATTGATAGATCTTCAGAGATGATCACCCCCAGGCTTTTGACTGAGCTCACGGGGGAGGGTGCTGGCCCCAAGGATGTTGGCCAGAAAGTGGAATTCCAAGGGTGATTGGGGCCTCCTACCAAGACGAGCTCAGTTTTGGTAGGATTCAGCTTTAAGTGGCTGTGGTGCATCCACTCCGCAATGGTCAGCATGGTGGACTGGAAATTGGTACGGGAGGAAGGGAGGGAGTCTATGGGAAAAATTAACTGAAGGGCGTCCGCGTAATTAAAAATAGTGACCGGGGAGTTGCGGAGGGAAGCTAAAAGTGGTTGGAGGTACAAATGAAAAAGGAGAGGAGATAGTGCTGAGCCCTGTGGAACACCGCAGGGAAGGGAAGTGTAGGGTGCAGAAAAGGTGGAAAGGTGAACGGACTGTGAGCGTTGATGCAGGAAAGATCTGAGCCAGTCAAAGGCCACTCCCTGAATGCAGGCGTTATGGACACGGTCGATCAAGATGGTATGATCGACCGTGTCGAATGCCGCCGAGAGATCTAATAGGACAAGGGCTTGAGAAGTGTTTTTGTCCGCACCTTTCCTAAGGGTGTCCATGACTGCTACTATGACCGCCTCGGTGGAGTGGAGGGGTCTAAATCCCGCTTGTTGAGGGTCTAAGAAGGATGATTTCTCTATAAAAGAGCGCAAACAGCGGGTGACGTAGGTCTCCAAGATCTTTCCTAGGTAGGGTAGGAGGGAAATGGGTCTGTAGTTACTGAGTATTGTGGGGTCTGCATTGGGTTTCTTTAATATAGGTAGAACTGCAGCTTGCTTGAGAGAAGATGGAACCTCCCCAATAGCAAGGGAGTTGTTAAGTAGTGCTAAAGGGGGGCCTGGGCATGCAAGAAAGGCTTCTTTCAGAACCTGCGGGGGACAGCAGTCATTGGGGGATCCCGAGCTGACTTTGTGAAGGAGAGTGGCGAACTCTTGTGGAGATATAGGTGGAAACTCTGTCAAGATACTAGTATTTGTAGGGGGAAGAAGAGGAGAATTAGGAGATGCCGGAGTCAGAATATTATTTTTTATTGTAATTATTTTTTCTGTGAAGTAAGAGTTGAGCGAGTCACAGAGGGTTTGGGTCGGCTGGGGTTGAGGGGTGACTCTATCTGGCAGGGAGAGCTCATTTACAATTGAAAACATTTCTTTAGTTTTGTTATTAGAGTTCAAAATTTTTTGTGAGAAATATGCCGTCTTGGCTGCCAAGATTGATCGTTTATAAGATTTCAAGGTCTCGATGTAAGCGAGTTTAAGCTGAGGGTCATAATGGCGACGCCAGCGGCGTTCAGTTTGCCGCAGTGCAAGTTTTTCCGTTTTAAGTTGGTCCGTAAACCAACGTTGTGCGTCGTGGGGGCGCTTAGTTTTGATTTTTTTAAGAGGGGCAGCTATGTCACTAGCCTGACGCAGCCATTCATCAAGATTGTCAGCCTGATTCTCTAATACGGTCGGCGACAAGGGTGCAGTAGAGGCCAGTGAGTCATAAAAATCAGGCAGGTTGGCCCTTTTCCAGTTGCGAGCCATGATATTTGTGGTACGGGGGGGAGGACTCAAAATGTGCAGATGTAAGTGAAAGGAAATGAAATAATGGTCAGACCAGGAGCAAGGGAACACTAGGGGAGGTGAAATATCAAGGTTTGATGTCCAGACTTGGTCGAGAATATGACCTTTCAGGTGGGTGGGGGTGTGAATGTGTTGGAAAAGATTCATGCCTTTTAGAAGGTCTGTGAATTCTACCGACGATTGGCTTTCGTGGACATCAGATGGCCAATAATTGAAATCACCAATTACCACGATATTGGCGTGGTTAATTGCTAGTTGAGCGATTGCATCACTGAAGAGTTGAGGAAAGAGAGGCATAGAATCAGGGGGTCTATATACAAGGACACAAACAAAGGACGATTTAGGAGAGGTGAATTTTAGTGCCAAATATTCAGTTTTAGGGATAGAAATTACCGTGATCTCAGAAAAGATATGTTCAGAGCGGATGATAGCCGCCACTCCACCACCAGTCTTCCCAGCAGGCCGGTTAGCATGCATAATGTAGTATCCCGAAGGGATTGTAGCGAGAATGTCAGGGGCTGAATCTTCAGTGATCCAGGTTTCTGCTAGGAGAAGAATATCGATGGAGCACGGATTTAGTAATTGAAACACCTCAAGCTGATGGCGAATGAGGGAACGGGTGTTAAGATAGTAAATCGATAAGGAGGTGGAGAATTGTGGAGTTTCTACTTATTCCTGTTCACTGTGTCTCTGTGTTTCCTTAACCCCTTGTGTGCGTTGGACGCCCGATAGTCATCCGACGCCACAGTGGGTGTGTGCATCGAACGGCTCCTGCCCATCTTAGCACCCACCCACTGGGGAAGAGCTGGCACTCCCCATGGGCCACCTTTCCTGTCGCTCCCACCAGGGATGGAAGCAGAAGCGCTTCCGCTGCCCCACAGCCCCCTCCATTTCATCTAATGATGTCATGATGTTTTTAGGCCCATCTGCCCGCAAGGGGGACAGAAGCCACTAACCACCAGGGATGGCACAAAATTGTTTTAGGGGGTGGTTATTTTGGCCTTTTCTGCCCATGATGGGGCAAACTGGACTTATGGTTTTAGGCCCACCTGCCCCCAAGGGGGCCAGAAGCCACTAGACACCAGGATCGTTAGTTTGAAGATGTTATTGCGGTTGGGGAAAGGCCACTTGGGCAAGGGTCACTCCCCTTTTGGGAGTGAATGTTTTGGCTATATTTTTAGGCCCATCTGCCCCCTGCCCCCCAGCTTGGGTGGTGGGTTGTGTGCGGACTGGTGCATTGTTTGCATATGTGATTGTAGTGTTTTATTTCTCCTTTTTACTCTAGTGGAAATCTTTTGTTTCTGTTGATGTGATTCCTGTTTACGGTTTTAGCAGTTTTTGATCTGCAGTTTGCGTAGTTGCATGTGTTTGGTAAGTAAAACCTTTTTGTTGTGTTTTCTCCAAATAAGCAGTATTGTCATGTGTGAATACATTGTTTGTAAGTGGTGTCATAATAGCAGCATATTTAGCGTATGTTTTGTGTCTGAAATTCTTTTTTGACGGGCTTCTTAAGGAAGCCATCCCTGGCTTCATATTGGTCTACCAGTCCCTTGATGACAAAATCCATATTTCCCGCAATTATGAGTCGTGATCGGTATTTACTTTTGCTTTGGATACTGCATATTGTTGATAATGCTTCAGCGTTGCCACAAGATCACCCTGAGTGTGACCATCTTTTTAAGATTGGGCCTGTCCTTGATCACTTTGTAGATCGATTTTCAGAGCTCCAGGGAAAGAAATAGCTGTTGCTGAGTCTTTTGTCCTGCTCAAGGGCCGTTTGGTTTTTAGGCAGTACATTCCTAGCAAGAGGGCATGTTATGGAATAAGATGTATTTGTTGTCTGAGAGTAGGACAGGATATGTCTATACACTGTTAGGGTTTCCACTATTGAGCTCCCTGGTTGCCCATCCACTTTTGTAGTTAGTGAGAAAATTGTCTG
This sequence comes from Lissotriton helveticus, assembly GCF_964261635.1. NCBI lineage: Eukaryota > Metazoa > Chordata > Amphibia > Caudata > Salamandridae > Lissotriton > Lissotriton helveticus. The sequence goes on along the minus strand of NC_136069.1, from coordinate 290,445,719 downwards.
GGAACTTGGTAGAGGACTTTTTAACAAAGGTCACCATTTGTATCTAGATAACATCTACACTGCTGTGCAATTGTTTAAGAAATTCTTCAAAATGGAAACTGTTGCTTGTGGCACAATCCATTCTAACCATAAAGGTTACCCAAATGAGCTTGTTTGCAAAAAGCATGAGAGGAGATAGTGCAGTGCCTTGCAAAGTGATGAACTGCTAGCTGTGAAATTTGTGGACAGGAGGGATGTCTACATGCTGACTACTATCCATGATGAAAGTACTTTACCTGTGATGCTTGGGGTCAGGTTACTGAAGCGCACAAACGCGTGTGCATTGTAGACTACAATAAGCACATGGGTAATGTAGATAGAAAAGAGCAGAGGTTGGAAACTTACACTGCTGTTCATAAGGCTTACATTTGTTATAAAAAGTTGAACATCCATGTCTTCAACTTAGCAGATTTTAATACTTTTGTTTTGTTCAAAGACTATTCTCCAGCATCAAGGATAACTTTTGATCAGTATCAGGAGTCTGTGATAGGTAGCCTTGTTGTAGTGGAGCAGGCAAGTGTTCCTAGAGTTGGAGTGGTGGAGGATGTGGCTAGAATGAAATATCAGCACTTTCTTCATTTAATTTTTCCCACGCCCAAAAAAACCAATTCCTGTAAGAGATGTAGAGTCTGTTTGCGAAGAGGCATATGGAAGGAGAGTCATATTCACTGTGCTGATTGCTCTTCTAATAGTGGGCTGTGTGTGCCCACATGTTTCAGATTGTATCACACACAAAAGAGTCTTTGGGAGCAACTGTGAGTGTAATAGTGAACTGCCTGGTCTGTATTGTTTTATATTGTTTGTTCTGTTTCACAGTTTGCATTAATTTGATGCATTTAGTTACAGCTGTTGTGTTTGTAGAAATAGTTTTGTATCTACTTCTAATTGGTTTGTGGTTACTCTTTTGTTTAAGAAAAATGTGAATGCAGTGTGCGTGGACTGGCATTTGGCTGGCGGTGTGTATTGACTGGTGCTTGGCTGGCAGTGTGTGTGGTTTGGGGCTTGGCTGGCATTGTGTGTGGACTGGGTCTTGGCTGGCTGTATGCGTGGACTGGCATTTGGCTGGATCTGTGCATGGACTGGAGCTTGGCTGGCAGTGTGCGTGGGAAGGAAAACATTGGGGGATCCATGCAAGTCACACCTCCCTGGACTCCCCCTCAGGTGTTTTCAGAAATGTCTGGGTTTGGTAGGTTTCCCTAGATGGCCGCAGAGCCGGTACCAAAAACGCAGGTGACCCCTTTGCAAAACCAGATCATTTTGTAATAGATCATTTTGATGTCTCCACAATACATTTTGGGCCCTTGCCTGTTGTGGTTATTTGACCCACCCACACAAGTGAGATTACAGTTTTTCTCAGGAAACCTGCAGGAATGCTGGGTGGTCGGAAATTTGTGTCAGCCGGTGTTCCCACAACTTTCCAACACAGAAATGTGGGAAAGTTTTTATTTTTTTCAGCTAAATTTGAGATTTGCAGTGTGGTCTGGGTAGGAAAACTCTGGGGGATTCACACAAGTCACACTTCCCTGCTCTCTCCAAGGTGTCTAATTTTCTAAAATTTCAGGGTTTCGTAAGTTTCCCTAGATGGCCGCCGAGCGGGGGATCAAAAACGCATGTGACCCCCTCGCAAAACAAGGTCTTTTTTATAATTGATAATTTTGAGGTCTCCATAGTACGTTTTGGTCTGGGTGGAAGTTTGTGGCTCCCCACAGATTCCAGAACTTTTCATCACAGAAATGTGAGGAACATATGTTTTTGCTTTACAAAGTTTGAGGTTTGCAAGGGATTCTGGGTAACAGAACCTGGTGAGAGCCACACTAGTCACCCCTTCCTGGATTCCCCACGGTGTTTACTGTCAAAAACATACCGGTTTGCTAGGTTTCCCTAGGTGGTGGTAAGGTACAAAATCAACAGCTAAGCACATTGCAAGAAAAGGATCAGTTTTTACTGGAAAAATGTGATGTATCAATGTTGCGGTTTGGGCTGTTTCCTGTAGCGGGCACTAGACCTATCAACACAAGTGAGGTCCAATTTTTATCAGGAGACTTGGGGGGAATGCTGGGTGGGTGGACGTTTGTGGCTCGCTACAGATTCCAGAACTTTTCATCACAGAAATGTGACAAAAATGTGTGATTTGTTTTACAAAGTTTGAGGTTTGAAAGGATTTCTGGGTAATGAAACCTGCTGGGAGCCACACAAGTCACCCCATCGTTAGCTCCCCTGGTTGTCTAGTTTTAAAAAATGTACAGGTTTGCTAAGTTTCCCTAGGTGGCGACTGAGCTACGGTACACAATCCACAGCTAGGCACATGGCAAAAAACATGGTTTCCTGTTGCGGGCACAAGGCCTACCTACACAGGTGAGGTACCATTTTTAGTGGGAGACTTGGAGGAATGCTGGGTGGGTGGAAGCTTGTGGCACCCCACAGTTTCCAGAACTTTCCATCACAGAAATGTGAGGAAAATGTGTTTTTTGACAAAGTTTGAGCTTTGCAATGGATTCTGGGTAACAGAACCTAGTGAGAGGCATATAAGTTACCCCATCATGGATTTGCCTCAGTGTTTAGTTTTCACAAATGCACAGGTTTGCTAGGTTTCCCTAGGTGGCGGCTGAGGTAGGGTCCCAAGTCCACAGCTAGGCACATTGCAAAAAACTGGTCAGTTTTCTGTGAAAAAAAGTGATGTGTCCATGTTGCGTTTTGGACTGTTTCCTGTCACGGGCACTAGTGAGGTGCCATTTTTATCAGGAGACTTTGGGGAAGGCTGGGTAGGTGGAAGTTTGTGGGTCCACATAGATTCCAGAATTTTCCATCCCAGAAATATGAGGAAAATTTGTTTTTTTTAACAATGTTTGAGTTTTTCAAGGACTTTTGGGTAACAGAACCTGCTGAGAGGCACACAAGTCACCCTATCCGGTATTCCTCTGGATGTCTAGGTTTCAGAAATGTACAGTTTTGATCGGTTCCCCCAGTTTCTGGCTGAGCTAAGGTCAAAAATCCACAGCTAGGCACATTGCAAAAAAAACAGGGTCAGTTTTCACTGGAAAAATGTGATGTGTCTACGTTCCTGTCTCAGGCACTAGGCCTACCCACACTAATGAGGTACTATTTTTATTGAAACACTTCCGGAAATGCTGGGTAAGTGAAAGTTTGTGGCTTCCTGCAGATTCCAGGGCTTAACATCAAAGAAATTTGAGGAAACTGTTTTTTATTTTTACAAAGTTTGAAGTTTGCAAGGGTTTCTGTGTAAACAAAACCTGATGTGAGCCACACAAGTTACCCCATCCTGGATTTCCCTAGGTGTCTAGTTTTAAAGAATTTAAACGTTTACTAGATTTCCCTAGGTTCCGGCTGAGCTAGGGTCCAAAATCCACAGCTAGGCCCATTGTGAAAAAAGGGCCAGTTTTCACTGGAAAAATGTGGTGTGTCCACATTGCATTTTGGCCATTTCCTATTGCAGGCACTAGACCTGTCCAAACAAGTGAGGTACCATTTTTATCGGAAGACTTAGGAGAACACAGAATTGTAGAACAAGTGTTATTATCAATTGACGTTCTATACATTTCTGCCTTCCAAATGTAAGACAATGTGTAAAAAAGATGTCATTTGGAAAAATGTCCTCTAATTCACATGCTAGTATAGGTACCCACAATTCTGGAGATGTGCAAATAACTACTGATTCTAAACTAATTTACCAAATGAATTGCTATATAGCCGGTACACAATGAAAAACCTTTGCAAGGCGCAGCTCAGATATTGACTCTGGGTACCTTGGGTTCTTGGATACCAACAAGTCCTATATATCACCACAACCAGAAACATCCAGTGGATGTAACGGTATGATGCTTTAGAAAACCGGCCACACTAAGAAGAAGTTACAGGTGAAAATGTTTGCACAAATGGCTGTTTTTTTCAACTTAATTTCAAAATGCTTTATTTCAACTGTTAGTTTCCTAAGAAAAACCTTGAAGTATCTACACAAGTAACCCCTTGCTGAATTTAGAACTTTGTCTACATTTCAGAAATGTATAGCTTTCTGGGATCCAATTTTGCTTTCACACCCATTTCTACCACTAACTGTAAGGAGGATGAAAGCAAAAAAAATAGAAAAATATGCTTTGTCCCAGCAAAATGCCAAAACTGTGTACAAAATGTTGATATTCTGACAAAAGCCTGCCTGTTCTTGAAAGCTGGGAAGAGGGTGATTTTAGCACCGCAAACACTTTGTTGATATAATTTGCAGGGAAAAAACAGATGCTTTCTTCTGCAACACTTTGTCCCCATTTAAAAAAAAAAAAAAAAAAAAACAGATTTTGTGTATTTTGGCTAATTTCCTGGTCACTTCCAAAGGAATCCACAAACCCTGAGCACCTTTAGAATCCTCAGAATGTTGGAAGAAAAGGGACACAAATTTGATGTGAATACCTAAAGTGGACCAAAAGTTATAGGGGCCTAAACTCGAACTGCCCCAAATAACCGAAAAAAAATTGGCACAGGGTGGCTACGGGCGAGGGAGGCCTAGCAGCAAAGGGTTTAAGGGGCGGGCTTGTTATAACCTCCCTGTAGTAGTGAAGACAAATGTTTATATTGTAGAATAAACCATGGAAATTGAACATATGCGTGTTTTTGTTGTGTCTTCAATGCTACTTTATCACCATTCAGTGCTAAATGTTTGAAGGTGTATAAAAGGAAACGAGAGTCTGTCTTGGCTTTTATAAATGTAGACTTCATGGTCGGTGCTTGGAGAGAATTGCAAACGTCATGCATCAAGTCTGGAGTTTAAATTTTTTACTATTAGCATATAACAATGCCTTTGTTAATAAAGCATTATTTTTATGGCAACTATATCTTGGAAGAGCACATGGAAACATAATTAGGGAATTGTTTGATGTGGAAACAAAATAGTGCCTAAATCAAAGTAGCCCACAGTTAAAAACTTTTTCTTTTCTAAAGCTTACACCGGTGGGTGGAACTGCAAGAGTCAGACATTAGTCACCCCTAAGGCGGTTCCACTTTCCATATTGTCAACGTTCTTAAATCCAAAGCAAAATAGCGCCTTCTGCAAGAATTCTCTCACAGCAAGGAGTAAAAGAGTTCCTCTGCCCTTACCTCAATTCAGCTCGTTATTAAGGCTGCAGGTAATGAGACATATAGGTTGTTAGGCAAGTGCATCATACACATTTTCAAACGTAAATAAGCAACTTTCCTTACAGCCATCACCATAATTCATACTGAAGGAGCAGACAGCTGGTAACCAGAAAACAGTGCATGTTTTGCACTAGGCAATATAGCCAGGGATGCCTGAAGTTCTTGCGGTGTTCAGGCTATCATACTAAAGAAAGACTTCAATAGGATGGAAATCTGATTCATAATTTACAGGTTAGAGTAGAGAAAACTCAGCAGATCATGATTTGGTACCATCTAATGGAACTGGCCGAAATAGCTGCCTCATCATTAAGGTGAGTGCTTTGTTCCTCAAATGCATAAATACTTGCGTTACAAGACAAGAGTAAGCACCTAGGAAGGAATGGCTCATCTGTACCAGCCAATGATCCCCCAGGATCATGGAGCACTCAATGGGTTCTCAGAAAGTAGATTTTATTTCACCAACAGACTCATTGTCAATCCGTTTCACGTGCTTTTAACTCTCACACTTCTCTCACATTGGATAGCACAGCAATATTCACAGAGAAAGGACCGCACTTTCACCAAAGCCGGAATTACCATGAAAATCTGTAAGTCATTTGTTGTATACAGTTCCACAACTCAAATATGTACATGCCTGATTTCTCTGCCCTCGTCCTCTGCCCTACAAAGGCATATGGACATTTTGTGCAACAAAATATGTATCTATTGGCGTTAATACAATGAAATTACGATGCACCAATAAATGGCTGTTGATTTTAACATATGTTTTTCACAATGAGTATGTCAAGTCTAATGTGTTTCTCATCATTTTTCATAATAAACAGATCAGACCTATGGCAGCAGAAATATTTTTCCTAGTGAACAAATCAGACCTGGTAGCTGTTAGCAATGGCTCTTCACCATAACCAGCACAGGCCTCCTTTACTGGTTATGGTGAAGAGCCTGTACTGAGCATAAGCTTTCCCACAAGGCAACCATCAGGAATGCATTAGGAAAATTATGTTGTATACAAAATTAGAGATGGCAAACAGAATACTATAGTTCCTAAGAGGGCTTTACAAGTATTCCTACAGTACAAATCTTCTGTACCCAGAGTTTGTCAGAGGGAGCAACCAGCACCAAAATGCTTGCTTACTATGGTGATCTGTGAGTTTACATGTAACAAAATACCTTTTCGTAGGCTTGAATACAGAAAAATAACAATCAATGCATATTGAATGTAACAAATGAATTTTACAATCATTTTTTTTCATAACCTTTAATTATATACAAAGAAGGCTATAACCCTTATTATTGACTTATCACCATAAGCAACTCAGATCTACTTAGTTGGCTCATTAGCCTTCCCATAAGGCAACCATCAGGGATGCCACGCTAAAAATACAATATGTCCAAAATATTGTTGCCAAAGCAATCTAAATTCCCTACTAATAAAGCCTAATAAGGATTACCACTGTGCAAATCTTCTATCCCCATGGTTTGTTCAGGTGAGCCACCAGCACCCTTACCTAGTGCAGTAATCTGTGAGATTCCATGTAATAAAGTGCCTGCCTTCGGTCATCTGTTTGCCTTAAACACATACCTTTTACAGTTAGCAAGAAAGGACTACTTGCTTTGTCATAGCTTTTCATTATGAACAGATCAAAAAGTAAGGAATCTGACATATAGGGCCTGGCGGGGGCAATCCACACGCCATCCTTGCTGCATAGACCCCTCCGCCATATTAACATGGCTGGGGGGTCCGCGGCAGACGGAAAGACCGTCCACCGCTTTTCCGCCCCGGTCACTTTGTGACCGGGGCGGACAAGGGTTTATATGGTGGCGGTGTCTATCAGACACGGCCAGCCATATTAGTATGGGCTTTTTCATACGCCTTTCGTGGCGGCAATGCCGCCACAGAAAGGCATGCGGAGTCTGATTTGGGGGCCTGATGCGGGCCCCCATGGACTCCGGGGGGTGGGGGGTGCACATGGGGGGCACCTATGGTACCCCCCAGCAGTTCCACCGCACGGTGCCTGCCATGCTGTGTATGGAAGTGCACAGCATGCCTTCCTGCCATCAGCACCGCCCGCCACAATGGTAGGAATGCTGGATGCGCCCGCCACTGTGGCAGGCGCATCCTAATGCTAGCCACGGGACCTCCGCCATTATGGCGGGCGGTCCCTTTCACAGCCTGTCATCCTAATGACCCCCTTAGATTCTCAGGAAATTAATAAGGCCTCTACCTTCTACCAATGACTAGACACTATATGCAACTCAGTCCTTACAGAGGTGCACAGAAGCTGGCAACCATCCAGCATACATTCATAAAATTACAAATATGTACAATATTATAGTTGGCAAAACATTATACAGTTCCTCTCAGTAGGGCCAAATAAAAATTATCACAGTGAAATGTGACTCCCAGGGCTTGTTAGCGTGGGCAGCCAATGTCAAAACACTTGTCTACTACATGCCTATTAGTAAGCTTTTGATATAGAGTAATAACAATCCACACCTAAATACCTATTGACCTTAACACATGCTTTTCGAAATAAATACATCAGGCCTTGCACATTCATTATAATATTTCATAATAAAAAGATCAGGGCTATATCCCTGATCATTGGTTTGCCACTATAACCAACTCAGTCCTGCACATGGGGTATACACTCAGAGGGACCAACATGTGGGTGGAGCCTAAACCCCTCAATCAGCCGGACCAGCATGTAGGTGGAACCTAAGTCCCTCTCTCTTTTGTTGATTGCATAAGGTCATGTGACAGTTGCCCTGTCAAACCAGACTTAAAATTCCACGTAGAGTAATGACTGCCCTCCTCCCATCTATGCTGCTGCTAGAGAAAAACATCTTAAACTATCTCGTTTTCTTGCATTACAATGCCATGTGTGGGCCTCTGAAAGTTCAAGTTCAGGGAGCTGGATACATAAATAAAATGATCACAGGGGCGTGGAGGGGAAGCAGAGGTACCACTCAACTTCTACACAATCAAAACGTATACGCCTGGCTTTCAAATGTAGGTAGAACCAAAGCCTCTCTCCTAATGTTTCTCACATAATTGTCTGGCGACAGCTGAGCTCCCAAACCAGACCATAAAAAAGCCATGCCTCAAAGCGCAGGGAGAAAACTTCCTTATGTGCAGGGATATTCCTCCCTGAATGTCTGGAACAATTCTTTTAGTTCCTGCTAATTGCCGCTAATGCTCCAAGGGGAACCCAAGGCAGGCAAAATGAATGTGAAAAGGGCGGGGCTAACAATGTTAATTGGCAGGTGCTCTGAGGTGGATGTCTGCCAGCTAAAGATTTCTAATAATACAGCAGACTGAGGCACTGGCATTATAAAGAAAGCAGACTCAGGCTCCATGCCAGTGTGGGCGGTGAAAAGCAATTTGTCTCCAATTGAAACTTGTCAGTGTTGTAGAACAAGGAGATTATTCTGAGACACAAATAAAAGAGATCTATCCAGAAGAAACAATCACATTCTCTGTGTAGTGGTATCCAAGTTTACTGATAAATCCTCTCTGTTTCTTCAGCACAAACATGCCCATCAATCTTTTTACTGTAACCAAAAGGAAGATCTAGTTAAGTTATAAACATTTAGAAATCTCACAGACAATACTGATGCTCTGCAAGAATACTGGCTACAAATTACCTTTATCTAAACATACATTCTGAGTGGAATAACTCCATTGACCAAACACAATAGGGCTATTTGCTTGAAAAATTTATCCATTCAACTAATTTTACATGTACTTTCAGGGGTTTATGCAGGAGAGGATAGGAGATGCAGACAGTGCCAGTTCACTAAAAAGGGCAAACATTCATCGCCATAGCAAAAACTGAAAGAAGTTATATTCAGAAAAGAGAAGTCCAAAACAGACATTTATCTTTGCTGGTTAAAGTGTTCCTGTCCGAATAGGCCATCAGACACATTTATATAGAAAATAAGGTATTTGTCCCCTGTTACAAGGGAAAAGGTGAACTGGAAAAACTCCAATTCCCAGATACCTTTGTAGTACCTTAACAGTCATTTCGGAAATAGGAACTCAAACCCATTAGGTAGTGGGAGGGTGTAGGAAATTACACAGTGGGAGAGAAAGGCTTACATTTTGATATGAGCTGTGTTGGAGTTCCAAAACAATTGTACAAACTAGGGCCAGATCAACAAAGTTTTTTGAGGTCGCAAACATTTTTTTATGTAGAAAGGCCTAATTTGTGATTCAGTAACATATGACCAAATCACAAATTGGGTTTGCCATTCTTTATTAGCAAGGGGCATGTTTAGGGTGTCCCTTCCTAATACCGAATAACAGTGGTATGTGTGAATGTAGGCGGTCACCCATTCACAAATAGGAGGAAGTCCCCAAGGGACTCATTTCCCCCTTGTGAATGTTTGGAAATACATTTTTTTAGAGCAGGCGGTTGTCCCACGGACCACTACCTACTCTTAAAAAATGTAAAAAAAACTTTTCATTTTTCTTTTCGAAGCGCATCTTGTTTCCTGTAAGGAAAACAAGCTGCATTTAAAAAGAAATTGCTTTATTGAAAAGTAATCACAGACATGGTGGTCTACTTACCCCAGCATGCCCCATCCTGTGATTTTTGTAATTCCCAATAAGTCACAAACTGAGACCTACCCATGAATTTTAATTAAGTAGGTTTATTTGTGACAAACTGGGAATTGCAAAATGTGTTAACTACACATTGCAATTACCAAATAGAAAATTGCAAAAAATCTCTATTTGGTAAACACAAACATTTACCTTAGTACATCTGGCCTTAGTGCCTAAATGCAAAAGCAGGAGTCTGGTCTGCGAGAATTAACCGATGAAAACAAATTTAAAACAAACAGGAATGTATCTTCTTTCCTGAAAAAGTCCCTAACTTTTTAGGTACTGCTTCTTAAACACCAGGCCACGAGTCCAAAAGGCTTTTTCCCACTACCAACCGGTACCACAGCCATGTGTCTTGCTCAACTGGTTTTACTGGTGCTTTCTGACAAACATAGCTATGTCTGTCATTTGAATTTTCTCATATTCTCAGTCTCAAGAAAGATGTGTGGTAAAAGGCAACACTCCTAGTCTGACTCTTGACCTCCCTTCTCTGGTGCTGTCAAATAGAGACCTGTTCCAGTGATCAACATATCCACATTTTGGTCTCAGCAATTTCTGGTAAAAACAGAGGCAACTCTGCTCAATCCTCTTTTAGGAAAATGCCACATTATTTCAGCACATCTATTTTCTTCAATTTATTTAATAGTTTTCAGGGATGAGTGATTGGAGCAAATCTTTATAAGGCACTAGTGATATCAGAATTCTCTAAATGAATCATATTAAAATTCCCAAACAATAGGCTCTTATCTTTCTAAACAGTATGGCCCAGGATCTGTGGCATACTATAAAACCTATCCCAGCTGACTTTATTCCATATATTGACACAGTGTGGAACATGGCCTTAACCAATATTTAATGGGAAGACAGGAGGCTAGCATTATGCTTAAACTTGTATTCGCTCCTTCTGATCAGCAACTCATTTAAATCTTCCAAAACAGAACTTAAAGGACATGTCAATATAACGTAGAACCCTCAGTCCCATACATACTCCTTGTCTTGCATATTCTTCCTCTTTTCTGCTTCTAGGCAGAAAAGTATAATTGATTATATCATTGTCTGTGGATTTAAATTAGTTTTGAAATTATTCATATATGTATTATTTATATATAGTGCAAGTATATTGTTTACAACACCCAATTTATGGGTAATACTGTTTATTTGTTGTTTGAATTTGAAAGGTTTTTACAGTTACATTTTTTAATAATATTCGAGAATGTTAATTTATATAGTAAATGGTTAAAATTTAAGCAGTTTTGTTAAACTCTTTGAACTAAACATATTTTTTTGAGAGGAAAGTGATATATCTGTCTGTACGAGAGTAAATTCAAAAGACACCATACAGATGCATTCTTGAGTGTTAGAGTGGTTTGAACTACATTGCGCTCTCGTATTGTTGACTTGCTGTAGTGAGAATGGTCACACGCTTAGCCGCGAGGACACTTCATCAGATGACAACCAGCATCCATTAATCGGGGGCATGATGAAGAGTCGCACGTGTTAGACTCCTATTTTTAATAGAAGTTGGGCATTTCACAAGCCCAAATACAGTCCAAATATACACGTCTGACATCGTGAGTCAGAGCGTATATATGTATAGGAAGTGGGGTATGTCTTGCAACATTTGGCCTTATTTTCTGAGAAATTAGGGATGTGAGGCTTGTTTCCATTGCAATGAAACACCTCGGTTGGCACGTGCAATGTTTTTCAAGCATTTCACTCTAAGAGCACAAAATAATAGATTAAAAAAAGGAAATAGAAAGAAAATGTAATAAAAGAAATATAAAATACTTCAGTATGACTGAGAAAAGTACTGAGGAGGTGAGCCAGGAGGGCATGGTTAGAAGATAATCAGTCAGAAATTACATGATGCAGTAAAAGACATTGTAAAATAGGTTTTAAGTAGGAAAATGGAACTTAGAGTAATCAATGGTAAGGAAGATTTTTCTATATCAGTTTAGGAAGATTTTAACTGAGGTCCAGGAGGTAAATGTATAGAAAAGAAGAAATATCTCTAATAAGAAAGGAGTCCAAAGCGGCTCAACATGAGTGGGTGTCCAAAGTGGCAAAAGGAAAAGTGAGTATAACACCAAAAGTGAATTTGAAAGGACTAAAGACAAATGATGGGTGAAACATCCAATATGGATGAATATATCCTGTATTTAGATTACGTAGATTGTTTGGAAGATACATTTGATGATAATAACAGAAATAAGTACAAGGAGATAACAAAAGTTTTTGATCCATTAGGAAAAAAATAATTTGACACAAGGAATATAAGGCATCTAAGGGGAAAGGATTGGTGGCCATTAGACCATGTGTCTAATTATATAAAGAATAGACTAAGGAGGTGTTGTAAAGTTTATTATTAGTAGTGATAAGTAGTGACTTATCACTAGTAATAAGGCCACAAACACAATAACAGGTTCAGTTAGGGTCTCAATAAATTATCCCCATGCTCAACCCATGGTAGCTGGCAATGAGCATGCAGGCTTAACCTAGTAGACAGACATGTAAAGCATTTAAAACATCAATAATCAAATAAGTGATACATAACAAACAATAAAAATCAAATTCCAATTCATAAACATAGATTATATTTGTCTGAACAAATAGAGACCAAAATGACAAACATTCAATATAGGGAACCGGAGATATGAACTTTTAAAGAATAAACACTTTCTTGTGCTTTAAAATCTATAGCGCCACTGTGAGACTTTTGCCTGCGCTTGACCAAGACAAAGTTTAAGTTTGAGGCCAACCATGATGAATCCCTGGTCAGATACACTAAGGCCTGGCCTCAGTCCAGATTTTACCATTGAATTTAGAAACTTTTCTGGAGGATTTTTTTCTCGACGTTGGGCGGCCACCTCGAGCAGGCCGATTTTGATTCAATGTCGTCATATTGTTTCTACGCGAGGCTTCTGTCAAATCTTTGAAGTCTGGAGCTTTGGAGCTTTCAGCAGAATGAACCTGAAATCCAGGCTGGGTCATGGTTGAAGGTAGCTGGCTTGACACGCGACACAGTGTCGCTTACCTTATGGAGCTTTTTGACAAAACTTTCTCAAACTTCTGGATCTACTTCCAGTAGGTTTGTTGAGGGTTCAAAGTGTCTCAAAGGTCTGGAATCTCCTAGATGGTCCTTAGGATCTCTGGACTACAATTCTCACAATGCATCTGGCCAAATCCTTAAATGTCCACTGGATGTGCTCCAGGATGGGGACTCTTGGTAGAGATGATGCAGGCAGGCTCTGTTAACCTGTAGCTTGCAAGGAGTCCACTCCTTAATCCTTCTTGAAGCAAGGCACAGTCCTTAGGGCTGTAGTACCGGATTGTGCAGCAGGTGCAGCCCTTCAGGGTGCACTCCTTTGGGTGCAGATCCAGATTCCAGCAGGGCAGTCCTTCTTCTCCTTGTAGTTTCAGATAGCAGGTCTGGGGAACTATGCAGCTCTCCCATATTTATTCACAGTTTCTGGCTGCTGTCAAGCAGGGGGGGCACCCCTGACCAATGGGATGTAGGGTGCCACCTAGGGGTATGACCACTTGGCCAAAGTGTGGCATATTCTTGTCCCAGAAAGCACCATTCTCTCAAAATCCAACATGGAGAAATCCTCTCCTTTGTGGTTAGATCTCGCTAAGTTTCACTAACACATCCCTTCCAAACCCCTGACTAATCTAATTACTGAAGCTCCTGTGTGGCTGGGGGTGCAGGATGTGGGGGTCAACCTGTGCTGGTCGTAAACTGTCATTCTTCGTTTGAAGACCAGTTTGACGGCCCCCACCCTCTTCCTGCATTTTGGCTTCTACAGCTAAAGTTCTCCACCAACAGGAAATTCATTGTCTGCTCAGCCTGTGCAAGGCTAGCCAATCAGGAGAGTTACTATAAATCTAACAGTGGCAAGTTGTTGGATTTATCTTAACTATTAGTTTTATACCTTATAGTATATTTTTAGATAGCTCCTGTCAATATTTATCCATAAATAAAATATTTCAATGTTAGCCTATGGAGCCATTCACTACAATGCGGAAAAAAGGAACTGGTAGTTTTTCCCTCACTAGGACTTACAACACATATTTTATGATCTCCCTGTTTATACTTACAAGGGACTTTACCCCTGCAACACTTAGGGGAGACTGCAGGGGTGACCTATATGTAAAAATCAGGTTGTTTGAGAAGTCCCTTTAAATCCAAAGTCGAATTTGCATTTACATTTAAGGTAAAGGCAGCCTGAAAGGCAGTGTTGCCTTTAAAATGACAGCAGGCACCACAGGAGTGCACACTTTAGTGCATTAAGTCCAATGGGCTTCTAAATCTACATGTCCTATTATATATTAGGGAATTACAGGTAAGCTGTCAGTACCAATTATATTTACACCTAATTTGCATATCCTTATAATCAGAGCACTGAAAGGTAAAATCCCTTAGTAAATATGTACAGACTTTTACAAGTCTAGACAAAGTGCATTTTTTAATACGCAGAGTATTTACTGGAAACAGTTTTTATGGGAAGGCTGGGAGGAGAGGGTACTCTTTCCGTCCCAAGGATCAAGGTATGAGAATAATTCAGTAAACCGAAGTTATGGAGGCCATAGGGGAAACTAAGGGGTCCCCAGTTTTCGTCCCCAGAGTAGAAGAGGAAGTAGAGGTCGGCCTGGTAGAGGACGAGGACAAAATACAATTAATTGAAAAGGTGAATATGAGGATGGTTTTTGGTTCTACACCTAAAAAGGTGGGACGAAGATTAAGGGTTTTCATGGGACACTGTGGGAATTTAATAAAGGATATGTGGATATTGGATATAGTACAAGGTTATCAAATAGAGTTCAATTCAGATCCACACCAAGTGACAGAGCCAAGTGTAGTGATGTTCCAGAAAGAGTATGAAAATATTGTACAAGAGTAAATTTTGCCAATGTAAAAAATGATGTACTAACAAAAGTATGAGAAAACCAGAAATGGTTTGCAAGTACACTTTTTCTGGTGGAGCAAAAAGACAAAGACTGGAGGACTGTGATACATTTGAGAAATCTAAATCAGTGTGTCACTTATTATCACTTCAAACTTGAAGGGATACACTTATTGAGGGACATGCTTCAGGACTTGAACTGGATGGTGAAAATGGATCACGAAGATGCCTATTTTACAATTTCAACTGCAAAGGAGAGTCAATGCTATTTGCAATTGAGATGGGAAAGGCACGTATACCAATTCCAAAGTCTCTCATTCTGGCTGTCACCAGCACCATGGTGTTACACAAAAGATCTAAGATCAGTAGTTGGTTTCCTAAGAGAAAGAGGAGTAAGAATGTTTATTTATTTAAGTGATATTTAGATAATGAATCAAAGTGGGGTGGAATTGAAGGACCAGTTGATATTGGTAATGAGTTTGTTAGGGACATTGGGGTTTATAATAAATATTGAGAAATCAATATTAGTTCCAACACAACAATTGGAATTTCTAGGATTTGTGGTAGACACAGTACAAGTCAGTTACAACTACCAGAGAAGAAGGTACAAAAGACAAGTTAGTAGGTAAGATTGTTGTCATAGAAGGAGAACGTGCAGTTCTGAAAGTTGGCACAAGTAAATGGTCTGTTATCTTCATTAATACAAGCTGTATTTCCAGGACCTCTGCATTACAGAGCCTTTCCGTGTTTAAAAACTTTAGTTCTGATGAAAGGTTTATGGTATGGAGACATGATACCTCTGAACAAAGACGTGAGAGAGGAGTTATTATAGTGGAAGGAAAATGTGGCAGCCTGGAACAGATGGGCAATTGTTTGGAACAAAACAAGATTTTGTTCTAGAATCAGATGCAAGCAATTCAGGATGAAGAGCTATATGCTCATGGCAAAAGTAAGGGGGCATTTGGAATGTGGTGGAGAAGGAGAAAGACATACATATTTTGGAGTTAAAAGCAGGTTTGTTTGCACTACAAAGTTTCAAGAAAGAATTGAAGGGAAATTCTTTCTTATTAAGATGGAAAACAAATTGCAGTGACATACACAAACAAATTTGAAGGAAGCAGATGAAAGAGATTATCAAATTTAGTGAAAGAAATGTGGGACGTTTGCTTAGAACAGAGGATAGAATAGAAAGCTGAGGATTTATCAGGGATAACCAATGTGATAGCAGGTTGGAATTCAAGAAATCTAATGGATTACAGCAACTGGAAGTTAACGGAGAATTAGTTTTTTAAAAACTCAGGAAATATTCAGCCCATTTGAGGTGGAACTTTTTGCTTCCTGGTTGACTTTTCATTTGCCTCATTAGATCAGCTGGAGACCAGATCCAGAAGCAATAGCAGTAGATGCATTTTGGAGGAACTGGAGGAAGTTGAAAGGGTATGCATTTCTTCTCTCCTCTATGATTCAGATAGTTTTAGTGCAGGAGAAGAATAAGAGATGACAAATAGAACTAGTAATACCTTTTTGGAAAACACAGGCATGATTTCCAACTATTATGTAGATTGCCATAGAAATCCAATATTTGAAGTTCATTCTTGGGTCTTTTAGAAGGAATAGCGAAGGAAGAACATACTTTGGTGGAATTGGGTTTACTCAACCTTCCGTTATGGAGGATATCAAGTGTTCAGGTTGATTCACTGGTCTTTTGGGAACAACAGCTGCAAACTTACTCAATGAGTCATGGGCACCAGGAAAAAGGAAACGATATAAAAGTGCATGCAAGTATGGTTACTTTGGTGCATGGAGAGGGATTTGGCTCCAATGGAGGTGGACACATTAGAAATGGGTAATTTCTTAGCAGAATTATTTGAGAAAGGATTGTAATATAGAACAGTAAGTTGTTATAGATCAGCGATTGCAACAGGAAAATTATTAAAACAAGGATTGTCAGTGGGTAGAAGTCAATTGATATGCATGGTAGCGAAGGGGATACGGTTAAAGGGACCACCTAGACCAAAATATCAATCAATCAATCAATCAATCAGAGTACTTGTAAAGCACGCTATTTACCCGTGAGGGTCCCCAGGCGTTGAGGGGAGAGGGTACTGCTACTGCTCGAAGAGCCAGGTCTTGGGAAGTCTTCTGAAGGCGAGCAGGTCCTGGGTCTGCCGTATGTGGGTGTGGAGGGTGTTCCAGGTCTTGGCGGTGAGGTAGGAGAACGATCTGCCGCCGGAGGTCATTCGTTGGATGCGGGGGACCGCGGCGAGGGCGAGGCTGGCAGAGCGGAGCGGACGGGTGGGGGTGTGGAAGCTGAGTCTGCTGTTCAGGTAGGCTAGTCTGGCGTTGTGGAGTGCTTTGTGTGCGTGGGTGAGGAGCTTGAAGGTGATCCTCTTGTCGACGGGGAGCCAGTGTAGGTCTCTCAGGTGGGGGTGATGTGGCTACGGCGGGGGACTTTGACGATCAGTCGGGCGGAGGCGTTTTGGATACGTTGTAGTCATCGTAGGTGTTTGGCTGGGATGCCTGCGTAGAGTGCGTTGCCTTATTCCAGTCTGCTGCTGACGAGGGCCTGTGTCACCGTTCTTCTTGTTTCGGTCGGGATCCACTTGTAGATCCTGCTGAGCATTCGGAGGGTGTTGTAGCAGGAGGAGGAGACGGCGTTGACCTGCTTAGACATGGAGAGGGAGGAGTCGAGGATGAATCCTAGATTGCGTGCATGGTCAGTGGGTGTTGGTGCAGTACCCAGTGTGGTCGACCACCAGGAGTCGTCCCAGGCTGAGGGAGTGGTTCCGAGGATGAGGACCTCCGTCTTGTCCGAGTTCAGCCTCAGACAGCTGCTCCTCATTCAGTCGGCGACAGCCTTCATTCCCTCGTGGAGGGAATATCACACTTCATTGAAAGTTGACTTGGAATTAAAGTTATTTGAGAGAAGGCCAAGCAATAAATACTTAGAAGTGAGAGAATTAACATGGAAGTTAGCAACATCATTGTGTTTAATGTCTTTTAGTAGGGTTTCAGATCTAAGGGCGCTAGAATTGTCAAATACATTTTTTCAACCAGATAGAGCAATTTTCTTAATTTGGAAAAGAACTACGATTATGTATGGCTTGGTATTTTACCTAAGTTTTGAAAATTCTCCAAATTTGTGTCTAGTTAGATTTATAAAAGAATATGAAAGTAGAAAGATGGATAAAAGATGTGCTGGAGTGGATCAATTGTTGATCTCATCCATAAAACCATTTTGAGCTGTTACAAATGCAACAACTGCAAGATGGGTAAAGGCTGTAATAAAGGAAGCAGTTGTAGATTTGGCAAAATTCATGGCACATTCTGTCAAGGATGCCATGGCAAGTAAGGTTTTTATGATCAGAACACGTTTGGAAGATATTTTGAAGTCAGCAGACTGAAGGTATGCTCTCAAGTTCCGACTGTATGTGCTTTGACTATTCAAACTGGTAAAAATAGATTATCCTATATTCATATATTTAAATTTCCAGTAAGGCAATATTATATGGTGAAGGAAAATAGACTAACAGCATGGAAAGTTAAATGTCACAGGCTGACTGCAACTCATATTGTGCCATCCAATGGGCTGACAATGAAAAACATAGCTCCGGGCTTGCATGTGTAAACCCGCTGCTGCTGCTTTTAAACCTGCCGGTGAACCTGTCAGAATAACCTCATTAGGTAGGAAAGAACCCCACTTTAAAATGTTGTCACCCCTAAGTAGGCTTCATAGCCCACAAGGCAGGCGGTCTAATATTTATAAGTGAAACATGTAAGAATCTCATGTTGCCATGCTCCTACAATGACTAGCCCGAAAAGCTATTTTCTCTGTGAAGGGCTGTAACTGATGTGATGACAAATTATTGATTTGCAACTAAAATACTATTTTTGCTAGCTCTGGTTTTGAATGAGTTAAAAAAAAGTATCCAGCCTGTGTTGTAATATTCATTAAAAGTATATTTCAATGGTGACATTGGATTTTTGATAAATATACAGGAAAACTAACTTTGTAAAAGTTAGACTTTGCCCACCTGGAGTTCGAGTAGGCTATTTAATTAGCATTAGCCTGCATCAGCTGCATGTGTCAGCGCTATCCCCTTAGTGAGGTGTGAAAACTGCTCCCAGAGCAGAAACAGTGTCTAAGGCCTTTTGGTAGGAAGACCTTCATGTGAAGTATGTGAAGTACTCGTACCAGCTCAGGAAGGGCAGTTGTGGAGGTTTCGGTAACTTCATTAGGTTGAAAGGGAACAGGGTGAGGACAAGCACATTCAAAGTTCACTTTTGTGTAAAAGTGTGTGGTGCTTCCTGATCAAACAGTCCCACAAACATCTGGGTCTGCCTTTAGTGATGGGATGTCCTATGACAGTGTTTCCCAAACTGGGGTCCGTGGACCCCCAGGGGTCCGTGACACACTCCCAGGGGGTCCGCAGGCAGCAGTTCTAAAAGCACTGCAAAGTTCCTTGTAGAATTAGCAGTTTTCGAGCAACAATAAAAGTGTCAAGATAACACCAGTGATTAATGTACCTGCTGGAGAGCGATGAGAGTTTTGTCCAGTGGCAGGTTTGACTTACTCTAATCTAGCACAGAGGGTTAATATGCCTGCTGCAAAGAACGTGTACCATGCATTTTAAAAAACAGTATTTTATGTGCATAGGTCAGTGGGTTACTGCTTTTGTTACACTGCAGCTCATGAAAGACAATCATAATCTAGCACAGTGACCTATAAATGGCCATCAAAGAGCTGCTTACACACTGCATGGTACAAGTTAGTATGTTATGTTTTTTCCCAGTCTTTAATTATCCTGATACTGTTAAATGAGTTTATTTGGGTGGAAATACATTTTTATTGTTAGTCAATGCTAACCACTGTGTTATGTTCTGAGTCCTGAGTTCGTGCTTTTCCAGACCAAGCACTCTTTAAAAATGGCTACCAGTATGAATGATATGTGAATCCTACGCCTTGTAGTCCCCTTCACCTTATGTAACATTTTACTTACACTGATTTACAAGTATGATTCATTGTCTACATATGTGTGTGATGTAAAGTGCTCTAACAGCCTACAATGGTATGAGAGATGCTATAAAACAAATGAAATACATGTGACAGGTGTGCTATGGAGAAATGCGAGGCACTGTTGAAGGGTGATAATAAGGGTATCATTGAAGAACCCCAACAAAGATTGTTGTATCCTGGTGCATAGTAAGATCATCATTTACTATTCTTTAAAAGCTAATACAATTCAATACATGTTGGACCTGGCCCTTTTTGGCAGGTTCACCCCGAAACATTTTGCTTTTTCCTAGCCTGTTTCTGGAACCTGGTGTTGGTGATTTTAGGCCTTTGCGCACTTTTTCACTGTGGTACAGTGTAAAGTGCGTGAGCTCTCTGTGTATGTGTGGTGAGTGACCTGCCCTCCCATAGGAATGCATGGGGAATATGTGTGACCATGGTAGTTCCTGATGTGTGGGGAGTGCAGGGTCGAGTTTGGTATGTGCGAACTCGTGAGATTGAATGCTGCATAATGATGTATGCGGCATGAATGTGTCTAGTGTAGAAGTGCCACTTCTAGACATGGGTGTGCGTGTGTAGTGAGTCTGCTGGCACGTGATTGGCTGGCGCCTGGCTCCAGGAGTGTGCCTGGGCCTGCTTGTGGATTGACTGTCTGGTTTGAGGGTGACAGGGGCTGGGGAGCCCCCAGGAGGTTGTCTGAGTCAGCCCTTGGTTGAATGACTTCATCTGCAACTAGAGTGGTGGGAGGAGATAGCACCTGGGAGTGAATAGGGCTGTGCCTGCCTGCCACAATGCTGGCTCCACCTCCTGCTGGGCAGCTGTCGCCTCTGCCCCTCACACTGAAAGGAGTTCCCTATAACCAGCTGTAGCTGGTTCTCACACTGCCTGCACCCTTTAGACAAAGGATTTTGCTGTATAAAAAGAGGCTGTGTCCCCTTCCAAAATGTTCTTGTTTCTGACTTGAATCCTGCCAGGGGCGTACTGCTGCTTGGGATCAGGGGAAGGCTTGCCTCCCTGGGCCCAGCCCAGCCCCTGGATACCTGATGGACCCTGTGCTGGGACCCCCCTGCTTTGCCTGGGGGGATTGGAGGACTTTTCTTTGCTGATGGGCTGGTTTCTCCAACTCTTGGTTCCAGGACTTTGCTGCATCCCCTGAAGAACTTTGCTGGAACCTTATCTGTCCTTCTAGCGCTTGGGAGCACTGTTTTTCCTGTCCTAGCGCTGGGAGCGCTGCATATGCCTTTATAGCACTTGGGAGCGCTTTATTTTTAACTTTCTGGCAGAGCGCTGTGGTTATCCCGTGTGGGAAGCGCTCCTGCCCTTTGTGTGCCGAGTGCGCAGGTGCCACCCTGCGTCTTGATCGATTTTGGTTTATCCTTGTGGACGGGTGCCACCCAGTTTATTGAATTATTTAGCGAGTGCCTACCTCGCTTTGTTATTGATTTAAGAGAGGGAGCCCACCCCTCGGTAGAGTCCTCGCCTGCCCGCCTGCCTGAGAAGGGCCGCCGCGCTGCCCGCGGCGACCAGAAAGCTCTAGGGGTCAGGACCGGAAGTCCCGCCCTCGCAGGAGCAGCCCGAGGAGAGAGAAGTGCGGCCGGAGATAGCGCGGGGCTCCTGTGAGGAGAGGGGAGCCCCACACCGAAAGCAGAGTCCAGGCTGCAGCACCGGAGAGTCCCGAAGAGCGGGAGCTCTCCTCCCCCCAGCCGCTGCAATGCCCCGGTGTGTCCCGTGTTGGCTAAGGTCCCCGGTGCTGCTTAGAAGAGAGGGGGCGTCGGGGCACATTGCCGGTGCCCAACCCCCCTCAGTGGTGTTAGCGTGGGCTCTGGGGGCATTTTTCTGTGAGCTCGAGTCCCCAGAGGGGGGACTCCAATCAGAGGGGCGCATTGGTTTTGAGCCCACGAGGGCCCCGGGGCAGTGTGCTGTTTTCGAGTCCCCAGAGGGGGGACTCCCACAGAAGGGCGCCACAAGTTGTCTTGGAGAGCCCACGAGGGGCTCAGGCGCCACAATTAACTTTTAGAGCCCAAGAGGCTCCTGGCCCACATTTGTTGCGAGAGCCCACGAGAGGCTCAAGGGGCATAATTGAGTGGGAGCCGGAGAGGCTCCCAGGCGCATTTCTTTGCTTGGAGCCCAGAGAGGCTCAGGGGCGACCAGTTGTGCAGAGCCTGCGTGGCTCCCACGTGGCCCCATCATTATTTCCCAGCTGCCCAGCAATTAGTGGGCAGCTGCCACGTTTAGGCCCCTGACATTGGGACACAGGGCGTCCTAGCCCCAACAAGGCCAGTTGGCCTAGGGACTGCCACAGGTGGTGGCTTATGTAAGTTTTTGCGCAATTGTGTGGTTTTATTGCACCTCTGAATGTTTTTAGGCATCATGTGTTTTTGCGCTATTGAGTTGTGTCCTGGCACCTCTGAATGTTTTTATGCATCATGTGTCTTCCTTGTTCTGGCACCTCTGAATGTTTTTGATGCATTATGTGCCTTGTTCTCACACCGCTGAATGTATTTTTATGCATCATGTGTTTTCTTTCCTTACACCTCTGAATGTTTTAGGCATCATGTGTTTTCCTTCCCTGCACCTCTGAATGTGTTTTAATGCATCATGTGTAATGTGTTCTTGCTTATACCCCTAAATGTATTTTATTCTTAGGTGGTTGTTCTTTCCAGTACAGGTGCTCCTAGTGAGGTCCTGGTCCCCTGTGTGACATTCTCCTAAGGTGGTTAGGGTTGCGTAGGTGGTACTTACCTGTTACCAGTAGTTACTGGTTGTGTGCTATACTTGCTAATTAGTGCTACAGTGATTTTATATCCTATATTCTATGTTCTAAAAGTGCTATTTCTACTAAGTGCTGATTCTGACAGTGGCCCATAAGGCCCTGTCTTGTACATAATCCCTTGTGAATATTGCCCGTGCCAGTTGGCACAATGCACATGTGTGATTGCTATCTGATGTGTTTTGACAATACAAAAGTTATTTTTATATAACCTTGTGTGGAGTTCCTTTTGTGGTGTGCCTAGGATGTTGTTGCTGTTGTGTGCGTGCGCAAATTCTTTACACATTGCCTCCGGGATAAGCCTGTCTGCTCGTGCCAAGCTACGAAGCGGGTGAGCAGGGGTTATCTTGGCGTGTGACTCCCTTGCCCTGACTAGAATGGGGGTTTCTGCCTGGCTTTGGCGTCAGCCTTAGCCTACCAGAAATAGCCAGTTCTAACAATACATAATGGCAAATGTGTTGTAGAATGCACCATTGCATCCCATATGTTCTTGGGGGGAGAGCCTCCCAAAGCCCCCAGGCTCAGTCACCGCACTTGGTGTGCACTGTATGGGGACTGGTCTGAAAACATTTGCCAGCGCTGCTTTGGGTTTTCTCTCTGGCCCTGGCAGGAGCCTTGTACTGCGAAATAAAACTAACCATTTAAAATTTAATCACGGAGATGCAGCACCAACCTTCCCATTAAAATGTTCTGTTTTTTGCAAACTCTTTCAATATAAAATACTAAAATCCTTAGTAATTTGAGTATTTGTTTTGTGTGCATGTGTTTTTTTTTCTTCGAATTACTCTTTTATTGTTTGAAAATTAAATCATACAAATTGCTGGGGGTCCCCGATTTTCAGTGGTGAGTCAACGGGGGTCCTCAGGAGTCAAAAGTTTGGGAACCACTGTCCTATGAGATTCCAGAAGACAGTGAAAGTTAGTGGTGATGGCCTGGTGGGAACCAGAGTGGAGCCTTGTCATGGAGGTCATAGAATTGTTGGTCCATGGTTGTCTCTGAGGTAAGACGAATACCTAACAAACAACATACAGTTCACTCAGCACTCGTATCACACAGTTTATAATAAAATGGTCCATACATAAGAATCAGACAAAACCAACAAGACTCCTTCCCTGTCACATTTGGGCTCACCACGACCCGACAGGTCAACACCGTCACCTCCAGCTGCTTCAACACCCTCCACATCCTCTGCAGGACCTTCAAGTGGATCCCCCCTGAGACAAGGAAGACAGTCACCCACGCACTCATCACCAGCAGCCTGTTCTATGGAAACGCACTCTACACAGGCATCAACAAGTCCCTACTACGCAAACTCCAGACAATACATAACACCGCTGCCAGACTAGTCCTCGGCATCCCCCGACACAAACACATCAGTCAACACCAACGAAGACTCCACTGGCTCCCCGTGGAGAAAAGAGTCACTTTCAAAATCCTCACTCAAGACTACAAATGCCTACACAACAACAGACCCAAATACCTCAACAACAGAATCAACTTCTCGTTCCCAAAAAAAACCTCAGATCTTCCAACCTCACACTGGCCGAAACACCGGGCATCCACAGAGCCAGAGCAGGCGGAAGATCCTTCTCTCACATTGCAGCCAAGACCTGGAACGAGCTACCGGCAGACCTCAGACACGCCCCCCTGAACACAGTCAGGAAGACCCTCAAGACCTGGCTCTTTGGCGAAACAGATCTGCGGCCCCCAGCGCCTTCAGACCCTCACGGGTGAGTAGTGCGCTCACAATTCCCTGATTGATTGATTGAGTAACATAGCAGTACCTTAGGTGAGATGTCTTGATAGACCTTATAAGTCCCTACGTATGTAATCATGTTAATATGTTAATATATGTTGCATGCCGTGGCATATATTAACACACTCCTTTTGTATGAGTATCTATAATTAGCATAAAACTGAATTAGGCCTTAGAAGGAAACGTAAAAATAAGTGTATTTGTTTAACATGAGTTCTTGCTTTACTCGTATCTGATTATAATAATTCTTTATTTTTGAGTAAATCATATTACATGATTCAGTAACAAGTGAACATAACATTATGCTGCAACCAAAATAGAGAGTTACTTAAACTAATTCTCGAGAAATGTGTAATTAGTAATGCATTTAGTTTATATTCTCCTCATTTTCATTGTCGCTGAGTTATTCATTATGACGTGAAACTAGATACATATTTGATTATTATTAGATTCCCATATCAAAGTTCGTACATATTTGATTATTATTAGATTCCCATATCAAAGTTTGTGCAATAATTTGAGGGGCTTTAGGGTAAGAATCATCTGATGTGTGTTGAATATCTAACACACTAATAATCCTATGCAGTGCTTAATATGAGCAGGTGGCTGCTGGTGGTGCCCACCGGCAAACATTTTTGGGGATCGGCATTTATTTTTCTTCATCACACATTTCCTGAGAGCAAGACAAGGAAAAATAAACAAAAGGAAAAAAAGGAGTAGGAGCAAGTTGGAAACCCACAACTAAAGGAGAAAGCAGGGAGTGGTATGTTGTGAATTAAACAGGCATGATGTGGACAAATGACCGCGCAACCTTGGCTTTTGCCCACTGGCATTTAATAGAACAGGCTATAGTCTTTTAAGCAGATCTTTGGCACCGGCACTCATTCTTTTACAAGTTTAGGATGGACTCTATCAGTTTAGCACCAAGGAACGTTGGGAAAGATCTGTCCAGGCTATGTGCACAATTCTTGGGGTTAAGGAAATCTACCTGGTGCGAACCCTCAAAAGATGGGAAGAGATACACAGGATGGTGTCACCCTGAGTGGCGAGAGTAGACAATCTCTTTGCCTTGCTCAGGAGAACAGTGTACACTATGGTCACAGTCCCTGGCCAGTTGCTGTGCCCTAAGACCCTTGACCCAATCTTTAATCTACGCTCCAGAATATGATCTGTAGTGACAGTACGATTAACAGCTCCTGTCAATTGAGTCTACTAGGTGTCAAATGCTAAGGTCACCACATCTGTGGTACTATTCCCTCCACATTTAACAGCTTGGAGTTTAGTGCTCCCCCCTTGAGCTAAATAGTCCACAGGTGTCCCCAGCATTCTTCGTTGAAGACCACGGAGGTAACTCCTGACACCCCCTAGCGTCGGAAAACTCTCCTGCCCCTAAACTGTCAGCTAAAAGACATATCCAAGGCCTCCCATGTGCATAGTGATCTCAATGTGGGGGCTATCTCCTCAAACTACTAGCATCCTTCTTCTATCCTCATCTCTATCATGGAAGGGTCATACTATGAGGCTAGTTCTCCTGTTTAGGACCTGTACTCCAAGGATTAAGACTTGGAGGCAGTCAAGAACTATGAGGGTTAACATGCAGTTCAAACACCTATAGGTCATGCATTTCCTGTCGCCAAATGAGACTTTATTGTTTTTCTCATGCAACTTATTACATATATTTTCCAACAGTGATCTGATCTGTCCTTCTCTACGAAACACATGCATTCAATTCATAATGGTATGTTTGCACAATATATCCTGGTGGCCGGAGAGTCCGGATTGGTCATGATCTGATAAAAGCACGCATTCCAGGAGAGCAGCACGGACTTTCCTGGAATGTGTTAATTTATCAAACCAAGACTAATACATGCTAATTCCTTGCTTTGTTTATGTTACCCTGCCTCTGCTTGACTGGGGTGTTTTGTTTATTACAATCTTTGATGGAGACAGAGGAAAATGTCTTCTGAGACGTGCTTGGTCTGCAGCATTTTAGGGCACGTCTACTTTTTTGATTGGTAGAATATTACAATGTGTTTTGCAAATAAAGAATTTGAACATGCAGAAATGTAGGCAACATAGGTGTATGAAATCTGTTTTTCAGAATTGTGGTAACGTTTGCTAACATTTTCATAATTAGGATTTAAGACACACTAGAGCACTCATTACGAAGGAAGTCGGAAAGCATACGATCTGCGGATTCCTTTCCGAGCCTCATCGCTGTTTCAGTTTTGACCGCTGCATGACAATGCAGGTGGTCGAAACTCAAACTGGCCGATCATTTTGGAGACTGGTACGTGATCCCCATGGATGGCGTTTCCGCCGTAGGGATTACAATGTATTTTTCCGACAGACTTTGGGGGGCCAATCAGGGCCTCCTTCATCCTGTAGCCTCTGGTTGGGGGCTGAGGGGGCACCAGTGGTGCCCCCCTGTTAGTCCCTGCACCGTATGGCAGGTACCTTGTTCTGTCACATTGTAATCGCAGTGGTGGGACAACCGACCAGAGGTCAGTCGGCACGAGACCACAATGGTGTTGGGCTAGGCGGACATAAGTCCGCCCAACATCGTTATCAGGACCTACGTGTTGTTTGAATTTCTATTACATTTTTCAGCTGTTGTTCGCAAATATTTTTAAGTCGTGCGTTGCATGTGTTGTAAATGTAAATGTAGGGGGCACTTTTATAGCGCGTCTATCACTCCACGGAGTATCTTGGCGCTCAAAACCAGATGGCACGGTTTAAGGAAAAGATTGACCAATGGAGACGCCTACACTTTACACCAATGCTATGCAGGCCGCATCTGTAAGAGAAAACACCCAGGTCTTTAGAGCTTTCCTAAACTGAGTTTCGTGGGACAGTGACCTGAGGTGTGGTGGGAGCTTATTCCAGGCTCTAGCTCCCAAGACAAAAAGAGATTTTCCTCCTTTGGTGGCCAATCTAAATCTGGGGATGGTTAACAGATTCTGATTAGCAGACCTCAAGCAACGGGTGGGATGGTATCGTTTAAAGCCGTTACACAAGTATTTAGGCCCTTGCTGTTGAAAGGCTCTAAATGCGATCAGCAAGATCTTAAATAAGATCCTTTTGGCAACTGACAACCAATGCAGCGCTTTAAGCGCAGCTGACGCAGATGATTTACGGGGCCAACGTAGCACCAGCCGGGCAGCAGCATGTTGGACCATCTGTAGCCTATGGAGTACGGACTTATTGACTCCAGCATAAAGGCTATTACAGTAATCCAGCCTCGAACTTATTAGGGTAACTGCGACTGATTTCCTGGCCGATAGAGGAAAAAGATCAAAAAACTTCCTCAGAGATTTAATTGTGTGAAAACACATACCGGCTACGGCCACCGCTTGCTGTTTAAAGCACAGTTGGTCGTCAAATTTAATGCCCAGGTTTCGAGCAGATGAGATGGTATCAGGGGGGGCTTCAGCATCATCCGGCCACCAGTTTTTCGGGGAAAACAGATTTTGATTTCCAAAAGGCAAGATCTCCGTCTTGCCAGAATTGCATTTAAGATGATTCTCAGTCATACATTTAAATGTAGCTGTTAGGCAATTCTTCAGGTTTTCCTCCGCCCCAAGCAGTTCCCCATCCAGTACCAGGATGAGCTGAGTGTCATCTGCATATGATATTGTACTGATGTTAAATGATGCAATTAGCTCTATCAGGGGTACCATATATAGATTAAAAAGAACAGGGCTTAACCTCGAGCCTTGAGGGACCCCAAAGCTGATGTCCTTAGCTTCTGACTGGAATTTGCCCAGGACTGTAATTTGGCGCCTGCTGTTCAGGAAGTTCCTAAGCCAACCCAAGACCGTCCCTCCTATTCCTGCGGCCACCAACCGGTCCACTAAGATGTTATGTGAAACCGTGTCGAAGGCTGCCGACAGATCTAATAAAATCAAGACAGCCTTCTTACCCTGGTCTATGGCCATTCGTAGGGTCTCTGCCGTGAACAGCAGGGCAGACTCGGTGGAGTGTTTCGACCGGAACCCAGACTGGTTGGGATGTAAGATGTTATTCTCCTCCAAATAGCTCGTAAGTTGGCTATTAACGAACTTTTCCACCAGTTTGAACACCACGGGGAGCAGGGATATAGGTCGCATATTGGAGAGGATCGTTGGGTCGGCTAGGGCCTTTTTATGGAGGGGCTTAACTGCTGCACGTTTCCATTCAGTGGGGATTACTGCTGTGGCTAGCGATGAATTTATGATGTTATTAATAATAGGATTGACCACCTCCACCGACACCTGCAGAACCAAAGGTGGACATGGATCAAAAGGAGATCCAGATTTACTAGCCAGAATGGCTTTAGAAGTCTCCTCAAGGGGGACAGGTGTAAAAGACTCAAAGCACGAAGTCCTCCTGACTGTCTCGACTCCCTCAGCCCGCTCTAAGCTGCATGGAGAGAAAGACGGCAGTGGAAAAGTCTTCACAATGTCAACAATCTTGTTGTCGAAATAGTCGGCAATCAAGTTACAGAGGTCCTGAGAGGGGGGAATCTCTTGTGACAGGGCCGATGGGTTGGTGAAATCCTTTACTATTTTAAAGATTTCTTTTTGTCCAGAGCCCACTGTAGATATGGCCTGTAGGTAGTGGGCTTTCTTAGCTAGTTTAATCCCAGCATGATAGTGCCTTCTTGCTGATTTATAGATATTACAAGCAGCCCCCTCGTATTTCCTACGCCATCTCCATTCGAGTGCTCTCACTTCTCCCAGCCCTAACTTCAGGGCCAGCGAGAACCACGGGGCATTCCTTTTGCCCTTGATGGCTACTGGATTTTTCATACCGGCTGGTCCTAATAGATCACCGGCCAAACCTATCCAGTCACAGAATTTCTGATTATCTGTTATAGTATCGCCTGCTAGTACGGGCGTACCTTCTTTTAGCATTCCTATCAGGTCTGGTCTGCTGGGAAATTTCTTCCAGTTCAGTTTATGCGTGTTATTACGTATTTCATTATTCATGATAGCAGCGGGAACCTTATTATTTGATACAATATCAAAAGGAATGAAGAAGTGGTCAGACCAGATTTGAGGACGCGGCTGCCTGACCATTAACCTAGTTGAGTTGGAGCAAATACAGTCCAGCGGATGTCCGGCTACATGGGTCGGCTCTCGGTTTCGGAGAGTAAGACCAAGAATGTCAAAAAGAACCGATAATAATGCTTTTCTTGAAATAAACTGTCACTTTGTAATTTGATACGTGACGTGGTCACATGTTCAATGTTAGCCAATGACTGTATAACTATTTAGCAAGGAGTAAAAAAAGTTACTTATTTAAAAATAAGCTATATATGATTTTTGACGCTTGTAAACATCATGGTTTAAAGAAATATATATATATCTATGATAATTTGGCACAAACTATAAATGTTAAAGCCCTGTTGCCTTTGCAGAGTCCAAATGTGCAATACTCTCATTCTAGTGATGTTGCTGTTGAGGTGACTCAGCTGGCATTCATTGTAAACATGGCATATCCTAAGTCGGATACAGAAAGAAATTATATCATAATGGAATATTTTAACCTATCTAATCGTCAGAGACATTTTAAGACATGAGTAAAGTGGCAAATTGTTCATCCCCCCACCCTTTCGAGGGCTCCCCCAGGAAAGGAAAGTTTCTATTTATCTAACTTACCTCTGTCTATTTGTCCATTTCCACATCTCAACCTCTCTTCTATGCCAACCTTTCCCTCTGCGTCTCTCTTGTGTTTCCCAGTGGCATCTTAAGTATTTTTTGGGGCCCTAGAAATACATCATTCAACTGTTTTTGTGTGAACCCCATTTCTGTAAAAATCTTTGGCATCATGGGAGTTTTACTTAGCAGAAAAGGGGCAGTAAAATTACTAAATATGTATTGCCCAGAGCCCCGTAAAGTCCTTAAGATGACACTGCTAATCACTGGAGTCACCCCACAGTTGTTCCATCTACAGAGTGTGTCAGGATTTAGAACGTCATCAACAGGCTCATTAGATAAAGCCCTCATACTCTCCCATTATGTACTGGTTTAAAAAATCAACAGACGTGTCAGTGGACCCACCCTGTCACTGAATCTAGAAGCCTAGGTGGTGGCTCTGTGTATCTGAGGCCAATGGTAATACACCTCCTCCTATCTCCTGTTCTCCCTCAAGGATTTCATGAGTACTCTTCTATGCATTAGCCATGGAAACAAAACCCAACTTCTATCTAGGGCCATCATGTTCGAAATGTATATTCTGGGTGCAAAGCCTGCAATGCCTAAAAACAAACGGTTTGTGACAGCAAAATATCTTTTTCGAATCACAAATGCCTTGTTATGATTCGGGGAATTCTTTCCAATGAATAGAAGGGCTTTTGAGACCATGTCCGAATTGCAGGCAGGAGGGGGCATGAAAAGAGCATCCTTCTCTTGTTTGCAATTCGAAGGGGAATGTGTCAGTCGTTTGCAATAGTTGCAAACCATTTATCAGTTTCTGACACTTCAAAAGGATAGTGTCTGAGTCGCAAAGGGTGAGCTATCCCAGTTAGAAATCTTGCCTTTGGGGAATCATGGCAATAATCTTGGGAGAGCGGGCTGGTCCCGATGTCTTCCCAAATGGGAAACTCTTTTTTAAAGCAGCGCCACTCTCTTTAATGGCCGTGGGCTGCTTTTTTTTATGTTTAGAGAGCTTTATTGAATAAAAATATACAACGTAAAACATCATTACAGAAGTAATTGACACCAAAGAAACATGAGGCATCTGATAAACAAAAACAATTGAAATACAAACCCCAATGAAGGGGTAAATACTATACCAATAAACAAAGCTTTTGTGGGTATTTTTCATAGGGGGATGAGGAAAAAGAAAAAGGGGGGAGGAAGGGAAAACATGGCAACATAGAATACAAAATCAAAACCTATAGTTGTCAAATAACAATAAGAAAAAGGGAAGAACCATAAAACCGTTCAAGGAGTGTGTCTGGAGAGGTAATCAGTTAAAGGTAACCATAACAAATCTCTTTTGATTAATAAAGGTACAGTTGTAGCATAAGCACGATCAAGTCTGTGGTGATGACATAGCAAATTCCACCAAGCATTATAAGCAAGTTTTGAAGTATCTTTCCAATTGGTAGTAATTAACTGAAATGAA
Organism: Lissotriton helveticus; assembly: GCF_964261635.1. Classification (NCBI taxonomy): domain Eukaryota; kingdom Metazoa; phylum Chordata; class Amphibia; order Caudata; family Salamandridae; genus Lissotriton; species Lissotriton helveticus. Next base: position 290,414,372 of record NC_136069.1, on the reverse strand, counting down.
ATTGTTATGAAAAGGTCAATAAATTAACGCACATTATATTGAACATTCCATATGGGAGACAACCCGCCCAAAAAAATATGTACAATCTCAAAGGGAACATGTTATGTTACGTTATAAACTGTTTTGTAACGCGCTCAATTACTACCGGAGTATCCTGGCGTGGTATACCGCTGGGGAACCCGTCCTGGCTTTCCCTGTGGGATGGTCCCTACTGGGAGTCCCCAAGGTAAAGCCAGGCATCCCCGGCGTTGATGGGGCCGTTGTGGAGATTAGGCAAGCTAATGCCCAGAGTTGCCGAGTGGGACCCCTGGTTAGAGTAGGCACCGAGGCGAGAATTATCAAGTCCGCTGACCCTCGTCCACGACCCTGCCGCGTTGGGAATCGAACCCTGGTCCCAGGCCAACTACTGCTTCCGGGTCTGCCGCCTCTAACCAGTTAGCCACACCACTCCACAGTAGACCAAATACGTGACCAAAGAGCTTTGACCCTTGGGCAGTGAAAAACATATGGAGAAGGTCACTATTGTCACATGGGCAGGACCAACACTTTTTGGAGTCCAATAATTTAAATTTATACAGGTCAGGAGGTGTAAAAAAAGCCTATTATAAAAGAAATAAGAAGTCTGTGTGGTACTAGCCGAGCGAGAGACTGTATGTATTTTGGACCAAATAGAATCCCAGACTTGTAGAGAAAAATCTTGGGCTAGATCCAATTCCCACAGAAGTTCTATTTTAGATTTAAGCCTCTCAATAGGGGAATGTGACAATAGCGTATAAATAGCCGAAGCTCTAAATGGGATATTAAAGTCTGGCGGGGAAAAAAGGGGAAGTGCAACAGAAGAAGAGGGCATGTTCTGAAGAATAATAGAAGATAGGGTGTGTGTAAGTAATAGGAAATGGGTGGAATGTGTGTTAGAGAGACTAAAAGAATCGCGTAGATCCTGGAAAGTTCTTAAAGAGTTATCTCTGAGCAAGTGGTCATAAGTAATAATTCCTTTATCAATCCATTCTTTCCAGAAAAGCGCTCTGCTGTTGATCTTGAGGAATTTATTATGCCAAATCGGAGTAAGCATGTGAAGGATGGAAGAAGAGAGAAAAGAGCGAAAAAGTGAAAGTGTTAATGCCTTAGAATGAAATAAATCTTTTAGGAGGTTGAGAGAAGCGGGTAGCTGTAAGGAATGAGAAGGGAGCAAGTTGTGCCAGTTCTATAGAGCTCCAGGCCGTTAAAGGAGAAGAAGATGAATCCATAAGGAAAGGCCAAATCTGTTTAAGTGTGAAGGCTGAGTGAAAACGGGAGATATTAGGAAAGTTAACACCGCCTAAGTTCTTGGGTTGTTGAAGACAAAAAAGGGAGACCTTAGCTTTGAGATTATGCCATAAAAATTTCGTTAAGAGGCGATTAATGGATTTGAAAAAGTAGTGGGAAAGGGAGATAGGAAGCATAGAAAGATAAAAATTAACAATAGGGAGTAACATCATTTTAATAGTCGACAATCGGGCCCCACCAGGAGAGAAAAAGGGGGGACCAACGTTCTATAAGTGAAGAGATTTTCTTAATGATTAATTTTGATGGTCTCTCTGATGGTATTAGCGTAAAGAATACCCAAACATTTGATAAATCCAGGATTCCATTCAAATAAAAAAAATAAAAAAACACTTTCCCTCAAACATGTGGGAAAGGCAAAACTTGTTACGGGGAAGGACTTCGGATTAATCAATATTCAGTTTATAGACGGATACCAATGAATAATCATGGAGTAAGGAGAAAAGTGCAGGTAATGAAACAATGGGATTGAAAATGTAAAGTAAAACATCATCCGCGTAAGCAGTACATTGGATTTCAACATCCCTGTAGACAAATCCAGAATAAGAGGAAGAATTTCTTATTTTTTCCAAAAAAGGTTCAAAAGCAAGAATAAAGAGGAGAGGGGAAAGAGGGCATCCTTGCCTGGTTCCTCTATGGAGGGAAAAGTAATCTGCCATGGGCTGCTTTCAAACTAATGCATATGCAGAGATAAATATCCCTTGCATGACTCTAGTACTGCACCATACCCATTCACATCCCATATTGTGAAGGGCAATAATACATCAGGGCCTAGATCCCTAAATAATCAGAATGTGGGTTCCCTAAAGTCTCTATATAGATAATAAAAAGCAAATAAAGCATCTCAAGCATTTAATCTGATCACCTACAAACTGTTAGTTTGTTACTCCCTAGCACACGTTCTCCGGAGAATAGCCTTGAAAAAGTCGGGGGTTACATTCCCCAGAACGACGAAACACGTGTCGGCTGTGACATCTCCATCAATAAAGAACAACAAAACCCTGAACAAAAGGATTTAGAAATTTATTTTATGCTGTATGAATTGAACTGTGAAAACACTTGTATTTAACAACTATTTACAATACTAAACGTGTGCTAGGGAGTAACAAACTTTTGTGGCATCGCCTGACTGGAAGAGGGAAAGTGGTTCTCTTCTCCTTTTAGCACCGTTATCAATTATTGCTCAAGTATATATAAGGAAAGTGCACATCTCCCAGTGGCGCCTTTAACCTAGTACAAACTACCACTATTCCAGAAACCAAACCTAAAAACTGTTAGTCTGCATCCAACGAACTATAGAGCAAACCTTTATTCTGTTCCCATGGAAAAGCACCACTTTAAATTTGTGTAATATTAAAATATAATAATGCTCCTGAATTCATTACACTTTACAATAGTTGTACTTTAATGTCTACATATGACTGAACGTTACCATGCAAAACATGATGGTAATATTCCATTTTTTGAAGATAACTTTCAAAAGTAAATGTACTTATCTTCATGCAGTGCTTACTTTTAGAATGTGAAATTGTCTCCTCGCTGTATGTCTAAAGAAGAAATTGAAACATTGAACAGATGGACTATTTAACCTCTTCTTTTTAAAAAATCAATGCATCTGTATTTACCAATAGTGCTTCATATAATTAAATTAAACATAGTTTTGCTTTACCATACATATATTGGCCAAACACGGTGTGGGGTTGGGTGCCAGCAGGACCTGGACTGCCGCTAGGCCCCGTGCCCAACCCCACACGAGCACCCTATCCCTCCCCACGCAGGACATGGTGTTCACTCAACCCCCGCAGGAGTGTACTCTGTGATTTAATGATATAGTTGTTGTTTATTTAATTAAGGCATACCTAATGACTTTGTCAAAGGGTCAAAGGCTCAGAACACCACAAAATTACAAAGTGGGCCTTTTGGCTTTATCAAGGTTTTTTTTGTCAAATAGACATCAATACTTGTAATCAAATTTATATTTCATAATTTCCATCATTGAGTTGTAACTGTCTTAATTTTTTAAAATAAGCTTTATTAGTATAAATCAACATGACCCTGAGTCTTTCTTATAATATTTTTCAGGTCTCAACGCGCAGCCATAGAACCATCCTCAAGGGGTCCCTGCACTCCAGCTTAACAGCATACAGCCTCAGAACATAGTGCTTTAAATAATATTGTAAACACTCCTAGGATCATGGATTGAATGACCTAGTAGACTTAATGTTTTTCTAATATTTTTGCCTGATGGCTGCTGCTCTCTCTGCAGCCCCCACAACTTTAAAAATGGTTGGTGGTGCTCTTGCCCCTTCTAGGAGCACCAGCACACTCCAAAATATAAAAGTAAGAAGCTGTCAGAGGTCATTATGTAGTACTCCTTCTCTGGAGCAGTAAATAGTAAATAGACAGCTCCTGCTGCTCATTTATTGTTCCTTTTTTACATTTTTCTTTGTGGGTGCCCAATTGGGGGACTCACATTTTTTTTAAAGTTGGGTATCGTTGGGGTTTCCTACAGCCCCCTGGACAATACCGGCTCCTCACCAACACCCACACATTTCTGCACTTTTAAGTGGGCAGCTTGTTGCCCACCGAGGCACCCACATTACATTGAAAATAGCTCCCTTCATGGCCTGTCCCAGCTCCTCAGCCACCTTTCTTTTTAAGTGGTGCCTCGGTGTACACCCGGGGAACCCACAATATGTCCATAGTCTTGGGTCACAGGGGGAGCCCCTAGTCCCTGCATCCCCATCCGGTTACCCAGCCAGCACCATACTTGGTGCTTACTGGAGTTGGCTCTGTAACTTTACTCCCACCTGGGTGAGAGAAACGTTTTATCTGCTCCCAACCAGGCAGGATCAAAGTTGTGTTTCATGCCTGGGAGAGTGTGCATAGTTTGTGCATTCTCTCAGCCAGGGAACTGCAATGTCCAGGGAATTGGGTCCCCAGGACAACGCCTCACTAGGCTCCGGGGCATAGGGTCTCTGGATTCCGATGCCCCCAACCTCCAAAATCAACTGACCTGAGAAATGGGGTCCCCAGGGCTCTACGGTGGCTCAGGGATGGAGCCACAGCCGCTCTCCCCTTTATTCTAGTTCCACTCCTTCCCCAAAAATATGTGTGCCTTCCCTCCTGAGCCCTGCCCCACAGCAGGACTTTTTTAACTAAAAGTTGGAAGAGCACCATTTAATTTTATTGGAGCCACTGATCTGCTGTTTTTGGCCCCAGGAAGTCCCTCTAGGACCTCCTCACCAAGCCTAGGTGGGCAGGTTATCCCTTCCCCCTATATGTTTTTTTAGAATTTTTCCTAAGCCAGGGGATTGAGTCCCTGAGCCCTAAGATGTCTGACGCCACATCTTTGTTGATGTGATGGCAGTCAATCAGATGCTATCTTGAGATCTGCTGACTCCATGGATCCTCCGTTCCATGAAATATACAAAGGTTTTTAACCTTAAGGTTTTCAAAAACTACTGAACGGATTCACTCCAAATCACATAAATGCATGCTTTCAGGACCACCCCTATCCATCTTTCTGCCAAATTTGGTATAATTCCATTCAGCAGTATTTTTCATTTCGCTGTTCAGTTTTCCTCACTTTTTTCGACCCTTACTTGAAGATCTTGCACGTTTTTTTTTTTGGGAGAAATAAATGTTGGAACGTTCTGTGAAACCCTTTCTGACTCCATATCAGTCAGTGCAGAAGCAGCATCTTGTGGAGCCAATTGCCCTTGATCTATAGTGTTGGCATGCCCAAATGCGGCAAGAAAGTGATGACCACAGTATTGGCGTTGCTGCCCTGGCCAGTGCTGGAGTTGCGGGCCCTGCAGTATTTCCGGTTTGTAGAACACGTTCTAGTCATTCCTATATCTGCCAATTCTATAGACCTGTCTAAATGGAGAATGGTAACCTGTAGAATTAATGCAATTAAATGAATGTGCCTAAGTGTGGGAGTGCATCCAGATGCTATCATTTGAGCAGTACTGCTATGCTGAAACAAATGAGATCACATCATTGTGATTACATTCCATGCTCTATCCATGCAGTAGACTGATGTCATTGCTGCAAACACTTTTGTTGAAGCACATTGTTCTGGCACTTCAAGCCTGATTGTGATTTGTTAAAACACTCAGGGGACTGGGGAAGTGGCTACTTATAGCCTGGTAAATATCATTAGTCCGGGATGAACATGTCTAGGTGTGTTAAATGCCTCCTACTGAGAGAATGACCACGTACGACATTGACAGGTCTACTAAACCTTAAAAAATTAAACAAATCATTAGGTATAGGAGACAGAATATCGGCTATATTAACTTTTAATGTCATGTAAAGAAATTACAATTTTCAATAATTGAAAAACGTGAAACATGATCTTGCTGCCTGCACCTTATGATTCCAAGTTAATGGAAGACAATGTCATTGATAAATGAATGCACACATTGAGCAATTTGATCGGATGTTACACGCAGGTCTTCATTTTACATAAAAATGTGAAGAATATCGAATGCATTATCTATTTAATGCGTGTTAATTCCTCGGCAGATTTCCAAATTGTTATCATTTGCGATTGCTCGCTTTTCTGCTACAGAAAATAAATATAAAAATATGTTTCATATATCAGAAATTTTATATCCCTGCTCAAATTTAATTATTTAATTTAAGCAGCGTTAGCAGTATACATTGTGCACGTTTCTTTTGTCTAACAATTGGAATCAAGAGGACATTAAAATGTGTTATTTGACTAAGGCCGACCGAACTACATTGAGTTAACATCATGCCTGGCAGAGAAGATAGATTCTATTTTTATTTCCTCTCACCTCAGCAAAAGCCATTAAAATCTCCAAGGAGATCTGTCTCTTAGACAACCCGACCAGCATATACCAGAGCCGAATAAAGCACTGTTGTCTGTTTTGGACAGTTTGTTTCTCTGATGCCTCTGTGATGTGCAATAAGAAAGCACACTGAGGTCATGGTACTATGTAAAATGACAGCACACAGAAGTTTCTGTAAAATACAAGTATGCAGAAAACAGAGGTTTGAAGAATGTACTATAGTGGACACCATCCACCGCTGCAACACGATACATCGTAAGACACAACACCACGGCAGACCACAACTCCACATTACAACACACCAAACCACGCCCTCAACATAGCACCCCATATCATACTTGATATCATGAATGTATTGCAGCACACCAACCATAATGTTGCTCCACGCACTACCATTCAGACCACGCAACACCACATAATATACATCCATCACTTGCTACAACATAACACATCACCAATATCAATAGCACAGCATACACCACCACAGCACAGCATATACCTCACCATGCCAGCCCACTCCTCCTCTCACCAACCAACTCCAAACAATCATCCTACTATATGACCACACCAAACAAACTCACACATTTAGTAGAACAGCAACATTGCTGCTCAACCCATCTCACCACTTCATAGCAAACATTTTCGCAACCTATCATAAAACACCACGAGTTACCACATTTGGCACTTACTGTGCTGCGTTCTGTATTGTTGTTGAGTATTGTTTTTGTGCAGGAAGGTGCCCCTTCCTACATAAAACCAATCCTGCCTACAACGCAGGCACCTTTGCACCATGGCAGTAGGGTGCCTGCGCTGTGCTAGGAGCCAAAAGGATTCCAATGCAAGGGAAGGACAGGAATGCGCTGTATAATGTTAATATAGTGCATTCCTGCCTTTGCCCTTTCACTCAGCGAAGCAAGGTGGCTTGCTGTGCTGCATTGTGTTGTGCTGCATGAAAGTTTGATAAATCTGCCCCTAGGTGTAGTGAGACAGAGTAGTTAAAAACTTACTCAGGGGATTTGCTGTCTGATAGAAATGTAATGGCCTATTCACAAAAGTACATTTGCAACTGAGTAAGTCTACATTTATACGTTTACCTTTACACTTTGTAGTAAATGTACTCATTTTGTCTGTCCCCCATTTCTGAGTGTAAATGTGCTACTAAGAGTAGGCTAATTGCCATGATGGCGTATGCTGATTCGGCCCAGGCTAATCCTTTACGAATCTCATGACCTCAGCCTCAAATGTCGGCAGGCACCTCAAGGAGTGCATTGCCATAGTCCTGCAGTCTGGACCACACCAGCATGACCTCACTGAGGACGACCGCCGAGGACCCATACTTGCTGATGGCAGCTGGGCCTCATTGAGCTACGAGAGGGCCGGGCCGTAATCTCATGCTCGTTGCAGGCCCCCGACTCGGGTTGATACGCGGAGAATGAGTGGGGCAGGAAAATGCTGATGAGTGTAATGTCGTGACTTGTGACGACACCGGTACGTCGTGACGTAAGGGTCATGTGACCCAGAGTTAATAAAAGTCAGGGGACGTGCTCACGTCGGCCAGTTGGCGACGGAGGCGAACCCCATGAGGTCAACCAGTAATTAAGTCTCCTGTAGGTATTATAGTTTAAGGCCCCAGCCCCTACATAGGTGTGCCCTGCAAGTGTCGGCGCTGCCCTTTGCGCCCAACACAACATTTGGCGACGAGAGTGGGCGTGCCCTCACAACCCGGTAAGGCGGCCGCGAGCATGTCGTGCTGCTTGCGGCGCTCGTGCCCCGATCACCGACTTTCTTGCCCTGGCACCTGGTGACCCGTGTGTCGCTTCCGGCTGGTGTGACTGCTGGGGCCCGGCGCGGCCGTCAAGGCGAGGCTGCCGCTGTTTCCCCCCACCTGGAGGAGCCACCTACCGCAAAGCCCGTTGCCGCAGCTAGGTGCGGTTGGTGCGTGGTGCCACCCACGTGGTGTCCCGGCGTCCGGCGCTTCCCCGCCCGCTCGGTGGGAGAGTGCGTTTGCAGGAAGCTGCAGGCAGGCAGCGCATCACTCCTGACGAGCGTGTGCGTTGTGCACTCTGGACCCCCTGTCAGCGGGGATAACACCGCGCAACAGAGAGGCCAGAAGCCTCAGAGCAGGACTCTGCACCGGCATCGAGAAAGGCCTCGCATCAAGCCCCGCCCCATCTGAGCCTCAGCCCGACTGCAGTACAAGCACCTTAGGGAACTGCCACGTGGATACTAACAATTCCACTCAGTCAAACACCCTACAGGCATGAAAGGGAGTGCATAGGCATTGAAGAGGCGGCAAATGCTAGGGAGCGATGCCACGGAGAGGGGATAGACACACAAACCACAGGCAAAGGAGTTGCCCTGAGTGCTAATAAGCACACGTGCTCTCGGTAAGGGCGTCCCGGGGCTGCATGAACTGGCTTTGTGCGCGAGCCCTGCCACGGAGAGGTCTCCCAAGTGCTCAGGAGAGGGGGTGGAGAGCCAATCACAGGCTACAATCACTGTTTGCACCTGCTAAACTCCAGCAAAGACACAGTCAAGAGGTCTTAATCGTGAGGCATGTAGCAAATTCCACCCATAGAGCCCTTCATTGTAGAAGGATCTCCATCCTCTCTTGCGCCCAAATGGAAAGATTGGGTAGACCGTCTTCAAATATTCTTCGAAGCCACTAAAGTACACAAAGATCAGAAAAGAGCAATGCTATTGCACCTGGGAGGAAAAGATATACACAACATTTCCAAAACACTCATAGAAGCCACGCCGAAAAACCACCACACACTAATCAATGCGCTCAATGGGCATTTCGAGCTGATGGCCAACCAGGACTATGAGAGATTCATATTTAGACAGGCGCGACAACTTCCAGAGGAATCCTTGGACACACACCATGCACGGCTGAAGAATCTGGCCTCAACGTGCGGGTTTCAGGACGAGACGGAAGAGATAAGGGGTGAAGTGATCCAGGGGTGTGCCTCAACCAAACTTCGAGAACGCATCCTCGAGGAGTCTGGCAAACCTCTCGCCGAGATCCTGACCCTGGGGCGCACCAAGGAGCTGTCCAAAGCCCGCGCAGTTCATATGGAGGCCGCCCTCCAAGCCCCTGTGAAGACGGAACCGGTTAACGCTGTAACCACTAAGCCCGCGACGAGATGGAACAAGAAAGGATCCCGCAATGCTGCCGCGGGGATGGCTAAAGCGTGTGCATACTGTGGTGGATCGCCACACCAGCCAGCGGACTGTCCTGCCAAAGGGAAAAGGTGCTCTGGGTGTGGACGATTTAATCACTTCGAGAAAGTATGCAGGGCCAAGAAATACCATAAGCCACGACAGATGGTCAACGCGATGCCCGAGGGTGATAAAACGCCAAGTGACATGGACAATGATGAGGAGGAAGCGCGGGTAGTTCATAAGGTGCACATGATTGGCACCACCACCCACAAAGTGCGACGCCTGCCCCAGTGCAACATCCGGGTAGGGGATCAAGAATTCATGCCGGTAGATGATACCGGGGCTACCATCAACATTATGGCCGCCGCCCTCCATCGAACATTGCGACCCGCACCCCTGCTACAGCCATCAGCCATCACGGTGTTTGCGTATGGTCAGGACATCCCTCTGAAGATGCTGGGACGTTTCAAAACATCAGTGACTCACGGAGAACGGACCGTCCACACCAATATATATGTCACCGGAGACGGCCAAGGCATGCTTCTGGGGTGTCGGGCCGCAGAAGACCTGGGGGGTGTAGTGACATTTGCCTTCAGCGTGCATCATGAGTCTATACAACATCTACTCGAGGAATTCTCTGAAGTATTCGAGGGCATCAGAAGGTTCAAGGGAAAAGAAGTCCATCTACATGTTGCCCCCACGGTTCAACCCGTCGCTCTACAGCATTGAAGAATAGCATTCCACCTATGGCCACAGGTCAAGCAGGAACTGAAGAAACTGGAGGCCACTGGGATCATTGAGAAGATCACTGGTCCCACGCAGTGGGTATCCCCCATTGTGGTCACCCGGAAACCAAAGCAGCCTGGCGCGGTACGCATCTGTGTTGATATGCGCCTACCCAATGCCGCAATCAAACGCGAGCACTATATTACCCCAACAATTGATGATCTCATCGTAGAAATGGCCGGAGCCTGCTGGTTCTCCAAACTCGACTTACGATCTGGATACCACCAACTGGTCCTTGATGAGGCGTCACGAAACATCAAAACATTTTCAACTCATGTGGGGTTACGACGATACATTCGCTTAAGTTTCGGAGTATCCAGCGCCGCGGAGGTGTTCCAGAATGTCATACAAGAATTAATCATGGACATCCCAGGGGTAATTAATGTAAGTGACGACATCATGGTCCACGCCAAATCGTTACCTGAACACAATGCCTGCCTCACGCAAGTACTGCGATGGCAGCGAGATGCTGGTCTTACGTTGCATAGAGAAAATGCAAATTCCTAAAGAAGAAGCTCCAATTTTTCAGTTACACCTTCTCCATGGAGGAAGTTAACCCGGATCCCGAAAAGGTGCGGGACATCAAGAATGCTGTTGCCCCTGCCAGCATGACAGAAGTTTGTAGCTTCCTAGGTATGATAAACTACTGCGGAAGATTTATCAAAGACCTTACCACCCTCACACTGCCGCTACGAGAGCTGACCAAGGATTCTGTTCCGTGGAAGTGGGGTCCGACTCAAGAGAAGGCATTCAAGGACATTAAAAACGCCCTCTTGGAAGCAACAACACTGGGGAGGAAGACTGGGCCCCTGTGGCGTTAGCAAGCAGGTCCCTCACAGAGACTGAGCAGCGTTATTCTCAAATAGAGAAAGAGGCTATTGCCATCCATTGGGGATGTCGCCACTTCCACTTATACGTATATGGAAAGCTGTTTGTGGTCACGACAGATCACAAGCCTCTCGTGGCCTTATTTGCAGGGACATCCACGAAGCCTCCGCCAAGAATCGAAAAGTGGATGCTACAACTCCAAGGCTATAATTGTCGAGTGGAGTACCAAGCCAGATCCCGCAATCCGGTGGACTATTTGTCCCGACATCCCCGAGCAGCCACTGACAAAGAGATGGAGGACGCTGCTGACACTGAAGAATATGTTAAATGCATCACAGCCCGGTCCTGTCCAATTCCCCTGTCCATGCAGGATCTGTCCGAAGCCACCGCCAGAGATGAGTGTCTCCAAAGAGCCAAGCGGATCTTGAAACATGGAAACTCGCATAAGGCCAAAGAAGAATGGAACATTCTGACAATTCCTTCTCAAAGGATCATGGAAAGTTTACACCATGTGAAGGATGAATTCACTGAAGGCTCTACAGGTTGCTTGTTAAGAGGGCATCGTTTGGTCATCCTCAAGCGTTAATGGAACGATGCGTACAATTAGCCCATGTGGGGCATCAAGGCATGGTAAAAACAAAGTCACGACTCCACACCAAGGTGTGGTTTCCCCTCATGGAGGAACTGATAGAGAATGTGGTTCGATTGTGTCCGGCATGTCAAGTCACCGGAGACCTGCCTCATCCTGCTCCAATCATCACAGAGCCTAGGCCGTAATCACCGTGGTCCTGTGTCAGCATGGACTTTGGCAGCCTGCCCGATGGCCGTCACACACTGGTGGCAATTGATGACTATTCCAAATATCCGGAGGTGGAAATTGTAGTGTCTCCCAATGCTGCTGAGGTAATACCTAAGATAGAGAAAATGATGGCCACCCATGGATTGATACAAGAGTTCCGCGCTGACAATTGGCCCCCATTTCAGGGACAAGAGTTGGCCGCCTACCTCACAGCCCTGGGCATACGACACCGCCGAATCACACCACGCTGGCCTCAAGCCAACGGTGAGGTGGAACGATTCATGAGGACACTCAACAAGGTTATTCAAATCGCCCATGACAAAAAACAATCCATCGAGCTGGCTATCTTTACCTTCCTTCACAGCTACCGGCAGACACCCCATACCACCACCGGGGCAGCTCCTGCTCACTTGCTGATGGGTCGGGTAGTCACTGATTCCATACCTCATCATCCTCGATGGCAGTCAGAGGACCCTGATGACCCTCGGATAAATGCTCGAGGGAGAAAGGCTTATGCCCAAGTAAGCCACCGAAGGATTGCGCAGGCGAACCGGATCAAAGAAGGGGACTTATTATTGCTACGAAATCATTGTCATGCTGGAAAATTCCCACTCCCAAATGAAAAGGCGCCCTGGACTGTGGTGAACATTAAAGGAACCAGAATCATTGTCACTAGAGGACGGGAGACCGTGACCCGCAACGTGTCTCATTTCAAAAAGTTTCACCCGGAACTGCTGGCATCCCCTTCCGCCACATCAGGAATTGAGGACAGTGGCCGTGAGTCCATGGAACATGCTCCTGCGGAAGATGCGTGTAGCCCTGGCGACCTGGATGACTCCTGGGTTGGTGACACTTGTGGCTCGAAGAGTGCCAGATCTTCGGCTCTGCCTGAAGATCGCCGCTGTGAGGTAGTTCTGGAGACTGACGCCATTCCTTCCTCTGGTCGAGGTCAGTCTCAATACCAGCTGCAGAGAAATCCTGAACCGTCGTCTAGACTGCAGGGCTATATAACGTAAGACTGTTCTATATATATCATGGTTTCTGCTGAAAAACTGTGCCCTGGGCGGGTTTAAGTTGCACTATGAAAAGTGTTGATTGGTTGCCAATGAAGTTTCTCTTGTTGTGTTGTTTTGATCCTTGTTGGGGAGGAATGTAATGTTGTGACTTGTGACGACACCGTCACGTCGCGACGTAAGGGTCATGTGACCCAGAGTTAATAAAAGTCAGGGGACGTGCTCACGTTGAATATCTATGTGGCCCCACTTGCCAGGTTAGTAGGATCTTTCGAGCTGGAAGTGCTGTCATACGATGACGACACCCAAATCATGGACTCCCTCTCCCAATCGGTGAGTGTCTCCGCACTTAACTTCAGGAACTGCATGGAGGCAGTCTCTCAGTGGATGATCCGGACCTTCCTGAAGTTAAACGGAGAGAAAACCGAAGTTCTTATATTCGGGGGCAATGAGGAAATTTGGTCACGTGACTGGTGGCCTCCGCCCCTTGGAGCGTGCCCTCTGCCTACTCAATCCACCCGGGACCTGGGTGTGCTGATAGACTCCACGCTCTCCTTTGATCTTCAGGTCAGTAGGACGGTTTCCACCTGCTGTGGTGTCATCAGGATTCTGAGAAAGATCGCACACTACCTCTCCCCAGAAGCCCAAAAACAGGTCACTGTGGCTCTTGTCTCTTCGAGACTAGACTATTGTAATGCGCTTTGTTTAGGCATCAATAAAAAGCTCACTCAGCGCCTACAGATAGTGCAGAACGCGGCCTCTAGGTTTGTTCTTGACGCCCCTAGATTCTCCTCAGCCTCTCTCGCCAGGAATAACTTGCACTGGCTACCTATCCAGGCTAGGATCTCTTTTAAGACCGTATGCCTCACCCATGGGGCTCTGTATGGCGCAAGCTCAGAAGGCATAAGGTCCCTTCTTTCTACTTACTCCCCTAGCAGAGCCCTTCGCTCTTCCAATAAAAACCTTCTGTCTGTCCCTCGGGCCTTTAAAGCCAGGTAGGGAGGGAGGGCCTTCTCCTCCCTTGCCCCTAGGATGTGGAATACTCTTCCCCCTGAACTCAAAGGACAACCATCCATCCTGCTTTTTCATAAAGCACTAAAATATTGCTCTTTACAGAGGCCTATCTGTAATCCTGTTATCGGTCCATATCACAAGCAGTACCATCATTTAGGCGCCTTGATGCCCTTGGGCTAAGTTGCGCGTTACAAGATGTCATTCATTCATTCATTCATTCATTCACGTCGGCTAGTTGGCGACGGAGGCGAACCCCATGAGGTCAACCACTAATTAAGTCTCCTGTGGTTATTATAGTTTAAAGCCCCAGCCCCTACATCAGTGTGCCCTGCGAGTGTCGGTGCTGCCCATTGCGCCCGACACAACAATGAATACCCCTGAAGCCGCGACAGACACTGTGAGGAGCTATAGTAGCCTAGGGGGTAGGCAGTGGTGGGGCTGAGCAGGGAAACTAGCTGACTTGGAGCTGCCACAATCAGGGCACCAGGGCGCTACTGGCCTGGGCATGCTCCCCACTTTTCCCACCCCATCCCGCTTGAATTGACAGCAACTGGTGGGCATCATGGCCTTCTTCAGCTATTGGACTGCAAACAGTACCCAACCCTGGGGCCCACATCAGCACTCAATATCGCGTCATTCAGCACCACTTGTAGTGGGATCCCTTGCAAGGCAATCAATGGAACGGGGCAAGTTTTTATGAGTGAGGGGGCAGCCTGGAGGGGAGAGACTCGAGCCCCTTGTGGGAGTCAGACTTGGCAGTGCCTTGATGTCAGACCAGTATACTTTTGCCACGGGGCCCCAACCTGATGACAGCACCCTGGCGGAGAGTAATCCAGTGTGTTACAAACCTATAGATCCCTCACTCCCCAAGAAGGGCCACATGGTCAAGAGGTGTGGAAACTATAGAAAGAGCTACAGGTCCTGGGCCAAATCGCTGATAGACACTGAGGCAGCCCACTGGCTCTGTCAAAAGACGAACCCCTGTTTGCAGCAGATGCTGGCTGCGGTGAACGTAGCCCCCTTATAGACTGGCCCATGGGCCCATGATGGACGTGATTGACTGTTTTGAAATGACGGATCCCTGGTGCCGCCCTATTCTGAGAAACTCACAAATCACAGCCATCAGTGCAGTACTCTTCACATTCTGCCCTGGGTGTTTCTTTTCCCAGCTTGTGCTTGTGGCAACTGCAGACACAGAAGGCCTTACGGCAATCTCTGTGCCCATCACTGGGGACACTCCCCCTATGGGTTAAACAAAGGCCAGAGCCAAGCTCCGGTTGAGAAGGAATCCAAACAAGATCCGGTGTTACCGCAGGAGGCCCAGCAGCTGTTATCGTCCTTGCTACAGTCTCATCTAGACCGAATTTAGGGGCCATCGTAGACACCAAGGCCACCTTTCAACGTGAAATTGGCAGTGCATCGGCTAGGATAGGGCTCTTGCATGCTGATCACCAGAAACTCACTGATAAGTTGAAAATCACTGAAGGGAGGCTGGACGAGCTGCAACCTGAACATCAAAGCTGAAATTACAGGTGGTAGATTTACCGGATAGAGTGTGAGTACAGTACCATGGATGCTGAAGGTTGCAGCAGGAGCAAAAATACCAGAACAGTTGAACGGAAGCTGTAAACATGGTAAACTCTTGGAAGGGTGGCCCAAGCAGAAGTAGCCCGACACAGCTGTCTCCCTTCTTTATACAGGAAAGCTCTCATTGAGTACCTGCCCTAACAGCTGTCCCAGAACTCCCACCAAGGCCCGTTGTGCCCAAGCTGTGAGAAACTGGCCTGGTCTATGATGTCCACTAATGTAAGTGGACACCTTGCACCAGTCCAGACAACCCTTATGGTGATTTACGAGGTCTTAGACAACCTTAGAAAGCTCTCTAAGTGGTAACTGTGGAGAGCAGCCTTCAGGCTTAGTCCAGAAGGAGTGTAAAGCAGCTTATTTGACCAGAATGCAATTTTATAGTATAGATTAAGTGAAAAAGAGTCTCACAAGGTATTTCTAAAAATATGTATTTATTGTATAATAATACTCTCTAGCACGTTTAGCTATCTCCTACCTGTAGAGAAACACAATGCACACAATACTTTGCACAGAAATACAGTAAATAGCACAGAATACATAGTGGGCTCCCAGGGTCAAGACAATTTCAAGAGGACGTAGCAGTGCTGGGGACCCAAGGAGCCTCCCAAGGTGAGTGACTAGGAACCCCATGGAGAGCATGTGCTGTGTGGGATCACGACCGCGTGCTCCATACAACTCTACATGTAAGTTGCGGTTGGAATTTGAAGGATTAAGGCCCCCTTCCCAGTGGACCCTGGGGAAACCCAGTGTAAGACAAGGTTGGAGAGCCAACCCACCTGTAGATACCCTAGCACCCGGGTTACCTACACCAGGGAAGCTGGGTGCAAAGGTGTGAAGTGGTGTCGGAAACCGCCATCGAACGAAATGGAGGACTTCTGGAAAGTACCGTTGCTGACAAAGGGAAAAGTGTCCTTTGGAATCCAAAGGTGGATTCTAGTTGAGCGGTACCTTCAAGCAGAGGGGACAGAGTCAATGTCACTCAGGAGTGATCATTAGATCTGGAAGACGAATGCCCACTGTTGGTCTTAGCCTTGTTGGCTAAAGTTCACTTTTAGCTTTTCCCCTAGACCGTTTTCCTGACAGAGAGTTGTGAAGTTAGATGTTGTGGGCACTTGCCACTGTTAATCAGTGTGCAAGTACAGATATATCCTGTATAAATTGTAGTGGTGATTGGTTGTCTCTCATTTGGTATGTTTGCCTTACTAGCAAGATCCCTAAGTGATGTGCACTGTGTGTGCCAGAGCTAGTACTAAAGAAATGCGCAGAGAGGGAACATAGGTCTTCAGTGTAGGGCCTGCGTGCATTATTCAGGCCTTACTTTCCCTTTTGCATACACATGGGGTACCCCTGTAGGACGTCCTGGGTAACCCCAAGGCAGGGTGCAGTTTAGGTAAAAGGCAGGATCTGTGCCAGGGAGGGTGCTAGGCCCTGACAGTGGAAAAGACTCCATTTCATTTTCCCTGGTAAAAGGCCATCCTGCCCATAGGACAGAATGGGGGAGGCTGGGTGTAGTATTGTTTGCCTAGTTTCCCAAGAATTGGAAATGGAACCGTGCAATTTGGTTTGTCTGAACTCAGAGTCATAACGCATCTTTTTGGGTAGATGATCTACATTTTTTATTAATTTCTTTTTAAAATAAATTAATAATTACTTTTCAAACTGAAAAACTGGGTAGTTAATCATTTTAAATAATTTTTAACACTATATATATATATACTTTTTCTAGACGTAATTTAAAAATCAAAATGATATAATTTTTTAGACATACATTACTATGGCAGTGTGTTGCAGTACTTGTGAGTGACCTTCTGTAGTGCTGGACTCATTGTAGGGCTAGGCTGGAGTACATTCACTACTGTTTGGGCAGTAGTAACTTTAGAAGTGTAGTTTTATGAATAGCAAGGGTCCTACTCTTTAGCGGGTGGATGTTTGCATTAGCAGCTAAACTCCTCCTTACCCCTCCCTAAACCCCTCCCACTTCTTAGTAGATTATTCTCTCTTTTCCCACCACTGCCTCTAGTCCCTTACATATTTAATATAAGTGGTAAACATACATGTGCACAGTTTCATAGGAAACATAGGAGAGGTTGAGGTAGAGATTTCCACCTTGAGATTTGTGAATTGCTTTTCATAGTAAATAAGTTGCACTACTGTAATACTTACTACAAAACGCAGTTTGCGAAACAAGTCCACCACATTCAGCAATAAACTGCACTTAAAAAGTCCCTGTCCGACCAGTGCTTTTCTTGTAAAAAAAGGAAAGTACTTTACACATTACTAAGGACCTCAGTACGAGTATTGCGGTTCTATTGTCGGCCTGCCACTGACGTATCAACAGAAGGACCGCCAAGCCCATAGTGCACCCTCCCACCTAATAAAGAGTATAATCCATAATGGATGGGGGTGCTGCGGCAGTCCCACAGCAATGGTAAGGTTAGGCTCATAGGAGAGCCTAACATGCAGACTGCAGCAGTGAGAGAACCAACTGCATGTTCCTGCACAGTGTGGCATGCAATCCTTGGTTGTATGCCACATCGTGCAGCAACAGGGGTGCAATTCCAGGGGAGCACAACATGTGCCTCCCTGCATGCACCCCAGGACTGGCAGGGGCCCTATTACGGCCCCCTTAGTTGCCTTTCCACCTCCCTTTTCATGGCGGGCGCACCACCATGAAATGGGCAATGGACAGGCAACTTACAATACGCTTGGTGGTGCCACTTCGGCACCACCAACATATTATTTCTCCTGACCGCTGCGTCACTGTCACAGGATCCTGGTGGACGCATCGGTCCTGTGGTGGACCACCACTGTGAATATGGCAGGTACTTGTAATAAGGCTCTAAGTACTATGCACACATTACCAAATATTTCAGATGATTAGACAGGCTAAAAAAGTACATCTTAATTGCCGGATGAATTTTTTTTGTAATTCTATAAGGGATATTTCTAAGATTGTTAAATTCCTCATTATTTTTGTATGAATGTTGATGAGGCTCAAGAGACCTGTAATAATTTAGCCCGATTGTTGTTGACAAAATGAATTAGATTTGCTCTGCTTTTGATGATCCTACTAATTTAGCTCACTCCAAGGTGGATGCTTGTGGTTGAGCACGGAAAATGTCTAAATCCTATTGATGTATCATCCAATATTGAGCTCCTTACCCTGGATTCATTGAAAGAGCTGTTCAATTCAGTAAAACCATGTTCCCTATGTGAACTCTTTTAGTAAAAGATCACTCACTTTACTATTGGAAAGTTACACCAGTTTTTGCTAACATATGCAATTGCTCTTTGACCTCAACTTCAGCCCCTCTTAGTTGTAAATATGCAGTTATCACACCCATCTTAAAACCATCAGCTGACTCAGCTATTAGGATAAAACTTTGGCTAGTATCTCTTTTGCCTGAACCTATTACAATTTTAGAGAAGCAAGTTAAGAACATTTTGTCTTCTTTTTAAAATTACAATCCATGTTGGACCCAACTCAATCAGATTTTAGAACTACACACAGCTCCAAGTTAACTTTGGTGGCAGCAGTGGATGAGTTATGATGGGTACTGGATCATGGTGGTTGAAAAGACCCTATACTCTTAGATCTTTTAACTTCCTTTGACACCCTCTCACATGAGGTTTTGCTATTCAGATTGCAATAGATTGTTGTTGATGGGTGGGATTTGAATTGGCTGTTGACTTACCTTAAGGGGCGAACACAAAGAGTTAAGATTTACTCTGTGTCAAATGCTTTTCCGGTCAGTCACAAAGCCCACCAGGGCTCGTTGTTAAGTCCAGTTCATTTTATCATCTGTCTAACCCCTAGCTCAATTTACGTGTGCTTTTGGGTACCTAGGTTCAAGAAGTATGCTGCTATTACTCAGCCTAACATTCACTTAGATTGTGATCAGGCAAGGGCCCAACGCGTATTGTGTAGACATCAAAATGACCTATCACAAAACAGCCTGGTTTTGCAAGGGGAGTCACCTGGGTTTTTGGCCCCGGGCTCAGCGGCCATCGTGGGAAACCTACCAAACCCACACATTTCTGAACACTAGACACCCGGGAAAGTCCATTGAGGTATGGCTTGCATGGGTCCCCCATATTTTCCTACCCAGAAAGTCCTGCAAACCTCAAATTTAGCTGAGAAAATCAATTTTTCCTCAAATTTCTGTGTGGGAAAGTTCTGGAATCTATGTGGATCCACAAATTTCCTACCATCCAGCATCCCACAAGGTCTCCCACTAAAATCAATCCTCACTAGCTTGGATGGGTCAAGAACCCGCGACAAGCAAGGGCCCAAAACATATTGAGGAGAGATCAAAATGACCTATCACAAAACAACCTGATTTTGCAAGGGGGGTCACCTGGGCTTTGGGCCCAATCTTGTCTGCCATCTAGGGAAACCTACCAAACCCACACATTTCTAAAAACTAGACACCCGGGGGAGTCCAGCAAGGTATGGCTTGTGCGGATCCTCCAACGTTTTCCTACCCAGAATGCCTTGCAAACCTCAATTTTAGTTGAAAAAGCACTTTTTTTTTCAAATTTCTGTGTGAGGAAGTACTGGAATCTACGTGGATCCACAAATTTCCTGCCACCCAGTATTCCCCCAGGTCTCTGGATAAAAATGATACCTCAATCACGTGGGTGGGTAGAGTACCTGCTAAAGGGAAGGGCCCAGAACGTTTTGAGGAGACAGCAAAATGATCACAAAACAACCAAGTTTTGCAAGGGGGGTCAGCTGGGTTTTTGGCCCCGGGCTCGGCGGCCATCTTGGGAAACTACCAAACCCACACACTTCTGAAAACTAGACACCAGAAGGAGTCCAGCGAGGTATGCCTTATGTGGATCCCTCAACGTTTTCCTACCCAGAATGCCATGCAAACCTCAAATTTAGCTGAAAAACCCACATTTTCCACATATCTGTGGGTGGAATCATTGTGCCTGCACAAATGTCCTACCCCACAGCGTTTTCCTTAGTCTTCCGAGTAAAATGATACTTTGGGACACACCCTTGGGTGTGGGGTAGGACATTTGTGCCCGCACGAAGATTCCACACAAAAATTATGTGGAAAATGTGTTTTTTTCAGCTAAATTTGAGGTTTACAGGGGATTCTGGATAGGGAAACGTTGGGGGATCCATGCAAGCCATACCTCATTTGACTCCCCAGGGTATCTAGTTTTCAGAAATGTGTGGGTTTGGTAGGTTTCCTTTGATGGCAACCAAGCCCGGGGCCAAAAAACCAGGTGCACCCCCCAAATCCAGGTTTTTTTGTTATAGGTAATTTTGAAGTCTCCACAGTACGATTTGGGCCATTTCCTGTTGCAGTCACTATGCCTACCCACACAAGTGAGGTATCGTTTTTACTGGGAGATCTGGGGGAACGCTGGGTGGTATTTGTGTCAGCCCGGTGATCCTCCAATTTTCCCACACACAAATGTGAGAACAAATTGATTTTTTTCATACAAAATTTGAGGTTTGCAGGGGATACTTGGTAGGGAAATTCTGGGGGACCCAAGCAAGCCATACCTTGCTGGACTCCCCTGTGGGTCTAGTTTTCAGAAATGTGTGGCTTTGGTAGGTTTCCCTAGATGGGCGCCGAGCCTGGGCCAAAAACTCATGGGACCCCCCCTAGCAAAACCAAGTTGTTTTCTGACAGGTCATTTTGATGTCGCCTCAATAGGTTTTGGACCCTTGCCTGTTTCAGGTACTTGACCCACCAAGGCGAGTGAGGTATCATTTTTATCAAGAGACCTGGTGGAATGGTGGGTTGTAGAAAATGTGTGGATCCACTCAGATTCCAAAACTTTCCCACACAGAAATTTGAGAAAAAAGTAATTTTCTTAGCTAAATTTGAGGTTTGCAGGGAATTCTGGGTAGGGAAATGTTGGGGTACCCACACAAGCCATACCCTTTCTGGACTCCCCTGGGTGTCTAGTTTTCAGAAATGTGTGGGTTTGGTAGGTTTTCCCAGTTAGCCGCCGACCTCGGGGCCAAAAACTCATGGGACCCCCCTTGCAAAACCAGATTGTTTTGTGATAGGTAATTTTGATGTCGCCTCAAAAGGTTTTGGGTGCTTGCCTGTCGCGGGTACTTGACCCACCCACACAAGTGAGGTACCGTTTTTCTTGTAACACTTGGAGGAAAGCGGGGTGGGTGGAAATTTGTGGATCCACACAGATTTTAGAACTTTCCACCACAGAAATGTGAGAAAAATATGTTTGTTTTGACAAAGTTTTAGGTTTGCAAGGGATTCTGGGTAACAGAGCCTGGTGAGAGCCAGACAAGTCACCCCATCCTAGATTACCATTGGTGTTTAATTTTCAAAAATGTATAGGTTTGCTAGGTTTCCCTAGGTGCTGGCAGAGTTAGGGTTCAAAATCTACAGCTAGGCAATTTGCAAATAAAGGGTCAGTTTTCACAGTGAAAATGTGGTGTCCATATTGCGTTGTGGGCCGTTTCCTGTTGCGGGCACTAGTCTTACCCACACAAGTGAGGTACCATTTTTCTCAGAAGACTTTGGGAAATGTGGGGTGTGTTGAATTTTGTGGATCCTCGCAGATTCCAGAACTTTCCACCACTGAAATGTGAGGAAAATGTGTTTTTTTGGACAATTTTTAGGTTTGCAAGGGATTCAGGGTAACAGAACCTGGCGAGAGTCACGGTCACCCCATTCTGGATTCCCATGGGTGTTTAGTTTTCAAAAATGTATAGGTTTGCTAGGTTTCCCTAGGTGCCGGCAGAGCTAGGGTTCAAAATCTACAGCTAGGCACTTTGCCGAAAAAAGGGTTAGTTTTCCCTGTGAAAATGTGGCATGTCCATGTTGCGTTTTGGGCCCGTTTCCTGTCGCAGGCACTGGGCCTACCCACACAAGTGAGGTACCATTTTTCTTGGAAGACTTTGGGGAATGCAGGGTGGTGGAATTTTATGGATCCACACAGATTCCAGAACTTTCCACTACAGAAATGTGAGGAAAATGGGTTCTTTTAACAAATTTTAAGGTTTGCAAGGGATTCTGGGTAACAGAACCTAGTGAGAGCCATACAAGTCACCAAATCCTGGATTCCCCTTAGTGTCTAGTTTTCAAAAATATATAGGTTTGCTATGTTTCCATAGGTGCCCAAAATGCACAGGTAGGCACATTCTGAAAAAAAAGTCAGTGCCTAGTGGGCTTTCTTCCGCCCTGGGGAGGGTGGTAATCAGGGGCTATTGCCCCGATATGCCCCTGAGGTGGGAAGAAATACTGTGGCTATTCTTTTGGGGGTTGGGGGCATTGGGATGCCCATTCTGGTTAGCCCCCACACCTGCGTATAAAAAAGCCAGCATATTTGCTGGCGCATAGTGGATTTTCTGTCCCCCGGGGCAGATCAGGGGCTACTGCCCCCATCGGCCTCCTGGGAGGGGCAGAAAGACTGTGGCATCTTTTTTGGAGTTGGTGGGGAAATTGGCATGTTCATTCTTGGCTGCGCCACCCCGAACTTTGGAGAAAAAAAAATCCCTGGTGGCAAGTGGGCTTTTTGCCCCCCTCAGGGGGTGCAGATAAGGTGCTATTGCCCCATATGCCTCCCAGGGGGGTGCAAAAAGACTGTAGCACTCTTTATTTGAGTGGGGGCATTGACAGCCCATTCTTGGCTGCCCCCACCCCGGGTCTATAAAAAAAATCACTGGCACCTAGGGTGCCTTCTGTCACACCGGGGGGGGGCAGACTGGGGGCTACTGCCCCTATCTGCCTCCCGGGGGGGCAGAAAGACTGTACTTTTGTGGGGGGAGGGGTGAGGGCATTGGCATGCCCTTATTGGGCAACCTCCAACCCTAAATTCTTCGGGAGAAATGAAAACCTGGTGTCTAGTGGGCTTTCTGCCCCCCGGGGGGGCAGATTGGGTGCTCCTGTCCAGATCTGCCCCCCAGGGAGGGCAAAAAGTCTGTAGCTTTGCGGCAGGGGTGGGGGCATTGGCATGCCCATAATGGGCAGCCCCCACTCCTTATTACAATTTTTTTCAAAATCCCTGGTATCTAGAGGGCTTTCTGCCCCCCCCAGGGTCAGATTGGGGGCTACTGCCCACATCTTACCCCCAGGTGGTGCAGAAAGACTGTACCTTTGCGGAGGAAGGGTGGTATGCCCATATTGGGCAGCCCCCACCCATAATTATAATTAAAAAAAAATCCCTGGTATCTAGTTGGCTTTCTACCCCCACGGGCAGACTGGGGGCTACTGCCCCTATCTGCCTCCGGGGGGGGGCAGAAAGACTGTATTTTTGTTGGGGGAGGGGTGGGGCATTGGCATGCCCTTATTGGGCAACCTCCAACCCTAAATTCTTTGGGGTAAATAAAAACCTGGTGTATAGTGGGCTTTCTGCCCCCCCCGGGGGGCCGATTGGGTGCTCATGTCCCGATCTGCCCCCCATGGAGGGCAGAGAGACCTCAGTCCTTCCAACTGCGGATCCACCAGTCTCCATCAGGAGGGGATGTTCATCCAGACCAGCTGGAGAGGATGGCAAGACATCCACCACCACCAGCAAGAGACACAAATCCTAATTACCGCCAGTGTGTAAATAGCATTCACTCTGTGGACTTTTTTCTAGACACATTTACCTATTTGATGCTTGTTGTATTTTGTACATTGAAATTCCAATGTTTTTTGCTGTTTAATATTAGTTTCATTCATAAGGATTGACTTTTATTATGTTTGTATTTTTATCACCATGTTATATTTTGTTTTGTTGAATTTATTAAAAGAATAAACATTCAAAGACTGGTGTATGAATTTTCTAAATGTGTTCAATAGTTTTGTTTTATCATACATTTTAAAAAGTTAAAATTAAAAAGATTGTTTATTCATGAATAAATTATATGTAGGTAATTCTATTCACAATTTTTAAAAATGTCAAAAATATAGCAAAAACAACAAATCAAAAAGTATTGTTTTATTAAATTGAAATAAAGACTTGTTTTTTTTTATATTTTTCAAATTCATTAGAGCCCATGCATAACCCAAATGCTTCATGATATATTTTCAGTTAAAGTTCCAGACTTTGCCCCTGTGTAAAAACAGGATATGATAAAAATTTTCAGATTAACTATGCAAAGTGTAATTGGTTTATGTCATCAGCTAGAGCCAGATCTCCTGCCTCACAATAAGAATCCCACATCAATAACACCAATAGTGAAAATAATGGCAGTAAACTATTTTGTGCCCACAGGATAATTCCAAAATACTGTTGCATTATCTGGTGGAATGTCACAGCCACCTTTCAATGGTGTCCTACAAGAAGTTTTTTCTTCAATGATGAGACACAGCAACAGTTACCACAAAATTAGGATGTTGCCAATGTGATAACTTGACCCCATCGTCTTCTTACTCTCCCTGGGTTCAAATGTCTGTTTTAAAAAAAAATTAAATTGTTATACATTTTTCAAACATATTTTTAGAATAAAACACACATTTTAATTATTTTTTACAAAAATAGTTTTTTTACTTAATTTACACAACATTTATATGGTGATTATTTTTTTTAAATTACATTTTGACATGTATATTTCTTTAAAAGAAGTGTTTAAATAATACATTTTAAATGTATTAGTTACACATTCTATTATTAAAAACCTTTTTTGTCTAAAATTCAATTAACGGAGTATAAAAAAACACACAACTATCGCATTTAACCACACTAACGCACTACATAATACATTTTTGGCGAAACAAATAAATGACAGTAACTGTTTGTATATTTAAACAAACTAGCTATCATTTTGAGTGGTTGTGATGTTACGACAGGCCTAAATCCAAAGACCATTCAAATGAACAATCCAGGCAATGAAACACAGGCCCAACGCATGTATAGTATGAGAACAGGAAGGACAATCATATACTACACTCAAAGTTTCCAGAGGTAGCGTTCCAAAGAATTCAAAAACCCTGTTGCGAAGGTGAAACAGCCGAGGCAGGCTGCCCCTTGACACAGACAGTGCAGCCATTGCAGAGTAAGCAAAGCAACAGCAATACACCGGCAGCCAAGGCGAGAAGTAATGGTAACCCGCCAAAGACGCTGGAAAAAAAAGAATGAAAAAAGGCTCGTATCACACCAAATATAGTTTGGAAGGAGGTCACAAGGCCGGAGCTCACACATTTAAAAAAGTGCTCCAGGCCACTTGTTGAAGAGGCATTGAGTATGGTGTGAATCAAAGCACCGGAATGAAGTGGGAGATCAGTATTTAAAAGGGCATGCACCTCTGTTCTGGTGTTAGCCACGTGAAGGACAAATGTTTCACAAGATGACGGAAGGGGGACTTCTTTCTGGGACAAAAGAGCCCTTATTCTGCTCATCTTATTGAACTCTGCTTTCAAGGTTGGAATGGAAGGCCAGATTGAAACATCGAGTCTCCCATGCAGGAACGGGAAAAGCACATTTTTGCAGCAAACTACACGTTGGGAAACAGTTAAAATGTGCAGAATCCCAGGTTACATCCCATAGAAAGTCTCATTATTTAAAAGTAAATAACTACTGTTAGCTAACAAGGTAAACACTGGTGTTATAGCCACTACTGGGGTACCCTTAAAAATGCACGCTAAATTGGGGCTTCAGTGTTACACACACCATACAATTGTATGTTAGTGCATACTAGAGAGTTATCAGGTGTAGAAACGCACTTCTCCCGTTTCAAATATACTTCTTTACCATCACGCATGCACCTGTATGTCAATGGCAGAGACCAAACTTCACAGAGAAAAGCACTATCCAGCGGTTCATATCTGCCTAGTGCATAATGCTTCATACACTAATTAAATTTAAACAAAGGGAAAGGCAGTGTGATTAACCCATGAATTATCCATACAGCAGAATTAGCCTCAGCGACAGAAAATGGTAAAGATTCCAACTTTTCTATCCGCAAAAGTGAATATGTTGCATCCTTCATGGACATGAATTGCTGTTTTACAGTCAAATTAAACTGTAAAAATAAAGATGAGGTGTTCACATAGTCCCATGGACCGTTCCCAGATTTTAACATTTGCAAAGTACAAGCAAATTTCATTATCGAGCGCATTTGATTTTGACCAAAACGGAAACATCATCCTGCACAATATCCACAACAGATGAAACAATATTATCTAAAGTGTAAATTCTAGAAGAAAGAGTATTAATGCTATTATCAACGACAGCAAGTAAATTTTCTAAGTTCGCTTGATCAAGAGCCCTCAATCTAGAAGCAGCTTCAATTTGAGACAATTTTCTAACTTCGTTGTAAATAGCATATATACATCTTTTGGACCTGCCTCCTACAGGGCCTTTTACAAAGTGTTGTTTAACTGATGTTAAGGTGTAATGTTTAAGCCAATTATCACATAATTTGCCTACTGAATAGGTAGTAACAGAATGGGAATTATCAAAACGTGGGTACAACCTAACCTGTGTATAGCCTGGGGATAGACCCAGAAAATGTTGTTGGCGTGAATCAGAACTTTGTTGCCAAAGCAGCAATCTTTGGGGATCCAAGCTGAAAATATTGATGGAGGTATTAGTAAGTAGGGACTGTAATTCATCAATGGACATATTAGTGTGATTATCACAAGTAGGGTAAGCACCCAATCAGGAATGGCAGTGGCATTCCGTTTTTTAGAAGTAGCCAATCCTAAGCAAGTGGTTTGAAAAATAGTTGAATTCAAAAACAACATGTGGGCCGGGATAAGGCACGTACGATGTAAGGCGTCAGTGCCTTGTACCTGCCAGGTTTTAGAACCCCAAACAGATTTAAGATCTATTGTATCTTTCCACAGCTCATAACCACTATGGCCAATTGATCCATAAAAGATTTCGAGTACAATAACTTTGAGTGAGTGAGTCTAACTTTCGAAGACTGGTTTGTAGCTGTTCTAAAATAAAAGGTGTTTGGATTGGTTTGACTAAAATTAGTGAAATATGTAACATTTTTCAACAGAGTTTTTGAACTGCCTTCAATGGGATTTGGACTGTGTTCCCTTTGTATATAATTAACTATATTCCTAAATGTATTTGCTTTATGCAGGAAATGATTGCCATAGTGCTGATAGCAGAATACGTCTGCATACTTAGCAGAATCTAAGTACTAACCGTCAGCATCAAAAGCAGCATAATATTTCAAATCAGAAAAAAGAGCATCTACAGCTTGGACATCCCAATCATCAGAGCGTATTTTTTGTTTTACAACGCCACCCATAGAAACACAAAGTACATTGGGGACATTTATCACCTCTGTGGGGCCATGAATCTGAAATTTTACAGCATCCCCCACAATCCCATCTAAAACAGGCCAAGCCGTTATATTAACAAAAGTCTGGTACCTTTTCATTCTGTGTGATGTGGAGTGTGGTGCCAAAGTTCCATTTATGAACCTGATTGCAGATCTTTTGGTTAGTTAATGTCCATTGAAAAACAAAAAAAGAAAACAACAAATCCAATAGACATGAATAAAAAAATAGAGATGAGCACCAACCAGATGTAAGTCCAAGGGGGTATCAAGAAATGTCTATTAAAACAAACAGAAAAAAGCGAACTTTTTGATGGGGCTCTCGATCTTGTAGAGCTAGAGTCAAATGAAAAACGTGACTGGTCAGATGGACTTGTTTGCACACCAGGCAACGAAACATCAGAGGGATAGGTATACTCAGCATCTTCACTGGAATCAACATTCGGTGGATTCAATAATGGATTAGTAATTGTTTGCATCTCAATGGCAATGTCAGGCCTGTTCGTATTTGCCGGGGTTAAAACAGAATATCTCAGCATTGCTGGACAAGATACCGCAGGAGTCATACTAAGAAGAATCAGCCATTCGCTGTAGGTTGACATTGTCAATGGAGATGTACCTGTTATCCTTGTGACCAGGAAGTGGAGGTAAAATTACTCTTCTTGCTCCTTGTACGCCAAGCACTGGAACTGGAGCTCAATAAGAGAGGCAAAATTATTTTTTATTTTCCGCCTTCTCACGGACTAGGTCTCCAACTCGATCTAGCCATCCCGCTACCGGAATCTGTAGTGCAGCATCAGATATGGAGGGCAAATATTCCTTTGCAAGACTATCACGAGTCTCTTGTAGGTTCTGTAACACAGCAGAATTATTATCTATGTCAAAGGGTGCAGTAGTCGCCGCCATGTCTAGACCATCAAGGTCCAGGCCAAACATCTTTATGCCAAAGAGCATTTCGTATGAGGTCTGCCCACCCAGAGACCTTCTAGGGAGATTATTAAGTGCACGTTGAACGCTATACAAATGAGCCAACCAGTTCCTGCCAGTGCTTAAGACCCTAGCTGTCAAGGATTGCTTTAAGTCATGGTTCATTCATTCAACAACAGAATTGCCCTCAGGCCTGTATGGGGACGAACATTTGACTTGGGCCCCCAGATATCCCATGGCTTCCTTGTTCACCTTAGAGGCAAACGCTGGACCCTGGTCAGAATGGAAGGTACCACATACAAACAATTCCCACAAAGACACGCAAATCCCTGATGACAGTTCGAGCATCAGCGCTACAGTGTGGCCAGACCCAAATAAAGCGTGTGCACTAATCCACTGAAACTAAGATAAACTTATGCGCATTATCAGAAGAGAAAGGACCACAGTGATCCAAATAAGCACACCCAAGTGCTTTATTAGATATGTACAACTCTGTGGTGGGCGCGCAGCAGTCGAAGGTTTAATCTGCTGGCAAATGTCACAAGTAAGGACATAATCACAGATATGTTTGTACAGTCCGTGCCACCAGTAATGTTGCTGCAAGATAGTGACAGTCGCCGAAACGCCAACATGCACCAAAGCCATGCCCTCATGAGCGGCTGTTATCAATGCTTGTCTGAGGTCCACGTTGGGAATCAATCCGTCACCAACGTCATTAATTCTCACATAGGGAACTTTATCAGGATTTAAATGATAAGAGTACTTTGAAGGGAAACCTCTAGGGTAATTATCTCCCTTCTATGTAGCAGCAGTAGCTGCCAAGATGTCATCATCAATCTTACTTTTGAATCTTGTAACTACTGCTACTAGGTATGTTGCCATTGCTGTCTTCGCTGCTTCATCAGCAAGACTGTTACCAACAGCGTGTACTCCTATGCGCTGGTGACCAAGAGTATGAATGACATTCACGAGAGGCAGGCCTTCTTTAAGTTCTGCAACTCAAACCTAAAGCATTTTGTGTTTGATTGTGCTACCTTTGGAATCACAATATTCACTTTGACTCCAAAAGAACAAATTGTTGTTGAAAGACTGAACACAGTAGTGAGAGTCTCTTACAATTAAAGTAGTCACACGAGGATCAGCAAACTCTAGTGCAAGCACCAGAGCACGTAGCTCTGCCAACTGGACGGTACAGTCTCCTAATGACTGCGTATGCATGACATCGGACTTGAAGTCTCCATTCACCATGGTACCCACTACTATTGTGCAGGCTGCTGAATAAGCGTGCTTAGAAGCCGTCGCCGGTTGCGCCGATCTGTTCATGTAAATGATACAATGGTAATCCTCAAGCAGGCGCATAGACACAGGAGCAGGATGAACAAATTCATATTGTAAGAACTCCTAAGTCTGCAATGAGAGGTCAAAGATAAATATGACATCCGGAGAAGTCAGTGAAGTAGCCCATTGTATCCAACGTGGATGTAAAGCTTTTGAGTTAGGGTCACTGGCTCTCGTCACTGCCTCAAGGGCAGGATACGGTGTAGCAACCAACATGCGTTTCTCCAGCGACAGTGCTCTTTCTTTTTGAATCGCCCTTTTCGACAGATGAAAAACGCATTTCAGCTGAAGTGTACAAGTGTGACTTGTAAGCAATTGGGACTTTGTCTCCTTCATTAAACGTCAAGTATGTGAACCCCACTGCTCCTGGCATGATTCTTATTACCAGGTGTGTGTGGTTGTCACGTGTCAGTAAGTATTTATATTCAAGAAGATCAGACTACAAAGTTTGCAGTATAGCAGGAAGCCAGCATGATTTGGTAAAAGTAGGTTGCATCAAGGCATATAGCGGTTTGATACGCTGGGCATAATCGGGAATGTAAGTATGCCCAACATTTTAAAAAACCAGTAATGATTGCAATTTTTTCAGAGTTGCCAGAGTGCGTAAACATGCGCATTTCTCCAGGAAGTGAAGTGCTAAACCTCGACCTTCGTTGTTGAGCTCGTAGCCCAGAAACAAAACTGTGTCTTCTGCAATATGAGATTTTGCAAATTTAAATTTGTAACCAAAGTCCTCAAACATCACAATGATGCGGTCAACGCGACACAGATGCAGCATAATTTGTCATCTGTGAGATAAATATCATCAACACATCAGTATGCATCTGGGTCTATGCCGTCCAACAATGAGACAACACGGGCGGCAAAGACGCCTGGGCTATTCTTGTAGCCCATGGCCAATATTTTTAACTGTTTTTGTTTATTGCCGGAAGAAAATGCTGTCCATTAGCTACTCAAAGGGGACATGTTATGACTAAAAAAGCCATTGTAATTGTCAGGTGTGGTTTTAAACCGTGTTTTCACTAGGCTATTGACCAGAGCAGAACTGTGGGTATTTTGTACTGCGCATGTATGACAATGAAAGTTCAAATGTTGATGATCCAAAACAAGGCGGTACGACCCATCAGGCTTGGTCACAGTGAAAAGAGGATTATTCATGGGTGACACACATGTTTCATTTACACCTTGATACTCCAATTGTTCAAGGATTTCTGGCATGGGAGCTTTTGCTTCCCACAGCATGGGATTTGTCCCATCCCACCTGAGTATGGTACAACACCAATGCAAGCACCTGAGCCCACTCTTCTGCAAGGCTCTGTGCTTGCTCCTTGGGCACAGTGTGTGCAAAACTAGGGAGGATTACCTCCTCCCCTGTCAGAGCAGCCAAAACTAAATGCGGGTGCCAGTCTGCCTCTGCTAACAAAAGGTCATATGTACTAGTCAGATTTTCCCCAAAAATCCCTTTTATTACACGTTGTATGTCACCTTCAATTAAAAAACTATGTCATATAGATGGTCAGGGGGAGCCACTCTAGTGTCAGCTGGTTCTACTGTAACAAAAGTGTCAGTTGCCAAATACTATGCTGCCATGCAGAAATCGGAATCTCTAGTGTCCTACATGGAACATAATACACTGGTACCGCGGCATGAGTGTAGACACAGAGAAGAAAAACAATTTATATAACTTGTAGCACAAAAAGGGTAGTAATTAAAAAATATGAACCTTTTTAAATCTCAAGCTTATATACACCTATATTCTATCCGTATAGGTAGGTTAATCCGTCACAACTGACTACCGGAAACAGAAGTGAGGGTGTTGTGAACTAAGAGAAGCACGAACTACTAAAGAGTCTCGAATATAAGACAAAACGTTAGGTGCACCATGTTGCGGGGATTCTGTGTTGGCACAGAACTGTGCACAGGAAACCAGGACCTCAGTGACTTATGGTGTACCAGAAACTCCCCTCAGTACCTAAAACCCCTATCCGACTAGCTTCAGTGTCTCATTCATTATCCATCCTACCGCACAGCTACCAATGATTAGACAAACCAGAACTTGCGACTTAGAATACAAGTCCACAACGTGAGTAATCAGAGACACGGTAAAGTTTAAAGTGTTTATTTTTAACTAAGTGCTCTAAGATGCAGTATTTTGGCAACATAAGCAGGCATCATACGATTAGAAATAACACAATCAGCATTGTTACAATTCCATAAAACACAAAGGGAGAGATCATATTAAAATGATAGTGGAAACAGGTCATATAGCGCCTTGTGTACCACCCTCCCCTTGCGCGAACCTAGTTTTTATAGTAATAGAAGGTCTCTAGGTGTCAACGGGTAACCCCATACCTCAAAGATCAGCTTAGGTGAATCACATCAAAGGATCAGCCAGCTCTCTTGTAGAAGGAAAGATTTTTCTTCGAGTGCCCATAAACATGGCTGCAGTGTAATATTAATGGCACTCAAAATTCAGCTTCTTGCAGCTGGATGCATGTTTATGTCTAGAGCATGGGCCGATCACACTGAATCAACATCATACATTGTTATTTGACCTTGATGCTGTGAGCACAAGCTGGACAGATAAAGGCTGCCGTGTAAGTCTAGGGATGTGGAACTCAGACCATTCTCATGTGAAGAAATCAAGCAAGTTAACTTACAACAACAGATACATGTAGTGCTGTGTGCAAAAGCGGCAAAGTTGCAAAATGGCGTTTAAACTACTAACGCGGCTGTGCTAACATAGCAATGTGTGCAGGCAGACATTGGTCATCACTACAGTGACTCATTTAACATTCACAACACAGGGGCAAATTTACAAGAAAGTTACCCATCTGTAGAAATGCATCACTTTCCCTGCGCCACCCTGAAATACCCTTGCACCAACATGGAAGCGCCGCAATTACAATACATCACACCTTGTTGCAAAGGTTGACTGATGCGTCAGAAATTTTGATGCAGTGAAATCTAAAAGATTTCATTGCGTCACTTTTAAGAGGCTTTCCTGCGTGGGAACTCCTACCCTGCATACATCATACCTGACGCAGGTATAATGTGACACATCTTCCTAGATGCATCACGTTGTAAATTGGCCGTATCTTTAACGCCACCGCTGAATCACAAATGTGGCACAAAGGTGGCACAAAAATGTCACAAGGAGCTTGTAAATCTGCCCCACACGATTTAACAATCGAAAGTGGCAGAAACCTGACCTCACCATCAGGACATTTGTAATTAGATGAAAGTCGGTGGAAGATGATGGGGTAGTGGGTGTGATAGTCCACAATGGACATAGCCATAGACCAATGTGTGAAACTCCACAACAGAGACAGCCGTAGACATCGTGTGTGAAAGTAACGTACAAAAGCTAATGGATGTGTCAGTTTCCAATGATGATCTCACACGTTGTGTAGATGTATGCGGCATTAAAAACAAAACGCTCACTTGCCTCCTAACAGTGCCACCTAGAACACCTCAACTGTTGCTGCGGTTTCCTTCCTCAGGGAGCTACAATGCCTAGCAAAGCAGGAGACAGGGCCCCAAACGTCTCATCAGTGAGCTGGAGAGGCTGGCAAATGAGGTCCTGTCCCTGGACAGCAAGCTGTATGGCTTACAAAAGGAGCATCTGCATGTTTTAAATGAAAAGGTAAATATACTTTTTTTTTTATTTAAACACAGGTTACAATATCCCTTTTAGTTCCGGAATAAAACGCAGTGATTGAAGTGAAGTTTCTGTTTATTTCTATATACATTAAAAATGTAGGGTGTATTTTTAAACACATTTTAATTAT
Organism: Lissotriton helveticus; assembly: GCF_964261635.1. NCBI lineage: Eukaryota > Metazoa > Chordata > Amphibia > Caudata > Salamandridae > Lissotriton > Lissotriton helveticus. The sequence goes on along the minus strand of NC_136069.1, from coordinate 290,380,761 downwards.
ACACCACCACAACATTAGTATGCCCTTTTTGGGTAGTTATAGTGAGGACCTCGTTTCTATTCAAAAAGCATTTTTTCTTTTGCCAATATTTTTGGTCCGTTTGAGGAATCTATGAGACATTTTCAAAACTAATGGTTCGCTCAGTTCAGCTCCTGTCTTGAAAGTTTTGGGGTGATTCATTGAGCAGAGGACGGGAAAAAAGGTAGGTCCCTAAAAGCATTTTCTTCATGTTCATTTCCATAGGCTTGGCTACCAACACTCCAAAACAGGAAGTGTTGGTAGCCATCTTGTGACTCAGAGTCAGAAGAAATAAGGTGAAAAAGGATTAAAAAACAAGAAAAGGGGACAGGCTAGAAACACCCTGACCCCCTAGGCCTGCTCCGTTAGTCCCATAAATACCCCCAGGGCCAAAAAAAACATGTATTTATTTGATATAAAAACAACGAAGCGTGGGAGCCCGCGCTTCATGTCTTGGAACCCCCGGTGGGCCAGGTCCCGGGGGTAATGTGCCATATATCTACAGGGGCCACGTGGACCACTGCAGCCTCGGGGACAGCCATCTCCCCGGGGATTGATTAATTATGGGTGGTGGGTGGGGGGCCTCGCGTGCCCCTCAGACCCCTGGGAGAATCCAACTCCCTGTTGCCACTTTACAAAACTGTGTGTGGGAAGGATCAAGTCCCCCACAATGCCCCATGGACAACCACCTCCCCGGGGCACTAATTATTGAAGTACGGGCCCCTGGGACCACCTCCTCCCTGGGGCCTTAAGCTTGTTGGAGGGGGGCCCGGGCCCCCCTTGTTGAGCCCCAGATGGCCCTGGGGACCACCACCCCCCAGGACAAGCTCCAGCAATGTTCCAGGTTGCCCACTCCCGGGACATAGCCATTTGCAATGACAGAGCGGGAGCACGGTTCCATCCCTGTCATTGCAAACTCTTTGCGTCATGGAAGCAAGAGCACGAAAACATGAAGTGAAGCAGCGTTGCTTTTGGACAAGGGGAGCTGCATGTCAGCAGCTCCCCTTGTCCAGAAGCAATGCCAGCTCCCACAGGAGGCGGGGAGCCGGCTGGGACCGAGGAAGCGTTGAGGATCCCTCGCAGTCCCCAGTGTTGAGGCCAGGCCCCGGGAGATGGGGTCACCAGGGCCAATAGTAGGAAGGGGAAGGGAAGGGGGCTATGTGGCCCCCGCCGAGTATTAATAGACAAAAAACAGAGGCATGGGGTCCCTGGAGCCATATTTGGCCCCAGGAGGGGGGCCACGCAGCCCCCTCCTAATAAACAAAAAAAGTCTGGAAAGGCCCCAGGGGATGGAGTCCACAGGGCCAATATTGCCATAGGGAAGGTGGGCCACACAGCCCCCCCTTCTAAAAAAGTTAATAAAAGCAAAGCTGGCATTTCGCCGAAGGCCTTGCCCCATCTCTGCACCACTCAGCAAACGCACCTCCTGGAACGTTCTGGGTTAGGGGATTAAGTCCCTTAGAATCTTAAGGATTCTTGGAGACAATAATCCCACCAGGTACCTCCAGTAAGCCCCACAAAGTTGGATTGCTAAGAGGTAGTCCGAGGCACTGCTGGTGGGGCAATGAAGTTCTCTTGTGTCCTTAGGATTGAAGTGGACTTCATCCCTTGAGCAGCAGTGTACCAGGAAGCATGTTTTCAGAGTGGTGTAAAAAGAGGGTGTGGCCTCAGACCACTCTCAGCAATCCAGCTGTATGGGGCTTAATGGAGATACCTATTGGGCTAGTTGGCCCCCCGAGACCCTCAGGAGGCAAGGAGATTTCATCCCCAACCAAGAGTGCACCAGGAGGCACCTTTGCAGAGTGGTGGACAAAGGGAGCGTGGCCTGCTATGAGAACTTAGCAAGCCTGCTGTGTGGGACTAACTGTAGGTAATAGGAGGGGTAGTTGCCCCAAGGTTGTCCTTGAGGTCCAACTACCCCTCCTGTTACCTCTACTAAGCCCCACACAGTGGGCATGCTAAGAGGTCTTCGGAGGCCACTCTCACATTTCTCCACCACTCTGCAAACGCATCTCCTGGCACAGTACTGGTTAGGGGATGAAGTCCACTTTACTATGGAGGGATTTTTAAGGCCAAGAAGCCCTCCTGGTATTTCCTGCAAGTCCTACACAGCAGAATTTCTGAGCGCTGGTCGGAGACTCAGCCCCCTTTCTCCACCTCTCTGAAAATGCAACTACTAGTTAAAGAAGCATTTGCAATGTAATGGGTTTCATATTTGCAGGAGTTAGAGCTAAAGGCATTGTAAATGTAAAAGTGTTTTACTAATGTTTCTTGGAGTGGAGTGGATGTAGGTTGTGTGTAGTGGAATTATGTGGTATGAAGTGCAGTGACATTATTTGGATAGACTTTGACTTTAATGTGGATAAAAGGTATGTGGCATTTAGTGTTTAAGAATTATGTAGAGTGGGATTATGTGTTATGGAGATTAATTATGTGGTATGGCAGTCTGTGTTGTGGAGTGGTGACCTCAGGTTTAGTCTTCCTCGTTTCCATTAAAGCTAAACCATAAACTCAATGAGACAAAAAAAAGAAGGAACCACTGAGGAGCACTGCTGGACCTAGTCAGAGGTATGAATAGGGCCACTGGGATTATGCAACTGTTTGGCTGCACCGACTTTCGCACAATTATACATTTTCTGCATTTGCCACATAATGTATCAACTACTGCCTAATGTGCAGATTTGAACAAGAAAAAAACCTTCTTTCTAGGTAAAACTGCTCAAACGCTACCTCTCCTGCTTGTTTCTGCACCTCCCTTGCCTCTTTCTGTACCTCTCTTGCCTCTTTTGGCACCCTTTGTGCCTCTTTAAACACCTCTGTTGCTTCTTTCTGCAATCAATCAATCAATCAATCATTTGTAAAGTGCACTACAAACCCGCAAGGGTCTAAAGGCACTGGGGGGCCCTACTGATCGAACAGCCACGTCTTGAGTATCCTCCTGAAGTTTAGCAGGTCTTGGGTCTGTCGTAGGCTCAGTGGGAGGGTGCAGTTCTCTTCCTTCTTTCGGCATCCCTCCTGCCTCCTTCCGCACCTCTCTTGCCTCTTTCTACACTTCTCTTGCCTGTTTCTGTACCTCTCTTGCCTCTTTCTGCACCACTCAGGCCTCTTTCTGTACCTCTGTTGCTTATTTCTGCACTTCTCTTGCCAAGTTGTGCAACCTTTGTGCCTCTTTCAGCACCTCTATTGCTTCTTTCTGCTGTTCTCTTCCTTCCTATGGAACCCCTGTAGTGTGCTTCCTGTATTCCCAATAGGCTATGTGCATTGGAATAATATACACTATAGATTTGACATAGGACTGAGGTCAGTATGTCTCTATCGAGGATCTTATACTTAATTGTGTGTGCCAGCTAACTTAGAGGTCACTAGAAACGTTCTGGAATAAACAAGAAGGGATTAGCCTCTGACTACTGCATAAACATGACAACTTTGTTTCCAGTAGAACTGGAACAATATCTTCAGAGTCAAGGAAACAATAGATAACTATTGCACTCAGTCAATTGTGCATGCTTCGTTTCTACAGAGTTGCACAGAAATAGAGAGATGGGCGTTTCAATAAAAGGTGTTTATTGAACAACCTTATTTCTCATGCAAGAGATATGAACTGCTACAATCGTTAGACAGAATGCAAATTATACTGCGTACAGTGTAAACAGTAATATAAAAATAATACTGTAATAGTATTGCCTGTTGCTATGACATATATAAAAATACATATATCAATAACACAGGCTAAAATACTCAACTGGTGCTTCTAAAATACGCCTACCCCAATGTACCTAACCTAGGTCTAGTACCAGGGACGAAGTAGGTGCTGTTTAGCTATAGTTTTAGTTCTGCCAATAATTGCCAAAGGTTTCTCTAGGTTCTAATCAGCTCCATACCTTAGAATGAGAGAGGTTGGTATCTCTTTCCCTGGACTCGATCTCCCAAAACCCCGCAGGGGGAATCAGAAAACACTGGAGCTGGATTCTCAGCAGGAGGATGACAGCGTCTAGTCAGTGCGTCAGCTGGAGAGTTGGCTTCCTTCGGCACTTGCTGTAGTGAGCTGCGTCGTGCAAGTAGGTAGTCGAACTGAACCGAACCACACCATGCTTTGCTATAGCAAGTGAAGGTATATTTATACCTTGAAGGTGTTTAGGAATGCCAGTATTGACGTAAAAGTCGGGCATATGAACGTCAGGAATGAACGCCTAAGGAATAGATGTTCATGCATAATAAATGAGTTCTTGGAGAAATCAATATCCAAGCAAGGGGAAGTCCCTAACGGCTTAAGAGTCTGGTTTCCCAAGAAATCGTTGTGAAATAGATGAACAGATGGAAGTAGCCATGCCTGTATTTGGGTAGCATGGGCTATGCCTAAATAAGGACCGTTTTTTAATGCCGATATACGGTCAAAGTGAATTATACCTATAAAAGGGAATGAATTGGGAAAATGCATACGGAATCTAAATCGATACGCAACACTCACTCCACTTTCTTATGTACGACGTTACTAAACATGTCTAAACATTTCTGAAACACATCTACACATGAAGTGCTAAAACCCCTCCAAAATATATAAAAAATGCATTAGAATATGTTGTAAGCATAAGAAATGCATTGGTGCTGTATACATTAAAGCAATGTTTCATTCCAAGCATATATTTACATTTGAATACTAAATGAATGAAGCACGTGAATATACATTTATGAAATGGCTCGTAAATACAGAAGAAAAAAGGCCGAAACCATTTCATGTCAGATTAGATAAAACTGTTAGTTTGTGGACAAGGTCATATATTGTCTCTTGGAAGTATTCAAAGAATTCTTGATCTCTATGAATAGTTCTACTATAAGCAGATTACTTGTGCCAAAAATTGAAAAAAATACATATTTGGAGAAAAAAATTAACCATAGGAAAAAGTTCTTTGTTTTCAAGAATGAAGGTCAAATTCAAAGTCTCTCAGAACACTGTGTGCCAAATTCAAAAGTCAGTGTTAGCTTGGAGAAAACATGAAATCTTCTATGTCTGTAAAAAAAATCATCTATCATTGTAGGTGACAGTTGGATTACCTTGTTTAGAAGATTAACTGCACATAGATGTGAAGCATCACTTACAGCATTTGTCACATTAGCAATTTGGGTCTGTGCGATCTCAATGAATGCCGTCATCAATTGGTAGGCGCTGGGGACAACACAGAGCATGGGCCATTACGGGGTCCAGCAAAGTATCAACATCCGCTGGCATGACTGATGGGAGTGCTAGACAGATGTCTAGCACGCATTCTTCTCCGCATAGCAGGCAGCGTAGAACAGGTAATATGTAACCTTGCCAGATTGGTCTGAGTGACAGAAACCATGTGGTATTTAATTCTCGCAGACAAGTTAATCCCAAAATTTGGACGATGCGCTCACGACACTTGATCTCCAATAGAGCTCTCTCTATTGTGCTTGGAGTGGTGCTGGTGATTTGGTGTGCCATATTGTAGCAGTAGGAGCAAAAATAGTATCCCTGCAACGAGTCCGAAAATTAGGGGCAGTCCACCAAATACAGAGTGCACGAAGGTTGGAAATATTCCTAGGACTGCTTGAAAAGGTGCTAACAGTCCGGAATATATGTTCTGAAATAGATGTACAATACCGCTCGTATGACATGTTTAAGATACAACTTAACGTTTCCCAGAAATGTAGATGGCAGTTTGTAGTTAAGAGGGCATGTATCTTTGCAGAAGTCTTTGCGACTTGCAGATCATAGGTCTCTTTGGCCGAGGTCAGTGGCACAGTTTTTTGCAAAAGAATGGCTTTCATTCTGCTTAGAGTATCAATTCGTATAGAAGAGATGGTCAGTGAAGGCCATAAAGGCGACTCATTGTTTGTCTTAGTTTTAGGAAACAAAACTTCCATACAGCAAGTGACCCTGCCTGACACAGTTACTAGATATGGTATACCTGGCAACATGCCACAGCAGCTGTGATCGTTCAACATGAGGCAACTCCCATTTGAAAGTTGTCCAAAAATTGGATCAATCACCGCAGCTGGTGAACCTTGCAGGTGGCAGGATAAGTTGTTAGAGGAACCATCGCAGGCCCCGTGTAAGTGTATACCCTGACAAAGTAGAGAACCGCTTAGTGCGTTTTCACAGTTTTTCCCACTAAGAAACACTTCATGCCCCCTCTCCAACATCTATGTGTGTACGGTAATTCTGAGGATGTCCTGATGTATTCTTTACCCAACCTTTCATATGTGCCTGTTGGTATGTGTTTTAGGCAATACCGAAAATGGAAAATTGTTCAGTGTATTATCCATTCAGTAGCTGGCTTTTCTGCTACCGTAAATGGCAAATATTTCCAGTTTTTCAATGCTGAGCACCATATAGTCTGCACCCCTTAGTGCCACTTTGATCTGTTTATCAGTGAGATTGAATTCTGAAAGCAGTGACGTAGTATTGATTAAACGCCAAGGCACATAGCCTGAACGAAGGTTTTGCAACGTCCAGCCTAATAGCATGATAGAACGTAGTTGCGACTGACCATGTTGCAACATGACCAAATCCTGTTCCATGATGTCTATGGCGGAAGACACTATGCTGTCCAATGAATATATCCTGGACGACAGAGTCGTTAACCCATTGTCAACTACAGAGAGAGTTTTCTCTAAATTAATACGATCAATTTCTTGTCTACTTTCTGCAGTATCTGCTTATGTAATCTTCCATGCATCATTATAAGCAGCATAGATACCGGCATATATAAAAGGTTCATGACGCGGTTTTCTTGGTCCTAGCAAGAATTCCGTATGATATGCGCCATCTTTAAGTAAAGATAAGTGTTATTTTACATCCTTAAGTGTAGATCTTTGTAGCCAATCAAGGCAGAGCTTCCATACTCTGTATGTTGTTACTATTCCAGGATGCTGTCTTTGAACATATCTTGGATCTCACCTATTGTATTTAACTCCTTGGGTTTTGTTCAGGAATCTATCTTGACAGTTGTTTGTGTCTGTGGGCCAGATCAACCATTTTTTCCAATCTGTATCTGTTCTGTTGTGTAGCAAAATAGTATGTATGTCGACCTCCCCCTCTGAAGTGTCTTCACTATCAGGTGTAGGTGTAGGTATGGACGGGCTGTTCATGTCTTTAATCTTGGCTAACCCAAGGCAAGACGTCTGTTGGACAGTGTCATTCAAAAACATAATTTGCTCAGGTATTATACAGGCTCGAAATAAAGCTTCTATCCCCTGTATTTGCCAATCTTTAGTAGCCCAGACAGACTTGTGCACACGTCGATCGGGAGGGAGCTGTGACTTTACTGCGCAGAAAGAATTTGCCCTCTTATCAAAAAAAGGAGTGGATGAACATTGGGGAGATATACACACGAACAGCCGTGCCTATACACACATAATCATTGTACCCTGATAAAATACACTATCGACTTTAAATCATTGGCCATAGAGAAGACGTTTGTTTCTCTTCTACATTGATAAAAATTCATCCCTTCAATAATGAATCAATAACGTCTAATATACCAAGAAGCGTTTGGAACCTTAAGAGCCCCGCTTATTTTTAACATTTCCCCAGTGGAGGACACTTTACCTAGAAATTATTGAGTGTCAGCCATAAGAAAGGAAGTGAGCATTAAAGAACCCCACTAAATTTTAAATCTTGCAACCACCTTTTGGACCGCCTAAGATACTTCGAGAGGATATATTCGTGGTTTTGATTGGGAGAGAGCTATCTCTACATATTGTCCTGAAGAAGGTGGTCCATGATAATATAACCGCCACTGAAACGCATCGACGCATTATATGGTGTTACATCCAAGGATCTGATTGGGTGTCGAATAGATGATATGATCCATGGACATTCATGTGATATCACATTGAATTTCATATGGAGTAACAAAATTGAGGATGTTTTTATGATTTTGTACTTTTGTTTGCTGCTCTCTTGTTTTTATTGTCCCTTTTGTTAATATATCTGTGTTTTTTAATTACTTGTATACATTATAAATTTGACCGCAAATGTTTTTTGTAACTATTGTGCGATTTACATGCAATTTTATTAAAATTAATTTGTTTACTTTTGCAAATCAGTTGTTTTAGAGTATTGTTTCACATAATTGACTGTTGGGGATCCATTTGGCTCATGATTGGTCGTAAATGATTACATTATGGGTGCTGTGAATGAATGTTGAGAAGAGAAAAAGATTGTAAGGTTGAGATTTATTAACACCACTGATTCCAGTATAGTCAAAGTTGTCCCAGGAGAAATGTGCTTTTTATTTGACATTACTAAGTCTGCCATCATATCATTAATAGTCTTGAAGTCCCAATCATCAGAAAATATACTAGGTGAAACAAAGTCACTCAATGAAATCTTGAACTGGTGTAGAATCTTCAACAGCTCCGACGGGCCAAAAATGTTATATTTTGTTTTGTCCCAAGCTATACCACCAGGTTGAGGAACGGCTGTGATGTTCACTTCTGACAAGTCTCTTTGTTCACGATGTGATGAATTGTGTGGCTTGAGGAGTAAGTTGATATTCTTACTTGCTGTGTCCATTGTGACATATCTTCCATTTATCAGCATACCCAGAGTTATTACCAGAGTTAACCAAAGTAGAATAAAAAGTATTCCCAACACAATCCAAAGTTCAATCCATGGTGAAACCAGATAAGTCTTTTCTAGGTGATGAAAAAGGTCAGTTGCTTGTTCTTTTTGCTGGCGTCGTTTCAGGTTTGCTGGGATACTCAGAAAACGTATCAAAGTTAATGAAATAGTCAGAGGCAGTTCTGTCAATTGTTGGTTTTGCATCAGGATTCGTTGAAATCGCTGGAACCACTTGATCACTTGTTACTTCGTTGTAGATGTGTTTCTTGACGAACTGTTAATTGGGTCTCAAGAAGGTACAAGTTCCATGGCATTGTTGCATAGTCCTTCATTTCGCACTGCAGATTCCTCAAAGGTGATGAGTCTCTCAGTTTGAACCTCTTGGATAGTAGCTAGAGGAGTGCGTCTGCTACTTGGTCGGAGTCCACTTGGCCTACTGCTTAGTATCGGCCACATAGTGTGGTTTAATCAGGTTGATGGATACAAACCTGTTCTCCTTTTTACCAGCAAGGGTCGGCAGTAATAATGTTCTTGATCAGTGGATTGCTAGAACAGGTACTGGTTGTCTGTAAGAAGGCCCAAATTCCTTCTTGTCCACGATCTTTTCTCTGACTAGATCACCAAGCTTTGGGATCCAGACAGGCCTTGCTGGGACGGTCGTTTGTTTTTCCCCAGTGGTGGTTGGCTTCAGGAACACATTGCTTTATTTAGTTCTTAGTTCATTTAAGTCCTGTAAAACACCCACACAATCTTTGATATCGAATTTCTTTTGGTCCACCACTGATGTCTGACAATCAAGGTCCACAACTAACATTCTTGTCCAAAAAAGGACATTTTATGTGGAGTGATACCCCCTAGAGAACTTCTTGGCAAGTTGTTAGAACTACGTTGGACACTTATTAGATGTTTGACCCATTCGTCACCCGAACCTAATAGCCTAGCTGTTATATGTTGCTTTATGTCCCCTTTTTTTCTCTCCACAACCGAATTTCCCTCAGGATGGAATGGACTAGAATACCACAATGCAATGCCCAAATTGGCCATGGCTTCTTTGTAAGCTCGAGAGCTAAATGCAGGACCCTGGTCAGAATGTAGAGTGCCGATTGCATATGTGCCGAAAAAGACTCGCAAAGCTTTTTTAACAGTTCGCGCATCAGCCGAGCGCTGAGGCCACATCCAAATGAACCTTGTCTTAATAATTGTGGGACCAAATTTGTCCACAGGGACGTCTGCGTGTAGAAAGTCTAATACTGTCTAACAAAGGTGTCTGTACTGGGCTGGCTATGCTATAGTCAGGTATCTGGTGGCGTTCTGTGCTGCAATCTCTATTGCAGTCTAAGCAGTTAATTACAAATATGTGAATATGTGCATTCATTCCTGGCCACCAGTACATCTCTTTTAACTCTAATATTGTCTTAGAGATCCCCTGATGTATCAGACCCTCTCCCAGATGTGCTTTGTGTATCAAAGCTACTCTACGTTTCCTGTTTGGAATTACTCTATCTCCCACTCCAGGGATTCAAGCAAAATGAACGCTATTTGAATCATTTATATATGAGTGGAAATTTTTGAGGTAACGCTTTGCATGTTGAATTGACAGCCAACAATATTTCACTGACTATTTTTGTTTTTGAACGAGTGATTGCAGCTACGGAAGCCGTTTGCACAGCTGCCTTCGCAACTTCATCAGCCAATGAATTCCCTTCAACGTGAACGCCATCACGTTGATGACTCAGTGTATGTATCACATGAGTGTTTTGTAATCCTTCTCGCAAGTGAGCTACTTGTTCCCAAAGCGTTTTATGCTTGATTCTGCCACCTTTTGCGTCTTTGAAACCATTTTGACGCCAGTTCTGCAAGTATTCATTGTAAGATTAAACACAATAATACAAATCTCACACTATGAGTGGGGGGAATTTGCGATCCATATTTTCAAGTGCCATCTTGAATGCTTGCAGTTTAGCTCGTTGAGCTGTACAATCTCCTAAGGATTAAGTTTTAGTGACCATTGGTCTAAATTTGCCATCACGCCAGAGACCTTTAACGATCACGCACGCCGCACTATAGGCTTGTTTATCCCCCGTAGCAGGTTGTGCTGATCCGTCAGTATAAATTATACATTCATACTGGTCAAGAGGCAGAATTTCAGTAGGCAGAGGGCATTCTTGTTCGTATTGTAGAAATGCTTGTGTTTTCAAATAAGGATCAAAAACGTATTCAACATCTGTTGCAGTAAGAGAATGAACCCATTGTATCCATCTCGGATGTAACGCTTTAGCATTAGGAATGCTTGCTTTTGTCTCTGCCTCTAAGGCAGGTACAGGAGATACGACCATAATGGGTTTCCCCTGTGCCAGGGATCTTTCTTTTGCTACAGCAGTCTGAACAGCTGTCAGAATTTTTTCTGTTGTTATGAATTTCATTCCTGCTTGTGAGTACAAATGTGATTTATAAGCAATTGGTACTTTTTCACCTTCGTTAAAAGTTAAGTATGTGAATCCGCATTGTCCTGGAATGATTCGGATCACTAAGTTGGGTACGTTTACGCGTGTTTGTAAATGTGTAGTTGCTAACATGTCTGTTTGCAGTGAAAGCAAAATTTCTGTATGTTTTTGTGTCCAATTTACTGTTTTAAAACCAGGTATGATTAATTCATAGAGAGGTTTAACTCTTTCTGCATAGTTTAGAATGTAAGTTCTTCCGAAGTTCAGGAAACCCAGAATCAACTGAAGTTTTCTGGCGTTTTTGGAGGTTGGAGCTGCGCACGCTTTTCTAAAAAGTTTGCTGCCAGGCTTTTGCCTTCACTTGATAATTCATAGCCTAGAAATAGGACGCTGAGATGGGCAATTCTTGATTTTTTAAAATTGAATTTATACCCTTCAGAGGCGAGGCCCAGAATAATGGTGTTCACCCTGTTCAAGTGCCTGTCCAAGTCATCATCTGTCAGATAGATGTCATCCACATATGACAATGCCTCGTCATCATAGATTTGTAGTAACTCTGTTACTCTTGCTGAGAATAACCCAGGACTATTCTTGAATCCATGAGGGAGACGATAAAAGTGACGCTGTGTCCTCAGAATTGAGAAAATGGTCAAATACCTACTTTCTGGTGCAATGTTTTGACAAAAGAAACCATTAAAAATATCTAATGTGGTTTTATATTTTTTATGCACAATGTTATTCATTAATGCTGTACCATGTGCATTTTGCACTGCAAATGTTTTACAACAAGAGTTTAGATGTCTGTAATCCAATACTAGACAATATGTATTGTCTGGTTTGGAGACAGGAAACAAAGTTGACGAGGTGCATGTTTCAATCACCCCTTGGTATTCAAGTTGATCTAATATCTCTTTGACCTGTTTTTTATCTTCTTGCTTAACTGGGTACTGCCTTTGCGCAGTTGGTTGATTTTTTTGTTGGATTCTAAGGTGAGGATAGTCCTCATCCCATCCTACATGATTTTTGTATATTGCTGGGGCTTGGGCAACTGCCCATTTCCTGGCATATGTATACTTTAAATGAATTGGAATATGGTTAGAGAAGGCTGGCATAATGATGTATTTTTGACAAATGTCGGTGGCCAGTCTTTTTCAGCCAGAAGTATGTCATAACCCTTATAAAGTCTCTCCCAAAATAGTGCTTTCACTTTTCTTGGTATGTCTCCCTCCATCCGGAGTGTTATTTCATATAACCTATGTCGAGAACTAACCCTGGTATCCGCAGTTTCAACTTCAATGTCTTTATTCAAGTCGATTGTCTCCAGAAGTCCCTTCAGGTTCTGGCGAGCTATTGTGACTTCTGCTGCGCTGTCCAACATTGTCTGAGTCCATTCTCCGTTCTTGAGTTGTGTCTGATTTTTAGACCTGCTACCTTCATTTTGGTAAATTGAGGTTTCTTGTTTTTCTGAACGTGTTGATCGTCTTTGGACTTTATGCGTTCTTCCTTGTTTTTCTGACCGTACGCTTCTTTCGGATTTCTGTGACGAAGTTGGAAAGGTACGAGAGGAACGTGTATCAGTATCTTGATATCTATCAGGTTTTCTCAAATTGTCCCTATTAATGAAGTTACACCTCCTTTCAGAGGGCTCCTTTTGAGGAGACCTACCTCGGGAATGAAAATGCTTCTCTTTAGAAGTTTGTTTGCTATTCTCCCACTTCTTTTTAGACGAGGTAGGAGTGTTTTTAAAAACAACCTTTTCAGGACTTTCAGACAGTTGTGGTTTCACTGGTGTCCCTCCTAGACTGTCTCTGCCTAATTCTTCATAGGATTTTTCAATTAATCTGGCTAGTTCTTGTGGTTGTTCTGTTACATCAAATTCCCTCAACTTCTGGTGGATCGCCACTGATGCTGCTTCTCCTTTAATATTAGCTAATATTATTGCTGAGACCTGTTTGAAATCTTTCAGTAGTTTCATTCCCAAATTTAAAGCAGGTTCTGCCCCGTATTCATTTTGAATTTGTTTCAGGACGTCCGGTATTACCGCCACAGATGGAACACCATGTGTTTTAGTGTAGATTGCAGCAAAGACTGTTCCCCAAGTGGTGCAGTCCTCCAGATGTGGTGTGATCCCCATTGGGAAACTGATTGGTAAAATTCTGTGTTTCTCATGTGGGCTAGGAAATACTGCTTCGATTTGAGTAAATTTTTGAGCTATCCAGGATGGAATTTGTTCCCGTTTTGCAGGTGACTTACCAACAACTGAGTGTAAAGTCTGCGGTATAATTTTTAGTGTATGCCCCTGGTGAGAGCTTTACTGTTGAATAACTATGGTAGGTTGGACTGTGAGGGTCCGCATTACATATTGAACCAATTGTTTGTAGATTTTGATTAGCTCTTTTAGTTGAGCTAGTAATGCCATGTCTGTCATGTAATTAATGTCAGGATGTGGTGTATAGCCAGCTAAAACCGGCCATGTTGCTCCTGGTCTACCAAGTGGACCGAGCCTGGTAATGTGATTTAAATGTTTTAGGGCACCTTTAAACCAGAGCTCATGCTCCTGGTATGTGAGTGGAATTTCAATATCCTCGAAAGGAATATATTCTTCTGGTGGATCATCTTCTTTGCAGAAGTGAAACACATGTGTTATTGGATTTGCTTCAGGGAAGACTATCCATGAATAGAATACCTCTCTCTGGTGATATTCATGTGCCCCTATCACAAAAACTGCCCTACCACCTCTCGATGTTAGGCCATGTTTTATAAGTTTTATAGTGATGGCTTTCCTTAAATTTAGAGGTATGGCTATAGCATCATCGTCAGTTTCTTGGAAACCTGTATAGTTAAAAACTGGATAGCCTGGATCAGCCGCAGCTCCACCGGTTTCGGTGTTGTCGACATTGTTAAATGAAATTTTTGCAGAGCAAGTTTTCAAGGAAATAAAGATATGGTGCACAATATTTTGGAACACTGTATCCTTCAACGTTGAACAAAGCAAACATCAAATACATAGGATTTTCGTCCTTCTCAGTTATGGTGGATATTATTCTTTAACCCTCTCCAGACGTCTATTGGAGTTTTACGGGAGAAAAGGGGTCTCTGAGAAAAGCACGACTGAATTACTCTAGTATCTACTGTTAAATGAGTGCCTTACCAAACGTTGGGCGCCATGTAGTGTAGTTCCTATATTCCCAATAGGCTCTGCGCATTGGAATAATAAACACTATGGATTTGACATAGGACTGAGGTCAGTATGTCTCTATCGAGTATATTAAACTTAATTAAGTGTGCCGACTAACTAAGAGGTCACTAGAAACTTTCTCGAATGAACAAGAAGGGATTAGTTTCTGACAACCGCATAAACATGACAACTTTGTTTCCCTAGGACTGGAACAAGATCTTCAGAGTCGTGGAAACAACAGAAAACTACTATACTCAGTCAATCATGCATGGTCCGTTTCTACAGAGTTACAGAGAAATAGTGAGAGGGGCATTTTCAATAAAAAGGGGTTTTATTGAACAGTCTTATTTCTCATGCAAGAGATATATACTGCTACAATTGTTAGACAGAATGCGAAGTATAATACGTACAGAGTAAACAGTAATATAAAATAATACTATAATAGCATTGTCTGTTGCTATGACATATATAAAAATACATACATAAATAACACAGGCTAAAATACTCAACCGGTGCTTCTAAATTACACCTACCCCAATGTACCTAACCTAGGTCTAGCACCAGGGAAGAAGTAGGTGCTGTCTTTTAGCTAAGTTTAGTTTTGCCAAGACTTGCTAAAGGTTTCTCTAGGTTCCTATCAGCTCTATACCTTAGAATGAGAGAGGTTGGTATCTCTGTCTTGGGACTCGATTTCCCAACACCCCGCAAGGGGAGTCAGAAACACTGGAGCTGGATTCTCAGCAGGAGGATGACAGCGTCTTTGTCAGTGCATCAGCTGGAGAGTTGGCTTCCTTTGGCACTTGCTGTAGTGAGCTGCGTCGTGCAAGTATGTAGTTGAACTGCACCGAACCACACCGTCCTTTGCCATAGCAAGTGAAGGTATATTTATACCTTGAAGGTGTTTAGGAATGCCAGCTTTGACGTAAGAGTCGGGCATATGAACGTCATGAATGAACCCCTAAGGAATAGTTGTTCATGCATAATAGTTCTTGGAGAAATCAATATCCAGGCAAGGGGAAGTCCCTTCTGCTTAAGAGTCTGGTTTTCCAAGAAATCATTGTGACGTAGATGAACGGATGGAAGTAGCCATGCCTGTATTTGAGTAGCATGGGCTATGCCTAAATAAGGACTGGATTTCTATGCCTACATACGGGCAATGTGAATTGTAACTATATAAGGGAATGAATCGGGAAATTCATTCGGAATCTAAATCGATACACAACATCCCCCCTGCTTCTTTCTGTACTCCTCTTGCCTCTTTGTGCACCTCTCCTACCCCTTCCTACACTCCTCTTGCCTCTTTTTGCACCTCTGTTGTTTCTTTCTACACTGCTCTTGGTTCTTTCTGCACATCTTCTGCAATTTTCTGCATCCCTCCTGCCTATTTCTGCACCCCTCTTTCCTCTTTGTCCACATCTTTTGCTTCTTTCTGTACTTCTCTTGCTTCTTTCTGCACTGCTCTTCCTTCTTTGTATACCTCTCTTGCACATTTTTGTATCCCTCTTGCCTTTGTGCACCCCTTTTCCCTCTTTCTGCACCTTTCTTGCCTGCTTCTGAACTTGTCTTGCCTCTTTCTGCACCTCTGTTTCTTCTTTCTGTACTTCTCTTGTCTCTTGCTACACCCATTTTGCCTCTTTCAGCACCTCTGTTGCTTCTTTCTGTACTTCTTCTGCTTCTTTCTGTATCCCTCTTGCCTCTTTCTGTATACCTCTTGCATCTTCGTGCACCTCTTCTGCAGCTCACTTGCCTCTTTCTGCACCTCTTTTGCTCCGTTCTATACTTCACTTGCCTCTTTCTATATCCCTCTTGCCTCTTTCTGCATGTCTGTTGGTTCTTTCCACACAGCTCTTGCTTCTTTCTGCATCTGTTTCAAATTCCTGCATCTCTCTTGTCTCTTTCTGCACCCCTCTTCCTTCTTTATGCATCTCTCTTGCCTCAGTCTCCCCACCTGTTCCCTCTTTCTGTACACCCTTTGCCTGTTTCTGCAACTCTCTGGCTTTTTTCTGCAGTTCTTTTGCCTCCTTCTGCACCTCACTTGCATCTTTCTACACCTCTGTTGGTTCTTTTGCACTGCTCTTGCTTCTTTCTGCGCCTCTCTTGCAAATTTCTGCACCCATTTTGGCTGTTTCTGCAACTCTCTTGCCTTTTTCTGCAGTTCTCTGGCCTCCTTCTGCACCTCTATTGCTTCTTTCTGCACTTCTCTTGCCTCTTTCTGCACCTCTGTTGCTTCATTCGTACTTCTCATGCTTCTTTCTGCACCTGTCTTGCTTCTTTCTGTATCCCTTTTGTCTCTTTCTGTACTCGTCTTCCCTCTTTCTGTACCTCTCTTGCCTCTTTCTGCACTTCACTTGCCTCTTTCTGCTCTTCTCTTGCTTTTCTACACCTCTGTTGCTTCTTTCAGCAATTCTCTTGCCTCTTTCTGCACTTCTCTTGCCTGTTTCTGCACCTCTCTTTTCTCTTTCTATACCCCTCTTACCTCTTTCTGTACCTCACTTGCTTCTTTCTGCACCCCTATTGCCTCCTTCAGCACCCCTCTTGCCTCTTTCTGTACATCTGTTGCTTTTTTCTGCACTTCTCTTGCCTCTTTCTCACCCCTCTTATCTCCTTCTGCACCTCTGTTGGTTCTTTCTGAACTGCTCTTGCTTCTTTCTGTATCTCTCTTGCCTCTGTCTACACCCCTGTTCCCTCTTTCGGTACCGCTTTTGCCTGTTTCTGAAACTCTCTTGCTTCTTTCTGAACTGCTCTTGCCTCCTTCTGTACTCAAATAGGAAGTGCAAGCTGTCAGGTTTAAAGGTCTCGGTGCTCTCGTGACTGAGGAAAATGTCTACTTGTATATGTATTCTTACATGTGTTATGCATCTGAAGATGGTAGCTTAAAAAGCGGTTAACTTCTCCTGTAGGTGGTCAAATCTTCTCACTTCTCCTCTGTCATTCGGTTGCACAGGCTGACATGTCTTATGTATATATGTGTAATAGAGCCCTTTAAATGTATTATTGAATACTCATGTTCCCTGTATTGGAAGCAGAAAGAAATGCATACACCTTTTTTACACAAATTTATAGACTGTGCTGTTTGAAACACAGGTATTCAAGTGTTTGTATGTTTATTTTCATTTAACATGTCACTAGGTAAAAGCATAGACACGCATGCATACCTTCACAAACTTGATCAGACTTACAACAGTGATATGCTTAGGATTGCTGTTTTATATTTGGTAGGCCTAACATTCTGAGCAGTCGATTAATAGTGAATCTTCAAGAGAAAAGTGTGGTTTAAGACATCTTTGGAGAAGGATTAGTGATGGGGTACTTTGCATGAGTCTGTTGTAAGGTACAGTCAAACTAGGCCTCTTTCTGTACCTCTGTTGTTTGTTTCTGCATATCTCTTGCTTCTTTCTGCACCTTTCTTCCTCTTTCTTGACTTCTGTTGCCTCTTTCTGCATTTCGCTTGCTTCTTTCTGCACCTTTCTTCCTCTTTCTGCACGTGTCCTACCTATGTACGCATAGTTAAGGGACATCATAGTTAGGGATTAGCATTTAAAAAACATTAGAAATTGACTGAAAAAAACCCAAGTTTCAAGGACATTATAGTTAGGGATTAGCATTTAAAAAAGCTTTCAAATTCTCTGAAAAAACATAGGTTTCAGGGACGTTATAGTTAGTTGGACATTTCTCTAGTATAAAATCTGAGTAATTTGGCTGTTATTGTTAGTAGAGCTAACTATAACTATAACAAGTTTTGTACCAACTTTATCGTTACTCATGCCGCCTTCACGTCCTCAGCAACACGGTTACTTGGTGATGGTCTTTTTGCTGAATGCAGGAGACAGTTAATACTGTTGTGAAGCAGATTGTGGTACCTGGATGTACAGCCCACTGGGGCAAATTGCAGCTAAATTTGTCCTGTCTGCCCACTGGGGAAAGAAAGAAAAACCAAAGGAATTGACGGACGGAGCGATGACAATACAAGCACTCACCCCCAGTCAACTGATCTGGGTTTACTCCATCACTGTTCTTTAGCCCACTCTGCCACCCCAGTTCAGACATGGCCATATGCAAATCAGTCTGACCCTGTGCCTCATGGGAACAGTCCAGCCCGAACTGCCAAGCCATGCCTTCCCTGGACCGGAAACAAGCTACCGAGGACCGGTTTCTGGCATTTCAGCCATCTTCAGCCCGGCTTGCTTGAATCCAGTGGCAAAGTGAGCAAGGGACTCACGTCTGAGCATACCCTGCCAACTTATGGCGAACAAAGAAAAACCAAAGGAAATGATGGACGGAGCATTGACAATACAAGCACTCACCCCCAGTCAACTGATCTGGGTTTAATCCATCACCGTTCTTAAGCCCACTCTGCCACCCCAGTTCAGACATGGCCATATGCAACTCAGTCTGACCCTGTGCCTCATGGGAACAGTCCATCCCGAACTGCCAAGCCATGCCTTCCCTGGACCGGAAACAAGCTGCCAAGGACCGGCTTCTGGCATTTCAGCCGTCTTCAGCCTGGCTTGCTTGAATCCAGTGGCAAAGTGAGCAAGGGACTCACGTCTGAGCATAACCTGCCAACTTATGGTGAACAAAGAAAAACCAAAGGAAATGATGGACAGAGCGTTGACAATACAAGCACTCACCCCCAGTCAACTGATCTGGGTTTAATCCATCACCGTTCTTTAGCCCACTCTGCCACCCCAGTTCAGACATGGCCATATGCAAATCAGTCTGACCCTGTGCCTCATGGGAACAGTCCAGCCCGAACTGCCAAGCCATGTCTTCCCTGGACCGGAAACAAGCTACCGAGGACCGGTTTCTGGCATTTCAGCCGTCTTCAGCCCGGCTTGCTTAAATCCAGTGGCAAAGTGAGCAAGGGACTCACGTCTGAGCATACCCTGCCAACTTATGGCGAACAAAGAAAAACCAAAGGAAATGATGGACGGAGCATTGACAATACAAGCACTCACCCCCAGTCAACTGATCTGGGTTTAATCCATCACCGTTCTTAAGCCCACTCTGCCACCCCAGTTCAGACATGGCCATATGCAACTTAGTCTGACCCTGTGCCTCATGGGAACAGTCCATCCCGAACTGCCAAGCCATGCCTTCCCTGGACCGGAAACAAGCTGCCAAGGACCGGCTTCTGGCATTTCAGCCGTCTTCAGCCTGGCTTGCTTGAATCCAGTGGCAAAGTGAGCAAGGGACTCACGTCTGAGCATAACCTGCCAACTTATGGTGAACAAAGAAAAACCAAAGGAAATGATGGACAGAGCGTTGACAATACAAGCACTCACCCCCAGTCAACTGATCTGGGTTTAATCCATCACCGTTCTTTAGCCCACTCTGCCACCCCAGTTCAGACATGGCCATATGCAAATCAGTCTGACCCTGTGCCTCATGGGAACAGTCCAGCCCGAACTGCCAAGCCATGTCTTCCCTGGACCGGAAACAAGCTACCGAGGACCGGTTTCTGGCATTTCAGCCGTCTTCAGCCCGGCTTGCTTAAATCCAGTGGCAAAGTGAGCAAGGGACTCACGTCTGAGCATACCCTGCCAACTTATGGTGAACAAAGAAAAACCAAAGGAAATGATGGACGGAGCATTGATAATACAAGCACTCACCCCCAGTCAACTGATCTGGGTTTAATCCATCACCGTTCTTTAGCCCACTCTGCAACCCCAGTTCAGACATGGCCATATGCAAATCAGTCTGACCCTGTGCCTCATGGGAACAGTCCAGCCCGAACTGCCAAGCCATGCCTTCCCTGGACCGGAAACAAGCTACCGAGGACCGGTTTCTGGCATTTCAGCCGTCTTCAGCCCGGCTTGCTTAAATCCAGTGGCAAAGTGAGCAAGGGACTCACGTCTGAGCATACCCTGCCAACTTATGGCGAACAAAGAAAAACCAAAGGAAATGATGGACGGAGCATTGATAATACAAGCACTCACCCCCAGTCAACTGATCTGGGTTTAATCCATCACCGTTCTTTAGCCCACTCTGCCACCCCAGTTCAGACATGGCCATATGCAAATCAGTCTGACCCTGTGCCTCATGGGAACAGTCCAGCCCGAACTGCCAAGCCATGCCTTCCCTGGACCGGAAACAAGCTACCGAGGACAGGTTTCTGGCATTTCAGCCGTCTTCAGCCCGGCTTGCTTGAATCCAGTGGCAAAGTGAGCAAGGGACTCACGTCTGCGCATACCCTGCCAACTTATGGCGAACAAAGGAAAACCAAAGGAAATGATGGACGGAGCGTTGACAATACAAGCACACACCCCCAGTCAACTGATCTGGGTTTAATCCATCACCGTTCTTTAGCCCACTCTGCCACCCCAGTTCAGACAAGGGGAAGTCATTTATGAGGCATTAGATTAAGCGAGTGAGCTTTATTATTATCACTTCTTTGACCTGAAATTGGTGTTTGGTATATCCGATTTAGGATTGCCTGTGTATAATTACCAAATTAACTAGAAAGTGCAAAGCGAGCCTAAAGGAGTGTAAAGCCCCATTATAGCTAAAACACATTGTATTGATGAGGATGTCACGGCGGCATGAGTACCGATAAAGTTGGTTCAAAACTTTATTGAAAAGTAACCACAACACGCACATGAATACGTTTGGAAAAGTTACTGGGGGTTGTATGAAAAAAGACATTATTCACACTCGCCTTGGTAAAAGATGTCCAAAATCAGTATTGCTTGGTTAAACATGAAATATGCCAACAAAGGTAAATTTGGAGATCAAGTGATTTAACTCGATGTGTAATGGAAGTCTGTCTGTTATGTTTATGATTTCTTTTTGTCACATGTTTACTTAAGCACTTCCGACATGCAACTAAAATTACTCGTGATCAAGGGGCGTCTGGCCCTGAAGCGCGTAGAGTTGCCAAGAAAAAAATAAAACTACCACTTTGCAAAGGACTTGTGTTCATGGTGTACTGTGTGCTGACAGGCAGTACAGCAGGAGGCTTGGGTAAGGCCAATGCGGTTTGCTGTAGATATATATAAATGTAAATGTAAATGTGTGTGTACTTGTAAAGCGCAACTGTCACCCCATTTCGGGGTCTCCTGGCGCTGTACGTGTACCGCTGTGGAACCCTTCCTGGCTTTCCCTGTGAGATGTCCACTCCTGGGCAACCCAAGGTGAAGCCAGGCATCCAAGCGCTGCTGGGGCCGTTGTGGAGATTAAGCAAGCTATTGCCCAGAGTCACAGAGACATATATAGACATATATATACATATATTTAAAAATGTCATTTTACATTTACAAAATTAACATTATGCTAATATGAAACAGAAAGTATATTTAACTTCCCCAAAAAATTACATTTTTTTATGTTTTTATAATTTGACAAAACTCAGCCTTGATTATGTCACTGGCTGAGATTAGTAAACATAACAAGGGATAAGGTTACTCGACAGGTTACTACAAATTAGTTTTTTTTAATTGATGAATTAAAAAAAAATTGTGCTTGATTTATCAACATAGTGTTACATCAAACAAAAAATAAATAAAAGTGACACGTTTTTTTTTTTCTTTCTTTGAATCCATACAGATCAACTCCCATCAGAAGAAGGAGATTTGGAAGACAATCACCAAGAAGGTGTGGACCTAGGTTTGTTTCTTTAAATTTCTTAAACAACGTCATTGCACAAAGATGTGCTACACATTTGAATACAATTGCTTGCAAGAGAAACTAAAACATTTATGAGTCCAGAGCAAATGTGAACCGACAATTCAAAAGAGAACAAGTAATACAACTTAAAAAAATTACCATAGATTTCGCTGCCGAAAGGGGTTGATTTGCTATCTGATCAAGTTGCAGCATTAAAGGAAGGAATTGGACGATTGGTTCATGGTGCGAAAGGAAGTGGAAAAAAGAAACTTTTCTAACTTATATCCCTTAGGAGCAGGTGTCAAGGTTTACCCACCATAGTTACATCAAAGGGAAGGCACATCTTAATCGGCCGGGCGGAAATATTGGCTGAACTTCTTCCCACAGCTGCTTTTGCCTATGACTCCGTTGATGTAGGAGGAAACTTCTGGCAGAGACAGTGGGACTGGGACAGACTATCATCCATAGACCCGCCAGTAAATAAATTGAGCGGACGGACCACCTAGTGGGCGGACGGATTAACCAACGGAAAAGTGACGGCAGTACCAGATCCGCCAAGATCTAAATCAGGCCCTAAGTCTGAACGTAGAAATTTTCACTGCTACATTATCCAGCAGCTCCCAGACAACAGCTGCCTTGCCCTGCTGAACCTATCCTTATCAGTAATTTTTTCACAAAATGTCATCCAAAGGTAAGTGGAAACCGGGCCCCATCCACTTCATGTATCCAAATCTCACTTAATCGCAGCCGGCCATTCCCTTTGACTTTGCCCCAGTCTCACAAGACTAGATGTCCACGATTAGTGCTTAAATCTTTTCGGTGCTTTTTTCACTTTAAATTAAAGAAAATTAATAACTCTGGTTCCACCGATTGCATTTTTGCCATTTTGTTGTCAAATAGGTTTGCTAAATTTACTTTATTTTCCTGAGTTGGTTTGGGAGTTTTCCTGTGTTATGTTTTCACTGTATTACTTTTTAAGTGCTACATAAATACTTTACACATTGCCTCTAAGTTGAGCCTGACTTCTTTTGTGCCAAGCTACCAGAGGGTAAAGCACAGGTTAATTTTGTGGATTTTTCTATGTCACACTGACAAAGGTTGTGTCTGTTGTTTGAGTAGGACTTCACATCCTCAACCACCTACCCAATTTCTCACAATATGTACACTGAGGGGCTCATTATGATGCCGATCGGAAAAGCATTCAGATTTTACTAACCAGCGTCGGAACACATGTTTCTGACCGACTCAGAAACATTACTGACCTACCGATTACGAAAGAAGGTAACCGTTTGGTCTTTTGGGCTCGGTCCCGACCCTCATTTGGAGACTCCGAGTTGGTTGGAGGCGAATCATACATGTCTATCGACTGCATTTCCGACTGACATATTAGGATATCAGATTTGGACAGCCTTTCGGAATCAGTCTGTCCAACAAAAAATGGCTGTTGGAAACTGACTTTGGGAGTCTGTAGCAGTCCCCCGTTCACCCAGAGGCCTCTGATTGGGCCCTTGGGGGTCCCCATGGGATCCCTCTTTACAACCATGCACTTTGTTGCAGGCACCATGGTGTGCGTGCGACAGGGTGCAAGGTTTTCCGCAACCACCCCATTTTTCAATGGGAGCCTGCGATGTCGGTCAGAACCCAGGCTCCCATTGAAGTCAATGGAAGTCCGACTAAACGGTGTCCGCAAACATCGTAATCGGTCTGTCGGACTCTCTGAACCTGAGTCAGTCGGAACCGATTCCAACAAGGAGTCAGTCAGAATGCTTTCTGACCGACATCGTAATGAGGCCCCGAGTTCTCTTGGTGGAGGCTTCTATTCTGTACTTAAATTTCTTTGCATTCACAACGTCATATCAGAGAAATGTAATTGTATAAAGGGATAGATAACGCAGGTCTTTTTCACTAGTTTACATCATAGAAAGTCTTACCACAGTCAACAATAAGAAACACGAATTGTGAAGGATATACAACAATTGTATTCCTTATAAGGATGGTAACCTATGCAAACAAACAGAACTAAAAACCTGATCTAGGGGCTTAATACGATGTCGGGCGGATAGTCTCTGCCTGACAGTTGGAATCTTCCCAACAGTGTCAGAGCCATTCCAACCAACTCTGTCAGTTTACATTCCAACCGCTAATTTATGATGTACGCGGTCAGAACATGGACCAGCCGGTCATTCTGACTTGGTTCCAACGACTCGTGGAGTATTATTGTGGATTCTCATTGCTGCGTTCCATCGTCAGGAATACGATGCTGGTTTCAAACAGCCTTTCTAAGCCGGATGTTCCAACATGGAAAGGCTGTCGGAGAGTGACTTTGGGGACCGCTAGCAGGGCCCTCTCACCCCTGTGGCCTATGGTTGGTGGCCGAGGGAGTACCATGGGGTGCCTGCAACATGGTGCAGGGTTTTACACACACATACACACCTCATTTCCCCATAGGAGCCTGTGTTATGGCCAGTTCACTGGCATAAAATGAGCTCCCACTGGAACAATGGGAATCTGACCGAATAGTGTTCTTTCACATCGTAATCTGGCAGTCAGAACCTCCAACCTCAAGTCAGTCGGTCCTGAATCCGAGACATTGTTGGGCTGCGGCTTTCCATCTGACATCGCAATGAGCCCCTTAGTCTGTAGTGGGCAGCTGTTTGTCCATCAGGGTGGTAAAGGTCATTTTCTTTGCCTTCCTGGCTCGACAACATCCTGCCATGTTTTGAAATCTCTGCTGGCCCTGCTGAGATCGCTGTGCATTAAGAAAAGTCCTCAGCACGGTGCTTACTCTGAAGGCACTGAGCGGTTGGTGAGCAGCTTCCATGTTTCTGTTGGCCGCTCAAGAAACCTTTTTGTTTTTCAAAACCTAACCCCCAAATTGTGAGGTTTATCTTTGTTGAAAATACAGAAATGTAATTTCCTCTCATTTAGACATTTGTCTAAGTTTTCAGTTCAAGACTACCAGGGTTTGGCAGCCCCAAACTGAGAAAAGAAGTGCATCAGACTGTCCTCTCACAGTAGAGTGGACTGGCTGATATACCTACACCGACAGTGCTAACTTCTTCGAGGTATTAATGTACGATTTCTGCCTGAGGGGCATGTGGGAACAACACTGTCAAAACCATGATTGTTGTATCGACTCAAAATATAGCAGGAGAATCATCAGTTTGACTGGCAGGTACTCTGCCATGTTTGTGGGTGTTTTACAGTGTCCCCCAAACTCTAAATTTGGCTTGAGTCATCTTGCCTCAACACTTCCCTACATTTAGACACTTCAAGAAATGGAATTTGACCCAGATAAATAACTGACAGATCTAGAAGCCCAACAACATTTCTAAAACAGATACTCTACAGATAATGGAGAAGTTTCATACTGTCAGTGAATGCAGCATCCACCTTTATACTCTAGCATGACTTTAAAAATAATTATTTGCAAAGGAGGAAGAACTGTAACTGCATATTGCCAGTACTGTTGTTGGACCAAGTTTAGTAAACATTGACAAAGTCATTTTCAAATAGCGTATTCTATATTCTGACATTAATCCATTTTCAAATAGCGTATTCTATATTCTGACATTAATCAAGTAAAAGGACAGATATGTTTATGTCATCGATACATCACTGCAGTGTGATGTTTGGGATTGCAATAACGATGGTATTAACTGTTTCTTAAAATAACTCAGAGAACAACACCCTCATTTGTTCTTTACATGTACAATAAGTAATGAAATGTCCAACTCACTAGACTTCAATACAGAAGAAAATGAAAGGGAAACTGGAAACTATTCTACACCACAAGCCTTCTCTTACAAACTCTCTTTTGCACTACCAGTTATTGGTTATATGTTCTTTCAACGAATTCCGTTGCAACGCATGCCTTTACCACGCATGCGTTACAACGGAATGGTTTATCAACGCATAACTTTATCCTCTAATTCATGCGTGGTGACGTCGTACGTCCTTAAGAAGAAACGGAAGTTTCTTTCCGTTTCCTCTTAAAAGACGACGATTTCAGGTGAGGTTTTTATTTGGGGGGGAGACCCCCCCAATCCCCCCATGTTTATTTTGAACCTTTACCACATATGCCTTTACTACACACCTCGTAGTAAAGGTATGCGTGGTAAAGGCTTTCGTGTTAACCACGCATGCGTTGTAATGCATGCGTGGTTAATGTATTCGTGGAAACGGCCGCGTTGTAATGCCCGTTTCCCCCATTTATTTCTCCCTCGATCTCTACAGGATGATTTCCTAGTAAGTTAAAGTTCCAGTTAAGGAAGGATTTGCAGAAATATCAGTGAATATAAGCAGTCGAATATACCTGACCAACAAATATGGCACAGACTGTATCTATGAATGTGATTTGGCATACACTGATAAAAGCATTAAATACTGCACAAAGAGACATATGTACAAAACTTTTTTGAGGTTGCAAACTGGCTGACTCACAGAATCGGCTATTTGTGTGTGCAAAAAATGCATTTTGGGATGTAGGAATCCCCAATTGCGATTAGGTAACATTTTACTGAATCGGAATTTGGGATTGCGAATACGTACCAATTCGGAATATGGAAGGGACGTGTTTAGGGTGTCTCTTCAAACTACCGAATCGCAGTGGTATGTATTAGGGCCATATGTATCATCAAACTATTTTGCATTTCCTAAATAGCGAATTTTAAGGAATCGCTATTTAGGAAATGCAAAACGGTATGTATGTACAAAATCGCTTTTCAATAGCGATTCCTTAGCATTCCTAATTTGCGATTAGCAAATTGCTAATCGCAAATTACCCATACATTTCCATGGGCCAGGAGGCCCATAGGAATGAAAGTGCAATTTGGGATTAGCAATTTGCTAATCGCAAATTAGGAATTTCTTCAAGGGTGCAGGGGTGTCTCAAGAACACCCTGCTGCACCCCTGAAAAAGACATTTGGGGGCATATGGCGCACATACATGCACTAAGGGCATGTATGGGCGTCATATGGCACCTTTTGTTTTTTGGAAAAAAGCTTTTTTAAAAGAATTCGCAAATTACCACCAACTAGAAGTTGGTGGTAATTTGCGAATCCTTAATGGCATTTTTCGAATATTTTTTGTTTGATACATTGCATTTAAGGAATCGCAAAATTTGCGATTCCTTAAGTGCAATCGCAAAATAAGGAATTGCAAATTTTGCAATTCCTTATTTTGCATCAAACATGTTTGATACATACCATCTGTCAAATTAGCATTCGCAAAGGCCGAAATTCTCAGAATTTCGGCCTTTGCGAATGCTAATTAGCTTGATACATATGGCCCCAGATGTCTTGTGACCAAATTGCAAACAATACATTTTTTAAAGAGTATTAAAAAGTAGTGGTAACCGTTCGCAAAAGGGGGAAGTCAACAAGGGACTTCTTCCCATTTGCAAATGTGAAAAAAATATTTTTTAAGAGCAGGCAGTTGTCGTACTGATCAGTGCCTACACTTAAAAAAGAAACTTAAAAGTTTCATTTTCAATATTATAAACACATCCCTTTATTTTTTAAGGAAAATTGCTTTATTAAAAAGCAAACACAGACATGGTGGTCTGCTGACCTCAGTTGGGGACCATCGGTGTGATGAGTATCATTCCTAATGGGTAACAAACTGCAACCTGCCTCATTATTATTCATGAGGTAGGTTGATTTGTGACCCACTAGGAATCGCTATTTAAAAGATTTATGTTTTCTTACATCTAATTTGGAAATTACAGTTCGGGATTTTTGTAAATATGGTCCAACGTTCTTTGTTACATGTGGATAAGAAATAAAAGACACCACAGTAAAAGTGGTCACTTGCTTTGATTAACCTGTTAACCTAATAAGAAAGATCATCAGAGAGCACTGGAAGATTCCACAGTCTGTGTAGCTTACAATTTACTGCCCCTTTTAGCCATCAAAAGATCAAAAAGAAATTCAAACACCAGCTTGGCATGATTTGAGAATGGATAAGAAAATGATGACTCAACCATCATTAGGAGGATTACCCCAGGTCAAAGATATTTTCCATGTGAGCCTTGCCAGGTCTGTCAACAGACCGAACAGGCATGCATGAGACATTAATGAACAGTAAGAGCTTGTAGCAAAGCTATTTACAGATTGCAATGCCACGTACGTTGTGTAGCACCTACATTTGACCTGTGCTTGTAATCTTAATTACAGTAGTATGACTAAAAGTAAGGTCAAAATCAGGCTGCTAGGACATGCCAGTGCATTTAGTTTCACCATATTCATGTACTCTTCCACTGATTTAATTTGTACTTCATTGTGGAAAATACCTTCAAACAATTTTGCTCCTAACAAATTACTGTTATGCAAATAAAGATGGGTTAGTTCACAGCGCTTGGATACGAAGGCCAATATGTGTAATTTTTTCACGCAGTCCAAATCAGCAAGCCACTATAGCTGCACTGCATGAAAGAGCAAGAATTTGCTGTATTTACATCATATGGCGCATTCCTGTCCTTTCCTAGCGCTGGCACACATTTGGCTGCCTAGAGCCAAGGCAGGCACCCTTTCGTCATGGTGCAAGGGCGTCTGCGTTGTAGGCAAGATTGTTTTTGTGCAGCAAGAGACACCATCCTGCACAAAAACAATCCTCAGAGGTATTTTTCTCTTTCTGCATGTGCTGCATAATGCAGCACTCATAGAAGTACGAAACAAATGAGAAGAAATAAAGAAATGTTTCTTGTTACGCCTCAACTAGGGCGGTGCAGCATTTTGATGCATTCCTTGATCTACTACCAATAGTAATTCTGAGTATGAGGAAAAATCTAAGGAGACCTTGGTGGCTTGATGAATCTTACGTTTTGCGTCACTCATCTGCCCCATTGCATGGCACAAGGGATATGCAAAGCCTTGATCAATCTTGCCCAGAAGGTCCTAATGATAATATTGGCTTGAGTGAATCTCCGCCCCATCTCCCTCCTCCCTTTTTGCGCTAAAATTATTGAGAAGGTGGTGAATAAGCAGCTCATGAGCTTCTTGGAGGAACATTCGCTCCTGCATCCCACTCAATCGGGCTTTAGAGCAGGACACTCCACTGAATCAGCCCTTCTTTTTTCCACCGAAGGCTTGAGGAGTATAGTGGATGATGGAGAGACAGCAGCGTTGGTTTTATTAGATCTTAGTGCAGCGTTTGACACCATGCTGCACTCAACGCTGCTGTCTCGGTTGGCGGGTATCGGAGTGAAAGGAATGGCCTTGGCTTGGCTGGAGTCGTTCTTGACTAACAGGAGCTTCCAAATGCATTGCCCCCCCTTTAAATCCTCTCGCAGAAATGTAGGCCATGGGGTTCCACAGGGCTCGAGTTTGAGCCCTACTTTATTTAACATTTATATGGCACCCCTGGCCTGCATAGTGGAGAGTTTCGGGGTGGGCATTGTCAGCTACGCCGACGACACACAACTGCTGCTTAAGCTCACGCCTGAGTGTAGAGAAGATGCCACCAACTTCTCGAGCTGCTTATCATCAGTAGCAGCTTGGATGAACCACAACTGTCTACGCCTTAATGGCGACAAAACCGAGTTGTTGATAGTGGGGAAATCAGCTTCAGTATGGTCGCATATGTGGTGGCCTATGGAACTGGGCAGTCCCCCTCGTCCTGTGGAGTCAGTGCGCAATTTGGGAATTATATTGGACTCAGATCTTTCATATAAAACCCATGTGAACAAAGTAACAGCTAGATGCTTCAGTATACTGAAAGCCCTCCGTAAGATCTTGGATCTTTTGCCAATCGACTCTAGAAAGACTATTGTCCATGACTTGGTAACCCCCCATTTTGACTTCGGAAATGCTTTGCTTCTATGATTGAGCCAAAAAGGATTATACCAACTTCAATGTGCTCAAAATGCCGCAGCTCGCCTAGTTCTTAAACTTCCCCGCAGAGCGTCAGGTAAATATGCTCTATCCAAACTCCACTGGTTACCTATAAGAGAGCGGATTAAATTTAAGTCCCTTTGTTTCGCTCATCGTATCGCTCAGGGCAAAGGCCCGGCCTATCTCCTTAACCTTCTGACGATACACCGCCCCACCAGAGATTTGAGATCAGCCGGCAGGATGATGTTCAAACTTCCTAAAATCACCAGAGCCAGGATGGGCGGACGCTCGTTCAGATTTTTAGCAGCTAAATGCTGGAACGATCTCCCGCTCGATCTACGGATGGAGCCCTCCGAGAGTATGTTCCGTAGAAAACTTAAAACCTTTCTTTTCCCTCAGGTTTAACCCCTGTGTTACTTCCGTCTCTTACATGTTTTACCTCTGTCTCGCCCTTTAGCTTTTTTGTGCAGTATTCAGTGCGGGGACACACTGTTTTTGGGTAACCAGGCACTTAATAAAGGGTTTTAATAATAATAAAAATAAAACATCTTCATTTAGTGATTTCCTGTCTCCTCCATTAAATAATATGGCTTTCTCTAGTAAGCTCTTTATTTTAGTGCACCATGGCTGACTTTTTTTGGACTTCTCCCACTCTTGGTACACCATCGCTCAGCATACTGCCACTTCATACATACATTTTCTTTGTGTTTTTTAATGATTATTCTAACAGAATATTCTAACCACTCTTTTTACATTAGTACTATTTGTGTGGACACCATTGATCGTGAATTCTAAGTCTTGATAGGGTCTGATAATTAGAAGTATGCAATACAATTCACATGTAAAATATGTTGTTTTGACTAATAACCGACATGTCTTTACATCTGCATTAGTAACATAGACAGTTAGACACTATTACGTGCAGTATATTTTTACTTGATAAACTGAAGGCAAGACTATGTTATTTGTACCAGTAATAATAATAATAATAATAATCCGCATTTGTAAAGCGCACAATCACCCGTAAGGGTCTCTAGGCGCTGGGGGCCGTCGGGAAGATTAAGCGAGCTATTGCCCAGAGTCACATGGTGCTGGGCTAACCTGCCGCCGGAGCTTTGGATCGAACCGGGATCCCCAGATTCCAGCGTCAGTCGCCCTGGCCGCGGCGCCACACCTCAGATTGCCTCTGCTTGGTTTCAGGTTTTTTTTTGGAAGGAGAGGTTCCCACACCAGAATCACATACTTAGACACCAACATGAGTAAATACTGCCCATTGAAACTACACATAAGTTGAGTGCTATCAGTTAGGTGGTCGTTGAAGTGGAGAATTTATGCTTGTTCTGAGAGTACTGGACATACTATTGCTGTTTCTGAAAGGTATTGGGGAAATAGCACTCTGCAGCATGGAAATGCTATATCAACAGGCCGGTGATGAGCTGCTACTTTAGAGCAACACAAATAGTAGTTAACACTCACCAATTGACATATGTATGGAAAAGGCAATGGCATACAAATACTGTAATGTAGTTCCTATGAATCTATATAGGATCTGCGTGTTTAGACTGTGGTATTGGTTTCCAGACTGATTCCAGACACCCCCCACCAGGTATGTTCGCCTGTATACCAGCTAGCTCACAGTGCCACTGTAAACTCCTCTTACCAAGGAGAGAATAGTTCTTGGCAACTATCTAACATGACAACTCCGTCCCATCAGGACTCGTGGAAACAGTACAGTACTTTTCGCCCAGTCACTCATGCTCACATTGTCTCAGAGAAATACACAGAATAAACAGTGGGGACTTTTTTCAATAAGCATTTATTAAACCAGCGTCATTCTGGTTTAAAATAGGTGTTCTGAAACAACCATAAGACGGAAACAGATATAAATGATAATAAGCACCAATAGAGTAGATAGATGGTAAATTCCTCCCATAGTGCTAAAACAATGAATGCAGGCAGGTATATAAATACATGACAATAATAATGCGTACTCCTACTATGCAAACCTAACTAGATGTACCTAAGTACTAAGTGTACCTAACATGTATCTAGGTGTAGACCCAAGAATCCCCCTAGGCTGAAGCAAACCCTATTACCTGAAGTGTGAGACTGTGGGAACCTGTCCCAAGATGGACATCTCATGAGGGATGTCAAACCACTGCGAGCTGGAGTTTCTGCATGCAGGAACCTCAGCGTCTCGCAACTGCGTGTCAGCATGGAAGGATGTCGTTCTCCTCTGCCTGCCCCAGCAAAGATATGGTGGAGATAAACCCAAAAGGTACTCTCAGTGGTTCTAACTTGCTGTGTCATGTCCGCCTAGGATGATAAAAGGGATGACACTTATACATAAGTATTTTATGCATAAGATGGTAATCCTGCTGTTATTCGAGAATCCTTATGCATAATTAATGAGGCTAGTTTTCTGGGAAAACCACACAGTATGTTATGCAGTCCCTATCTAGGTAACAGGTCAATATCAAAAACCGTTATGTAGTCCAATTGCAGGGGAAAATGTTGGTGAAAGGCTAGGTGACTACCCAGGCCTATATTGGGGTACATTACAAAACATAACACCCACGCCTCATCTGACCAGAAGGTATATTATATATACTGAAGAAGGAATGTCATTTCAGTCATAACACGTTCTAATAAATGTACATAGTAAAACTTCTAAAAAAGGTAATAAAATTGCTTTAAAAAACCTCTAAAAGTCCTTTAAAATATGTTCGTATATATGGCTTGAGTAAATGAAAGCCTTTGAAAGCCATGTTGCCATAGGAGAGAAGAGAACACATTTTGGTTGTTTTGGAAAAAGGCTGAATTCTTCCCAGAGCCAAATGTTTATGTGTCCTGTGTGGGAGACGCAACATCACTGTTGCTTGCCATCACAGACGACGGTCCCTGGAACACCTTGCAGTTCAGGTCAATTGAGCAAAGGTGATCTTCCTCTGTTCCCACAGACAATGTTGGGGGAGCATTTGAAATATCCAGAGCCTGTGTGCCTGTAGAGGAGCCAGTACCTGATCCAACAGGAGCTGAAGCACCCCGTGGTGGTTAAAAGAATGCCAATATCAACCTGGGAATATGCTGAGGACACAGCAGTATGAGTGCTGTTAACGAGTCTAGCAATGCATCCACCTCCGGTGGCACAACCGATGGAAGTGTTAGACAGAGGTCCAACACACATTCTTGTCTGCAGAATAGGCAGAGGAGGACAGGAAAAGCACTGTCAATCCAGACTGGTCAGAACGATAGGGACCAAGACTCTCTTAGCTCCCTGTTCCTGCATCCAAACCTATTCGGTAATTTCCAAGATTCATGGATTAATTCCCTACCCATTACTTGATATCTGCCTACCTGGTGATGTTCTAGGCAATATTGAAACTGGAAAGGTGTTGATGGCAATGTTATATGGCCATGAATTAACCATGGATTAATCATTATGAGGATGGTGACTCTGCCACGATTAAAGGTAATCGGTCTAATTTTTTAATGCGCAGCATTGTATATTTCGCATCCCTTTGTGCCATTTTTATCTGATTTTCAGTCAAATTATATGCAGAGAGCAGAGACGTACTGTTGATATATCACCAGGGCACATAACCAGAGGGCAATGATTGTAGCGTCCAGCTTAATGATAAAATATAACGTAACTGTGATTGTCTGTGTTGTAAGATGGACAGATCCTGTTCCATTATATCCATTTCAGAAGAGACAATGTTGCCCAGTGAATAAATCATGGATGTTAATGTGGTCATGCCATTGTCAACCACAGCCAAAACCTTTTCTAAGTTAATTCCGTCAATTTCACTCAATCTCTCCGCTCTGCCCTGTTGAGAGGTTTTCTAAATTTCATTATAAACAGCGTATAAGAAGCATTTCTGATGTGGCTTCTGGAGACCTAGTAAAAAATCCCTAAGATCCAAGTCATCTGAGAGTAAGGACAAGTGTTGTTTCCCCTATGACAGTGTTGAGGTTCTTAGCCAATCTAGTCATAACTTCCCAACATTGTGTAATGTCACCACCGCCAGGATGTTCTCGTTGTACATAGCTTAAGTCAGGCCTATGGATACTGAACGCCTCAGTGGTACTCCTGAATCTTGACTGGCACCTACTGATGTC
Organism: Lissotriton helveticus; assembly: GCF_964261635.1. Lineage (NCBI taxonomy): Eukaryota > Metazoa > Chordata > Amphibia > Caudata > Salamandridae > Lissotriton > Lissotriton helveticus. The sequence goes on along the minus strand of NC_136069.1, from coordinate 290,346,974 downwards.
TACAGGCCAAACTAACCATCATTTCCAATTGGAGTCTGTTGAATTGTATGAAATGCCCTGCATGATGTCATGCAGTGTACTCTGACCATTTTCTTTGTAATTTTGCCAACCCTCAAAGTGTGAATGTGAGGGAATACATGGTGTGTTTAAATTCATAATCTTGGCTAACCCAATCAAGGAAGTCTTTTGCACAGTGTACTTCAGGAAGATTATTTGTTGTGGTATGAGGCATGCTCTAAATAGTGCCTCCATTCCCTGAACTTGCCAATTCTTAGTACCACAGACAGATTTTATGTCTATAGTGTTCTTCCATAAGTGGAAACCTTGTTTAGACCGTTGGGCAATAAAGGATGCAGAGTATGTCTGTTTCTTGTTAGTGAGCATACTTTTCTTTGCAGATGTAGGTACAAGCTTATAATAATATGAGTGCGGATCTGATGTATTAAACCAAGGAAAATAAGCAAACTTTTGTGCAAACGTGTTTGAACTACCTTTCGGCGGTGTTGGGCAATGTTCCCATTGGTGGTATGTGAAAACATTATGTGGAGCACTTGTAGAAAGTTATACCATAATATTGGAAACAGAACATGGTATCAAATTCAGATGAGTGGTTAAACATTTCATTTTTCGTAAATGCTGCAGACAGTTCTAAATCAGACAACATATTATTAACGGTTTCAAAATCCCAATCGTCAGAGTATGTACTGAAGGTGATGATAAAGAAATTTTTAATACATGTAGTAATTTTAAAAGTTCAGTGGGACCAAATACATCATATAAAACCGTATCCCTAACTATGCAGTCAGGAACTGGAACTGCTGTAAGGTTCACAGAGGACAGGTCTCTTTGTTCAAGATGAGATGACGCAGGTTACAGTACCAAGTTCACATCTGATGCTGCGGAGCGTTCTGGGAGATGGTGGGAGATGGTGTACATTCATGTGTAAGAAAAAGACAGTCACTAAAACTATCCAGAATAGTAGTTGCCGCAACCGGCTTTTTAATAAAAATAGCCACCCCTTTTAGCATGGCAACTTTAATCCATACACATCAACTACTGAACCCACCTCTGTGTACTAAACCACTCCAAACATTCTATCCTAGTTAAATGTGTTTCCTGTAGCACTATGATATGGGAAGCTGAGCCCCTTAAGTACTATATTATTTTTGCACATCTCCTTATTATATGGAGCCCATTTACATTTCAGGAGAGAATTTGTACTGTTTTTATCATACCTAGGTGTGTGATCCAAATATAACTTACAGCACAGTTAGATGGAGGGGTGGTCCGAAAAACGTTTAGTGCTGACTGAGGCTCATGAGGACTTAAAAAATAAATTCTCTTAATTATCCCCACCCAGTGATCCCTTCCCTTTGACCCCCTAATTTCCCACCCCTGGAGAGCCTTCCTATACTACCTCATAGCCTTAATATCCCTTAAAGTGATAACTTGGGTGCAAATGCATAGGAAATTGATAAAGCAAACAAATCCAGACAGACTCTTAGTCTTCTCTGCCAGCATTCTGTGTTTGTGAGAAAAGTGTGTGCTCCTACCCTGATGATTGATGGCTCTTTTTTGTATACTAAATTAGGCTGTCTGCCTCCTTATGGTCCCCTTAAATTATGCAATTTATTATTATACATTACACTGACAGTGGCAGAGAATCTCAGCTGAGCAGTGGCCAATAGTTTCCTAAGCTCTTCTATTTGTGTCCCCAGCTCCCACTGCTCGAAAACCATCTGAACTAATCACAAAAGTGAATCCACTATGTGTGAAAATTCACTAAGATTCTTCGCGCTTTGTTTCAGCTAGGGTTCTTTCTAAATGTATCTTGGTGAGCTCTTTGAATGTCCTTAGACAGATCTTCCTCCGTATCCTCCCATATTCCTCCTGCCTTGAAAAGAGTTATAACAACCACCTTAATATCCTTACATTCCGTCCCCTCTGGTACATTTAAGATTCTTCGGTTGTTTCTTCTGGCACTGTTTACCAATCAGACCCTCCAGGATTTCGCGATTCGCGATTTGCAAAATCGTTTTGCGAAATCTGCAGTTTTGTAAATATGCCACGATTTTTACAAAACTGCCCACAAAATTTGGAAAATGCAGAAGTGTGTACTTATCGCTCTCGGGTTGACTACCACACAAGCACAGGAGGTAATTTATATCTACTGAAAGCATTGAAGCACGCTCCATATTAAGGTTCTGATCCTCAGTTCTGAGTGTGCTGTTCCAATATCTTGCACATTTGAAAAAGATTCCGTTTTCTATTATCCATTATAATGAAAACTGGGATGTCCTTTCGTGACTGTGGTACGTGCGTAATGTTTTTCAGGTTGTGAGAGGTATCCATATTTTTAACAGAGCATAGATTTTACTTATGAAACTTCAATTTGCAAATTGGTCTACCCACACGTTTTTCTTCATGGGCAGTAAAATATATAACTAAATATGTTGTCATTTTTTTTGTTGAGGCTGTGAAAACAACAGATATTTTCATCTCTCAATTTCCAACTTTTGGGAAACGAGGACCTCTTGTGGTCATTTTCTGATGTCCACAATTATGATTAAGCTTATATTAATCAACAAAGTAAAACATACATTTACATAATTAAATATCATGGTGCTTTGGGGCTAGCACGTCACCTGCTGACCACTTTAGAGCACCTGTGTCCAGCGAAGGACATAGAACATTCTAGATGTAAAATCAAACGTGAAAAGAAATAGAATTCATCATATCTAATGTACAAAAAATAAACCCCGAAAGACAATATAACATATGGAATGTTGGAAACAAAACTGGGACTGAATGATGTCTTGGCTGCCAGTCTCCCTTAACGAGAACAGGCAGTAGGAATCCAGTGCTCTCCGTGCTGTACCAAACCAAGAGGTAACCCTTACTGCACTGGTGTACCACCAGAATGTCATGTTTTTCACATCTACCTACAAAAATGGTGACTCCTGCATATCAACTACACTATAGCTGCAGGTGTTTATAAGTAAATAAACATTTACCATTCCTAACTCTAAACCTATGTACCTTGATGATATGTAACTGTGGAGTTAAAAATAGTAAATATATACTTATATATTTACCTATATATATTTATCTTGATGACATGTAAATCATCAATTTAACATAGATGTGGATTTAAAAATAAAGACTCTATACTTGCCTTGATGATAAGGTGGTATTTGATATTCTGGAGTTAATATTTTCCTGGGTTGATATTTCTGACCTCAATATTCTGACGTACAATCTATGGATGTGGCTCACTTTTATTCTGTAAGGACTTTGATGAGAAGGGGATTGATTACAAATGCTGTTGGACGTCTGGCCATGACGTTAAGAAAAGTATGCTCACCTCCCTATCACACTTTAATGTACCACTGTGTTAACTGGTGGCACTCTGTCCCCATTTTTCGTTTTCCTTACCATATCTTAATCTGCACTGCATACACAAAATATAGGGGTCGATTCCGATCCGGTAAAATCCCCGTCCGTACGATTCGTATCCGGAGCCGTTTCCGTACGACTCGTACGGACACCGTACGACCGGACGATTCCGATCCCGATCGTCCGACCCGGTCGTGATTCGTACGGTACACGTCGATTCGTACGGGAAAGTGCACGATCACCTACACACCGTACGGCGCGTACCCCCCATGATCGCAGGGGTACGCGCCGTACCCCTGTGATCATGCGGGGTACGTGCCGTACACCCAGCGTACATGGGGTACGTGCCGTACACCCACCGTACATGGGGTACGGTGCGTACCCCATGTACGCTGGGTGTACGGCACGTACCCCGCATGATCACAGGGGTACGGCGCATACCCCTGCGATCATGCGGGGTACGTGCCGTACCCGGGGGGGGGGCGTTCCGAACCTGTTTCGGCGCGAACTCTGCGTTTACGACTGTTTTCGGCTCCCGTAGGAAAAGGGTCGTACGGTGCGTACCCGACACGAATCGTACTTGCTGGGTCGTAAAAACCAGCCGCGAACAGTAGTGATGTCGTGTACAGCGGGTTCCGAGTGAGACTCGTACGGAGATTTGAGTCGTACGGAGTCCTGTACGACTCGTACGGAGTTCGGCTCCTGGTACGGATCGTACTTCGTCGTACGTACGGGACGTTTACGGGTACGATTCGTACAGGGAAAAAACGCTCCGTACGAGGATTCGGAGCGCATTTTACCGGATCGGAATCGACCCCATAATGTGTGATTTTCACGTTAAGAGAGGCCATAGCAAATATGTGTTCATGGGATCTTGCCAGAGAAGTGGGGGCACTGGAAATGTTCTGGGGTTTGAGTACTACACGTCTCATCGAGTGGCTATGCTAGGAACGCACATGTATTTCCGTACATGTATTTATGGTAACTCGATTCAAATACTAGACTCCTCAGAACAACATAGGCCTTCTACACAAGAGCATTAACCCGTCCCGCTATGCATCGGAATAGATTGACAATCCTTCCAGTTCCAGAGAGCCACGGTGCGCCCTACAGCTGTACAGAAACAGGTCCAGGCATGCTGGTTGATGGGGGGACACAACAGACAGGCAGCGACAGCTAGTCAGTAAAAATTACTGGGTAAGATGCTACTAAGGGAAGTAATGGGTAAGGTGTTACTAACGGTGGTATTGGGTAAAATGTTTCTGTTAGAGGAATTGAGCAAGGTGCTAATAAACACAGGTATAAGTAAGACATGACTTAGGGGGGTATTGAGTGAGGTGTTACAGAAAGAGGTACTTGATAAGATGTCACTGAGGGGGTTATTGTGTCGATGTTACTGAGCTAGGTACTGAGTAAGATGTTTCTGAGGGAGGTACGGGGTAAGATGTTATTTAGGGGTACTGGGTAAGATGTTACAGAGGGAGGTATTGGGTGAGGTGATACTGATGGGAGTATATGGTAAAATATTACAGAAAGATGTAAAAGGTATGGTGTTACTTGGAGGGTGGTGTTACCGAAATAGGTATTAGGTGATATGTTACTGAGGGAGGTTTTGGGCAAGATGTTACTGAGGGGGTATTGGGTAGATGTTACTGAAATAGGTATTGGGTAACATGTTACTGAGATAGGTATTGGATAATATATTACTGAGGGGGTATTGGGTAAGATGTTACTGAGGGAGAGATTGGGTGAAATGTTATTGAGGGAGGTAATGGGTGAGTCTGACTCCTGGGAAACAATTCATGCATGGCAGAATCCTTAGATTTTTCACTCCCCATCTCAAAACTCCTCTTGCCTGCAGCCAAATGGAATCTTTATGAGCTAATGATTACGTCTCCACCTTCGAGGGGGAACTGAAACCAGCATAAGAGATGATCTGATCACCCCTGTAATTCAAGGTCATGTATTTAATCTTATACAACTGGAGGTCCATGAAACTCTGGACACAATTCATCAAATAGTAGATGCTATACAAAAGATTGGCAGTAGGGAACAATGCTCTAAATAGTGTAAGTCAATACTTTCTTTCCATATATGTATAGCTAGAATATGCTCTAAGGTGGAGATATAACCCCTGCCCAAGGTTATAACAACAGGTAAATAGAAATCTACCATCGATCATCAACACAATTTCCCAACCTGAGCAACTCTAGAGATTATAAATGTCCATATCAATAAAAGCCTTTTCAAACTGATATGATATTCTGTGTCTACTTTTATTTGTTCCAAAGTAAATTCTTTATTTCAGTCCAATCACTGGGTACAGATCATCAAATGGTTCTTCAATAATACAGATAGCCAATAGAACTTGCCAACACGTGTTTCGTCTAGGCTTTCCAGCCAAAAGACTTCGTCAGGGCTAAAGACAAGCAAATGTTGTACTTAGTTAATATATATGAACCAAAGAAATAGTATAGATCGAACAAAAATATCCACCAAAGATGTGGAGAAAGGGGGGAGGGAAAAAAAGGGAAAGGAACCTACAAAGAAGAATATATAGTGACCCAACGGTCGTGCTCTGAAAAGTATTAGGTCCCAGATTGTGAACATGATAAAAATATACCATCCACAAAAAAGAATATAAATAGGATGTATATAAAGGAGAAGAGGGGAAGTATAGATAAGTACCTACACCTATTGTGTCTATAGTGCCAAAATCGTGATTAAAATAGAGAAAAGGAAATAAGGAAACGTGTAGCTCCTACACCAAGTAGTGAAAGTGTCATCTGGTCTATACTTGATATAAATGCTACAAAAAATTGTATAAAGCTTACCAATAGTATATATTTAATTTCAGATTCGAAAATTGAGCGAAGTTGAGATCCAAATAAAACCAAATATCTGTAAGAGGGAATTATATAATTATTATTATACCGGTCTACAGTGAATTTAGCCTCCAGAGAGCAGTCAGAGATTGCCTATGGCTAAAAAATTATATAGGTATAGTCAAACCAAACTTTGACAATTATATTGGTCTAAAATACTCGAAAACGAGAATTAATATGTTTCAAGAATTAGATACCATTAGTATCATCTTATCATATTGGCCGCATCCAATGTAATTTTTATCGAGTATTAGTGACCGGTATTGCATTATTAAATTACCCAATGAAGATAAAAACTTAGCTCCAAGATCTCAGCATTACAGAATCTCCCATTCACTATTATTTGTCGTTCGACAGCTAAGAGGCTCTATTTATGACATAGATTACAAAGGGGTCCGAGGTTTACATATTAGTGAAAATCAGCGAGAATCTTGTCTGCAAGACTTCAATTCTGGTAGTTAATCTCGAACATATTGACCTGAATCTAAATGTAATATTGGAACGAAAATTCAGTTAAAAAAGAGACAACATATCGCATGAATCATATCCCGAAACTATATTATGGACATTACCTCAGCTAGAAGGAAAATCTCCTCTAGTTGATAAATATATGTTCCTATTGATCCTCTTGGTCTCGTTATTTAAAACCTAAAAGGAGACCATAGTATCACATTTAAGTATTAATCCTGTTTAGTTGGCCCCATCTAAATGCTACCTCTAGTACTAAGACTCCCCGTATCGAAACACGATGTCTAACTTACCAATAATGAAGTAACCCGATATCTTCGATTTGCATTCTTCGATCGGCGTCTAACATCAGCGCCATCTTGGGTTGGGCATTATATACCCTTATCGTATTAAGATATCGAAAGCAGACTTACATGTACTCGATACGGGTAACTCTACAGAATTAATAATGATTCTTCCAAAGTTACAATCATCCCTCTCTTACGAGAAATATATCCTAAAATTCATATATAAATAACAGGACTAATACAAATATGTGTTATTATCCGATTAAACATCTAAATATAAAATCTAAACTAATGAATACAATAATATTATTCAGAGAATTTATTAAATTCTACTAGATTGTGGTCAGATAACCTATTAACTCTGTACCGAAGATTTAACCAACTATTCTAAACTTCCAGCTTTAGACAGGGAAAACGGACAATTATTTCCACATGCCGCGCCATCCTAAGATGGTAAACCAGCTTAATATAGAAGGACCGGTTCTTCTTTGATTTTATATATATAGGAATGCAAGTATGTAGTAATAGGCGAGTTAGGGATAATGTTAATCCATATCCCTAGTTTAACCAAAGAAGCATAGACTCACATAAATTAAATCGCAATATGGTCTCAAGGTCTAAGATAGGAGATCCTCAGTTGAAAGTACTTGCCCTCTCTATGGCTAATATTACATGTGAAAAAGGTAAAGGTTCAGGAGTTCAAAAGAAGGGAATAAGTAGGAGAGTATACGTGAAGAAAGTCCAGATAAAACCTTAATCTGATTATAATTATTTCAATAATCATCAGCTAGCTTATTTTAATATACAATGAATATAATATTTAGTCCCTAATATAGCTTCTAAATGGAATACATTTCATATGTCCTATACCGTATTATCCTATTTGTCAATTTCTAAATCAATAATAGATTTTCTATATCACAATTATGTTATACAATCTTATCTCAATCTCTAAATTAACAATATATTCTCTTTATCATAACTATATTATACAGTATCTTTATTTCACAAACACATTTCTATCCATTATGTATTTAATCTTCATACATTTATGATATCATTTTATTAACTTGCGGTAACCTCCTTATAGGGTGTATAGCTGAAGATGGAAACATATTACTACACCCTAAAGAGTAACCTCCAACATCTATTAACATTATATTCATTCTATTGACCCAAAAAATATTGCATTTCACTGTCAATATTAATGCCCATCTCAACTGCATGAAGTCTAATTATCCAACGGACCTCTGCTTGCCTAAGCATGAGTTCCCTATTGCCACCTCTCAAATTAATCGGGATACTCTCTAGTCCATGAAAGGAGAAGGCAAGCTGTTTAGTTTTATAAGGGCAAACTGCGGCATGTACACCTATAGGGTATCTAGGGTCCATATTCTTAAATGCTCGGAAGTGTTCAGATATGCTATCTTTCATACTTCTGATTGTACTTCCCACATAGATGTTTGAACAGTTACATACAATAATATAAACTACATATTTAGTTGTACAATCTATATGTTGTCTAATTATGTATGTCTTTGATCCATTGTATTGAAAATCCCTCTTTTCTTTAATGGCAAATCTACACATGTTGCAATTCGCACATTTAAAATAGCCCAGATTATGTCAGTGTAACCATGTGGGATTTAATCCATCATGTTTAGGATAGCTGGGACTAATCATCCCACCGATTGACCTTTTCTATGTGTTACACTGGGATATTTTGATTTTTGTAATTGTACATCCGCAGTTAATAGATGCCAATGGCGTTTTAGGAAACCAAATATCTTGTGTGACCAAGGATGGAAATTGGTCACTAATCTAACTGGTAATGTTTTGACTTCTTTCAGTTCTCGTGGCTTGAGGGTATTTATCCTGTTTAATGCATATGCCCATTTTTTTGCCTTTAGTACAACTTTTTTATCATATCCCCTGGCAAGGAATCTTCTTTCCATATCTGAGGTAACATTTTTTAAATCTTCATCTTCTGAACAATTCCTGCGGGCCCTATAGAATTCTCCATAAGGGATGGAGTTTATCTTGGTTTTTGGATGGGCACTATATGCATGAAGCAGCGAGTTACACGATGTCTCTTTCCTGTGCATCCTACTTTTAATTTTCCCATTTTCCACAAATAATTCAACATCAAGGAAAACAATGGATTCTGAACTATAGTTCATGGTAAACTTCATATTAAAACTGTTGTCATTGAGAAATTCAAAAAATTCTTGTAGTTTGAGTACACCTCCTGTCCAAATTAATAGACAGTCATCTATGTATCTCCCAAAATACATTACATAATCATGCCATGGAGCACCGGACGGGCCCCAGATACAAGCCGCCTCAAACCGTCCCATGAAGAGACAAGCGAAAGACGGCGCAAATCTGGAACCTATCGCGGTGCCACACATTTGTTGGTACCAATCAGCTTTGAATAAAAAAACGTTGTGCTCCAATATCATGCGAGCCATATCTATCAGCATGTTTGAGTGGTCGAATAATTCCACTGGTCTTTTATATAGAAAATGGCGTAAGGATTCCAAACCCTGTTCATGAGATATATTAGTGTAAAGGGCAACAACATCTAATGTTACCATAATCATAGATTCATCCCAAGGCATATCCATAATGATGTTGAGGATATGCTTGGTGTCCCGTATAGTGGATGGGAGAATTGCTACGTATGGCTGCAAATAGGTGTCCACAAATTCCGAAATCTTTTCAGTCGGTCCTCCTATACCAGACACTATTGGTCTGCCTGGCGGTCTAGTGGTATTTTTATGAATCTTTGGTAGACAATATAGACAAGGGTGACGTGGTCTATCCACTGTTAGATATTTAAACGCATCTTCATTTAGCAGACCAGAAGAGAATCATAGCTTTAATTAATCATTAATGAGCTTCGTAATTTTAAAGATGGGATTGTTTGGTAATTTCTTGTAGAATGTCTCATTACTTAATTGGCCCAAGATTTCATTCTCATAGTACTCTTTATCAAGGATAACTATGTTTCCCCCTTTATCTGCCCTCTTTATTATGATGTCTTTATTGGATGTCAGCTGTTATAATGCTACCCGTTCTCGAGTTGACAAATTATCCGCATATGTCATGAGTTTATGATCATTCATCCGACTTTCACATTTATCCAAATCATTTTTTATCATTCTGTAGAATGCATCAATATTGTTGCCACTATAGAGTTGGGGTGTCCATTTAGATTTGGGTTTTAAGCCACTATCTACTCTATGATCAGCACTGTACTCCAGATCATGAAGTACTTTATGCATAGTGACTGGATCCTCTTCACTCTCAGTGATAGATAACAATAGAGCGGTATCACGAATTTCTTGAATACAAACATCTCCAACAATAATATCAGGTGCTTGATTTTTATTCACAGTGTTGTCAAAAGCAAAAAAATGTTTACGTTTGAGATTTCTAATAAATCTATACAGATAAATGTTCACCGTAGTTAAGTCACATGACATTGTCGGACAGAAACTCATTCCTTTTCTCAATACAGCAGTCGTGTCTTCAAATAGGGAAAAACATGATAAGTTAACAACTTGAATATCAGTACTTGCATTATATACTGTTTGTTCTTGCTCTAGGAGCGGGTATTCACTCTGTCTCTTGTTACTGGATTGGCCCATTCCTCTACATCCTCTCTTTGTCTTCCTCTCTGATCTCCTCTTTGTTTCACATTGTTTTCCTTGTTTCCTATACAAATTCTCTGAACCTCGCGTAAAACATTATTCCCTGAAGGAGTATTGGTTGTGGTTTCTGCATTAGTATCTTCAGTCACCACAGAGACATTACTAGATGATGCTGAACTTGTACCACTCATTAGAGAGGCCTTACTGATACCATGTTGCAAAGTAAAGACACTTCCATTACGATAGTCAATTTCGTCTCGCTTTAATTTGCGAGCCTTTTTATCTTTGATTTCATTCTCATACTTAGTCAAGATGTCATCCAGGATTGCATAGTTCTTTTTGGTAACTTCTGGAAGTTTAAGATCCTCTATCTCTTTTTCTACAGCATCAGCCTGTTCAGCAGCATGTGACACTTTTCTATCTGAATTTTCAATGAGTATATTCATAAGTCTCATAGAATTCCCTGTAAGTTCTTTTTCCCAAATGAGGAGTAAATCCTCCTCTAGGTCATCGTAGGTGGGAAATATGTTTGAGCAGAGACCCCTAGGTATTCTTTCTAGTCTCATATATTCTTTTAGGGTTGCTCCGTCCCACCATTTTGTGATTTCAGTTTTTTTAAGGTGCTCTAGTCTCATAAATTTCATTTTGAGACCTTCATTGGTTTTAGATGTACCCTGGGTGACTGCTTTATTAACTGATATACCTGCCCTGAGATTTGTAAACATATATTCAGCTACTTTGCTTCTTTCTGTCCTAGAACACATTTTAGCAGTTATTGCACAATTTATTACACGCTATTTGCTGCAAAATCTAAACAACAAACATTATACAAAAGATTGGCAGTAGGGAACAATGCGCTAAATAGTGTAAGCCAATACTTTCTTTCCATATATGTATAGCTAGCATATGCTCTAAGGTGGAGATATAACCCCTGCCCAAGGCTATAACAACAGGTAGATAGAAATCTACCATCGATCATCAACACAATTTCCCAACCTGAGCAACTCTAGATATTATAAATGTCCATATCAATAAAAGCCTTTTCAAACTGATATGATAATCCGTGTCTTCTTTTATTTGTTCCAAAGTAAATTCTTTATTTCAGTCGAATCACTGGGTACAGATCATCAAATGGTTCTTCAATAATACAGATAGCCAACAGAACTTGCCAACACGTGTTTCGTCTAGGCTTTCCAGCCAAAAGACTTCATCAGGGCTAAAGACAAGCAAATGTTGTACTTAGTTAATATATATGAACCAAAGAAATAGTATAGCTTGAACAAAAATATCCACCAAAGATGTGGAGAAAGGAGGAGGGAAAAAATGAAAAGGAACGTACAAAGAAGAATATATAGTGACCCAACGGTCATGCTCGGAAAGGTATTAGGTCCCAGATTGTGAACATGATAAAAATATACCATCCACAAAAAAGAATAAAAATAGGATGTATATAAAGGAGAAGAGGGGAAGTATAGATAAGTACCTACACCTATTGTGTCTTTATTGCCAAAATCGTGATTAAAATAGAGAAAAGGAAATAAGGAAACGTGTAGCTCCTACACCAAGTAGTGAAAGTGCCATCTGGTCTATACTTGATATAAATGCTACAAAAAATTGTATAAAGCTTACCAATAGTATATATTTCATTTCAGATTCGAAAATTGAGCGAAGTTGAGATCCAAATAAAACCAATTATCTGTAAGAGGGAATTATATAATTATTATTATACCGGTCTACTTTGAATTTAGCCTCCATAGAGCAGTCAGAGATTGCCTATGGCTAAAAAAATATATAGGTATAGTCAGATGCAAACCATACTTTGACAATTATATTGATATAAAATACTCGAAAACGAGAATTAATATGTTTCAAGAATTAGATACCATTGGTATCATATCATATTGGCCGCATCCAATGTAATTTTTATCGAGTATTAGTGACCGGTATTGCATTACTAAATTACCCAATGAACATAAAAACTTAGCTCCAAGATCTCAGCATGACAGAATCTCCCATTCACTATTATTTGCCATTCGACAGCTAAGAGGCTCTATTTATGACATAGATTACAAAGGGGTCCGAGGTTTACCTATTAGTGAAAATCAGTGATAATCTTGTCTGCAAGACTTCAATTCTGGTAGTTAATCTCGAACATATTGACCCGAATCTAAATTTAATATTGGAACGAAGATTCTGTTAAAAAAGAGACAACATTACATGCTACATGGAGCCCCGCCGCGCCTGGGGATAGATTGCCCTTTGCTGGTGGAAGCCGTCTCCTTTCGATACCTAGGGATTCAGATCACACGAGACCAAGTGGCCTTTCAGGATATGAATCTAAGACCGTTACTCGACAGGTTGAAGGCGGACGTGCGCCACTGGAAGACACTCCCGCTAACATTGTTGGGCAGAGCGGCGCTTTTCAAGATGCTGGCACTGCCCCGGTTCCTCTATGTTTTGGAAAATACGCCGGCTTTGGTCCCGCCTTCGTTTTTTGGACAAATAGCAGGGCAGCTGTCGGGCCTGTTGTGGGGAGATCGACCGGCGAGAGTCGCGCAGGTGAAACTGGTTAGAGACTGGTACAGTGGGGGGATTGCACTCCCCAACCTGGAACTGTACTATTGGGCGGCGCACCTCAAGGTGATCAACCAATGGGTGCACGCACCACAGGAGGACCCAGCTTATTTGGCAGATAGAAGGCAGCTAGGCACTAATACACTTTTAGCCCCGCCTTACCACAAAGGCCTGATGAGGAAACTGATTGGCCCGACTAAACACACCGTAACACTATGGCATAAAGCCCAATCTCGTTTGAAATGGGGGGGGGTGATCACGCACCTTACACCCTTATGGGACTCTCAGTCACTGGGACACCTACGACGCTATAAAGGTTTCGACCGGTGGGATAGTATCGGAATCTCCACGGTGGGTGACATGTGGACCAGGGAGGGAGTGGTTACATTCGATACACTGAGGGAGCAGTATGAGTTAAGTACCACTGAAACATACCGATACCTACGGATTAGGCATGCATTACTGGCTGTATTGACACCGGGCACTAAGGTCCCGGAATCGGCTCCTTTAGAGGACCGTTTACTCACCGACTACATGGAGGCTCGCGCTACCTCCCTTACGTATCGCAAATTAGTCAACAACCTGCCTGACCCATTGCAAAAACTGAAAGGAAAATGGGAAGTTGATATTGGTGACCTGGATGAGGCAAGCTGGAATGCTGCACTGGCTTCGCCAAGAGAAGCAGGAATTTTGGCAAAATTCCGATTGGTACAATTCAAAATACTACACCGAATATACTATACACGCACCACCCTACACAAGCTCCAGAGGGCAGATCACCCGTATTGTTTAAGAGGCTGTGGGGAAGAGGGGACACTTTTTCATACCCTGTGGTCTTGCCCAATTATAGTAGACTACTGGCGGCGAGTGATACGTACGGTCGCTCAGACCCTGAAGCTCCCGGTCATTCTTGACCCCAAATTGTGCCTGTTAACTGTTTGGGACACGACAGATCTGACACTACATGGGCGCCAATGGGTAATTATTGGTATGATGCTAGCTAAGCGGGATATAGCGCAAAAATGGGGAGCGTCTGCGGCGCCAACACTGGCACAATGGTGCAGAAATATGGACATACTCATGACGGTGGAACGGGCGGTATACCAACAGAAGGCTAATCCACGTAAATGGAATAGAATATGGTTGCCATGGAACGAGTACAGGGGGGAGCCTTGTGACCCGCTACCGGAGGAAGAAGATGTAGATAGTTCAGAGGAGGAAGACGATATGGAATAAGGGTGGGAAGGAGAGAGTAATGAGGGTGCAGGGGTATGAGCTGCCTTAGGACTTCCCGTGCCCTCCTAGCAGAGCCGATGGCTGGAATACCTGGGGACTGTATAATTCTGTCCGCTGTACTAATGCAAATGCAAAAAATGTTGCTTTTTCTATATGCCTCCGACACTCTAATCTATACACCTGAATGTTGACTGTTATGTAATTTTAAAAAAATGTTGCAATTCTGATGGGATGTGGCTGAATGTTGACGCCGCGCCCGTTATTGCCTGACATTGCCGAATGTGATAACCTGTTGCAACAATAAAAACAATTTAAAAAAAAAAAAAAAAAAAGAGACAACATATCGCATGAATCATATCCCGAAATTATATTATGGACATTACCTCAGCTAGAAGGAAAATCTCCTCTAGTTGATAAATATATGTTCCTCTTGATCCTCTTGGTCTCGTTATTTAAAACCTAAAAGGAGACCATAGTATCACATTTAAGTATTAATCCTGTTTAGTTGGCCCCATCTAAATGCTACCTCTAGTACTAAGACTCTCCGTATCGAAACACGATGTCTAACTTACCAATAATGAAGTAACCCGGTATCTTCGATTTGCATTCTTCGATCGGCGTCTAGCATCAGTGCCATCTTGGGTTGGGCATTATATACCCGTATCGTATTAAGATATCGAAAGCGGACGTACATGTACTCGATACCAGTAACTCTACAGAATTAATAATGATTCTTCCAAAGTTACAATCATCCCTCTCTTACGAGGAATATATCCTAAAATTCATATATAAATAACAGGACTAATAAAAATATGTATTATTATCCAGTTTTCTCACTCACGATTAAACATCTAAATATAAAATCTAAACTAATGAATACAATAATATTATTCAGAGAATTTATTAAATTCTACTAGATTGTGGTAAGATAACCTATTAACTCTGTACCGAAGATTTAACCAACTATTCTAAACTACGGGCTTTAGACAGGGAAAACGGACAATTATTTCCACATGCCGCGCCATCTTAAGATGGTAAACCGGCTTAATATAGAAGGACCAGTTCTTCTTGGAATTTATATATATGGGAATGCAAGTATGTAGTAATAGGCGAGTTAGGGATAATGTTAATCCATATCCCTAGTTTAACCAAAGAAGCATAGACTCACATAAATTAAATCGCAATATGGTCTCAAGGTCTAAGATAGGAGATCCTCAGTTGAAAGTACTTGCCCTCTCTATGGCTAATATTACATGTGAAAAAGGTAAAGGTTCAGGAGTTCAAAGGAAGGGAATAAGTAGGAGAGTATACGTGAAGAAAGACCAGATAAAACCTTAATCTGATTATAATTATTTCAATAATCATCAGCTAGGTTATTTTAATATTCAATGAATATAATATTTAATCCACAATATAGCTTCTAAATGGAATACATTTCATATCTCGAAGTTAAAAATTACATTGGATGCGGCCAATATGATAAGATGATACTAATGGTATCTAATTCTTGAAACATATTAATTCTCGTTTTCGAGTATTTTAGATCAATATAATTGTCAAGGTATGGTTTGCATCTGACTATACTGGACAATAAACCATAATAATTTACTATTCTAACTCCAAATGTAACATAACTCAGGGAAAGTGCTGGACAGTAAACCATAATAATTTACTATTCTAACTCCAAATCTAACATAACTCAGGGAAAGTGCTGGACAGTAGCCCGTAATAATTGACTATTCTAACTCCAAATCTAACATAACTCATGGAAAGTACTGGACAGTAAACCATAATAATTTACTATTCTAACTCCAAGTGCAACATAACTCAGGGAAAGTGCTGGACAGTAAACCATAATAATTGACTATTCTAACTCCAAGTACAACATAACTCAGGGAAAGTGCTGGACAGTAAACCATAATAATTTACAATTCTAACTCCAAGTCCAACATAACTCAGGGAAAGTGCTGGACAGTCAACCATAATAATTTACTATTCTAACTCCAAATCTAACATAACTCAGGGAAAGTGCTGGACAGTAAACCATAATAATTTACTATTCTAACTCCAAGTGCAACATAACTCAGGGAAAGTGCTGGACAGTAAACCATAATAATGTACTATTCTAACTCTAATTCCAATATAACTCAGGGAAAGTGCTGGACAGTAAACCATAATTATTTACTATTGTAACTCCAAATACAACATAATTCATTGAAAATGCTGGTCAGTAATAATTTATAAATTTAGAAATTTAAAATAGTAAAATACAAATATCAAATTTCAAAATAAAAATTTAATTAATATATATTTTTCAAATTAAAATTAAAATTATTATCTACTTTTAAAAATTATTACGCACCCTTATCCCCTATAAACACAACAAACCACTCCTAAAAAATGTACACATTTTATAATTATTAAAAATTAAAAATAGTAAAATAAAATTCTATTTTCAAATTTCAAAAATCGAATTTATACATTTATTTCATTCACATTTTTCCTTTTTAATAAAATGTTACCATTTTTTTTAAAATTACTACCCACCCTTATACCCTATGAACCCAACTACCCGCTCCTAAAAGATTTACACATTTTATATTAATTAAAAATTAAATACATAAATAACAATTACTAATTTCAAATTTCAAATTTCGAATTTTAAATTTTCAATTTCGAATTAATAAATTTATTTCACTCAAATTTTTTGTTTGGAAAAAAAATTCACATACATTTTTTTAATTACTACCCACCCTTATCCCCTATAAACACAACTACCCGCTCCTAAAATATTTACACATTTTAAAATATTTAAAAATTAAATATATAATATAAAATTTCAAAATTCAAATTTAAAATTTCGAATTTATAAAATTATTTCATTCTAATTTTACTTCTTACTAAACATTTCAATTTTTTTTTAAATTACTACCCACCCTTATCCCCTATAAACCCAACAACCCGCTCCTAAATGATTTACACATTTGATAATAATCAAAAATTATAAATATAATTAAAAAGTTCTAATTTCAAATTTCGCTTTTATACATTTATTTCATTCTAATTTTACCTCTTAAAAAAAAACACAAACATTTTTTAAATTACTACCCACCCTTATCCCCTATAAACCCAACAACCAGCTCCTAAAATATTTACAAAAAAAAATTACAAATTTAATACTATTACATTTATTATTCACATAAAAACATTAAAAATATAAATAAAATAACATAACTATTAAACAAGTAAACAAATTATACCATTAAAAACATAAGATCGATATTATTAACATCGATATTTATTTCAACTATATTCACTACAACGATATTTAACATTGTCGCTATTTCTGCTGTACTAAAAAAACAATATTTACTACATCGAAATGTATTTCTTCGATATTTTACTCAGACGATATTCTTACCTCGATATTTCTGCTTGTCGATATTTCTCCGTCGATATTCCTGCTGTATACCGAAACGTAGTGCCGTCTCCCTTTCCCCTCTCTCTCTGACTTTTATTTTTGCAGTCTCACAAGGTCATTTGGTTTTACCCGAAGGGACTTTGTACAATTCTCTTACTGCACTCCTCAGGTACTACCTGTCCATATATCCCTGTCCAATTGCTTCAATCTGCCCTTCAGTCTGTCCTTCTGTGAGCCTACCTTTATCCTTAAGTGATTCTGGTGCTCTACCGGTGTTCTTGTTTCTCTACCTTTATCCTTAAGAGATTCTTGTGCTCTTCTTGTTTCTCTCCTCCACCTTTGCTGGCTCCCCATCGTAATTTGAAGTGCCTGTGCCAAACCCCGATTTCTAACATGCACAAGGACTCACTGCTCACACTGCCCTTTTTCTCCCCAATCTGACAGCTGAACAGTCAATGAGCGTGTACTGCTGCTGCCCTTCCCTCGGAGGGAGTTCATAGCTGCTGCCCTAAGGCCTTTCCTCATCTCCAGCACAGCTCTCTTCCACTGCTCGGCGTGAGCTTCAGCCACTTCAAGAGGGACATTTAGGTGCAGATTTACAAAGCCCTTGCATCATGCAAGGCAATGCAAAAGCTTCGGTGAGACATTGCGTGGCTTTGAGTGGCTTCGTAAATCTAGAGTAACACAAGGCAAAGTAAGTCGCTGCCTTGAGTTACTCTGCCCTGAGAAGGCATTGAATGGGTGGAGCGTGGGTGTTCCCATGCATCCATCCATGGATTTAGCTGCATGCCTAGGTCTATTAGGACTAGTAAACCTGACAATGCTAAGCCGTACCAAGTGAGACAAAACAAGGAGAAATATGTTTATTTCTCCTTTTTTTCTGCAGCAGAAAAAGGGAGGGGGTTCTTATTCCTGCACAAAATCAATCTTGGCTGTAACGCATGCGCCCTTGCC
Source organism: Lissotriton helveticus (assembly GCF_964261635.1). NCBI lineage: Eukaryota > Metazoa > Chordata > Amphibia > Caudata > Salamandridae > Lissotriton > Lissotriton helveticus. Next base: position 290,328,097 of record NC_136069.1, on the reverse strand, counting down.
CCATGGCACAAGGGTGCCTACATAGGTGCTAGACTGCACTGAGTGCACTAGTGCAGAGGGAGAACAGGAATGCACCATATCTTGCAGAGATGGTGCATTGCTGCCCTTTTCCTGTCACACAGTGCAGCAAGCTGTCTTGCTGTGTTGCATGACTTGTTAGTAAATATGCATATGCCCCTTAGTAACAAGGTGAATTAGCGCAGCAATGTGACAGCCGTGTTAAGAAATTTCTTCTGACTTCAGAGGCACATCAGGTAAATTTAAGAAGGGCTGCAGTCTTATTAAAGACTTCACATAGTTTTTCCTGACTAGGAAAGAACATCTAGTAATTTTCTGAGATACCTGTAGCTATGTGGAAGGACTGACAGATTGGTTTTGCCAATGCTTGTTTAAATGCCAGTAGGCTACCACACCATGCTGTAGTGATATGTTTGCTGCTGTATGCACAAAAATATACCACCAGCTATACACTTGAGCCTTACCACTCTCTTACTGAATGGGTGTAGCTCATTTGTTAAACCTGTTCTTAGTGTAGGGCTTGGATTTTTCACATCCCCTAGGACTTCAGTGATGTTACATTGATGGAAGCGCCCTCACTCTGAAAACTGTTCCAGCACTACTGAACGTCATATTGTTCATGATTCAAAGGCTGTTTCCTATAGATGCATGTCTATTAGAAGGGCCTAGGGACTGAAGAGTTGTTTGCTGAAATCAGTTAGTGAGTTTTCTTGTATGCAAAGAGACACTCAGGAGGCACCAGACGCGTATGCAATCTGCAGGTCAATGGTTTCTAATATGCTGTGAGGGACATACATTTTTGCAGTCAGTGTTGTGCGTGTTCTGAGTAAGGGAAGCTTGTTTGAGACCAACCATTCTGTGAGGAAAGGTTGTAGCACAGATGCCCACCCGTTCCTGGTCCACAGTGAGTATAACAGCTTGATGACATGTGTAGTTAAATAATACACAAGGGCTATCCTTGGTAGAGTTATGTATGAACTTGCACAGGCAGGGGTGAATTATTTTCTCCACAGCAGCAATGCCAACGTCAGCTCTGTGTCGCATCTGTGCTCATAGTTTCTTATTTAAGTAAGTGAGGCCCCTAAACATCAGAGACTTGTGGGTGAGACAGCAGAGCAGAGACAGCAGAGCTTGAAAATCGTACGCTTCCTGGCTCGTGGCTAATGTAAGGCTCCAGCCGTGGGAGCATGCTGGAAGGTTACAGACCAGGCGTGCAGCACTATTCTGCACCACCTGAAGTTTGGATAACAGAATGTCATGGCAGCCACTAGCAGGGCATTACCATAGTCAAGCAGACTTATGACTAAGGCTTGAACTAGAGTTTTCCTAGCAGAGGGTGGCTGCCAAGAAACACTTGCCTCAAAACCAGCATGATGGCAAAACAGGCACCACAGATTGAGGAGATGTGGTCTTTCATAGATAGAGCTAGATCTAGCATGATACCCAGGTTTTTCACAGTTTGCCTGGAAGACGGGCTGCACCGAGTTCTGTGAGCCACCAGTCTACTGATTAGCGCTGCTAGGCTTTATCAAACAGCAGTATCTCCATTTGGTCATGGATCAATTGGAGACAGTTAGCAGTCATCCAAGCAGCGATTCCACAATAGGTCAGAGAATTGCGGTTGAAATATCGACTTGCCCATATATTCTAACTTCAACATTGACTGCCAAGTATTGGCAAAGTAAGCCTGCTTTTATTAGCTCTGTGGTAATAATATTTTAGAGCTGATATCATTGTCACAATATAGGTGGAGGTTGCTGTGATAGTGTGGTACAATGGTACAACACCACCCACCACCACCACCTTCATCTTTGCCAAAGCTTGTTTTATTCTGGTGAGGGCCAATCAGCTCCACCAGCAAAAAAAAAGGTTTGCAAAAACGTAATAAATCAAGCAGTAATAAACCCATAAAGCTGGCAACCAAAGCCAGACACATTGACTTTGACAATGCTTGTTTAAATATTTCCATTTAAATGAGAGTAGCCCTTTACTTTTTTTGATTATGCTAGATGTTTAGCTTTAGTGTTAATACTGTTTACTTCATTCAGTATCACACTAGCAGTGAACATTGTGAAAATCTATCTCAGCTGGGTTTTTTTTCCACACCAGTTCAATCTTTCTGTAATATAGTCTCTGAGACTCATCATGTGATCAGTGATGTGGGGTGTGGGTACATTCTTTCTGTAACAAAATTGTTTCAGTCTCCAATGCACACAGAATAACACTATTACGATGACTTAACACATTCACAATAGACACCACAAAAAGTAAACATGGGGTGGTGGTTGCTTCTGGAGAAGTGTGACTCAATGGTTAGAGCGGCAGACCCTGATGCAGAGGTCTAGCCCGGGACCAGGGTTCAATTCCCCGCCTCGGTGGGTCTTGGGCTCAAAAATTCCACAGACCTGATAATTCTCGCCTCGGTGGCTATTCCAATCATGGAGTCCCACTCTGCAACTCTGGGCAATAGCTTGCTTAATCTCCACAACGGCCCCCACAACGCTAAGGATGCCTGGTCTCCACCTTGGGGGTGCCCAGGAGTGGACACCTCACAGGGAAAGCCAGGATGGGTTCCACAGCGGTATTCGTACAAGCGCCTTGAGACCCTTGCGGGTGAGTAGTGCGCTATACAAGTATCAATTTACATTTACATTTACATTTACTTCTCCGAGTTTCCATGCTGTGTTTTCTGCAATACATGACCTAACTCATGGACATTGTGCAACAGTATATTTATGGCAGGCCGGACAATATTTTCCTCTAACTGTCTACAGAAAGTTGCAGAGTTTTGGGTGAAATTGGTGCATTTAAACAAACTGCTGCCATAATGGACAAATACCGCCTACAGCACAGACAAAAAGCTCAAGCAAAAAGATAGCCAGTTAAACTAGCAAACATTGACACAAACAGCGGATCTCCATTTTTTATTTGACAGCTTTTTCCTTGTCATTTTGAAGGTATATTATTGTTATTATTTTGTAAGCGTGTGTTTACATTTGGATTGTCATCTTTGCTTCTCCATATAATCACTTAGATTGTCATCCATATTATCACATTCCCCTCCACTCACAAGCAACATCTTTGCCCATGGAGTAAACATAATATCCTATGCTTATGACACCCAGCTCATACTCTCCCTCTCCGACAAGATGCCAAAAATCTGAATTCTCCCCATACATGACCGAAGTCACCAGATAGATAAAAGCCAACTGCCTTAAGCTCAACACCGACAAAACAGAGGTAGTAATCTCCTACAAAGACACTTTACTTTGAGACTCCACCTGCTGACCGGCTGAACTCGGACCCACTCCAGTTTCTGCAATCTGCACAAAGAACCTCATAAAAGTAATCGACAACTGACTCACCTTGAATGGCCAAGTGAACGCAGTCGCCGTCTTCTTCTTCCACACACTCAAGTTGCTCAAGAAGATCTTCAAATGGCTCCACACCAACACTCACAGAAGGGCCACCCTAAGCCTCGTCACCAATAAACTGGACTATAACAATGCACTTTATGCTGGAATCAACACTCATCTTCTCAGAAGGCTACAGACCATACAAAACTCTATGGCCAGGCTCAACCTGAAGTTCCCACCCCATACGCCAAAGAGGTCCACTAACTCCCAATCCACAAACGAGAACTCATACATACAATGCCTTGCATAGCATTGGCCCCAGTTACCTCAACAACTGTTTACATTTCCAGAAATGTACCTAAAGCCAAACTTAATTTTTCGAAGAACTGCACTAAACTTACTTGATTTTCCCAAAAAGTGAAGTTTCCAACTTCCGATATTGGTTGATACAATGAAGATTGCAGACAAAAGAAGTGGGCTGAGCAATTCCCAGGGAGGAGCCTTTAGGGCAGAAAGAGGAAGTTGTCACTGTCTGAACAGTAGCCTCACTATCGATGGCATTTCCTCACTATATATTGTTTTTAGAAAGATGAATTTTGCCCTCAAAATGTATCCAAGCGGTCCACTTGGGTAAAAAAGGTAACTGTAGTAACTTAGGTGCTCATTAGGATGGCGGACGGACCTGCGTCAGTCTGCCACCCCAGAGTAGGAGGGACCGTCCGCAGGGGCAGCGGCGGTCCCTCCGTGCAAATTAGGATGTGACCGCCACCCTGTATTTTTAACATTGCGGAGGGTGCTGCTTCAAGCAGCACCCGCCGCAATGTTAAAAATGAAAGCAGTGCATTTGCATGCACAAAGCGGCAGGCACCGCGCGGTGCCTGCCGCTTCGTGAACGCAAATGCAGGGGGGTACCATAGGTACCCCCCATGTGCACCCCCCACCCCACCTTCACCCAAGGGGCCCGCAATGGGCCCCCGAAGTGAATGTCTGTATGCTTTTCCACGGCGGACAAGCCACCGCGGAAAAGCATGCCTTTCACGCCATCCTAATATGGCTGGCGGTGTCTGATAGACACCGCCAGCCATGTTAAAGCTTTTCCGCTGCGGTCGGAAGGCGACCGCGGCGTAAAAGCTGCGGACGGAATGTCAGACCCACCAGCCATCCTAATATGGCGGTGGGTCTTTCGAGGCTCCGCGGCGGTTTTCCCGAATCCTCCGGGCCGGCGGTGGCTTCCGCCGGCCTGGAGGATGCAGGAAAACCGCAATCATAATAGGCCCCTAAGTAGTTAGGTTAGATTGTAGATTATAGAATGTAGAATGTATGGCATAGTTGGAATGTATTCAGTACAAGTGTAGAATGCTGGGTCTGAGCTGAGTTGCATCTCAGAGCAGCAGCACCCTTATTTGCACCAGCTTGATCGTATTTAAATAAAGTAGACTTACAAGAAATTGATGTCTGAAGAGTTACTACAGTAACGTGAAATTAATTTTCTTGTTATTTTATCGGAACCCACGTTAAAGAAATGGTACGCTCTTGGGGGCATCAGTCACACTGTTTCACGTGGGACTGGTCGTGAAAAGAAACAAATGACTACAGGAAAGCAAAGTAAGAACAAAAGTATTGACCAATTTGATACCTAATTAAAATAACACGTACTTCCATTTGTGAGTTTGGAAAAATGACAGAACAAGGTGTGCGGGGGCATCCAATTTGACACTGTTCAGATAAGACGGTTCATGAGAGGTTGTTTTAGGACAAATGTATTATTGCAACAAGCACTCAGCATTGCACGACTACAAGAGGAGTCTACTCAATATATAAAATAATTAGATGTTAAAAAGAAAGCTCGTGCAATGAGGTTAATGAGGTCAGAACAAAAACAGAGATTGACTACAAATAAAGGTGTTACAAAGTAAAGGAGGGCTCGAAATTATGCTATTGGTGTAGTGCTACCTCACAATTAGCAAATAGCAGAATATGTAAATGGAGGGAACATTTTGCAAAGATGTTCTGAGACCGATTCAAAGAAAATTATTTTGCTTATGTGGATGTATTAAAGATTTTGTATAATGAGTGGAGCCAGTTCAGGAATCAAAAAACAGATAACAAAATGTGTGATGTATATTGATGAGGTAGAAGTAGAGATAGGTTCAGGTTCAGGTTGATTGTGTGAACCTATACCCAAAACTTCAACGAATTGTGGTCACAACAGATATTGTAAACAAGCAAGTTAATTCTAGATGGGTAAAGAGGGACGATAGACCTTGTAGGATTTCGGGATGCATGCCTCAGTTAAAAAAACAGAGATGTTGTAGAGGACTGGCCAGTGAAGCAGAGAATATCCAGGAAAAAAAAGAGAGAGGCCTGCAGTCTGATTCAGATAAAACACTAATGTATCAATCAGCAGGAAAAACTTATGCACAAAAATATATTCAGCAACAAGGCAGAAGAGCTAAGAGGATATGAGACTACAATTAAAATAAAACCCGATGTCACACTCATCAGGCATCCTGTAGGGGCTATACCAGCAATGATTGAGGAGTGGAAAAGGATATAAGAAATGGAAAGGATGGGTATCTCCTGTGTAATCTCTGAGCGCCATGAAAGCAAATTTCAATTCTGTGTTGACCTGCGTTATGTTAACTAAATGTAAACAGTTGGAATGCACATCCAAACATAAATTAAATAATATTGACCTGTAAATATTCAGCAAACTTGGCCACCAGATAAGATTGTAACATAAATCAGACCTGTCACTGGTTCTGTGACTACCAAAAGTATTTTACAACCCAGGAGATAACTTTTTGTACTTTCAACCGAATCCAATGTTTTAAAAGATTTATAAATGCTTATGGGACAAAGAAATATAAAAAAAGATGACTGTTAGAAATGGGATCCCTGGCTGGCCAGGGCTTGCGCCAAAGTCAGTTAGAGACCACCACTTCCACGTCAGGGCAAGGGAGTTACACACCAAGATAACCCCTGCTCACCCCCTTGGTAACGTAGTACGAGCAGTAAGGCTAAACTCGGAGGCAATGTGAGTTAAGTGTTTGCGCACGCACCCAGCAACAACACCCAAGGCCCACCACAAAGGAAACTCCACACAAGGTTATATAACAATAGCCTTTGTATTATAGTAAAACACATTAGATAAAAACACACACTTTACAATGTGCCAACAGGCACAGGCAGAATTTACAGGGGATTATGTACAGGACAGGGCCAAATGGATCACTGTCAGGGGTATGCACTTTTAGTACTAGCACTTGTTGTAATTAGCACTTTGTAGCAGTAATAATACTTGTAGGTATAACACTAGCACATAGAACATATAATGACTGTAGCACCAAAATAGTACATGTAGCACACAACCAGTGATTACTGGTAAAGGGTAAGTACCTCCTACGCAATCCTAACCACCTTAGGAAAATCACGCAGGGAACTAGGACCTTACTAGCAGGACCTATAGAAGGAAAAACAATCACCTAAGCATCAAACACATAGCAAAGGGAAAGAAGCAAAACACATGATGCATAAAACATTCAGAGGTGCCGGTAATAACAATTGCGCAGAAATGACATTAGCAAGTAAATCACAAATTGCACAAGGTGCACATAGGCATGACACTAGAACTGTCCCTCAGGCCAACAGGCCTCTCAAGGGCTGAGATGCCCTTAGTCACAAAATGTCAGGGCAGGCAGCGCAGGCAGCCAAAAACAAACCTAAACGTGGCAGCTGCCCACTAAGTGCTGGGCAGCTGTAAGGCAATGGGAACACACAGCAAAGGGAAAGAAGCAAAACACATGATGCATAAAACATTCAGAGGTGCCGGTAATAACAATTGCGCAGAAATGACATTAGCAAGTAAATCACAAATTGCGCAAGGTGCACATAGGCACGACACTAGAACTGTCCCTCAGGCCAACTGGCCTCTCAAGGGCTGAAATGCCCTTAGTCCCAAAATGTCAGGGCAGGCTGCGCAGGCAGCCAAAAACAAACCTAAACGTGGCAGCTGCCCACTAAGTGCTGGGCAGCTGTAAGGCAATGGGAACACACGCGTTGGAGCCTCGTGGGCTCAAGAACAACAATGGGGCCAACAACAGCGTGGGAGCCTCGGGGCTCTAACCAACTGACTGCTGTCCCCCAAGAGCCTCGCTGGGCTCTAAAAAGCAGAATGGCACCCTGAGCCTCTCTCAGGGCTCTAGAACAAATGTGGGCTGGAGCCTCTCGAGGCTCGACAAACAAATGGGGCGCCGTGAGCCATTCTGGGCCGGGAATACAACTGGGACGCCTTGAGCCTCTCGGGGCTCTAAATCACAAAATGCGGGCGTGGGGCCTCGTGGGCTCGAGAACAGAAATGCCCCTGAGCCTCGTGGGCTCGAAAACAACTGTGGGGCCCTGGAGCCTCGGGGCTCAAAATCAACAATGCCCCAGGTCGGAGAAAGCAAACGGGGGGGGGGCGGGCACCGGCAATGTGCCCCGACGCCCCCCTCTGCCACAACAACAACACCGGGCCCCACTTACCGGCTCCTGGGATGGGGGCTGCTCCTCCTCTGAAGCTGCTTCCCGGGGCGGCGCTTCTCCTGGGCTGCGGGGCTTTCCCTCGTGAGAGCCTCGCCGAGGATACAAGCCGCAGGTTCCTCCTCGCTCCGCAGCTGCGGGGCGGGACTTTCGGTTTGGCCGGCAATACTTCCGGGTCGCCGCAGGCAGCGCGGCGGCCAGCCCTGGCACTCACTAGCGGCGCTCCCTCGAGAAGCGCACAATCACGGAGGTAATGCGGGGTGGCACCCGCTCAGAAAGTAAATAACCGTCAGGAACGCGGCCAAATGCGGTGTGGGCAGCCGCGAAATCAAGCATAAATAACACGGAGTAGGCTCCCGTGGAAGCACCCAAATGTCGGGCTACAACTTCTGCAGGGTGGGCACCTGCCCCAGAAACAAGAGGCACAAAGGGGGATCCCCACGCCGGGAAATACCTCGGGGTATGCAAAAGCAGCTCCGGGCACTCGGGAAATAGCGCTCCTAAGCGATAGGGGCAAAATAAAGCGCTCTCAAGCGCTAGGGGCCAAAATACAGCGCTCCCAGGCGGTAGGGGCCCAAAAGTCAGCAATAAAGTCCTTCAGGAAGGCAGGGGGGCAAGGCTGGGCCCAGAGCCAGCTCACTGGGCCTCCAGGCAGGGAGGCAGTCCAAGTGGCGGTCCTACTGGCGCCCAGCAGCAGCAGCAGCCCCCCTCAGATAGGATCCTGGAAGAGAACAACATTCATGGGGACACAGCCCCTTTTTATACAGGTAAACCCTTTGTTTGTAGGTGCAGGGTGGGGGAGAAACCAGTCGCAGCTGGTTTTGGAGTACTTTGTTTTCCCCAGCCACCCTTTCCATTCACCAGGCAGGCTAGGGTCATCAGTCGCACCACAGGGGGCGGAGCCAGCATTGTGTGGGGAAAGCCCAGCCCTATTCAGGACCCAGGTGCACCCCTCCCTCACATCACTCATGCTAATCTCTCCACTCACCACCGGGCAGACCCATCCAGACTCCTGGAGCCAGGCTCTCCAGCCAGCTCCAGCCAATCACACGCCCGCACACTCACTGCACACACACACCAATGTCTAGAAGTGGCTCTTCCCCACTAGACACATACACGCCGCATACATCACTGTGCAGCATTCAATCTCATGAGTACGCACATACCAAACTCGAGCCTGCACTCTCCACACGTCAGGAATTAACATGGACACACACATTCCCCATGCATTCCTATGGGAGGGCAGGCCAGCCTCACTACACGCACGCACTTTACTCTGGGACACAGGAAAAAAGTGCGCACAGACCAAAAATCACTAACACAGATCACATACTAAAAGCAAAAAGATTAGGGGTGAACCTGCCAGAAGGGCCAAGTCCAACAATGACATTTTCATTTAGTGCAAATCAAGAGCATAACAGAGCACTAGAGAAGGTATTGAGTAAATTATCCATCTCATGTTTCCTTGATCACCATCCATCTAAACAGGTGGCATCACTGGTTTCCTGCCAAAATCATCTTTACAAAGAAATGGTAGGCAAGAGGACTATACTTCCCAGCATCCATTGCCAGAAGAATTAACATCACTGCATTTCCCATCATCCCTCTGCACCGAATGTGACATCACTTCCTGTGTTTTCGTCACTTCAATCAACTCTTCAGGTCATCCCACCACCCAGGCATCCCCAGAAAAGGGTGGACACAGACAAAGGCATATCCTGTTTGGGCCTGTGAAGGCCAGGAAGGTCATTGGGCCAGAACCCCTGTCCCACTGAACCTTACGAGGTAAGATATAATCATGTGGCTCACTCAGCAACCCATACTGCCAATCCCCACAATCCCACCGAGACCTAGATGACCCAAACGCTGACATACCATTTGCCCAACATACAGACCCAACTATGTACACATCCCACTAAGTACCACACCCCCTTAAACTACACTACACTGATTCGAACTCATGCTCATTAAAGCAATGTCTGCATTGAAAACATTGCAGACCCTATTTCCTATCACAGGTTTGACACTCTCTTCATGACAGAAACATGGTTCACCCTGACATCCTCGTACTTCTTAGAGATTATTCTTACCACAAGTTACAGCAGTTCGCGCCGTGTGTATTAAAACTGAGGAGGCTTTTCTGTCCTCCATAGGTCCACCTAGTCCTGAACCCTAAGTAAGCAAGTAACACACAACTCCAGGGAGCTGCTGACAAGCCATTTGCCATGCTCTGCAACACAGAACTGCAACCTTGAATCTCATCTACAGGCCTCAAAGGCAGAGCAAGTACTTTTTGGGGGAATTTTCAGATTTTTTCAACTCTTCATCAATCAGGCATGCCCATACCACCCTATTGGGTTACTTTAACCTCACAGATTACACAAGCTGAAAAATAAAACATACAAAAGTCACCCTCCTCAACCTCATCAACAACATGGTGCAGCATATCACACAACCAACCTGCGCCAAAGGCCACATCCCTAACCTTGTTTTCTCAGCATCACCAGCAATCCAAGGCAAATCACTAATATTCTTGGTCTGGACAGACAACTTTGTCATCCCTATTTTCCTGCTCAATGTCCTACCAACACTTCAAGGTAAACCCCAAGGTAGGCCTTCAGATCAATTAAAGACTTGTCCTCAGCCAACCTGATGCTTGAACTCCTCTCTCACCATACCATGTCCTTTTCTAATGTCAATACCGTTCGAAAAAGACTTCAACACTTTTTGGGAAAACTATGTTAGCATTCATGCCCTAATTAAAACATCCATGTCAGCCAAAGCCTTTATCACCCTCATACACCAAAGACATTGCAGACTATAAACAATCCATCTGCGGATAACAAAGAAAATGGAAGACAAAAAAACACTTGATGACATCATGATACAGAAGTCTACGAGGAACATGCGGACGGATTACCATATCAGCAAAGCTAAGTACTTTATCAACATCATCAATGAAGCCATAAAAAGAAGCAGAATGCTTTTCAAGACAATTAAGCACTACCTCAATCCCCTACTGGATGTACCTACTCCGTACTCCACAAAAGCAAAGCCATCAACCTATTAATCGGTGAAAAATACACATAGAATCCCAAAAAAATGTCATCCTTCAAAGACCTCTCTTGCTGAACTTGAAAAGTCCCTCAAAGTCACTTCTTATGAAGAAGATGTCTTAGCATTGTTCTTCATTAAATCTCTCTCTGGGGATGCTCCCTGGCCTCTACTCATCATTGTCAATGCCTGCCTTACTCAAGACCTCTTCCCAGAAGCTCTCAAGACATGCTACATTCTTCCACTGCTAAAGAAGCCGATACCAACCCCAACTACCGTCCCATCACTTACCTATTACTCATCGGCAACATTATTGAAAAAGCACTCTATGTTCAACTCCAAGACCACATTAATGCTAATCATCTCTTCCACAACCACTAGCCTGGCTTCAGATTATGCTGCAGCATGTTATGTTATGTTATGTTAGGGTTTTTTTGTAAAGCGCACGTACGCCCGTGGGCTTCATGGCGCTGTTGAAGGAAGGAACATAACATAACAAATCTACTGCGGATATGCTTGCTTATATAGCCAGGTCTTAAGAGAGAGCCTGAAAGTCAAAAGATCTGGGCTTTGCCTGAGAGTCAGCGGAAGAGAGTTCCACAAAACAGCAGCTAGGTGGTGAAAACAGCTACCACCCTGGCGTTTCCTGTTGTAAGAAGGAACAATCAAGAGGTCTTTATTGGAGGAGCGAAGATAAAAAATGGGCTTGTATCTGGTGACCAGCTGAGTGATGAACTGTGGCCCTGTCTCCTGTAAGCTCCTGAATATAATGCAGCTGGTCTTAAACATTATTCTTTGGGAGACAGGCAGCCAGTGTAGTTGTTCAAGGCCTGGCCTGATGGATTGCCACTTAGGCTGTTTAAGAAGCAGCCTAGCTGCCTGATTCTGCACTAACTGCAGTCGTTTAAGGAGACCGAGAGGAAGGCCCAGATAGATGCTGTTGGAAAAGTCCAGCCTAGAGAGAACCAAGGCGATGGTGACTTGAATAAGAGCTGAGAAAGTTAAGAACTGCGCTATTTTTTTAATCTTTCTTATCTGATAGAAGCTGGAAGAGACAACCGCGCCAACTTGGCCCCTCAGTGATAGGTCCGAGGTCAAAATGACTCCAAGACTTTTCACCGAAGAGGCGATGGGCGGCGGAGGTCCAAGACTAATAGGCCATGGAGACCGCTACTTCACACTGTTGGAAAGTGGATTATTAGTAGGGGCAAATGTATATCTGCCACTGGCAACAAGGCCACTAATACAGTATAGGGCTTAGAATAGGTCTTTGAAAATTATCCCTATGCTCAATCCTTGGTAGCTTGGCTGCCAGCAGGCAGGCTTAACTTTAAAGACAGGTATGTAAAGCTTTTAAAAATACCAATTCAGTAAAATATTAAGACACAATGCCCAATTTAAGATCCATCACCAATTTGTGAGAAGTTAGCCTGGCATATGATGTCCACTAGTTCTAGTGGGCACCTTGCACCAGTCTAATCGACCCTTATTGATGATGGTTGTAAAGTCAACCTTATAGAAAGCTATCCTAGTGGTAGCATGAACCAGCAGTCATCAGGCTAAGACTTCAGTAGGCGAGTTAAGCAAGTTGTTTTACCAATTATAATCCCTTGAATACCAAATGAAAGGACACCACACAAGGTATATATCAAATATATATGTATTTAATCTAAACACAACCCCTCTGCACTCTTTATGAGGTCAGAGGTAAAAATACAATACAAGTCACACAATTAATATACGATAAGTTGCACAGTATACGTTATGCCCTAGGGGCCTCACAAACCATAAACTAAAACAGTGGTATAAGAACCACGAGAGAATTAGAAAGCAGGCCTGGGGCCTGTGGAATCGCTGGGGCTACTCTACACAACCAAAGGTTAGGAAGGAGGAGGCCCACGGGAGACGCGTGCAGTGTCTAAACACAGGCGCAGGTTACCATTGACTTTCTACGGGAAACGTAAAAGTTACAAATATACAATTTAAGGACACTTCCGGATGGACTAGGATGAAACCCTTTTAAACTAGGACACTTCGAGAGTCAAGACCCACGGGAGCACCAGAGTACTCGTGTTACCTCACCCAGCGAAGCCGGGTGCATAGGTGTCTTGTCGTGTTGGGTTTCGGCATCGTTTTCTATGGAGAGCTGCAAAGAAGTGATGCAGGCGACCAGAGGAAAAGTGTCCCGGTGGATCCAAGGGTGGATCGAAGATCTGAAGAACCTGAAAGCAGAAGGGACAGAGTCTGGGTCACTAGCCAGTGACCAGCAAGGAACCAGGAAGGAACCAGGCGATGTCGGGTGATTTCAGGTGCAGAAGTCGAGATTGTCTCTTCAGCCACAAGGTCCAGGAGGCATCGCCTATGACCAAGAGCTGGATTCGAGCTGCCCCACAACGGATCTAGTTGACTCCGGTGTTGGTATCCAGATTGGACCCAACAAGCCTTGGCAACCGCAACCCATGCAGGATGTTGAGATTGGGTCTGTTGCAGACCAGCAAGGTCTGTAGCACTTCTCCTTTGCAGTAAAGCTGGAGCAAGCCTGGAGCAACTAGGAAAGCAAGTTAAGTTCAAAGAAAGATCTTCAGGGGGATCACTAGCCAACAGGCAAGGAACCGGGAAGACGCATCAAGCTCAAATGCAAAAGCAGAGCCCACGGAACACTCACGGAGTGGGGGGCCTGGGCTTTGGTGCAAATGGTGCTCGGGCACGGGCTTTAAGGACCCCAAAGCACAACTTTGAGATACCTCGTTGAAGGAGTGCAGCTTGCAAAATGCAGGATGTCCAGGAGTTCTAGTCCCATGCCTCTCGTGTCCGCCACGGGTCTCAGCTTGGCTGTGGGTGTGGTCGGGTCAGAGATGCCTCGAAGTCCATGTCCTGTTTTGCAGATTCTTCGGGATACGCGGGAGCCTTGAAAATGCAGACCGGCAAAGTTGCTGTTGGTGCCTGTTTGAACAGGGTGGTCACTCCTTGACCACAAGGAAGATATCTTCCATCTTCCAGTCAAAATGGAACGTCGAAGGTCCAGGATATGTCTTTCAAAGATTCGTCCAGGGTAATCTGAAGTCCTAGGGACACATCTCCTATACTTATACTAAGGTTGTGGGCTGGACTACCTGGCTTGGTCCCTCCTATGGGTGGACCTGTCCCTTTGTCCAGTTTCACGCCAGAGCTGGGGCTGAGTGCCCCAGCGACTGGTTTGAACCGGGCTATGCATGGAGCACCTTGAGTGCCCCAGACAGTGTCTGGAAAGCATTCACTGAATGCAGCCCTCCCTGCCCCAATACACTACAAGCCTGTCTGGGGAGGTGCTGGCACCTCCCTGGACAGGAAACCTATTGTCCAGGCATCCCCTGCCGGAGTTTCGTCCAGCAGCAGGAGGTCAGACTCGTGTCTGTGGCAGCAGCATCCATTTTGTGATGCTGAGGCTCTGTTTAACTTTAACCGGGTAAACCAGTAACTACATGTCTTCTCCCTCCAGATGGGTGGAATGCTACCCCCGCAGCCAGGTGGGGGGGGGGTAGTATTCCAAAATGTTTGACACCTTACACAACATGTTTTGATGAAGCCAAGCCAAAGTTAGCATTAACCGCAAGGATTATAATGCACTTAAGAGTATATGGTAGGGTTATATCATTGAACAGCTATAAGGAGATGGTTCTGAAATCTGCAGAGGGGCTCAGCTCATGCTAGGGCACCCTCTCACATAAAACCAAGCACTCTGCCTCCAGGATTGTTAAGGCCTGCCATAGGAGTGACATATAGGTGTATATGTGTCTATATGTATATAAAGATATAGGTATACTATATCTAAGTAAGGGGTGATTACACCACTTTACCTAGGCTGTGTGAACAGACCTGTGGTGTCAGTTAAGAAGGCAAACCAGGGGTGGCACAATACATGCTGCAGCCCCTAGTAGGCCTACGTTGCACCTATGCCCTGGGTACCTATGGTAGACTATACAGGGGCTCACAAGGGTGACCCAGTAACCAATCTGGTATGTACCTAAAGTACATGGTATCAATTTAGAGAGAGAACAGCTGGGCTATGGGTCTGATTGGCAGGCCCACAGCCACACTAAAGTCAAAAAACCAGAGAATCACAGCAAAAAGTGGGGGTAACCATAGGAAGCAGACCCTACTCTCCTACACAATTTATAAAAATAGGAAATATTTGTATCTTTAAAATTACACCAAAATGATAAAAATCCAATAAAGGGAACCAGAGATATGAATTTTCAAAGATTTAGCAATTTCTAGCACATAGAAACTTATAGCGCCTTCTGGGGACATCTGGTCGTGCTAGATGGGTCAACGTCCAAGTTTCAGGCCAACCACGATGGAGCCCTGCTCGGCTACCCCTGGCGGTAGGTCTTAGTCACAGTTTTTACCTTCGGACTTAGAAAAGATTCTGGAGCTTTTTCTCGCGGGGTCCCTCGGTGCTCTTCACCAGGCCGGATTCAGTGAGCGTTCGCCAGCCTCGGATTTCGCCTACTCCCAGTTAAAGTCTGGAAGTAGGACCTAAGGAGCTTTTCAGTGGGACAAACCTGAAAGGCAGGCCGGCTCATGGTTGAAGGTAGCTAGGTTGAGTCGGTCCCCTTATGGAGCTTTTTTCCAAAGTTGCTCCAAAGTTCTCCAAACTCCTGGAATTTCTTCCTGAAGTTCCCCAAAGGGTCCCAAAGTGTCTTAAACTCACTCCAAGGGTCTGGAAGATCCAAGATGGTTCTGGAAAGTTGAGGACTTCAATTCCCACAATCTACTTGGACAAAACCCTTACAAATCGACTGGTCGTGCTCCAGGTGGAATATTCTTGGTGATGATGTTCCAGGTGAGCTCTGTTAACCTGTAGCTTGCAGGGAGTCCACTCTATAGTCCTTTTACATCAAGGTAATCCACAGGCTGTAGTTTCAGATGGTGCAGAAGATGCAATCTTCAGAGTGCAGGCCTTAATAAATGCGCATCCAACTTTTCAGCATGGCCAAACTTGCTTTATTAGGTTTCAAGCAGCAGATCTGAGGGGCTCAGCCCTTCTCAGATACTTATTACAACTTCTCTGGGACAGGCAGGAGGTCACTCCTGCCCAATGGGCTGCAGGGTACCACCCAAAGGTCTGCCCACTTCCTGCAGAATTTGGCACTATTTTGTCACAGAGTGCACCAATTCTTCCAAATTCATAATGGCTGATTTTCCAGCAGGGAGAGAAGAGCTGGCTAAACACACCCCTAGGATGGCTAATCTCCAAATTCTCTCCCCCTTGCACCTGTTCATTCCTTCCTTAATCCTAGCATATTGCTGGAGTTTACAAGGGTAAAGTTGTAAATGACACTTAGGTCCTCCCCTTTACTTGAAGTCCATTGTTTATGACTCCTCCCCCTGCTCTGGCACAATGCCAAAAGAAAAAAGACAGTTGGGCATCAACTCTGTGTTCTAAATGAATTGAAAGTGGTAATTCCAGACAGTGACTTCAGAACTGTAGCTCAATCCCTGATACTCCCTTATCTGGATCGTGCTAATACCCCGCTCTGTGTCCTTCCAGACTCCACACTGGCATCTCTTGATGGCATCCTATATGCCACAGAACATCTCCTCATGGGCCTGCATAAATATTATCACATCATCCCAATCCTGATGGAACTCTTTTGTCTCCCCTCACTGGCCCGCGTCATCATCAAAACCAGCTGTATTATTTACAAAGTCATCACAACTAGTACCCCCCTTATCTTGCGGACAAGCTCACCACCATAGGTGGTTCTCAGAACACCCATAGCCAGGACACCATCAGACTGCAGACTGCAGACTAAGAAGTGTAAAGAAACAAAAAGCAAGTAGCAAGGCTTTCCCATTTATTTTTTCAGGATCTGGAACAACATCTCCATTTCCATCAGGACCCTACCAAAGCTGCTCCAATGTAAAAAATAATTGAAAATTCACCTCTTTAAGGGATACTATATCACAATGCATCAACAGTCCATAAACCAGCTTCCACTCCTATCTCTTGTTGACTTTATTCTGATATTTGAAGCAGTACTGCACTCTTCTGCCTTTTGGCTTCGTTTGAGTAGCAGGATACTACCCTCCCAGCTGAGCTGGTCAACCCCAGGGGCTCTTTATCACCTCTTCAAAGAAGCCTGGCTAATCCATTTAGCTCTGACCAATCAGGACAGACCACAGGAAGGCTGAATCTGGACTTACAAACAAGAACGTTTTATAACTTCTTATATGTACCTTTTAGGAGAAATTCCACAATATCATATTGTTGGATTTGTTAATACCATTCTGGGAAGTCTTTGAATGGTACTTTTAGCCTTCTCCTATCAAGACGTATCAATTAATAACTGTCTGCCATGTTAACCTATGTGGCAGAGGATTTGCAATAGGAACCATGGCTTATAAAAACATATTTTATAAGTACGCTGCCTATGTCTATAAAACCCCAACCCCTGGGGAGACTTTAGGGATCTTGAATATGCAGAAATATTGCAGATCCTCCCTCCACAGTGCTCATACTACCAAAGTATGATTTTGGGCAGCACTCTATCACAATGTGGGGAGTGAAATGTGCAATTTCATTTAACCCAGGGCATATACAATTTTTTTTATAAGAGTCCTCCTTAAAAATACCTGATCTCACACCCAATGGACACCTAGGGGAGACCCTGGGGATACCTAATATGCCCAAACATTTTAGGTTATCCATTTTAAGTGCCCCTAACACCAAAGTCGACTTTGGGCACAATTTACTTTTTAAAAGCAGTCCTGCAACACAGGGCTACTTTTAAACTGACCTCAGGCTCAGCAGTGCACACATGCACATGCAGAAAAGGGCTGCTGGTGAATAAACTACCATGCCCTATCATATACTAGGGTCTGAGAGGTAGTGTCAATCCCCTTGACCAATAATGTACTAGGGCCCCATGGGGCAGGTCATCCCAATCACAGGGGTACCCCAACCCATAGTGTACCATAGTGTATGTAGGTGTTTTCATTGCATTCTAAGTGTATTTCACCATAGCACTGGCCCTGGGTCTGGTTAGGCAGAGCCCAGGGTCAATCAGAGTAAGTTACCATCAGTACCAGTCAGCAAAAAGTTGGGGGGTGCCCAGGGCACAGGGTGACTTTGCAACACACACATTGTAGATTATGCCCTACTGAGCACAGATCAAGATGCCCCATTTCCTGTTATTACTGGACATGTCAGCTACCTTTGACACAGTCAACCATCTCACCCGCATAGATACTCTGAATTTTTAAATGAGATTCATTGGCATTGTCCTTCACTGATGTTATTCTTAGCTTTCCAACCAACACTATTTTGTTCACATGAACACCTCCATATCTTAAATATTCCTTTCACCTGCTGAGAGACATAGAGTACCATATTATCCAGTGTCATCTTCAACCTCTACATAGAGCCACTTGGTGCTTATAAACAACAGTTTCAAGATTCATCAATATACCAATGACACACACCTCCAATGCCTCAAACACTTCCTACATATCATCCAGAAATGGATGCCCAGCTCCTACCTGAAGCTCAAGTAAACAAAGACAGAATTCATGTTATTTATCAAGATCAACAAACAAGAAACCACAAAAATCTGACTTAATGATACGAACCTTAACTGCTTCTAGCCTCAACTTTCATTGAATGTCAAGTCACTTGGATTCACCATGGGCACCAACCCCAACCTCAAAGGAATACAATGCCAAAAGAAATAAGACAGTTGGGCATCAACTCTGTGTTCTAAATGAATTGAAAGTGGTAATTCCAGACAGTGACTTCAGAACTGTAGCTCAATCCCTGATACTCCCTTATCTGGATCGTGCTAATACCCCGCTCTGTGTCCTTCCAGACTCCACACTGGCATCTCTTGATGGCATCCTATATGCCACAGAACATCTCCTCATGGGCCTGCATAAATATTATCACATCATCCCAATCCTGATGGAACTCTTTTGTCTCCCCTCACTGGCCCGCGTCATCATCAAAACCAGCTGTATCATTTACAAAGTCATCACAACTAGTACCCCCCTTATCTTGCGGACAAGCTCACCACCATAGGTGGTTCTCAGAACACCCATAGCCAGGACACCATCAGACTGCAGACTGCAGACTAAGAAGTGTAAAGAAACAAAAAGCAAGTAGCAAGGCTTTCCCATTTATTTACTCAGGATCTGGAACAACATCTCCATTTCCATCAGGACCCTACCAAAGCTGCTCCAATGTAAAAAATAATTGAAAATTCACCACTTTAAGGGATACTATATCACAATGCATCAACAGTCCATAAACCAGCTTCCACTCCTATCTCTTGTTGACTTTATTCTGATATTTGAAGCAGTACTGCACTCTTCTGCCTTTTGGCTTCGTTTGTTTTATTGAAATGCCACATATGTACATACTTGCATGTTTAACAGAATTAATATTGTTTTGGTGCAAAAAGGTGAAGAAGGTGGAGAGATGTTTGCCTTTGCATCAATGGCACTAACTGAAATTGGGAGAAGGTGCACAGTAATTACAATAGAGACTTTTGCATGTCTATGAGCTGATAATTATTTTGGAACATATTTGTGTCAATGTCAATTTACTATGCGGACTAACCATAAACCAGTGCTCAAAGTTTTAGAACCAGACTGTGGAGATCTTGAAACTCCCAGGGTAGCAAGACTTCCTTCGTGAATGCAAAAGTATCAATATGTGATAGAATATTTGCCATGTTGGAGAAATCAACTGGCTGATTACTTATCACAACTATCCCAAGCAACAAACGTTCAGAAACAGACAATGAGAACAAAGTAGCAAACCTGGAAGTAGTGGAAGCTGGAACTAGGCTAATTCCTTGGAAGTGTGGAAAGAGAGACTAGCAGATGATAGCACATTAATCAAAGTCATAAACAAAGCTCAGCATGGATGGAAAACAAACAAGCATTTGCAATGCAGGCAACATACAAAGGAAGGTGGATTTGCTATTAGTGACATGCACATCGAATAGTGTACCCTTATTGTAAAAATTTTGAGTACTAAATTCAAAGCATCAAATAATGAGTGCAACTTTGGTGTTTGACGCTCATCCACCTATGGCGTCAAAGATTCTCTGCCCACTAAGAGTGCAACAGATATCACATTAACAAGAACAAAACACCAGCGCACATCACATGTAGTAACTTTTATCCTTTGTGCAATCAGCACTCTTCTCCAATCAATATTCTTGCAGGATCAATCTTTTTCAATCTAAGAAAGTCACATTGCGTAGACCATTCAGACATTATTTTTGTAATCCTACTCAGTGCTACTCAATGAGTAAGATAGGGTCATTCCAGCTTGGGTTCGATTTGTCTTTCATCCGCATACGTGTGGGCAGTATGCGCATAAACCTGCCGAGCACCATCCCCTTCTAAAATCTAGACTGCATCTGAGAGGCACTGAAACATCCTGTGGCCGGAGTGGTCAGGTCATCACACATACAGACCGCGGCGGGAAACCTGAGGGGTGACTGGAGCGCCGTCCCAAACGTGTTTACAAAGACATAACAAAACAGCTACTCTCTAAAAGCATTGGTTTCTTGGTTAAAGCGGATGTTTAATCTTGTTGCAGTGTTTTTGTAGAGAACCATGATCTGCCGGCAGTTTTCAGCCTGACGCTCCTCAATCTGCCCTCCCAGGGTCACCATTCCCCAGTGACGTGCTCTAACGACGGTATAGTGCAGGGACTGTGCACACGGATTCTTCTGTTGTGAGTTGGGGTGCGGCTTCAAAAGTGAACCAAAATGCAGTGCTTCACAAAGTGTGCTGCCTTCTGTGAGCTTTATTCTTTACAAGGTGTGCCACCTTTAGTGGGTTTTATGTGAATCACACAACCATTCTAGTGCTGTCCTTTACAAGACTGTTCTCCACCATGTCTCACTCTCTTATACACACGTACCCTTCCCCCAACCCATCTTTCTGAAATCTTCTATGTTCAGCTCTCACACATCATCTCCTTCCAAGTCATCACTGTAGTTCCACTTTGTACGGCTGCTTACTTGCGTACCCTCCCCGTCATCATGCCCTCCCTCTCGCACATGCACTCTCTCTGGTAAACACAGCATTTTTGTTTCCTTTGATGTTGCCAACATTTCAACAACTGTGCATACCAACTTCACACTTTCACACAAAATAGCACTTGCAATTGACAAGCAAGTGACCATCAATCTGCGCACTCTGCAGAGAGGCCAAGGATTGGATGAGCATTTATGACCCACTGGCACATTTATGCCATTACATCACATGCTGTAATATGTGGCACCCAAGTAAAACAAGCAATAAAACAACAAGCGGTCGAGATTGTACCACCAGCTTCCAAAGTGAAAGCGCGCACAGGGCGCTGAATAAAAACAAAGCACGTTGGGGCATATTACCAAGCAATAGCGATAATTATCGCTATTGCTTGGTTAGAGACAAAATTTTACCGCTGTGCTGCGGCGATTTTTATCACAGATAAACCTTGGTATTACCAAGGTTTATCGCAAATGCGATAAAAATCGGCCGCAATGCATGAATATCGCTGAAAGTCAGCGATATTCATGCATTACCGAGCTAATGCTCTTAGCCATGTTATCCACCTCCCATTGGATAACATGGCTAAGAACTGCTCAGGGCAGGTGTTAGCTTTTGGAGATATTCGCGCTTAGCGCGAATATCTCCAAAAGTTGGTAATAGGAGATAGCGATGTTAGCGACTGTTTCCAGCCGCTAACATCTTGGCACGCCCACTTTGCATGTCATTAGTGATAAATATCACTGACATGCAAAGTGGGGCCCAAGATGGTCGCTATCTCCTACTAGCTGTCGCTAACTGGTGTTAGCGACCGCTAGGTAATAGGGAGATAATTTTATCTCTGCTTTCTTGGCTTTTAAAGCCAAAAAAGTGGAGATAAACCCCCTTGATAATATGCCCCGTTGTCTTGCCCAGAGTAGTACAAACTCAATAAAGAAAATAGCGCTCACAACACCAAAAATATTAGTACCATGTAAGAACCGAAGTAAAGTGGCCAGTAGCCATGGGAGGCTACAAATGACGACATGGCCGTACTAAAGCGGGACTAACAAGCCTCATAATGAATCAGAAGACAGCATTTTCAAAAGAAAAACACACAAGCCAATAAAAAAGGAGGGCGGGGTAGTGGGCGATGCTTCTCTCCATACTGAACTACCACAGCTCTTCGCAGAACAGCGCTTGCGCGCTGGCTCACACTTGGCCTAAAAATAGTACATAAACCTCACTGCAACTAGTATGGAAAGTTAACAATGAAAACCTAGGGATTTACTCATGCCAGGAGTCAAGTTAATTGCACTGCCATCGTAAGAGATGATGTATTACTAGCACACCATGGCCATTTGTGAAAACACTTAGGAAAAGTAATCATGTTGAAGACCAGGCATGGTTTCTGAAGTTGATGCTTGGGTGAATATGTGTTTTTTGTGTCAACTAATTGAAAAACGTTTAATTAGCTCAGATACTTCAGTAGCAACAGTTGAGATACCACCCCAGATGTAGGAAAATAGGTAGAGACCTTACCGAGCAAATGTATACTTTACCACAAATAACAGATACTCTATTCTTGTGTTTGGCTACAGAAGTGGCTAGAATTGCTTCAGAATTCGATATAAAACTGAAATCACAGTCATATTTCTAATTTAATTTCACCTTTGCGAGAGGAGTGCCACATAAAGTGGTACATACATTGGAGTTCAATGCATTTCATGAAAAGTTAGTACATTTTTTGAAGACTATAGGTTTAATACATCAATACAATGCCATACTAAACACAGCAAAGGAGATTATTTGAAAGAATCAATAGACTGATAAAAGTGCAGATTGGCTGTTACTTGTCACTTGGATGTGGAAATACCTCTTCAGGACATGTGAAACTCTCATTTTATTACAGTAAATGAGACCACAGGTTCCTCTACTTTTGAAATGATGTGTGGTCGGAAACCTGAGAACAAACAATCTAATGTAAAAAAGAAGCAAAAAACCAAATAAGGATGAAGCAAACATGAAGAGCGAGGAAATCTATAATGAACAGAACAAAATCAAACAAAACTAGCAAACCAAATTTAAACAGGAGATTGGGTTAAAGTAAAACTTCAAGACACGCCATGCGTTAAATAAGTATGGACCTCCGAGAAGAGAAAACAAAAGGCAATGAGCATTGGTGCAGATGGAAAATGCAATGTGGATTAAGTAGCAATGTATAATGAAGAAGTATGGCAGGAGATTTTTAAGCCCTTTGCAATAGAAAGACAGTTTACACTTTCATTCTGAGGTTCAGCCTTCTGCACCAGTTTATTCCTGAATAGATAGGAAGGTTTAGGTAACCACAGGCAACACCAATAATGCTGTATACAAGTAAGCAGTGCTGGGGGTGCATGTTCAAAACAATACTCATTCAATGCAGCACGAATCATGCACCAGTGTGAACAGCAGTACCAGTCTGTAAAACAGATGTTGGCAACAAAGGTGCCTGAGAAAACGAACAGTAAGAAAAGAAACGCAAGTCATAAAGCAACTTAGGTTCTGGCAGGGAGCCTGAGAGTCAGAGATACTCGGCAATCCAAAGGATGTTGTGGTGGAAGCAGCCAGAAGAAAGAGCCTGAAGGGATACTTCATGCCAATACACCAGAGTTGTTCTAGCAGGGCCCTGGGGTGAAAGTGAAGTTGCCCCGTTATTCCCATGGGCAGTAGTAAGCCTGAGCAACTGTGGACTTGCATGGTCCAAACGTGAGTGTACCCCATCGGTTCAGTAGCAGTTGTTCTGTTATTCCTAGTGCTTGTTAGCTAATCAGGTAGGCAATCAGCTTAGGTCATATAATCTCTGGCTGCCTTTGAATGGCCCATGAATTAACCTATTACCTTACTGAACAAGCCTGCAATATAATGTCCCCCAAACAAATCTGAAGTGGTCTGATAGTTGATTGTGGTTTACTTTGAAATCATGGATCTAGTGTAACATATGTGATTGCGCATGGCTGGTGGGTATCTGTGCTATGCACAATAGAAACTCTGGCAATAGGAATGTGTTATCGGAGATGGAAAGCTGAAAACCCATAAACAAACCCCATATCAGAATGCGGTACAATTGGAAACATCATTCGGAGTCTTGGAGCATAATAGACCCTGACAGGCTAGTCTTCCTCCGATGAGACTCAAACAAAGATGTGGACTAACTATAAGCAAACCAGCCATGGTCCTGCTCCAGCAGGAACAGTTGAGTTCACACTCTTCCAACTGAAACACAAACAACACCAGGCAAGTTATGGCCAGTGGATTTGCCATAGCCGTGTGCCACAGTGAACACAGAATGGTATACCTTTTGCACTTTGGTGTCTCATTGAGAAAAACAAACAAACAAACATTATCATAGCCAATTAAACTCGCATCAATGTGCTCAAATATGTAAACACTGGCATGCACAAATGGGTATGTCTCTTTCAACTGAAACCCATGCAACCCTAGACAGGTATACCTTTTGCAATTGGTGTCTCTCAGGTAAAAACAAACAATAATTTTCGATGCCAATGTGCCTAGCATCAATGTGCTCAAATATGTAAACACTGGCATGCACACATGTTTATGTCTCTTTTAACTAAACACAAGCAACCCTAGGAAGGTATACCTTTTGCAGTTTGGTGTTTCACTGAGAAAACAAACAAACAAACATTATCAAAACCAATGGGCCTAGCTCAAATGTGCTCAAATATGTAAACACTTGCATCCCAAAAATGTGCAAAGACTATTTGTGCCTCATCTCTATATAACCTACTGAGTTCTGTGCTTACTGCCTCCTATGCCTGTGCCCTGTATTCTATTCCCTAAACATGTGGTGCCATGGGCCAGGTTGCACAGTAAAATTTTTGCACATTTGTGAATGCCTGTGGTTGCATGGGTGAGAAAGATAAAGCCAGACCTAATGGCTTTGCCTATGCCTACTAATGTTAGAAATGGTCACGTTCAGTAAGCGAAGTGTAGCACTTTAGTTTCTAATCCTGAAACTTAAAAGTACATTTTGTCTCTAGTTGAAAGTGAAAACTCCAACTTCAAATACACTTCATAACTAAATGTCAAATGAATCATCTGTATATAAATAACAGCATATACATGTTCTTATCTTGGGACAACACAGCCTGGTACAGAATCCAAATCACGCTCTCGTTTTTCAGCCGTAAAAAACAAGTGCTCAGTAATTCCTACAGGGAAAAGGTGCAACTCTTCTACTTTTTGTGAAATAATTAAAGAAGTTACGTTATTGTACATAACATGTACAATAACATAACATGGATCATTTCAGGACATCAAGAATCATCAATAAGGGAATGACACACAGCTCTACTTTGAAAGATAATTTTGGTTTTCATCTGAACACAGTAACACCTCCATAACTGTTTTCCTATAATGACTAATAAGAATCATGATTTTGTCGCTCTCCATAAGAATATTAGCAATCATAGCATTATTACTTTGATTTATTTTATTGCAATAAAATTGCATCAACTTCATTTTCATGTCTACTTTGATCTAATCATAAATAGAACCTAAAATGCTTTAAAACGTGATGGTTTGAGCTCTGTGATTGCATACTCTGCAGAGAAGGTCTGAGTGCTCCCTTCTCTTACTAAAGATACATCTTTATAAGGCACGTAAGTTTGAGTAGTCTCTGTCACCACATATGTTATATGGTAGCATGTTCTGAACATAACCCCTATCCCAGTGCATGCAGGTCAATCTTTGCAGAAAACTATGGTCGGTTGATGAGGAATGCAAGGACGACTGCAGGTTGGAGTCAATTTAGATGCTGCTCTCTGGCTATTGACCTGCAGGGGATGGCTGTGGTCCCTGCTCTCATATGACCTCAGAAAAGTCTAAAGCTCTAGGACGTTAGAAGTGTTGTATTTATAAATTCTTATTTATACATTTAATCTTGTTTATACATTTAATTGGGTTCCTGCTCCACATCAGTGATTCTATTCTAGACCTCCGACAGTGGACAGTAGGAGCAGGACAAAGGAAGAAGGGTTTCCTTTCCTCTGCTGCATACCAGTGTTTCAACTTATTAATAAAGAAGCTTGTTCTTCTTCTAGGGTGTTCGGCTCGATTTTACAAGTGGGGAAGAGAGAAACACCGGTGGACCTATGCGTAAACTGGATTTATGTGGATCAAACCGTTCATGCCGATTATATCTTTCAAGGATTATTGCTGCATGTTTTACCTCACCAGGGGATCTTATGACATCGTTTTGGTGCAAGCCTTTTGCCTTGTTGGGTTCATGTTCAGGTCGTATCACATATGATACATTGTTTTCATGAGACACCTTCCCATTGTGGTTGGGCCTGTTGCCATGTTTTGAATATCCTTTTTGTTTGTGCTTGGCGCACACTGTGAATATTCTGCAGCATTCCAGGTGCCTTGCCAGCATTCTGCCTCCGTTATCTGTGGAATCTTGGGCACCCATCGAACCCTGGTGCTTCTGTTCCGGCTTTTCCCTTTTGCTGTGCATTGTGGGGTGCATTTGTATGGACGTAGGTCGCGTTGCGTGACCTTGCGGGCCACCATCTTTCGTGAACCATTTCAGTACCCATTAACTTTGGAAGTCCTGTTCATGCCTATGAGGAACATAGACATCGTTCTCACACCAGTTTGTTTGAGGTGTGATTCAACGGCAGCGAGCAGTGACGCGTACACCTTGGAATTTTCTCCACCTTACTGCTAGACTTATAGTAGCACGAGGTGATGCGCACACCTCAGCATTGAATTTATAAAAAGCTTCTTATACCCAAAAAGTAATACTCTACAGCAGCGCGGGGTGAGGCACACACCTTTCATCATTATTGGCTTACACTGTCACTTAAACCTAGTCTTATCTTTATCTTTCTTGTGCTATTTTCCTTACAGTGAACTAGTCATTTGTTGGGTGAAGAAAGTACACTCATTTAGATCGTTCTACAGTTCTTCCTCGGTGAGATAGTACACTGTTCAAACATGGCCAGTCAAAACTTCTCATTACAACCACCTCAAACCTTTTGGCCTGCTAGAAAGAATCCTTGCATGAAATTAACTGAATGGAAAGCCTATTTTTTTTTATTTATATACACGATTGATGAAGATGAGAAGAGGACACCGGAAAGGAAACAAAAGGATTTTGTTGCATTTTGTTGGCCCAGGTGGACTGAAAGCATATGAAGAAATTACAAAAGCTCTTGGGGGAGGGGATGATAATGTTTTTGATGCCATTGCGAATTATTTTGATCATTATTTTTAACCTAAGGTGTGCATCAGTATTGTTAGGTACAAATTCTTTAATGGAAAACAAGAAGTGAATGAGATTGTGGATGAGTATGTGTCTGCTTTGTGGAAGTTAGCTGCTGAATGTAAATTTAATCATTTACAGGACCAATTTTTCATAGATCAGGTGGTGATGCATGCAAGAGATTCTGCCATTCAGAGGAGGTTATGGATCAACGGTGACACTGATTTAAAAGATATTTTAGCTATAGTGAGAAATGTCTAGCTGCAATGCTAAAGTGCTCAAGAAAGAAGCCAGAGAGGTGTCAGAAGATGTTGTTAGTACAATTAAAGCTAAAGGTATGACTATATCTAAGAAAGAAATGGTCAGGAACCAGGAGTTCATCACAAATGGAAATCCGAGATGTTTTCGCTGAGGTAGTGCATTACATTTAGCTTCCAGTAAGTACTGTCCTGCTATCAAATGAAAGTGTTCCAGTTGTGGAGTGGTTGGTCACTTTGTCAAAGTTTGTAGGGGGAAGGGTGACTGGAGAGTTAAGTGTGTGAGAAAGCTCGAGTGAGGAGGAGTCTAGAATTAAAAAACATACCCTAAGTGATCGTAGTGATGAAACGAAGAACTTTGATTCCAAAGAATTGCTTATTTTATATATTAGTGACAATGGAGATCTGCATAGGAGGAAGCCTTTATATTCCATGTCTATTGGTGGTGTTGAAGTGCAAATGTACGTGGATTCTGAATCTCCATATACTAGTGATGAGGAAACCTGGAACTCTTTACTCGTCAAACGGTTAGGTGACAAATCATTGGAACCTGATATTCCCCCCAAAGGATTTTCCTCTGTTGGTTACAGATTGTTAATCTTCAGATTAAAAAACAGAGAGTTGATAGGCAAATTGTATGTTGCTAAAAGGGGAGCTGCAGTTTTAGACATTATTTTGAATCCAAATAGCCCTGATCCTATCATGGTTTTAAATGACAGTGAATTGCTTTGCAATTACATTTTGAAGACATTTCCCAAAGTCTTTAGTGGATGGATTGAGACTCTTAATGATTTTGAGCATTGCATTATTTTGAAACCGGATGCTTGCCCTAAAGTACATAAAGTGAGATACATTCCTGTTTTACTAGGAAAGAATCTGGAAAAAGAATTGGAGAGATTGGTTGAAGCAGATATTATCTAACCTATTGAGTATGCTGAATGGATTTCTCCGATTGTCGTGGCTAGACATAGTAATGGCAAACTTAGATTGTGGATTGACTAAAAGCATGTCAACAACAACATATTGTGGATGGATTTCCTCTCCTGAAAATGAGATGCTGTCCCTTGTCAAGATTGACATATAATTTTCTTCCATCGATCTATCTGATGCTAACCACCAGATTTCTTTAAGCGAGGAGAGTAAACCATATACAGCGTTCATTGCACCTTCTGGATGTTTCCAGTATAAGAGGTTACCATTCAGTTTAGCATCTGCTGCTGCAATATTTCAAAGATTTAGGCACCAGTTGGTAGGGAAGTGTGGGAAAGTTCCAGAATGATATCCTAAATTTTGATGAAGATAGGCAAGAACACAATAGGATTTTAGGAGATGTTTTAGGGGTTCTAGAGGCAAAAGGTTAGACAGTCGAACATTCAAAATGCAAGTTTGCTGTGAAGTCTATCACATATTTAGGTCATGTCCTTTATGGTGACAGAGTTTCCCCTAAGCTCTCGTTATAAGATGCAATTCAGAATGCACCTAGCCCAAAGTATAAGGAAGAGGTGAGATCATTCCTCGGGTTAGTGAAATGTTATACCAAATTCAATAAGGATTTATATAGCAAGGTTTTTTGTGTTAGGCAATTACTCAAGAATAGAGTAAGATTTTTGTGGAGTGAGGAGTGCCATCAAGAATTTGAGGACATTAAGAAAGCTGTCGCTCAGGCTCCTGCTTTTAAAGGATTTGATCCAGAGTTAGATAACATTGTTACTGTAGACGCTAGTAATAAAGGACTTGGTAGTGTTTTAAATAAAATCAATGTTGATGGGAAGGAGAACATAATTGCTTTCGCTTCCAGTGCTTTGTCTCCCACTGAAGAGAAATTCCCTGTCATTAAGAAGGAAACCTTAACTTGCATTTGGGTTCTGGAGCATTTCTGCTCATTTGTGTGGGGACAACTGTGTGAGGAGCATAGTGACCACAAACCATTGGTCAAGCTTTTACTTACTGAAGGGCTTTTTAATGCATCTGCAAGATTTGCAAGAATGTCGATGCAGTTGCAAGATTTCATTTATAAAGTTATATATGAACCCATAAAAAAGAATGTTGTGGCTGATAGTTACAAAAGTCTGGAAATGTAACACCACCTAAGTATTTGGGATACTTAAGTTTCTGAAGGGACATACAAACGTTCTTATTGTTCCAAAGGAATATTGGATAAAGTGAACAATATTATGGGGACAAACATCATTTTTAAAGAATCTAACCTGCCCACCAGGATAGAAATAAAGGATTACATTTAGTGGTGAGAGTAGTAATAGAAGAAAGAATCAGTTTCATATTAGTATAAACTGTATCTTTAATGGTGGGATGAAACCAAAGACCTAAGAACTTGATTTTGTCTTGAATCCAATGAAAATTGGAAATAGTGAAATCAGGATGATAACAGAATTGATTGAAAGGGAGAATTTTACATTTATCAGAATTTAACTTACACTCAGAAACTGAAGTAAAAGATGAAACTTCCTTGAAAAACCGCTGGTTGAGGTTGAGACATAAACAAAAAGGATATCATCTGCATAAGCAGAAAATTTTACTTGCTGGTCATCAAAAATAAAGCCATGAATATATGGACTTAGGCAAAGTTTGGTTAAGAAGGGCTCTAAAGCAAGAATATATGAAAGTGGAGATAGAGGGCCATCTTGCCGAACAACTCTATGCAGGTAGAATTGTGATGATTTACGGCCAATAGCAGTGATGGAAGCTTTAGGGGAAGAGTATAACAAAGAAACAAGATTTATGAATCTCTTTTTACATATTTTACACCCTCTGGAGCACAGAGGGGGCGTGGAGCAGTTATTAAAGAATACAGGAAAAAAAAAAATAATAATAATTTCGGAAAAGTGATACTTAATCAGCCTAAACCGGAAACTTCTTCTTCATACCAACAGTGTTACAACAATCCTTATTGGAATGGAATGGAATCGCTCTGCTTGTACTTACATATTGACATCAGTTATACACACCATATACAATAAACCTTATTTACAGATTATATACACATTATATACATTTCCTATACAAATCATCCTTCTTCCTTCCATTTCGTTATTATTTCCCATATTTTCAGACCTAATTTTCTCGAATTTTTACCTCTTCTTGAATAGATCGCTCTTTCTAAATTATATATACTCAGCAACCTAGCTAACCATTGCTGGAATGATGGTGCTATTTGATCTAGCCATGCAGAGGCAACGCACAGTCTGTACACTGCCATGGCAACAAAAATAAAGTAATTCCCTGCCTCATCAACATTATTTCCATCTACCCCCAGCAAAATAATCGCAGGTGTTAAGTTAGCAGATAGCTTTAATGCCCTTTGTAAAAACCCTTCTATCTCCTTTAATATTATACCTAGACATGGACATGTTGCAAACATATGAATCGCATCTGCCTCTACACTCATACACCTAGGGCAGTTTGTACCGGTTGTTGCCCCCCATTGTGCTAGTTTGGCCGGTGTGTAGTATAGCCAATACATGGTCTTATAATGCTGTGCCTGTAGTGACGCCGAGCTTAGAATATTCTTCCCTAATTCTAATGATGTATTAAAACATTCTTGTTCTATGCCCAACTTCGTTCTCCAGGTTTCCCCCCATTTAGCCATATCGTCTGGCCTTTGATCATTTAGCTCGGCGTAAAACCTTTTAATTGTGCAATCTACTCCAGTCTCTATTATTTCTAATATATTATTTTTTTCAAATCCTCTTGTTCCACCTCTTTTATTTTGTAGGAAGCTTCTTACTTGTAAATATTTGAAGAAGTGATTTGTAGACAAGTTAAATTTTCTCTGTATTATTGCAAATTGTTTCACCCCTTGTGTCCCCATAACGTCCCCCAGTTTTGTTACCCCTTTCCGATGCCACTCTGTGTATACTGAGTCAAAAAATATATCTCCCGGAAATAGATTATTCTCATATATTCTCGTGTATCTATTGAATTTCCCCAAACCAAACTTTTTCATAAAAGCCTTCCATATATTATGTGCAGCCAAAATAGTCTTGAAACGTGTTCTTTTAAAGTACGCAGTGTCAAAGTTTTTCAAAAAAATATTTTTAACTTCTTCACCCATCAATATGCCATATATCGCTAATGACCCCAAATGGTCTTCTCCTTCTGCTTCAGCTCCACCTATTAATCCTGCCATATACTGCAGAGCAGCAGCCCAATAATAAAGCTTAAAGTCTGGTAATGACCATCCTCCTCTTTCCCGTGGAAGTGCCAGAAATCTCGCCGCTCTCCTAGTCTTGCCTTTGGACCAAATAAATTTGTTAGTCATATTTTCAATCCTTTTAAACCACACGTTATCAAACCATAGGGGAATTGTTCGGAAAAGATACAGAAATTTCGGCATAATTAACATTTTTACTATATTCACTCTTCCAACCAAAGTAAAATGGAGATTGTTCAGTCTGTCTAATTCTCCCCCTACTTTACACACAATAGGATCAATATTTAATTCTACTATCTTATCTAAGTCTGAGGTTATGGTTATTCCCAAATAAGTTCCCGTCTGTGCCACTCTTGGATCTTGACATAAAGCCCAATTGTTTTTTATAATTTGTGTTTTTCCGGTATTTAAAGAATACCCAAAAACATTCCCAAATTCTTTTGCCTCCTGTTCCACATATCTTATCGCCTCTGTGGGTGATGTTGTTATAACCGCCACGTCATCCGCATAGGCCAAAATCTTACACTCCCCCCTAGATGTAACAATTGGGGGAATGTTCCTATTTGACTCCAGTCTCCGGATTAGCGGATCTAGATATATTGCAAACAATAGCGGGGAACATGGGCAACCCTGCCTTGTGCCCCTATTAATTTTTACTTTATCCGTTAAGCCCGCATTGATTCTAATTGCCGCTACAGGATCTCTATACAGTGTCTTTATCGCTATCAAGAAGCCATTACCAAATCCCAATTTTTCCAAGACACTCCACACATATACCCATGACACCCGATCGAAAGCTTTTTCAGCATCCAGTAAAAGTACCGCGAATGGGTCCCCGCTAGCCTCTGTTTTGTCCATAAGAGTAATTAACTTCCTTACGTGGTGCGTAGTCCCACGTCCTGGTATAAAACCATGTTGGGTGGTAGTAACTAAAGGTGTTATTACGCTAGCCAGTCTTGTTGACAGTGCCTTTGAGTATATCTTTGTGTCTGTATTCATAAGAGTAATTGGTCTGTATGACCCCGGATCTGTTGGTATTTTCCCTTTCTTAAGGATAACCACAATTTCAGCCTCGGACCAGGTGTTTGGTATTGAGCATCCCTTCTGTGCCTGTTTCATAACGTAAAGCATATCTCCTCCTACCTCCTCCCAAAACACCTTATAGAACTCTAACGGGATTTTATCTGGACCAGCCGCCTTTCCTGATGATAAACTCTTCATAGCTGCTTTCACCTCCTCTAAATCTAACGAGTTATCAACCCTCTGCTTCTCTGTTTCTTCCAACTGCCTCCCCTCATAATGGTTCAAATACTCCATTATATCTTCAGGGTCTTTTATTTGACTTTCAGAGTATAAGTCCATATAAAAGTTCCTAAAGACTTCCCTTATTTGTTGCCTGGAAAGAAGGCAAGATGGCCGCTGACAGTCTGTAGGGAGAGGACGCACTCCCTACCCGCTCCTCTGCTCCTGACTTTGCGAGGATTTTGCGAGGAGGAATGATACCAAAAAGCGGCGGTGATTTTTGACGGCGGATGTCTGTTGTGTGCAGTGGCTCTCACCTTTAGATGAGAAACGGGGAGAAGAGCGGTCTATGTGGTTTGCTACGAAGGCAATAACGGAGGTACTAACCCTCCCGATAGTGAAAGGAGTGCTGACGCGGGCATTGGCGGATGCATGTCAGCTGATGGTGAAGGCGTGTAGCTGGAGACAACAGCATCAGCAGCGGCTGAAGCGATATCGGCAGTGGCAGAGCTCAGCGGCCGCTTTGTCTACAACTTGGCGCTTAATGGCGCCGAAGATTTCAAGAGCACTGAGGGAGGAGAAAACTGCTTGGAGCGAGTCTGATGCTCCGGCGGCCAACCTCCGTACAAAGAAAGGGACACGGACTCAGGAGGAGAGCGGGGACTCACATGCTGCCGAGCAAGGAAGGAGTGTAATACGAAGTAAGGAGGCTGGTCACAGCGCGGGGGAGAAAGTGAAAAAAAAAGACAAAAGTAAGCCTGCGCTAGTAAATAAAGGAAATAAAGGAAAACTAGCAGAGCAGGTGATTTTGAGACAACCGCTAGTTTCAGAGGCGTTTCTTCCTGTTTCTGCAATTAACTCTTATGCGCCTGGTATTACTATACCCCAGCCAGGCTCCGTGGAAACCGTGAGGTTAGACCTTGACTGTGGCTCCCTTACAAATGAAGCAGACAGTAATCTGCTGGTATCCAGCCTTTCAACACAGTCTGATAATTTGGGAATTTCAAACAAGAAGACTTATAGAGATACTGTATCGTCGCAAGGAGGTCTGCTACAGGGGAAAGAGGAGAACTCTTCTGGGCAGGGTAAACAGAGGCTTGGAAAAGAGGGCGAATTGATAACTGACATTGTCAATGTAAGAAACGCTAATAATTCTCCAAATAATATAGCTGTTGATCTTGGCATTTTAGAGAATGGCAGCATTTTACATCAGGCTGAGGAGGGTAGTTTACCTCCAAATTCGGGGTCAGACAACATTTTGGTCCTAACAGAGGTACTGACAGAGGTACTAAGGGGAGAACAAAGTAATGCTAACGCCTCTAACCTGTTTGTTATCACAGGGGGGGATAGTAACGAGACTAACATGAGTAAACAGTCTGATACGGGGAGAGTTGGAAATGGGAATGGTAATGATAATATTGACCCTAAGGTGGTGACA
The DNA here is from genome assembly GCF_964261635.1 of Lissotriton helveticus. Classification (NCBI taxonomy): domain Eukaryota; kingdom Metazoa; phylum Chordata; class Amphibia; order Caudata; family Salamandridae; genus Lissotriton; species Lissotriton helveticus. The sequence goes on along the minus strand of NC_136069.1, from coordinate 290,293,758 downwards.
TCTCTAACTGGTTCCCCTAATGATGAATGCTTTTTTTCTGTTAATGAGGGCGAGGAGGAAGGAGAAGAGGTGGGGGCGGTTGGGGGAGGTGAGTCAGAGGGCTCCTCTATTCTCGACTTGGGGAGTGACCAGACATTGTCAGGACTTGGAACAGAGTCCATATCTACATCTGGTTCTGGAGAGGCTTCTGACCAAGGTCTAGCTGCAAAACGCAAATCTAAAGTCTTGACTAAAAAAAGGAGAAGAGCAAAAGGATCTATAAGCCCAGCAGCTATTAATGTCGCAAAGAGACTCGACTGGGACTATGCACCTACATCACAGATGTATAAGGAGGGCGAGGGGGGTCTAGATGAAACCATGGGCTCTACACGGGTGAATGAGGAGAGAGCCAGGCAAGGCCAATCCGAGACTCAGACCCATAGCCAGGGGCAATCACAACGTCAAAATTCACCTATGGGGTTTGAAATGATGTATTCAATGCTTAAACAAATTCAAACTGAGGCAAGGGTAGAGAGTCAGAGAGCCAGACAGGAAAGCAAAAAAATACAAAGTGCCCTTGGAAAAGTAAATAAAGCGTGTGCAGATCTGGCAGGGAGAGTTACAGAGGTCGAAGAAAGAGCCGGGGTCCTGGAAGATGAAATGAAAGGTTGGAAGGAATTTAGACAAGATCAAGAGAAGACTAACAGCGATGTATTATGGAAGCTCGAAGATTTTGAGAATAGGCAGCGGAGAAATAATGTCAGACTCCTTGGTATTCCGGAAGGAAGAGAGGGACAGGATGTTAGAGCGTATACAATCGAACTTCTCAAGGGCGCGCTTCCAGACATAAAAGGCTGGGACTGGGAGTCAGAGATTCAGCGGGTTCATAGATTCCCATTTACACAGAGGAAGGGGGATGGTTTAAAAAAGCCTAGAGCAATCCTAATCTATGTGGGAAACTATTTATTGAGAGAAGAGATAATGGCCAAAGCAAGGCCACAGGCAAAATGTAGGTACCAGGAGGTAGAGTTTTTTGCAAGACCAGACTTCTGCCACACAACGGTAGAGCGGAGGTGGAGACTGCGGGAGCTAATAGCTCCGTTTCAGAGAATTGGTTGTGAGGCATACTTAATACAAAGTGTAGGTAACAGGAAAAATGGGCGCTCAGCTAATAATTTTGGCTATGTATAATTCTTGATTAGATTTAATGCTACTAGGCAGAAAGGAAAGGTTACCTAACTTCCTTACAAGTCCCCTGATTTCAGGAGAACACTAAAACAAAAGTTTCCTGCCGAGCAAAATATATCTATGGAGTAATTCCACTTCCATACAATAGGATTTCAGAAAATCAAATGTTGTCCAGTAATCAGTAAGGCACTCGAACCCATCAAATTCACAATAGTCTTTATATTCAGATCAGTCTTGTGAAAAGAACATCCAATATAATTTTTCACAATGTAGATTCTTTGTCAACAACAATCATATAAGTGGATCAGCCAACACGTGTTTCGTTGTAACAACAACTTCATCAGGGCTGTAATCCAAAGGAAACAAAGTATAAACCAAAAGTAATAGTATAAGATTATAACATTATGTTAGAGGGAGTTATTCTTATTCGTTCTAACACCTCCTAGGTGACAGTAAAGCACAAAGTTCCCAAATACATCAGTGTATATAAAACATAATAAGTGTGGATCCCAGTGTCAAAATAACAGCGCACATCTAAAACATCTGGGTCTATTGCCTTTAACATATTCCTCTTATGCCACAAGTCCAAACATCATATAACAATGGAATAAAGTATTAAGTCAAACAGTACCACTTATGAAATGGTGTGAGGTAGCCTCTCACTCCGTCCTGAATGTCCTCACCAATCAAAATATTCAAATGAGGTTATTTTATCCTAATATACACTAAATCACTTTGTATAATTCTTAAAATAAATATTATCTATTACTAGATTACCTTTTTTAATAATAAACGATATCCATAACCATATCCATAACATCCCAGTTCTTTCTAACTGGTTGAGCGGTCTAAGACTCTTCTTATGTCTGAAAGAAGAATAAACATTTCTATGTAGCTACTTTCAAGGTCTCTAAAATTATAAAGTAAGAGCCTACAGATTGCGTTGCTTACCATTCTTGCTAGTTGGATATATGTAGAAGATAGTATCTTGTAATCAGCGTGATGTTTACGTTTCTCTAGTAATCTATAAAGTTAAAGTTTAGAAGTTCACACACGGTAGGTCTTATATCTTTATACATAGTGCCACCTAATTCAGTAACCATAATGCGCTCACCTTCAAAGAAAAAAAGTCTTAATTCCACACTTGTAATATCAAATCCGTTCCAAGTTATCAGATTCTGAAAGTAAATATAAAGGGCCATTAAGGATCTACACTCCAATTAAAACCTACGCAAAAAACGAGTTTGAAGTAAATATAGCGTTTACCTCGTCAGAGTTCTATCTCCTCCAACTCCTAATCTCGTTCTGTGTAATCGGCGTCTATCATGAGCGCCATATTATGTATGTGCGATTCGGAAGATGGCCTTCATGAGCGCCATCTTAGGTAAGGAGTACATTAATAGATATTGTTTTTAACTATGTAAAATAAACAACTGTCTTGGGGTCTATATACTAAACTCATTCTGCGTTTAAAGCGAATTTTTAGCGGACAATGCGCAAACATTAGCTGTATTATCAGCGTCTGACGTGAGCGCCATCTTTTGTAAGTTGAGACTCGCGCGTTGAGTCAAATGTTACCAACGTCTGATGTGAGCCCCATCTTTTGTAAGTTAAGTCTCACAGATTGAGACTAAGGATTGCCTTATTGAGCACATCTTAAGTCAGAGGTCTGCGTTGAATGCAGTTTTAAAGCGAACAATGCGCTAACGTTATCTGTGTTGTCAGCGTCTGGCGTGACCGCCATCTTAAGGTGGCTACTATACTAGAAATCTTAGTATTCAGTAGATTCAAATTATATACTCTCCGTGGCTGCAACTTTCTCTCTAGGCTGCATATTATTACGCACACCTAATCAGGTTATTCATTAGTAAATCCAAGTTCTTAATTGGTGATGACTGTCAGTGTCAAAGTTACTGGCACCCCACACCATTCTACTATAATTTTAAATTACAGAAAATTATTAAATATAACAGAAGCGGGGTTGATAAGACAAATGCAGAAAGTACATCTTAAATCAGCAAATTCATAAAGCATCACATAAATAGTATATAACACAATCATAGTTTGGTTAACATGTTTCTAAATTGCTGATATTTAATTTTCATTTACTTAGTTTTCTCCTAGATAATATTGAAGCTCTGAATCTATATTAAGCCCGTCTTCAACTGCTCTAAGGACCATAATCCATCGTGCCTCTTTTCTTCTCAGTTTAAGTAGCCTGTTTCCTCCTCGCCTATCTGGTGCCACATATTCAATACCATGGTATAGGAATTTATGTTTTTCCGTGTCATTTCCGTTCTGTACCAAATGTGAAGATATAGGGTACCTTGTATCTCCATTCTTAAGTGCCCTATAATGTTCAATCATACGTTCCCTCAGTTTCCTTACTGTGCTACCTACGTAAATTTTACCGCATAAGCAAGCAATGACATAAACAACGTATGATGTTTCACAATTAATAAATGCATCAATGTGAAATGTCCCTGTGTTATTATAATTAAAAGTAGTTACTTTCCTCATTGCCCATCTACATGAGCTACAGTTTCCACAGTGAAAAAAACCCTTCGGGCATGTCCGGAGCCAGTCACTCTGGCTCTCCTGTACTGCTCGTTTTGGGTAACTTGGACTCACTATATTGGCAAGAGTCATTCCTTTTCTATATGTGATACTCGGCCGTTCTGTTAAGAACGGTTTCAGATCTTTATCAGAAGTTAACATTTGCCAGTGTTTGTTCATGATGTTAAATAGTTTATGACTTCCTATACCAAAGTTGGTTATCATTCGAATTTTCTGATTATTCTTAGAGGTCTCTGTTTTACTCTTAGGTTTTAGGGTGTCATTTCTTTGTAAGCTGTATGCTTTGCGTGCAGCTTCAGTAATAACAGTATGTGAATACCCTCTATTTTTAAATCTTCTCATCATGTCTTTTACGTTACATTGAAAGTCCTCGTCTCTAGAGCAGTTTCTTCTCGCTCTAATCATTTCCCCATAGGGGATTGATTTGATTTGGCTTTTGGGATGGCAACTATCTGCTCTAAGTAGAGCATTGCAACTAGTCTCTTTGCGAAACATTCGGCTTCCCAGTTTATTATCTTCCACAAAGAGCTCAATATCCAGAAAAGTCAGTTTTTCTTTGCTGTACTGGGTGGTGAATGACATGTTCATATCATTTGTATTCAAATATTGAAAAAACAGTTCCAGTTCATCTGATGAGCCTCTCCAGAGTAATAAACAGTCGTCTATGAATCTACCCCAGTAATAAATATGATCTATCCATCGGCTGCCCTTTGGGCCCCAAATAAGCTCCGCCTCCAATCTCCCCATAAAGAGGTTCGCGAAGGACGGAGCAAATTTAGAACCCATCGCAGTCCCAATCTTTTGTTTGTACCAGGTAGATTCAAAAAGAAAGTAATTATTCTCTAACACCATTTTAGTCATCTCTAGTAGCATAGATGTATGGTTAAGGAGTTCTACTGGTCTGTTATTCAAAAAAGTTTCAATGGCTGTGGTACTGTTTGACTTAATACTTTATTCCATTGTTATATGATGTTTGGACTTGTGGCATAAGAGGAATATGTTAAAGGCAATAGACCCAGATGTTTTAGATGTGCGCTGTTATTTTGACACTGGGATCCACACTTATTATGTTTTATATACACTGATGTATTTGGGAACTTTGTGCTTTACTGTCACCTAGGAGGTGTTAGAACGAATAAGAATAACTCCCTCTAACATAATGTTATAATCTTATACTATTACTTTTGGTTTATACTTTGTTTCCTTTGGATTACAGCCCTGATGAAGTTGTTGTTACAACGAAACACGTGTTGGCTGATCCACTTATATGATTGTTGTTGACAAAGAATCTACATTGTGAAAAATTATATTGGATGTTCTTTTCACAAGACTGATCTGAATATAAAGACTATTGTGAATTTGATGGGTTCGAGTGCCTTACTGATTACTGGACAACATTTGATTTTCTGAAATCCTATTGTATGGAAGTGGAATTACTCCATAGATATATTTTGCTCGGCAGGAAACTTTTGTTTGAGGCATACTTAATGTTCCCCAGTAGATTGAAGGTGGTAAAAGATGGTCAATTTAAAATTTTCCATTCCGAGATCAGAGCTGCTGAATTTCTGGCATGGCTCAAGGAAAGGAACTCACAGAGTCACACATACTCCCAGGCACAGGCCAATAGTGAACTAGTGGTAGATCTGCTAGCTAAAGATAGCAGGATATAAAGCTCGGATATTTTTTTTCTTCTTTTTGGGAATTAGTCTAGAAGCATGAGAACTGCATTGTACTGATACGCAACTTTGTAGATAGGTAGACAGGTATTAACAAGTGTGTGCTGTTTTTTTGTTAGACAGGAAGACAATAGGAGTGGGGGGGGGGCGCGGGGCCCGAGCAGACACAGCTGTCACACATAGGTCCTTTGGACCTATTTGCCTGTAGGGGGGGTGGGTCAGTCGGGGTGGGGGGTCAGGGTGGGGGACACGGGGGGGGCAAGGAGCACAGAGTAAACTGGAAATACAGAATACAGGAAACATTATGGAATAAGAGGATTAATGAAATGGAAGAAATATTGGTGTTGTATAAAGCCGTGAATATAATTTGTATTATGTTTTTTGTTTTTTCTGAAATGAGCAAAATTGCGGGTATATTTGTCAAAAACCCAGGATGACTATTCGAATAATGACATGGAATGTGTGTGGTCTTAACGATAAGGCAAAAAGACAGAAGGTAGCAGTCTTGATCAAAAATTTAAGATTAGACTTTTTAATACTCCAAGAGACTCACATACAGTTGTCCGAAATTAGGCTGCTAGATCAGTTAGGCCTCACTGTCATAGCACACTCTAGGCAGGGAAGTAGGAATAGGGGTGTTGCTGTAATGGCAAGGCATAGAGATATCACCACTAGAAAAAAGTGGGAGGATGCTTGGGGTAGATGGGCTTTAGTAGAATGTCTGGTTGGAGAAACATGGGTTACCCTTGGCTCTATTTACGGATCTACAGGAGACGATCCGGAGATTTTTGAAGAAATCGATATTGAGTTGGCGACTTGGGCTCCATTTATATTGATAGGAGGAGATTTTAATATCAATGGAGCAGGGGGATTGGGGCTGGGGCTAGGACCGCCAGTCAAATACAAGGGAAGAAAGAAAAAAGTTTTTAAAGCAATCCTTAATTTAGCTAGAAATAATGGTTTACTTGATGTATGGGATACCCTTAACCCAGGCCAAGATGGCTATACATATTATTCAGCACCCCATAGAATAAGCGTGAGACTAGATTATTTTTTAATTAGTAGTCAAGGCATCGATGGGACAGACATTGAAAGAATACCGAGGTTGTTATCGGATCATAACCCTCTTATAGTCACCCTAAAGGGGATGACAGCGGTAAGGAAGGTCTCGGAGTGGACATTCGAAAAGGCATTGCTAGTGGAGGACACATATATTCAACATATGAGGAGATGGATAATTGAATTTTTGAATATAAATAGGCATACAGCACCCGTAGGGATAGTGTGGGATTGTTTTAGGGCCGGAGTGAGGGGCGAGACTATTAGCTTTGGAGCTAGGAAAAGGAAACAGGAGAAAGAAAGAAGCGATGGGGTAAGGAGGGAACTGTTGCTGGCAGAGGAGGAATTGAATAATAGGACAGACCAAACTGGCAATGGAGATACACCGGACTCTGCATATATCAAACTTGTAAAATTACGAATGGAAGCAGAAGAACATATAGCTGAGAGGGCAGCCAAACAATACACAGTGAATAGAGAGAATTGTTATGAGATGAGTGAAAGAGTTGGCAAAATGTTAGCAGCTAGAACTAGACAGAAGGTATCTCTTGGTGAGATAAAAGCAATAAAAGACAGCTCAGGGGTGACTGTAACCAATGTACAACAAATGAATCTCATACCAAAGCCAAACCAAGAGAGAGTAGAAAATACAAATGGACAAATGGGCAAGCAACTCAATCAAAGTTTTTTTTTTTACATCTATTGCAATAGCTGCTAAGGATTGTTTAATTTCTTGAGAATGTTATGTAGCTCTTAGCAACCCTGTTAGGATGATTCAGTTTACTGGAAGCTGCTGTTGGAATCGGTCTTGTCCGTCTCCCTTTACCATGTAGCAATAATAAATTACTTACCCTACTCTTGACCAGTGTGGTTACTACAGATTGTTTATACATTCAGAATTTATTTAAGAAATTGAATATAATTTAGTATTATCTACCTTAAAAACTAGATTGCTCCTGACCTATTAATTGAAGAAGTAAAGGGTCAAGACAGGGAGCAAGAATCTTAGCAAAAATGTTATAATCCTAATTAACAAGAGAGATGGGTCTATAATTTCTACATATTGTAAAATCCTTGTTTTCTTTGGGAATGAGACAAATTAGCGCGTTCTAGAATGAACCACCAGTCATTTCAGAAGATATAAAGTAAGTAAAGAGAGAAAGTAATTTGGGAGTTAAGAGTTTGGAAAAGTGTAAATAAAATTCTATGATAAAACCCTCTGGACCTGGAGATTTTGCTTTCTCTTTTCTCTTTTTTGCTCTCCCTTTTTTGCCTCCTCTTTCTCTTTTGTTCCTGCTTTCTCTTTTTATGTTCTCTCTCTTTCCCATGCTCTCCACCGCTGCTGCCCCCGTGGACCTTCCAGCCTGTCTTTCCTTCCCGCCTCCCAGCTGACCACCCATTCCCGACCCCTACTTAATGGCGGCCGCTGCACGGCTGTGCAGCAAGCACGCCACTGGAGACATAGGTGTGCCAAAGGTAAGCCTGTCTGCTCCCGTCCATGACCCGACCGCGACCAGCACCAGGTACCCTTGATCCTCCACACACTCAGTCCTGGATCAAGCAACCACTGCCAGCTTTCGACACAGAGTAACACCCAATGTCCTATCTCCTGTTGACACAGCCGCTGCACCTTCAACCACCTCCGGACCACAGCAGCAGCCCCAAACCTACTGGGCGCCACTGCATATAAACCACAGAACTGCATCCTCCTCAATGTGCACCCCCTACACAGGCACACCATGAAAATTTGAGACCTCCTCAACACCCACACGCCTGACGCTGCCTTCCTCACAAAAACCTGGACCAAAGCCAACACTGCGCCAACATCACAACCGCCATTCCAGAGGGATATAAGATCCCAAGAAAAGACAGCTCCACCCACCCAGGAGGAGGCATCAGAATTGTCCACAAAAATTCCCTCTGCAAGACAACCACATACCCGTACAACGTAACGACCCCCATGGACCATCTCCACTTCGAGATCCAGACCAACCCCAAAATGAATCTCCACGGTACCCTCATCTACAGGCTGCCTGGCCCCTGCACTCTTTCATGGACATCCTCACCAACCTCATTGCACCCCATGCGCTCGCCTCCTACATACCACTCGAAAACCCAAACTTGCGCCTGGACAACTGTGATAACCCGTACACCACCTCCCTCCTAGAGAACCTTGCCGACATAGGACTGAAGCAACTTGTCACTGCCCCCACGCATTCAGCAGGACACACACTTGACCACATCTTCACAGGAGGAAACAGCGTTACCTACAGCCACACCACGGAACTTCTTTGGACAGATCACCACTAAATCCATTTCTCCTTCAGAAAACCCATGTATACAAGCACGTGCCCCACCTCCCCCGTAGCAGCTGGAATAAAGTCACAGAAGAACAGCTCACCTCTGCCTTCACCAGCACTCCACCTCCAATGATGCCAGACACCAACACCGCAGCACGCAACCTCCACCGCTGGTTCACTAACTGCACCGACACACTAGACCCCTCAAGAAAGCCACTGGACGACACAACAAGAAAGCAAGCTGATTCAACCCTGCACTCCTGCCGATGACTCAAAAAGAGATGCAGGAACAGCAAAACCCGAGAAACACACACCACCTACGAAACAGCCACCACAGCAAACCACCAACTCATCAAATCCACAAAAAAGAACTTCCTTCAAGACAGAATTCTCACCAAATGCTCACAGCTCCAAAGAACTCTTTTACATCATCAAGGAATTTGCCAAACCCGGCAGCGAAACAATATACGTCCCACCCTCCCAAGACCTCTGCAACAGACTGAGCACCTTTTTTCACCTCAAGATTAATACACTCTACAACATCTTCAACAACCAAGTCCTGTGCACCCCAGCGACGCCACCAACAGACCATACTCACCTGGACCCTGCTCACGACAGAAAAAAGATACCTTAAAGACCATGAATAGTGTCCACTCCTGAACACCCTCAGACCCAGTCCCCCCACATCTTCCACTGAGCCACCACGTAAATGGCACCCGAACTACGCCAGATGAACAATTGCTCCCTCGAGACCACTACATTCCCCAATAACTGGAAACACGCTTAAGTCAATGCCCTCTTAAGAAACCCTCTGCAGGCCTGGCAGACCTCAAGAATTTCAGGCTCATCTCACTGCTTCTTTTCGCAGCCAAGGTCATCAAAAAGGCCATCAACACCCAGCTAGCAAACTTCATTGAAGCCAACAATGTCCTGGACATCACCCAATCTGGATTCCGTGGCAACCACAGCATCGAGATTGCCCTACTCGCTGCCACTGATGAAACTGCGTCCTCCTCAACCAGGGCTAAACTGCAGCCCTTATCCTCCTGGACCTATCAGCTGCCTTCGATACCAGCTCACACCGCACACTAGCCATCAGACTCAAAGACGCCGGCATCCAAGGGAAGGCCCTCAATGGACATGCTTATTCCTCACAGGCAGAACTCAGTGAGTCAGACTCCTGCCATACCTCTCAGAACCAACAGAGAACAGATGTGGAGTACCCCAGATATCCTCCATGAGCCCCACCCTCTACAACATCTATATGACCCCCCTCACAACCATCGTCAGAAACCACGGGCTCAACATCGTCTCCTACACCGAAGACATCCAGCTCATCCTTTCCCTCACCAAGGAATATCACCAGGCACAAACTCCAAGAAGGGATGAAAGCTGTCACCACCTGAATGAAGAAGAGCTGCCTGAAACCTAACTCTGAGAAAACAGAAGTCCTCATCCTTGGCTCTACCCCTTTGGCATGGGACAACAGCTTGTGGCCCCCTGCCCTCGGAAACCCCCCCAGCCGGACAGACCATGCACGAAACCTCTGCATCATATTAGACTAATCACTCCCCATGAACCACCAGTTCAACGCCATATCCTTGGCCTGCTTCAACACCCTCCGCAAACTCCCTAAAAATGTTCCGATGGATCCCCTCCGAATCCAGAAAAACAGTTATGCACGCCCTTATCACTAGACTGGACTACGGATACGCCCTCTAAGCCGGAATCAACAAAAATCTCCTACGCAAGCTTCAGACCGTGCAGAATGCTGCAGCAAGACTGATCCAATACATCCCCCATCACAACCACATCACCCAACATCTCCGTGATCTCCACTGGCTCTCCTTCAAATGAAGAATACCCATTAAGCTACTCATGCACTCATACAAGGCCCTCAACAACATCATACCAGAATTCCTAAACAACCACCTCTCCTTTCACACAACCAAGAGAAACCTCTAATCAGCCATCCTCTCTCTGGCCACCGTCCCATGCATCTACAAGGCCAGAACTGGTGGAAAGTCCTTCCCCTACCTCACAGCCAAGACTTGGAATGACCTCTCCCTCCACCTCCGGCCAAGCCCCACACTACTCCAATTTAGGAAGGACCTCAAGACCTGCCTCTTCAGATGACCCAGCGCCCCACAGAGCCGCCCCACCCTTGTGTCTTGAGACCCTCACGGGTGACTAGCTGTGCTTTACCAGCTCCTGATTGATTGAATGATTGATTGAAGGTGGTGAGATGGAACTAAAATATTGTGAAATATGATCTTGGGATACTGGAGATTCAGGAGTCTAATTAGTGAATTGAGTTCAAATGTCTTCATTTTTATGAACAAGAATATTAGATGAGTACAACATAGAGTCAATTTTAGTATGTTCTTTTTTAATTTGAAGATAATTAGCTAATAATTTCTCTGATTTGTTTTGCCCCCCATAATGTTTGCCACTAGATTTAAGTGAATAAGAATTACCAAGTTCTGTTGAATTTTTATTAAAAGTGAATTTAACTTAAATTAATGTATCTGATCATTCTTCAGAATTATACCAAGGCTCTTATTGTTTGATATTATTCAGAAGTTAAAATATTTTTTTGAAGAAGTCTTCCTTCGAGCTGCAAATGAAATAATAAAGTCTCTGGATGCCACTTTAATAGAATTCCACACTGTCTGAAAGGTAATATCAGAAGATTAATTTTCTTTAAATAAGTTATTGTGCATATAAATTGATGCAAATTTGGAAGCAGAATTTCTATCAAGGAAGGGATCAAAAAACATTTTACAGTTGCTATCAAAAATTAGATAATCATCAGTAAGGGCCATTAATTTAGATAAAATGTCAGGCCAAAAAGATTTATCTTGCTGTGGAAGCATATATATTGTGAATTTTTATGAGAATTTTATTGATGGGAATAGAAAGAATAATCAACCTGCCATTAGAATGTGACTCTTGGGAAATAACCTGAATGTTTAAACATGTATTACATATTGTGGCAACTCCAGTACATTTGCCAGTACCTGGAGAAAAGTAGACATGACCAACACATTGCTTAACAATTTCTGATTGAACGAAATGAGTTTCTTGCAATAGGACAATATCACTGTAAATTTTTGACACTGCATTAAAACTCTTTGCCTTTTGATAGGGGAACCCAGACCCTTAATGTTCTGAGAACTAATTCTTAGAGACATTTATATTAGAATAGGTATTTTAAAATAAACTCACTATAATGTAAATAAGTAATAACAAGATTGCATTTTTCAAATAATATTTAAATTAATAAGCAATGATATAAGAAAATGGGAGAATAATTAAGAAATACGGTATAAGTAATAAAAGGAGAAAGAGAATAGAAACATAATCTGGAAAAAAGGAGAGAGAATATAGATAAAAGGAAAGAAAAGTATTAAGAAAGAAGGAGAGAAAGATCAGAAAAAGAATACAAGTGAAGAAACACAAAAATAGCATAAAATATAACAAAAGCAACAAAAATATTATACCTATATAACAAACGAATAGTCAAGGGTGATGAGACCACATAAGGGGATGACACAACTGAGACCTGACGCAGTCTCACATGTGGAAGAAGCAGAACACATAAAAGGGACTTTAGTGTAACCATGTAATCCTTATGTCTGCTGTGGTTCTTGCTAAATACTGAGCAAAAAATAAATTGGATCTAGACCAGCTTTTGCAGCTTTAATAACTGTAAGAAGATTGAGATATTCAAAAATATATATGAGAATTCCTATGGGTTTGTGTGACTTTAAAGCAATGCGAGGGGGGTGATCCAGTCTATGTGCTCGCTGAATGTTTAGGGAAGTTGAAGGGGAAAGATCTAGAATCTACGGCGGAAATCCTTTTGCTAAACCATAAATGCATACATTAATTCCTCTATTATTCATTTCCATGTCTTCTTCATGCTTTTTAATGATAACACTTCAACTTGCAATGTATGAATAGTCCATATTGAACCCTCAAAAAAGTCTACTTTGTGTTCCACCTGACTTACCCGGCCCTGGACTACTGACTATTTCTCATCCAATAGTTGAAGTTGTTTATTAGTATCCTCCATGTAAGGCTTAAGTGTTCAGATCTCCTCTAGAAGAAGCTCAATTGAGATTGCCGCATTAGATTTAAGCAGAGAAGGAGGGACTTTTTAAACTCTCTTGGATGCAGAAATGGTAGATGAGGATGTCGGTTTAGAGGGCATCTTGGTATGAGATGTTGATACAGCTATTATATTAGCACAGTTCATGGTAAAAGTTTAGGACCAAAATCAATATTTTCCTCCTTAATATCCAATACAGAGAAAGAGTTGAAAGTATCAACCTTGGTGGTAGATTTAGCAACTGACATCACAGATGCAACTATTTTAGGTTCCTGGTCGTTCCCATATGTGGACTCATCAACAGCTTAAAACTTAAAGCAATCACAAGAGCAAATATGTTTGAAGTGTAATGAATATATGTAAAATAGGCAACTATTAAAACATAAAAAACATCCAAATATATTATTAATAACATATCACTTAGCACCACCAATAAAGAAAAGCTATGAGGGTATTATTGTAGGTCTAGTAAAGTATTGTCCATTTTAAATATAACTAAAAAAGCACACTGAAATGTCGAAGTAACAAATAGGAAGAGAAAATTGTTCTAGAGAAATGAATTGAAGGAAGAAATGGTGGAAAACCATCACAACTTATAGCACTTTAGGTGCTCATGTGATCAAATGAAGTAGACATGAAAATAAATCTGATGCAATTTTATAGCAATAAAATAATTTAACATAACAATGCTGGGATTGCTAGTAGTATTAGAGGGGACAGCAAATCATTTTTTGAAAGCCATTTTAGAATAGCTGTTATGAGCTGTTACTGTGTTCAAATGAAAACAAAAATGGTCTTTCAAAGTAGAGGTGTGTGTCATTCACTTATTGATGGTTCTTGATGGCCTGAAATGTTCTATGTAGAGGCTGTGGAAGAGGAGTGACTGGATGACTGACTTGTGTGCAGTAATATAATGTCTTTAATTGCCTGACAAAAAGTAGAAGAAGCACACTTATTCCCAAGAGGAATTACTGAGCGCGTTTTTATTTCGGCTGAAAAACAGGAGCGTGATTTGGATTCCATCCCAGAAGCCTAATATCAGGTAGTGTTGTCCCAAGGTAAGAAAATATATATGCTGTATTTATAAACAGATGATTCATTTAACATTTAGTTGTGAAGTTTCTGGTGACGCTTTAAGGTGGTTTGACTCCTTTCTGTCTGGGAGGTCGTTTCAGATCTTCGATGGAGAGACGGTGTCCTCGAGCAAACCCCTGAGCTGCGGAGTACCACAGGGCTCCTCCCTGAGCCCTGTATTGTTCAACGTGTACATGAGGCCGCTGGCGGGTGTTGTCGAACCATATGGCATTAAAATCGTGTCATACGCCGACGACACCCAGCTTGTGGTCTCGCTGGCCACGGAGAACAACAGGCATTCCCCAGCCGACCTGCTAAAATGCCTAGAGGACGTTAAGGGATGGATGACCAACTCCTCCCTAAAACTAAACGGAGAAAAGACGGAGCTCATGCTCCTAGGCCCAACCTCTCCTGTGCCTTTCACTTCCTTGTGGCCCAGTACACTAGGCCCTCCCCCCACCCCTAAGGAAAGTGTTAAGAGCCTGGGAGTGTGGCTGGACAACAAACTCTCCTTCTCCACCCAGGCCACAAAACTGTCCGCCACTTGTTTTGGCCTACTTAGAATCTTGAGGAAGGTTCTCCCGCTACTTCCCCTAGAGGCCAAAAAGGTGGCGATACAGGGTCTCATCCAGTCTCGCCTGGACTCGAACAATGCCCTATACGTGGGGGCACCTGAGATGACCCTCCGAAAATTGCAGGTTGTTCAAAACTGTGCAGCACGCACCCTGCTGAAAATTCCGCGCACCCAGTCAGCCAGACCTGCTCTAAAAGGTCTCCACTGGTTGCCAGTGAGGCAGAGAGTGGCCTTCAAGGGGCTGTGCTTGGCGCACCGCGCCTTCTGGAAAACGTGCCCAGCCATTAACACCGACCTTGTCACCCCCTACCACCCTAACAGGAACCTTCGGTCGACGGAGGCGTTCCTCGCCGTTGTCCCCAGAGTGAAGCGAGCCAGGTCTGGGGGTAGGCTGTTTTCTTTGAACACCGCCAGGCTCTGGAATGCTCTCCCCATCTCACTCCGGTCTAACCCAGACCTCCTCTCATTCCGAAAAAACTTAAAGACACTGCTGTTTGCCAAATCCTATGTACCTTAGCCTCCCGTCACTTCCCTGCTTCAACTCAGCGCTTGGACGCCTACGGGCAGCAACCGCGCTTAACAAATATTTTTACATTTACATACATACATTTACAAGTCTATTGCATTTTGGAGTTTTCACTTTCAACTAGAGACAAAATGTACTTTTTAAGATTCAAGATTAGAAACTAAAGTGCTACACTTTACTTAATGAAGGGGACCATTTCTAATATTATTAGGCATTGGCAAAGCCATTAGGTCTGGCTTTATCTTTCTCAGCCTTGCAACCATAGAAATTCACAAATATGCACACAATATTTGAGCTATTTCACTGTGCAACCTGGTCATTGGCCCCACAAGTTTAGGGAATAGAAAAGAGGGAACAGACATAGGAGGAAGTAGGTGTGGCAAAGTGCTCTTTTTGGATACTCACCCCCCCCCCACACTTTTTGCTTGAATGCTGATGGTTATGACTCTGATAGTGCACTGGAGCCTACTGACCAGGCCCTATTGCCAGTGTGCTCCACCTAAAACTGTTATGTGTAAATTGGCAATCTCAATTGACAAGGATTTTACCCCCTGCTATGTTCCTAGTAGAAGGTATATTTGGTACCCAGGGCATGGGTGGTTAAGGGTTCCCCAGGGCTTGCAGCACTGTTTGTGCCACCCTGAGTGACTCAAACAAACTACTCACAGCTGACTGCATGAAAGTGCAAACTGCTTGAACTTGACTTTGCCCTCACCATGCGTGGCAAAGTCAATGCACTATATTTGATATATGCGAGTCACAACAAAAGAAGGCCTCGTAATGCCCAGGAGGAAGGGTGCATTATATAAAGAGTGTGGATGTGTAAGCGTAAGCTTATATGTACCTATAATGCTCTTTACCATTAAAGGACTCTGTAAATGTTAGACGGTCTATAAGATAACATG
The DNA here is from genome assembly GCF_964261635.1 of Lissotriton helveticus. NCBI lineage: Eukaryota > Metazoa > Chordata > Amphibia > Caudata > Salamandridae > Lissotriton > Lissotriton helveticus. The sequence goes on along the minus strand of NC_136069.1, from coordinate 290,277,786 downwards.
AGAAAACTTAAGGCTCGCAGCTTTATTATGGTACTGACTAAATATGACAGGTTTGGCATCAAACAATGTGCCTTCTAACCCCTGACCTGAATCTCGTGCCAGGAGCGATGTGGCATGCATCTAGGTGGCTGGCTAATGAAGTGTAGGGGTGGGCAGAACTCACGGAGTTTCACTACGCTGAATTCCGCGGAGCTACATAAAAACTCAGCAAGATTCCACGGAGTTCTGTGAGAGGGCAGAATTTGGCACAGGCGCACTGATGTTTAGAACTGGGAGCATGTTCTGCTCTATAAAATCAGCACAAACTGCCCCACGTGGTGCACCAGAGGGCACTGCTTCTTTCTGCCGCTTGAGTAGATTTTCTAATTGAGCTGCGGCAGTCTCAATGTGAACAGTTGCAACCCGGCGTGACTGACTGCTTTGAGAGAGGTGTTCTAGCACCCAAAAATCGCACTAGGGGATGCACATTCATTCTTGCCAACTTAACTTTGGAAAGCAGTGCCCAAGCAAAGATTCCACCACGCGGTAGATGGTGATGTTTTGCCGGAACCCCATGCTCAAAGCTGAACACACAGTGGGCAAAAACTCCGCCGGTAGAGAATAATTTTTTGCCCACCCACAGTGAAGTGGCACATCCAGATGGTGAACTCTAAAGGCTACACCACCTCTGATATGCATTCAGGCTACGCCCCTCCCATGGAAGGAACAGCCATCTCCTGCCCAAGGCACATTTGCACTCAGGCAGGTAGGAAATTAGATAATCGGGAGGCGTACACCCCCAGAAGGCTAGTCACACCTCTAGGGTGAGCTGTCTGACCTGTACAGCAGAGGAAGACTTCTGCCATTTTTAAAAGTGGTAGAAGTATTAGGGTCTAGGTAGAAAAGGTGACATACGCCCCCGGATGTGGGCACTTCAGGGGCTAGTTGCCCATTGGCCACTTGAACCCACACCGCTAAATCTAGGATTCAAGGGCTACTCCTGACACCAGAACCTCAGTTCTGATCATCCTGCATCAAAGAGGTCAAAGAAGGGACCAGTGTTGGCGAGAACCGGACTTGCCCCAAAACAAAAGAGATATACACAGTCCCAGTGGCAACAATCCTGGAACTGCCTGATTGAGATTTGTCCTTTGCTAACTCTTGGTTCCCGCAGATAGATGAACCCCTGTGGAAGCCTGAAGCACCGTCAGACTCCCCTGAACTAGTGGCGCTATTCCCAGGAAAACTACTGGCAAAACATTGCTCCGGATCTGAAGAATCATTGACATCAGGACTTCAGAGGGATCGCCTAAATCCAGATAGTCTAGTGCTATGTGGGAACTGTTGTTCTGCCTTCCAATAAGTTACTGGCAGCTAGCACATTCCCCGGGACCACTGAATGTCACAGTGATTTTCTTCTCCACTTAGTGCGGCCAAGGCTTTTGTTGGTTGCCAGTCCGGCAACCAACGCCTACATTCAATGCTGCACCTAGAGTGGACTCTAGCTCATATTCATCTGACATCAGCAGCAGCCCTGCTGTTTTATTTTTGCATCTTTTCCCCTGCTGCACCATTTCAGTGGTAAATGCAGCTCTCCCACAGCTCCCATTCAGCACCAGGAAAAGGCTGGACACTCTGCACCTTGGCTCCATGGGCCAGGCAAAATTTAACTGACTATCGCGACTTTGTCCTGGGACCCACAACACCTTTACCATCCAAGGGTTCCACCCATATTGAAGGACTGGACTATTTAAGGCCCAGCGGTGCCAGGGAACAACACCTAAAACCTTCGTGGGATACCTGTTCTGGCGCACTAAAGACAGAGACACGGGAGACTTCCTTCGGCGTCAAAGATCAGCGTTTATTACTGCAGGGATGCAAAAGTCATGGGAAGTACAACAGAGTGTAGGTTCCAAGAGTCTGCTTCAAATTGTGTTTGTGGTTCGCTCTCTTTTATACAAGATCTTGTCATTGCACAATATGTAAGCAAAAGGTTACAGCTCAGTTCCCACACTAAAATTCAAAAGGATCGCTTTCATGTATTCAGAACCCCGGAACATAATTACATTAACATCACCAGTTCCAACTGTAAAAGCACATCTTCCCATCATTAGGTACATTCCACTTGAGTTGTAAATGAGCAAGAGTAAAGAGACAAGAACAGCTGCTAGGAAGTCAGGCACACCTAAAGAAAAGAGTGTGGGGGTAATATTGGAAACATGATCATAGGATCAAAGAGCTTGATCCCAGCACGTGCATGGCTGAAACAATAGGCCGGTACGGCAAGATTACCCTCAAGCTGAGCCATTTGCCTCTGCAGTGTCATTCCTCCGGTCATAAAGACGCATGAAAGGAATATGCGTCTTCCGTATGGCTTGGGAACTAACAGGTCACGATGCGGACAGTTGCCTGTTCACTGACTACGTGAGGGCAAGAAACAAAATGGATGCCGTATCCGAAATGGAACCCAAGGGTTCAGATGTAGAAACACGTAAATGAGGCGAACCATGCCAGGTAGTGTAGTGAAAACGCGTACACTTACCGAACTCGCCATTTACGGTTCATAGATACCAAACTCGTCCATATTCGGCAATGCCCAAAACACCGTAACGATTTTCACGGAACCTCAGACGCTCCTTTTGCCCTCATGTAGGCAAGCACTAGTCGATATCAGAGTCGATCTCGATATTCATCAGATCATTCAGGTATTGCTGGAACATTATTCTATCCATCAATGCCTCTCTGGAAACAAATGGCCTTCTTATACACGTTGTAGCACAAAGGCCACATAAGGCAGGACCACACTGTACACAAAGACAACACGTGAACAGAAATGTCATGACAACCCCTATAATCATCAGAATCTTCCAACCCCAAGTTGACATTAGACCCCAAAACCATCCTAGAAGCGTCTAATCTCCCTCGTCCACGTGTATGGACTCTGAGATTTTGTGCAACTGGGAGATGGCCTGATAAACCGTTGGAGCGTTATCAGGTATGAATATGCAGCAGCTCGAATGGATGACCTTACACACACCACCTCTATCCGCTAGAACAACGTCTAGAACCATACGGTTCTGTAACGTCATGAGCCTGTCCGCTTGAAGCTCTGCTGTCAGATTACCAAGGGCACTTGCAGTTATGTCAGCAGTTGACTCTACTACACGAGTTAACTGTCTCAGATTCCTGCTATTGACCATAGGGCCCCAAAACGGTAGGAAACCCTTGAAGAAGTCTCCTGCTTCTTGACCGGAAGTATCCTCTTTACTAATGACACCTCTCACAACTCTGGTTTTGTGATAGTCGGCGGCAACAGTGAAAGTCGGGGGCAAGAGATTTGCAATATAGCAGGTACCTGAGAAGTCGTGTGGTAACCACGTATATGCTCGGTCATAACATACAAAATAGGTACCCTTGGCAGTCAGAAGGACAGGGGAAGAAAGCATCGGTAGAACGTAAGTATCCACACAAGCACTCTTCCCAAGCTGGGCTCTTGGATTTCGGCCACGACCTTGCAGACAAAAGTGGCCTAGGTGAGGTACAATCCATATGGGAGGTGAGCTTTTAAGCTGTCTATCACCCACTGATATACTATACTCAGCCTCACTAAGGTACTTGTAGGCCTGCACTTCCTCCTTTGGGATGAGCGTAGCATCAAAAATGTCTCTATCTAGATCAGCAATCGCTGTCGCCAGAGACTTATGATACGGGCCAGGACCAAAGCTCGCTGAGCGTGGCTCTCGATGGGGGTAGGAATCTAGTGCACTACGGAACATGATTTGGAATGCCCGAGCTGACCCTTGGGGGCTGTACGGGAGAACCAAATATGGAATACCCCTGTCCATGGTATGCGGCATTAGCCCACACACCCAACAGTTTGTAGTATTTACCACCAACTGATGCTGATGCAAAAGTTGCACAAAGGAATTGTTTCTAAATTCTGCACGTCTGACTTGTTCATGTTGGGGCAGGAGATGAAAGGAATGTGGAGAAACAGTGGAAGCGAAATTCAGGTTGTAGAAAGGAGGAGTAGGTGAAACGGAAGGTAATAATAATTGAATCCCAAAATATACTCCACCCACCAGTAGCATTGAAACGGTTAGGAACAATATAAAGATCTGAAATAGAAAACACTTTGTACGAAACACTTCTGATCTTTGCGCCAACATTCTCTCTTTTTCCGACAGCTTCGAGAAGTCCATCCTCTAAAAAAAAACGTCCGTGACGTTCTTGACGCACTTCGTTCTGAGTAGCGATTGCCAATTCCCAGGAGTTCCCAGAAATCGACAAAAGAAACCGACCTAGTGTCGATAGCTGCTAAACAGGAGGAAGTACCCGCACGGCCCTACGGTCAACCCAGATGATAGGTTAAATGAATTAGAATCAAATTCAATAATAGTCTCTTTGCTGCATGAAAAGAAAAGGTATATACACTATATAATGTCCACAGTGTTCATGACACCAGTAAGGGGTACTGTAAATTCAAAAAGGGAGTATAATAAAAATAAAAAATAAACTCTTTTATTTGTCCTTAACGCGCGGTCGAAGAAAGTATCGACTTCTCCCGGGTTGAGTCTGATCTTCAAACAGTGGATTGGATGGCGAAAAAGTGCTCGATTGTCCAGGCAATTGTTCAGTACTTGTATTCCCCAATGTTGAGGGAAAGGAAGTTGTCTGGGGGGAATCAACAGTGGTGTCAGATAACACTGAAGTGTTCCCTATGGTCTGTGCTTCGCTAAATGGGACAAAGCGCTGGGGAACGTCAGTTTCAGACGAGGAAAAGCCTTTATGTATCCATGTGTCTGCCGGCAGAGGAAGCGGAACCTTCTTGGTGTGGGTGGCATGCACCCAGTGTTTCCGTCCCTCCAGTCGAACCGCCGTCCTCGTTGCTAGTAGCACCTGGAAGGGTCCCACAAATCTCGGCTCAAGATGGCGTTTTCGTCCGAAATTTCTAGTGAGGACCCAGTCCCCTGGTTGGAGCCGGTGACCAGGACCCTCTGTTTGTGACGGCAGAGCCTCAAAGACCTGTTGATGAATCAAACTCAATTTAGCAGTCAGATCATATAGATAGTCGATTAACATTGGATATTCAAGTCTGTTCAATTCTTTAGGCCTTGGAACCCCCCAAATGTTCGCAGGACGGCCGAACACAATCTCATATGGGCTGAGCCCTACTCGAGAGTGTACAGTAGCCCTGGTCGATAAGAGAGCTAGAGGCAGAGCGTCGGGCCATGATAAACCAGTTGTTGCCTGAATTTTAGCAAGTTTTAGTTTCAGGGTGCCATTGTATCCTTCCACCAAACCCGCTGACTGAGGATGATTAGCACTATGGAATTTCTGTACTATACCCAAACCACGACACACACTCTTCATCACACTTCCCACAAACTCACTTCCGTTGTCCGACCATACAATCCGACGCATGCCGTATCTGGGAAAATACTCTTTGAGCAGAATTTTTGCTGTAGATAGGGCAGTATTATCCTTAAGGGGGTAAGCCTCAATCCATCTGGAGAACGCACATACTACAACCAAAACATACTTCAAATTGTTGCATCTCTCCATATGGATGAAGTCCAATTGGATAACTTCGAAAGGACATGTAGGAGGGGCAAAATGACCAGGTGGAGTGGGGGTGACCTTGCCGGGATTATGCATCAAACATACCATGCAATTCTTAACCACTCTCTCTGCACATTTAGTAATCCCATCATTCTTCCATACAGGAGACAACAACTTGCATATGCCCTTCGAGCTAATATGTGCTGTGCCATGGGCCATTGTAACAACAGCAAGCACGTATGCATCCGGTAACATCCATCTCTGTTTCTCTGACAAATCAACCCAACATCCATCCTCATCTAATTTGCCCGTGCTTTCTTTCCACTTAGTCTTTTCCATTTCAGTGGCCTCATTCTGTATTTCCTTCACACTCTCAACCGTGTCCTCACACATGCTAGTCTCTGCTGGCCATCTTACTGAATTCGCAACGTACATTCGATTTGTCAGATCTCTAGCTGTTTCTTTAGCAGTTTCGTCGGCAAACGCATTACCATGACCAATATCATCTGTCACCTTTCGATGCGCACTACATTTAATTATGGGCACTTGCTTAGGCAACGTGAGTGCATCTAAAAGGTCATTCACAAGCTGTCCATGCTGAATCTTCATACCATGCGACGTAAAAAATCCTCTTTCTTTCCACAATCGCCCAAAACTATGCGCCACACCAAAAGCATACTGGCTGTCGGTAAACACATTCACCCGTTTCCCTCTGGACAACACACACGCTCTCGTCAAGGCGATCAGCTCAGCAGCCTGAGCCGAATTCTGACCCAATCTTGCGGTTTCTACAACCGTACTCAATGTCACTACAGCATACGCGGTCGTCACATCACCATTCGGCAACTTAAAACAGGAACCATCCACATACAAAGTACCATCGGGATCTACCAATGGAGTATCTTTTAGGTCAATACGACCCTTTGTTTCCTCTTCAGTTCTTAGATAACAGTCATGCGGTACTACATCACTTGACTCCGTGTTGATCGGCAATAATGTTGCTGGATTCAACACATTACACCGTTTTATCCATATGTGACTAGCCAGTAACGTCAGCTCATACCCAGACAACCTTGCGCTCGTCAAATGTTGAGTTTTCGTTCGGTTCAAGAGAGTGTCAACTGCATGCGGAACCATCACCGTAAGCATATTATCCATGACCAGACCTGCGGACTGTCGAATGGACGCCGCGGCTGCCGCTGTTGCTCTTAAACAACTCGGCAAAGCTCTAGCTACTGGGTCTAAGGTCGAAGAAAAATATGCGCATGGGCGCTGTTTGTCACCAAATTGTTGCGACAGAACACTCAACGCACAACCATCCCTCTCGTGAACGTACAGTGTAAACGGCTTACTGTAATCAGGAGTACCTAACACAGGAGCCGAACATAACGCATCACGTAATTCAGAGAAACTTTTCTGACACTCTTCAGTCCATGGCAAAGGAGTCGGAACATCCTTGCACGTAAGAGCTAACAATGGTTTCGCCAATAGTGAAAAATTTGGGATCCATTGTCTGCAGTATGACGTAATACCTAGAAAGGCACGTACATCTCTCTGAGTTTTAGGCACAGTCATTCGAGAAATCGCTGCAATTCTCTCTGGGGTCAACCTTCTCCCTTCTTTTGACAATAAGTGACCTAAGTAGGTTACTTCTTGGCAACAATATTGCAGCTTCGAAGGTGACACCTTGTGATGTAAGTCATGTAGATAGCGCAATAGTGATACTGTAGCCGTTTTGCAAATAGCCTCCGTTTCAGCTGCCACTAATAGGTCGTCAACGTATTGAATCAAAGCCGCACTCGGCGGTAACACAAATGCATCCAGTTGACTTTTAAGTGCCTGGCTATAGATCGACGGACTTTCACAATAGCCTTGTGGTGCGCGTTTTAGTCTGAAACTGCGGCCACCTAATGAAAATCCGAATAGGTCTCTGCTTTCCTCAGCGATCGGGATACTAAAGAAAGCATTCTTTAGGTCGATCACCGTGAACCAGGAGGCAGAAGCTGGAATCAGGGTCAGCAAAGTGGTGATATCAGGGACCACGGGAAATTGTGGAATCACGATTTTATTAACCTCTCTCAAATCGATTATGAAACGGTACACAGGAGGTTTAGATGGATCAGTGCGTTTTAAAATTGGTAGTACAGGACTATTACACACATTTCCTCGAGTTTCTTCAACGACATCCTTTTTGATCAGGTCGTGTACAATCGCTAACAGCGCCCGTTCTCCCTCAATGGAGATACGATACTGTGGTATACGTGGCAGTCGCACATTTGGTTTCAGCTTGATCATATAGGGTGGGATGTCCAAGAGACCCACGTCATTGGGACCTGTGGCCCATAGAGACGCAGGAAGGGAGCTCAATTCCAGTGGGAGTTTATCGATCGACAAGTACTTAGGAGAGATTACTCTTCGACCTAATGTAAGCTCCACTCCTTCAGGGGAGCAGTACAATGTCGCATATAACCGTTTTAACAAATCCAAGCCCAAAAGATTCTCACCACAACCAGTAGATAGAATCAATGGAGCCTCCAACTCACGAGGACCGATAGTGAGGGGCAAAGGGCTGGAGACAGGATTTCTAACCGGGGCGCCAGAGAATCCAACGGAAACATTTGTTAAGCCAGACAAAGGTGCGCCAGGGAGTTTCGAATGCATGATGGAACTTTTCGTTGCACCAGTGTCCAACAGAAAATGCTCGACTACGCCAGATGTAGCAACTGCGACGTAAGGCCCACTCTGATCAACCGGAACTGATACTACTCCCTCTCTTTGTCGGTGGCTGTCCTAGTAATGATCGTTTGCAACAGTCTCATGTTCAACGTAATAATCGTCCACATGATATTGTGTATATCTAACTGACCCCGCATTTCGCTGGTCAAAACAATTATTCATATCTGATGAATTCTGAGGGCGATCATTCTGATTGTGAATGGTACCGCGGCCTCTACCTCGAGATGCCTGCTGAGGACCACCACGGCTTCCTCGTGATGACACACCATTCAGACGGTCACGCAAAGCGGGACAGTCGTATTTTATATGTCCCTCTCTTCTACAATATGCACATTGGTTATACCCAAGCATAGATCTAAAGTCAGAGGAGTCAGGACGTGACTGTATTCTGGAGGATTGTGATTGTGGTCTATATTGCTGTTGTAAATCAGTGTGATTTGAACGCGAGGATACGCTTGCTGCAACAAAACCTTCGTTTTCAGCTCCTTCGTTTTCTTATCTACACGATCACTTTCTTCTTTTTCCCTATTCTCATAATATTGAGCCGTCGCTAATATCTGTGCCGTGGTTGAAACAGCCCATGCACTTTCTGAATTTTTCAATTTGTTGCATAGTTCTGGCAACAAATTCAACACGAATTTGTCAACAAACAACTGTTGGCCTCCCTCAGTGCCCATATCCTGACCACTATGATCGACAAATGCCTCTTCGAATCTAGTAAAGAAATCGGAGACACTCTCGTCCTTCTTCTGCTTACAAGCTGCTAATTTATCCCAGTTTACCCTCATCGCCGGCATAAGCGTTTTCATGAACGTAATTATTCTCTGGGGCAGATCCGAAATTACCTGCTCTGGCTTAGCCCCACCAACTTGTCGGCCATCAGCCGCTATTATTGCAGCCCAATCACCGCCTAACTCATTCGCATGATTTTCCTGCCGAATTTTCGCCCAAACGGGCTGTGGTACAACATTACCGAACAGCATGTCGATGTTGGCAAGGTTCATAATAGTAGCATCTACTAATTGAGACAACTCCTTGTAGTAACCCGCCGGATTCTTGCGTGGATCAGGTAAGGACTGTTTGACTTGTAAGACTTCTGATCGCTTCCTTGGGAGGTGTATCCAAACTCTTTGGAAATGCGGAGGGATCGGAGGGGCAGCACCAGGATCACCTGGCATCCATACTGGCGGAACTTCCCTCATAGGATACTGACCAGGAGCCGTTTTCCAAGTTTCTAAGTCGTCATCATTAAATGACACGCTAGAAGGCACTGTGGGTCTAAACGATAACAATCGCTCTAAGGCACGTCGTACATCGCCACCTACAATCATACCGCTCGAAAATTGACTCTGAAGTTCAATCATATCGGGCGGTACGTTATCTAAATTGTCATTATACCATTGTTCCCTCAAGAGGTTACACATTTCTTCGAACACGAGTCTCTGTGTCGGCTCATTAAACTGAGAAAACGTCTCGAAAACCATGCGTGGGGGGTAGTTGGCAGGATGTCTTATCCACCTACGTGCCATTGTCATTAGCGTCTCTTTCTCCCTTCCACTAGGGATCTGACTCCGTCTTTGAGGAGTTTCAGAAGTATCGGATGGAAATAACTGACCAGAAAGTGGTGAATAAAGGGTAGCAACAGTGTTAGGGATACGATTACGAACAGAAGGAGAAAGAAGAGCAGGAGCCACAACGTTTGAAGTGAAGGCAGACACAGCAGAAGCAGGCAAGGTAGTCGGGGTGGCAGGGACAAGAGGCAGAGAGGGTACAGGCAAAAGAGCAGTAGGAATAGAGACAGGTGGTGCGACAAACGTGGGACCAACAACGGGCTGACCCGCAGCCGCCGGAACAACAGGAGGGACAACAGGAGGGACAACCGGAGGAACAACAGGCGGAACTATAGGAGGAACTACAGGGGCCCTAGCACCCTGTGCATAAGGGGGGTGGCGATTTCATCAAATACGCTAACAGGGGATCCTCCTTCGAATCCTCTTCTTTCTTATCCTGACTAGTTGGTAAAACCGAATAACATTTGTCTATCCTCATATGATGTAGTCTAGTGGAAACTTCTATTTCTTTTTCTTCTTTATCTCGCTGACATTGTTGTACAACTTGCATTATCGGAACGAAACCTTCTCTTCGATCCTTTTTAAGCTGTTTGATTTCTTTCTGCTTGGCCTCTTTACGCCACAACCGAAAAGAATCAAACATAGCTGGTCTAGCTTTCTTTTTGAATAATTTAGCTTCAAGATTATCTAAAATCATAAGTTCAAAACTTCCATGCGGTGGCCAACTAAGGACACCATCTTTTTTCGTGTAACGGACCCAATATTTATTATAAATAATAGGACCCACACCATGTCGACTATAGAGCTCATATATCGGAGTTCCAACTGGAGGTATCGGACACGAGTCCTCCAACCGGGAATCCTTGTTGCAACATTTAAAGAGACCAAGAAATCCACTATGGCTAGGCATCGTGCACACTAACCTAGTATCAAACTTCAAGGGTTACCGAAACACTAATCCTTCGTGGAACACAAAACCCTCGGTTTTTGGCAATTGCAATTGTCAAAAAAAAACTAAGGACCAACAACTAAGAACCACAAATGCAATGGAACCATGCATACAACAAAGCTTAAAAAGGCTCGACAACAACTAAGGACTGGGAGCGACCCACAAATACTTAACTGAAAATACAATGGCGTCACCCGGAAGGCCCGTCTATCATCTCGCTTGTACGAAAGGTCTACGCCAGGCGTCGAAAACAGGTCGACAGTCAGGGCATCAGTCCGCCGCAGCCGTCAGGAGGCGGGAATCTTCGCGGGAAAAATCTTCGGACCACTTATTTCGACAACAGGATCGATGAAGCGGGGTGCACCTTTTCCTCGGAGATTTCACACGAAGTTCCTCACAATCGTCAGGCTTTGGACCGGTACCGCCGATGTCGCCCCGCGTTGGGCGCCAACTGAAGGACTGGACTATTTAAGGCCCAGCGGTGCCAGGGAACAACACCTAAAACCTTCGTGGGATACCTGTTCTGGCGCACTAAGGACAGAGACACGGGAGACTTCCTTCGGCGTCAAAGATCAGCGTTTATTACTGCAGGGATGCAAAAGTCATGGGAAGTACAACAGAGTGTAGGTTCCAAGAGTCTGCTTCAAATTGTGTTTGTGGTTCGCTCTCTTTTATACAAGATCTTGTCATTGCACAATATGTAAGCAAAAGGTTACAGCTCAGTTCCCACACTAAAAATCAAAAGGATCGCTTTCATGTATTCAGAACCCCGGAACATAATTACATTAACATCACCAGTTCCAACTGTAAAAGCACATCTTCCCATCATTAGGTACATTCCACTTGAGTTGTAAATGAGCAAGAGTAAAGAGACAAGAACAGCTGCTAGGAAGTCAGACACACCTAAAGAAAAGAGTGTGGGGGTAATATTGGAAACATGATCATAGGATCAAAGAGCTTGATCCCAGCACGTGCATGGCTGAAACAATAGGCCGGTACGGCAAGATTACCCTCAAGCTGAGCCATTTGCCTCTGCAGTGTCATTCCTCCGGTCATAAAGACGCATGAAAGGAATATGCGTCTTCCGTATGGCTTGGGAACTAACAGGTCACGATGCGGACAGTTGCCTGTTCACTGACTTCGTGAGGGCAAGAAACAAAATGGATGCCGTATCCGAAATGGAACCCAAGGGTTCAGATGTAGAAACACGTAAATGAGGCGAACCATGCCAGGTAGTGTAGTGAAAACGCGTACACTTACCGAACTCGCCATTTACGGTTCATAGATACCAAACTCGTCCATATTCGGCAATGCCCAAAACACCGTAACGATTTTCACGGAACCTCAATATCAACCTGCATGTTACCGATTGTCACTAAAAGCTTTTCCCATTGACTGTAATGATAAAGTTTCACTATATTTTTTGCATTGATTTTATATTGCTGCAAAAATCACTAAATACGGTTACATGTATGCTATTTCATTCATTTTGGTGTTTACATTAACATAAAAATCTGCTTTATTTTTATAAATTGGTGTTGGATTTCTTTTGAGTCGTGTCAATTACTTATCGTCTATCTCGGTACTGTGAAATGCTTTAAACGTGTTCCTCTAGTAAAGCCTGGCTGCTCTTTGCACACTACCAGGACTGACCTAAGGATTTATTAGTGTGAATTCAAGGACCATCTTTGAGGCCTAACACTGCACCACATAATACTTCACCTTTCTACAGTAGGCACAGAAGGAGGTAGGTTACCAAGAGATAAGGCACAAATAGTCTGTGCACATTTGTGCAAGCCAGTGTTTATATACTTGAGCACACTGATGTTAGGTCCATTGTCTTTGATAATGTTTGTTTGTTTGTTTTGCTCATTGAGACACCAAAATGAAATGTGCTCACTGTGGCAGAGTGCAAAAGCAGATCTGATGGCCCAAACCTGCCTGGTGATGTTTGTGTTACAGTTGATGGAGACATGGTTTAACAATTTGGACTCAACTGTTCCTGCTGGAGCAAGATCATGGCTGGTTTGCTTATGGTTAGTCCCTATCTGTACTGGCATAGTTAGCAAAAAACAGATGTACTGGAATGCAAACCAAGGTAATTATCAGTGGCTGCAATTATTTCAGGCATTCCATTCGCATTGGTGTTTTTCTCAGTGGTTACAATTGTTTGTATGGGGGGGTCTAACCAAGTGAGATGGCGGGCGTGTAAGCTAGAGGCTCCTGACCCATAGCATACGTACGGTTACAAATTAAACCCCAAGACTGCCATTATTTACTGTGAGTGCAAGACTGCTCCATTTTGCAGACACCAGCCACTCTGATGGTACAGTGAGGTGTGCCTGAACACTGTTTGGGCCCAGGGTAAGATGAGGCCCAGCAGCAATGAGTAGCGACTGAGGCCACATGCGGGTAGTGAGGAGCACCCGAGAGGTGCAGGACTTTCGGCCATGACATGGCGGGGATGAGCCGGACTGGATGGAGGGAAAGTGCCTGCATTAAGAGCGGAAGTAGCACAGCACCAAAAGATAGTGGTGTCTTAATGCATGGGCAAGCTGGGGAGTTTTTGTTCCTGTGAGTGGTGTTATAAGTAGGGCCCAGTGCATTGCTTTCACCGGGGATCTATATTGCTGTTAAGTTTGCCCTATCAGAAGGCCTTTCCTGACTTCCCTGCTCCGCTCTGACAATGGCTGCAGCGGGTGACTGGCACACACAGGAGACTGCTCCAGGTGTGCCTGCAAGGCCTGCATCCCTCTCCCCTCCTGTAGGGCCTATGTCAATGACCCCATGCTGCAGACCCCTCTGGCCTGGACCCACAATACGCAGCGAGCTTCGACCACCACTGCCCCAGGGGACCACTCAGAACTAGTGACTGGAGGGACAAGTTAGGGTCTGCCCTGGGCACGCCCTCTCTACCTGCCATGCCGTGCACCTAAGTCAGTGACTCTGGGGCTTCCGGCTCTGTGCCCCGAGAAAGGAAGTGAGCTCATTCTGATCAAACAGGGAGGGGCTTAATAAGAATTGCTCCTCCATCCTGCTACGGTCTCTGCACTTCGAAGCTGGCACTGAAGTAGCACATGGTTAGTAGATGATTTAGGGCTACACAAGGGGCAATTCCTAGCCTACAATTCGGTGTGCAGTACACTCTGTGGCTTATGGGGTGCAGAAGCAATAGAACCGCCACACTCTGAGGCTCTTACAGTATTGCTGACACATGGGACACAAAGCAAAGCTGTGAAATTCATGAATTGCGCCTTTGCTATTCTCTTTGCGCCCCCATTGACCTCCCTGAAGCTGAAAAGGCAGCAAACACTAGACCATGACATGTTGCACAAGGAATGAGGAAGATGCTGGAATACATTAAAACGGTGAATAGAAACCCATGATTCCAGTACACACAGCTCATTTAGATACACACCTGCTGCCGGTCAGCTTTGGCTAACTTTATTCATATAGTGTGGAACTGTCCACACATTACCCCTCCACTGGGCTGATATCATTGTAATTCTGTCTGACTTGGCAGGCAGAACATTGCCTCACATTGCTGACGTGTGCTTACTGGGGTGACTCCAGAGTACGAAGCTGGCCAAACACACCTCCAGATTCATAGATTTGGCATTACTCATAGGAATGCGGGTGCTAGCTATGCACTGAAAGGTGTCGGAGCCCCTGTCCAGAGCATCCTGGCTGCAAGAATGAATTAAGTGGTGCACGGTGCAGATAAATGTACTGACCCATATTCACCTCCAGAGGAGGAAGGGATCTGCTACTACTGAATGGGACACACTCCTCCTGGCCGTACAAGCAAAGTCTGATGATAGGCCCCCGTGATGGCAAACACCAACCACAAATCCTCTAAGAGGATGGGTCCTCCACACATATCCCACCCTACCCACTCAGCAGATACATAGCACATTATAATACACAGCTAAAGTAGTAATTGAACTGAAGTGATGCATGCAGCCAGCACAAAGGGTTAATGGAGGGTAAGTCATAGTACCGGTAACAATAGTAATAGTACACCTATATAGGAGACTGAGGTTCAGTCTGAGGGTGTTTTTGGGTTTTATTCAATGTAAGAATAATGTATTACTGTTCTTATGACATATAGGTCCCGACAAGTGATGGGACCACCTTATTTATAAATGTGTAATTTGTCCACAAATGTATTGGTTATAACTAAGGGCAAACATATGTGGGTATCTTTCTTGTTTGAAAACTAATAAAGATTTTTTTTAAAGCAGGCTAGGGCGACCTCTAACACATGTGTTGCACATGCTCAGGGGCCTTAGGGTTGCTATACAGGAGGCCATTCTCCTAAAAGATCAGGTGATCACCAGAGATGTTGCCAGCTGCCTCGGCCTTGGCCTGTTGCTATAGGCCCTCAATAGTAGAGCACTCTATTTTCACCTTGAAAAACTCCTGCCTGGTAAGACCTCCCTCCTTCTACCAGTTGGTCCGCTCAAGTATGTTCCCCAGGGTGGCACTGTCCTCCTCTGTAGGTTCCCGGGGTGTCACCCTCAGAACCAACCTCCTCCCGGACTGTGGGAGTTTCAGGAGCAGGTTTACCACTCCCCCTGCCCTTCCTCTTTTTGGCCTGCACCTGGGCTATTCTTCCAATTCCAAGCTCTAGGTCCTCCTGACTACCCTTGTGGATGACCATGGACTGTGTGGTCAGGCACATTTACTCAGGCAACCCCGACATCTCCAAATGCGCCCGAAGTGCCACCTCCTTCCAGAAGGTGTGCTTTAGGTCACTCTCAAGCAGACAATCCACAGGCATGGGTTGGCTCACAGATATCATCAAGCAACCTGCAAACCAACCTCTCAAAAGGAACCAGAGCCACTAGGTAATGACTCTCATGCTTGTCAGCTGCACTAACCTGGTGGATTGCTTTAATAACTACCTGTTCTGAGATCTGCAGATGACATTTGACAGTTATCATGCTGGCTTCAGCGTCTCTCAGAGTCTCCATCCTCAGCCCATTGACAGTGACCTATTGCCTATATTTCCTAGTGTTACTAGACACATGAGTTCTCTGAACCATCTCTCCATCATCCAGGAACCCTAGACTAACCTCTACACTACCCCCATACCACTGGGACAATCTCCTCCCAAATCGCTACACTAACCACATCCATCGCCTATCCACCAGTGTAGTTCCCACTAATCCAAAGGATCGGCACATTTGTGAGGCAACATAAACTTTGGGGGATGTGCCCAAACGGATTCCAAGCTCCCCTGAAGGATAGGTTGGCCTAGAGACCAGCTAGCTCACAGTGCCACCATAAGCCCACCTAACTCTACCAAGGAGTAAGTGGTTTCTCGCAAACAGTGACCATGAGAATCCTGACCCCTCAGGGATCGTGGTAACAGATCAGATCCATTCAGATCCATTCGCTCGATCACTCGTGCTCCTTGCTCTCAGAGAAATATACAGAGAATACACAGTGGGATGTTTTCAATATATTTTTTAAACTAATGTTATCCTTAGATAAAATACATGTGCTGTGATAATCAGCAGACAGAAGCAGATGAAAGTAATTACAAGCACCAAAAGAGTAAATAGTAGATATAGTTCTACAATGTTGCTAAAACCGTGAATATATGCAGGCATATAAAACAAGGTAGTAATCAGGTGTGCTGCTACTATGTGAACCCTATTTTGAGTGTACTTAGAGTGTGTGTAGGTGTGAAGCCAAGAATCCCATTACCTGGTGGGAGAGAATGTAGGACCCCATATTGGCAACAAACTGGACACCCCTCACAGAGATGTCAGATCGCTGCGTGGTGAAGTCTAAGCATGCAGTGTCTGTTGGTGTCAGCTGAAGTGCCTCATCTGCTAATTCTATGAGATGCTGATTATATATATGAAAAAGTATCCTTGCAATGTACGTATAGATCAGCAATGTTATGGATATGTAGATAGCCTTGACGCCCGCTGATAAAGATAGAATGACATTTATAGATTTGTGCATAGAGGCCTTGTATTTGGTGTTTGAGGCATTGTGAGAATGTTATGCGGAGCCAGATATATAAACAGAAGAAGTTTCAAAGAAACTAATTCAACATTGTCATGCACGTGCATATGTGCAAAAGGTCACAGCAGAAATTTTATTGTGAAAAAGAGGACAATGTACGAAATGAGCAGCTTTGCTATACGGGCCTAACCCGGGCACATAATACTCTGCTTTGGCATCTCCCTTGTAGTGCCCAATGTGTAGGCACTCATCACACTTAGGGGGTGCCTTCCCTGGGGACCTAGTATCAGGGAACCACTTCTTTGTCTGTTTAGACAGGTATTGGGAGTCCTTACGCTTAGAACTTGTTTGTGGACCTTTAGAGAACTACTTGTTTTATGTTTATTACCCCCACACAACACAAGGAAAATCACACACCAATTAAAAAAAATAGAACAATTTTTTCATAAATAAAGACCCAAATGACAACATCCAACCAGTAGAACTAGAGTAAATCTAGCACCAAAAGCACAAAGTGGAAACTGTGAATATCTGTTTGCGCCGGACCAGGACAAAGTCACAAGTTCAGTCTCACCATGATGGAGCGTGGTTGTGGAGCATTGTCAGGTCCTGCGCCGAGAATCAGTTGCAGAGCCGAAGTGAAGCACTGATTCAGAGGTGCGGCAGAGCAGTGGTGCGAGGTCCTGCATCGTTATCAAGGATTCCATCAATGAGGGATTGCGAAGTGAAGTCCGCAGTCAAGGATGTACAGTGCAGTCAAGGTGATGTGTTGGTTCAGAGGACCTGATGAGGGCCTGTGTCACTGTTCTTCTTTTTTTGGTCGGGATCCACTTGTAGATCCTGCGGAGCATGCGGAAGGTATTGTAGCAGGAGGAGGAGACGGCGCTGACCTGTTTAGACATGGAGAGGGAGGAGTCGAGGATGAATCCTAGGTTGCGTGCCTGATCAGTGGGTGTCGGTGCTGTTCCCAGTGTGGTCGGCCACCAGGAGTCGTCCCAGGCTGAGGGGGTGGGTCCGAGGATGAGGACCTCCATCTAGTCCGAGTTCAGCTTCATACGGCTGCTCCTCATCCAGTCGGTGACGGCCTTCATTCCCTTGTGGAGGTTAGTTTTGGCGGTGTGTTGGTCCTTGCTGAGGGAGAGGATGAGCTGGGTGTCGTCGGCGTAGGAGATGATGTTGAGGTTGTGATGGCGGGCCACTTGTGTGAGGGGTGCCATGTAGACGTTGAACAGCATCGGGCTGAGGGATGAGCCCTGGGGATGTCGCAGATGATGTCGGCGGGTTCGGATCGGAAGGTTGGGAGGCGGACGCTCTGGGCTCTGCTGGAGAGGAAGGAGGTGGTCCAGTCGAGGACCCTCTCTTGGATTCCGGCTTTTTTGAGGCGTGTCTTTAGGGTGCAAAGGCAAACCGCGTCGAAGGCGGCTGACAGGTCCAGGAGGATGAAGGCTGATGTTTTGCCGTTGTCTAGTTGGTGCCTGATGTCGTCTGTGGCGGCGATGAGGGCTGTCTCGGTGCTGTGGTTTCGTCTGAATCCGGACTGGGACGGGTCCAAGATGTTGTTGTCTTCGAGGTGGCGGGCCAATTGTATGTTGATGATTTTCTGGATTACCTTTGCCGGGAACGGGAGCAGGGACATTGGCCCGTAAATTCTTGAGGTCCTTGGGGTCTGCCTTGGGCTTCTTGAGGAGGGCGTTGATTTCGGCGTGCTTCCAGCTTTCTGGGAATGTCGCTGTTTCGTAGGAGATGTTGATGACCTTCCATAGTTTGGGGGCTATGGCTGCCTCTGCCTTTTTGAATACGTGGTGTGGGCACGGGTCTGACGGAGATCCTGAGTGGATGGAGTTCATGACCTTGCGTGTCTCGTCATGGTTGATGTTGGACCAGGAGGTCAGGCGGTTGGTGCTGGTGGTGTTCGCGGGGGAGGTGGAGTCTGGTGTAGTTGGGCGGTTGAAGCTATCGTGGATGTCAGCGATCTTGCGGTGGAAGAAGGTGGCTAGCGAGTCGCACAGTTCTTGTGAGGGCGGGATGTCCTTGGCGTTGGCGCTGGGGTTGGAGAGTTCCTTTACGATGCTGAAGAGCTCTTTGCTGTTGTTTGCGTTGTTGTCCAGGTGGTCTTTGAAGGAGGATCTCTTGGCTAATCTGATGAGGTGGTGATGTCTGCCGGTGGTGTCCTTGGGGGCTGCGTGGTTGTCCGGTGTGCGTTCCTAGAGCCATTTCTTCTCCAGTTTCCGGCATGAGCTTTTGGAGGTCTGGAGCTTGTTGGTGAACCAGGTGGCTCTCTTGCTGGCGTGTTTGTTGGAGGGTTTCTTGAGTGGGGCGAGGGTGTTGGCACAGTCGTCGATCCACTGAGGTTGCGGGCTGCGGCGTCTGGGTTGGTGGAACGAGAAGGAGCAGAGAAGTGGTGGCTAAATTTGTCGGTTCAGAGGGTGATGATGCTGGTGTGAGTGGTCATTTTTGGACTGCTCCAGATCTGTGTGGTGCAAGGAAAGATGTAAGTGTTGCAGATGACGAGCCATTAAGAGGTAAAAATATGGGTTCTAACATCATTGGAGGGTGATGTGGGTTCAGAAACTGTGAGTTGCAAGACAGTGATGGTAATGAGTTATTTATAGTTATGTGCACACATTCTTCTGGAACAATACCGCAAGAGGGCTCTCGAGCACTGTGTTCCATTATTAACATGTTTTAGCTGAGTGCTCTGTTCTGACGAAGGCAGTGTTGGAAGCGCTCCATAGGGATTATGAAGGCCTTGCGCCGCCGGTGCGTCACTTTATTTGACGCAACGGCGGCGCAAACAATGCGCCCTATTTACAACGTGACGCATC
This sequence comes from Lissotriton helveticus, assembly GCF_964261635.1. Taxonomy (NCBI): domain Eukaryota; kingdom Metazoa; phylum Chordata; class Amphibia; order Caudata; family Salamandridae; genus Lissotriton; species Lissotriton helveticus. The sequence continues at coordinate 290,258,182 of NC_136069.1, read as the reverse complement.
TAGGAGATGCGTCACGTTGTAAAGCCCTGCGCCGTAAGGAGGCGTTCCGGCGCAGGGTGGGGCGTTCTTGCGCAGGAACGCCTCCTAAAAGTGGCTGAGTGAAATCTATGAGATTTCACTCAGTCACTTTCAGGACAATGCTGCGTCAAAACCCTGCGTCTGCTTGAAGCAGGCGTAGGTCTTGACGCAGCATTGTGGAGATGGGGCACCCCCGAGCCTTGCTGGAGCTGCATCGCACTTGCGACGCAGCTCCAGCAATGCGCCACCTTTACGGCACAGATGCGTCATGCATCTGTGCCGTTTTTGCCCCATGGTGCGCCGCATTATAAATGCGGCGCACCATGGGTGGCGGAGCAGCGGCGCAGGATGACTGGCGCATCCCCAGGGATGCGCCAGTCATCATAAATCTGCCCCTCGGACTTTTATGCTTCATATTTACCAAATAAATCTGCAATTGTAAAAGCAGCTTGCGTCCAGAGAAGTTCTTTGTTACTAGCACTTCACAACAGACCCAATCTAAGTTGTACATTTTATCGACACATCGAAATGAAATGTTTTGCGCTGATTCACACGTTGGTGAGCCAAGGCCTGGATCATAACCTAGCTCTCCATTATCAAGAGTCACCAGCAGCGCTACCTATTTGGGAGGGACACAAACCCTACCATGACCTCGAGGTTTTAAAAGGACCTTGAACCTGGCGCGAGCTTTCAGTGGCCTGCCGACCTTTAGTTAGTACTTTCGTGATGTTAAATATGCATTTTCTAAACGTGCTCACGTTTTAAATCTGGAAAACACACAAGCTGATTCCCTCGATTTACTCCTAAATTAATATTATGCTGGAAATACACGCATCATTTAAATGAACGAGAATTTGGACGTGGTATTCGAGCTGATCCCTTATGAGGCTGCACAAAGCCTACCTATCACCCCCAAATTCTGTTTCCTGTTCCATAAGTACCCAACACCCTGACCGGATCACAAATAGATGGATTTAAATCTCAGACAACCCCAATACATCCTGCAGAATGCCAATGAGACTGGGTGAAGTGTGTCAGTCTGTTGAGAAATAGACTACTAAAAGCAGAGTCTGATTCTAGCATACAAAAGGGGTACTAAATCACACACTGCGTTATGGGTTTTACATAGGAGAGGAGACCCCGAACTCACCATTATGGCAAAAAAACGAAAACACCCGAACAGAAAAGCAATGTTAATTCAGGCAAGCAAAACCACAAGCGTGAACGTCTGCAGCTCATCAGATGTAGTAATAAAAATATATGTACTTTTTACTACTTGCCCAAAATGTTAACTCCTCATTCTTATACTAAATAGTTACCAAAGATGGCCTTATCCAATGTTTGATTAAATCGAGGCACCAGCCGCCTGCCTCTAAAGTTGTTTCTTCTGTTGCCAAACACTTTACTTTATATTGTAAGATAAAAACAAGCATTTGCAATGCAATCAGTCTCGCCTTTGAGACCTTATATGTATTTAGCTAAGAAGCACATTATCCTGGGTGCAGAAACATCTACTGTTCTTTAACATTGAGGGAAAGTAAACATCAATCTGCGTGGCATGCCAGGTATGGGAACACATGGAGAGAAGTATTGCCTTTCAGCAGGAAATTATATAGTCCAAAGCTTTGTTTTTGATATAAAATCAGGGCCTTCGGTGGTCATTTCACTGAAAATACATGATTTTAAAAAAATATTATTGTCTACGGAAACTTGTGGAAGACAATTTCCATGGACTGGAATCTAGAGAATGCTAAAGAGATTCTGGTATTTTACTGACCTCTACTGGTCGTTTTCTATCAAGAAAGTTAAATAGAGGAAGTTGCCAGAAAAAAATGTAAAAAGGAAGTCCCTCAGCAGAAAGCAATTCTGGTATTTTACTGGCCTCTACTGGTTGTTTTCTATCAAGACAGTTAAATAGAGGCAATTGAACAGAAAAAAGTCCCTAAGCGAAAGCAGACAAGGGATGATCTATAGAGCCCACACAGTGCATACACATATAGGTATATACTAAAGTATATAAGTATATACTAAATATATACAAGAGGTCTTGAATGCTCGACCTAAAAAGTAATATAGTGTGAACTGCATCAAAATGGTTTCAGGACCCACATGTATATTTAAAAAACCGCTACATAATCGATTCTCCAGTATCAATTTCCACAGCCTGAAAGTAGTCAGTGGAATCATGTACCATGTATTGATTGATCTCTAAACACAAAACTCACATTCCGCCTACTCAGATATGTCATTAGTTAACATGGCACATACCATCAGTCTTCCACTTCACAAGCATTTTGTTTCCACGTTTATACATCCAATTCTCGAACATGGTCTTACTAACATCAATTGTGACTTGTAACACCTCTCATAATCAAGTGTCCCGAACCTCTACCAGCCTTTACTACCCTCAATCCTTAAGATCACCAAATAGGATGCATCCATTCCCTCACTAAGTAGTTAACAAGCTTTTGCAAAGCATTAGGTCACGCATTTGTGAAAGCTAGAGCTCTTGGTGTTGAAAATGACTATGTTTTGTACTTTTTTTTTGTATCCAAAAATAAAAATTACATTTTCAATCCTCTAACATTACCTATTCCATCACCAAAAATCATCATTCAGATTCCTGAAGATTACCCAGGTTATCTCTTGAAAATGACATTGTAACAAAAAATTACAAATATTATCCCCCAAACATGGCACATGCTATGTCGCAACTGTGGGGTAAAACATAAAATCTCTCAAATATTATGCATGTGAGCCTGAAACAAACCTAACCCTCAAATGTGAGAATCTATGGTCACAACCAAGGCGCACTGAAGGGTTGCTCCCTATTGTTCACCACACTGCGCAACCAAGGCATATCCTGACCCAAACAAAACCTACACAAAGTGTGTCATATGAAAATGATATGCCAAATTTTATGTCTTGTCCTGAAAACAAATGGAATGTTTGGGCGACTAGTGTGAACCTGTATATGAAAACACAAGCCCATCTTCAAAAAGCAAAGACAGTACTGCTCAAAAACTTGCAAGTTCGCATCAGAAGCACTGACATGATCTAGTGCAAGCAATGGTTCTGATTTGTGATGCCCAACCCGAACCAACCCTTCAAAATACAGGAAGACATATTCTGTCCAAGACTCAGTCCAACAGAACGTTCACAGTAATTCCAACTAGTGCTCTGGACCACATCCAGTGCACGCTGGAACTCAGTACTGGGTTCTCAAAATGGAAAAGTTCAAATGTACTTGAAACTTTAAAAGGCAGTATTTCCAGACATTATAAAACATAAAGCTGTCACTTCCTGGAGATATCAAACAACCCTCACTACTCATTCCACTTAACCCAGGAGCTAACTTATTTTACTCATCGGTGGAGCCCATAGCACCGTGAGTCACACATTCACACACCATAGGGTTCTAGGGATCAGTGAAAACAGAAGGTGAGCTGCTGGACAGCGGAGCACCCTATTATCCTAAAATTTTAATTTATACATTATATACAGATGCATCTATAAACGATTTCTCCTCTCCAAGAGTTTTTAGGAAATAACATCATGGCGCCCCACTGTTTTGGTCGATGGACAAGCTAGTAGAAGTTAGTTGATGGCAATTAAGACCAGCTCAATCACAATATTCCCATTATTATTTATTTTTCTGACTTGTCATGACTTTTATTTAAAATGAAAACATAAACTCAAGTATTTATATAGAAAGCATTTATCTAATTTTTAGTCAGGAAATAAATAACATTTTAATTTGAAACTTTAAGATTTATTATTACATTCAAGAAATAGAAATTTAGAAATTATATTACCAATCTGCCAAAGACGTTGACAGAATTTCACGAAACAGGTTCCCAAGCTGACTGTCTTTCAAACCTCCTCGATGTCTACCTCCCATCAGGACTCTGCATTCAATTATTTGCCTCATCAAAAATTAAAGTCCAACATTTTTCAAACTCTTTCAGCACCAGATTTCGTTCAGTCCGACAGCATGTCGTGGTGCGCAATAAAATTCATGGAACCAATCAACCCTTCTTTCGTACAGGCTATTTTATACCCTTTTCCCTAACTATCTAACTCAAAATTTAAACTTTAGGTTCCATTCTCAATTTTCATTGGTCCATAAGAGGGGTGGTGAAGATCACCTCATGTCCTCCTTGTCCAAACTGGTTTACATTTTTTCGCTCTGTCGTCTTTGCTTATCCCCACGCGGTCAAATCTGCCCATTTTGCAATCTGGCATCCTGTCCTTGTATCTTTTAAACATCATGTAGTTACAGCATGCATGTTTCCCAGCCATCCAAATTCAAGCATCCTTTGGCACAACTCCGGTGTCCTAGGCCAAGCTGACCTTGACATCTTTACCCCAAGCACAGGCTGTTCAAACATCTCAGGCACAGTCGTGCATGCGCAGAGCCATACTTCTCAGAGTCTCGCATAATCAGCCATTATCGAACTAGGCTGTACGGGCCTCAATGGGAACTAATATGAAAACAAACACAACAGACGTTCAATTTTAGAATTTTAGCCCTTCTGGTTACCTCCCGCCATTCTAATTTTTCCCTGTTATAGGTTACCTAGCTAGAGCAACATATAGACGTTATTTACTTACCAAATGTATTCGTTTTGCCATACAAAAAAGTATAAAAGCACAAATACACACCTTTATATATTAAGAAAAAAAAATATTATTGCACTGTATTAGTACGACTTCTTCACATTATTAGTATATTAATTTTTTTTTTTGCAAACCATCAAGTTAGTTTTCCCACGTGTAACTTTTTCTGTTTATGCTTTTGGTTGATTCATTTTCATGCTCCACACTGTTAATACATATTATTGTTATGAGGTCTTGACTTTGCAGGGGGTACACAAACATTTTTGTCTTCAGCCCTGCTCCATCAATATACGGAAAGTTACATGTCTCATTCAAAGCCATTCACAGTCAACTTTTTACATAAAAGACAAATAGATATGCATAGCGTAAATTACATAAATCTGGACACTCATCATACAGTGCCAACACATTCAATTCAAATGTTCTGCCTTTCATGCGTCCAAATCATGCCATCTAATACAGACGCACCGGCAGGCACAAATGCAAATAACGGGAACTCGAAACAGTGATTTGTAAAGTTCACAAAAAATAATCACAATTAAAAAAGGCATTCCAATAACCCCTATAAAACAACCAAAAAAGAGAATACTATTTACTAGGCGATAGTTGATAAAACAAGAGAGTTTCCGAAACAAAAGCCCTTCTCATCCGTGACCCTAAGCAATACAAAGAATGCATTGAACACCCCTTCCCACAAAACACGCTCCAAATGTTCCCACTCAGAACACTGCAAATATTCTCACATTTTGTGTGGCAGGAGTTGATTAAATAGTACTTGGAAAAATGATGTGATGTGAGAGCTGCTGGCCAAACAAAGTTTGTTTCCAAAGCTGGTCTGTGAAAAAGCAGCTGAACAAACTAGCCAAAAAATGAAAACCAAAAACAAGGAGAGGCAATCACACACTGTACAGTGTGATGGCCAAATAAAACGTTCTCTGATTGAAATCGCCAGGGACGGAACTAAGCACACAAAGGAGGGGTATTTACACAAATGCACCAATAACAAGCCAGCATTTCTGAATGCCACAGAGAGTAACCAATGGCAATCAGGGGGTTTGCCAAACCCCTGAGATGAGATGCAACAGGCCGATCGAAGCTTGACCTAAAAAAGAGATTTGGGCCTCATAAAAATGTCAAAATAGAGGTTTAAAATTGAACACCCAGGCTAAAATGGCACGCATCGGACATGTTTAAATGTCTATCAGTGACAATCAGTGCTACAGGCCCACTAGCAGCATTTAATTACAGTGCCACTTTATTTGTCAGTTACAAGTAAATTAAATATGCCAACTGGGCATAGGCCAACACTACCATGTTCTAAGGAGAGAACACAAGTACTTTAGCACTGGTTAGCAGTGGTAAAGTGTGCAGAGACTTAAAGTCACACAAAAAAAGCAACAAAACAGGAAGGTTGAAGGCAAAAAGTTAGGGGAAAACCTTGCCAATGATGCCAGATCTAACACCTTTCTTAGGGGAGACTGATATATTTTGTTAAGGGAAGTGTGGCATTTAAAACTGCTCTTCACTGCAGCATTGGCAGGCTGGGAGCCATGTTGTACTTTTTCACTTTCAGGGTGGCCAATCAGTGCTGCAGCTGTGAGTGGACACCCTAATTTACACGCCCTGTGTACCCTTGGTACCATATACTAGAGACATAAAAGTAAGTTAACGTATACCCTTTGGGGATGGCCAATTCAACATACTGGCATTGAGTTCTTGTAAGAAGGCCTCAGTGTACATTCAGAGCAGAAACCCCAGCTGCATCAGTCCAGGGGAGATTATCATGCACAAAAAAGGCATTTCCTTACACTGTTTAAATCGGGAATCCATTACAGGTGACACAAAAACAGTGTGGTCGCACCAGAGGTGCACACTGTGTAACCCATTTCAGACGGCTGATTAAATGTAATAGTTAATTAACCAACTAAAATACTTATGATAGTATTAGAAATATACACTAGTTCTCATTTCATATATCAGTGGGAGGAATCATACCAGTGTCTGTATCACAGTTTACATTAGTTTAGCGCTAAATGTCAAATAAATTGAGATATCACGTTCAAGACTATTCAATGATTAGAAAAAAAAATGTCTTGATGTTTCTGCTCGGCATGCGGCCAGTGTAGAGCAACCCCGAAATCAAGGAACTCCAGTACCGGGGTAAAGGAAGCGGAGCCCTGTCAAACTTTTATTTCCAGGCCCAGCAACAGTCTACTAAAAGGGGAGTGATTCAGAACATCACTATGTGAGGCTGCTCCTAACTCAACAACCCTGTAACCACAGGACAATATATTATAATTAATGCTCCCAGTTTTCCATGTTACAGAGTTTTGCAGATAAATACAGACAGAACAAATATGTTTTCTGTCTGTATTTTTAAAAGTGGAAAGACAGAAAAATAGACATCTTCTCAGTGACAGGCCATGATGTTGTTCATGAATTGTCAGACAATAGTCATGCAGATTAAGAGGACTTGTGATTTCCTTCAATATTTGCTTATCTTAACATATGTTTGTACTATTATGCGAATATTTTCATCTGGGTTTATTGATTTATTATATTTAGCTGCTCAGTGCGATAAAACTGAACTAGCATCAAAGTATATGATCACATTTACTGACTAAATAAATGTGGAAATATATGAGTCATGGTTTCATTGATACACAAAACACAAAGTAGATATAATTACTAATATGACAGCCCAAAATTAAATATGGATAAATACATATGTACATTTAAAAACATAACCACAATAAAACGGGGACCCCTAATTATAATACAAAGCAATATAAACCACATGCCAATCATTCTATAAGTATATTCAGCCAATCAAGCTTCGTACATTTCAAAGTGAAAAAATAGGCTATATTCGTATAGACATTTTTACTGAGCCTTGGTTTTTAGGCAATAACACTTTAAACATTTGTATTCCATTTAACCTGTTATGGAATAATTCCGAGTTGCAAACTGTTGTGGCTAAAACACATGACTGGCCAAAAGATGTTACTTTGATATGGTGTAACTTGCCAGCTAGTTTACTGTTATTCTCAAGACTCCAAAACACCTATGCCTGGTCACATGCAGCCTACTGTAAATTACTCATGTCTAAATTGTTGAGTTCTTGAGACAGTCTGCACTTTACTGTATTTCAGGGGTTAATCTATGAAGTTGTTTCCACTGGCATTTTCTTATGCCCAAAGCCACTCTAAGTGGCTCAGTGCAGGTGGCTGGTTCAATCACAGTTTCTGTTGCCATCGGGCAAAATGGTGTAATAAACCTGGACCAGTGAGAGGAAAAGACTGCTTTACTAGGACAGGATCACAGTTCTGAAACTCATTAAAACAGATGACAATTTAGAATTCATTGCCTCACTAATACAATAACAAATCCTAACACCCACCACCCTTAAACCTCACCCAACAATAAAATCCCCAAACCATTCTTACAACATTCACTCTTCACCATCCCCTTTTTTTAATCCACTGACCTTCATCCATGACTCAACCATCGTTCCCCTATGTTCCATCTGCCAAAGCCTACTCTGGAATGCCACTAACCGTTAATTCTGCAACCTGTCCTAAGCGACAACCTAAAGTCCCAGAAAAGCAGACCCCCAAAAGCAAAAAATGTATATAAATAAATAAATATATATATAAGGACGGAGGGAACGAAGAAAGGAGGGACCAGCAATACAAATATCTCTAACCTGCAGGATCACATCATTGGAATGGTGCAGTTCACTAGAAAACCCTAACGGTTACTATAACAAAATCTAACCATTGGCCCCCCTTTCTTTTATCCACTGACCTTCACACATGACTCAAACATCATTCCTCTGTCTTCCTTCTGCCAAAGTCTACTCTGCAATGCCCACAACCCTTTCAGCCTGCTGCAAGTTCCTCAATTTCAGGCACTAGGAAAATCCGGCAAAGGAGTATTTCCTGGCACCCCTCCCTCGATGTTTTACTCAAAGAAGCAATACCCCTCACCTCTTAAAAAAAGGTCTGTTGGAAAAACAGCTAGCAGTGCAAAAAACATCCAGAGCTAGAAAAACTAACCGTCCTCCAAGGAGCCTAAAGGATGTCAGCAGCTCATTTGTAGGGCCAAAGTCAAGGCTAATCTTTCTCTAATATTAAGTAGGTATAATACATTACCCACACACGAGAGGAGAACTCCATTCTATCTAAAAAACTGTAAATCCTCTTTTTTAATGTTAGAGTGTTCTAACCAACCTATACCCCTACCGCATTTTCCAATTAACTTTACTCCTTGCTCTATTAACTGGTATGTATTTAGAAGCAACTCACCAAATTCCTCGACTCACCAAGGCCGTCAACAGGATTTCCCAATAATATCACAATCTTTTTTCATCTCGTTGATCAAACCCAAATCTGACAACTGTACCAAGCCACTTTCACCTAAATGTAATGGTAAAACATCAGTGCACACTCTCACAGAAAACAAATTAGATAGCCAAGGTAAATAGTGACCCCATTTCATGCCCTAACCCCCCCCCCCACACCAATCAATCTTCATTTCATCACTGCGAAAACCCAAATTCTTTCAAAAGGATGTTTTTCAGCTTGCTTCGCGGCCCACTTAATGAAAGAGTCCCTGACTTTTCAAATGGAAAAGAAAGCCACTGCGGTTCTGCCATGCAACATGAAATTAAAAATAAGATTTAACAACCATGTACAAGCTAAGCATCCTCAAACTGCCTAATGTACTGAACAACAACAATCAGAAGACCAGCGACCCAATGTTTTCACTTCACTGAGAGAGAACCCCAACTTCGCTGCCTCAGAAGCCGCACCAATTCTAAATGGATGAGTGACAAAACGAAAAGGATCTTCACCAATGTGTCATAAAATCTATCTTATTACCCCCAGCACCTGTGACACAAGCAGCCGCAAGCCATCTTGATGAGCAAAGAAGAATCCTGATTCTGCCCCTCCAGCTGCTCTGAAATCTTGCCATGTAACTACTGGACACATCATTCCATGCATTTTGTTTAGTTGTACCCTTGCCCCTTACCCATTTGATTAGTTTTAGATTGCTCCCAAAAAAGACCCTGAAAGGCCGCTCCCTAGCAGTTTGGATATCCTAAATACACCAAAAAGCAAAAACGACATGTTTAACACAAATAAAAACTGTTCACATGAAGAAAAACATATGACAGAAAGGCCCTAACCATATGCAACAACAATTGATTTGAAATCGGATCCCTAATAAAATTACCTCTCAGATTTTCTCTTGCCCAGACTTTCAACATTCTCCTACTCATCTCACCAGTTGAGGGCTCATAGCCCCAGACAAGCTTGGCATAAAAACTCAAACCAGCTAACTTGCCAGCAATTGTTGTAGCTGAAATATTTCTATTAGTGTTACTCATAATAAAACTTAACACATCAATTCTGTGCAACCATAACCCTTGCTCGTCTTTATTCCTACGAGATGCACCCATCCTCAGAAATTAGATAAACCATGGGAGAAGCATCAAGGGGACTGATTGATGAGATTTAGGGTGAGGAGGATGAAAAGATCCAGGACCGGGGAGCCTGTGAAACAAGAGACCCAGAATCCAAAGGGCTTGGGGCAGGAGAACATGAGAATGGTGACCAGACAGACCAGGAACTACAGAGTCAGGAAGTTTTCAGACTAACATGCACAGAGGTCAAGGAGCATAATAACTAGGAAAGGCTAGGATGATCTGTGCCTTGGACAATTTCTTTCAGATCCATGGGGTCAAGGTGTAGAAGGATGTGAGCCAAGAGGATCAGCACCAAATTGAGAGTATTACAAAGATGAGGACCTGGAGGGCAATGGTCAGTATGCTCAGGATACTAGGATAAGTAGGACAGGGACTAGGAAGACAAGAGATTACATACCAATGGCATCCAGAAGACCAGAGCAAGAGGACTAGGTAAACTAAAAGGATCATGACCAGAAGGACCAGAAACAGGGCTGTGAGGGTCAGGAAGATGAGGGCCTAGGGGACCAGGGCTTGGATTACCAAGTAGGGCAGAGCAATCATTACGAGTACCAGGACCAGGGAGAGGAGGATATAAAAAGGCCAAACAGAATCTAGAAGAGCTACTGAGCTGGACAATAATGACTAGGAGGACCAAGACCAAAATGGCCAAGTTCCTGAGGGCCTGAATAAGGAGAACCTGGCGGGGGAATTGGCCCTCAGACCAGGGCCTTGAATATCAAGTGGTGCACAAAGACCAGGACTTAGGAGTAGCAGTACCAGGGTTAAGAAGATCAGGAGGACCAGTACAGCCATAACCAGGAAGACTAAGGGGACTGGACCTGGATGTCCAGGAGAATCAGGACCAAAATGACGAGCCTCAGAAAGACCCAATGAGAACCAGGACAAAGAGAGCCCAGACAATTGGGTGCAGTGCCAAAAGGATCCTGTGTACAAAGCTTTGTGCAAGGATGACAAGAATGATCCAACCCAGGAACGCCAGGGCTATGGGGGCAAGATCTAAGAGGGCCAGGACACTAGAGACCAGGTAGGCAGAGGGAATCAGCAGGGATAGGAACTGATGTACTAGGAATCAGATGAGCAGGGTGAGAAGGATCAGAAGAACCAAGTCAAATAAACAAGAGTCAAGAGGATCAGGAAAAAAAGCAAGAGCTAGGATAGGAGAAGGGGGAGGGGGCTGAACGGACCAGAATGGCCAAAAGTACCAGAACCTAGAAGATTAGGCATAAAAGCGCAAGGACACCTTCGAGTAAACGTGCTCTATATAAACTAACAAATAAATAGAATATAGACCCAAACAAGGAGGACAAGAAACAAAGGGATCAAGTCTAGTGACAACAAAACCTGGAAGAGACCATTAACTGTGAGGACTAGGAATAGGAAAGCCATAGCTGGGCAAACCAGACTGTGAGTGAGGAAGACTAGGAGAATAGGGCCGTAAGAATCAAGAGGAGATTGCAAGGCAACCAGAGCCAGTAGGACAAGAGCCAAGAGGGCCAGGACAGGGAGGACCAGTGGGAACACAATCAAGTGGAAAGGTTGTCACAGAGGCCCAGGAGTATCAGGACCTGGCATAGCACGACAAGCAGTACCAGGCAAGGCAGGAAATCAATCAATAAACAAATGTATTAAGCGCGATACTCACCCGGAAGGGGCTCAAGGTGCTTAGGGGGGTGGGGGGGGGGGTGCGGGGATGTGATGAGTTACTGTTCAAAAAGCCATGTCTTGAGGAGTTTTCTGAAGGTCAGGAGGTCCTGGGTCTTGCGTAGTTTGGTGGGAAGGGAGTTCCAGGTCTTGGAGGCAAGGTAAGAGAAGGATCTCCCTCCGGAGGTGGTGCGACGGATGCGGGGGACTGTGGCGAGGGTGAGGTCAGCAGAACGGAGGAAAAGGAGGAGCAGTACAAGGTAGTCCAGGGTGGCTAGAGCCCTGATGACCAAGGTGGGTGGCTTAGATCAGCATGGACTCTACAAGCAGGATCAGGACAAGTTGACTAGAGCCATTAAGACCAATGGCAAGATAGAGATATTTAGGTGGACTACAAGGATCAAAATGAGCAGGACCAGATTCAAGGGTAGGAGGACCTTATAGGCCAGAACCAAGGCGACCAGGACTTGAGGTTCCCAGGGGAGCAGGATGACATGAGCAGGGGTATTAGGACGAGGCTGGTGGGGACCAGATGAACCAGAATAACCAGAGCCAAGAGGACCAAAGGGACTAGCCTGTAACCAAAATAACCAGACCCGGACCAAGAAGACTAAGTACCAAAGACCAGGACCAGTGGATGGATGCAGTATCAGATGGACCTCAAGGACCAGGGCAAAGAGAATCAAGATAACCCAAAACAGGAACACTAGGACTGCCAGCCCTAAGAGAACCAGGATAACAGGGCTAGGGGGATAAAGATCCAGCAGAACAGCAACATCAGGGTGAGGATCAGTAGCAACAGGATCAGGAGTCCCAGGAAGGGCTAATACAAGAATGAGCCAGATTTAGGCCCAGGAACACCAGGGTCGGGAAAGACTACAAACAGGAGCACCAGATTCAGGAAACCAGTACCAGAAATACCAGAACTAATTAGAACAGGGCCAGGATGACTAAAATAGCCCAGAAAAGGATGACTTGGAGGGAAGGAGGCGCAGCACCTACACAGAAAGACCTGGAAGAGAAGGAAAAATCCTGGGATCAGGAGGAAACCTGTGTGAGTCAAGGCCACATGTATCAAGAGATCCCTTTTGTGAATGGTTCTTATTAAGTCTTATTATGCTGCCAACCCCCAAGAAACACCCAACTCTTTGCCTATGTATATAACTAGGAAGTATTTGCTAAAAGATCACTGCATGCACAGTGAATAAAAAGCTGGGACTATAACATTTTCACCTCTGAGTGATAGAAGATGCTGTCTGATGCAGGTACAGTAGCCTGAGGGTGGATATGGGGGCATTGGCACTGAAACCTGGTAGAAAAGTTTAAAGGTGCAACTCAATTGGCTGAAGTAAGGAAAAATGGTTAAAGGCTAACATAGGGGTCAAAGGGCTATGGCAATCAGCAAATGGTTGTTCAGGATCATTTGAAGGATCTGATGGAGGTTTCAGATAGATCATCTCATATGACCCAGAGCTGAATTTTGTGTGACCCCCAGATCTTTGAGCTGACATTCCATGTGTGTTTATGTGCAATCGGTATTTAGCAAGTGTAGAGTAGTAAGAGCCCTTGTGTGATGAAATCCTAAGTGCATAGACCAGTGGGATGAATTGTGCATGATGTGATGGAGAATAGGTTCAGCTTCCCTTCAAAGTGGGCATGTATTAACTTCGTAGATTACACTAGCCCTGGTATGTAACCGGGATGGGAACTAGAGGCACAGGGCGCTAGGAGCTAGCCAGCCTCCAACACAAAACTTAAACACAAATGGGGCTGCTCCTAGTGAAGTGATCTACAGGTGCCTAGAGATGAGTGATTGGTGGGGCATCTTACAAAAAGTGATGGACTGGCCTCACACACCACCTGGTGTCATGCTTCATCATAGGCCTTCCTCGCCCTCTAAAAACTCGCTTTGATAGAGCGCGGGCTTACACCTGACGACAGGGATGCACTTATAAAATATGTGGGGGCGCGAGGATAGTGATAGTGAGCTAAAAACCATTACAGTTGTCATAAAGATTAGTTTTAATAAAGTGGGCAACTGTATGGTGTTAAAAGAAATGTGCGGTGTCTAGGGAAATAATTATCCCTTCACAGTGTTGTTTGTGGTCAACATGTTTCTGCCCAATGTCCCATGCAAGTACGTGGCAATCATCAGGACCTTATATCTAAAGGACTTTGTCTTTATAATTAAATCATTAAATGAAGAATAAACCATTATATGGGGTGTGATTTATCGCTATCCCCACTGGTATGGGACACCAAGTCTAGCCTGTAGAAAAAAAAAGAAAACAAACACAGACGTAATATGTAGGTTTCTGCTGGTTATTGCATGGGTAAACATCAATCACCACACTGCTTATCCCGCGGGGTTGTTTAAAGGTGCATGACACTTGTCACTCATACGTGTGTGCACTCTTTTATAAACTGCGAGAGAATGTCTCTCATAACTTACCCTAGAACTCTAACCTACTTTCTCCATCGGAGGCGTGGGGGGAGGCCCCTTTATTAACATTATGGGAAAGTGGGAGAGAAAGCAAACAGACTCGATGATGATTTATCAGGTTTACACATAAATGCAGATATATATTTTTTTAAACAGTACTAACTTCATCACTGCGTATGGAGGGTGGAGACCCAGAACTGATGTGTGGAAGATTGGAGAAAAGGCTATCCAAAGACATTCTGTGATGTATGTTTTACTAAAGGTCTGCTGATTTGTTCTTCCGGAGTAATGACATAGGGTAGGTTGTAGGAGTAAGGAGTGGATCATAGGTTTCTCTTCTTAAAGGTGTCAAAGCAAGGCTGACCTTTTGTATGTTCCCGGTGGCTACTCAGGAAGGCTGATGACAGTCAGGTGTTGAGATCTCATACTTCATTGTGTCATTGTTTTGAATACTTATGGTTGGAGACAGCACTATTTCTACTGTGAGAGACATCACCTAGCACAAAGGCTGTGTCTGGGTTAAGGCCAGGAAATAATCATTAAAAAAGAATCACCCCAAATGAGTTCTGAAATCTGAACAGAAGATCCACATCCTCGGCCTGGAAAATAAATATAAAAGTGTGACTGTGAAATGATCAATCAGTAAGTCACATGAATGGAGGTAACATTAAGTATCTTACAATATCTGTAATAAAGGCAATGAATAAAATACTGAGAGAGTATCTTTTTTTCCTGTGTCTTCAATGTCTTTATGTATGTAGACATCAAAGACACATCAGAAAATACAATACATTTAGTCCCATTCCTTTGCTTTGCCTCCTCAACTCAACTTAATACTTCCTCTGATGACCCTACAGAGAAGGGGCCATTGAAGGAAGGACTTTATACTGTCTACACTATTTACAATCAAACCTAGCTGTAGGGCACAGGAACAAAAATAATTGATCCTATCACCACAGGAGAAAACTCCCAGTGTGTGGAACCATTACCTTTTTTATTTTTCAAAAATAAATCCCACTTTGGGAGGTTGTATTTGAAAATCAAAATATTTTTGAAACGTTTGCTGGCAGGCCATTATATCTAGGGTAGTGCCATTAAAGCAGTTCCTGTCAATGTAGGGAGTTGTCCACAGGGTCACCAGACAACTGCAGATTTGGCAGGTGGGGTTCCCTGAGGAGGTTGGAGGGTTTGTTCTCGCCATCATAATAAAGTTATCTCTGTCCTCGATACTCAAATTAGGCCCATACATTTTCATCCTTCTACCATGAGATTGGAATAAGGCCTCTCAATTATACTATGTTGGTCACTTTATTAAGGGATGCATGCCATTGTTTCTATTTTGATCAAATCGACCCAAATAATGGATGGCTCTATGTCACTGGGATACAACATTTTTCAGTTCTGGTTTTTGCTTTTACAAATCATTGTTTTCAGGTGTTTTAGTCAGATTTGTTTAATTGAACTAAAGCAGAATTTAAAAAGCTAGAATGCACAGATTTGCTGAAGAAAAAAAGATGTTTTGAAAACATGAAGCCTTTTGGTAATCGTATACCTGGCCTTATACGTTCCCAGGCTTTGTGAGTAAGATTTAGTACATACCTTTAGAAAAGTATACACCTTTAACTAGTCCTGCAAAGGTTCTAATCATCTTTATCATTGGTCACCTCAGCAGGCAAACGCAAAAAATGAGGCGAATTTGATGAGCATGCGGTGGCTCCATAAACGGCCTCCCAGATTGCTATGTCTTGACCCATGGTGTAATAGAGTGGCCTTCTTTGCTATGTCTGTCAAAATAATTTGGAAACATTCAAACATTTGGTACCTTTAGACCTATAGGTTAGTGCCTGCATCTAAGCCTGTTTTACCACTAAGGGCCTCATGTCACAAAAACACAGGTTTTGTGACCACAAAAGTGCAAAACCCATTTAATGAGTTGGAAAATTCTTTCTAATAGTCAAAGGAATTTTGCAATTGCTTCAAAATTGCAAATAGGAGGGTTCACAAAAGGTGTTTCCTCTGTCCCCTTTCCAGGTTGGAAAGGAATGTATTGATAGTTTGTGATTTCAATTGCTGTTACAGACCATTGATGAGCCAATGACCCCCAAATTAGGTTGGTACCTAATTTACAGCTCGCTTTTCCTTTGGGGATCAGGTTAGCATCCGCAAGAGGGAGAAGTTATCCAAAACCAAGAACCTTTTTTTAAACCAGCACAGGTTCTTTTAAGGGATACGGACTGCTTTGAAAAAAAGATTTCCATTTTGGTTTGCTTACTTTTGCTGGCCACCTTCTCTGTGATTAAAACCAATCACAGAGGGTCCCAAATTGGCACTTGCTTAATGTATATTAATTAGGAAAATCACTCTTCAGCCCCCTGCGATCGGAATTTTGTGAACCAACCGAATGGTACATAAGTCAGTTTGCAAAATGCTATTCCTTTGCAAACCATACTTGCGTAATTTGCAACCACTTTTTGAGACTTAAATAATAATACATCAGGACCGTAAATTTCATAAAGCAATGGATGCCAATTGTGTTCACTCCTTATTTGCAATTCTATCTGGTGAAATCTCCACGAGGCATAATAAAACAAAATTTAAACTAGTTAGATAGCTGGGTAAATAGTGACGTTCCTCTGCTATTTGTATGGCTACTGGCCAATGTTGTGTATACTTTCTATCATTTAGCCAGCCACCAAGTAAATAATGCTGTTTCTTTTCAAGTTATTTGCAAGGTCACCTGCATAACAGTTCAGAATTTCTGCTATTTTGCCAGCTACCGGGTAAATATAGAATTTTCTTTGTTACTTCACAGGCAACTGGTCAAATAATGTAATATTTATGTTATTTAACCAGCAGCCACAAAAATAATTAGGTTTATTTGCTGTTTGCATGCCTGCTGGCCTAACTGTATAAGTCTGCTGTTTGGTCAGCAGCTGGTTAATGAGTGAAGTTCTTTGTTTGCTTGACTGCTGGCCAAATAGTACATAATCTCGGCTATTTAACCAGTGGCCATTATTTGCATGACTGCCAGCCAAACAGTGCAGAATCTTTACTATTTAGCCAGTGACTAGGTAATAGTGAAGTTTTTCTGCTGTTTGCACAGCAATGACTGAACAGTGTATAATCTATTTAGCCAGCAGCTGGCCAAAAAGTGACGTTTGTCTGATATTTACATGCCCACTGGCCAAACAGTACTGAATCTCTACTGTTTCGCCAGAGACCGGGTTACTGGTGAAGTTTTTTTTCTCTATTTGCATGACTGCCTGCCAAACAGTGCAGAATCTCTACAATTTAGCCAATGGGCAGGTAAACAGAGAAGTGTTTCCAATATTTGCACTGCCATCGTCGAAAACAGTGCAGAATGTCTATTATTTAGTCAGCAGCTCGGTAAAGAGTTTAGTTTCTCTGATATTTTCAATACCGCTGCCCAAATTGTAAATAATTTCTAATGTTTAACCAGCAGCCAAGTAAACACCAGAGAAAGTTATTAGTTACTTGGTGCTCAGCTAAATCGCTGCTACCTCAATTTAAAGTTCGCCCCATAATACACATCTGCCAGAATGAACACCTACCCATTTCCACTCATTGATTAGGTAGAGAACAAGCCAAGGTCTCTTACACAATCTGTCCTAGACAACATAGGGGGATATTCTCAAGAACAGGCAATAATTATTGCAAACCTAGGTTAACGCAATTTTACAGAACGCCGTCTATCGCAGGAAACTAACACCATGTTAACGACATATTCTCAACACGCTGGCAACAGGCGACAGTTTCCCGATGTTACGTCAAATGTCCGTGTTAAAATTACTGGCCCACCGATAACAAAGGAAACCCAAACGTGAAAAAAGTGGCGATGGGCCCAACAGCGTTACGCAGCGCCAGGCTTGCTATTCCAACGTCAGGCGGGAAAAATCACCATAAAAGCTGCAAAAAAATTTACAAAAAATAGAAAAACCCAAACAACTGAGAAGCACCATGGAGGAAGCTGGAGCAACAGCAGAGGCCAACCAGAACCCCACAAACCCACCAGAGGATCAGCCAGGGACCTTGGGGAAGGAGAAGGGAAAGGAGAAGAAGAAGAGGAACTTGGAATTCAGTCCACAGGAAAACAAGATCCTGATTACGGAGGTGATAGAACACCACCAACAACTGTTCATCACCTCCGCTGTGTCATTGGCCACCAAAAATTCAATATGGCAGTCCATCTTGGCCAAGGTGAATGCCGTCGGAGTGAAGTGCCAAGAAGCGCTGGAATGATGTGAAGCGTAAAACCAAGCTGAAACTCACTAACAACCGGAACGCATCAATGCCGACCGGAGGTGGGAGTCCAGCACCACAGCAGGAGCTGGATGAGATGGAGGAAATGGTGTCCACAGTCATCAGTGGGGAGATGGTGGCAGGAGTTTGGGGATTGGATACTGCTCAACATGACCTTACCCAACAGCAACAGGGTGAGTAATGACCAGGGACTGGAGAGGGGGGAGATGGGCACAATGGCACACATGCACATTAAGTATAGCACAGTGCACACCCACAATGACTATGGATCATGTCCTTGATCTCCTTGGCATACTGCAGCATACATAGACACATCAAGTAGGCCCCCATCGACAATGTGCCCAGAGAGAGCCTCCCCACACTTCACTAATCTCACAATAAACCCATGCACATGTTCTGAACCCAGCAAAGCTGCGGGTCCATGAGCTACACTGACAATGCAAGTGACACTGCATGCCGATTAGCATGGCTGCAGTCCAATTATCATGACATGGTGCACGTCATGACACTGAGGTGGCTGAGTGTGGACCACATCCGTAAAGAAGCAGGTCACATTCTGACACATCCATGTGCACAAATAAACCCTGAAGTCATCCCCCTTACACCCATGTTGCTCATGATGTGGGACTTGAGTCACAGTGTGCATCTTTGCATCAGGGTGGTTCATATTTGACCCCAAATGACATACAAAATGTCATATTTGACCCCTGATAAAACTAAATCATTAATAAAACTGGGATACCAATCTTTAATTAAAGATAAATGTGAAAACACTACCAAAATTGCAGCTAAATGGTCTCGCAGACTAAATCTAGATATAAACTCAACGCAGATTGGAAATGCCTTAACACACTTAAGCGATATAGTACACTCCTCTAACCTTAGAATGCAACTATATAGGACAGTTACTGAGCTGTATTACACACCACAAAGAATATCCTTATGGACGCAAGGGAATTCACTATCAGATAAATCTAAATGTGCAAAATGTGACATACATGCTGCTGGAATTGAGCACATGCTATTTTCCTGTCCCGCACTCTCTACCTATTGGAATGGAATAACAGACCTTCTAAAAATTAATCAGATAATGATACCGGAACTTTCTCCACAGTTGGTCTTACTAGACATCCAAGAGATTAATTGTCTTAACAGGGATCTTATAACGATCCTGCTCGCATGTGCAAGATTAATTATAGCTAGGGCATGGATCTCTAAGGAACCTCCAAACGTAGCTGAGTGGCTAGCTTTGGTTAGGGAAATCAGAATCATGGAAATTACACTAGCTAAATATAGAGGCCCAAAAGCCCTTGCTAGAAAGGAAAGGATTTGGAAACAATTCTTTGAAGTATAAGAAGTGGGGATTGCCTGTTAATGCTTTTTCTAGTGAGAAACACTCTGATGATTTATAATCCCTTCTGTATTGTGTTTTTTTTTTTGTACCTTTCTTTTACCTCTTTCTTCTTACTTTTACCCTTTACTAGTTAAAATATACCAATGTTAATCCTCTGTTAATTCAGACTTATGGAACTTGTATATCTGTACTATTTTGGTTTGTCGTATCTTGCAATAATAAAAACTATCAAAAAAAAAAAAATGTCATATTCGACCCCAAATGGCACCCTGTTTTTGAACACCAATGACAGCCCTCATGTCATGCTTTTGTAAACATGTGATACGCTGATGAGTCGGACTACGTACTACATTTAACACCCTGAAATGGCATTTCGAATTTGTGACACCCTAAACAGCCTCTCTGTCCAGAGGTGACATACCCACCATCTATTCGCTATTCATGAGATTGTTAGCACTTAATGTTGCACTTACACTTGTCAGAGTGATGTGCTAATGTAGAGGACTGGCAAGCACACAGGGAATGTGTGTTGCAATGATTATATTTGCACATGCTGTTCATGTGGTCATTTTGTACTGTTCCATGATTGCTAAGGACAGTCACAATGTGACATGCTCATGCAAAGAAATTGTTAATGATTGTATTCCTTCAGCTATTCCTGCTGCAGATGCAGTGGGGTGTGGTCCACCTGCCTCATCTTCCTCCTCATCGTCCGTTGCATCTGGCACTTGGATCCACGGAGCATTGGTGCGTACACATATGTTGTGCAATACACAACTTGCAATGATCATCTTGCACACTATTTTTTGGCTGTACAGGAGTCTTCTGCCTGTGATGTCCAGGCACCTTAAACGTGACTTTAACACGCCAAATGTGCGCTCAACAATGCCCCTGGTGCATTTGTGGGCTACATTGCACTGCCTGTGGGCCGGTGTGTTTGGGGCTCTGTGGGGTGTCAACATCCACGTGCAGAGTGCATATTCTTGATCACCTGTGAGAGGTAAGTGAGATTAGTGTAAATTGGTGGTTCAGCATCCTGTGTTGGCAGACTTACAAGTTTTGTGGTGTGCGATTTGTGCGACTTTGGGATTCATGTTTTCCATGTATTGATTCTGGAAAATATGCGGTACAATGTGTATTACTTAGCCTCACAGCTGCTCCTCCCTCCTCCTGAGCC
Organism: Lissotriton helveticus; assembly: GCF_964261635.1. Taxonomy (NCBI): domain Eukaryota; kingdom Metazoa; phylum Chordata; class Amphibia; order Caudata; family Salamandridae; genus Lissotriton; species Lissotriton helveticus. The sequence goes on along the minus strand of NC_136069.1, from coordinate 290,237,154 downwards.
TATTTACTTGTGTGCGCTGCGTGGTTACATCACTTGCACTCCTACGGCACACCAATGTCATGCCTGTCTGCGCATGTCTGCAAGCCTGACAACAACACTGTCATGTTGGCTGTTGAAGAAGGGCAGCCACGTGTGAGTAGGCCTATTGTTAGATTTGGGGGTCTCTAGTTGGCACAGGTAGGTACTTGTGACAATTAGGGACCCTTGCCTCTAGTCGGGGTAAGGGGGTGCACTCCTAAAATAACCCCTGCTCACCCCCTTGGTAGCTTGGCACAATCATGGTATATAAGGTCGAGTAATATATTGCAGGAGATTAACAATATTGCATGTTGATATATGTTTATAGTGTACAAACATATGTGCTATGATCTTGTTGCAGTGATTCTCCCTGAGGAAGGGCTTTGAGCCCAAAATGCATTGGAGCTAAAAAGGCTATGACAAAGAATATAATGTATAAAGAACATTTTTCAAAATGAAATGAATACAATTTCAAGGAAAAGAAAATATTAAATCAATAAAGCATGTTTTGAAATGGCACAAACAGATTGGAGTCCTATTTGTTATGAGGAACACAGGTGAGCCTATGGGGATGCATTTAATTTAGGTTGGAAGCACAATATTAATCTTCAAATTTTAGACATCTCCAGGATGGAAGACGCCACCCGTGGAGCACCCAAAAATGTGGATAAATAAGTCTCAGTAGACGATTAAAGTTGACAAACCTACAGGTTGTGCACCAGCTACTATTGCTTTCAAGGCTGTTGAAGGTGGGCAGCCACGTGTGTGTAGGCTTATTGTTAGATTTGGAGGTCTCTAGTTGGCACAGGTAGGTACTTGTGACCAATAGGGACCCTTGCCTCTAGTCAGGGTAAGGGGGTACACTCCTAAAATAACCCCTTCTCACCCCCTTGTTAGCTTGGCACGAGCAGACAGGCTTATCTCAGAGGCAGTGTGTAAAGCATTTGTGAACACATACAGTAATCAAGTGACAACACTACAGATGGACACCACACAGGTTTTATATAAAAAATAAGTATTCTTTATATAGACTTATCACAAGACCACAAACGACAAAAATCCACAATACTCTACTTAAAATGGTAGAATTAGCTTAGTTCTCTTTAGACCTTAAAATGCAACACTTTGAGTCAATGTACCTTAAGATGCGACACGCAGAGCAACAAAAGAGTTGCAGGAAAGATGATGTGGTAGTCCCCTACATGCAAGGACGGTGATTTGTTGAAGATCTGGTGCAAAGAAATAAAGATGGTGCTTTCTCCTTGATGCGACAAGCTTCCTGTGGATTGTGGTGGCGTCTGCTGCGACATCGATCCTCTTCTCCGGTGAAGCGAGATGCTTTACGCGATGTGAGCTGCGACAGGACCAGCGACATGCTTCCCAGTCATGCGGCGGCGTCTGCTGCGACATCGATCCTCTCTCCTGGCGATGCCAGCTACTTCCACAATGATGCGAGCCGCAACAGACCCTGCGATACTCTTCCCGGTGATGGGGTGGCGTCTGCTGCGAAATTGATCCTCTTCTCCTGTGATGAGCCGTGACAGGCCCTTCAACACGCTTCTCGGAGATGCGGCGGCGTCTGTTGTGACGTCGATCCTCTTCTCCGGCAATGCGAGGCGCTTCGTATTGTGGAGTGGCACAACTGCAGGCACTTCAAGAGAACTCTTGGGGAGCTGGTGGGTGAAGTCTGTTGTCCCTGAGACTTCAGCAGTAGGCAAGCGTTTTTCTCAAGCCCTTGGAGATCCTTACACGTTGAAATAACGTACACAAGTTTCCTCTCTCCTTTCTTTGGCAGTCAGGCAACCACTGCAGGCCAATCCCCCAAGCAGCACTTCAGCTTAGGGATAGTCTCTCCTCAGTCTCTCTGGTTCCACTCCTCAGCAAAGGTTTCTTCTTGTTGTTCAAAAGTGATCTAATTCTCTGGGGTTTGGGTCCCCTCTTTTATACACAGTTTCTCTTTGTTCTCTGAAGGCAGAGAGGCCTTTGCCTAGTCCAAACCAGTTCTGAACAGTCCTGGAGCACTCTGTTTCCATGACTCCTTCTTTCCCTTCATAGTGAAAGGCAGAGACAGCAGACGCACCATAGGGGGTGGAGCCAGCATTGTGGAGGAAAGGCACTGTCCTATTCAGGTCCCAGGTGCAACTCCTCCCACCCATCTAGATGATGATCTCTCTATTCAGCAGTGGGCTGGCTGACATCTCTCTATTCAGCAGTGGGCTGGCTGACCCTGTCTCCTGGAATCCCCCAGCCGCTGTCACTCAAACTCCAGACAAGGAATACACAAACTAGCAGAGGCAGGCTTGAATAGTTAGACAAGAAAATACCTACTTTCTAAAAGTGGTATTTTCAAACACAGAATGTTAAAACCAACTTTACTAAAATATGTATTTTGTCATTCTGAGCTCAGGCATACTAAACTTGAATTTCTACCTAGTTCCATGAGTCAGTTAGGATTATAAGATGTAATAATTTAACTGCCCATTCTTGCCTATGGGGAATAGGTAGCCTTGCAATAGTGAAAAACGAAAATGGCTGTAATTCACTATTAGGACATGCCACACACATCAGGGCTTGTCCTACCTTATACTTACAATCCACCTTGCCCATGGGCCTTCCATAGTGGTGTATAATATGAGGAAAAGGGAAGGTTTAGGGACTGGCAAGTGGGTGCACTTGCCCAGTCAACATGGCAGTACCAGGCTCTGCAATGGCAGACCTGAGACACACTTTTACGGGCTGCTTATGTGGGTGGCACAACCAGTGCTGCAAGCCCACTAGCAAAAAACACAGTTGATGGACAGAATGTAGAACAATGTCATACATTCACCCCAGTACAAGGATCTGGGCTTTAATCCATCGTTTTTTTGCACTCCACACCAACCTGGGTTAGACACTGGCTATATGCAAATCAGCTCTGACCCTGTGCCTCATGGGAACAGTCCAGTCCGAACTACCAAGCCATGTCTTTCCCAGACCGGAATCAAGCATCCAAGGACCGGTTTCTGGCTATCAGCCTTCATCAGCCTGGATAGCTTGACTCCAGTGGTGTGGAGAGCCTGGGACTCACGTCTGTCCTTTTATGTTCCGGCGCGCTCTCTCCGATCTTTGGGCCAGGCGCTCGCCGTGGTCCCTCGGTTTAAGCGCTGTCGTGCCGGTGGCCGTTCCTTTCGTGTAAAGGCTGCGGCTATCTGGAACTCTCTCCCAGTTGAGATCCGCATGCTGGAGGATCTTTTGCAGTTCCGAAAAGCCATTAAAACTTTTTTATTTTAGTTCCCCCGTAGTTGTTCCTTTTCAGCTTTTGTGTTGGTAGTGTTATGTTTTATCTTGTCGGGCGCCAGGACGCTCCTTTGCTGGAGCAGCTGTGCGCCAAATAAATAACATTAACATAACATAACATAACAGGGTCAGAGCTGATTTGCATATAGCCAGTGTCTAACCCAGGGTGGTGTGGAGTGCAAAAAAAAGATGGATTCAGGCCCAGATCCTTGTACTGGGGTGAATGTATGACATTGTTCTACATTCTGTCCATCAACTGTGTTTTTTGCAATTTTCACCCCGAGTGGGCTGGGGATGCTCAGAAGTGAGCCCCAGGCTCTCCACACCACTGGAGTCAAGCTATCCAGGCTGATGAAGGCTGATAGCCAGAAACCGGTCCTTGGATGCTTGATTCCGGTCTGGGAAAGACATGGCTTGGTAGTTCGGACTGGACTGTTCCCATGAGGCACAGGGTCAGAGCTGATTTGCATATAGCCAGTGTCTAACCCAGGGTGGTGTGGAGTGCAAAAAAACTATGGATTTAGGCCCAGATCCTTGTACTGGGGTGAATGTATGACATTGTTCTACATTCTGTCCATCAACTGTGTTTTTTGCAATTTCACCCCTAGTGGGCTGGGGATGCTCAGACGTGAGTCCCAGGTTCTCCACACCACTGGAGTCAAGCTATCCAGGCTGATGAAGGCTGGTAGCCAGAAACCGGTCCTTGGATGCTTGATTCCGGTCTGGGAAAGACATGGCTTGGTAGTTCGGACTGGACTGTTCCCATGAGGCACAGGGTCAGAGCTGATTTGCATATAGCCAGTGTCTAACCCAGGGTGGTGTGGAGTGCAAAAAAACAATGGATGTAGGCCCAGATCCTTGTACTGGGGTGAATGTATGACATTGTTCTACATTCTGTCCATCAACTCTGTTTTTTGCAATTTCACCCTGAGTGGGCTGGGGATGCTCAGAAGTGAGTCCCAGGCTCTCCACACCACTGGAGTCAAGCTATCCAGGCTGATGAAGGCTGATAGCCAGAAACCGGTCCTTGGATGCTTGATTCCGGTCTGGGAAAGACATGGCTTGGTAGTTCGGTCTGGACTGTTCCCATGAGGCACAGGGTCAGAGCTGATTTGCATATTGCCAGTGTCTAACCCAGGGTGGTGTGGAGTGCAAGAAAACGATGGATTTAGGCCCAGATCCTTGTACTGGGGTGAATGTATGACATTGTTCTACAGTCTGTCCATCAACTGTGTTTTTTGCAAGCCCACTAGTAGCATTTGGTTTAAAGCCCTGGGCACACTCAGTTTACTGTACTAGGATCTGACCAGTAAACCAAATCAATCAATCATGGAATCACTAATCCATACATCAATTTACAATAGGGAGCACTTGCACTGTGGCACTGGACAGCAGTGGCACAGTGCTCAAAGCATTTAATACCAGCAAAAAGACATGAGGCAACAGCAACAAAGTGAAGGGAGGCCACGTCAAGGTGCCAGGTCCAACACCTATGGTAAGGATAGGGCGGACACAGATGTAGAGTTCAGGCCTGGCTGAACCTGTGCTGCAATTGAGGCTAGGCCTTTGACTCATGCTGCATCAATGAAGATATACACACAACAGTTGGCATGTATGGGCCAAGACCCCGAGCAGTCATGCGCTCCTTTATTTATCCACTCGGGCAAGCCCGCCCTCCGGGTGCTTGGTACATTGAACCATTGTTGTTTAAGGGCCGGGTGGCACCGACACTACAATGGAGGCACATGCCATAGTTACTTTTGTGGCCTGCCCGGAACTGTACCACGCCCAGAGCCCAGAACTGAACCACACCCAGAGGCCCGGGCCAATTCTTCACACGAGCTCCATTAGCGTTACCGAGTACATTCTGTTGGCTGCTGGAGGCGGACTTGTGGGGTAGCCCCACGGGACTAAGACTTGTGGTGCACTGAAGTAGCCCCCTCTTAAGAGCTGAGCGGATGTGAGGCCTGCGATGATGCAGGAGGCCTGGAGGCTGAACTGTGACTTGTGGTGCACAGAGGTAGTGGCACCTGAGGAACTGCGTCCGGCGCGGGTCTACCGGCAGGTTGAGGGGCGCCGCCCTGGCAAACATGCCCCTGCAAGCGATGACGAGATGTGCGCCGGGTGGCATGTGACGTAGCCACCTTGTCGCCAGAGTAAATTTGGCAGTTGAAGGTGGTCGGCCACGTGTGTGTAGGCCTATGGTCAGGATATGGCAGACACAGAGACACATGCAGTAGTTCCTTCGGTGGCCATCCCATGAATGAACCACACCCAGAGCCCCAGGCTATTTCTTCACACTTCTCTGCTGGACTGGCGTACGCTGGCCCAGCACACTACGCTTAAGGGGGGCGACATAGCTACATGTCCAAGGTCTTCACTACTGCCTGAGGTAACATGGTTGCATCCACTGTCTACAACACTACAAACACCAGCAGTATATCTCCACATGGACATGTCTGTGCTCTGCATACTCAAGACTGTTCAGCAGATCACCGCCACACTTGGCATTGTGTACATTTTCATTCATGGATTCATTACCTCCTTCGCACATTCATGATTTCCATCTCTCCCCACAATCTGCAATTGTGTGGCAGAGGGGCTATGCCTTTGTGGATGGTTTGTCTATATGTGTGGCCCCTCTTACCACAGGTACTTGTATTGTCGTGTCTGGTAGGTGGGCATGTTGATTGGCATGCTGTATGTGATTTTGTTACATGTGCATTCCCACAGTTGTGAGTTGTATGATTGTGGAGTTCTGGTGTGTGGTGTGTTCCGTTGGTACTTTCCAATGAGTAGTGCATTTCCATAAGTGCCATCCTGAAAGCACTGGTTGATGATGGACTGTCGGAAGATGTAGGAAACATGCACACTGTCTGGGAAGTTGGCGATGACATTGGTGAACAGTCCCCGGTGGTCCACTATTGCCTGCAGATTGATGGAATGTGTGTGCTTTCTATTGTGGTAATTGTGTGCAGTGTTGGCAGGGGGCACAAGTAGGAAATGTGTGCAGTCAATTTCCCCTAACACATGCGGGATGCCAGCTATGGCGTAGAAGCCTTGCTTGGTCTCCAGCTGTTCCTGTGCAGTGTGGGGGAAGTGAAGGTGCTGGGGTATCAAGCTGATGATGGCATCCAAGACAGGTGTGAGGAACTTTGATAGGGCTGACTGTGAGATTCCACCGACTCTGGCAGTTGTTGGTTGGAAGGTACCAGAGGCCACCAAGTACAGCACAGACAGCAGCTTTCTCTGATGTTGGTTGTCTGCTGTGTTGGTACCATCATTCTGAGAGCAATGTGGGTCAGGATGCGGAGAATGGTTGTCCTTTTGAGCCTATAGTGGGCAATGACATCCTCTGGTGTTGTCTCGAAGTCTCGTGTGTTTTCTGAAGGTCCGCTGTCTTGTTCTGCGCTTCCTCGGCAGTGTGGGGGTGTGATCCTAGGGGTGGGAGTGGTCCTGGGGGTGGTGGCGGTGGGTGTTGTGGCCCTCTTGGGTCTCCAAGCTGCATGATTAGTAGCTCCATGGCATCTGTTGGTCTTCAGATGTTGCTCTAGGCTAGGCTCCCTTTATACTTTAGGTTTTCATCCTACTTAAGACCAGAAAAAAGCAGGTCTTAAGTCCCTGCGTGCCTTATCGCCTGTTTTTGGACCGCATCGCTGATCTGGCTGGTCGTTGAGAATATCGCGAAGTGGTGTTATCGGAGGTTTTTGCACTGGAATGCCTACTCTGCATATGATTAGCGTTAGTTGTCGCTGTCAGACTTGGCGATGTTCTTAGCGGCAGCTATCGCAGGTAAACTGACGATGTTGGCTGTTAGCGCAGGCTTGTGAAGAGGGCGATAAATCTATTGCCACTTTCGTGGTGGAAAAGTGCTGCTCACAGCAGTTCACCTGGGACTTCAGTGATTGCTCCACGTCGTTGACGGGACTGCAAGGACCTGCAGCCCATCCTTGCCAACAGCTGTGTCCTCTTCCCACCCCCTGCCTGCCGCTACAAAGACTGCTCGCGGCCCCCGCTCTGTGGGAGACGCTCGCAGCAGTTCACCTGGGACTTCGGTGATTGCTTCACGTCGTTGACGGGACTGCGAGGACCAGCAGCCCATTCTTGCCACCAGCTGTGTCCTCTTCCCGCCCCCTGCCTGCCGCTACAAAGACTGCTCGCGGCCCCCGCTTCGCGGGAGCCGCTCGCAGCAGTTCACCTGGGACTTCAGTGATTGCTCCACGTCATTGAAGGGACTGCGAGGACAAGCAGCCCATTCTTTCCATCAGCTGTGCCCTCTTCCTGCCTACACCTGCTGGTACATAATTAACAACACCTATCGCTTCGCGGAACGCGAGCGGGCGAAGCCCGGGCCAAGGGCGGGCCCGTTTAAGCCGGTTGTAGCCCGGAGGAGACCAGACCGGGCCACCCCTCTTTCACTTCGTCTGTCCCACACCGAGGTTATGTCAGGATTTCAGGTATCGCGCCTGCATTGTCAGAACACGCATACGGGGAAACAAACTGTGGAAATGACTTTGTGGCTGCCGCGGGAGTTGGACTACAACTCCCAGACTCCTCGGTGAGGGGGACTATTTGTGCACCGTCTACGCACTTCCTGTTGCGTGTAATTCACTGTGTGTTCGAGTTCGTGATTGAGGAGGTCGGGAGTCGCTGCATGCCGCGGCTGCTCGGCGAGCGGTTTGGTGAAACGAAGCCGGAGTTCATCGGCGTTCTACATCCAGGTAGAAACTGTACTTTGGAAGTAACTTGTCTGCGGGCGGTAGCGTCTTGCTGCGCCTCGCGGTTTTCAGACTGTGTAAGAGCGGAGCGCGGTGGTAGTCCGTCACGCGTTCCTGTTCTAGTTCTCCTCGTAGTGGAGCTAACTTTGGAGGAGACAATTGAACAAAAAAGACAATCCTTGTTTTCAGAAAGACTCATTGTGTATTTCTGTGCGGGGCGCTGCGGTGGTCGAAACTACGTGTCACCGTCTCCTGCCCTTCAATTCCTGTACAGCTGATCGCAGAGCGGAGTGTTGTGGCTCTTGCTTCCCACGCACTACCGTTTTCTGTTTATTGAAAAGCCTTTGCTATCTCATCATTCCTTGTGGATCTATTTACTTTTCATTATACAGCAGGGTGCTGTGCCTCATATGAATCCAGTTATAGCGTCACTCGCCTGTTGTCATGGTATGCAATCCAAAGGGATAAAGACAAGAGTGGTGTATGTGTCTCATCGGAGCGTGGTTGTTTCTAATATTTCTTTGTGTCCCGGTAGGTTTTGTTGAAGTGACAGGAGGTGATAGAGGAGACGTGTTGCCAGAAAAGTTTACATGCAATATCACAAGGTATACATAGTTCTTTAGCGAGATCATATGAGAGTAGCCAGTTGTTTGGAACTGCATGTCTAAGAACCTTGTTTTTGTCGTTACAGGAATATCCCTTCCCTGCTGGCCCTTCCCTTTCCCTTCCCTGTTCTTTTTATCCCTCGCCTAATGGCTCAATCCCTCTGTGATTTTTCAACAAGAGGCATTGTGACGTTTGGAGGTGGAACATTATAAGCATCAAACCGATCCCGTGGAGCAAAACCGTGACAGGTTAAGCCGGCACTCTGTAAGTTCTTGCTTGTACTTATACCTGTTTCAGGGAAAGGCCTGGGCGGGAAAGCAGGAGTAAGGCACTGACCTCGGGTGGTTATGTAGCAGGGACGTTGGATAACTTTATCATTGGAACATGAAATAACTCTGATGGAGCGTCAGCTCTCTCAAGACATTGCCTCTGCAAAAAGATCCTCGCTGGGATACTTAGCGAATGCACGTACACCAGAGCATACATCCCAAATCGTTGTCACAGAAGCCCCAGAAGCCCTTGAGACTTTACAAAGCTCTGAGACTGTACAGGGCTTGGGTACATTATCTCTAAATGGCGAGTCACAGTTACCACCAATAGGAGAGATCATCCCAGAAATAATCCCGGACAACAATCTGTAAATTGATAGCCCAGAAAGGCCCAATACCCGCAGCTACGCGGTAGACGCGAGGGGGCAATATCCAAAAGAAAGTGTGGTTCCCAACCGCCAGGTGGGAGGAAGCCCAAGCTTATAAAACACTCTAATAACTGTGACCCGGTTGGCCCGGGCAAGGCCACGGAGGTTCCCACAGTTTTGGATAACAGCTCTATATCATCTTTACCTACACTCATTCCAGGAGAGGCAAATGCCACTACTCTAACAGCTATAAGGGAGGATCCATCTACCCAAAAAACTGGTTGCTCTCCTAAGGTCGCTACTCCAACCACTGGAAACAAGACTCTCCCAGATAGAGCTAAGGTTAACAAAAATTGAAAAAGTAACTTTGGCGACAGCGGATTGCTTAAAGACTAATAAAGTTACTTTGGGCAATGTGCAAATTGAAAAGGTCCAGGGGGGATTATTGTTACAAAATCCTGAATTACCATCTATTCCGGCCCCTGCAACCGTGACCACCCCTAATCAGGACTTACCCACTGATCCCCCCGAAACTGTCCCAAAAATGGTTAAGAAGGTGAAGTCTAATGAACCACACCAATACCAACAGGGAAGTGCCCCGATTGAGAAAATTAGAACTGATCTACCCCCAGAATCAAGCCAGTATGTGGTGGTCCTATCAGGGGTTCCCGAGCTAAGCGATCCTAGTAGGGAATCCTTTATGTCCCTAAAAAACAGCATTGGCTCAACAAAAATAGACCTCTCCCAGGCCACATCAGTAGTGAAATTCTGATGGTTTGCAGGGTGTCCTGGGTGGGTCCCAGGCCAACAAACACCAATGTCGACTGTGTTTTGGTAAATTTCAGGGACCCATGGACTGTAGCACATATATGTGACTGGGTGCAGTACAATCCCGGGACAGCGATACAATCACTCCCACTGTCATACTTTTATCCTCCTGGTCCTCCGTGCCATAATTCTGATACGGAAACAGAATGGATGCTAGTGGAATCGAGAGGGGTGGGCAGGTCAACTAGGGACAGGTTTGTACAACCCAATACACCCAGCTACATCCCCTCCCAAAATAGGTATAGCTGCCTGGATATGGTAGACTGACTGCTGCACAAACAGGGGGATCCATCGGAGCTCCGGCAAGTAGACGGAGGGAGCTATCCAGCCGTGGCCTTGAGACGGAGCTCTATACATAATGAAGGTGATAGCATCGTAGGTAGTAGTTTAGCAACCTTCAAGTCTCCAGTCCCGCAAGCTCACCTGCAATCGCTCATTATAGGCCCCAATGAACCTGTTTTAAGTCCGAACACGGCAGTCAACCCATTGGGTTTGTTAGCTGGAGCACGACTGTCTGAAGGGGGCCCAAGGGGAGCGGAGGGCAGCTCTGATAGGGGCTGCAACCCAGACATACTAACGATACTGTCCTGGAATGTAGCAGGCTTGCCCAATAAAATGGCCTGTCCAGAGTGGGGTTCTTTTATCGATAAAATCGATGTATGTCTCTTTCAAGAGACCTGGGCCCGAGAAGAACAACTACGAGGGGGTTATGCATCATTTAATGTACCGGCTTGTTGGGGGGGGGACGACTGTCAGGGGGTCTTACTATTTGGGTGGGTTCCCACCTGGGATGTATGGACCACTCACTCCGAAGATGTCCAATGAGTAGTTCTTGAATGGCCAAACACTTTTAAGCTTGCTCTTGTCAATGTTTATTCTCGACCTGTTAGCATAGCCAGTGAATCAAGAACTATTGAGGAATTGTCCCTTTTTTTACCTACCATCTCAAGTGATACTCATTTTTTGGTAGGGGGTGACCTGAATTGCCACTTCGAGCCTCTAGTAGGCATGAGGGACGAGGGACGCATGAGGGACGCAGAGGATGACTACTGGGCGATACCACCGACTCAGGCTCCTTCTCCAAGGTCATGGTCCCATCTAGCCATCCAGATAACGGCTCTAACTCTAAACCACTCGATAAGGGCCTGTAACGGCCGTACGCCTTTGTACACTCCAGACAAGTGTACATTTAATAAGCCTGGACAAGAGTCTCATCTGGATTTTATCTTGGCTGAAACACGATTATGGCCTAGGGTCATAGACCTAAGGGTCATTACAAGAGCTGAGAGCGATCATAACGCTCTAATCTTGGAGGTGAGTTCGCCCGGACCCACCAAGGACAGTACGATGGGCCCGACGGACCCTGATAGTAGGATCACTTTATCTAATGATAGACGTAGAGTCGGGTGGGACAATATAGTGGCACATCCAGAAGAAGTTTGTAACCTATATTCCCAGATAGTTCCCTTGTTTGTTGAGGTTGATGTTTTAAATACTCAACCTCTCCCCCTGACTCCTTTACAAAGTTGCAGGTACTCCATACGGATTTAGTAACCAATTTGGGAGAGGTATTCAACCCTCGGGTTGTCATAAAGAACAAAAGGGCTCACACAAGCTCATGGTATAACGCAGCTTGCAGAAAGGCTAAAGCAGAGCTAGTACAGGCTCTAAAGTTGAGTAATAACAAACTACAAATCCAAGCTAGGAGAGCCGACTACAAACGGCTGATCAAGTATGCAAAGGTAGAGTGGGACCATGATAAGTGGAACAGCTTAACTGCTGCTCTTAGTACTAGGGACTCCCGGAAATTTTGGTCGATTGTTAATACTGGTTCTGGCGAAGCCAAATCGGCTATTGAGCCAAATATAGCAGCCGAAGTCTGGGAAGACCACTTTCGCGCCCTGTACTCCATGGAGGCCGGTCTGGAAACCTGGGGAACAGAACTGGTATTGCCAGACCCCACACAGCAGCCTGAGGTGGTAGAGTTTACTACTGAGGAGGTTTGTGGCGCAATTGCTAAACTCACAGTAGGAAAAGCCCCGGGTTTAGATAAGCTCCCGGGAGACCTCTTCAGACATGAACCCAAGATATGGGGCCCATATTTACAAATTCTTTTTAATGCAGTCCTGAGAGGCATGGCGGTCCCTAGTACTTGGCTGGGCGCAGAGATAGTCCCCATATTCAAGAAGTGCTCTCCTCTGCTCCCAGCCAACTACAGGCCCATCAGCCTCATTGATGTCCCGCAGAAGATTTTTGCGAGTCTCATTTTAGATCGTTTACAGGACTGGATAGAGGAGCACTCAATCCTCAGCCCGTATCAGGCAGGGTTTAGGAAGAACATGTCCACCATGGACCAAATTTTCCGTTTGTCTTTACTATTCTGGAAAACTGGAGGTTAGAGGGTGGCAGCCTCTACATGGTGTTCGTGGACCTACGCTCTGCCTTTGACTTAGTCCGACGGGGGAAACTATGGTCTGAGCTCCTTGAGTTGGGCATACCAGTTCACCTTTTAACTATGCTGATGAGGCTACCCGAGGCGAACTTCGCTCAAGTCAGGTGTGGGAAGAATGGTGCATTGTCATCTAGATTCCCCGTTGACAGGGGGGTACGGCAGGGGTGCGTCCTACCACCCACCCTGTTCTGCCTCTATGTCAACGGGGTAATCGCCCATTTGAATGGATTGCGGAACAACGATGCCTCAAAGTTGGCGGGTAGTAGGGTGCCTGCGATTATGTTCTCATACGACACCCTCTTGCTGTCCAAGTCTCCGATGGGGATACAGCGCATTTTGGACAGATTTGAGGCATTCTGTAGAGGACGGGGTTTGGAGATAAACGCTCTTAAAACCAAATTCATGATCTTCAACCCCCCCGCTACCGCTCGGCCAAACCCCAGTATAGGTACAACTAGATAGGAAAGGGTACAGACCTTTGACTATCTGGGGGTAACCGTCAATGAGAGCTTGACGTGGGGCCCCCGGCAAATCAAATCTCAACTGAAACTGGCCCAACTTGCAGGGGGAATCCTCAAGCCTTCCAATAGGTCGACTATCAAACCCGTTGGTCCACCTCTGGAGATCTATAAAACGCAAGCAAGGGGGGCGATAATGTATGGTGGCGAAATATGGGGTTATTCTTGTAGGGCTGACATTAGTAAGACAGAAAACACATTTTTAAGACAACTGCTGGCCTTACCATCTAGTACTCCACTCCTTCCCTTGAGGCTTGACTTGGGGGTGAGACCTATTGATGAAGAGCTAGCGCTCAAACCCCTAAGGTTCTGGCGTAGGCTCTAAATAACACTGGAGCTGTCAAATTACAGGCTGGAACTTAAAGAAATACTAACCTTTCCTAGTGCAGGGAAAATTCCTTGGTTTATGTTTATCAAGAATGAATGTGTGAGGCTAGGAGTACCTGCCCTATGGTACGACCCCGAGAGGGGTTGTAATACGGTCTCACGCAAACACCTATTGAGGATATTTTATGATAGTAAACTCACTGCTGATCTCCATAATTCCCATGTTGGCACCCTAAATGATTCTTTTTTAACGATTAAAGACTTTTATTATTTTGAGCATTCCATGGAGGACATTTACCCCTTCTGAGCTAGGAAATTATATTTACAATGGAGATATGGTACTCTACCGGTAAGAGCCTTTACTAGTAGATGGTCTTCTTCTACCCCACAAAATTGTCCTGGTTGTAACTGTGATATAGAAAATTATCTACACGTTCACTTCTTTTGTCCTGCATACAACACGTCCAGGAGGTACTGGCTTGTACCCCTGTGCAAGAACTTGGGTTTCGCACAGTGTATGCATGCTTTTAGAGTACTCAAAACAGAGACAACCAGACCCATTGTATTTGCTGTTTCACAATTTCTGGCTGCTATGTGGCATAAGCGAAGGCACTTAATCGCCATCCCTTAAATTGTGTATAGTAGCTACCTGTAAGAAATAGTTTTAAAATTATTGAAATACTGCATATTTTTATGCTTTTATATTATAATATTTATTGTCTATTTCTTATACCCACTAGTCTACAGTAATGCTACTAACTTATTATGTCTGGAAAAATGAATTGATCTGTCATCCATGTACATTCTGTTTTTATATGTTCTGGCTCTCTTTTATGGCTAAAATGCCGAAATAAAGATTTACGAATGCTGCTAAATCAGCGATGAGTCCTTGAAAATATGCCCCAAAGTTTCTAGAACAGTGACGAGGACTAGAAATAAACCTCAAAATGATCTACCATGATAACCTCCCAATAAAAGTGCCTTTACGATGACAACAGTCACAGCAATCATACCCAAGGCCCACATCATAATAAAATAACGAAGACATTCCCAGAAACCTAAAAACTGAGTTTATCCTTGTTCTGCTCCTTTCAGTGCACACCGTGGACAATTGTGCGCATTACACTGTGCACAGGTTCACTACGTTGCTTGACTACCCTTTGTTTCTCACGCAGTTGGTTGGGCAATTTTTCTTTAGGTCTTCATGTGGATTCTTGGCACAGGAACATGTGTTGCTCTTGTTTCTCTCAGAAGTCATTATTTATTTCACGTTGCTATGTATGCTGGCGGGTATGTGGAGTAGTGTGGCTCACTGGTGAGCGGCAATAAAAAGTGGTGCAGTTGCACACCTATGTGAGGCGTTATTATTGTAGTTTTATGAAATGTTGTGATCAAAGTTAAATGATATGTTAGAAAATTGCGTGCAACTCCCTGAGTGGGAAAAAGACCCTAACATCCCATTCTATTATATACAAGAATAAACTGTGGGAACACCCACAGTTGAAAGGAGTGCACAGCTAATGGACAATTTGTCTCAAAACAAATCTTTAAGTGTTGAAAAAACTATTTTTATAAATGCTCAAAGGCAAAAAGGTTCATTGCAATTTTATCTGGTTTAGTTTTGCTTATAACAGTCAGTTGTATACACATGATTCCAAGCATTGTATTCATGCTAATTATCATCGGTTCAAAACGAAATTATTCATTCAAGAGAATATAACATTGTATACAAACATATTGAAACATGACAGTAATATTCTTATCAAATGTCCCAATGCATTTCAGGTTTACGAGAGAAACCCTTCGTCAGGGGAAATCAATTTCAAGAGTGAACTTGTCTTCGCAAGTTGAATGACATCCACAGAAATCTACAACACAACAATGTGAAGTCAGTATACTGCTTTGAATATAGGATTTGCACCCCAATTTGTGACTGAAGCGTGCGTGGTGAAAAAGAAAAGAGGAAATGTGCACTGGTGGATGATTGCTAAAAAGCCAAACGTAAAGATGGAACGTGTAATGAAAGCATAGAAAATCACTCCAAAGGAATGTGTGCCATGCGATAAAAATAGTGACAAGAGTCCAGTGTCCCAAAATTGCATAAATAAACAATACTTATGGGCTTGCCTGGAAAAAGACTGATATCCTGCCGTATTAAACAGTAGGAGAAGTAAGGCTCGATGTTTGGTTAATAACCATCTGTAAAATGTGAACGTAGCAGATATAATACCAGAATGCAAGAAGGAATGAACGAAACACGCCTAGTTGTGTGAAAGGCTTACCCGGAACCCATATGGGATATCGTCCGTAATGCAAACTAAGTGGAATCTGTGAAGGAAACGAAGACGCATCGTTAGTAAACTGACGCGTGTAAGCTAAGGAAAATATGAAAACGATAAGCGCAGTTTAACCTACCCGAAGTGTGGAGCAAAGAGGTTGTGTTACCCGCCGAAGCTTTCAAACGACGAAGTCGCGTTGTGTGCAAAATCTTCCATCATGGTTAGCGGCGGCAGTCCAGGGAGCAGAAGTCAGCCCGGGACCAGGGTTCAATTCCCGACGCGGCAGGGTCGTGGACCTGGGTCAGCGGACTCGATAATTCTCGCTTTGGTGCCTACTCTAATCAGGGGTCCCACTCGGCAACTCTGGGCATTAGCTTGCCTAATCTCCACAACGGCCCCATCAACGCTGGGGATGCCTGGCTCCACCTTGGGGACTCCCAGCAGGGACCATCCCACAGGGAAAGCCAGGACGGGTTCCCCAGCGTTATACAGCGCCAGGAAACCTACGGGTAGCAGTGCGCTTTACAAGCTCAAATACATACATACATACATACTGTTGGGGATAGAACCAATTCATCATGGCTGCTGAGTAGACAATCTCTTCTTGCCAGATGTTTCATTTACTGGACGGATATAAAAGAGAAAAAGAGTTATGTTTCATTGAATCACACCTCTGTGCAGTTCTCTTTAAGATTCTTCGATCCAGCCTGTGCAGACCTTACTAAAACGGTACAATATACAGTTAATTTATTTAATTTGGCCACTGAATCCTGCATATTTAATTTAGACAGATTGTTCACTTCAGTTTCAGTTTCAAAACTTAGGGGCCCATCGTAGAAAGGGACCGCCCGCCATAAGGGCGGGGGTCCTGTGCGGGAAATTAGGATGCGCCTGCCACAGTGGCGGGCGCATCCTGTATTTTTTACATATATTACATGTATTTTTATATATGTATTTATATATATATATATATATATATATATATATATATATATATATATATATGTGTCAGAAAGGGATGCCCGCACGATGTAATCACAGGAAACACAGAAGACTCGCACTCCAGGGTCCGTGTTTGAAAAAAAGCGTTTATTGGCGACGCGTTTCGACCAGGCGGTCTTCTTCGTTAGCCAGCCACATAAACAATCAATCACCATTTTTAAAAATGCACTGAAGTGGTAGTAGAAAGTGAGATAGGACCAAAAACCCATCCAGAACTACAATAGTTATAGAAACTACAAATGATATGAAAGACAGACCCAGTGGTTTCACCATGATGCGCAGTTAATTTCAGAAATTGCATTTGTTGAATATATGCTTACATATAAACAATAGAGTATTCAAATGTATTAAATATATACATTAAATCAGTTCAAATATGGTCGCCTGGCACATACTTTTTGGCACTGAGGAAATGATAAAAAAGTGAAATTAACATAGGTGCACACCATAGAGTCATTGACGTTATACAGATTTCAGGCATCAAGGGCAAGTGGCCATGCCTTGTCTCATGGCATTTACAACGAATCAGTATATACAATACAGACAAATTATGAACATGTGGGAAATTTTTGGAAGAAAAAAGGGGGGGTGATTAGGGTTAAATAATAATCATTTTCAACCGTGACGGCCACGTGGCCAAACTCAGAGTTGGAGAACCAGAGTAACATATTCAACTTCATATGTATGATATCATTGTCATGAGAATATCCATCTTAGTAAGTCCTATTGGTTAGGGGCTTGGTCCTGGGTGATGGAGGGTTGGAAGCCGATCCAAGGGAAGGGCAAAACTAGAAAAAGTGCTAAAATAAATCTTTTAGCCCTGTGAGTAGTGCATAGAGTGAGCCCTATCCTATCCGTGAAGAGCCTGACAGGACCTACAACAGAAGGATACATCAGGGTGTGATTGTGCATTTATGGACATGTGGTGGAGCAGTGTGTTAGGGAGGGAGTGGGGGGATTTTTTACCTAAGTGATGCGGTGAAGGGTTGTCCTCAAAGAGGAGTCAGCCCCTTTGTCTGATAGGGCAGGTTCTCGGCGAGGCCATCTAGTATAAGCTCAAATGTGAAAGCTCCTAATCCCCCCCTGCGACAGAGAGAGCCCTCTCTGGAGGAAGGTGGGAGTTGGAAAGACGCGGACTCAGGAGCAGGGAGGGCATGGGAGAGGATGAGGTACAGGTGCGAGGGTTCAGGTAAGTACAGTTCCGGCTTCACATAAGGTTCTTAGCCAATGTGCACATGTAAATTCTCATCCTCATTGAGGCCAAAGGGGCTTCTTGAATCCAGACGGATGATGTACTCGGATTCCATGATGCGTAGTTGTTTTAGTCTGTTACCCCCTCTTGGATTTGCTGGAATTCTGTCAATGCCAAAGAAGGAAAATTGATTAACTTCGCTGTCATGACAGTGTAGCCAATGGCGTGCCGTAGCATAGCTCATGTCTACATTCTTTATCGCCCTCATGTGCTCCAGCACCCTTTTCTTTATTGGGAAGATGGTGCTCCCAACATAGAACTTCGCACATGGGCAGACAATCACATAAACACAATAATCCGTATTACAATTCATAAATTTGCTAATGCCTGTGCTTCTACCCGTAGGAAGGGGATAGGATTTGACATTTTTGCTACTGGCACAGGCCTTACATTTGCCACATTTGTAAAAGCCTTTCTGCTCAGAGAGCCAATTCTTCTTTTTCTTAGGTGTCTCAAAGTAGCTTCTCACTAGCATATCCTTAAGAGAACGGGCCTTTCTGTATGTCACCTGTGGTTGTCTGTTGATCATTTTGCCAATGACTGGATCGCTTTTTACAATATGCCAATGTTTCCTTAGTATCTCGCGTACTTTGCCTGCCTCTGTGCTGTATGTGGTTATCATCCTGACATTGTTGGAGCCTAGGTTCTCCTCAGTTTTACTTTTCTTCTGGGTCAAGAGGGTCTCCCTATTTCTAGCTCTGGCTTTCTCTCTCGCCACCAGGAGTACCTGGTCAGAATAACCCCTGGCTCTGAATCTCCTTGTCATGTTTGTCTGTTCTTTCAAAAAAGCGGCTTCTGAGCTGCAATTACGCTTAGCCCTTAAGTACTCTCCATAAGGGATGCTGTCCTTGAGGCTGCTAGGGTGGTGGCTCCTAGCATGAAGGATGCTATTGCCTGAGGTGGGTTTCCTGTATAGGCTGGTTTCGAAAGCTCCTTGCACCACTTTAACCTTAACATCCAAAAAGCCCATTTCTGTTTGGTCAACCTTGTTGGTGAATTTCAGATTAATCTTATTTCTGTTTATACTGGCAAGGAATTTATTCAATTCAGTTTTGGGACCATCCCAAATCAAGAACATTTCGTCTATATACCTGGTGTAAAAGGCAATATGATTTGTAAGGTTGGTGTTGCCTTCAGACCAAAGGACCTGTTCCTCCCACCACCCCATCAGCATGCAGGCAAAGCTAGGAGCAAAACAACTTCCCATCGCAGTTCCCACCTCTTGTTTATACCACGTATTGTCAAACATAAAGAAATTGTTCGTTAAACAAAACTCCAACATTTCAAGAAGCATTTCAGTTTGTTGCAGGTAGAAAACAGACCTATCTCTCAGGAAATGTCTGCATGCCTTTAAACCATCACTGTGTCTGATACACGTGTAGAGTGAAACCACATCTACTGTTACCAACCAGAAACTCTCCTCCCATCTAATGCCCTCCACTTTGGAGATAAAATCTGTGCTATCTCTACAGTACGAGGGGAGGTTGAGGACATACGGGAAAAGGAAGGTGTCAAGAAAAATAGAGGGGATTTCCAGGAGACTGCCATTGGCAGATACAATGGGCCTACCTGGGGGATTCCTCTCGTCCTTGTGGACCTTTGGGAGCATGTAGAAACAGGGTGAGACCGGCTGTTTCACACAGAGGAATCAAAACTCTGACTCTGCTAGTAAGTCCCTTTCTCTCCAAGCCTTGAGTTTTTCATGATACACGGTGATGCTTGCTGTATATTCCTCTCTGTTAGATCTCCTGTAATCTCCTGATAGTTCTAACTGTCTCTCAGCCTCCTGTTTGTACAAATTCACATCCCACAGGACAACATTTCCACCTTTGTCTGATGGCTTAACTATACAGCAGGGGTCGGCATTAAGCGTGCCGAGGGTATTTCGCTGGTCTATGGAAAGGTTATGCGCATGTCTATTCTTACTGGTCTCTCAAAGAGTGAGGAGGTCTCTTGTGACTACATCATGAAAGGTTTCTAGGTTGTCATGGGGTGTGATTGGATTAAAGGTTGATTTGGGTCTATGGTCTGTCACATTCCTACCATCTAGACACAAGCCCATCCTGTCTAGTATTTCAGAGTCACTCATTCCACTCACATCGTCACCACATAGTTCCAGTGCGCTCGCCAGGCTCTCAACATCCTGTATCTGCAAAGCTTTTGACACCTGTGTGCTACCAACAGTATCATGTCTCCCTTGTTCTATAGCACGTTTTTTCTTTAATGCAAACATTTTCATTAGTTTCAATTTACAGACAAAAAGAAATGCATCGATTCTGGTCTGGCTGTAGTCGAAATTGGCCATCGGGCAGAAACTTAGGCCTAACTCCAATACCGATCTCTCAGTCATAGTCAAGGTGTGGGAGGAAATGTTAATGATAGTCAAATTAGGCTCACCCATCATAGCTGCTTGGTCTGTCGTGTAGTTCTCCCATGCGACATTGCTGCACCTCTTGTGCTTCTTTCCTCCTCGCCTTGTGACCTTCCTCTTACGTTTCCGCCTCTTCCTCTTACGTATGTCCTTTCTGGTGGTCTTGCCCTGAGTGTATATGCCGATATATATATATATATATATATCAGTGCCCCTGGACATGAGAGCGTAAAGGGGTGGTGGGTAAAGTTATTGTCAAAGAGTCAAGTGCAAATGCAAGGTGAAACACAATTGCTAAATCTACTAATGTATAGGTAGGAAGTAGAAAAATGAATTCCCCAAAAATATAACACATTTCATATATCTTACTGATCACGATGGGACTGTGCACATCGTGAATCCCTGCATTGAGACTGATAAACCCACAATAAGATCACTCAGCAGGGTAAAGAGTGAACAAAATGATGTTCATGAGTCTTTACAGCTTCCGTTGATGGCTGCTTGCCTATTAGTTAACTGCAAGCTCTGTGCTGCCTGCAGTCTTCTGTTCCAGAACTGGAATAATGTGGAACACTTGAAATGTAAGAAGGTCTGCTGCGTGCCAGTGCTGGTTGATTTGACAGTGTAAGAGGGTCTGCTGTGTGCCAGTGCTGGATGATATGACAATGTAAGAGGGTCTGCTGCGTGCCAGTGCTGGTTGATTTGACAATGTAAGAGGGTCTGCTGTGTGCCAGTGCTGGATGATATGACAATGTAAGAGGGTCTGCTGCGTGCCAGTGCTGGATGATTTGACAATGTAAGAGGGTCTGCTGTGTGCCAGTGCTGGATGATATGACAATGTAAGAGGGTCTGCTGCGTGTCAGTTCTGGATGATATGACAATGTAAGAGGGTCTTCTGTGTGCCAGTGCTGGATGATATGGCAATGTAAGAGGGTCTGCTGCGCGTCAGTTCTGGATGATATGACAAGGTAAGAGAGTCTGCTGCGTGTCAGTTCTGGATGATATGACAATGTAAGAGGGTCTGCTGCGTGCCAGTTCTGGATGATATGACAATGTAAGAAGGTCTGATGTGTGCCAGTGCTGGATGATATGACAATGTAAGAGGGTCTGCTGCGTGTCAGTTCTGGATGATATGACAATGTAAGAGGGTCTGCTGCGTGTCAGTTCTGGATGATATGACAATGTAAGAGTTTCTGCTGCGTGCCAGTTCTGGATGATATGACAATGTAAGAAGGTCTGTTGTGTACCAGTGCTGGATGATATGACAATGTAAGAGGGTCTTCTGTGTGCCAGTGCTGGATGATTTGACAATGTAAGAGGGTCTGCTGCGTGTCAGTTCTGGATGATATGACAATGTAAGAAGGTCTGTTGTGTACCAGTGCTGGATGATATGACAATGTAAGAGGGTCTTCTGTGTGCCAGTGCTGGATGATTTGACAATGTAAGAGGGTCTGCTGCGTGCCAGTTCTGGATGATATGACAATGTAAGAAGGTCTGTTGTGTGCCAGTGCTGGAGGATATGACAATGTAAGAGGGTCTGCTGTGTGCTAGTGCTGGATGATATGACAATGTAAGAGGGTCTGCTGTGTGCCAGTGCTGGATGATATGACAATGTAAGAGGGTCTGCTGCGTGTCAGTTCTGGATGATATGACAATGTAAGAGGGTCTTCTGTGTGCCAGTGCTGGATGATATGGCAATGTAAGAGGGTCTGCTGCGCGTCAGTTCTGGATGATATGACAAGGTAAGAGAGTCTGCTGCGTGTCAGTTCTGGATGATATGACAATGTAAGAGGGTCTGCTGCGTGCCAGTTCTGGATGATATGACAATGTAAGAAGGTCTGATGTGTGCCAGTGCTGGATGATATGACAATGTAAGAGGGTCTGCTGCGTGTCAGTTCTGGATGATATGACAATGTAAGAGGGTCTGCTGCGTGTCAGTTCTGGATGATATGACAATGTAAGAGTTTCTGCTGCGTGCCAGTTCTGGATGATATGACAATGTAAGAAGGTCTGTTGTGTACCAGTGCTGGATGATATGACAATGTAAGAGGGTCTTCTGTGTGCCAGTGCTGGATGATTTGACAATGTAAGAGGGTCTGCTGCGTGTCAGTTCTGGATGATATGACAATGTAAGAAGGTCTGTTGTGTACCAGTGCTGGATGATATGACAATGTAAGAGGGTCTTCTGTGTGCCAGTGCTGGATGATTTGACAATGTAAGAGGGTCTGCTGCGTGCCAGTTCTGGATGATATGACCATGTAAGAAGGTCTGTTGTGTGCCAGTGCTGGATGATATGACAATGTAAGAGGGTCTGTTGTGTACCAGTGCTGGATGATATGACAATGTAAGAGGGTCTTCTGTGTGCCAGTGCTGGATGATTTGACAATGTAAGAGGGTCTGCTGCGTGCCAGTTCTGGATGATATGACAATGTAAGAAGGTCTGTTGTGTGCCAGTGCTGGAGGATATGACAATGTAAGAGGGTCTGCTGTGTGCTAGTGCTGGATGATATGACAATGTAAGAGGGTCTTCTGTGTGCCAGTGCTGGATGATTTGACAATGTAAGAGGGTCTGCTGCGTGCCAGTTCTGGATGATCTGACAATGTAAGAAGGTCTGTTGTGTGCCAGTGCTGGATGATATGACAATGTAAGAGGGTCTGCTGTGTGCCAGTGCTGGATGATATGACAATGTAAGAGGGTCTTCTGTGTGCCAGTGCTGGATGATATGACAACCCCTTCACGGACCAAGACTCTGGTGCAGGTGGTTCAGCTGAGGGCTCATTGTCTTCTTCGATAGTAGACAGCTATTAAGTGGAAACATGGGCACTAGCATAAAGGCACTTAGCCAAGTGGTAATGTTAATATAGATAGAACAAAAGGGAACATTGGCAAACATCTTGGAACTGAGTGGTCCATAAGAAAACACTAAAGTCACAATCCAGGGCTGTACTGCATGTCACAAAATGTAACATGACAGCAAATAATACTGGGTCTTCTTGTAGGGGAATCACATTGGTGGACACAAATGCATAATTTTCCTGCACAGCCTCCTACCTTTTCATACAGGACAGTGACACTGGCTGAGAGGCACTGGCTTCTCTGTACGGGCACAGACAACAGGGACCTGGACTTGTGTAATGGGGAGATGAGTTACATCCAATGTCCCTTGACAAGAGGTATCATCTGTTACACGTAGGAGAGTGCTGGAGGCCGATGGTCCTTTGGTGGCTCTGTCCTCTCCCACCTGACATTAACAATGCGATGTGTATTCAAACTGCTGTGTGCCAGAGACAGCATACTGTTTCTAATTTTTGTGTGTTACTGGGCATATGTAATAGTGGCCTGGCAGTTACATTGGGCATAGTCACCCCCTCGGTAGTCGGCAGGCTCTTTCTAACAAGCGGTGCACTATTGTACCTGGTGCCTCCACCTGGAGAGGCACTCAGGCACACGTGTCCTCTGACAGATGGCAGACACAATAGCAAGACACATGTTGACAGTGTCATTGCACCCTATCCGAGTGTCATGGGGGATCTGACTGTCTAGGAAAGTAAACTCAAACATAGGACAGACTGCTCTATACTCAGTGGCTCCACCCATACCTGATGCTGACTCATGGAGAGTGGTGGCTGTCCAGGGTGGCATGGAGAGAACAGGCCTGGAAGATTTGCCCCTGGATATGCTTGACAGCACTGTGCACTCTATCTCTAGGTGCAGAAATTTAAAATAGAATTGGTGGCCCTAGATATATGTGTATCAAAAGCAGAACATCATATGTTGCTGGAGAGAGGCTCAATGTGGAGTCCAACTTGTTTTCCACTTTAAAACATTGGTAGACAGATCTTCAGGAGCTTGTCAGAATTCATCAGTACATTGCAGAAGATTCTAAAAGACTCTTCAGAAGAAACCATCTGATGAATAATTAGACTGGATGAACAGATCGAAGATCAAAGCATGGAATCGTACCTAGAATACTGTCTGAGTGCAAAAGTGGCTTATTCAGGACTTTCCAATTTTTTAGTTGAAAGAACTCTCACCATCCCAGTGGTGCTCCCGCCTCCAGGCGCCCATGCTCACACAGTGGCGGCATGACTGCTGAACTATCGGTATCATGATATGCTACAGTGAGAAAGATGCATGGTGAAAATAGTACTGTTCTGTTGTTCCCTGAGTCATAGTGGCTGTCCAGGCCTCACACAACTCCTTAATTTAAGTTAAGTTGAATCTTAAGTCCTAGAACCTCAAAAACATGCACATTTTCCTGAGCAAACTGAAGGTAATAAAAATGACTTCTAGATCTAAATTTTTTGACTGAGCCTAAGGAGGATGGAATTGAGCTGAGCAAAGGGATGGAACTCACAAGAAGAAGATCAGCGACCCACTCCAAGACAGCACAACGAGCAGGCGAAACCAGCAGAGGGCAAGGCAATACAAGAACCCGAAGCAAAGCATGAGATTCATGGAAAGGAATACAACAGTGGCAGCTTTGCACCTTGCAGAGTTGATATTAAAGTGTCTGTCACTACTAACTCGGGTGGATCTGATATAAACAAAGGGCATGACCTCTCTAAAAAAGATCCACAGGCTTATAAAGGATCCCACCAATATCTGCATATGATGGCATACATCGTCGGACTGAGACAAAAAACAGATTTCAGTACTAAAATAAAAGTGGCCTTCATTAGCCAACCAGATTTTTTTTTAAATGGCCCATATTTGCAAATCAGGCTAGTTTTGAACTTAGTAGAACACGTTGTATGTGTATTTTGCAAGGTATAGGATACTGCATACATTTATACAGACAATGCTTGTGGCAATGTTAGGGAAATTAACAGCAAAAAACGGTCCACTTGGCCAGAAACTGCTAAAACACTGGTCCACACACTGATCAGGCACTGCGATAATGCCCTATAGGATGTCTGACACTAATGGCATATCATGCCTATGATCTGCATCCCCTGGCGTGAAGTGGGGGACTGGAGCTGGACCATTCATTCGGCAGATTTAGTCCTGCCCTTCACAGGACAGGAGTAAACTCAAGAGTATTAAATGAGCAAGGAGGAGTTTGTGAATATCAGTGTTTCCAAATTTTAAGGGCTTTCCCTGGTGGAACTCCCACTACCCATCCCTGGTTGAAGTTTTATTCTCACAAAATTTAGATGTGAATAAATCACCTTACAAGTGTAAAATCAAACAAGGTTTTGGGAACATCAAAAGGATAATTAGACTCACAACAAATCTATTTGCACACAAAAATTGAATACACACACTCAAAAAAGCTGTGTGAATCAGGGCCCATGACAAGCTAACTCTGTACACGGGAAGCACAAACAGCATCTGTAGGATTAGTGTTATAAATTAATCTCCCTTTATAACCCCAAAGATCTCTTGCTAACACTAATGCTGCTCTATCTTAACAGTATTATTGTAAGGGAGCATCACCTCTGGATTTGCCTTGGCCACCCTCTATGATGGCTTGCACTTGCCTATTATCTCCAAGAGGGATACCAGAACTGTGCAAAAGGAGGAAATGGAAAACAAGTACCAAATAAGTTACAAGATGGGATATTTTTTTTTTTAGATTGCGTTATATAGAGTTACGGACCCACACAAGTGCTTTAAATTGTACCAGAAACAAAAGTACTGCGTCAACGAAGACAGAGAAGCCAAAGCACTAAGGAGGTTGGGAAAATTAGGTCATAACATTCCTATTTCAGGAATAGTAATAGGGCAGGTTTTTGAGTATGATAGGCGTCAATTCCAAGCCCCGCCCCCTTCGTACATTATGCTTATGAGTTAGCGGAATGTGTCTAACTAATTACTTGCATTTACGCATTTACATTTATTCTCATTATTCAGTTATTCACTTATGCGTGTGATATCATTTCAGTGTTCTTAGCTTAGCATGTGTGCCACCATTTTGAATTATTTCTCTCTGCGTGCAAACTGCACTTGCTCATTCCCCCTCCCGTAGGAATAGGAATAATTCCCCGTGTCAGCATATATTCATTTCTTGGTTTACTGTAGCTGAAACTCCTGCTAGTGAAACTCCTTATCAGGCCGTTCTCATGTGCTGGAGATGTAGCGGCCTGGCTCTGTGTCCTTGGGAGATGATAACAAGTGTTGCTATTGCAGGTGCAGATGCCTCTTGTATGAGGCCATTGTCCACACTCTTGGGGGACCAGTACTTTTCCATTATGGGCGTGTTTACTCTGCCTTCTCGTAATATAATGTATCACTATGATGGTGTGAGGCAGTCCTTCTCGGCACACTCTTAGGGGTGAGGTCGATATAGGGCCCTCTCATATGGGAGTTTGTGGCCTAATAAAACTTGCTTTGTTTATTCTTCTCCACTGTCCGGCTGACTTATTTTGGGTAACTATATGTGAGTGAGGTAAGTCACTCGGGTGGTATTTAGCCACGCTTATCAGATGGCGCCCGAACAGGGACTCCGCGATTAGGACCTTTCTCACCCGTAAGTGGGTAGCAGAAGGCCGGAGACCCCCTGGTCGGCACGGTGGGTCTGGGTACCCACTTTGATGCCGAGCTTGGTTCTCGCAGCGCTGCCCCACCCTGCTGATCGGAGGAGGTCTCGGTCCAGGATCCTACGCCGGAGTCCAGAAGGCGGAACTTTGGAGCTGACCGTGTTGGTCCAGGCAGCCGGAAGTGGAGAACGGTAGAGGTCGGTACCGCGCACGGAAGGTAAGTGGTCCGACTGGTGATTGAAGGAGCCGGAGTGCTCCGTGAGACCGGTGTGTCTCTGGTGATTGGAGGAGCCGGTGTGCTTCTGGGGCTAGTGTGCTCCGGGAAACTCAGAGTGCAGATGGCGCTCTGACAGACTTGATGGAGATTGGGGAACGTTGGTTTGTGAAAATCCGACTGGATAGTACTGCGGGTTGGTGAGCGGCTTGCTACGTGAGGATTTTGGGCTCACCCGAACACCTAATGTGGTGGTTTGTGGGAGAGTGCCGGGTCCCGCGCGGTGTGGCGCCTGCCGATTTGTAGTGCTGCCCGGGAAACGGATTGGTTTCCCAGTCTCGGAACAGCGGGTGTGTGCTGTTCAGTCTGCGGTAGGGTCCAGGTTTCCCAGGACTTGGTCGACGGGCCTTGTCTCATTTTGGTAACACGTGTTTTGGTGCTGATTCTATGTGATAAATATATGTATATTGAAACTGTGAATTTTTGTGCCGTTGTGTGTTTGTAGGAGAACAAGATGCCGTGCTTTAGTAAATTGCGGTGTTTCGGGTGTTGTGATGAGGTTTCAGATGTGAGATTGGCTAAGAGCCAACCCGCCCCGGCGGAGGGCTCTCCGAATTTCGACATGTATGTCAAGCATGGCTTACCTCCTATTTTGTTTTCCTCTTTGTGGCATAAGTATACAATGGATAATGTGGATTTACAGTGGCCTTTACTGGGCTCTTTTGATGCAGTAAAATTAGATTATTTACAAGACAAATTGTTTGCTAGGCGCAGCCGTCAGAGTATGTTTGATTCTTTGCGAATGTGGCAGAAGGAGGTACGAGAACGGCAGATGAGGGAGGAGAAGGTAGCTCAGAAAAGATCGGCACAGACCATGGCGCAGAAGGCTAGGGAACACACTAAGAAAGAGAATGAGTTGCGAATTGAGCGCGCAGATAGGCGTTTTAGGTTATTGGATAACAAGTGTTATGTGGTAAAGGAAGAGGACATAGATGAGATGGAAGATATTTTGAACGCCCGACCCCCTCCCCCATATGCTCCACAGCCCCTGTACCCCGTGCTCGGAGATTCCGCCTCACAGGCGGTGGTTTCAGTTCCCCAATTCAGTGCCCCTCCCTTGTCCGGTACACCTGTTTCCTCTGCAGGGGGACGTACTTCCCCCTCTACCACTACACCCTTGCTCCCTTTCTCGGCGGCGAGCCCTGCGTCTGCTGCGCTATCCCCGGTGTTCTCTGCTGGCCCCGCTATCCCCACTGTTTCTGCCAGCGCCACCCCTCAGAGCACGTTGCGAACGCCTGTTAGAGGAGCGGAAGGCGGTCTATTTACTCAGGTACGGAAGTTACTTACGCGTGCTAATGTACCACTAGATGAGAAGACCATGGTGGCTAATCAGGCTTGTCAATGGGCCAGGAATAATATTTATTCATTAGAGGATATTTGGTCTACTATGAAGGATTATGAGCCTTTGATGCAACAGCATGCTTTGTGGCACATGTCAACGACACTAATAGCGCTATGGGAGCAGGGATATGGTGGTGAGGCGCCAGCGATTCTTCGCGATATTAAGACTCATGCTTATAAGGCTAATACTGGAGTAGCGGAAGTGCTCCGTAGTTTGAGGTACTTGTTGGAGTACAGAAATGAGCTAACAGCTACAGGTGAGACCCATTTCCCCGGGATACATCCGATGCGTGAAGTGCACCCTATATTTCACCCTGAGGTACCTGAAATAGTAGACCCGACTACCAAGGTAGTGACTAGAGCTCGTA
Source organism: Lissotriton helveticus (assembly GCF_964261635.1). Classification (NCBI taxonomy): domain Eukaryota; kingdom Metazoa; phylum Chordata; class Amphibia; order Caudata; family Salamandridae; genus Lissotriton; species Lissotriton helveticus. The sequence continues at coordinate 290,208,404 of NC_136069.1, read as the reverse complement.
TAGATGCCCATTTCCAAGAACAATGGGTGTATAAGCCCTGGAAAAGGAGCGAGGTATTAGCTCTGAAGGCGCAGTTACCCGACTCGAGAAAAAATCCAACGGCTTATTACAAAGAATTAACGGAGGCAGCTTCCTCAACAGTCATGACATTAGCAGACATTGAACTATTTTTTGGATTATTGGTTCCCGTGGACATGTGGAGACAGGTGAAGGGTTCGGAACATAGAGAGGAGTTAGGCGGTACTTGGGAAGAATTTACGGATTGGGATAAGGAACGAAAGCCAGGTGAGAAGCCGAAGCCTGAGATATTAGCATTACCCGGGCGTATAATTAAATATATGCATTCACTCATTCCTCCCAAGAAGGTAGATTGGGATAAATTAACGGCTTGCAGACAGAAGAAGGATGAGGCAGTTTCAGATTTCTTCACTCGTTTTGAAGAAACATTTATGGATTTTAGCGGACAAGATATCTCTCAAGATGGAGGGCTACGTCTTTTTGTCAACAGATTCGTTACGAATCTGCTGCCAGAAATATCGGCCCGACTGCAAGCGTCAGAGAGTACATGGACAACATCTACCCCCTCAGAAATTTTGAGCATGGCCCAGTATTATGAACATAGAGAGAATGAGAATAAGGACAGGCAAGAAAAGAAGGCGAAAGATTTGAAGACAAAGGTTTTGTTGCAGCAAGTAGCGAAGGGTAGAGGACGGGGTGCCCCGCCCGTGTCGGGTGGTCGAGGAAGTAGCTACGGAAGGGGAGAGAGAAGAGAGCGTTTGGGACCCAACCAGTGCGCTAACTGCAAACAGGAAGGGCACTGGTGGAAAGACTGTCCACTGCTACGGTCCCATGCTGGACCTGGCAGAGGACGGGGTCGGGGAGATGCGAATAAGGATACTAGACAGTCCGAGGAGGGCAGGAGACCGGGAGGAAATTATTTTGACGGAGGGAAGGATAGACAGCATTTTCAAAGGGAGGGCGATGACGGCAGGGATAGACAGTTCTACAGTGATGCGTATGCTATGGATGATTTCACGGGATTTTCCTATAACTAGGATAGCGTAGGGCAGAGTGTGGGACCTGTTTCTGTGGATGTTGATCAACGTGGGCCTTATGTAACGGCAGACTTGTCGGGATCCCATCAGAAATTTTTATTGGATACAGGTGCTACGAAAAGTTCTGTAGCACGTTCCCAGGTTCCAGGGGCGGCTCTGTCTGGCAAGACTAATATTTCAGTGGGGTTCTCTGGTACCCCGGTGGTTAGCCCCATCTCTAAGCCCTTGCAACTTACGATTGGCCCCTTCACTGTTGATTCCTCCTTCCTCCTGACTTCGAATTGTGGTGAGAATTTACTGGGTTTGGACTTGTTAAAAAGGTTGCATGCTACGATTTACTGCTCCCCGGATGGTGTGTACCTTACGATGGGTCCTTCTGTCGCGCGTGCACAGCAATGTTTTTCAAAGGACGAGCCCCTCCCGGTTGAGTTCAGGGATGTCCCCCCGAGTCTGTGGGCCAGTAGCGATACTGATGTGGGAAAAATGGACATTGCACCGGTGTCCATAAATGTTAAGGTGGGAGCGAAGCTACCTCGCATACCCCAATACAAGCTATCTAGAGATGGAGAGAAGGCTCTGTTGCAGATTATACAGGATTTGATTGGCACAGGGGTAGTCGAGGAAACGGACTCAAATATTTGTAATAGTCCAATACTTCCAATACTTAAAAGACCCTCAGGTGACGCAGGTGAGAATACACCTGATGTCTATCGTTTTGTGATTGATTTACGCCACATTAACAAGGTCGTTGAACCCCAGTACCCAGTGGTTTCTGATATTACTACCATTTTGACTATGATACCTCCCTCAGCTAAATATTTTTCGGTGCTGGACCTTAAGAATGCGTTCTTTAGTATACCTGTACACCCAGATAGCAGGTACCTCTTCGGATTCTCATTGGCTGGCCGCAGTTTTAGATTTTGTAGAATTCCTCAAGGCTATACAGAAAGTCCCAGTATTTACAGCCAAGCATTAAAAGCACAGTTAGATGATTTGGAGCTCCCACAGGGAAATGTCTTGTTGCAATATGTGGATGATATTCTCATCGCCTCCGACAATGAGGAGGGGTGCCGAGAGTCTACTGTTAAATTGTTACACCATTTGGCTTGTAAAAGACACAAGGTGTCTCTCCCTAAATTCCAATATTGTCGACAGGAGGTCACCTACCTCGGTCACCTCCTATCGAAGGACGGGAGAAGGCTGACACCGGAGCGCGTCAAGGCGATAACTAACATGGCAGTACCTAACACACAACGAGAGGTGCGCGCATTTCTGGGCATAACATCGTACTGTCGCCAGTGGATACCTAATTATGCTTTACTAACAAAACCCCTGCTGTATCTGACTACAAAAGAGGTGCGCGAGCCCCTACCTTGGACACCTGCATGCCAAGAAGCGTTTGAGTTACTAAAGACTGCTCTATGTTCTGCACCTGTTTTGGGAACACCTAATTACCAGAAGCCTTTTGTACTCTATGTGCACGAGGCGGAAGGTTGCGCGTTGTCTGTCTTAACACAAGATTTTGGGGGGAAACAGAGACCGTGTGCTTACTTCTCTGCAATGCTCGACAACGTGGCAAGAGCGCTTCCGAGCTGTCTAAGGGCTACAGCGGCTGCTGCAGTCTCGATAAGACAATCGGCAGGGCTCGTACTGGGTTCAGCTCTTACGGTAATGGTACCACATGCGGTGGACATTTTGCTAAACAGAACACAGACGCAGCATTTAACTAGCGCTCGTCTGACTGGTTATGAGATTACACTATTTGCCCCACATGTAACGATAAAAAGATGCGCTACCCTGAATCCAGCCACACTGCTGCTTCTCCCTTCAGATGAGAAAGATGGTGAAGTGCATGACTGCCTGTTCCGAACAGAGGAGGAAACAAAAGGGAGAGTAGATTTGACGGATAAGCCCCTAGATGACCCTGACGGAGAGTTGTATGTTGATGGGTCTTGTTTTAAACTAGCGGACAGTACCACAACAGCAGCATATGCAGTCACGACCTTACAAACAGTGGTGGAGACTTCTAGAGTCCCGTACAACTCAGCTCAAGCTGCAGAGATAATAGCGTTGATGCGTGCATGTGAATTGAGTGAAGGATTGGATGTGAACATTTATACTGACAGCCAATACGCCTTTGGGGTGGCTCATAGTTATGGAAGACTGTGGGCAGAAAGGGGATTTTTGACATCACACGGACAACGAATTCAACATGGCCCATTGATATTGCGACTGCTGACAGCTCTAACGTTTCCCAAACGGCTAGCAGTAATAAAGTGTAGTGCACACAAAGCGGTGGTTGATGACGTAGGGCGGGGGAACGCGTTTGCAGATCAGACGGCTAAAGAAACTGCCAGGAAAAGACTCCCGCGAATGTTTGTGGCTGGACCAGCTAGATGGGTACCAGACGTTAACATGTGTGCAGATACTGTACAGAGTGTGCGGAACATACAAGAGAAAGTGACTGAGGAGGAGCTGAAAGAATGGAAGAATGGAAAGGGACAGTTGGACTCGGATGAGTGTTGGACGGATGTAACAGACAAAAGACGATGGTTGCTCCCAAATGCATATGTCCTCCCAGTGGTGACAATGGCTCATGGACCAGCTCACATAAGTGCCAAGGGAATATGTAAATTATTAGACCCAGTGTGGAGTAATAAAAACATTTCCAGGGTGGCCACACGTTTGGTACAACAGTGCATGATTTGCTTACGACACAATCCTGGGAAGGGAACACCCGTCCCTGTGGGCAATTTCGCACCCCCAACATATCCCTTTGAAGTAATACAGATGGATTACATTGAAATGGAAAGAGTGAACAACCTTAAATACGTACTTGTGGTGGTGTGCGCATTCAGTAGGTGGGTGGAGGCTTTTCCAACGAAAGACTGTACAGCCATGTCGACAGCTAAGATGTTGATTAAGGAATATTTTAGCAGGTTCGGGTTACCTAGAGTGATCTGGAGTGATAACGGTACATCCTTCAATGCTGAATTGATGAAACAAATATGTAAGGGATTACAGATCTCTCAAAAATTCCACGCAGCCCTACACCCACAGGCTGCGGGTTTAGTTGAAAGATTTAACGGCACACTGAAATTAAAAATGGCCAAGATACAGGAAAGTACTGGGCTACGCTGGCCAGACGCTCTTCCCCTTGCTCTACTCTCCACACGAGTTACAGTGAATTCCAAGACAGGTGTTTCTCCCCACGAAGTTGTATTTGGCAGACCAGCCAACGTGTGGGGAGTTCCTAGACCTAAATGTTTCTCAGAGATAGAATATCCTATGTTGACAGACTACTTGTATGCTTTGACTAAAGATCTCCATTCTGTTCACCAGCAGGTAGCAGACACATTGAAGCCGCTGCCTGTGGGGCCCGGCCACGGCATCAACCCAGGGGACTGGGTCGTCGTCAAGAAGTACCAGCGGAAGTCCTGTTTGGAGCCTAGATGGTCTGAGCCACGGTTGGTGCTGCTCACCACCCGCACCGCACTTCGAGTGGAGGGTCGAAAGGCGTGGACGCATGCTTCCCATGTCAAGAAAGTTCCACTACCTTTACCCTATGATGCATGGGTAAGAGGTGGCATTGCAGATCACGAAACAGAATCGTTGCCTCAGTATCTTCCCTTCTCTGATGCTTTGTTGATTGGGGAGGAGCACGACGAAAACGCGCGGAAGCCAGCCCTGAGTGCGAGTAGCGAGGCTTCCATTGGTCACGGTGCTCAAGCGACCGAAACAACCTCTTTTCAAAACGACCCACCAATTCTGTTCTCAGACCCCGAAGTGCGAGGGAGCACTCGCTATAACTTGCGGCCCAGGAAAGAGAGGCAAATGCACTGAGCACTGGAAGAAGGGCTGAGATAGGGACTAAGAGTGGACTATATTCGATAGGTTACCATAGCAATAGGGATGGACTGCTAAAAAGAGCCCTGGTGCACTTCTGAGACATTGCTGAATGAAACATTAGAGTTGTATGTGGGCCCAAGTTCTGTGCTCCTGAGTCGCTGCAGTTGTGTGACTCCGTCGAGGGAATAGGGTTTGCGAGGTCGAAAGCCTGCCTATGAGGCTTTAACGGACATAGGGAGAACAGCCCATCGAAGGGTGAAGAACCCCTCTGGCCGGTTTTGGAGTGTCTGAACTTTTAGTAGTGTCCCTAGTTTTTGAACTTTTAGGATATCCCTTGCCCGCTCTTTAGGAGACATGTATCCTTTTGGCCGTCCGATCCCAGACGAGGAACAGCCTTTCGCTGCTCCTCGCATACCAAAACCAGATTCACCATGGCGTGCCCTATCACGAAAAAGTAAAATTGTGGTTATTGTGGTGCTCATTATTGTTTTCCTGATAATGCTTGGGATACTGTTTTTCCTGGATAAAGATTACCCCGTCCACAAACTGGTTCCTACCCCTTCTCCCTTACCAGAACACAATATGGTCACTGTTTATTATGGTGAACAATGTATGAGAAAAGGTTATCGTGATAATGTCTTCATAAAAACTCTACATCATGCACACGCTGTATACAATGTGACAGATTGCTGGGTCTGTGGGTTGCTTCCTTCTGCAGCATATAAGAAGGATAGGTTATTAGCACTACAATTGACTCCTGTGAATAGCTGCGTGGGCTGGTACACCTTGATAGGTAGGGTAAAGTTTTTTCAGCAGCCTGACTCTCTCACCCCACGACTCCCCAATAGTAAGTCTACACTGATGATGCGAGTACGTCCTTTGCCCCCCTCATCCCTTGGATGATTATTTACTGATGGACGTTTTGACCAAACATTTTTAGAGACTTGCTCGAAAAAGGTGGACAAATTCCTGATACCCAATGACACTGATAAAGTAAGAGAGAGTTTTCTACAGTTGAACTCTTCTCTAGCATACCGACGTCCTCCTGTAGCAAATAGTAGTGGTCATTCCCTGGTGCCCCTAGCAGTAGTGGGGCCCTCGCCTTATTTCTGTATTCGGGGTAGAGGTCCGATAAAGGTGGGTGACAGTATTTGTAATGTGACTACCTCGATTCGCCTGACCCTTACTCCCCCTAATGTCTACTTTGTATGTGGAGATAGTGGGTATCTGTGGTTGCCTGAGGGTTGGGGTGGGACATGTTACCTGGCGTATTTACTCCCTCCTGTTTACGTGGCACCTTCGGATTATCATAAGACACATAGGAGGTTTGACGTGGTGCAAGGACAGCGAAAAAGGAGGGAACTTCAAGTTGATGACGTAGATCAAACGGACACCGCTGGACAGCAGTTTACTGATTTCTCTAAAGGCCTGTTGCCATTCTGAGGCCCTATCTTTAATAGTAGGACCATCAGACGTCTTTCAAGGGTAATGGAAAAGGTAGTGAATACTGAAGCTGATATTGCAGCTAATATGTCGCTGGAGATGCAGGCTATGAGATTATTTACGATTCAGAATAGGATGGTTCTTGACGTCATCCTGGCAGATAGGGGTGGAGCTTGTCGCGTCATCGGGACGTCTTGCTGCGTGTATATTCCTGACTCTGCCCCGACAGTTAATTTGGCTGTGCAGAAACTGCATAGGTTAGCTGCCGAACTTCATCAAGATACTGGTACCTGGTCCCTACAGACATGGTTGTGGGGTCTTTTCTCTTCCTGGGGTTGGAAAATATTCACGGTCATTATAGGTGTAATAGGTTTCCTACTGTCATGCTGCCTCTGTGTTTACTGCCTTCCCCCTTGCTGCTCCATGTGTGCCAGCAATATGCGAAAGTCTAAGAGACAATTGAAACAATATCCTGTATCCAATGATGTTGAGCTTACTGATGCTAATTGGCTGATACTGATTCATGATGATGTACTGGTTTAAGTATGACTTTCCAGTTTTTAGTCCATAGATTTTGCTGTAAAGGCCCTCCTTTTGGTTAATAAATGGAAACAAACGTGTTAGCCACAGTCCGCTAAAAGGAGGGTCTGATAGGCGTCAATTCCAAGCCCCGCCCCTTCGTACATTATGCTTATGAGTTAGCGGAATGTGTCTAACTAATTACTTGCATTTACGCATTTACATTTATTCTCATTATTCAGTTATTCACTTATGCGTGTGATATCATTTCAGTGTTCTTAGCTTAGCATGTGTGCCACCATTTTGAATTATTTCTCTCTGCGTGCAAACTGCACTTGCTCATTCCCCCTCCCGTAGGAATAGGAATAATTCCCCGTGTCAGCATATATTCATTTCTTGGTTTACTGTAGCTGAAACTCCTGCTAGTGAAACTCCTTATCAGGCCGTTCTCATGTGCTGGAGATGTAGCGGCCTGGCTCTGTGTCCTTGGGAGATGATAACAAGTGTTGCTATTGCAGGTGCAGATGCCTCTTGTATGAGGCCATTGTCCACACTCTTGGGGGACCAGTACTTTTCCATTATGGGCGTGTTTACTCTGCCTTCTCGTAATATAATGTATCACTATGATGGTGTGAGGCAGTCCTTCTCGGCACACTCTTAGGGGTGAGGTCGATATAGGGCCCTCTCATATGGGAGTTTGTGGCCTAATAAAACTTGCTTTGTTTATTCTTCTCCACTGTCCGGCTGACTTATTTTGGGTAACTATATGTGAGTGAGGTAAGTCACTCGGGTGGTATTTAGCCACGCTTATCAAGTATTATCAGACATCCAGATGTTTGAGTTTGGGTAGGAAATGCATCGTGAAATCTTAATTTATTCCCCTTTTTAGGTTGAGGCTACAGACAGTTGTGTTAAGGCAGACCTATTTTTTCCAATACATAACATACTTAGAGTGGGTGTAGGATCCACTGCATTACTTCTAATTGGGTGGCGTTGTTGCCTGTCTCAGTTGCCTGCTCATGGTCTGATGACTATCCTCCCTATTCTTGTGTTTCCTGTCCAGCCCACAAACATTCCAGTCTCACAGTGCACTAACATGATGAGCAGTAACCTTCCACAACATACCTAAGATGACTCTTTTTAAAATAATTTAGGTGCGTATTGCGTTATAGAATTCCAATAGAAGCCCAGGTTAGATGTCCTGCACATCTAAACTGGGCTTCTATTGGAACTCTATAACGCATATTAGCAAGCCCATTATCGCCGTTTTAGCGGCAGTTTCCTGCCACTAAAACGGAGATAATTTTAACGAGGTTCTTGCTAATATGACCCTTAGAGTTCAGCACCCCATGGGAGTACATGTGCTTCCTTGCTCTCTCTCCTTGTTTGTTTTGCATGTCCCACGTGCTCTCTCAAAAAGTATTGGCAAAGCCAATAGCTTGATCTTTTAACACTAGGCCTATTAGCTGTGCCCATGCTTGTTCTATTTTCTGTTACAGTCAATATTCATCAGCTGTCAAACCAAGTCATAAATTTGAAATGTAGTTTCAAGAAACCTTACAAGAATAGCATCATGTTCTAAAAACTGCTGTTCAGAAAAAGGTTAAGATATGGGCATAGATATATTTAGTGCAGCAGCTGCAGAGGCATCTGGTTCCAGGGGAGTGAGGGTCCTCTGGATCTAATAATTGCTGTCTTTCTGCAGATGTGGAGCGAGGGCCCATTTTCCTAAATTGTGCCAGGGCCCATTGTACCCTTGCTATGATGCATGGGCAGGTGGTGCATATTGTTTTTACAATATTTTTTAGCCAGGGGCATATTTACAAAGAGACCACACAACACAGCATCTAAACTTGCTGCACTGCATTGCATGAACAGGAGAAAGACCTGTGTCATATTTACTTTAAAGTGGTGCAGCACTTCTCTCTCTGTGCTGATGGGCCTGTGGCTGTCATGCGTCAACGCATGCACCCTTGTTCCATAGTGCAGGCGGATTTGCATTGTAGTCAGCATAGTTTTTGTGCAGGAGTGGGTCCCTTAATGTATATAAACTTTAGGCATTTTCCTCTTTGCATGTGTGCTGCAGGACACATCCACAGTGGGAAAAGAGAGGAGAAATTAAAATATTTCTCCTTGTCACGCTTATCTCAGAGAGTTGAGGATTTTGGTGCAAATTCCTGCCTACATGTCTTTGTATAGAGGTATTTGCTTAAAAACCCATGGATGGCCGTGAGGGAACACCCATGCACCACTCATTGAACTCCCACTTGACATAAATTAAAGCAAGGCAGAGACTTGTGCTGCTTTGTGTTACTTTATTTACAAAACAACGCAAATGTGATTAGCTTTGGTTTGTAAATATCAGCAGAAGACTTTGCTTCGGGTTGAATTAAAAAAGTAGAGCACATCCAGTGCAAGCTCTTTATAAATCTGAGCCACATTTTATAAAATGCTGAGGCAAAACCTGATTTTCTGCATTGAATGAGTTCCTGCGTGCAAGGCTAGCCTCAGGTCCACTCTTCTCTTTAGTCCATTATTCAGCATTTTTCGCAAAATGCGGTTTGTGGTGGCTCTAGCGTCAGGGTCACCTCTGATTTAATTATTCTCTTACACCCCTGTGACTCACAGTAAATGCAAGTTTAGTATGCTGGAGGACAAAGGCATTGGTGGTGAATACCATCAGCTAAAATAAGATGTTAACAACAATTGACCAAGCACTGCATTCTGAAAATGACAGGTCCGATGTAAGCAGAAAAAGAGCCTTTTTGGAATCTGAAAGAAACATTGTATGAGGAATTGTAAAACATTGGTAACACCAATGTACCATAGGCCCAATTTTCACATTTTGACATTTTAAGCAAAATGTAGTAGTAAGCACATTACAGAGTGCTTAATTTGAGCCGGTGGTTTCCGTGCTCAGCACCAGAACTTAATTGCCGAAACCAGCACTTGTGGCAGCTGCCACATGGTGGGGCTGTTTATGTATTTAAAGATGAACAGAAAAACAGTTGTTTGTTAATTCAATTTACATTAAAAACAACTAATATCTCCCACCCAAGCAATTCTTAAAGTTTTGGCAGCCTCGAATAATCTAAATTGCCACACTTATAGCAGCGTGATGGTTAGTAGTTGAGTCAGTACGGTGGTAATGTGTGTTAAAAACTGCATGACTTCCTGACGAGGGCCCCAGCTCTTATTTTTTTACAAATTAAGCACTAGCATTACAGCAGATATTACCAACATTTTCACTCAGATCCTTCACAATTTACAGTTGTTTTCGATCAACTTACACCGAGCACAGCGATTTATGTGTCCTTCATTCACATGTGCATCACAAATGTGCTATCACCAATTTGCAAACTACAATTTGAAACCAATTTGTTCATAAAATAAAATTGGCTAAGTAACTGAGGGCCAGATGTAGGTAATCCCAGTTTACCGATTCTTAAATACCGAATCATACCGATTCGGTATTTCAGAATCGGAAAACGGGATGCAGCTAAAAAATCGGTAAAAATTCAAATTAAAAATATCCCAATCGGTATTTACCGAATCAATAAATACCCATTTAACCCTATGGTCCTCCAGGCCCATAGGAATGAATGGGATATACCGAATCGGTATTTACCAAATCGGTAAATACCAATTCGGTAAATACCGATTCGGTAAAACAAAAAGAACCCTTGTGAGCCAGTCAACCAATCAGGAACACCCACCACACCCCACAACAAAGCAACAGAGGAACCAACCAATCAGATGCAACTACCCCTCCCCAGTACCTGGAAGTGGCCACACCCATGCAGGTGCAGAGCAACTGAATTGTTTGGAGAGCTGGAGGAAACAAAGAGGAGAAGGCTGCCATGAGCATAGCTGAGCTGCATGATGGAGTCACAGGATAGCCAGAAGGATGGAGCTGAGCGGAAGATAAAATTCAGCCCAGCAAAACTGCAGGTGCTGGTGGAGGAGGTGGTCAAACACCACACCCAGCTCTTTGTAAAGCAGTCTCTGCATGTTGCAGAGTCTGTAAAACGTAACACCTGGCTGGAGATCCAGTCAAAGGTCAATGCAATTGGGGTCATACACAGGGACACAGATGACCTAAAGAAAAGGTGGTATGATCTGCGGATCATTACCAAAAAAAAACTTGCCACACAGAGGAAAGAAGCCGGAGCCACAGGTGAAGGGAGGAGCCATGCATCAGAACTGACAGACTTGGAGCAGCTGGTGGAATCAACCCTGGAGCAGACAGTATCCATGGGATCGGGATGCTGACAGCTCAGCCAGAGCTGCAAGAAAACAAGGTAAGATGCATGTTCATGAATTCCCAACCTTTTCCCAGACACCTTCCCCAATGTGGGTTTTTGCATCACACTCCAGAACAGGTTTTAGTTTTTAACACCAATGCATCATGGGAGACGTAGTCATAGGCACATACATCAATGCAGTCAACATATAAATCAGCATGGCATGCCACACACTACATCCATAAGCAGTTGAGGACTAGGCAATTGTGTGATAGGATTGTGATTTAATAATGTCATACAGGTGAACAACACCACTGACCCATTGTCCATATCTACCCACAGGAGAGTCATCGCGCAGTACAGCGCAGGAGAGGGAGGAGAGGGCACCGGCAACGCAGATGAGGGAGAAAACATCCGACAGATCAGGACCAAGAACTGTTCTTGAAAAAACATCCACAGCGCAGGCAGCCACTACACCGGAGCAACCCACCACACCACTGCCACTGTCACCTCTGCTTTTGGGTCACAACATTCGGAAGCACCTGCACTTTCCCCAACACCAACCTCAGTGTCATCTGTGCTGGGAAGGCCAAGGAGGCGTGATGTGCCCCCTCTCAGGATCTTCGAAACATCAGATGAGGAAGATGTGGAGGCTTTCACACCAACTAATCCACCTCTGGCTGACAACGCTGGGCAGCAGAGTTCATCAGGAGCTGTGCGTGCTGGTGTCCGAGGCCGTAGGTTACGGGAGAGAGGCGAAGGCCAGGATGGAGAGGGGGTCTTCTGTGGTCTTGAGGCCTCCATGGTGAAGGTCCAGCGCCTGCAGGCAAAGGGCATTTTAGCGGTGGATAGACAGGTGCGCATATTAAACAGCAGGATGTCCAACATTGACAGGGGGATTGGCTCCATGACAGAAAGCATGCACTCCATGGCAGAGGGCATGAGGGAAAAGACACAGTGCATGAGTGCCCTCTGTGAGAAACTAGATAGTGACCACTCCGAGAGGAGCAGGGATCATCAGTGCATGCGGCAACAAACCAAAGCCATGAACGGGCTTCTCACTGCTACATCCCTGCTATGCCGGCGCTCTGTCGCCATGCAGGATGACATTGTGCACTGCTGCACCGATTTATCGAGGGGGATGGGGAGAGTCACCTCTGCCATGGAGGTTTTTTTGACACACCAGACAGCCACTGCTGGAGACACAGGTGTCGGGGACACAGAAGACTCCACCAGCAGGAGCGGCTCTAGCACTCCAGTTCCTGACATTCGTAGGAGCAGCAGGCGCCAATCTGCTGACCCAGGCACCACCTCGCCTGTTGACACCCAGCCTCTTACATCCCGCACTGTAGTGCGTGGGCGCAAACATTGACGATGCCCTCAACCCACAGGACAGGTCACGGTGAGGTCAACTGTGGCCACCCAGTGTGGAATAGAGACATTGTAGTACCATGGTGTGATATCAATAAAGTGCCGTAGTGACTATTAAACTACGTACTTCAAATACTAAGCATGCCTGTGTCCCCTTACTTAGAAATAGCTGCGTGTGATCTCTGCCCGTCTCAGTCTACCATCTGTTGCTGGCGCTGCTCCTGCTGCATAGGGCTATGCCTGTTCTGTTCCATCATCAATGTCCTCATGATGTGTGATCTCAACCTCTGTAACTTCCTTGGTGGCAAGATTGTGCAGCATGGCACAGGTCGCTATTATTCTTCAGCAGATGATTGGAGTGTACTGCCGTGCACCTCCACTCTTATGGAGGCAGCGGAACCTGCTTTTTAGTAGTCCAAATGTGCGGTCTACATCTCTGCGTGTTGCTCTGTGTGCCACATTGTAACGCCTCTCACTCCTGGTAGATGGATTCATGTAGGGGGTGACAACAAAGGTAACTCCCAGAGGCAAGCAGGTGTAGGATACACAGCACCTGCACATGGGGTGGAATGGCATACGCCCTTGGTGTTGGGTGATCCAGGAGTGGGTGGAGGTCCCTGATCAAGTGTAGGATGGTTTGGGGGTGTAGCCTGTACCTTTGCAGTATCTTTGGCTCAGTCAGTTGGAAGAGCATTGTCCTCTGCCTGTAGACTTGCTCCTCCCTTCTCCATTCCCTCTCTCCTGCTGCCTGTAGCCGTAGCCGCCTCGCTATGATGTAGAATGCCGCCATTCTTGTTGCACTGTGGCATTTTGCGACCTTATTTTATAGCCTGCACCTGGTTACCACCTGCTTTCAATCCATGGTATTTACCGACTCTTAAATACCGAATTTCATGGAATTCGTTTTTTTTAGGTTTCCTACATCTCGAAAGTCATTTTTTACCATTTCTTAATTACCAGTTCGGTAATTAAGAATCCGGTAAATAAGGATTCAAAATATTCCGATTCGGTATTTACCGACTCTTAATTACCGATTCGGTAGTATTTTGACTCCTACATCCCATTTTCCAAATACCGGTCGGTAACGGTCGAAATTACCGAATTTCGGCCGTTACCGACCGGTATTTGGCTACCTACATCTGGCCCTGAATCTCCCTTATGTGAAATGTAATGTAATTGTGTAACTCCCCAAGATGTATATTCGCAGTTAACAAACATGGGACCCGAAGTACTAAGATATTTTGCAGATGCAAAGGCACTGATTGGCTAAATCAGAGCCTTTACAACTGTAAAATAGCATTTTGGTATGTACCAAGCTAGAATAGTGATTTGGGTTTGTAAGCATATACTGAATTATTATTTTAAAGGGGTATTTTTAGGGCGTCCCTTCCAAAATAGCGATTTATTGAGGGAATTAAAAATGTTTTGCAACCAAAATCAAGTTGCAAAATATTAATATTTTGCTGACTACACAAGGGGCATAGTAACCTATTCGCAAATGTAAAGGGGTCCCTGAGGGACCCCTTTCTTTTGAGAAAGTCGATAAAACCATTTTTGGGAGTAGGCAGTGGTTCATGGGACCACTGCTTACTCCCCCCAAAAAATAAAGAAACTTTAATTTTTTTTAAATGCATCCCATTTTCCTTTAAGGAAAACCGGCTACATTTTTTTCTTAAATGTACTTTATTAAAATGCAGTCACAGACATGTGGGTCTACATTCCTGTGAATGAAACACACATAAGGTGATGGAAGATCTACTTGCAATAAGTCTAACCACTGGCAATAGCTTAGAGTAGCGCTCCAACCCAACCCATATTTTTAGGCCCTTCTGCCTCCAAGGAGGAGCAGAAAGTCACTAGACACCAGTGGTATAATTTATTTAAATGTCAGGAGCAGCCTCTTTGGCAAGGGTAGCTCTCCTTACTGGGGGCATATATGTTGGCAGTTTCTGCCTCCATTGGCTGCAGATTGGCTATATTTTTAGGCTGATCTGGCCCCAAAGGGGCAGAGAGCCCCTAGGCACCAGGGATATTATTCATATGAATGTTGGTAAGTGGCACCTTAAGCAAGCGTTGCTCCCCTTTACTGGGGGCATACATTTTGTCCATTTCTGCCACCCCCTTGGGGGCAGATTGACCTTATTGTTAGGCGTGTGTTGACTGGCGCTTGGCTGGCAATGTGTGTGGACTGGCATCTGCCTGATGGTGTGTGTTGACTGGCCTCTGGCTGACAATGTGTGTGGCTAGCATTTGGATGTTGATGGGCAGACTTCATAACGTTTTATCATGTTAACTGCTTTATTTCTTGTCATCGTTGTCATTTGTGATCGTAATGTTTCATTTCTCTTTTTCGTTCTAGTGCAAAGATTTTGATTTCTTTTGCTGTATTTCCTGCTTGTGGTGTTCTGCCCCAGTAGATCTGTAGTTTGTGTAGTTGCATGAGTTTGGTAAGAAAACCTTTTTTATATTGTTTACTCCAAATGAGTATCATTGATCTACATGAATGTGTTTTTTGTAAATAATGTAATAATAGCAGCATATTTAGCGTCTGTTTTATTGTGTGTGAAATTCTCCTTTGATTTATGTATGATGTGTATTTTGTTGTCTTGGTGAATTTTTCTTTTGTTTTTCCTCTCTAGTGGGCTAGCTTTTTGTGTGCAGAGTGGGTGAGGGGGATCCTGAAAAGTGAGGGTATGGTAGTTGAGTATATAACTTTTTGTGTGCTTTGTATTTTTTGACTTTACCTTCTAGATTTCTAAATACCAGTGGTTTTACTTTCTGTTTTTTATTACTTGTTTGACACAATGTTGATCATTGTTGACTTATTTGTTGTGTTACTTTTACTAGTAAGGATTATGGCTAGCTGCAGGCTACTGCGCAGCAGGTTGCTGGTACGCTTTCCAAATCTTCCTCCAACAATGATTATGAGACTCACTTACTTACTTAACTTAACTTATAGAGTGCCCGAATCATGCCTTAAGGGTATCTCCGCGCTAGGACGGCCACAATAAACCAAGAAGGGTCTATCAGAACAGTGAGGTTTTCAGCAGCTTTCTGAATGCCAGATAGTCCATGAATTGACGCGGATGAATGGGGAGTCCATTCCAATACTGTGGGGCAAGATAGTAGAAAGCTTTGTCACCTAGGCGGGTTTTTTTTGAAGCGTGGGACTTGGAGAAGTGCTTTTGCTCCAGAGCCCAGGGGTCTGGAAGGGACATAGCTAACAAATTTGTCATTTAGGTAGCTGGGGCCTAGGTTGTTTAAAGCTCTGTATGCCATACAACAGATCTTAAATTTGATCCTCTTCCGCACTGGTTACCAGTGTAGTTTCTGAAGAAGAGGGAGTGAAGCAGTTCTGGGGGGGCATTGATCACCAGGCTGGCCGCGGAATTCTGGACCACCTGGAGTTTGTTTATGGAGCTTTCATTGGCTGAGATCAGCATAGCATTACAATAGTCCAGACGGTTTAGGACTAATGCTTGGATCAGGATTTCCCGTGTCGATAGTGGCAGAAAAGGGAAAACTCTTCTGAGTAGGCCAAGGCTATAGAAACATGTTCCGGTAGTGGAATGTGAGTTTATGGTCTAATTGAACTCCAAGGTTTTTTACCACCTGTTTAGGACATGGAGTAGGGCCTAATTCCTCTGGCCACCAGCTAAGGGACCACTTCACTGTGGCTTCCCCAAACAGCATAATCACTGACTTAGCTGCATTGAGCTGGAGAAAATGTTCTTTCATCCACTCCGCTATGGTCGTCATACCCTCTGCAAAGGTGGTCTGAATGTTAGAATTGGTTTTGTCAAAGATAGGAGAAGTTGGGTGTCATCATCGTAGGATATTGTTAGAAATCCTAAATTGCTCATAGTCTTGCCAAGGGAAAAATATAAATGTTGAACAAGGTACGGCTCAAACATTAGCCCTGTGGTACTCCCTTGGTCACCCTGGTGGTCTGTGAGTGAAATGGACCTAAATGAATGGTCTGAGTTCTGTCAGACAGAAAGTTGGTCATCCACTTCAAAGCATTCCCTTTGAGGCCAATGTCTCTCAGTCTTCTAAGTAGAGTCTGGTGGGAGATGGTATTGAATGGTATCAAGAGTACTGCTTGACCGTTAAACAGCAGCATCCTGATGTTGTCCGTGACTGCCACCAGTACAGACTCTGTGTTATAGCTAGGACAGAATCCTGATTGAGAGGGATCTAAGCAGTTCGAGGATTCAACAAAATTTAATAGGTTTTTATTAATGTGTTTTTCTAAGATTTTGCTGTGTATGGGAAGTAGGGAAATGGGGTGGTAGTTGGTTACGTCTTCCGTAGGGATTTTGGAATTTTTCTAATTGGGAGGATCTGTGCAGCTTTCCAATCTAGTGGGAGAAAGCCTTCCTTCATGGAGTAGTTTAGTATAGAACTGATGGGGTCGGCTATTTGTTTAGATAGTGTGGCAGCTATTTTAGCCGGGATGAGATCCTGTGGAGACCCAGAATTGGCGCTTTTTAATAAAACTTCAGTCTCCTCTGTAATAAGTAGCGGGAAGTTCTCCAGCATGTGAGAAATGGGAGTGGCCGGTGGGAGATCAGACTTAGGGTCAGTGTGAGGGCCCTTGGTCGAGGTAATTTTCCTAAAAATCATATCAATTTTCTGAGTTAGATGGCTTGCTATATTGTCGCACAGTGTTTGGGATGGGGCGGATTCAATGTCGAAGGCCTTGGGGTTAGTGAATGTGCTCACTGCTTGTACAAGTTGGGAAGCGATGTGATATTTATGAGCGTTTCAGATTATTGTGGTACTGTGTTAGTGCATGCTTAAATAGTTATTTGACTGTAGGGTCATGTGAGCGCCGCCACTGGCGTTCCAGTTTTTTGCATTTACTTTTTTTGAGCCGAAGCGTGGCTGAGTACCACGTTGTCTGGCGGCGTATTATGTTCGTGTGGCACTGTCTCAAAGGGGCTAAGCAGTCCATAGTGGATAGCAGGCTGGAATTGAAGGATGCTAGGCGTTACTCTACATTGTCAGTTTTAGAGTATTGAGGTGGAATAAAAGCAGCTTGAAAATGTGAGGGTGTAAGTTTATTCCATTGTCTGTTACTTTTTTTAGGATAGTATATGGGTACAGTCTGTGCCTTTGGAACATTGATACGGAACGCGATCATGGATGATCTGACGATGTCAAGGGGTAAGTTGCTCCATAGGATATGTTGGGGGAGTTTGTTAGTGTTATATCCAGAGTGTGACCTGCCTGGTGATTCGGCTCCTTATTTATTCTAGTTAGATTGAGTGAGGACAGTTCTGTCAGTAGGGATGTCGCCCCTGGGTTATCTGGGTTTTCGCTGTGCACGGTAAAGACTGAATCTGCATCTGAGGCAGAGGAGAAAGTCCAAGACGCCGGCAGTAAATTTTCAGTCCGATAGGAATTATCTGATGATGAAGCCACTCTCAGTGTGGATGAAGTGCCTCTTTCAGAGGAGTAAAAGGTGGCTACAAGGGATTTGGTTTGTCTATTAACGTATAATTAAATTTTTAGTTAGTTAGCAACAATCTAACTCTAATGTATCCATGGGATAACAACAAAACTTTTCTTTGATGGAAACAATCAATGGTAAACAGAGGAAAAAGGGAAAAAGCACACGGAGAAGTACATTTATCTGAAAAAATATTGTATTGAATTGATCAAATAAATATCTGTACGGGGATATAATGGACACTTTAATCACTAATCGCCCAAGCCTACAAGGGTCTATTGGGTTACCCATTTCCTTTCACGTTTTTCAGAGGAGGGCAATGATGTTATCATAGTGAGGCAAGCGGCCTCTTGATTGCAGCCTGGGGCTGAAAGGCTTCACATTGGAAGCTCTAAACTCTGGGTTGCCCCAAACATGGTGCAGCCAGTGTTGCCTGCCTTTAGTGGTGTCACAGGGTATAGAGTACTTTTTGCCCATAAATTTCTTTCAATTGTACACTGGATTTTTGGATGTGATTTTTGAATAGACTGATTTGTATGCTGAAAAGTATTTGAGGAACAACAGTGCCAGACGTAAGTCTGGCCCTAGAGCTACTTGGTGGACTTCCACAAATCCTGAATAAGGTCTGAGGGTCAGCTGTTTTTTGATGGGTTTAATTAGGATGCATTCGCTTGCTTCATATTGGTCAATTAGTCCCTTGATGGCAACATCTATATTTCCTGCAACCATGAGTGGTGATCAGTATTTGCTGCTGCTTTGGATGCTGCATTTTACGGATAATGCCTCAATATTGCCACTGTATCACCCTGATGGTGACCATTTCTTCAAGATTCGGCCTGTCCTTGATCATTTTGTATATTGCTTTTTCAGAGATCTATGTTCCAGGGAAAGAAATAGCGGCTGCTGAGTCTTTGGTCCGGTTCAAGCACCTTTGGTTTTTAGGCAGTACATTCCTAGCAAGAGGGCACATTATGGAATTAAGATGTATATGCTTTCCGAGAGTGGTACTGGATATGTCTATAGTTTTAGGATGTATACTGGTAGGCATTACACTATTGACTCCCCTGGATGTCTATCCACTTTTGGAGTCAGTGAGAACATTGGGTGGGAACTTGGTAAAGGACTTTTAAGCAAAGGGCACCATTTATACAAATATAACTTCTACACTGGTGTGAAATAGTTCAAGGCTCAATGGTTAGAGCAGCAGACCCTGATGCAGAAGTCTGGCCCGGGTCCAGGGTTCAATTCCCCGCCTCGGCGGGTCTTAGGCTCAAAAATTCCACGGACCTGATAATTCTCGCCTCAGTGCCTATTCCAATCACGGAGTCCCACTCTGCAACTCTGGGCAATAGCTTGCTTAATCTCCACAACGGCCCCCACAACGCTAAGGATGCCTCCCCTCCACCTTGGGGGTGCCCAGGAGTGGACACCTCACAGGGAAAGCCAGGATGGGTTCCACAGCGGTATTCGTACAAGTGCCTTGAGACCCTTGAGGGTGAGTAGTGCGTTATACAAGTATCAATTTACATATATTATAGGTTACCCGCAACCAATTCACAGACAGCCAAGAAAGTTACCTTCCTCCATTATTCCCAACAATTCCACACTCTTCTGGCCAAACAGGGAAGTAGGGAGCTGGTGCAACTAGATTTGGAAACACAACAAAAGTCCCAGAAAGTCCAAATGTGGGTTCTCCCACTCTGGACAGGAGTTTATCTACCATGTAGGTCCATCCTTCTTCAGTTGTTTCTATTGTTCTCCTTGTGTGGGGACTTAAAAATGGATGTGGAGAGTTGGAATAGTTGGCAATTACAAACCTCACTGCCATTTTCCAGAAGCTACTGATGTTCTGGCCACCCCCCTACATAGCATCAAGTAAAGCTTGAAGGGACATTGGAAAAGATCCCTTTGTCTCAGTCAAGTTCCACCCAATTTGGTCTGGTTTATTACCATCATGATTCAAAGAAACTCCCTACTTGTAGTGGCTGAAGCTGAAGGTCTACCAGCCATCACTTTGTCTCAAGTGGGACTATCCTGAAAGGGGCGGAAAAGGTTTAATATGGTGTCGGTGTCTATTAGACACCGCCAGCCATATTAGCATTGCCCAAAACAGATGCCTTTCCAAAGGCATGCGGTCTTCACTTCGAGGGCCCCCTGCTGGCCCCCGGAGTGAAAGACTGGTGGGGGGTGCACACGGGGGGTACCTGTGGTACCCCCTGCATTTGCATTAACAAAGCGGGAGGCACCGCACAGTGCCTACCGCTTTGTTAATGCAAATGCATATGTGCAATTTTAGCATTGTGGCGGGCGGTGCTGAGAGCACCGCCCACCACAATGCTAAACATGCAGGATGCGCCCCCACAGTGGCGGGCGCATCCCAATCCCCCCCACGGGACCCCCGCCCTTCAGGAGGGCGGTCCCAAACACCGATAGGATGGCGGGCGGACTAAGTCCACCCGCCATCCTAATGACCCCCTATATATTCAATCATTAAAGAAAAAGTAAATATAATTTAATTACAACGCAAATTATTTAAAACAATTAAATACTAAAACAATCAGCAAATTAAACAATTAAGAAAAAGGTATTAGCATTTTGGTAAAATTATCTAATAAAAAAACTAAAAAACTAATTAGCCAATTAACCACTTATTACCAATAACATTAGTATAATCAATAAAAAATTAAATATTTGAAAATCTCCCCATTCCATTTTCCTACAACCTCATCAATCTGCCAAAAAATTACCTTAAAGAAAAAGAAAATGGAAAGTACTATCTAATTAAAAAACATAAATAAACACACATAAAATTAAAAGGAGCCTGCAGGGAACTGATTATGCCACGCAGAATGGAGAGCTCACCTCAGTTCATGTTTGTGTGATACACACACTAATCATCTTATTCATATGAGTGTATTGCACTAAAAAGAGTAAAAAAAGTAGATTTTTCATCACTGGCACCCGTCATTCATTACTATTTGTATGTTTTTAAATGAGATATTGATTATTATTAATATTGACTTGAATACTAGGGGTCACTGTCCACTGTTTTTTTGTAAAGTATGTAATTGCTGGACAAGCAGTTAACAGCTGTTAATACCTCAACAGCGTTAACAAACCCAACGCAGAAGGCAATCATTTTCAGTTAAAAACTCAGTCAGCTGAATAGCTGCTCAATTCACAGAACAGACAATATACACAGGAACCGTTTTGCACAACTCATCAGGGTGGTGCTGTTTTCACCCTTGTGCCATTTAGCACACATTTTTGTTATTTTGTAAGTGTGCTTATTTGGCAGTATTTCTTGTTGGATTATAAATCAGGGGCGGCTCCTCCGCTATGACAGAGTAGTGTCGCCCCACTGCTGCTTCCCAGTATAGACAGCAGTGAAAAAGAAAATGATAATAACATGATATTATTATCATTTGCTTTTTCATCATTGCCTCTGCTGGGTAGCCGAGTTGCGGGGCGGAATCGGGCCATCCTCCTGAGCTTCAGGAGGAGAAGTTGTGGGCACTACTAAGTGCACATGACGGTTTGGCCGGCCGTCTTAGGCTAGCCAAACCGTCATGCACACTCAGCATTTCTCCACCCGGCTGAGGGGCATATTAACAAGGGCAGTATCGCCGCTTTAGCAGCACTTTTTGCCGCTATAGCTGGGATATTTTCATCGCCCTATTTACAAGGTGGTGCTAACATGCATTAGTGCATGTTAGCACCCGTTTTCCCGGCGCCTCGCTTTGCATCTGTAATGAGATGCAAAGTGGGCGTCACTAGACATACCCCTGACGGATTTCCCTGTAAAATATCGCTATATGTACATCGCGATATTTTCAAGGTGGGCTATGCATTTTAGCAGATGTTAGTTTTGGGCGAAAACAGCGGTTTTCACCAAAAACTAACGTCTGCTAAAATGCTGACTTACCTATACCTAACAATGGGGGTGGATTATGCTGATACGACCACAGGGTCGTATCAGCAAGGTTATCGCCATTTTCCATGGAACATTGTTGGAAAACCAGCGATGTTCCATGGAAAATACCGCTCTCACTGGAAAATTATGGCCATTGCGCTATGCGTTGTTAATACAGGGATAGCATGGTGATAATTGCCAGCGATAAATAAGTTCTCGCTAAGAGCAGCCAGCAATAATTATTGCTGCCGCTTGATAATATGCCCCTGTGTTGTATAGCTGGGTGGAGACATGCCACAGGCTCCCAGGCACTGTCTGAGCTCCGAAGCAGGTTGCTCTGACCAATCCCAGTGCTGCTATCTTGCTGGAAATTCTATTCCCAGCATGATTAATCACTGAGATTGGCATCTGGGAGCCTGCGCAGTGTGCGCCAGTTGGGGATCGGGACAGGAGGTCAGTTAAATCGTAATTAATTAATTCATTTTTTTCTTATTTTTTTTATGTATCTATGCGCCTACCCCCTTGCTGCCCTACCACTTCGCATCATGGTCAGCTGCTACTGCATGGATATGTCAATGCTGTTTTGAAAATAAATGTTTACAAATTGCTAATGAATCCAAAATCTGAACTGAGCTCATCCTTTAATGGCATGGTGGCTCAAGTTAGTATCACCCATGAACCATGTAGTTTATGCAATTCACCCCACCAAGAGAGAGGTACAACCAAAAATATATAACGGGTTGGTTAGTAAGAGATTTAGCCCCTCGCTGAGGCGGCTATTCCGCCGCCGCGCTAAGGGGGCGGGGCGGCGGCGCGGCGGTCCCGCGCTCGTGACGGAACCGCTCCGTCACGGCACGCGGGTGAGCTGTGCTTGTGACGGAACGGTTCCGTCACGGCCCCGCTGGCTCAATAGAACGCACCGCGCAGGCGCGAAATCAGCGCCACGCAAGCGGGGCCGTGACGGAACAGTTCCGTCACCAGCACAGCCCACCCGAGGCTCGTGACGGAACGGTTCTGTCACGAGCATGGGAGCGGTTAAAGCCATTCACAGCTTTCTCTTTGGAGATTTTCTGCGAGGGACTACATAGTGGCATAGACAGCCACGTGAAGTTGGACAGTGCACTGTTGATGCATAAATTTTTTGCAAAACACAATCAAAAATTAATTGAATGAATACAATATATAAGTGCTGCTGTTGTTCCAATGTTATTGTAAAAACGTCACATTCTCCAGCAGAACGCTGTCAAGGATTACATTGCTTCACGGTGCAGAATAACAAACAGCAGGCTGTAAATCCTCCATCGCGCCTACCTTTTCACAAAATAATGTAGGCTACAGTGCAAACTACAGCCCCATCGCGTGAAAACATTATTTATGGTAAAGTGGCCATATTCCGCTCACATGCCAAATGTATAAATAATTAAATCTGTTTATTGTGCAGGTGGAGTCGTAAAGTGTTTTCAGGGACAAGCGACCGTAAATGATTCATTATAAGATTGCAGGCAACATTCTTAAGGCCTTCTGCTCCCCTCATTTAAAACGTCAATCAATCAGTTTAAATTTAGATGTCAGCATTAGTCCTGGAAATATAGGGATTAGGGTGGGTGCAAAGGTTTACGCCACAGCATGTTGCAGGTGTCTCAGAGGGACACCTATTCTGCCTGCACAATTTATCATTCTTACAGCAGCAAAATTGTGATGGACGTTGTGACGTGTGAAGAGAATAATGTATGTCAGCTCCTGGAAACATATATAGACTGCTTAACCATGCCAGTTATCCCACACTGTGACCCCCCAGTGTTTTAAATGGTAGACAACAGGCGAATTTAAGGAGTTATTGCGAGTGGCTTAAGGGCAGAGGTCACTTTAGCCCTCTTGCACATCGAAGTCTGTATTGTGGGGAGGCTAGCATAGTGTTAATATCGCACTAAATCGAATGCCTGGAGATGATATCCACGGTTTAATTACCCCTGTGGTTTGTGGACTATGTGCCAATGAAGAAAGGAGCAGAAGAAGGGCAAAGCTTTAGTTAACACCTGGAGTGCTCCGAGTACAGTTGCCACCTTAACAAACACCACAAAATATTTCGTTTTTATTGGATGTGCCAGGTTGAAGAGGTGGTGCGTGTGATAAAGGTAGTGCGGCACATAAATATCGAGCAAGTGATCCCCCACCACTACGTATTTGTCTGCCAGTGGCCCTTAGACTCATTGGTGGTCTGACGATGGATAATATGACAGGTCTGCCCACTCTTGTTGGGTGCTAATGAATGAATACCATACTTATTAAGCGCTAGTAGCTGCCCTAGCAAGTGTGTCCTTGCGATGCGGATCACAGGAAGGGCGGAGTTTCTTGCAGAATAAAGATTCAAAAGAGATATGATGTAAGTTTCTAGTGACTGTGTTGCAGTGTGTAGCAGCTTGGTATCCAATGGGATACCACCCGCTGGTCTAATCAATAATAATGCTAGATAAGCAGGGTTATCAAGAGGTTAGCATTCCATAATCTGAGAGAAAGGATGGGCTTCTATTGGTAGAGGAGCCGTTAGAGAGAAGTATGTATTTTGTTGTTTGCTCTAAAAGTTACGGCCAGGTCCTTGAATTTGGGGCCTTATGTTCGTACACAGCATTCGGTAAAAGTGGTATCATTGTGTTCATCGACTTTTACCAAATGGCTTTGTTTTTTTCTGAACTGACACATGTTCATACAAGTTAGTTCCCAATATTCTGATTCATGGGAGTAGCAATCTGACCTATCTCATTAATATACATGAGACAGGTCATAGATAGTGACCCACTACAAATAGCTGGCATCACAGGGATGCTGGCCTGCTCGGGTCAGCAGACCTCCATGCCTGTTATTGCTTTGAAATAAAGGGATTTGTTTTTTAAACACAACCTGTTTTAAAACGTTTTATTACAAGTAAGCAGTGGTCCCAGGGACCACTGCCTACTCCTAAAAACTGTTTTCAACAAGCATTGGAAATGCAATAGGGCTCGCATTAGGAAAGTTTAAGCTATTGGTCTTATAAATTAATTTTTTTAATGTATGTGTTATTTTTTAAAATAGCTAAATTAATAGCTTTGTCATTTACAATGCCAATAGTTATAACTTTCGCAAATGTGGCAACTATAGCATTTGTAATGCAACATGTTTTGTATTTACATGACTTAGATGTATTGATATTACAAATAACAATGGCTTTTAATTTTTTTAAATAATTAATACTTAAATAATTTATTTAATTTGTAATGGCAATAGCTTAAACTTTTGTAAATAACTTTTGTGAAGATTATGTTCAGTGTTTTTTATTGTGACGAAAATCCAAGAACAGAAGTGAAATATTAACATTTTTTTGTGATTTGTAATAAAGCGTGAAAGCTAGTAAACAGCTGGAAACATTGAAAAAAACATATTTGAACCAGTGATGCTGTGGTTGCGCTGAGTGATGCAGTGGTTGCGCTGAGTGATGCTGTGGTGGTGCTGAGTGAAGCTGTGGTTGCGCTGAGTGGTGTGTTCAACGGTGGAGCTTAGTGGGTGCATTGGTGGAGCTGTGTGGTGGGTGCATCAGTGGAGCTGTGTGGTGGGTGCATCAGTGGAGCTGTGTGGTGGGTGCATCGGTGGAGCTGTGTGGTGGGTGCATCGGTGGAGCTGTGTGGTGGGTGCATCAGTGGAGCTGTGTGGTGGGTGCATCAGTGGAGCTGTGTGGTGGGTGCATCAGTGGAGCTGTGTGGTGGGTGCATCGGTGGAGCTGTGTGGTGGGTGCATCGGTGGAGCTGTGTGGTGGGTGCTTCGGTGGAGCTGTGTGGTGGGTGCATCAGTGGAGCTGTGTGGTGGGTGCATCAGTGGAGCTGTGTGGTGGGTGCATCAGTGGAGCTGTGTGGTGGGTGCATCGGTGGAGCTGTGTGGTGGGTGCATCGGTGGAGCTGTGTGGTGGGTGCATCGGTGGAGCTGTGTGGTGGGTGCATCAGTGGAGCTGTGTGGTGGGTGCATCAGTGGAGCTGTGTGGTGGGTGCATCAGTGGAGCTGTGTGGTGGGTGCATCAGTGGAGCTGTGTGGTGGGTGCATCGGTGGAGCTGTGTGGTGGGTGCATCAGTGGAGCTGTGTGGTGGGTGCATCTGTGGAGCTGTGTGGTGGGTGCATCCGTGGAGCTGTGTGGTGGGTGCCTCGGTGGAGCTGTGTGCATCGGTGGAGCTGTGTGGTGGGTGCCTCAGTGGAGCTGTGTGGTGGGTGCATCGGTGGAGCTGTGTGGTGGGTGCATCGGTGGAGCTGTGTGTTGGGTGCATCGGTGGAGCTGTGTGGTGGGTGCATCGGTGGAGCTGTGTGGTGGGTGCATCAGTGGAGCTGTGTGGTGGGTGCATCAGTGGAGCTGTGTGGTGGGTGCATCAGTGGAGCTGTGTGGTGGGTGCATCGGTGGAGCTGTGTGGTGGGTGCATCGGTGGAGCTGTGTGGTGGGTGCATCGGTGGAGCTGTGTGGTGGGTGCATCGGTGGAGCTGTGTGGTGGGTGCTTCGGTGGAGCTGTGTGGTGGGTGCATCAGTGGAGCTGTGTGGTGGGTGCATCAGTGGAGCTGTGTGGTGGGTGCATCAGTGGAGCTGTGTGGTGGGTGCCTCGGTGGAGCTGTGTGCATCGGTGGAGCTGTGTGGTGGGTGCCTTGGTGGAGCTGTATGGTGGGTGCCTCGGTGGAGCCGTGTGGTGGGTGCCTCGGTGGAGCTGTGTGGTGGGTGCATCGGTGGAGCTGTGTCGGTGGAGCTTTGTGGTGGGTGCATCGGTGGAGCTGTGTGGTGGGTGCCTCGGTGGAGCTTGGTGGTGGGTGCCTCGGTGGAGCTGTGTAGGTGGCGCTGTGTGGTGGGTGCATCGGTGGAGCTGTGTGTTGGGTGCATCAGTGGAGCTGTGTGTTGGGTGCATCAGTGGAGCTGTGTGTTGGGTGCATCAGTGGAGCTGTGTGGTGGGTGCATCAGTGGAGCTGTGTGGTGGGTGCATCAGTGGAGCTGTGTGGTTACCTGATTTGTGATGTGAACTGTACAGGCCGACAACCAACAGTCTTCTTATTAATTCCTTAGCAGACATCGCCCCTAAGACTATGATGAGCAGAAACATGCCTAGATCACACAGTACTATCACATTTATTAATCAAGTTATTGGTATCTTGAGACAAACAGCAGGGCAATGTGACACTGCTTAGCGATAAGAGAGCACAGAGCATCCCACAAAATACATATCTCCAGTCCCAACTAGAAGATCTTCATTCAGTCAATCTTTGTTGTTTGTCTAAAGATTAGAGCAGCATAAAGGTGAGTTAAACGTTCACCATTAACCTTTTGTTAGCTGGACTCAAATTTTAATGGGTGCACAGATAACCCCTTCTATGTGCATCTTGGATATAGTATAGGGGTGGACTGTTGGAAAGAAAAATTTTGATGCTGGTATACGAGACGGGTAGGACGGTGAGGAGAATAATGAAAAGTTACTCAGGAGACAAAATATAAGGTAAACGTACGAGATGAGAATTAGGAGCAGTAAAGAAGAATTATAATAAGAATAAACGAGGAAAGGAAGGAAAGATAAGCCAGATTTTTTATTATAAGCACTGGATAAACACCATCCTCATTGTTTATGGAGTGAAAACGAGTAAACTCTAATAAACATTGATTTTTACAGTTTGTGAAAACCATGGAAAACACTGAAACAAAACCACACCAGAATTCACAACAAACATACTGAAAACACAAAAGCCTAATTGCCTTTTAGTGTCTGATTTTTAATGAAATGTTTTAGCTAAGGTTACCTTATGTTTATATATAGGATTTGCACGTTTTAATATTATATTGTATACTAAATAGGGTTATGTATATTGTAAAGGATATTGCCGAGAACAATAAAGCTTGTTGTTGGTTTGCCCCCCCACCTCCTCTTGCTTCGAAGATTCGATACTGGAGAACATCACACAACACCATCTTGTGGACTTTTGTGATGGCGCCGCACGGCATCTGCCTGCAGGCCATGTAATGAAGCACCGGCCCTACTCAGAACAAAATGTGGAGGAGGGACGTAACCCTGGATGCTTATTCTTGCCTTGTGTTTGAAGGGGGAGACAATCTCACCTTCTACCTCTCTCGTAGAAGACACTGACAGAGGGCGAGGAAAAGTGAAGCAGTGAATGAGAAATACGGGGTGGTTAGGGAAACGGAGGGGACTGGATGCTAGGCGGCTGCAGGGATAGAAGGGGCAGTTGACCACTACGCCAAAAAAAGAACACAAAGGAAAATCTTATAACATCACTCTTGCTGGAGGGACCGAGTGATAAAAACAACATATCAATTCCTATAGTTCCTTCCGTACCTCTTGCACCATCTGGTGTCACAATGTAATAAAGCGTTGAATCAAAACATTTATATTACATTGAGACAAGATAGCACTGACTTTTAGAAAGGAAAACATATCATTATAATTAAATAGTGAAAGAATTTGATGTTGGTGTACTACTTTGTGACCTCTGACCAATGCCACGGAAATTAAGGAGAGAGGCAGAATTAAGTGGGAGGAGAGGGCGAGAATAAAACAAGTCCTGGTGGCGAAAGATGGGAGTCAGCAATTGAGGAAACAAGTTAAACAAGTTTTAAAAGGAGACGAAACTGAAAGTACGGCCGGCCGGCCGTGAATAATTAGGGGGTGAGAAATGCTGCCTTTGATGTGGTAATGCGAGGCAGGCAGGCGGCTGGTGGCATTGTGCACGCGCTTTTTAGGGCTTGCACTTGCGCAATGGCCTAAAAAGCACATGCACTTGGTGAAATCGCCAGTGGAATTCGTGCTTGGTTAAACGCTGTTTAAGCCCCTTTAGAGCTTCGCCAGCTATGCGCATATGCGCACAGCAGGCGAGCCCTAAAAACATTGACAAAGGACAAGGAGTCCCTAAGGCAACCATTTACATTTGCAACTGGGTTACCACTTCTTTTGCTATGTCAGTAACCTATCAATGATTGCAAATGTTTGATATATAATATAAGAAATCTCCCTAAACATGTCCCTGTCAATTTGCGATTCAGTATTAGTTGTAAACCTATTTTGCAAATCGGTAATAAGCTACCAAATGGCAATTTGGGTTTCAAACATACCCAAAAGCTACTTTGCAGTCGTAAAGACTTTGATTTTGTGAATCGGATCCTTTGCAACCACAAAATAGCTTTCAACATAAGGCCCTATATTCTCTCATTGATTGGAAACCAGTGAAGTTCTCTCCGATGTCTCAGAGGTTTCCTAGTGTTTCTTTTTATGGCTATCGTTCCAAACGAGTTTGTCCTCACTGATATCTAGAGCGCATCTCAGATACTGACAGTAGCACTGAAATATTCTTACAAGGAATACGGGCCCCAGCACCTTGGGATCGCAATCTGACACCACTCCTGGTTGTATACATTCATAGAAGCTCTCTGTCACTCCACAAGTGGGTCCTTAACCTTCTCAGAGGGCACTTCAAGGAGGCAGGCCAAAATGTGGGTTATTGTCAGAATTCATGGTTCATCTTTCAGTGCTCAGTGGGCACACAAGTTTAATACTCCAAACTCGTTCAGGCTAAGCTCATTTTGAGGAAGGTAAGGCTGATAGAGGTCAAACAATGTCAGCACTGCTCAGGAAAAGCCTTTGCATTTGTATATAACTCACGATGCAAGGGGGCCTGGCAATACAACTACATTTCCCATGAATGCTCGAACTCTCACATTACTTGTGATAAATTGAATCATTGGTTATAAGTTTTCTCATGTTTCACACCATATTTTCCAAGCAATCAAAATACTATATGGCTGCAGTCACTACACGGATTCAGAGAAGTAGCTTTTACTGATGCAGCGGGTTAAATGCCTCCTTGACCTAGACACCTGAGGGGCCAACTGTACCCTGATTATTGACCTATTTTGCAACACCAGCCATGGGGCAATTTCTCTCCTTGCACTAGGGCACCCACACCCCAAAGCCAATCATAATGGTGCAATGCAGCATTGTGATTGGTCTGAGCACAATTGATCGGCACTCAAATGGGGACTGGGAGCCTGTGTATGTTCTCCACCCAGGCTGTGTATTAGAACCCAGTGGAAAGCATGTAAAGTGCACATTAAGCATGGGCGTAAAATCCATTCCGCTCGCGGATTTTGCGAATTTTTGGCAAATTCGCAATCCGTAAACTCTCGCAAACTTGCCGAAAATTCGTAAATCCGTGCGAAGCGGATTTTTTGCTTGGTCGCACTTGCCAAATAGAATACTATACAATTTCGCGGGAGTAAACACTTGCGAACACGTAGATGCGGCGGGCAGCGACAATCTCGCAATTGCGAGATTGCAAAATTTGCAATTTCGCACAAGAAATCCACCAGCAGGCAGCATAAACCTTGAAAATTATGATTTTTATCAGAATAACTCCTCAGGTTGACATTTGCCTGCACTTTTTTTTGCAAGGAGTCCATTTTGGAGGGGGGGATGGGAGGAAGGAAGTGCCCCACAGTCTCCAACTTCGTGTTCCTGTCCAGCAGGCTCCTCCCAGTGCTTTCTTCATGTGCTGGTCACTTTGATTTGGATCTTGACCTGGAAGGATTACTTTTTGTGGATGCTGCTGGATATTTGGATTTTTGCAAAACTGAAAGCACTCAGCAGGTGCAAAAGTTCAATCTTATCATTAGTAACCATTCCCTGCAGTGCCTGGAAGGATTACTTTTTGTGGATGCTGCTGGATATTTGGATTTTTGCAAAACTGAAAGCACTCAGCAGGTGCAAAAGTTCAATCTTATCATTAGTAACCATTCCCTGTAGTACTTCCTGAGGGGCCCCTTAAGAATTCAGTTGCCTACTTGCAACTATTCTATGACCCTGCTCTGACCCTCACAGCAGGCTCAGAGAATAGCTAAAAGTATACAACAAAGGTCCTGTTAAAAAAATTACACTGCAACAGAAAGCAATTACAGATAAGCAAGCAGGTGCCAGCCTGGAAGTTCAAATTCAGTGACACATTAATCAGCCCCTAATTCATTCATGTCAGTTGAGGCAGGGCAGGTGTGCTTTTCCCCCCATAATCTACAGTGATGAACTAGAGGGTGGCATGGGTGAGCCAGAGGGTGGCGTGGGTGAGCCAGAGGGTGGCAGTGGTGAAACAGAGGGTGGCAGTGGTGAAACAGAGGGTGCTGTGATGAACCAGACGTAGAAACAACATGGTCGCGACCGTTGCTACCCGACAAGTAAGTTCGCGTTTGCGAACTGGTAAAAAACCCTTGCGAAATGGCAGAAACACTTGCGAACACAAAAAAAAGGAATCCGCAAAATTAGCGGGAGTTCGCGGATTTTGCGGATTGCGAATCTGTAAATACGCAATTTTGCGGATTGCCAATTCGCAAAATCCGCCCATGCTTAGTGCACATGACTCTTTGGAAGCCCAAGAGAGCCAGTCAAACTGTCATGCGTACTTATTGTGCATAAACTACATATCCGCCTTGTGCTACCAGCCCTGCCCGCTGGAACCCAGCCCTGTAGCTACGAAAACTAAAATGATAATAACAATGTTAATATCTTTTTATTTTTCCTGCTCTGAGAGCAGTGGGGCAATGCTCCTCCGCCTTAGTGGAGGAGCTGCCCCTGAATATAGATATGCATTCTGGAAACCTACAGCCAGGTGCACTAACATTTTGGTCAAAACAATCAGCCACAAATTGTATACCAACTTTTCCCGACCAGTATTTTATTTGGTAAACTGATGTATGTGTTAACTGGTCAATTCACTAAATAACACATTGCAGGGGAAAGCAGACTAAAATCCCTACTGTTGCATTTGAAAAGTCATTTCTTTTTTTAAAGTAGCCTGATTTCCTTAAAGGAACAAGGGCTGTTAAAACAAATTTTAATTGTAAAACTTCTGTGTAGCAGGCAGTGGCCCACTGGACCACTACCTACTTCCATTGAAGCTGCTATCCCAATTCCCAAAAAAGGAAGGATCTCAAATGGGATCCCTTCACCTGTGCAAAGCAGTCATTAACACAATTGGGTGTTGGTAACTGGGCAATCGTTTGTGACATGAATTACGGTCACAAACCATGGATACCAAATTGCAATTCAGCCCTGAACATGTTCCTTCCAAATTGCGATTTGGTAATGATTTCTCTAAGAAATGTGATTATTATTTGGGCTGGGTGACTTTCCACCTCATAGAATAATCATAGATCTTGTGAACCCTTAAATACTTAGAAGTCTCTAAATTAACTGGAAGTCAACCCCCTGTTAGCTATGGCACAGAACAGACAGGCTTAACTTAAGGCAATGTGTAAAACATGTATGAAGCCCTAAAAACAGTAATAAAATAAAAAATAAGTATTAAAAATTACAAACCAAGTTAGAAAAATAAAGACATTTTTAGTCAACCAATAGGAGGAATCTGAGTTACGGATTTTTTGCCAATAGTTGCAGTAGAAAGGAACCTAGGTGCAATTTGAGCCCGACCACAATGGAGTCCTGGTCAGGTTCACCAAGTGGCCTGATCCTGGTAAAAGTCTGGAAGATAAAAAAATTGAGAAATATTTAAAATTCTTAGGCCCTGACTACAAGTTTGGCGGAAATGTTACTGCTTTCAAAACGCTACAATCAAAGGAGAGAGTAAGGGAGTTTGTTCACTCAGAAGTGAACTAGAGATCACTCCTATTCCCCTGGGAGGAAATGTATCAAAAACAATGAGAGGAGTAGCCCCTATGAAGTTGAAGAACAGACGTATCTGGAGGGCAGGTTTTTTTGGCAAGAAGGAGAAAATTCATCCTTTTGTTTAAAACCCCTCACTCACCAACCTAGTGGTGACATGCTTCATCATCGGGGTCCACCTTGGCGTCCTAGCGACACCAAAGTGTGCTGCGACACCTGTACTACAGTGGAGCGGGTTGTGACTGTGGGTGTGAAAAAAATCAAAGATGTTAAAAATTGTCCTGGTTGTACTCAAAAATATAGTTTTAATTATAGAGCAACTGAACAATGTTTAAAAATTACGAGGGCGAGATCCTGGTAGGGAAGTTACGACCTAAGGATCTCTATATGTGTTGAGTGGTCAACATGTTTCTACCTTAAGGGCAATTGCCCGGTATTCATCAGGACCAGAAAAACAGGTGGACAGGGGGTGTGTGCTCCCTAAAAAGCACACCCGTGCCTTGATCCCCTGTGTACCTACTGGCAAAACGGCCAGTGGTATATGCTGCTCAGTAAAATAAGTGAGCAGATGAAAGAGTGAAAAAGAGACCTGTAAGGAGAGAAAAAAGGGGGGTAAACATAATCAGGTTTAATGTTAACTTACTCTCCTGTAATGTCGTGCAGTGTCTCAGTGGAATGAAATATAGTGCCAAAAGGGGTTGATCTCCAAATAACATGATACCGTGGTGATGGAGTGAGATACTAATCAACATCTATGCCAATAATTGGTGCACGCGGGTTGCATGCGATGTGAACACGGCACTTGTGAGTCTGATCATGCAGTATTTTTAGTGCCAGTATTGGAAAATGCATGACGACTTCAGCTAAGGATGGCACTGTCTGAATTGTGGATATCACGTGGTGCTTGTGCTCCTAGCTGGATAGAGAATATCTGGGCGGAAGCTCTGCCATGGTAGGTGAATATACGGTGGGGTGATTTAAGGCATAGCGGTATCTCGGTAGTGCTATATCCATTTGATAGCATCTGACTCATTAGTGTGAGTGAATAACAATTAGTGAACATACAAAACGAACACACATGTAACACTGAGGAACAAACTAGAGCTCAAATGGTATGAATGAGGGCTTACTCGATTATGAGCTCTCAGGGCTTCAACGGGCAGGGCGTAGGTTTAATGCCTTAAACGTAACATATTCTGAAAGATTAAAGAGAGCGCGGGCGTTGTAAATCTCTGTGCAGCTCAGTGAGCCCTGAAAATGGGGGACGACTCCCTCGTTGACCCGGTACATACTTGTGTACCTGGGCGCTAACAGAGAAGATCTACTTACAGTTACAGGCGGGAAAGTTCAGATCAGACCTACTCCTAACGTCCTCTGCTCGGCTAATGGGTTCCGCCGGCAGCAGGTCGCGGTAATGAGGAGTTGGCCGTTTCCGGGATGGGGCGCGGCCTGGGCTGGTTTGGGGGCGGGGCTCGCAGTGCGCAATGGCGTGCTGACGGTAGCTAGGCTACCCTTAGTAAACAGACGGGAGGTTAGGTTGCATGACAACACAGGACAAGTTAGGTGGAGCCACGGAGCTGTTGGTGAACAGCGTGGCTCGGAAAATTACTCATGTAACGAAAATCGAAGCATGAGGACACGGAGGTAGTGAAATTACAAAGGCGAGTGATTTGAAGGAGGAACACATTGGAATACTTATTCTAGCATGTGAGTGAGGCAGACACTGATTTGTTGACCGGCATTGGGTCGTTAGAGGGCATGGCTCAATATTGTGTTAGGTGAGGCTGACACAGGTGTTGAACAGTATTGGGTCATGTGGGGGCTTAACACACAGATGTGTTGTGGCGCGTGAGCCAGTTGCACATTATGCATAGAGGTGAGCCAGTGGCACATTATGAATAGAGGTGAGCGATTGGACAGCGCATGTGGCGATGTGCTAGTCATATTCCAGGTTGGGGCACACAATGACATTGGCCCGATGGGGCAAAGCATGGACAGACACTAAAGGCATCTTGTTGCATCTATGCGTTCGGGGTAGAGCGCTCCTTGTCAGGGGGCGCTGGCATCCCATTTTAGCACAGAGTTCCATGGAATATTATCGTTGAGTCCAATTTTATGAGAAGAAAGCCGATAAATCCATTGCTGTTCCTTTTCAAACAGTCGGGCTTGTGCATTAGGGCCTGGTTGGATTTGCTCAATCACTGTCCATCTCATATCGTTGGGAGTGTGATGTGCTGTGAGGAAATGATCAGTGAGCCTGGTGTTGGTTTTCTTGCATCGGATTGTACTTCGATGTTCTGCTATTCGTTGTTTGACTTTTCTAGTAGTCATCCCTACATAGGGTTTGTCACAACTGCATAGGATCAGATAGATGACAAACGTGCTGTTGCAGTTTGTGTGTGACCTTTGTTGCCAAATTTTACCTTGTTCAAGGTTCAAAGTTTTTGTGTTGTTAGTAAGGTGGCAAACGCTGCAGTCACCACATCTGGAGTGTCCTGTTACTGGGGGTAGACCCCATGCGTTGGTGATGGTTTGATGGGTTGTTGCCATAGTCGTTTTGGGTCTGGTGTTGACCAAAGTGTCTTTTAGGCTACGTGCCTTTTTGTAGGAAAAAAGTGGCTTGTCCCACTTATGATTTCCCGTGTGCAGTATAGACCAATGTTTCCTGATGCTTTTGCTCACCTGATTGGACACCGCATTGTATGTGGTGACACATGTGAGTGGAATCTCCTCCTCTGGTCTAGGTATGTCCTCTAGCAGAGCTTGTCGCGGTTGATTTCTAGCCCTTTTCTGGCATCTCTTAGTGATTTTTTCAGGGTATCCCCGGTTTGTTAGTTTATTCGTTAGGTCTTCTGCCTGGGTTTTGTAGTCCTTTAGTTCGCTGCAGTTTCTCCTAAGCCTGAGATACTGGCCATAGGGTAGATTCTCCCTCAAGGGGCGGGGATGGAAACTGTCAAATCTCAGCAGATTGTTTTTGGCCGTGGGCTTGAAGTGGGTTTTAGTCTTGAGCCTATCATTGTCTCTTTCGATCTCAATGTCAAGAAAGACCATTTTGTCTTTATCTACACAATGTGTGAACCGTAAGTTTGGGTCACAGGTGTTTAGCCATGTGATGAATTCCATTAGAGTTTCTTGTGGTCCTTGCCAGATAGTGAAGACGTCGTCTATGTACCGTCTCCAAAATTTGATGTGATTGCTGTAGGGGTTGTTGGTGGTTATGATATATCTTTTCTCAAAATCATACACGTAGAGGCCCGCCACACTGGGGGCAAAAACACTGCCCATAGATGTCCCGCCTATTTGGAGATATAGTTTGCCATCATGTTCAAAAAAGTTTCTTTTGAGAGCGAGAGTTGCACACTCTATAATGAACTCTTTGGGTGTTCTATACTCCCATGTAGAATTGTCCAGTGTTTGCTTTAGTACAGCAATGGTGGCGTCTTGGGGTATGTTTGTATAGAGGCTCTCTATATCTAGACTCACAAGGATGTAGTCCGGTTCAATCCTGATGTCTTCCAACATTGTCAATAGGCTTTTGGTGTCCCTCAGGTAAGTTGCAGTATTTTGTACAATAGTTTTAAGAAAGTGGTCCCAAAAGCGTGACAAAGGTTCCAAGAGCGAACCTATGCCTGACACGATTGGTCTGCCAGGTGGAGGGATCTTGCCTTTGTGCATTTTAGGGACCACATAGAAATAGGGGATCTTACCCTCTGTTTTGCAGAGGTAGTCCGCTTCTTGTTTGGAGATGTGGCCTGAGGCCTCTGCTGCTTCCACCATGTTGGTTATTTCCATCCTTAGATCTTCAGTGGGGTCGGCTGTTAGCCTTCTGTAGTTTGTGTTGTCCCCCAGCAAACGTTGGCATTCGGTGTCGTAGTCGGTCTTATTCATTATTACCAGCCCCCCTCCTTTGTCGGCTGGTTTTATTATGATCGAGTCATCGTTTTTCAGGTCAGCTATAGCTTTGTTCTCCGCTTGGCTGTTATTATGGTATTGTTTGGTGACTGCTAGTGCTTCGATGTCATTAAACACAGCTTGCTCGAAGGTGTTGATTTCCACCGGGATCGAGTGTGGCGGGGGCGTGAAGGTAGACCGTAATCTGAGACCCGTTTCATTCTTGGTTTCATCAGAATCAGTGGTGGTGATTTTTTCAAAATATGCTTTCAGTTTAAGTTTCCGAAAGAAAGAGGCCAGTTCGCAGTGTAATTTGAACTTGTCTAAGGCTGCAGTGGGCACAAAACCTAGACCCTTATTTAGTACATCGGATTCTGTGGTTGTCAGTATATGCGAAGATAAGTTAGTTACTAGCTCCTCGCTGTGCTGGGGCCTGCTTTGTTTGCTCCCGATTTGCTCCTGGTTACGCTGCCCGTTGTGTCTTCCTCCTCCCAATGGACGTTGTTCCCTCGTCTGTTGCGTCCCCTTCCGCGCCTGCCTCTGTTCTGAAAAGGAGGGCGGAACTGGTTTTGTTGGAAGGGGAACTGTTGGAAGGGTGGTTGCCAACCAAACATTGGGTACTGTGGAGGGGGTTGGTAAGGATGCATCAACGGTTGTTGGAATGGGTGTTGAGGGGGGTGGTTGAATTGTGGCCATTGGAAATTCCCTCTGTAGCCCCCTTGTTGTCTTTGTCTTGGAGTCCCGCTGTTCGAGCTACCGCTGTTATTTGAACTGTTAGAGGTGTTGCTCGATACATCTGAGTCCTGGTCCGGGACTCCAGTGGTTTTGAAATCAGGGTCCGAGTACGGGTAAACTTTTACAAAAGAAATTTTTTTCAGATCTTTCTGAAATTTTTGGACCTTTTGTTGAGTAAGGTTTTCTCTGTATTCAGTTATTTCCTTGTTTAAATCATCTAACTTTTTTTTGTACCCGGTAATACTAGCTTTGATTTGTGACTCGGTGACTTGAATCTCCACTTGGATCTTTTCTGACAGACGTATGGCCGTTTTTAGAATTAGTATTATCCAATCGTGGGTACAATGCCAGGCAATGAGTGCCCAATCTTTTCTAAATTCGGGGTCATCTAGGAAGATACGTGGAGCGTTTGTAACCAAGAGGCCCTTGGGAGCTATCTTGTTGGTAACATATTCCTTCAATATTGTCCCATGCAGGATTGTCCTGATACGGTTCTGTTTCATTTCCGTTAGTTTTTCCCATTCGCAGGTTTGGGATATGGTGTTATTGATGTTGGCGTCTGCAAAGACATTGAGATCACTCATGATGGAGTCTATCTCATCAGTAGAGTATGTGAGTCCTGTGTATTCGGCCATGCTGGCTGCAGGAGTGTTCCTCAGAAATTACGGTGACAAGGAGTAGAAAAACAGTGAAAAAACCGTAGTAAAAAACTCTCGCAGCTGTGCGCTGCCAGGAATGCTACAATCAAAGGAGAGAGTAAGGGAGTTTGTTCACTCAGAAGTGAACTAGAGATCACTCCTATTCCCCTGGGAGGAAATGTATCAAAAACAATGAGAGGAGTATCCCCTATGAAGTTGAAGAACAGACGTATCTGGAGGGCAGGTTTTTTTGGCAAGAAGGAGAAAATTCATCCTTTTGTTTAAAACCCCTCACTCACCAACCTAGTGGTGACATGCTTCATCATCGGGGTCCACCTTGGCGTCCTAGCGACACCAAAGTGTGCTGCGACACCTGTACTACAGTGGAGCGGGTTGTGACTGTGGGTGTGAAAAAAATCAAAGATGTTAAAAATTGTCCTGGTTGTACTCAAAAATATAGTTTTAATTATAGAGCAACTGAACAATGTTTAAAAATTACGAGGGCGAGATCCTGGTAGGGAAGTTACGACCTAAGGATCTCTATATGTGTTGAGTGGTCAACATGTTTCTACCTTAAGGGCAATTGCCCGGTATTCATCAGGACCAGAAAAACAGGTGGACAGGGGGTGTGTGCTCCCTAAAAAGCACACCCGTGCCTTGATCCCCTGTGTACCTACTGGCAAAACGGCCAGTGGTATATGCTGCTCAGTAAAATAAGTGAGCAGATGAAAGAGTGAAAAAGAGACCTGTAAGGAGAGAAAAAAGGGGGGTAAACATAATCAGGTTTAATGTTAACTTACTCTCCTGTAACGTCGTGCAGTGTCTCAGTGGAATGAAATATAGTGCCAAAAGGGGTTGATCTCCAAATAACATGATACCGTGGTGATGGAGTGAGATACTAATCAACATCTATGCCAATAATTGGTGCACGCGGGTTGCATGCGATGTGAACACGGCACTTGTGAGTCTGATCATGCAGTATTTTTAGTGCCAGTATTGGAAAATGCATGACGACTTCAGCTAAGGATGGCACTGTCTGAATTGTGGATATCACGTGCTGCTTGTGCTCCTAGCTGGATAGAGAATATCTGGGCGGAAGCTCTGCCATGGTAGGTGAATATACAGTGGGGTGATTTAAGGCATAGCGGTATCTCGGTAGTGCTATATCCATTTGATAGCATCTGACTCATTAGTGTGAGTGAATAACAATTAGTGAACATACAAAACGAACACACACATGTGTCACCACATACAATGCGGTGTCCAATCAGGTGAGCAAAAGCATCAGGAAACATTGGTCTATACTGCACACGGGAAATCATAAGTGGGACAAGCCACTTTTTTCCTACAAAAAGGCACGTAGCCTAAAAGACACTTTGGTCAACACCAGACCCAAAACGACTATGGCAACAACCCATCAAACCATCACCAACGCATGGGGTCTACCCCCAGTAACAGGACACTCCAGATGTGGTGACTGCAGCGTTTGCCACCTTACTAACAACACAAAAACTTTGAACCTTGAAC
Organism: Lissotriton helveticus; assembly: GCF_964261635.1. NCBI lineage: Eukaryota > Metazoa > Chordata > Amphibia > Caudata > Salamandridae > Lissotriton > Lissotriton helveticus. The sequence goes on along the minus strand of NC_136069.1, from coordinate 290,169,097 downwards.
AAGGTAAAATTTGGCAACAAAGGTCACACACAAACTGCAACAGCACGTTTGTCATCTATCTGATCCTATGCAGTTGTGACAAACCCTATGTAGGGATGACTACTAGAAAAGTCAAACAACGAATAGCAGAACATCGAAGTACAATCCGATGCAAGAAAACCAACACCAGGCTCACTGATCATTTCCTCACAGCACATCACACTCCCAACGATATGAGATGGACAGTGATTGAGCAAATCCAACCAGGCCCTAATGCACAAGCCCGACTGTTTGAAAAGGAACAGCGATGGATTTATCGGCTTTCTTCTCATAAAATTGGACTCAACGATAATATTCCATGGAACTCTGTGCTAAAATGAGATGCCAGCGCCCCCTGACAAGGAGCGCTCTACCCCGAACGCATAGATGCAACAAGATGCCTTTACTGTCTGTCCATGCTTTGCCCCATCGGGCCAATGTCATTGTGTGCCCCAACCTGGAATATGACTAGCATATCGCCACATGCGCTGTCCAATCGCTCACCTCTATGCATAATGTGCCACTGGCTCACCTCTATGCATAATGTGCAACTGGCTCACGCGCCACAACACATCTGTGTGTTAAGCCCCCACATGACCCAATACTGTTCAACACCTGTGTCAGCCTCACCTAACACAATATTGAGTCATGCCCTCTAACGACCCAATGCCGGTCAACAAATCAGTGTCTGCCTCACTCACATGCTAGAATAAGTATTCCAATGTGTTCCTCCTTCAAATCACTAGCCTTTGTAATTTCACTACCTCCGTGTCCTCATGCTTCGATTTTCGTTACATGAGTAATTTTCCGAGCCACGCTGTTCACCAACAGCTCCGTGGCTCCACCTAACTTGTCCTGTGTTGTCATGCAACCTAACCTCCCGTCTGTTTACTAAGGGTAGCCTAGCTACCGTCAGCACGCCATTGCGCACTGCGAGCCCCGCCCCCAAACCAGCCCAGGCCGCGCCCCATCCCGGAAACGGCCAACTCCTCATTACCGCGACCTGCTGCCGGCGGAACCCATTAGCCGAGCAGAGGACGTTAGGAGTAGGTCTGATCTGAACTTTCCCGCCTGTAACTGTAAGTAGATCTTCTCTGTTAGCGCCCAGGTACACAAGTATGTACCGGGTCAACGAGGGAGTCGTCCCCCATTTTCAGGGCTCACTGAGCTGCACAGAGATTTACAACGCCCGCGCTCTCTTTAATCTTTCAGAATATGTTACGTTTAAGGCATTAAACCTACGCCCTGCCCGTTGAAGCCCTGAGAGCTCATTATCGAGTAAGCCCTCATTCATACCATTTGAGCTCTAGTTTGTTCCTCAGTGTTACATGTGTGTTCGTTTTGTATGTTCACTAATTGTTATTCACTCACACTAATGAGTCAGATGCTATCAAATGGATATAGCACTACCGAGATACCGCTATGCCTTAAATCACCCCACTGTATATTCACCTACCATGGCAGAGCTTCCGCCCAGATATTCTCTATCCAGCTAGGAGCACAAGCACCACGTGATATCCACAATTCAGACAGTGCCATCCTTAGCTGAAGTCGTCATGCATTTTCCAATACTGGCACTAAAAATACTGCATGATCAGACTCACAAGTGCCGTGTTCACATCGCATGCAACCCGCGTGCACCAATTATTGGCATAGATGTTGATTAGTATCTCACTCCATCACCACGGTATCATGTTATTTGGAGATCAACCCCTTTTGGCACTATATTTCATTCCACTGAGACACTGCACGACGTTACAGGAGAGTAAGTTAACATTAAACCTGATTATGTTTACCCCCCTTTTTTCTCTCCTTACAGGTCTCTTTTTCACTCTTTCATCTGCTCACTTATTTTACTGAGCAGCATATACCACTGGCCGTTTTGCCAGTAGGTACACAGGGGATCAAGGCACGGGTGTGCTATTTAGGGAGCACACACCCCCTGTCCACCTGTTTTTCTGGTCCTGATGAATACCGGGCAATTGCCCTTAAAGTAGAAACATGTTGACCACTCAACACATATAGAGATCCTTAAGTCGTAACTTCCCTACCAGGATCTCGCCCTCGTAATTTTTAAACATTGTTCAGTTGCTCTATAATTAAAACTATATTTTTGAGTACAACCAGGACAATTTTTAACATCTTTGATTTTTTTCACACCCACAGTCACAACCCGCTCCACTGTAGTACAGGTGTCGCAGCACACTTTGGTGTCGCTAGGACGCCAAGGTGGACCCCGATGATGAAGCATGTCACCACTAGGTTGGTGAGTGAGGGGTTTTAAACAAAAGGATGAATTTTCTCCTTCTTGCCAAAAAAACCTGCCCTCCAGATACGTCTGTTCTTCAACTTCATAGGGGATACTCCTCTCATTGTTTTTGATACATTTCCTCCCAGGGGAATAGGAGTGATCTCTAGTTCACTTCTGAGTGAACAAACTCCCTTACTCTCTCCTTTGATTGTAGCATTCCTGGCAGCGCACAGCTGCGAGAGTTTTTTACTACGTTTTTTTCACTGTTTTTCTACTCCTTGTCACCGTAATTTCTGAGGAACACTCCTGCAGCCAGCATGGCCGAATACACAGGACTCACATACTCTACTGATGAGATAGACTCCATCATGAGTGATCTCAATGTCTTTGCAGACGCCAACATCAGTAACACCATATCCCAAACCTGCGAATGGGAAAAACTAACGGAAATGAAACGGAACCGTATCAGGACAATCCTGCATGGGACAATATTGAAGGAATATGTTACCAACAAGATAGCTCCCAAGGGCCTCTTGGTTACAAACGCTCCACGTATCTTCCTAGACGACCCCGAATTTAGAAAAGATTGGGCACTCATCGCCTGGCATTGTACCCACGATTGGATAATACTAATTCTAAAAACGGCCATACGTCTGTCAGAAAAGATCCAAGTGGAGATTCAAGTCACCGAGTCACCAAATCAAAGCTAGTATCACCGGGTACAAAAAAAAGTTAGATGATTTAAACAAGGAAATAACTGAATACAGAGAAAACCTTACTCAACAAAAGGTCCAAAAATTTCAGAAAGATCTGAAAAAATTTTCTTTTGTAAAAGTTTACCCGTACTCGGACCCTGATTTCAAAACCACTGGAGTCCCGGAACAGGACTCAGATGTATCGAGCAACACCTCTAACAGTTCAAATAACAGCGGTAGCTCGAACAGCGGGACTCCAAGACAAAGACAACAAGGGGGCTACAGAGGGAATTTCCAATGGCCACAATTCAACCACCCCCCTCAACACCCATTCCAACAACCGTTGATGCATCCTTACCAACCCCCTCCACAGTACCCAATGTTTGGTTGGCAACCACCCTTCCAACAGTTCCCCTTCCAACAAAACCAGTTCCGCCCTCCTTTTCAGAACAGAGGCAGGTGCGGAAGGGGACGCAACAGAAGAGGGAACAACGTCCATTGGGAGGAGGAAGACACAACGGGCAGCGTAACCAGGAGCAAATCGGGAGCAAACAAAGCAGGCCCCAGCACAGCGAGGAGCTAGTAACTAACTTATCTTCGCATATACTGACAACCACAGAATCCGATGTACTAAATAAGGGTCTAGGTTTTGTGCCCACTGCAGCCTTAGACAAGTTCAAATTACACTGCGAACTGGCCTCTTTCTTTCGGAAACTTAAACTGAAAGCATATTTTGAAAAAATCACCACCACTGATTCTGATGAAACCAAGAATGAAACGGGTCTCAGATTACGGTCTACCTTCACGCCCCCGCCACACTCGATCTCGGTGGAAATCAACACCTTCGAGCAAGCTGTGTTTAATGACATCGAAGCACTAGCAGTCACCAAACAATACCATAATAACAGCCAAGCGGAGAACAAAGCTATAGCTGACCTGAAAAACGATGACTCGATCATAATAAAACCAGCCGACAAAGGAGGGGGGCTGGTAATAATGAATAAGACCGACTACGACACCGAATGCCAACGTTTGCTGGGGGACAACACAAACTACAGAAGGCTAACAGCCGACCCCACTGAAGATCTAAGGATGGAAATAACCAACATGGTGGAAGCAGCAGAGGCCTCAGGCCACATCTCCAAACAAGAAGCGGACTACCTCTGCAAAACAGAGGGTAAGATCCCCTATTTCTATGTGGTCCCTAAAATTCACAAAGGCAAGATCCCTCCACCTGGCAGACCAATCGTGTCAGGCATAGGTTCGCTCTTGGAACCTTTGTCACGCTTTTGTGACCACTTTCTTAAAACTATTGTACAAAATACTGCAACTTACCTGAGGGACACCAAAAGCCTATTGACAATGTTGGAAGACATCAGGATTGAACCGGACTACATCCTTGTGAGTCTAGATATAGAGAGCCTCTATACAAACATACCCCAAGACGCCACCATTGCTGTACTAAAGCAAACACTGGACAATTCTACATGGGAGTATAGAACACCCAAAGAGTTCATTATAGAGTGTGCAACTCTCGCTCTCAAAAGAAACTTTTTTGAACATGATGGCAAACTATATCTCCAAATAGGCGGGACATCTATGGGCAGTGTTTTTGCCCCCAGTGTGGCGGGCCTCTACGTGTATGATTTTGAGAAAAGATATATCATAACCACCAACAACCCCTACAGCAATCACATCAAATTTTGGAGACGGTACATAGACGACGTCTTCACTATCTGGCAAGGACCACAAGAAACTCTAATGGAATTCATCACGTGGCTAAACACCTGTGACCCAAACTTACGGTTCACACATTGTGTAGATAAAGACAAAATGGTCTTTCTTGACATTGAGATCGAAAGAGACAATGATAGGCTCAAGACTAAAACCCACTTCAAGCCCACGGCCAAAAACAATCTGCTGAGATTTGACAGTTTCCATCCCCGCCCCTTGAGGGAGAATCTACCCTATGGCCAGTATCTCAGGCTTAGGAGAAACTGCAGCGAACTAAAGGACTACAAAACCCAGGCAGAAGACCTAACGAATAAACTAACAAACCGGGGATACCCTGAAAAAATCACTAAGAGATGCCAGAAAAGGGCTAGAAATCAACCGCGACAAGCTCTGCTAGAGGACATACCTAGACCAGAGGAGGAGATTCCACTCACATGTGTCACCACATACAATGCGGTGTCCAATCAGGTGAGCAAAAGCATCAGGAAACATTGGTCTATACTGCACACGGGAGATCATAAGTGGGACAAGCCACTTTTTTCCTACAAAAAGGCACGTAGCCTAAAAGACACTTTGGTCAACACCAGACCCAAAACGACTATGGCAACAACCCATCAAACCATCACCAACGCATGGGGTCTACCCCCAGTAACAGGACACTCCAGATGTGGTGACTGCAGCGTTTGCCACCTTACTAACAACACAAAAACTTTGAACCTTGAACAAGGTAAAATTTGGCAACAAAGGTCACACACAAACTGCAACAGCGCGTTTGTCATCTATCTGATCCTATGCAGTTGTGACAAACCCTATGTAGGGATGACTACTAGAAAAGTCAAACAACGAATAGCAGAACATCGAAGTACAATCCGATGCAAGAAAACCAACACCAGGCTCACTGATCATTTCCTCACAGCACATCACACTCCCAACGATATGAGATGGACAGTGATTGAGCAAATCCAACCAGGCCCTAATGCACAAGCCCGACTGTTTGAAAAGGAACAGCGATGGATTTATCGGCTTTCTTCTCATAAAATTGGACTCAACGATAATATTCCATGGAACTCTGTGCTAAAATGAGATGCCAGCGCCCCCTGACAAGGAGCGCTCTACCCCGAACGCATAGATGCAACAAGATGCCTTTAGTGTCTGTCCATGCTTTGCCCCATCGGGCCAATGTCATTGTGTGCCCCAACCTGGAATATGACTAGCACATCGCCACATGCGCTGTCCAATCGCTCACCTCTATGCATAATGTGCCACTGGCTCACCTCTATGCATAATGTGCAACTGGCTCACGCGCCACAACACATCTGTGTGTTAAGCCCCCACATGACCCAATACTGTTCAACACCTGTGTCAGCCTCACCTAACACAATATTGAGTCATGCCCTCTAACGACCCAATGCCGGTCAACAAATCAGTGTCTGCCTCACTCACATGCTAGAATAAGTATTCCTACTAGCTACCAGCATCTTAGCCTACCTCAAACAGCCGAGAGCGTTCCTCAGCGCCGGCTGCAACGATTAGACAAACGCCATTCCGGCGAGATCTTGGGCCACGCCCACCTTGCAGGCCACGCCCCCTCCGCTAGAAACCAAATAAAAGCGCCAAATCTCGAGCGCCACACAGATTAGAACCTCACTCCGCAGGCACTCGCCGGGAGCGTTTTACGAGCTTTTTTAAAAAACTATTGTGATTTTCTGTATTTCTGTGTTACTACTAGCTACCAGCATCTTAACCTACCTCAAACAGCCGAGAGCGTTCCTCAGCGCCGGCTGCAACGATTAGACAAACGCCATTCCGGCGAGATCTTGGGCCACGCCCACCTTGCAGGCCACGCCCCCTCTGCTAGAAACCAAATAAAAGCGCCAAATCTCGAGCGCCACACAGATTAGAACCTCACTCCGCAGGCACTCGCCGGGAGCGTTTTACGAGCTTTTTTAAAAAAACTATTGTGATTTTCTGTATTTCTGTGTTACTACTAGCTACCAGCATCTTAGCCTACCTCAAACAGCCGAGAGCGTTCCTCAGCGCCGGCTGCAACAATTAGACAAACGCCATTCCGGCGAGATCTTGGGCCACGCCCACCTTGCAGGCCACGCCCCCTCCGCTAGAAACCAAATAAAAGCGCCAAATCTCGAGCGCCACACAGATTAGAACCTCACTCCGCAGGCACTCGCCGGGAGCATTTTACGAGCTTTTTTAAAAAACTATTGTGATTTTCTGTATTTCTGTGTTACTACTAGCTACCAGCATCTTAGCCTACCTCAAACAGCCGAGAGCGTTCCTCAGCGCCGGCTGCAACGATTAGACAAACGCCATTCCGGCGAGATCTTGGGCCATGCCCACCTTGCAGGCCACGCCCCCTCCGCTAGAAACCAAATAAAAGCGCCAAATCTCGAGCGCCACACAGATTAGAACCTCACTCCGCAGGCACTCGCCGGGAGCGTTTTACGAGCTTTTTTAAAAAACTATTGTGATTTTCTGTATTTCTGTGTTACTACTAGCTACCAGCATCTTAGCCTACCTCAAACAGCCGAGAGCGTTCCTCAGCGCCGGCTGCAACGATTAGACAAACGCCATTCCGGCGAGATCTTGGGCCACGCCCACCTTGCAGGCCACGCCCCCTCCGCTAGAAACCAAATAAAAGCGCCAAATCTCGAGCGCCACACAGATTAGAACCTCACTCCGCAGGCACTCGCCGGGAGCGTTTTACGAGCTTTTTAAAAAAACTATTGTGATTTTCTGTATTTCTGTGTTACTACTAGCTACCAGCATCTTAGCCTACCTCAAACAGCCGAGAGCGTTCCTCAGCGCCGGCTGCAACGATTAGACAAACGCCATTCCGGCGAGATCTTGGGCCACGCCCACCTTGCAGGCCACGCCCCCTCCGCTAGAAACCAAATAAAAGCGCCAAATCTCGAGCGCCACACAGATTAGAACCTCACTCCGCAGGCACTCGCCGGGAGCGTTTTACGAGCTTTTTAAAAAAACTATTGTGATTTTCTGTATTTCTGTGTTACTACTAGCTACCAGCATCTTAGCCTACCTCAAACAGCCGAGAGCGTTCCTCAGCGCCGGCTGCAACGATTAGACAAACGCCATTCCGGCGAGATCTTGGGCCATGCCCACCTTGCAGGCCACGCCCCCTCCGCTAGAAACCAAATAAAAGCGCCAAATCTCGAGCGCCACACAGATTAGAACCTCACTCCGCAGGCACTCGCCGGGAGCGTTTTACGAGCTTTTTTAAAAAACTATTGTGATTTTCTGTATTTCTGTGTTACTACTAGCTACCAGCATCTTAGCCTACCTCAAACAGCCGAGAGCGTTCCTCAGCGCCGGCTGCAACGATTAGACAAACGCCATTCCGGCGAGATCTTGGGCCACGCCCACCTTGCAGGCCACGCCCCCTCCGCTAGAAACCAAATAAAAGCACCAAATCTCGAGCGCCACACAGATTAGAACCTCACTCCGCAGGCACTCGCCGGGAGCGTTTTACGAGCTTTTTTAAAAAACTATTGTGATTTTCTGTATTTCTGTGTTACTACTAGCTACCAGCATCTTAGCCTACCTCAAACAGCCGAGAGCGTTCCTCAGCGCCGGCTGCAACGATGAGACAAACGCCATTCCGGCGAGATCTTGGGCCATGCCCACCTTGCAGGCCACGCCCCCTCCGCTAGAATCCAAATAAAAGCGCCAAATCTCGAGCGCCACACAGATTAGAACCTCACTCCGCAGGCACTCGCCGGGAGCGTTTTACGAGCTTTTTTAAAAAACTATTGTGATTTTCTGTATTTCTGTGTTACTACTAGCTACCAGCATCTTAGCCTACCTCAAACAGCCAAGAGCGTTCCTCAGCGCCGGCTGCAACGATTAGACAAGCGCCATTCCGGCGAGATCTTGGGCCACGCCCACCTTGCAGGCCACACCCCCTACTCCGCCTACATTATGTGCTGTCACCGGAAGCGCAGCGGACGAGCGCAGCGGGAGCGCCGATTGCGCGCCAAAGGCGCGCCTAAGGCAAGCCCGTCTGCGCCCGTCCTCGCCACGACATCGCCAGTCGCCAGTCCCCCTGGTTCATCCAAACCCCACTTGCTCATACGGTATGACCGTGAGGAACTCTTCGCCATGAACCTTAGCCAAAGATGCTCTAATGCTACTGGCACCCTGGGCCACTCGCAACTCTATTGCAATCGTTGTCATTTTTCCACCAGCATGCCTACTCGCGTGTGGGGATGCCGTGCCAGTACCACAACCACAACCCCGCCTCTGACGATATTACAGCTCAATGTCAGATCCCTCTCTAAACACCATCTAGAGGTAAACTCACTTCTACTGGATGAAAATCCAGACATCCTCTTTCTCTGCGAAACATGGCTACGAGACGGCGTATCTACCATTCCTAACCTGACGCTTCCAGATGAGTTTCACCTGACCACTATAAACCGTGAAACTCGAGGCGGCGGCATCGCAGTCATCTATAAAAAACACCTTACCTGCTCTTTTACTAAAGAATCTCTCCCTGACTGTGAAAGCGCCCAATTTAAAATTAGCATTAGTCCTCAGTTTACGATATCTGGTCTATACAACTATCGTCCACCAGGCCCAGCCGCTAGGTTCATTGACGCCCTCCTCGAAATGTCCACGGCGCTCACCACCAAATCCGCCAATTTCACGATTCTAGGTGACCTTAACCTACATTTGGATCTAATTAATGACCACACAATTGCTAATCTTCTTACAGATCTTTCGGCACTGCAGCTTAACTCTCTTATCCATGCTCCTACCCATATAGCTGGCCATACCCTAGATCCAGTTTTCACCAATATCCAAGAGGCAGCTACAGAGATCCCCATCCCTATGGGATGGACGGACCACTACCTCATTAAACTAATGGTCCCAGCACCCAAACGTCAGTATAAAACTGAATCCAATCGTCGCTTAAAAAGACCTTGGCACAAACTCTCCACCCCCACTCTTCACGAGACCCTTGGAGAATTCCATTGCGAAGCCAATCAAGAGATAGATACGACCTATACCTCGTTCACTACCTGGATTACCAATGGGCTTGACACCCTCATCCCAGCCAAGCTAACTAAAGGGCATATCACACCTTCTAATCCGTGGTACGATGATACCCTTAAAGCAATGCGCAAGGACTGTAAAAGAGCTGAGCGTCAATGGAGGAAAAACTTTGACGACCAGGATAAGGCTAACTACTTACTCAAGCTTAAAGCCTACCACAAAGCCATTAGCACTACCCGCGCAACTTTTTATGCTGACAAAATTAGGTCCAAACCGAACCCTTCTAAAGTGATCTTTAAACTGGTCAAAGAACTACAAAACCCTCGGTTGCCCTCTCCCAACATTTCCTCTAACGAACAATGCGAGCAGTTGGCCATATACTTTGTTGAAAAGGTCCAAAAAATCTACGCTACCTTTCTACAGAACCCCCCACACGCTGGGGAACTTAAGACACCAGCCCCCATCAGCACCCCTCTTACCCAAATCCCTGCCATCACGGCTGCTGAATTGAACAAACTCTGCAAGAAAGTGAAATCTGGCTCTCCGGCTGACCCTATGAGCCCCTTTCACTTCCTGGATTCGATTGACTTCTTCCTACCCCCCATGCTTGACATCCTCAATCTCTCCTTTACTTCCGCTTCTGTACCCATAGCCTGGAAGCAAGCGTGGGTATCTCCGATAATCAAAAAACCTACCCTGGACCCTTCCAAACCGGAAAATTTCCGGCCAATATCTCTCCTCCCCTGGATAGCTAAAATAGCAGAAGCCCATGTCAATGGCATCCTTTCTAAACATGTGGACCTTAACCGAATCCTGGATCCATCTCAAAATGGTTTCCGAGCGGGCCATAGCACCGAATCTGCTCTATTGGCCACCACCGAACATCTCCGGACGATTTTAGATTCCGGTCAAAGTGCTGCGCTGATCCTTTTAGATCTCAGCGCAGCCTTTGACACGGTTTCCCACGACATCCTTTTGAAACGTCTGGAGATGGCCGGTGTGACTGGCCTTGCTCTTGCATGGTTCCAATCCTTTCTTAAGGACAGATCCTTCAAGGTATCGGCCCCCCCATTCCTCTCTAAATCTCATCCCATAGCACAAGGAGTCCCGCAGGGCTCAGCGTTGAGCCCCTCCCTCTTTAACCTATATGTCCAGCCGCTTGCGGATGTGGCTAAAGAGTGGGGGCTCACGTTGGTATCATACGCCGACGACACCCAGTTGGTCGTCACCCTCACTGAAAGCCCGTCCATCGCGGCTTCCAAGTTCAGAGAGGGCATGGCTGCGGTGGCACAATGGATGACGGATAACTACCTCCAACTTAATGCCGGGAAAACCGAGGTGCTCCTCCTTGGCCGAAACACCAGCCTATGGAACGAGCACTGGTGGCCGTCATCCCTTGGTACCACCCCACTCCCTAAAAACTGTGTAAAAAACCTGGGAGTTTGGATGGATGCTAACCTTAGTTTCCAGTCACACACTAAAAAGGTGGCAGCCACCTGTATAGGTCTCCTAAGGAACCTCAGGCCTATACTCGGATTCTTTGATGCAAAGACTCGCCAGCTAATTGTCCAGGCAACCATCTTGTCACGCCTGGACTATGCGAACGTCCTTCTCCTGGGAGCAAACAAAGCAGAAACGGCCAGGTTCCAACGAATACAGAATGCGGCAGCTAGAACGCTGGTCGGTCTCCCACGCAGAAGCTCAGCCAGAGCCACCATCCACAAACTCCACTGGCTGCCCGTGGAACACAGAGTTAAATTTAAAGCTCTCATCACAATCTTTAAAATTGTTAAACAGGGAAAACCCCCTCTGCCAGAAAACCTGGCCCGGCCCTATGTCCCTGCTCGTGAACTTCGCTCCTCCAACCAACTTCTCCTGAAAGTACCCAGAACCAAGCTCTGTCGTACTGGAGGTCGCTCCTTTAGCGTTCTCGGACCCAAACTATGGAACGATCTTCCGCTTAGTATACGTTCCATAGATGGCCTCCCAGTCTTCCGTAAGGCAATTAAGACCCTCCTCTTCCCTGCTCTCTAAGGCTCTACTCAGGCTTTTACTCTGCCTAGCAGGTGTGTGTTTGTTCTTCTCAGCGCCGGGACGCCCCATTGCTGGGGTAGCTGTTGCGCTTCACCAAACCTAGAAATACAAATACAATGTGTTCCTCCTTCAAATCACTAGCCTTTGTAATTTCACTACCTCCGTGTCCTCATGCTTCGATTTTCGTTACATGAGTAATTTTCCGAGCCACGCTGTTCACCAACAGCTCCGTGGCTCCACCTAACTTGTCCTGTGTTGTCATGCAACCTAACCTCCCGTCTGTTTACTAAGGGTAGCCTAGCTACCGTCAGCACGCCATTGCGCACTGCGAGCCCCGCCCCCAAACCAGCCCAGGCCGCGCCCCATCCCGGAAACGGCCAACTCCTCATTACCGCGACCTGCTGCCGGCGGAACCCATTAGCCGAGCAGAGGACGTTAGGAGTAGGTCTGATCTGAACTTTCCCGCCTGTAACTGTAAGTAGATCTTCTCTGTTAGCGCCCAGGTACACAAGTATGTACCGGGTCAACGAGGGAGTCGTCCCCCATTTTCAGGGCTCACTGAGCTGCACAGAGATTTACAACGCCCGCGCTCTCTTTAATCTTTCAGAATATGTTACGTTTAAGGCATTAAACCTACGCCCTGCCCGTTGAAGCCCTGAGAGCTCATAATCGAGTAAGCCCTCATTCATACCATTTGAGCTCTAGTTTGTTCCTCAGTGTTACATGTGTGTTCGTTTTGTATGTTCACTAATTGTTATTCACTCACACTAATGAGTCAGATGCTATCAAATGGATATAGCACTACCGAGATACCGCTATGCCTTAAATCACCCCACTGTATATTCACCTACCATGGCAGAGCTTCCGCCCAGATATTCTCTATCCAGCTAGGAGCACAAGCACCACGTGATATCCACAATTCAGACAGTGCCATCCTTAGCTGAAGTCGTCATGCATTTTCCAATACTGGCACTAAAAATACTGCATGATCAGACTCACAAGTGCCGTGTTCACATCGAATGCAACCCGCGTGCACCAATTATTGGCATAGATGTTGATTAGTATCTCACTCCATCACCACGGTATCATGTTATTTGGAGATCAACCCCTTTTGGCACTATATTTCATTCCACTGAGACACTGCACGACGTTACAGGAGAGTAAGTTAACATTAAACCTGATTATGTTTACCCCCCTTTTTTCTCTCCTTACAGGTCTCTTTTTCACTCTTTCATCTGCTCACTTATTTTACTGAGCAGCATATACCACTGGCCGTTTTGCCAGTAGGTACACAGGGGATCAAGGCACGGGTGTGCTTTTTAGGGAGCACACACCCCCTGTCCACCTGTTTTTCTGGTCCTGATGAATACCGGGCAATTGCCCTTAAGGTAGAAACATGTTGACCACTCAACACATATAGAGATCCTTAGGTCGTAACTTCCCTACCAGGATCTCGCCCTCGTAATTTTTAAACATTGTTCAGTTGCTCTATAATTAAAACTATATTTTTGAGTACAACCAGGACAATTTTTAACATCTTTGATTTTTTTCACACCCACAGTCACAACCCGCTCCACTGTAGTACAGGTGTCGCAGCACACTTTGGTGTCGCTAGGACGCCAAGGTGGACCCCGATGATGAAGCATGTCACCACTAGGTTGGTGAGTGAGGGGTTTTAAACAAAAGGATGAATTTTCTCCTTCTTGCCAAAAAAACCTGCCCTCCAGATACGTCTGTTCTTCAACTTCATAGGGGATACTCCTCTCATTGTTTTTGATACTGCTTTCAAAACAGCATCGGAATGCCTGCCTGCCACCTTGGTGGCCCACCTGCCGAATTGCAAAGCAAGTTGGTGCATAGATTAAAGACTGCCACAGCACCTCCGTCACCACCAGGAAATCTCGACGGTGGTGGGATAGGCCAATGCGTCTGTTGGAGGTAAGACCGCCAGTTTCACCACCGGTCAAATCATGCTGACCCTTTCCACCAACATGACTGTGGCAGTAAAACCGCCACAATTGAGTTGGCAGAAAGGGACATATATAAGGCAGAAATGCACCTGTACTCAGTTCCACAAATCCTCTGCCACCAAGGAGCTTATTCAACTCGTTCTGCCGCTGCTGTTGCTTGATGACATCCAAAAACGACACTGCTGTGGATGCAACTGACAGTAATTCAAAATCTAACCCATTTACATTGACTTCCCAGTTAGCAGATGCACAGGCAGGGATATCTTAAGGTGTTTGGGTGACCTCGCTGAAACCTATTTTGTGTGTCACTGTTTGGAACAGCTTTGAATGTATGATCCAAATTCACCTCTTTAATGCCCTCCTTGGCCAGGTCACTGACACTACTCAGGCACACCCTTCCAAATCCTAAATGTTTTTCAATCTGATATTCATGGATTTTGATGTATTTTTAATATTGTAACACAACAGCAGCTCCTCCCTAACATTACTGCAAATAATCTCTGTGACACCCTCCCATTTCTCACATGCTTGGTCATGCCTGTTTTTATATGAAAGAAACTTAAGTATGGATTTTTCATGAAAATGAAACACACCTTCTGTGCAAAATGTCTGTAATAGACTCTCACACATAACCCACATAAAAAAGTAGTTTTTGGAAAATGTTAATTCAAATATTATTTTCAAGAAGTAGTTCAAGGTCATTAAGGAAAGACTCTCTGTAGAACAGGGTTGGCTCAACCAGGGGACATCCTGATTGTCTGGCTCCCTGGGCCAGAGCCCATTTTGTCCATGCCTTTAAACTTCTCTGTACACTGGCCCCCAGCTTCAAGTATATCAGGGACAACCAATATCATCACCAAGTGCCATGGATATGTGTGAAATGTGTAAGTGCAAGATATAAAAACAAACATATCAGTAGCAGCATGCTCCTCATATAACTAAAGTTTGTGTAAGGTACACACAAAATAATGGATACATGTCCAAAAACATAACACAAAAAGGTATGACAACTAACCAGCCTCCAGGTATGAATAAACAAATAACTAACTTGCATTCATTAAACATGTTTCTAACATACATCATAGGGAGAAGGTCAAGCAAAATGGTGTAGACATTGCTCAAGACAAGTGAAACCTCTACCATGCGAAATACCACCCATGGATCACTGACATAATATAGAATACCAAAATATAGACTTACCAAAATATCGTTGACAAAATATAGAATGCAAAAATATCAAATTCCAATCTACAAACAGGTAAGTACAAACATATCGAATCAAAAATATCGTTGTAACAAATAGTTAGTCAAAATATCGAATTTTTTTATATGTCTTAAAAGTAATTCAAAATTAATGAAATAATAAATATAATTAACAAAAACACACTTAAAAATACTTAAATAACCTTAAAATGAATACATAATTAATTTAAGTTAAAAAAATAAACATACAATTTTTTTTAATACATATATATATATATATATATATATATATATATATATATATATATATATATATATACATATTAACTTAATATTAATAAAAAAATATACAATATTTTTACCGTAGGATAGCGGGAGGGTAAAATGTACTATTCCCAATCCAGAGAGTGCAACAGTAGGGAAAGCGTTGGAAAGCATAAGGATACAAATTACTATTCCCACTCCAGTGAGTGCAACAGTAGCCAAAGCATTGGATAGCGTAGGGATAAAAATTACTATTCCCACTCCAGAGAGTGCAACAGTAGGGAAAGCGTTGGATAGTGTAGGGGGTAAAAAGTACTATTCCCCCTCCAGAGAGTGCAACAGTAGGGAAAGCATTGTATAGCGGGAGGGTAAAAATTACTATTCCCACTCCAGAGAGTGAAACAGTAGGGAAAGCGTTGGATTGCGGGAGGATAAAAATTACTATTCCCACTCCAGAGAGTGCAACAGTAGGGAGAGCGTTGGATAGCGTACGGGTAAAAAATAATATTCCCACTCCAGAGAGTGCAACAGTAGGGAAAGCGTTGGATAGCGAGAGGGTAAAAATTGCTATTCCCACTCCAGAGAGTGCAACACTAGGGAAAGCGTTGGATAGCAGGAGGGTAAAAATTACTAATCCCAATCCAGAGAGTGCAACAGTAGGGAAAGTGTTGGATAGCATAAGGATAAAAATTACTATTCCCACTCCAGTGAGTTTAACAGTAGGGAAAGTAATGATTTAATATATTAATACAAATAATACAAATAAATTAAATATCAATACCAATAAAACATTAATTAAAATTAATTACCAATTTAATATTATATAATAATTAATTAATTAGAAATACAAATACATATTATTTATTAAAAATTAATTACCTATTCATAATTCATTAACAACTGATTAATTTTCAATAACAACAACTAATTTATAATAAAAAATTAATAACAATTACTAATTAACAGTAAATTAATTATCAAAACTCAAAAAGTATTTTTAATATGTGATTAATTGCAATGACATTACTTCCCACCCTATTCCCCTATAAACCCACAACCCGCTACAGAAAATACATTAATATGATTATCATAATAATCAAATAATTAATTAATACAAATTACCAATTAATAAAAAATAATTACCAATTAAAAATTAATTCACAATAAATTAAAAATCAATACCAATAAATAAATAAAAAATTACTTTCCACCCTATTCCCCTATAAACCCACAATCCGCTACGGAAAATAAATTAAGAAATTAACATAATTATCAATTAATCGATTAATAAAAAATAATTACCAAATAATAAAAATGAATTGCCAATTAAAAATTAATTAACAATAAATTCAAAATGAATACCAATAAATAAATACAAATATTTAATAATTACAATTAAATTACTTCCCACCCTATTCCCCTATAAACCCACAGCCTGCTACAGAACTAAAAAGCAAAATTAAATTAAAAATAAATAATTAATAATTGCTAAAAATTAATATTTAATTTAATAAAATTAAATGACTTCCCACCCTATTCCCCTAAAAACCCACAACCCACTACAGAATTAAATTACGCAAAAATTAAATAACATAAAATTCATTACTTAAAATAAATAAAACATACATTACAAAAATAATTTACACTTTTCACACATTTACTAACATAGAAAATACTTTAAAAAATTCGATATTATTAAATATTCGATATATTTTAATGCCTATATTATATACTTCGATTATTTTGACTTCTATATTTTAACAATCAATATTATATTACTTAGCTTCCATTCGATATTTTTAACCACTATATTGTGTCCATTCGATATTTTGTCCATTTTATATTTTTACTTCGATATTATGGCCATTCTATATTTTGTTTTCGATATTATATCTAGTTACCACCACCCATATCACTGTCTGCCACTATTTGGATTCATCCTACATATCCATCCATGGAACATTTCCCCATGTCCTGTGTGAATTCTGCACTGGTTCCACACTGCTTATAAGCAAACCAGTTCATATTGATCACCAATCAGGGTGAAACAAACACAAATGTAGTCACACATGTCAATGTATCAAATCACATCAATTAGGTGGTGTAAGTGGTGAACACTATAATGAATGCCTGCCTATAAATATTAATAACCATCACATGCCATGTCAAATTGTGTATGTACATAACAAAGTACACTCTAAAAATATATGTAGTATAACCTGTCATAATGTGTAAACACAATAACATTGCTCCACAATTTAACCTCTGCAACATTGCTACACTCCAAAAAATAGCTAGACAAAAGTAGCACCTGAACCACTGTATTCAAAAGCAACACAGATTTAAATTTGTACAAATAAACCACAGGGACAAAACATAATAAAAGGCCAATGGCCAATCAACAGAGAAATGGTCTGGCTTAGCAAAGGCTATGTCACATGTACTAAGGTTACCATCATATGAGACACAGTAGTGAGGGGCATCACTCCTGGCACAATGAAGACAAGTGGCCTGTTTGGTACAAATGTCACCCAGAACATCAAACAACTTGAGGTGATTGATGACTTTACTCAGCCATGTGTCTGCTCAAGACAATAAAGTCATAAAGACAATAGGCAAAGCATATCATTGTATGCCTGTTGCCAGACCTACACAAACAAGAACTCATCTTGTGCGTTGGAGAAATGCCTTCCTGTAACAAAATAAAGTTGGCAAACTGTAACGTGTGCAATTCTGGCTAGGACTCAACCACTTGAAGCTGCTGTTGGGCCCCCAACTGCCCACCAAGCTCTGGGTAGGCCACCACCAGTATGTGGGACATTGCGTGGGGGGCCACGGTGTGCGCGCACCCCCCTATGCTTTGGGAGGACTTCCCCAGCTAGGACCAGCACCTCAGGTCCTCCCACCTTTTTCTGCAATAGATGATGCACCAGCCATAGACCCCAAGGTACGCACCTTCAGGGCAATGGTCTTCCAAATGGCCCACTTTTAATGGGCATTGACTTATATTGATACAAGAGAGGAAAAAACAGAATATCACTGCAAGTTTTTTTATATCTGTTTTGTTGACACACAATTTTAATAGATCTAGCATAAGCATGTTTCAAAAGGTAACACACAACATGTGCAGTTTTTACATGCTGAGCACTACAAAGACATGAATACACTCTTTTATATTCATCTGCTGACCATTCTCATCCCCGGTCATGTCTTATTATGCCTACCGACTAACATCTTGTAGCCCAGGATCATCCTGCATGTACTGTGATGTGAGCTACTATAAAACACAGCACACCACTGTGACCTTGTGAAGGGTAACCTACTTTTGCATTATTGTACAGACTCCTTTACAGCCAGGCCCGTTGAGTTTTTGACAAGGGTCCATAGAGCCTGGTATCATAGTATAGACTATGTCCTAAGACAAAGGTCAACTATGAAAGGGTTGCCATGTATGTCACTGACAGCTTCCTCTCTGGGGATGTGTGGACATGTGGACTACTTAATGAGATATCATAATACGTCTGATTGAGATTGTTTGGTATGTACTGGCATTACAGGACACGCCTTTTGCCATATGTGGCACTGTTACAGGGATGACATCAACATTAATCCCGGGCAGCATACTCCGCTCCGCCAGGTAAGTTTTACCAAAGAGTGTAGGGAAAACTCTGATTTTGTGGTGGAGTGGAGTACGTCCTTCAGCCCCTGCGCCACCGAGCCCCCCAAAAAAGGGTAAAAAAACCCACTAACCTTCTCTCTTGCATCTGCGGGTCGCTCTCTTCTTCGCTGTGGTGTCTCCTCATTGCAGCTGTCCTCCTCCTCGTTGTCAGTTGCAAACCCCTATGTTTTACGTGGGCTGTGACCGGCAGCGAGGAGGAGGACGGCGGCAACAAGGAGACACCATGGCGAGGAGAAGGGTGGCCCGCAGATGCGAGAGAGAAGGTAAGTTCTTTTTTTTACCCTTTTTTAAAACTTTTGGTGGGACTGGGGCGGAGCGGAGTTCCACTGAGTTTTTTTTAACTCCGTGCAACTCCACTTAGTGCCACTCTGCATACTCCACCAAGGTTTACTCAACAAACCATTTTATTTCTTGTTTGATTGGTTGAATTTAAAAAAGTAGGTGATTCACATGTCAAAACCTCTTCTGAAGTAACCAATAATCTGTACTCTTAGGGGTCGATTCCGATTCCAGAAAAACCGCTCCAAATAGCTGTATGGAGCGTTTTTCCCGTACGAATCGTACCCTGCAACGTCCCCGGTGCGTACCCCTGCGATCATGGGGTGTACGCACCATACACCGCGATCATGGGGTGTATGAACCATACCCCATGTTCGCTGGGTGTACGGTGCGTACACCCTGCGATCACTGGGTATGGTGCGTACACCTCATGAACGCAAGGGTACACAACATACCCCTGCAATCATGGGGTGTACGGACCGTAGGTGTGTATGTGATTGTGTGCTTTTCCGTACGAATCGCCCTTACCTGACGTGGACCGTACGAATCGTGTCCTCATACCCCTGTCCGGATCGTACTCGTCAGGTCGTACGGCATGTTTACGATTCGTACGGAGAGGGCTCCGGATACGAATCGTATGGACGTTGTTTTTCCAGGATCGGAATTGACCCCTTAATGTGTCACATGTGAAATAGGCCTGTACAGGACCAGCATGACTAATGCAAAAGTGAACACAGACCTGGGGGAGTATGGGGCCTGTCATTAGTAAATGAAACACATTGACAATGTGGATCAACGGAATGAAGTATCAAGTCACGGGGTTGCCACAGTCACCATTCGAAATGTAGTTCATGGAAAACCAATCAGAGCTACTATTGTTTCTGAAAATTCATTTTGTGATCATCCAAGTGTCCACTGGTCTACAGGGACTTTAGTCTGTGCATCAGTTGTATTGCCACATCAACTCTGCAACATTTTCCGGCCACAGATTCATTTCAATACACTGTTGCAATATCTGGTGGCATGTCACAACCAATGTTTAGTGGTGTACCACAAGATATGCTTTTGCAATTAAAGGAAATGGTCCATTTAGGGTCCCCCCGGTCACTCATGACCACCTCTCAGCCTTCCATACTAAATGAAGCGCTGGTCAGACAGTAGAGAATACAAACCAATAACTGTTTATTAGATACACTCAGAGTTGAGCCCGGTCTGCCCAGTCTCTAGGAGTGCTGCAGAGGGACTAAAATCAATAAGCATAAAGACACACTATGTACACTTCGTAACTTGGGCTAAAACACAGCCATAGCGGAATTTTCCAAGCAGACGCAGCTGGAAAGTGAAATACCAAAAATAGGTTTTGGTTCTCATATCTCACACCTCCCTATTACTTCTCAAGGTCTTTTCACCCTGCTCCCGCCACCAGACAAGTGGGAGAGGGCCTCTATCTAGAGGGAAAGGTGTGCTCCAATAAAAACAGTCTATTCATTAGAGTAGCAAAACCTAACATTGGGGAGCCTCTAGACTCTCTACACACTGTACTTCTTTTTAGTACACTATATAGACAGCCAGCTTCCTACAACATTTGCAAGAAGGGGAGTTTGAGACCCAAAATGTGTCATCTGCTAAGCAACCAGACGGGCTGTGATAGAAGGGAGGCTCTGCAACACTTCTGCCTGTGACCAGGACTGGGGTCCAAGGACTGCTATTCTCCCTGCTGGGAGAGGGCACATCACCCAGAGAATCGAGACCACCTGCTTTGGGAACTAGAACACCAGCGCCTGCCTGCTTGCCAAGACCAGTGTGCCCTGTGAGGAAGAGGAGAGACTTGGAGGGAGCGAGGCCTAACAGGGAGACCTACATGGAGATCTCTGGGTGTGAGGTGTGAGGAGATGGTTGTGCACCAATCTGGTCATTGCCCTTGTGTAAGAGTGATTCAGCTACTCCTGTATGCCAGGAGAGGGCTGCCATGAACTGAAACGTTCATCGAGTGCCGTGTGAGGACCATGAACGCTGTATCGCCTCATTGTGGTTACTCCATAGGCCAGAGCGGACCATGTAGAAGAAACTCTGTGACAAAACATCAAGATTTGTGTGTACCTAGGCGGTTATCCCATAGGATAGGAGAGGCCACTGTGGTGTCGGTGATCACACTGGAGAAATCTACGCCTTCCCTGTAAGTACTGTGGCAACCCCCTAAATCATGTGGGGCTGTCGGTACTATGTTTTGCCAAAGATCTGGCCATTTCCTGGGGAAATTGAAGTAGCAACCTGTCATTAAGATTTGCTCCTTGTCCGGCCCAGAGGAAGCAAGGGAATGACATAAGGACTTCATGTCATCACTGGGTTCTGGTCAGGAGCATGGTGATCAACCCCTCCCCCCATGCAGGGAAATTGAACTTACCGCACCAACAGAGCGGGGAGCACCTTTAATCACCATTGAGATTGGCACTGCTACTCGGGAGACAGAGCCTGCACCTGCCGGATGTTGCTAAGTGTACCGCGAGCAGCCAGACTCTTCCAAACAGGACCCGAGCTGCAAGTGCCCACGGCCAGGGCATCCACTGAACCGCTGAAGGCTTCCAAGCTGCTAGAGAGGCTAAGACTTGAACCAGGCCTGTCACTGGTGAAGGGTCCAGAGCAGCCCTAAACAGTCAAAGGGGACTCTCAAGTAAGGCCTCCAATCACACTCCATGGATTAGGGTGACATTGGAATCTGTCAGATAAACAATTGAGCCCTGACCTCTAGGGGATTGTATTATTGCTTACGAGTGTTGTTATTTCTTTAAATGTGTAGAGATAGAAAAAAGTACTTATTATTACATCTAAAAGTAAGTCCTTGACTGAACATTGATTTATTGATATTACTGAGCGCACTTTGAGTTATGAGTCATGTTAAATAATCTGAATCTGCACACCTCCTGAGGGAGACTTTGATTGCTCATTCACAGCAAACACTGAGAGTCAAGTGCGGGAGGGGTGTTTGGTCCAATTGAGCAGGATACACAGAAGGTTTGACCCAGAGACATCAGGAGTAAAAGGCCTCAACCAGCTCGGTTGGACCAGCAGGCTCTGCTTACCCAGTGGCTTTCTTAAAGGAATTATGACAAGCACCAATGCTGGAGAAACTAAAATGCCATGTGAACTGAAAAGATGTCAAACATTAAGCAATGGCAGCTCGGCATGATTCAAAAACAGTCTGTGGAGTAGTGTGATCATTAGACTATGCCAAAGTTGATACCAGTAACATTGATCCAGATACTTGGATAAAGTTTGTATCTGAGATGTATTATAGCAAATATCTGGAAATATAGCAATCAAGTACTAATGACTGACAAGGTCTTGGAGGCTAGGAGGGGCAATATTGCCCCCAGCCCAAACGGCATTCCCATTTCAAAATTCAATTTAAATCGTTTTTTGGAACCATTCCCTCTGTCCCTGTACAGTTCTATTTCAGAAACAGACTTACTCCTGTAGGGGCTCAGTTTGACACGTTGCACAAAAATGGAAGCCTACTAGATGCAAACTACTATAGAACCTTTGCCCTACTCAACAGAGAACCCAAAATATTTGCCTCTATCCTGCGCTCCCACCTGGAGTAATGGGTGGATCTGTTTCCAGTGAGTGTTCCAAACTGAGTCTCAGAAGAGCTCTGAAACCCAGGATGATGTGCTGGTGATCAATAAAATGGCACAAAAGGGCAATCAATTGTGGATTTAGACTCATGTGGAGAGGTGTGGTGCAGCGGCCAGGGCAGCTGACTTCGAAGCAAACGGTTCACGGTTCGATCACTGGCTCCGGCGGCAGCTAAGCTGTGCACCATGTAACTCTGGGCAATAGCTGAGAGGGTGCATGGCAAGATGGCCGCATTCCTGTGAGGCTCTGCCTAACCGAGCCATAATCCGACCAAAATACGCTGCATCTAGTGGCTTCAGAACCTAACAAACATCGGAGCCATTTTTTTTGTACCCACCTGCGGTATTCCTGGCTGGTGTTGGAAGCCTCGCTGGGCTCTGATTGCTGCATGTCAGGACCGCACTGAGCTGAGGCTGGTCTGCTGTTAATGGCGTCCGCCGGGCCGGAGCATCTGCACACCTGCCCTAATCTGCTGTGCGGCCTCCGTTTTTCCTGGGGACGCCGAGCTGATGCGAGGGCCTGCCTGCTCTGTGAGGCCGCTTGAGCCCAGTGCCAGAGGAGAAGGAGGCCGGAGGCGGTGGACTGCGGAGCGGCCCACGGGCCTTGTCCTTCATGACATCTAGCGAGCGGAGGGCTCCAGTGACCGGGGAGGCCTCCCCCCAATGGTGATTTCTTGTGGTGGTGAGTGGGGCATGCCTGAGGCCCGGGTCGCGGAGGCGGGTTTGGGCCCTGGAGCTGGCTGTGTCCCGTCAGCTACGCCCGGCGTGGGGCCTGGCTGGAGGGGGCACGCCTGGTGGAAGCGCTGCAGATTGCGCATACCTTCAGGCGGGCCAGGAGTGCGACCCGCCTGGGTTTCTGCCTACGTTGCTCGCTGAGGGGATTGTATGGTGAGCACATTCGGTGCAATCGGCGAGCGGGAGTTGCGGGACCTGTTGCTGGCTGAATCCCTGAGACCCTGTGGTGGCAGTGCGCTCACTTCCCAACACGCTTGCCTGCATTGCGGTTACTGGGGTGCTCCCTTGAAATATTGAGCACATAGAAACACTGCGCAACCTACCCCGAGACCTCCTACCTGCACAACCCGGTGACTCACGTGGGGACTTTTGCCTGTGGTGCACCCCTGACTGCACACTACTTGTTCCTGGGTGTTGTGCTTTGAGAGAATTGTGGTGGGACGTAGCACTAATGGCTGTGAGCTACACTGGGTTGCCCCGGGACCTACGTTGCTGTTTTTTTTTTGGGATCTGAGCTGGCGCTTTGGTAGGGGGTATCCCTTTGGATCATCACTGTGCATTAGAGGTTGGTGGCTGGTGCAGGTACCTCCCTGGGCCCCCTTTGAGAACTTGGCTAATTGAGGTAGTACTAGACGGGGGACCCCGGCAGCAGCTCCGCTCTGCACCAATATTCACACAGCAAACACCACTCTCCAATATGGGGTGAACGGATAAGACTCAGCCGCGCCTTACTTTTAAATCCCACAGGGCTCCCAAGACACCACAGATGGCGTCCTCCGACTCCGAGGCTGATATGCACACAGATAGCCCCCCCACGCTTGAGGCTACGGTGGTGGCAATGCAGCGCACGTTACAATCTATAGAGGGTGCGATGACTGCGGTGAACCATAGGCTGGAACACATGTCTTCCCATTTAGAAAAACAGAACGCCCGAATGGGGGAGATGGAACAACGGGTCTCGGCTGCGGAAGATGGTCTGTCATCGGTCTCTGACAAAACATTTAACATGGAAAATATGCTGTCTCTTATTCAAGCCAAAAATGAGGATTTAGAGGTGCGGTCTCGGCCCAATATTATACGCATTACCAGGATTCCAGAGTCTACAAATGTTGGGAAAATGGAGACCTATGTGGAACGTCTTATTACAGACATCTTCGGCACGGAGCAATTGCCCAATATGTTCATTATAGAGAGAGCCCACCGCTCCCTGGCGGCGCGCCCAGTCCCGGGGGCCACACCCGGGCCTATTATAGCTCGGGTTTTAAATTACAGGGACCGCAACGCCATCTTGCGTATGGCCAGGGAGAAGGGTACGATGTCACATCTAGGTAACACATTGGCCTTCTTCCCTGACTTTACGGTTGCTGTCCAAGTTGCTCGTCGCGAGTTTAGTGCTGTGAAGCAATTTCTGAGAAGCGAGGCAGTTCCCTATGCTATGCTCTACCCCGCCAGACTTTGCATAGGGGCAGCGGGAGAGAATAAGATCTTCACCTCCCTGAAAGCTGCCATGGAACATGCTAAGTCACTGAAGCGTAGAAAGCGTGATTCTATGGTGCCACCCGAAGGAGAAGATTAGTGCCTGAAAGGATGTAATGTGTCACTGGACATTATGATTGAGTTTCTTGCTTGCTCACTACATAAGGTGCAATAGGTGCACAGCTGGTTGCTGGTTTCTTGAGTTATCATCTGCTTACATGTCAGTGGTGCCTTATGTGTGGTTTGACAGTTTCGGATGAACAACTACCTGTTCAGTACTGTTACCACCTATTATTATGCTGGGGCTATTATCATGGGTTTTCTGTGGGCCTTGCTGATCTCTCATGTTGAGTTTTACTGGAAATATCTGGGCTTGCTGGTTGCTATTTTGAGGACTTCGGACACTATGGGCTCCCCATGCATTGTTCTTGGCCATGTCATGCACAGTTCTTCCATTGCTAGCTCAGTTAACTCCTGCTCTGTGGGAGGGTTTTGCCTCTATGCCTCCCGACTTATGGGAGTACCCCAATGCTGTTTTACTGGGGCAGGGTGGGGGTGGGGGTTGTGTTGGGTGATGGGATGGCTTTGGCATGTTTGGGGTGCTGAAGTCGGTGGGGGGTTGTGGGATTGTGGGATGGGGGTTGGGAAATGTTCTTAGTTTTCTTCCAGTCATATGTCCAGATGGATCAGAGTTCGCAACTGCATGCTTGCTGTGGAGTTGCTCAGAGCTGTCCAATCCTATTGCACACTGGGCTACTTGTTTTGCGATGTAAGACCTTGTGCCATGTGTCTGCTGTTGCCAATATTTTGCAATGAGTAAAGATCTTAAGTTTCTTACTTGGAATATACATGGCCTCAACACGCCTAATAAAATTAGGTTGGTATTTGCGAGCCTTGATTGAATGGGTGTGCATGTGGCCTTGCTACAGGAAACGCACCTAACAGCTGAGTCGGCCAGGAAAATAGGAGCGCGCTGTGCGAGTGTGAAGGTATCATCCTCCTATTCCTCGTATGCTAGAAGAGTGCTGATCTTGATGAAGAAGGGGGTTCCCTTTACAGTGCTTCTAACTGAGATGGATGACTGTGGCAGGATTGCGATTGTGCAGGGCCGACTGGGTGGTGAGAGCGTGCTCGTAGTGAACGTCTACAGGCCCAATATTGATGATCCTTCCTTTTATTTGGATGTGTGGCGCAGAGTGCTGTTGTTCCCTCCTTCGGCCCTTGTGTGGGGTGGGGATTTCAACTTGTGGCTGGATGCCAATATGGACAGGCATGGGGTTGTGGAGGCCCAGCCCAAGCGGGCAACAGACACGCTCTTGGGGCTTATAGATGCAGGTCATGTACATGATATATGGCGTCTTCGCCATTATACAACTCCGGAAAGCACATTTGTATCCGCGGTACATGGCTCTTGGTCCTGCATCGACCTTTGGCTTGTATCGGAGGAAGTCTGTACCTGGACAACAAGGTTGACACATGCGGACTGCCCCTTGTCGAATCACTCACCGGTGATACTGGAGATACTGATACCGGAGTGTCATTTACCATCTTTTGCTTGAAAGTTACAGCCTTCGGAGCTTAAGGATCCTGTCTTTAAACAAATCATAGCAGAGGCGATTAGGAATTACTTTATCAAGAACTAGGGAACTGTAGAGAGTGCTGGAGTTCTTTGGGAGGCCTTCAAGGTCACCATCCGTGGCGCCTGTATCGGGGCTCAATCAGGGGTTTTGAGGGGTCTTTGACGTAGAATTGGGAAGATGACTGCGGACATCTCAAATTTGCAGCGCGCATATGACCTGGACCCTTCGGCGTCCAAGCTAGCGGAAATACGTGACTTGGTCACGGAACATAATGAAACGGTAGATCAGGAGCTACTGCATTGTTCGAGTCGTAAGATAGCTAGGTATTATGGAGAGGGTGGGAGGCCTAGTCGATCTCTCGCTCAAAAACTTGCGCAGCCACGCTGCCAGGAGGCTGTCACTGAACTGTGGATAGTAGCGGTGAGCCCCAGCACTCGGTTGCGGATCTTTGTGACATTGTGCTACAATTTTATACCGCTTTGTATGCAGCTAGGGACTCCCCCCCAGCTGAAGAGACGCATGACTACCTTGACGATGTGGCCCTGGGGTGGCTGTCCAATGGGCACCAGGAGTATCTAGTGCAACCTTTTGATGAGGAAGATGTGAGAGAGGTCATTATGTCCCTACCTACCTGCAAGGCGGCGGGACCAGGCGGCTTGCCAAGCGAGTTCTATAAGGCGTATGCAACAGTGTTGGCTCCACGGCTACTAGAAGTGTATGCAGAGGCATATGAGACTGAGGTCCTCCCGCTCTCCCTCCGAGAGGCCTTTCTCGTTACTCTGTTAAAACCTGATAAACCTCCCAATCAATGTGGGTCGTATCGACCACTTTCAATAATTAATATTGATACGAAAATCCTCGCAAAGATGATTTCTACACGATTCCAGCCCTTGATACCCCTGTTGGTCTTACCAGACCAGTCAGGCTTTGTGACGGAGTGTTCCACAACACATAATTTATGTACACTGTTCTCCACACTGCATTATTTTGAGCCGGACTTCCAAGCGGTGGCTGTGCTGCTCGATGCCGCAAAAGCTTTTGATTCCGTCCATTGGCCCTACAAGTTCACTGTACTGAGTAGGATGGGATTCCCCCCCTTCTTCACATAGTGGATTATGGTACTGTACAACGGGCCGGTTGCACGGGTCCGAGTTAATGGCAAGATGTCATTGTTATTTCCTATCGGGCAAGGCACACGGCAAGGTTGCCCCCTGTCATCTATGCTCTTTTCATTGGTACTGGAACCGCTGGCGTGCAAATTGCCCCAGAGACACTCGGCCGCAGCATTGCGATTCCAGCAGTGCCCCCTGATCGGTTCCTTATATGCGGACGACATGCTGCTTTACGTTCGTGAGTCATAGGAATTTCTGTCCCAGTTACTCAGAGAATATGTACAATTTTAAAGATTTTCGGGACTAGGAATAAACTGGTTCAAGTCAATAGTCTTTCAACTCACGCAGGGCACTAAGGAGGTGGAACTTGATTTTCCATTGTCCTGGAACTCTGATCGTGTAAAGTACCTGGGGGTGTGGGTGCATCGTGACCCCACTGTGGTGATTAAACATCCTGTCTGGTCCCTGATCATGCAGAAACAACGTCTGAATAGCAATTCAACTGATCTATAGTCTTAGACTTCCCAACGGTTTTAAGAGAATAATGTGTGTGTATCTCTAATTTCTACCTTTAGATGTATGTACTGTGGCAACCTATAATGTATTCAAATTTCACTATATATCTGTTTTAACTACACGTTTTTTGTGTGCTCCTGGACCCTTAGTAGAATCCGACCCGTATCTACTCCTACATTGTAGACATCCTCTTCCTTCATGTCTTCAATTCTGTATCATGGAAGATTGGACCAATGGCATACAAAATGTAGGTTTATGTTTATTTTCTCATTATCCCATAGAGTTGGAACCACGGGATACTGCCGTTGAGCTCCACTACATTACTCTTCACTCTTTCCACCCAGCGCTGTTCCCTGATAAAGAGGAATTCTGCCACATTGTTAGTCCCTGGAGGGATGAAGGGTCTATCCAACACAGTCCATCTTAGTTCTGTTTCACTATGCCTGTATTCTTGGAAGTGTGCTGTCATCTTTGTGTTGGTCTTCCCACATCGTATTGTGCTCATATGTTCTAAGATGTGGGCTATTATTCTCCGAGTCGTCATACCGACATATTGCATGTCGCAAGGACACGTCAAGAGATAAATCACGTTCTCTGTGTTGCATGTGGTGTGTTTTTGCAATTCCCGTGGATAGGACAGACCAATGTCTATACTTTTACCATTCATGGATAGGGGACAAGCTCTACAGAAGCCACAAGAATAGTGGCCCATGATGGGTGGTAAGATTGGGTTTCTATCCAAAAATTGATTACCAACATTCCTGGTCCTCGGGCGTGAATCAACAATCATATCTTTGATGCTGGCACTTTTTTTTAAGGAGAATAGTGGCATCGGTTGTTCCAAGCCGTTCCCATTCAGGATACCCCAGTTTCTTTGTACAATCTTCTTGATCTGGTTCGAAGCTGTGGTAAACGTCGTAACACTGATGCTGCTTTTGACAGGTTCTCTTTCATTGGTTTCCAGCAGAGCTTCTCTATTGCAATTCCTTGCTCTCTCACAGGCTTTTTTTATCACCCTCTCCAGGTAATCTCGCTCACTTCGTTTTTTACTCAGGTTGTCTGCTTCATGTTTGTAATCTGATATTTTAGAGCAGTTCCTGCGCAGTCTCAGGAACTGCCCATAAGGCAAATTCTCCCTGAGAGAGCGGGGATGGACGCTCTTGAAAGATAGGAGATTATTCCGATCTGTCGGCTTGTGAAAGACATTACTGATAAGTACTCCACCTCTGCTTTGATGTTTAAATCCAAAAAGGGGAGTGAGTCGTTAGTAACACTGCCCGTAAAGTATAGATAAGGATTTCTCTCATTCAGCCAGGTTAAAAAGGCTTGGACAGAGTCTTTACTCCCTCTCCAAATGATAAACAAGTCATCTATATATCGCCACCAAACCCTGATCTGAGTAGAGAATGGGTTGGCGGGTGAAAAGATGGTGTCCTCCTCAAATTGTGAGACAAACAGACAGGCTAGGCTGGGGGCACAAGAGCTCCCCATTGAGGTACCATGGGTTTGTAAATAAAAAGTGTATTCAAATATAAAGAAGTTTCTTGTCAGGGCCAGTTCTCGCAGGCACAAGATGAAGGTACGAGGTGTCTGAAAGATCCACTCTTCTGAGAACCAAATGTTCTCAATCACCCTTAGGGTTTCTCTCTGGGGTATATTTGTGTACAATGACTCTATGTCGAGCCTGATCACAAAGTTTTTTGTCACATCAAATTCCTAATCCTTTAGTAAATTCAACACTTCTCGTGTATCCTTTAAGTACGCCGGCATTTGTTGAACTAGAGGGCGTAGGAAACTGTCACAAAACTTGGACAGGGGTTCCAGGATAGAATTGATCCCCAAAACAATGGGGTGACCTGATGGAGGATGAGCTGCTTTGTGCACTTTCGGGAGTATATAAAAATAGGGGACCATCGGATGTTGACTGCACAGAAAAGAGGCCTCTTTTTGGCTGATCCACTCATTGGTGACGGCTTCTTCAATCAGTGATGCGATCTGTATCCTAAGTTCTTCCGTGGGGTCTGTACCAAGGATTTCGTAGTTCCTTCTCTCCCCTAGTAAGCGAAGGCACTCATCAGTATAAGTAGTCTGATCTAAAATCGCTCCCCTTTGTCGGCGGGTTTTATAACCACCGACCCATCTTCTCTTAGGTCATCGAGAGCTTTTGTTTCTTCTTTGGATAGATTAAAGAACGGTTTCTCTGTTGTTTGCATTGCCAAGAGATCTACCTCCCTCAGAACTGCCTGTTCAAATACTTGTACTTCTGGAGGTAATTGTCCCAGCATGGGGACACAAGTGGACTTACTCCTAAGTCTTGTGTCGTCTTCCTTCTCTGTACTTTCTTTTCCTTCAAAGAAAACCTTTAGACGTGTACTACGGAAGAAACCCACAAGTTCACATTTGAGTTTGAATAGATCGAGTTGGTTGGTAGGGACAAAACCTAAGCCTTTGGATAACACTCCTTCTTGTATGGGTGTCAATATATTGCTGCTTAGGTTCATAATCAAGTGTGTTCCTTGCTGCTGCTCGCTTCCCCTCCCCGTGCCATGCTGCGTGTTATTCTCTGATTCATGTCCTCCCACTGCACCCTCTGGGTTCTCCGGGTCCTCTGTCTGTCTCTCCCTCTACCTTGGCCTCTCTCTAAAAAAGGTGGGTAATTGTTAGAAAAATATTGAGGGGGGGACCCATTGAATGGTGCATGGGTGGGCACCCATACACAGTAGGGGGGCCTTGTTGGTATGGACGCATGTAGCCCCCAGACCATCCTCTAGCCCTGTATCTGGGTCGGTAGTCTCCATCACTACTCTCACTACCTGAACTAGAGGTATATCTGTTATGTCAAGTTTGTTTCTTTTGAGTATTTTGTTGTTGGTTCTCTTTTGCTTTGACATATTCGTCATTAGTATAGGGATACACCTTTTCCCTTGAATTCTTTTTTAGATCTTTCTGTAATTTTTGTACCTTTGAATTCACCAGATACTCCTTATACTCATTCACAACCTTGTTTGTTTCTTCTAGTTTCTTTTTAAAGGCTGAGATCTGTATTTGTGCTTTAAGATGGTCTTCACTTATTTGTATTTTGATCAATAAGTCGTCGGAGATTTTTTTGGCAATGTCTATAATTAAAATGAGCCAATCTCTTGAACATCTCCAGGCGATTAGTGACCAATTTTTTTCTGAATGTCGCATCTTCTAAAAATATCAATGGCTCATTGACTACCAGAAGACCCCCTGGGGCAGTGTTAGTTCTTAAATATTCCGTAAGGATTGCACCATGTAAAATGGTCCTGACCTGTGACCTTTTTAATTTTGTTAAAGCATCCAAGCCTTCTACTTGGGTAAGAACTTGGGTAAGTGTGGCATCATCTAGGAGTGACGGACATGCTAAAATTCTGGCTGCTGTCTCATCCCAGGGCAGGCCTTGTTCTTCCATCTTTGTTCCACATTTTGGGCCTCGCTAATCGAGATTCTATGGAAGCTTGTAGGGTAATCCCACTTTACCGTCTCCACGGCCCAGCGGCCGTGCTGAGTCTGAAGAACACACCAAAAGAGACAAGGGACTGAGGCTTCTCTGACTCCCTTACTCACAATGTAAACACACTCAACAGAGAAACCCTATCTAAAAGACATTCTCATCTATGTAGTGTCAAACCACAGATTGAGAAGTTTGGTCCTATAATGATCCAACTGGGGGAAACAGGACATAGAATATGTCCTGTTCCCTAAGACAAAAAAAGGGAAGACAACATATATCTTAATACTGCCCTCACACACTTTGCAGTGTCATGCTTCATCATTGGGCCGCATCATACATCTAGGTGCAGACCAACACACTAGATGGAGCGCAATCTTTTTTTAGACGAAGACAAGTGATGAGGGTAGAAAGGTTAAAGGAAAGGGATGTGATAATACACATACAACATGTAAAGAAAACACAACAAAAAAAAGGGAAGGGAGGTCTCTTTCCCTCTGTGCTGGGACCAAAAAAGAGCAGTATTGAATTTAAAACAAGCTAGGGATCAACAATAATCCTTTTATTCTGTTTGTAGACCCCTGGAAGGTTTAAAAGTATATATTTTGGGGTATAGGGGGAAGGTAACGATCCCTATAGCCCCACTGCATTTACCAACATGTTTCTGCCACTAAGTAGCCCCCATGAGGGTGGCACTGGCTTTCATCAGGGTGTTGGTCCCTATTTTCCAATTGCTTCTCCAAGTTGGGTGTCTATTACCTTGGTCTTTGTGTCTGTAGATAATATCTCATATATCTGCTCCGCTCCAGGATTTCTGCGAGGGAACAAATTCCTATAGAGTCAAAACGAGAGAGAAGAGTTATAGGCTCATATTATCAGCACCCCTCTGGTGATCTCCTACCCACTCTCCTTATGTTCGTTCTCACTTTTCAAAATTAAAGACATGTGTCTTCCACAGTTTTTCGTTTAAAAGCCACAATTAACTGATTGGAAAACAGCCAAAATAGTACTAGTCCCCCCTCACACTCGGAGACTCCCACACTCAACATCTAAAAATCATTAGGCTGTAGAGCAACTCAAATGGAAAAATAAGCTCCTCTTCAACATATTCACTTTGTAGTACCCACACGAGTTCATAAGCACTTCTCTGAACCCGGGACTGCGTGGAGCTAGGTTCCCGCCGTCACACTATGATGGGGAAAAGAAGCAACAGGTATACCACTGTTTTCATGTGAAATAATCTTCAATACGCTAGTGCCCCCTTCAAAGGAAGGAGACATTCAAAAGCCCGTGTGTTCGCTAGTAATTGTAGGTGTCATCTTTTTTGCCCCCGCATGCTTGTTTGAGTCACTCAGGGAACGTGCCATGTCTAATTATCAGAATCTTCACATTTATTAGTTCCACCACAAGTCTTTTTATATATTACTTGCAACGTTCATGCAGCCTTATCAAGTATTCTGCTCTCCCTTTAACTGACCCTTGTAACAATGTTCCAGGTATCGATCTAGGTGTCACCCCTGAATGGATCCATATAAGAATCGTGCTTGCCCCTGCAGGTCTCCTTGCATATGCGCGAATCTTCACATTTATTAGTTCCACCGCGAGACTTTTTATATATTACTCGCAACATTCATGCAGCCTTATCAAGTATTCTGCTCTCCCTTTAACCGCCCCTTGTAACAATGTTCCAGGCATCGATCCAGGTGTCACCTCTGAATAGATACATGTAAGAATCGTGCTTGCCCCAGCGCTTCTCCTAGCATGTGTGTGAGCTTTTTAAACGTACTAGTCACAGGAATCCTCACAGTCTAGGCTCCCACTGACAGTTCTTCATAGCCACCATTAACTACTTCCAATTCACGGTCACCTGACCGTTACTCGCAGACTCTCGCAAGATTTTACTAGACAGAGTAATAGGACTCTAGATGGGTGCTAGGTTTCTATGTGAGGTGTCGGCCATGATGGAATGGTCGAAATGTAAATATCGATCCATTAGTTGGGCTGGTTGTTTTATAGATAAACATCCTGTCTGGTCCCTGATCATGTAGAAACAACGTCTGAATAGCAATTCAACTGATCTATAGTCTTAGACTTCCCAACGGTTTCAAGAGATTAATGTGTGTGTATCTCTAATTTCTACCTTTAGATGTATGTTCTGTGGCAACCTATAATGTATTCAAATTTCACTATATATCTGTTTTAACTACACGTTTTTTGTGTGCTCCTGGACCCTTAGTAGAATCCGACCCGTATCTACTCCTACATTGTAGACATCCTCTTCCTTCATGTCTTCAATTCTGTATCATGGAAGATTGGACCAATGGCATACAAAATGTAGGTTTATGTTTATTTTCTCATAATCCCATAGAGTTGGAACCACGGGATACTGCCGTTGAGCTCCACTACATTACTCTTCACTCTTTCCACCCAGCGCTGCTCCCTGATAAAGAAGAATTCTGCCACATTGTTAGTCCCTGGAGGGATGAAGGGTCTATCCAACACAGTCCATCTTAGTTCTGTTTCACTATGCCTCTATTCTTGGAAGTGTGCTGTCATCTTTGTTTTGGTCTTCTCACATCGTATTGTGCTCATATGTTCTAAGATGTGGGCTATTATTCTCCGAGTTGTCATACCGACATATTGCATGTCGCAAGGACACTTCAAGAGATAAATCACGTTCTCTGTGTTGCATGTGATGTGTTTTCGCAATTCCCATGGATAGGACAGACCAATGTCTATACTTTTACCATTCATGGATAGGGGACAAGCTCTACAGAAGCCACAAGAATAGTGGCCCATGATGAGTGGTAAGATTGGGTTCCTATCCAAAAATTGATTACCAACATTCCTGGTCCTCGGGTGTGAATGATCAATCATATCTTTGATGCTGGTACTTTTTTTGAAGGAGAATAGTGGCATCGGTTGTTCCAAGCCGTTCCCATTCAGGATACCCCAGTTTCTTTGTACAATCTTCTTGATCTGGTTCGAAGCTGTGTTAAACGTCGTAACACAGATGCTGCTTTTGACAGGTTCTCTTTCATTGGTTTCCAGCAGAGCTTCTCTATTGCAATTCCTTGCTCTCTTACAGGCTTTTTTTATCACCCTCTCTGGGTAATCTCTCTCACTTATTTTTTTACTCAGGTTGTCTGCTTCATGTTTGTAATCTGATATTTTAGAGCAGTTCCTGCGCAGTCTCAGGAACTGCCCATAAGGCAAATTCTCCCTCATAGAGCGGGGATGGAAGCTCTTGAAAGATAGGAGATTATTCCTATCTGTTGGCTTGTGAAAGACATTACAGATAAGTCCTCCACCCTCTGCTTTGATGTTTAAATCCAAAAAGGGGACTGAGTCGTTAGTAACACTGCCCGTAAAGTATAAATAAGGATTTCTTTCCTTCAGCCAGGTTAAAAAGGCTTGGACAGAGTCTTTACTCCCTCTCCAAATGATAAACAAGTCATCTATATATCGCCACCAAACCCTGATCTGAGTAGAGAACGGGTTGGCGGGTGAAAAGATGGTGTCCTCTTCAAGTTGTGAGACAAACAGACAGGCTAGGCTGGGGGCACAAGAGCTCCCCATTGAGGTACCATGGGTTTGTAAATAAAAAGTGTATTCAAATATAAAGAAGTTTCTTGTCAGGGCCTGTTCTAGCAGGCACAAGATGAAGGTACAAGGTGTCTGAAAGATCCACTCTTCTGAGAACCAAATGTTCTCAATCACCCTTAGGGTTTCTCTCTGGGGTATATTTGTGTACAATGACTCTATGCCGAGCCTGATCATATAGTCTTTTGTCACATCAAATTCCAAATCCTCTAGTAAATTCAACACTTCTCGTGTATCCTTTAAGTACGCCGGCATTTGTTGAACTAGAGGGCATAGGAAACTGTCACAAAACTTGGACAGGGTTTCCATGATAGAATTGATCCCCGAAAAAATGGGGTTACCTGGTGGAGGGCGAGCTGCTTTGTGCACTTTCGGGATTATATAAAAATAGGGGACCATCGGATGTTGATTGCACAGAAAAGAGGCCTTCTTTGGCTGATCCACTCATTGGTGACAGCTTCTTCAATCAGTGATGCGATCTGTATCCTAAGTTCTTCCGTGGGGTCTGTACCAAGGATTTCGTAGTTCCTTCTCTCCCCTAGTAAGCGAAGGCACTCATCAGTATAAGTAGTCTGATCTAAAATCGCAATCGCTCCCCTTTGTCGGCGGGTTTTATAACCACCGACCCATCTTCTCTTAGGTCATCAAGAGCTTTTGTTTCTTCTTTGGATAGATTAAAGAACGGTTTCTCTGTTGTTTGCATTGCCAAGAGATCTACCTCCCTCAGAACTGCCTGTTCAAATACTTGTACTTCTGGAGGTAATTGTCCCAGCATGGGGACACAAGTGGACTTACTCCTAAGTCCTGTGTCGTCTTCCTTCTCTGTACTTTTTTTTCCTTCAAAGAAAACCTTTAGACGTGTACTGCGGAAGAAACCCACAAGTTCACATTTGAGTTTGAATGGATCGAGTTAGTTGGTAGGGACAAAACCTAAGCCTTTGGATAACACTCTTTCTTGTATGGGTGTCAATATATTGCTGCTTAGGTTCATAATCAAGTGTGTTCCCTGCTGCTGCTCGCTTCCCCTCCCCGTGCCATGCTGCGTGTTATTCTCTGATTCATGTCCTCCCACTGCACCCTTTGGGTTCTCCGGGGACTCTGTCTGTCTCTCCCTCTCCGTTGGCCTCTCTCTAAAAAAGGCGGGTAATTGTTAGAAAGATATTGAGGGGGGGGACCCATTGGAGGGTGCATGGGTGGGCACCCATATCCAGTAGGGGGGCCTTGTTGGTATGGACACATGTAGCCCCTAGACCATCCCCTAGCCCTGTATCTGGGTCGGTAGTCTCCATCACTATTCTCACTACCTGAACTAGAGGTATCTGTGTTATGTCAAGTTTGTTTCTTTTGAGTATTTTGTTGTTGGTTCTCTTTTGCTTTGACATATTCGTCATTAGTATAGGGATACACCTTTTCCCTTGAATTCTTTTTTAGATCTTTCTGTAATTTTTGTACCTTTGAATTCACCAGATACTCCTTATACTCATTCACAACCTTGTTTGTTTCTTCTAGTTTCTTTTTAAAGGCTGAGATCTGTATTTGTGTTTTAAGATGGTCTTCACTTATTTGTATTTTGATCAATAAGTCGTCGGAGATTTTTTTGGCTATGTCTATAATTAAAATGAGCCAATCTCTTGAACATCTCCAGGCGATTAGTGACCAATTTTTTCTGAATGTCGCATCTTCTAAAAATATCAATGGCTCATTGACTACCAGAAGACCCCCTGGGGCAGTGTTAGTTCTTAAATATTCCGTAAGGATTGCACCATGTAAAATGGTCCTGACCTGAGACCTTTTTAATTTTGTTAAAGCATCCTAGCCTTCTACTTGGGTAAGAGCTTGGGTAAGTGTGGTATCACCTAGGAGTGATGGACATGCTAAAATTCTGGCTGCTGTCTCATCCCAGGACAGGCCTTGTTCTTCCATCTTTGGTCCAAATTTTGGGCCTCTCTAATCGAGATTCTATGGAAGCTTGTAGGGTAATCACACTTTACCGTCTCTACGGCCCAGTGGCCGTGCTGATTCTGAAGAACACACCAAAAGAGACAAGGGACTGAGGCTTCTCTGACTCCCTTACTCACAATGTAAACACACTCAACAGAGAAACCCTATCTAAAAGACATTCTCATCTGTGTAGTGTCAAACCACAGATTGAGAAGTTTGGTCATATAATGATCCAACTGGGGGAAACAGGACATAGAATATGTCCTGTTCCCTAAGACAAAACAAGGGAAGACAACATATATCTTAATACTGCCCTCACACACTTTGCAGTGTCATGCTTCATCATTGGGCCGCAACATATATCTAGGTGCAGACCAACACACTAGATGGAGCTCAATCTTTTTTTAGACGAAGACAAGTGATTAGGGTAGAAAGGTTAAAGGAAAGGGATGTGATAATACACATACAACATGTAAAGAAAACACAACAAAAAAAAGGGAAGGGAGGTCTCATCCCCTCTGTGCTGGGACCAAAAAAGTGCAGTATTGAATTTAAAACAAGCTAGGGATCAACAATAAACCTTTTATTCTGTCTGTAGACCCCTGGAAGGATTAAAAGTATATATTTTGGGGTATAGAGGGAAGGCAACGATCCCTATAGTCCCACTGCATTTACCAACATGTTTCTGCCACTAAGTAGCCCCCATGAGGGTGGCACTGGCTTTCATCAGGGTGTTGGTCCCTATTTTCCAATTGCTTCCCCAAGTTGGGTGTCTATTACCTTGGTCTTTGTGTCTGGAGATAATATCCCATATATCTACTCCTCTCCAGGATTTCTGCGAGGGAACAAATTCCAATAGAGTCAAAACGAGAGAGAGGAGTTATAGGCTCATATTATCAGCACCCCTCTGGTGATCTCCTACCCACTCTCCTTATGTTCATTCTAACTTTTCAAAATTAAAGACATGTGTCTTCCACAGTTTTTCGTTTAAAAGCCACAATTAACTGATTGGAAAACAGCCAAAATAGTACTAGTCCCCCCTCACACTCAGAGACTCCCACACTCAACATCCAAAAATCATTAGGCTGTAGAGCAACTCAAATGGAAAAATAAGCTCCTCTTCAACATATTCACTTTGTAGTACTCACATGAGTTCATAAGCACTCCTCTGAACCCGGGACTACGTGGAGCTAGGTTCCTGCCGTCACACTATGATGGGGAAAAGAAGCAACAGGTATACCACTGTTTTCATGTGAAATAATCTTCAATACGCTAGTGCCCCCTTCAAAGGAAGGAGACATTCAAAAG
The DNA here is from genome assembly GCF_964261635.1 of Lissotriton helveticus. Taxonomy (NCBI): domain Eukaryota; kingdom Metazoa; phylum Chordata; class Amphibia; order Caudata; family Salamandridae; genus Lissotriton; species Lissotriton helveticus. Next base: position 290,130,561 of record NC_136069.1, on the reverse strand, counting down.
CCCGTGTGTTCGCTAGTAATTTTAGGTGTCATCTTTTTTGCCCCCGCATGCTAGTTTGAGTCACTCGGGGAACGTGCCATGTCTAATTATCAGAATCTTCACATTTCTTAGTTCCACCACGAGTCTTTTTATATATTACTCGCAACGTTCATGCAGCCTTATCAAGTATTCTGCTCTCCCTTTAACTGACCCTTGTAACAATGTTCCAGGTATCGATCTAGGGGTCACCCCTGAATAGACCCATATAAAAATCATGCTTGCCCCTGCAGTTCTCCTTGCATATGCGCGAATCTTCACATTTATTAGTTCCACCGCGAGTCTTTTTATATATTACTCGCAACATTCATGCAGCCTGATCAAGTATTCTGCTCTCCCTTTAACCGCCCCTTGTAACAATGTTCCAGGTATCGATCCAGGTGTCACCCCTGAATAGATCCATGTAAGAATCGTGCTTGCCCCTGCGCTTCTCCTAGCATATGTGTGAGCTTTTTAAACATACTAGTCCCAGGAATCTTCACAGTCTAGGCTCCCACTGACAGTCCTCCGACGTTGGCGGACGTTCTTCATAGCCGCCATTAACTACTTCCAATTCACGGTCACCTGACCGTTACTCGCGTACTCTCGCAAGATTTTACTCGACAGAGTAATAGGACTCTAGATGGGTGCTAGGTTTCTATGTGAGGTGTCGGCCATGATGGAACAGTTGAAATGTAAATATCGATCCATTCGTTGGGCTGGTTGTTTTATAGATAAACCTCCTGTCTGGTCCCTGATCATGTAGAAACAACATCTGAATAGCAATTCAACTGATCTATAGTCTTAGACTGCCCAACGGTTTTAAGAGAATAATCTGTGTATATCTCTAATTTCTACCTTTAGATGTATGTACTGTGGCAACCTATAATGTATTCAAATTTCACTAAATATCTGTTTTAACTACACGTTTTTTGTGTGTTCCTGGACCCTTAGTAGAATCCGACCCGTATCTACTCCTACATTGTGGACATCCTCTTCCTTCTTGTCTCAATTATGTATCATGGAAGATTGGACCAATGGCATACAAAATGTATGTTTATGTTTATTTTCTCATAATCCCATAGAGTTGGAACCACGGGATACTGTAGTTGAGCCCCACTACATTACTCTTCAGTCTTTCCAACCAGTGCTGTTCCCTGATTAAGAGGAATTCTGCCACATTATTAGTCCCTGGAGGGATGAGGGGTCTTTCCAACACAGTCCATCTTAGTTCTATTTCACTATGCCTGTATAAGATGTCTCTTTTATGTGTTGGACCAGATGATAAATGTAGAAGAAGTGTTGACCCAAACTGTTAAGGTGTTAAAACTGAAGTTCATTATGGAAGGGCCAAGGTTACCCATGAATTTAAGCATTTGCACAGCCCAAGGCAGAGGGTATTGCGTTAACATGCCCTTCAAAGGTTAACCGGCTGTCAAATACTACTCTAAGGTTTTTTACCTGGGTAACCAGAGAGGGGACCAGAAGGAGTGATCTTTTCCAAAGAGCAGTACCTCAGTTTTACCTGAGTTCAACTTTCGACAGTTTTGAGCCATCCATTTCCCATTCTCCTGCATGTAGCTATAGAAATACCTTGCTGTATCTGTAGGGTTTGCTAATGCTAAGACCGCTGATTGGGTATCATCTGCCTAAGTGACTGTAGTGAACCCAAATGATCTAATACATTTGGCCAAAGTGAGCACTTATATATTAAAAAGGGTCAGGCTAAGAGACGAGCCCAGGGGAACACCACATGTGAGAGAGAAAGAGAGGGAGTATAAATTATCTGCTGCGACAAACTGTATTCTGTCGGAAAGCAGCAACTTAAGAAGGGAGAGGGCTTTGTCTCTTACACCAATATCTGCAAGCCTTTTTAGTAGGATATCATAGTTTACAGTGTTGAATGCTGCTGATAGGTGTAATTGCATGGCACTGCCACCATCATCCAGAGTGAGTCTGATTTGTACACATACACTTACCAAAGCCAATTCGGTGCTATGGTGTTTCCTAAAACGTATTGACAAGGGTCTAGATGGCTGTGGTCCTCGATAAAAGCGTTCAGCTGAGAGTTGATGGCTTTTTCAATTATTTTAACAGGGAGGGGTAGTCTGAGATTGGCTGATAATTATTGGGGTTTGTGGGATCTAGATTAGTTTTTTTGAGCAGAGGGAGGATGGATGCAATCTTCCAAACACTTGGAAATTGACCTAGCTTGATCATCTGATTAAACATTTCTATTAGGTAGCCTGAAATAGTATCTGATGCTAGGTGTATAATTTTGGGAGAGCAAGGGTTTAAAGGGAAACCTGACTTGGTTTGCAAAAGAAGAGTTTTGATTTGCTCATGGGAGAGTTTAGAAAAGGCCCTTAAGGTGGCCCTATGTTTGTTTCCCTTGGGTTGGGGCCCAGTTTGATCGATCGATCGGTTTGAGGAAGAAAACATTTTAAAAACAGAATTCACCGTCACAAAAGTTCTGTTTGAAGTCCTGATTTACTTTTCTCAGTGGTTTAGATAGCTGCTTAACAGTGGCAAAAAGCTATTTTGAAGAATTTTTTGCCGCTTTTATTTTTGGGGTGAAATATAAGTTTTTTTCTCTGATAATCATACCTTTCTAAATGACTAAGATGCTTTTGTATTTCTCTTTTTCTGTTTTCTCATAATGTCGATTCCATTTTATTTCCTGTCTGTGACATGCTTGTTTTTGACGTCTTAGATTTTCAGTGAACCATCGTTCAGAAGGTATGCCCCTGCTGCTACTATTGAGTTTAACAGGTCAGGTGCTATTCCATCTATGGCTTTGTCCAGCCATACCTGATATAAACTCACTGCTATATCCGCGTCGGTCGATGCCAACGGCCAGGTCACCGTCAAAACTGCTTCTAGCTATTCTGCTCTAACGGTTTGCCATTTACGGGAGGGCCTAATAGGTCGAGGTTTATTATTAATTGCAGCGTGGGGTGCTAATTTAATGTTGAACATAACCGCCCGATGTTCCGACCATACCAAAGAGAGGACTGTCGCTATTGAAAGGTAAGGACAGTCGGAAAAAATGCCATTGAGTTGATGACCTGCTTGATGTGTCGGTACTTCAACCAACTGCTCTAATCCTAACGGGAGAAACATGCAGTAGAAATTTGCTGCATCAGAGTTATCGGGGTTTTCCAATTGCAAATTGAAATTCTCCAATATCGTGAAGTCGGGAGAATCGATTTTTAGATCTAAAAACTGGGAAAAAGTGGATAGAAAGGCTGTAGAAGGGACTGGGGGATGATATAATAGGATCTCATTGAATGTGTAATACTTAGTAAGTTGCGGTTTAAATGCAATCGCTCTAGTTCTTTTGAGCTAGTAGGTTCCATGAAGGACCCTGTAAGAGAGGGTTGATAAATTACCACAATACCTCCTGATTTTTTTCTTACCTGTTTTCAGAAATAGTAAGAGCTAGAAGGTTCTCACAACCCCAAACTTCCGAACCATATAATGCTGAGCTAACAGATTTCAGATTGTAAATTTCAAGGGCTGGGCTAAAAGACTTAAAATGAGAAGGATTATGCTCCAGACAGAGAGCCCCCGAGATCTCCCCTGCAATCCGCACGCTGGAGGAGAATGAGGTTGAAGTTAACCGCATTGAATGCCCCCACGAGGAATTGAATTGATCACTCTCCACTATCTTAACCATGGATGAGGACCCCAGCCTCCAGCAGAATTTTGAATAGGAAGATACATTTCCCAGTCCCGCAACACCTTCCAGGTGTAGAACACGGACACCACTCTTGCTTGCCCATCCCTGTCCTGAGGAAGACCCATAGGCCGAGGCCCAAAATGGCCCTCCTTGCCACAAGTCGGGTCAAAACGTCGATGCCCACACCTTACAAGCTGTTATGTAGTTAGTGGTCCAGTAGTTGGGTGGGTGAAGCTTGTGGGGTGGAAGGGAAGAGGAGGAGCACAGGGAGGAAAGGGCAGTTAGAGCCAGGACCAGGTCACAGCAAGACGTAGAGAATAAAGGCTCTTGTGAAATACAAGTAGTGTCTGTCATCTTTACAAGCAGGACACTACAGCTGGCGACGAGGGTGGGATGGTGCAGCCAGTCACCTCCCACGCCGACAGAGACCTGTGACCCGTCCTCACCACACATTGGAAGTCGCCGTCGCGACACGTGTGCTGCGAAGGAAAACCGCTGCCGAAATTGTAAAGGCCAGCGGTGTATGACCGTATTCCACGACGGGCCGGTCGTGTGGAGTTTCCTGAAGTGCGTGGAGCCCTGCCGGGAAAGGCGCCGAAATCGCCTGCAAAAGCGCGGTCGAGCGCTGGGATCGAGTGCCCCTGTGTGCCAGCTGGAGCGTCTCATCTGAAGTGCCCACCGAGAGCCCACCCCGGCGGCAGAAGTCAAGGAAGCTGCCCTACCTAAAGCATAAACTCCAGCGGTGGACCCTGGCTGCAACCGGCAAGCGGTGAGTGGAAGCGCTGGGGAATGCAGTGAATCCGGTGAAGAAACAAAAGAAAACGTCCGAAATCTCGTCGGAAACGCGATTCCCGTGCGGCCATTTTGGAGTCAGGCTGCAGTGTCCAATCCCCTGCGAGGGATTACCAGCGGCCATCTTGAGGTCAGGCAGGAGACTCGAAAGTGCAAATAAAGACCGGCAAGTGTCACAGGGCCCACAAACAAGCACTAGCGAGTGCAAGAATCAACAAACAAATAAGCCTTGGTAAGTGTAAAAGAACAAACACTGGCAAATGCAAATGAACAAGCACTGGCGAGTGCAAAAGCTGGCAAATAAACAAGCACGAGCAAGTGTCACAAGTGAAACAAGCCTTGGCAAAGGTAAAGGAACAAACATTGGCAAATGCAAATGAACGAGCAGTGATAACTAGGAACGGACAACACGGACAAAGGCAAATAGCCGTGACTGAGGACGATCGTGATCAATTAACCAAAATACTTGTGAACGAAAAGCACGTACTGCCACAATGGTGACCCCAGACACATCCCCACAGCGAAATGAAGTCAAGCCCACCATTGCAGGAGGGTCGCACCTACGGGCCCCGGAACCTTTAACGTTAACCACTGGAGGGAGCATGGGCCCCAAGTGGCAAGAGTGGCTACAAGACTTCGAAGACTCTATCGAGGGATCCAAAGTTGCTGTAGATAAAGAAAAACTGATTGCCCTCCGCAACCTAGCAGGTCGAGAAATAAGCAAAGTAATCAAAGACCTTCCCCCTGCAGATGCTGGAACCTATGACAAAGTACCTGAGGCATTGAACAAGAAGTTCCTTCATAAAAGAAACGTGGACTATGAACGTCATGCCTTCCACCAAGCGCGCCAAGGAAAAGACGAGGCGATGAGTGCATTCATCACTCGACTACGGCGGCTGTCGAGACATTGTGAATTTGAAAATTTCTCACCAGATGCCGCCATTAAGTCGCAAATCATAGCTGGATGTCACTCGGAAGCCCTTAGGAGGCGACTGCTACGAAAGCCTCATGAATTAGACGACATTGAAGAAATGACTCGTGTCTATGATCAAGACGAAGAACACGCCACCACCATTGAATCAGGGCGCAATGTAAGCCAGGAACAAGTGCGTCGCGTCCAAGCCAAAGGCAGCAGCCGAAGAAGCTCAAGAGACAGACAATGGAGACCAAGACCGTCATCACGTCAAAGACGTCCGGACCCCAGAAGGCGAGAACATGGGAGAAGAGACAAGGGACCGGAAAGGGCGAGAAGATGCTACAGGTGTGAATATGACTATCCTCATGCCGATGCCTGCCCCGCCATGGGTCAGCGATGTCGGAAATGCGGACGGACAAACCATTTCGAAGTGATGTGTGGAGATTATCACAAGGAGAGGAGAAGTGAAACGACGAGGTCATCTCGCTCCGACACCAGCAAACATCACATACGAGCTGTCAAAGGAAAGTCCACAGTGTCCTCAGGCTCGTCACACTCCAGCCGAGAATCGCGCAGATCCCAATGGGAATGTAGATCACCATCCCAAGAATCCAGATCATCGCCCAGAGATTCAGAATATACTCTAGAATACGTGAATATGATCGCAGATCCCGACCAACTCAAGAAATATCCACGTTTGGACATCAAAGTAGGGAATCACAACACAAAATTCGTACTGGACAGTGGGGCTTCACTGAATTATATCCCAGTCACTGAATATGAGAGAATGAACCCTAAGCCTTCATTGACCTATGCACCGGTCCGAGTTTTCACTTGGATGTCCAAGAAGCCACTCCCGTGTCTGGGAAAATTCCCAACAACACTCCAACATGACGACATCACCATACCGGCGGTCATTCATGTCATCAAAGGTCCTGAAGCTGATTGCTTACTTAGCCTACCGACTGCAGAGCGCCTCTGCCTAGTTGAAATACTATTCAAAGACAGTGATAATCAGGACATTGTCAGCAAGTTTCCAAAACTGTTTCAAGGTCTAGGGAAATTAAAGGGATGCCAGATTCATCTACACATCGATGAACAGGTTAAGCCGGTGGCGCAGCACCCTCGACGTGTTCCATTCCATCTTCAAAAAGCTGTTGAGGATGAATTACAAGACCTTCTGTCTGCAGGCATCATCGAACGAATGGACGGTCCAACTCCATGGGTGTCGCCTGTGGTCATCGTACCAAAGAAAGGAACTCCTACCAAGGTGAGACTGTGTGTTGACATGCGACTCCCCAACACAGCAATAGAAAGGGAGCGTCACCCTGGGCCGCATCTGTGTGATATGATCTCTGCGTTGAACAGAGCAAAAGTGTTCTCGAAGCTGGATTTAAACAAAGGCTATCACCAGCTGGAACTGGACGTCAAGTCCCGTAATATTACAACTTTTGCAACTCACTTAGGACTTTTCAGATATAAGAGACTGAGTTTTGGCGTGTCATCAGCCGCGGAAATTTTTCAGGAGGCAATCCGGCAAATCATTCAACACATCCCCAGCACTCTGAATTACAGCGATGACATTCTTGTGTATGGCTCCAATGTCCGTGAGCATGACATAGCCCTCAATCGCGTCTGTCACGCCCTGTTGGATGCGAACCTGACGCGGAACAAAACCAAATGTGAGTTCCACCAGACCACTTTGAAATTCTTCGGTCACATTTTCTCGAGTGGGGGGATGAAACCTGATCCGGACAAGATAGCGGCTCTGAACGACACCAAGAGCCCGCAAGATGTCAGTGAACTGCGTTCATTTCTGGGGATGGCCAGCTACTGTGCCCGCTACATCAGAGACTATGCGACCATCAGCCATCCCCTTCGCTGCCTCACTAAACAAGGACAACCGTTCGACTGGACGCCCCAGTGTGACCACGCGTTCAGAGAAATCAAGCGGGCGGTAGAATTTGCTGACAACCTCTCATATTTCAATCCTCGGCGGAAAACTGAGATCACTGTAGATGCCAGCCCCGTGGGGTTGGGGGCCATTTTGGCACAATATGACCATGATTCAGACCAGAGGCGCATCGTTGCCTATGCCAGTCGCAGCTTGTCTGATCCTGAAAAGGCATATTCGCAACCTGAGAAGGAAAATCTTGCAGTGCTGAGGGCATGTGAACATTTTCATGTTTTCATTTATGGCAAGCACTTTACTTTGATCACCGATCATCAGGCGTTAGTCACCATCTATGGCAACCCCAGATCAAAAATGCCCCCGAGAATTGAGAGGTGGGGTCTCAGACTTCAGGTGACCGTCCTGCCTCCACAGAAGCGGTCGCTCCTTCACGCTGCTCCCTGCCAGACCAATGGTATCGTAGCGCTTCTGCCAAACTGCTCTGTGCCACTAAATTAACTATAGGCGCACTGCTTACTGCTCATTATTGCCTGAACACTCGCTTTGCATTTTTGTAGCGCTTTTACCGCTAGACGGCTGTGCATTCATTATACTATTGTGCTCTGCCCGCTTTGCCTGATTTAATTTAATTTATTTATTGGGCCGGTGCCTCTGGACATCTGTTAGCGTTTGTAAGGCTGTGTCCCAATATCGCCCTGTTTCGCCTTTGGCTTGCTGTCATCTTGTTTATTGTTGTTGTGCCTTGATCCCGGCTCCCCCCCACGATCCCGCCTCCCAGCTGCCCCTCCCTCCCACTGATAGTGAGGCTCTGCACGATCGTTGGAAGCGCTGTGACCGTCCTGCCTCCACAGAAGCGGTCGCTCCTTCACGCTGCTCCCTGCCAGACCAGTGGTATCGTAGCGCTTCTGCCAAACTGCTCTGTGCTACTAAATTAACTATAGGCACACTGCTTACTGCTCATTATTGCCTGAACACTCGCTTTGCATTTTTGTAGCGCTTTTACCGCTAGATGGCTGTGCATTCATTATACTATTGTGCTCTGCCCGCTTTGCCTGATTTAATTTAATTTATTTATTGGGACGGTGCCTCTGGACATCTGTTAGCGTTTGTAAGGCTGTGCCCCAATATCGCCCTGTTTCGCCTTTGGCTTGCTGCCATCTTGTTTATTGTTGTTGTGCCTTGATCCCGGCTCCCCCCCCCACGATCCTGCCTCCCAGCTGCCCCTCCCTCCCACTGATAGTGAGGCTCTGCACGATTGTTGGAAGCGCTGTGACCGTCCTGCCTCCACAGAAGCGGTCGCTCCTTCGCGCTGCTCCCTGCCAGACCAGTGGTATTGTAGCGCTTCTGCCAAACTGCTCTGTGCCACTAAATTAACTATAGGCGCACTGCTTACTGCTCATTATTGCCTGAACACTCGCTTTGCATTTTTGTAGCACGTTTACCGCTAGACGGCTGTGCATTCATTTTACTATTGTGCTCTGCCCGCTTTGCCTGATTTAATTTAATTTATTTATTGGGCCGGTGCCTCTGGACATCTGTTAGCGTTTGTAAGGCTGTGCCCCAATATCGCCCTGTTTCGCCTTTGGCTTGCTGCCATCTTGTTTATTGTTGTTGTGCCTTGATCCCGGCTCCCCCCCACGATCCCGCCTCCCATCTGCCCCTCCCTCGCCCCTCTCCCCACCACTATCTACATATGACAGATGCATATGCGCGCAGTGTTAACGCGCAGCGGTCGCGCCCCATGCGCGCCGAAGGTGCGCCAAAGGTAAGCCCGTCTATGCCCGTCCGCGCCTGGACCGCGCCCAGCGCCAGACCCCCTGGTCCCCGCAAACACCTCTCCACCCGCATAACGTACGCCGCCGATACCCTACTGGCCCTCAACCCCGGACGCACACCACAATGCTGCAAAGCTATCCCAGGACACACCCATGGACCATTCGCCTGCCTCTCCTGCAAGTTTTCCTGCATCAAGACACACACCAAACCCACCTCCTCCGAACACACCTCCGACTCTAACCACCTGAAGTGCATCCTGCTGAACACCCGCTCGATCCACAGACACGCCACCGAACTCTGGGATCTACTCGACACCACATCACCGGACGTCGCCTTCCTTACTGAAACATGGATGAACGCCTCATCAGCACCCGACATCGCCATAGCCATCCCGGACAATTACAAGATCATCCGAAAAGACCGCCCCATCCAAACAGGAGGAGGTATCGCCATCGTCCATAAAAACACCATCCGAATCACGACTAGCTCCGATGACAACCTCGCGGCCGCCGAACACCTTCACTTCCAAATCCACACCGACCCCAGGACCACACTTAGAGGCACCCTCATCTACAGACCACCAGGAACCCGCACAAAATTCAACGAAGACATCACGGACTTCATCAGCCCACATGCCCTCTCATCCGAGAACTACATCCTACTGGGAGACCTCAACTTCCACCTGGAAAAGAAAAACGACAGCAACACATCCACCCTTCTGGACAACTTGACCAATCTCAGACTCAAACAACTTGTTAACACCCCCACTCACCTAGCCGGACACACGCTCGACCCTATCTTCACTTCCAGCAAACACATCTCCTTCGATCACACCACAACTCTTCACTGGACTGACCACAGCTGCGTCCACTTCAGCTACAAAAAGACCTCGACCCACAACCCCCCACAACCTATTCCTCGAAGAAACTGGAACAAAATCACCACCGACCAAATCTTCACATCGCTTAACAAACCCCCCCCCCACCATTTCATCGGACCCAAACAAAGCTGCCACCAAACTCACACAATGTATCACCCACAGCGCTGACGAATTAGCACCCTTGAAAAACCACCAGATCAAACACAGTAGCAAAAAGGCCCCCTGGTTCAACGATGATCTTAAGAAATCCAAAAAGCTACGCCGCTTTCTCGAGAAAACCTGGAGAAAAAACCCTACCACTGACAACCTGACAACCTTCAAAGATGCCACCCGCAAACACCACCAACTGATCCGATCCTCCAAGAAATCCGCATTCAAGGATCGACTCGACAAAAATGCCCACAACAGCAAGGAACTATTCAACATCATCAAAGAATTTACCAACCCCACCGCCGGCTCCAACGACATCACTCCCTCCCAAGACCTCTGTGACTCTTTATCATCTTTCTTCTACAACAAAATCGCCGACATACATAACAGCTTCAAAAACCAGACCGACCAACAAACCACTCCACCCACCCTCGAACCAAAACAGCACTCTCACAACCTTTACGCCTGGAACCCAATCACTACAGAAGACACCATCCGCCTGATGAACTCCATCCACTCAGGCTCACCAACCGACCCATGTCCCCACCACATCTTCAATAAAGCAGACTCCATCATAGCACCCCATCTCCGCGATGTCATCAACTGCTCCCTCAACTCTGCAACCTTCCCGGAAATCTGGAAACATGCCGAACTCAACGCCCTCCTGAAGAAACCCACAGCAGACCCCTCGTAACTTAAGAACTACCGCCCCATCTCACTCCTCCCTTTCCCGGCCAAAGTCATTGAAAAAGCCATCAATAATCAGCTCGCCGCCTTCCTCGAATACAACAAATCACTCGACCCATCACAATCCGGCTTCCGAGCCAAACACAGCACCGAAACCGCACTTATCACAGCTACAGACGACATCCGAACACTACTGGACCACGGAGAAACAGTTGCCCTCATCTTACTTGACCTCTCAGCAGCCTTCGACACAGTCTGTCACAGCACCCTCATACAACGCCTCAACAACGTCGGAATACAAGGAAAAGCATTGGACTGGATCATCTCGTTCCTCGCCGGAAGAACCCAGAGAGTCCGCCTCCCCCCTTTCAGATCAGAGGCCACCGAAGTCATCTGCGGCGTACCACAAGGACCATCGCTCAGTCCCACTCTCTTCAACGTATACATGAGCCCCCTCGCATCCATAGCGCGACAACACAACCTCAACATCATCTCCTACGCAGACGACACCCAACTGATACTCTCCCTCACCAAAGACCCTAACACCGCCAAAACCAATTTACACAATGGAATGAAAGAAGTAGCCGAGTGGATGTAGAACAGCCGTCTAAAACTAAACTCGGACAAAACGGAAGTCCTCATTTTAGGATCATCCCCCTCTGCCTGGGACAACTCATGGTGGCCTCCAGCCTTAGGAACCGCACCCATACCTACTGATCACGCACGTAACCTGGGCTTCATCCTGGACTCCTCCCTCTCGATGACCAGACAAGTCAACGCCGTCTCATCCTCAGGCTTCAACATCCTACGCATGCTCAAAAAAATATTCCGTTGGATCCCCACCGAAACAAGAAAGACAGTCACACACGCACTAGTCACTAGCCGACTGGATTATGGAAATACCCTTTACGCCGGAACCACAGCCAAATTACAGAAAAAACTCCAACGCATCCAAAACGCCTCAGCCAAAATTATTCTGGACATCCCCCGTCATACCCACATTTCCGGCCACCTGAAAGACCTCCATTGGCTTCCCGTAAACAAGAGAATCACATTCCGTCTCCTCACCCACGCACACAAAGCCCTCTACGACCTAGGACCAGAATGCCTCAACAAACGACTATCCTTCTACACACCCACCCACCAACTATGATCATCCAATCAAGCCCTCGCCGCAACGCAATTCCGCGCATCCATAGATCCACCATGGGAGGAAGATCCTTCTCCTACTTAGCGGCCAAGTCTTGGAATTCTCTCCCCATTCACCTCCGTTCCACACAGAACCACCTCTCTTTCAGAAAACAGCTAAAAACCTGGCTTTTCGATAAATAATGCACCGATCATCCCCCCCAAGCGCCTTGAGACCCTATGGGTGAGTAGTGCGCTATACAAATTCTTGAACTTGAACTTGAACTTGAATATACTTTTACTATTGTCCACAAACCCGGGAAGGCAGAGAACCCGGCCGATTACATGTCCGACACCCTCATGCATCGTCGGACTCCAAACCATCTATTGCCGAGGAGTACATCTACTTCATGGCTGATCAGGCACTGCCACCTGCCATTCCCATGGAAGTCATCCAGGAAGTCACGGCGCAAGATGCCATCTTGCAGAAAGTGCTTCGTTGGATTCAGACCAACCGGTGGAGGCATGACCCTCAAGAAGAGAACATCGACCCGGGTGTCAAGCAGGAGATGCAAGCCTTCCGTCATGTCTGTGACGAACTATCTGTCACCACCAGTGGAGTGATTCTCCGAGGTCAACGGATTGTGATTCCTAGTCAACTACGTCAGGGAGTCATCAACCTTGCCCATGAAGGTCACCGAGGAGTAGTATCAACAAAGCGAGCTCTCCGGGAACGCGTGTGGTTCCCCCTCCTCGTCCAGATGGTAGAGTCCACTCTGAAGGATTGCCACCTGTGTCAGCTGACCAACAAAGGTGATCCCCCGGCCCCACTACAAATGACTGATCTACCCAGTGGAGTATGGCAGGAGATTGCCATGGACTTCTACGGACCACTCCAATCCGGAAAATATGTACTAGCCATAATGGATGAATATTCACGTTTTCCCATTGCCCAGTTTGTGTCATCCACCAGTGCCTCTAGCACTCTCAAAGTGCTAGATGAAGTGTTTGCAACTTGGGGTGTCCCCAGAGAGGTGAAAACAGACAATGGACCCCCGTTTAATGGACACGAATTCAGTGCATTTGCAAAACACCTGGACTTTAATCACAGGAAGATTACGCCTCTCTGGCCGCAAGCGAATGGCACCATTGAAAGATTTATGCCCATAATCAAGAAGACATTCCAGCAAGCCACGGCGGAAAAGAAGGATCTGCAAGTGGCACTCAACGAAGTCCTCAGGGCATATCGGACAACTCCTCACTCGACCACTGGCAAGAGCCCTGCGACACTCATGCTGGGGCGACCCATGAGAAATCGCATCCCCACCTGGGAAGGGGCCTTGCGAGCAATGTCGCCAATCCGCAGCCATCAAGAAATGATGGCGACTGATAAATGCAACACGGACAAGATGAAATCGTATGCTGATGCAAAAAGGAGAGCGAGGTCACCCTCCTTACATGAAGGAGACTACGTTATTGTCAAACAAGATCAACAGAGAAAGACTGACTGTCGGTTCCGAGATGAACCTTTGTTGGTCACTCAGCAGAAGGGCACCATGCTAACTGCGGAATCCGATCAACGGCGAGTCACCAGGAATGTGTCGCATTTCAAGAGATGTTCTCGAGACATGAAAGGACCATTGACGAACATGTCTGACTTACTCACTCCTGAGGAGTCTGTACAAACTGAACAAGAGAACAGGAGTCAACCAAGTGAAACCCTGAGTGATGATGTTACTGGAACCATATCCACGAGACCCCGCTGAGACATTCAGTGACCAAAGAGACTCATTGAGGAGATGTAATTTAGCGCATTATTATATCATTTTGTTAAGAAAGGGGGAGATGTTATGTAGTTAGCGGTCCAGTAGTTGGGTGGGTGGAGCTAGTGGGGTGGAAGGTAAGAGTAGGAGCACAGGGAGGAAAGGGCAGTTAGAGCCAGGACCAGGTCACAGCAAGACGTAGAGAATAAAGGGTCTTGGGAAAGACATGGCTTGGTAGTTCGGACTGGACTGTTCCCATGAGGCACAGGGTCAGAGCTGATTTGCATATAGCCAGTGTCTAACCCAGGGTGGTGTGGAGTGCAAAAAAACGATGGATTTAGGCCCAGATCCTTGTACTGGGGTGAATGTATGACATTGTTCTACATTCTGTCCATCAACTGTGTTTTTTGCAATTTTCACCCGAGTGGGCTGGGTATGCTCAGACGTGAGTCCCAGGCTCTCCACACCACTGGAGTCAAGCTATCCAGGCTGAATGAAGGCTGATAGCCAGAAACCAGTCCTTGGATGCTTGATTCCGGTCTGGGAAAGACATGGCTTGGTTGTTCGGACTGGACTGTTCCCATGACGCACAGGGTCAGAGCTGATTTGCATATAGCCAGTGTCTAACCCAGGGTGGTGTGGAGTAAAAAAAAACGATGGATTTAGGCCCAGATCCTTGTACTGGGGTGAATGTATGACATTGTTCTACATTCTGTCCATCAACTGTGTTTTTTGCAATTTTCACCCCGAGTGGGCTGGGTATGCTCAGACGTGAGTCCCAGGCTCTCCACACCACTGGAGTCAAGCTATCCAGGCTGAATGAAGGCTGATAGCCACAAACCGGTCCTTGGATGCTTGATTCCGGTCTGGGAAAGACATGGCTTGGTAGTTCGGACTGAACTGTTCCCATGAGGCACAGGGTCAGAGCTGATTTGCATATAGCCACTGTCTAACCCAGGGTGGCGTGGAGTGCAAAAAAACTATGGATTTAGGCCCAGATCCTTGTACTGGGGTGAATGTATGACATTGTTCTACATTCTGTCCATCAACTGTGTTTTTTGCAGGTCTCACAATAGCAACATACTCCACTCCAAGCCCTGGAAATAGCTCTGATGGAAATCAAACAAGAGTTTCCCTTCCATTTACCACCATATTGAAGTCACCCATCTCAAACAGGACCTCAGGACCTCCGGAGAAATACTCTGGTAAACTCTCGCAGGTGCATGCCTTCCTTGTTCATTGTCATTTCATTTTTTTTCAGACTGCAGTACTGACACAATCGAAGATAACGTTATTAACTGGCAACTCAATAAAAAGTGGAGGCCCCTTTAAATCTTAACAAGAGTCCTTGGCTTGCCAACTAAGACTTTTTTCACGGCATAGTTTGAGGCTATTTTTGGGAAAATGTTACGCCCTGCGGTCCACCATGTGGGACTACTTACCTTACAGCAAGACAACTAAGAACTTGTTCCTCATAGAAGCCAGTTTTAACAGCTAACGGAGGCTACATGGATTGATGAAACATCTGCTGGCACCTTTTATCAAGGGCTACAGGAGGAATTAAAGGATGCTCTCCCATTGGTGGTGAGCTGCCTCACTACGAACATGGCACTAATATGCCTGATGTTACAAATTGATGCTCAGTAGCAGAGTCAGAGTAAAAAAGAAGGGGAGTAGTGTTCTGCTTGTGGGGTTCTCCTGCTCCACTTGAGGTGACCAGCGACTCCAAATGTGATGAATCCATGCAATTAAGAGCCATTAGAAAGCACCCAGAGAAAAAAGAAGAAAGAAGAAAAATAATTTGTCATTACATTGTGGGAATTATGAACAGTATGAATGCCCGTGTTCTCACTAACTGGGAAACACATCTTCTCAACCCTAGAACACGGACCTAGGGTGGGAGTGATGCATATCAACCAGTCTGTTTTCTCCAGATCTCATTATTTCCTGGAAGTATTTTGGCTAATACTGAGGGTTCACTCGTGTTCAATGTCTTAGTGGTACAGTTGCTACAGGTGCTACTTTTCCCACACAAATTGTACATGAAATTGCATGTTGTCAACTTTTATTTTCATTTATGGATTTCTCTCTTTGTTTCTTTAATTTACTGTCAGGGATCATCAAGGCACCTCTAGAACACCTTTGAAAGTGATTTCTTATTATATTTACTGTTTTAAATATGGGAAATAATATCGGATTCAGGGGATTTTCTTAGCTGGACCATTAAAATACTGATCATGGCGGTAACAAAAACAGCCCGGTGGTAAACTAGGGTGCTTCTGACTGCTTCACTGTCCATAGGTTTCAAGTCAAACAGGAAACATCCAGTGTTGCTAAAGAAGAACCTGAAAAAATTAAAAGGATTGATAGTACATCTCACATCGAAGCCAGTAAGAGAAGAAACAAAACTATTATTGATGAGTACTTTATGTGGTCATGTGGAATCTCTTCAGTTTGATCTCATTGATTTTCCTTCGTTCTCTATCATACTGTTGCTTCCAGATGGAAGAGGTGTGGCGCCACGGCTAGGGCGACTGACGTTGGGATCACGGTTCGATCCCCGGCACCGGCGGCAGATTAGCCCAGCACCATGTGACTCTGGGCAATAGCTTGCTTAATCTTCCCGACGGCCCCCAGCGCCTAGAGACCCTTACGGGTGATTGTCGCTTTACAAATGTGGATTATTATTATTATTAGACTGAGACGCCATTACATCTGGTAAAGAGTTTCTTTAGACGTTCAACGTCACTGGCAATGGCCCCTATCTTCTTTATTTCCAAAACAAATGGGGAAAAACGCTGTGTATTGATCACTTTGAACTCAATTCAATCACTGCCTGTAGTAGCAACTTTCTCCCTCTCAATTCCTCTCTATTAGACTCATTAAGATGGACCAAGGGTTTCTCCAAACTGGTACCAAGAGGTGCTTACAGCTTACTGAGGATTATAGATGGAAATGCATGGACACCAGCATTCAATACATGGTACAGGCAGTAGGAATATATTGTAATGCCCTCTGTGTTATGCAGCACCCCTGCTGTATTCTAAAACTTCACGAATGACAGTTTTAGAGATTTCTGGATACATATCTGGTTGTTTACCCCGGGCAACATTTTAATCTACTCTGAAGTTCTTCAACAGCATCAGAGAGATGTCAAGTAGGTATTCTATGAGCTCAGAAAACACTTTCATTATGCTAGGTTCAAAAAGTGTCTATTCAATGTTCTGGAGGTTATGTTCTGAGGGTTCCAGGTCTCTATGTTGCTCATTCAGAACATTCCCACTCTACTGCACGTATGGTTTCCATCCCAGAATGTTTCTGTTGGTAAATGCCACTTTTCCTTTATCACACCCATTCTTTGGACTGATTCTGCTGTTTCTTTGAGCCTGCAAACCTGAACTCTGCTAACCATGCCCAACGGCATGCGCTCTGACCCTTAAAACATGTTGAAATTGGCTATACTACTAATTGGCACATTTATAAGTCCCTTGTATATGGTACTAGGAGTACCCAGGGCCTGCAAGTGAAATGTCACTAGTGGAATGCAGGACATATTGTGCTATCAATAAAGTGACAATGCAAAACATAAAGTAGACCTTCCATCAGCAGCCTGGATTTGCAGGTATACAATGCAAATCTGACCTGTCAAAATAACCCCTCTTTTAACAGGCCTAAACCCTCCTTTTAAATGTTAATAGCACACCCTTAAGCAGGCTTTAATGCCCAATAAAGAAGGGTGCATGGTATTTAAAAGTAGGATATGTAAATGTGTAATGCAAACCATTTCATTACAGAGACAAGGCCCCAACAGCTGAAATCACTGTAGCAGGGTAAGCTGTTCTATAGAAAAACATTGGGAGTTAATCTTAATATTAGATAACGGTATATCCGCCTAGGAACCTGATAAAAAGTAAACTTTTTTACTTTTTGTATTATTTATTTCAAATCAAATTCACTGGTAAAGTGAGATTTGTACTGAATATTTTTCAAGAAGCACTTTTAAAAAGTCACCTTTAGCTTGCCTAAAGTTTCTAGAAGATCATTTGCATGAGCTTCCCACTATAGCTGAGTAGCTCCTTGATGAGGTGTGAACTAGTTCCCAGAGCAGAGACAAAGGCCTCTGGTGTGGCGAGCAGTTCTCTTCCTCTAACAGGATGACTATCTGGGCAGTGTCCAAGTAATTCATTTCCTTTAAAGAGGCCTATCCTGTCACAGGCAGATGGGACCGTTTTCCATATTGGTTAGCGAGGGCCCAGGCATCACCCCCACCCACAGGTTAGTGTCAGGCAAAAATGTGGCACCCTGGGCACCCTCTTCAGAACACTACTGGACCTTTGAAAGACAGAAGAAAGACTGCACCTGCTGTTAAT
The DNA here is from genome assembly GCF_964261635.1 of Lissotriton helveticus. NCBI lineage: Eukaryota > Metazoa > Chordata > Amphibia > Caudata > Salamandridae > Lissotriton > Lissotriton helveticus. Next base: position 290,112,490 of record NC_136069.1, on the reverse strand, counting down.
ACCTGCAAGGAGAACCCTAAGGCCTGGACCTGCTCTAACTAATCTGAAGGCAATTCCCTTGCCAGCTCTCGCCCACAGCCTTGCTCCACTGAGGGGATCCCGTGCTCCAGAAAGGCGTCGAAGACCGACTGCCGACGACTACTCTAGAACCAATGCTGACCAATACTCAACTGACATCAAGGCAATTTATGGAGCAAAACATGACATTCTCCCACTCAGAGCATTCCCGCCTTCATTGACAACCACATTGGAACCCAGTCTTTCTGCACCCCATTATGAACCAAGTACACAGTGATTGACAGCGCTTGGTCCTAAGACTGTGCCCCGGTCTACCGTGGCCAGTTGCCCCCAATTGGCATTTTGCCTTTTTGGACTATTTTATATTAAACATTAACATATCTCCATTTCCCCTTGTTGGTCTCTTTTTGTTCATTAAAATATTCTCTGTTTTTATAAAGTGGAGTGAGATTTCATTGTTTATTGTGCTGGGTTTTCAACTTTTTGACTGTTTTAGTACTTCTAGAAGCTTTACACATTTTTCTAAGTTAATCCTGTCTGCTCTGTGCATTACCTATCAGGTGTGGAGTTCAGGTTTAAATTACTGAAACTTTTACTGGACCTAACAAGAATAGTGTCATTATAATTGTGATGGACTAAAATCCATTTAATCACATTCCCCTCCAATCTAACTTTCTCTAGAGTTTTCTCAGTTTCACATATGGAACAGTGTTACCGCAGTTAGTGAAAGCAAAGGCAGATTACCAATGGAAGGCTAGCTTGCGTCAACTTGCTTCATCTTCTTTCAGCATCAGAGGGGGAGTATGATTATCTGCCAGATTATTTGCTATTTATGGTTCCATTCTAAGTTTACACTCAGGTTTAAAGTTCTATTTAGGACCTTTAAAGGGTGGAAAGAACAACAACCAGGTTGGCATTACTATACAATTGGCAGATGCATCTTGATGTACATTCCTTTAGTTAAATCTAATACATCTGAGACATTGGTTCCTCCACGATCTACACTCATCAATGACATACCAGAGTATAAACCTGAGGCTATTGCTGACTCAGAAAGCCATCTTAGGATACCTATGGTATCTATGAAACTTCAGGAGGACAAACCTCATTTGTGCATGCTCTCTGGCTGGTCAGTAAGTTACACAAATAGTTTCTCAAGGAGCCAAATAGTCTTGTCAACTGATCTAGGAAACACTTCAGAAGGAAGAGTGGCACTGTTAGGATCTCAGCACAAAAGCACGCTAGACGGGGTTATGTGGTGACACACACACGAAGAGAGCCGGTAAAATGAACCATCACATCATTATTCCTTGAGGGAATTACAGAATTACCTAATACTGATGGGGCAGAGTAGGAGGTCCTGTAAGACGAGGCAATGATGCCTACAAACAGCTGGACCTCAAATTTCCACAGGAGTGGGAACATCCTTGTGTGAAAGTCACCTCACGCTAATAATGAGCAGAGCACATTTGAGACAAGTGCAAACATGAGTCTGTGCTTGGCAACATCTCATTGTTGTATTGGCTCTTAACTTCCATATAGTTCAGCCTTGCATCCCAACACATTAGTTGTGTTTTACCTTCAAGATTCACTGTCAGCCTGTCCTTATCCTCCTGCTTGTTGCTTTGTCTTAATTGTATGTTGATTAATATTTGTCTGTCTAGCTGTGGCTGCTGCTGTTCAAGTACCCTATTCTCTGGCATCCTGGGGATCAGCACTGGTATCTTGGTGGATGCTGGTCTCAAGCAGTGTTCTGGTCATCTTTGAGCAGGATAGGTTTATTGTAATACTGTAATATTTGTATATATGTGTTATAGTATCTTATATCTGCATAGTTCCTAACAAAATACACAAAATATGTTATGCACATGCAAACCTGACAGGCAAAGAGAGCGTGACTATCAGGGTAGTCAGTGCAGAAGTGGAGCTTCAAACGTATACTTACAACCCATGGTTCCTGGCTGCTCTTTCCCTGTGGCACTGAGAACTGGCACAAGCAAATTAAAAATCGGCAGAAGAACTAGACTTATCACTTTGTTGACTGTGCATACATGTACATGCACCCTACATTCACAAGGCAATATTCCGTGTTACCATAAGAAATGGTTGACATCCTACAGGACAGTGGCTGCAAATATATTTATAATTTTAAGAAGGGAGGAGTGTAAATGAGGGGCACTTTCTGTCACTGAAAATACTAAGAAGATACTCATTTTGATGATAAATAGAAGAACTATGATCATTCACTCAGAGGTTCACAAAAATATGAATGTAGTTAGTATCAAACGTTGCCTATACACATTAGTGTGGGTAACAGCAAGGCTGTTGCAGATCTGAGAGAAACTATCCCATTTTGCGCCAGTGTGAGTAATTGTTTGGGGTTTGCAAAATTCAAATGAGGGTTTCTAATCTCATTCACTCTCATGTCGAAATCGTGGGTCTGCTTCCTAACTCACATAAAAAAACGTTGGGACACCTGTTTTGAAATGGTAGCTCAAGAGCCAGCCCGCAGTTCCTAGCCCTGGGCAAAACCAGAGGACACAGACCTCACACTCAGCTTCAGTCCTCAGGCACAGAACAGATAGCTAGGGAAGGGGAAGCCAGGAGGTCAGGAGTGGGGTGGAGTTGGGTGGGGTGGGGTGGAGTGGGGTAGGTTTGGGTAGATTGGAGAGGGCAGGAGTGGGGTAGATTGTAGTGGAGTAGACTGGGGAATACTGGAGTGAACTGGCCTTGAGTGAGGTAGATTGGAGTGGGTAGATTGGATTGGAGTGTGATAGATTTAAACTGTAGTGTAGTGGGGTAGATTGGATTGGAGTGCGGTAGATTGGAGTGGGGTAGACTGAGGTTGAATGTGGTAGATTGGAGTGAAGTGGAGTATGGTAGATTGGAATAGAATGAGTGGGGTAGATTGGGGTAGAGCGGGGTAGATTTTGTGGCACTTGGGTGTATTTGAGTAGGTTGTAGTGGAATGGGGTAGATTGGGTAGATATGAGTGGAGTGGGGTAAATTGGAGTGAAGTGAGGTAGATTTGAATATCGTGGAGTGGATTGCGGTAGACTGGTGAAGAATTCGTTCGGAATGGAGTGGGGCAGATTGAAGTGGAATGGGGTAGATTGGAGTGGAGTGGGGTATATTGGAGTGAGGTAGATTGGAATGTCATGGAGTGGATTGGGGTAGACTGGCGAAGAATTAGTTCGGAGTGGAGTGGGGCAGATTGAAGTGGAATGGGGTAGATTGGAGTGGAGTGGGGTAGATTGGAGTGGAGTGAGGTAGATTGGGGGAAGAGTGAACTGGAGTGGAGTAGGGTAAATTGGAATGGAGTGGGATAGATTGGAGTGAAGTAGAGGTTAGCTGTGGCCATAAGGCTACATATTTTACACCTAAGTGCATATGAATATAGGGTATGTGAAAGCGCTTTCGATGAGATACATAAGAGAATGAGGACTTAGGAATAGGTTCTAAGGAGAAATTAAGTAGTTGCTGTGCTGCACAAAACTAAAGTGCTTTAAACAGGCACATACTTTGTGTGCTCAGTGAAGAGGTGGAATACATATGAATCTGAGGACACAAGTGTTAAGAAGAAATTGATTAACTTCAGTGCTGTCCAGAATTGAGGCACTTAAAAATGCACTTACCATGCTATTAGTTTGAACTCACAATCTGCATTAATAGGCCTTGCCATTTGTTTGGTGCTGTAAAAGGAAGTGCCAAATTCCAAAGCAAATTAAGGCAGCAACAAACATGAGAAAAAGTACCCTGAATCACAATGTGAGCAGCGGAAGGACACTAATCAAATTGAATGTATTAGTACTTAGTCCAGAGAAATAAAAGAACTTGACATGAGACATGCGGTGGGCAATTAGGAGGCAGCTAAAAAGAATGGCAGTCAAACCAGCAAATGGTATACAAAACTCTTTGCAGCAACAGCGCATGAGCTCTGATTGGAGAGCCCTAAAAAGGGAACAAGGGATGTCAGCTCTTATTACATTTGTTGTGTTAAAGGTTTGGTGAATTAATTGCAATTTAGTGCTATAAAATTATCTAAGTCGAACTGCTATCCTGATGGAATTTTGAGGGCCACACATAGTATGCCTGGTTGTGAGGGAGTCAAATATCTAAGGGCTAGATGTACAAACAATAGTAATAGTGATTATCAAATAGTGTTGTTTGTGAATCACGATTTGGTAATCGATATTACTAATGTACAAATGGGTTATTTAGACCCTATTCCCTAAATAGCAATTTGTTGTGGGTCACACATAGACGTACTTCAGGAATATGAATGAGGTAGGTTGCAATTTGCAACCCACTAGGATACGCTGCCAACAAGGAAAGGTGACCTTCTGTGATCAGCAGAGCACCATGTCTGTAATTGCTTTTAAACAAAGCAATCATTTTTTTTAAACGCTGCCCATTTTCCTTAAAGAAAAATGGGATGTGTTTCAAAATAAAAACCGAAAAGTTTAATTTTTATTTTTTAAGAGTAGGCAGTGGTTTGTGGGACCACAGCCTGTAAGGGGTCTATTCCCATTTACGAATGGGTTACAAACAACTTGAGTTGCTGGTAAAGTGGTTTGCGACCGCATTTTGTTCACAAAACATTTGCTCATACCATTGCAAATCAGTATTTAGAAGGGTGCCACAAACACGCCCCTTCCAAATACTGATTCGCAAACCCAAATTACGAATTGGAAACAGGTTACCGAATCGCAATTTGGACTTTGTACATCAGAAAAGGCATGCCTGCATTCGCGAAGTATCATGCCGAGTGCAAACGCAAAAAGGTTTCGTACATCTATCCCTAAATGCCTGATGTTGAACTATTTTGTCTAAATTCAAATATATCTTTAACACGTGAAGCCTACGCTTCATATTCCCTACTTTGTTGTCATAAAGGTGCCAGGTCCTTGTCAATGTACAGCAGTATGTTTTGGGTCTTAAATATTTTTCTGAGCACACTCGAAATAGTGTTGCAAAGCAGGTAATAGCTGCAGCAGTGTGAAACACAGACAGGATTCAGACAGCTGAACTGTCACATATTAGCCCGAAGTTCTGCTTTAAAAATGCTCTCGTTGTCATTCAGCTAGATTCAATCTCAAAGTATTTATTAGGAGGCGCTGCAGATAATGAGGAGGATGCTGTACCTGAGCTCGTGGAAGACATTGAATAATTAGAGGTGTCAAACTGCTCGGGCTTTGTACCAGAACCTTCACTATTCAACTTATTTCATTATCCACCTAGACACATTTTCATGACAAGTAGCTGAGGAAAATGTAAAAAATGAAATGTGCTCAGGTGTTAGACTGTAAATGTATGGCGCCTAAGTATTATTTTCCTCCTTCCTCCCTCTATTGCCGCGCATTTTGTTTTCAAATGTACTTATACCATACAAGCTTATCCTTCTAGAAAATGTCTTTAAAAAGTTGCTTTTTGCCCAAAATAGAGGATGGTAATAATTTATTTGGCAGTGAAAGTATGAACATTTTTCATGGATGACAAGAACACCCACACCACAGATTGTGGTTTTTTTTTTAAAGAAATTGTTTTCAATTTGTTTCTTGGCATCTGATAATCAGTCAATCTGACCATCGATCGGCTCACAAAAGGGATCTCTATTGTAAGCCATGTACACTCTATCTATTAGTGCAACGACAAGATCCATGAATAATGGTTGGAATCGGGGACACATTTACGGGTTTTCGCGTGCTTGGGAATGTCATGGTGGCTGCCCCACATGCGCATGTCTGAGTATGTGTGCACATGACGGTGGCCAGCTGGGGCAAAACTATAATTGCCAAAGTCAATAGGTGACACAGATTAGACCTATTGGCTTTAACAATGCTCGTTAGTTTTGCTTCTTAACCACAGCAACCCTTTTACAGAGATGTTTTCAGGGAAACACATGTTTACCGTCAGTTATTGATCCTACTAGGAAAATGAAACATCCATTAGATTTTCTGTGAATACATACATATGTATATGAGCCCGTTCCAACTTTAGAGTTTTATGACATGGTTTTATGATTTTAACAGGTTTATAACTGAGAACACTAGAAAAAAACAGGTTTATGTGTTAGAGATTCAACCTGCTTCAAATCCGAGCTCATGCAGGATCACCCTTTGTCTCTATTCCAGAGTGTGCCGCCCCTATCTCTAAAACTCCCTGTGCTTCTAATACTAATTAGCAGCAAAGTGACAGAGTTTTCTTTGTCAATCAACATTTTTTGCATAGTAGAATTACATTTTTTTTATAGCTCTTTATTCATATTTCCACTGTGAATTGTACAATGCAGTTCGTGGCAGTTTCAGCATGTAAATCAAGAGTAATCTTCTGTACATGTCTTATCCCGTCCTCGGGTACCACAACTTCAATAATCTTGAGCATCACTGAGTCAAATTGTTAACATTACAACTTTTAGTCCACTGTGCCCTGGTCATGATCACATCAACCAAAATCCAGGTAAACAAAAAGAGAAACTTAACATTAGTTCATAACAACTTGCATATCTGCTATATCTTGAGGCGGGGTGATCTCAACACCCAGTGTCCTTATGGTAAATGTCTACCACCACGTGTACAAACATTGTGACCCCGGGCCACATGTTCCATCACCCTCCAGCTGGCAATCACTTGCAAGGGGCGGTAGCTCCCCAGAGTTCAGGTGTAATCAGATCAGTTCATCTGCTGTCCTGGGTGTGACCAGGGAGCCCCTCACCGGCGACACCTGTCCATCGGACAGCATCGCCTCTGAGGAACCCTGAGCCCCTTCCATACCTCTGGATCCCTGCTGGACGCTTAACTCTCTCCTTGTGTGGATATCCACGAGGAGAGACTCCTCTTCCTCTGCCACTCTCTCTTTCATGGAGACCTATGTCAGTTATCTGGGCCTAATGTCTGGCGGCCTGCCTCGATTGGATTTAGTCTCCATGGCTTAATGTCGGGAGACGTCAAGGTCCTATGTCTCAAGCAAATTTCAAACATCATCAGGAACTGTGAAAAATGTTGTTTTGTCATTGGACATGATTCGTAATTTGGAGGGGGACAGAAGAGCATAATACAGTCCCAGCGTGCGCAGCTTTCACTTGACTGCCAGGAAGCTCTGCCGCCTCCTTTGCACCTCCATCATGTAGTCACTTAGGGAATGTATGTATTTTATATCCTTCGAAGCTCAATGGGCCTTGAGCACGGGCTCTCTGCAGGACACCACTGTGGCAGCAGAAATTAAATAGCCATGTGGCCATAGGTCTCGGTGGGGCATCTGGTGGAGGGGGTAGATCGACACCCTGTGTGCTCTTTCCACCATGAAGAATCTGGACTGTGTGTTCTTTAGCTTGGCATCTGCCTCCTCATGATATTCACGGAGTGTCCGCGTCAGCTCATTGTTAAGGGCAGTATTCTGTCCAGTCTCACAGGCAGATTCTAGTTCTTTTAACTTACGCTCCAGTGTTGCCAGCCGAGCACGTATCGACGTAAGGACTCCCGAGTGCTTTGAGATAGTAATCCCCCTGATGTATGCCTTAAATGCTTCCCAGATGATCTGGAAGGAGTCCACCAAACCCACATTAGCCTAAAAAAACATCTCGATGGATAGGGCCAATTCCTCCTTAAATACATTGTCGAGAAGAGAGTATGGTGGAAAGCGCCATGAGAATGGGGGAAGTCGCTTCTTGGGGGAAGCAAGTGATATTAGCAATGGGGAATGGTCAGAGTAGGTGCGTGGAAGAATCATACATGCACGGACCTGCTGGAGTAAGTGTCGGAGGCAAACCAATAATCTATTCTAGTGTGGATATTGTATTGTGCAGAGTAGTGCGTGAAGCCACCCTGTCGTGGATGCACGTGTCGCCAGATGTCTCCCATGTCATACCTCAAAAGTGTTGACTCCACCGCCCTCACCGAGGCCGAAGGTCATCTGTCCGGGCCATCCAACCTGCCCATAGAGGGTTGTTTGGTAAAATTGAAATCTCCACCCCATAATGCGTGATCCTGGGCATTTGGCTGCATGATCGCCGCCAGGTTTGTGTAAAAGTTTGGTTGGTCATAGTTAGCGCTGTAGACATTTAGGATAGCAAGTTCCAGCCCCTTCCCGTGGCATTTGGAGAGGGCATATCTACCCTCCAGATCCGTTTCAAGGGGTGTCAAAGTTATCAATGACCTCGGGTTCACCTATGTCATAACCCCTCTAGCATGTGAAGTAAAGTCCGCAGAGGGAATGTTGCCCATCAGGCCGGGTGTAGGTGTGTCTTTTGCAAGAGGGCAATGTCTACTTTGTGTTTGTAGAGGTAGCTTAAGATTTCGCGGACCTTACAATGGTCATTGAGGCACATACGTTCCAGGTGAGCAATACCAGTGAGTCAGGAGTGCCTTCAGAATCAGTCACAGGCATGTTAGTCGCGAAAAGGTATAACATAGACGATCAACTAGAAGCTGTGTAGTTTGACCGCACCATGCCAGAACTGTGCAACACAACCCAATATATCGAACAAGACCTTCAAGTATTCCCCCAACCAGAACCCCCCCCCACTTGTGCAGGAATTGAAGCATGATAGGTCAAGCAATGCAGTCGAAACCCTGCAATACAGTAACCTGTAAATGAGATCAATAGCAATAATCAAATAACAACTCTGCAAAACAAGCCCCTCCCCGTGCCCACTCATGCCTGCCTGTCCCCAACTAGGCTGTGATCCCATCCCTCCCTCCTTGCTAACAACCCCCCACCATGCCCCAAACAATAAAACACATCCCAGGTGTGATTCACTCCGATGTGGATGTAGCTCACAAAATAGAAAGGTATTAATGACCAAGTGGAGACATACTCCGCAATCCGCCAATCAGGGATCCACTCAGCTGCACTGGAGTGTAACAGAGCTAAACTGAGCCGGGCCCCCCGTGACATAGTCGTGGGCTGCCATCAACAAAAACTACCAGCCCAATTAATTTGAACAAGGTCCCAGAAGGGGATCCTCAATTAAACCAGCTGTCACGTGGGCTGCGCCTGAATGTCGAAGTTATCGCTGACATAGCCCACATCTATAATAAAGTGCCGAATCAAGCGACCACCATTATTACTCATGCCCGGGTGGAGGCCCAGATGGCGGACAATATAATAGAAGCCCCAAGGAGATCCTGTCTATATGTGGAAGTAGGTCCTCATCCCTCGTGTAGCGTTGGTAGTGCAATCTGTCAGCTGCCCGGGGGGCCCAGAAGACTAGGCATAGGTGCACAGCGATTCAATCCCCAAAATCCAGACCAACCGGGAAGCTACCCCCCATTCTCCCCCAACAACTAGGAATTTTCAGCAGTCAAAGTCTGGAAGTAGCGTTCAATCCTGCTCATCTAGCGACCCTCCCGCCGCTTCATTCAGGAGTTATCTTTCTGGGGAGGTGCGCTGCTCCTTCGCCCAGTCCTTCAGCCCTTTTTATAGGGCCTTAGGGTTGATGAAAATTAATGAACGCCCGTGCCGGATGACTCTTAACTTAGCAGGGTACAGCAGAGCATATCCGCTCCAAGATCGCGTAGCTGTCGTTTCATGGGGGCAAACAAACATCTTGCCTCTTGCACCCGTGCTGTGAAGTCCAGGAACAGTGAGATTGTCAACCCCTCGAACCTCAGCGGCTGCTTCTCACGGGCCAGGCAGAGGGCCGCATGTCGATCCCTGTAATTTAGTAATTTTGCTATTATTGGTCTGGGGGGTGCTCCCGGCTTCGGTCTCGGGCCGAGGGAGCGGTGAGCCCTCTCCACAACAAACATTTCGGAAAAGGAGGTATTGCCCAGGAGTGTTTTTAAAAGTTTCTCAGTGAAGAGTTCCATATTCCCAGTGGGAGTATTTTCCAGCAAGCCCATGATGCGGAGATTACAGCACCTGGAGCGAGCCTCCAGGTACTCCGTCTTGTCCTGCAAGATCTGGAGCACCTTACCCAACTGCTTATGCTCTGTGTCTAGGGTAGTTTGGGCCTCCTCCGCCTCTGTTAGCCTTCGCTCTGACATGTCCAGCCTTTCAGCGTGTTTCTCTAACATTTTGGCCATACGGTCCATTCTGTATGTAAGGGCGTCCATCTTGGCGCCCAGAGAAGCTATCCAGCCCTGTAGGTTCTTTTCCATGTTTACCAAGAGGCCATGGATATCGTGACCTGGGTCGTCCGCTACTTGTTTCCGTTCACCCAGTCCATCCTCAGGGTCGGGTTGACCAGTTTTGGACTTCCTCAAGTTGAACGACAGTTTCGACTGTGTCCTGTCCACTCGCCCCATCCTCGCGAGGCACGGAGAGTATCCTGCGACCAGGCGGATGTCTCTCAAAAGGGCAGTTCCTCACAGCTCTTACGGTATCTGTTCTGCGGACCGGGTACGCAATGGATGGTATCCCAGAGTCCTCCCCACACCTGTGTCCACCCTGGCCCGAGCCTCACAGGCAATCTCAAAGCCAGAGGCCCATCAGGAATCTCGGTTAGGGACACCAACCTCGCCGCTAGCTCTCCACTCGTGTCAAATCGCCACACGTCGCTAGTGTTCCCGAGGGGGGGAAGAGCCAGCCAGCGTGCAGCCTCCGTCCCCTACCCCAAGCCCCTAGCAGGTAGCCCTCGTGTGTTCTCAGTAGGGGGGTTACACAGTAAGCCTCAGTCTGACCTTTTGCCGTTCCAGTAAAAGCCCTAGTTCCCGCAAGTAGTGTGAGGCCATGTGTATCAGCGTTGCAATGGGGGATGTCCCAGGGCCCCCGCAGTGTGCCCCTGCTCCTTCCAGATAGATCCCAGCTCCATATACGTCACGAAGCAGTGCTCCAACTTCAAGCTGTGCGCCAGCGACAGTATCTAGACCCCATCTAGGCTGCAGGCAGTCTAGGCCGCACAGCGGCAGTATCTAGACCCCATCTAGGCTGCAGACAGTCTAGGCCGCGCAAATAGGTTCGTGTCAGCGGCCCACTCCAGGCAACAACCAACACGTAGCGCGCACAGTCAGGGCCAGTTCTTAATGTCCCACCTTCAGCATCCGCAGCACTGCTCGGGGCCAAATCACCCCGCCGCCAGTACATGCCACCCAGTCTTCAGCGCCCCCGATAAACAAACGCCTCCAGGGAGCAGGCCTCAGAGTCCTCGCCTCCCGGTCCGGCCTGCGTTGTGCACATCAGGCAGTGCGTCTGTCTGTGCAGAAGCAGCCGGCAGCACCTGGGCCGCCCCGCCTTACTCCTGGAGCAGGTGTCACAGGCCCGGGGAGTACCAGGAGCACCCCCTCCACCAGGCTCTTCAAGCGGATACGGCGGTGGCTCCCCGCCGGCCACCAGAAGCCGAAGCTCACCTCCTCCAGGCACCAGGGTCCTCTGCTCACGCCTCACTCACGCATGCTCTCGGGGGGCAGCCCTCACACCTCCACAGGGCAGGCGGCGCTCGATCCAGCGGCACACAGCGCCTCAGCCAGGACGCCAGTGTCTGTCCTTGCCTCCGCAGCAGATGCACCGCCGCGATCCGCCACTGCCCCCACAGACCGAGGGAGAAAGGGTACCTCCGGGCGAAGTCAGGCCTGGGCCACACCCAGGAGAGCAGACGGCCCCGGACCAGCCACCGATCTCAGCTCCAGGAGCAGGTAGGGGGCTCGTTTTTCCTGCGGGGGGTGCGTAAGGGCTCAGGTACTCGCCAGATTACCAACAGAAGAGGAAGGTTATGGCAGCTGCAGGGTATTTATCAGATAGTGCGGCGGACTGTCGGAGCACTCGGCACAAGCGGTAATCTTGGTCGCGAGCTAGCTCCGCCTTCAGCTCCCCCCGTAGTTCTTTCACCATTAACTGTAGTGCAGTGACCATCAGACTCACAATCGTGAGGGTGGATCTGCATCTTCCAACCTGTCAGCCAATTTTCCGCAATCTGCTTGCAATAGGCCCACATCAATGACAATAGCACCAATTTTCGGTACAAGGTTTGTGTGAGAGTCCCATATGGCCTGCAGAATCATCTATTATCATGTATCCTCATCACCAATGAATTGGCTCCTTTAGTATTTCTCACATCTACCAATATATATGTACTTCCGTGAGAACTTTAGAATGCCAAAACAAAGTACGTGTGTATTCATGGATGTGTTGAATGTAATGACAATTTAACTCAGGATAACACCCATTTCACACAAACACATATATACAAGTGTGTGGTCTTATAACATAGTTATTCTATTTTTTACAACCAGAGGCTGGCCTTATGTCAGAAACATAGCAAATAAGGCATGACTCAAATATCCTGTGTCAGTAATCAGACTCAGTTGCAGACCTCAACAACACGGAAGGAGGGGATACATCTGACAATTGCCTTTTGACTAGGCCCAATGAAATTGGGCCATGTCATCAACTGAAGCCATTTCGCCTAGCTCAAAAATGTATTCCCACACCATTTAAAGCATGGCACATACACATGTCAGTACAAAAGTTTCTGATCACAGGGCCATTCCAGTCCATTGTTTCACAATTTGGTGGAATGTCACAAACAAATGTCAGTAATGTGCCACAATCACTTTGGCCTACAATGAGGAGATACATCAATAGCTACATATAGTTTCTATGCAATGAGGATTTAGCCAATGTGAAGGGAGACTATCATGATTTGGGCCCACAGAACATTTTGGTTGGAGCACATGATGGCACACATATTGCAGGACCACCACATGACAAGGAACAAGTACAATGAATTCCTCATAACTTCCATCCTATCGCTGTGCAAGCTGTATTGGCATAGGATTTGTACATCCAAAGTCTGTGTCAGTCATACCCAGGATCAATCCACGTACACTTTGCACATCAGAACAACATCATAACTTGTTAATGTCACAACTTTAGCTTTCAGACCATACATGTGGCACAACTCACATAGTCAACTTCTAGAGAACACAGTCCAAGACAAAATTTCAAACAAAACAAAGCTACACTAACAAAGCTAACACCTTTCCCCAGATTTTGCCAGAGCCTCCTAATTGTAGCATCCTTCTCATATCATCACCACAGGAGTTGCTATAATAGTGAAACGTATTACATCTCACACCATACTTACACTCATGAGTAGAAGTTTTCAATCAAATATTGACGCAAGTCTGCTCCTTCCTCTTCACCACTATCATCATCATTTGGCATTTCAGGTTCCTCACCCGGTGGCACTTGACGGTCTTTATTCTCTGCGATATAAGGGATGTTGTTCACAGAGGAATGTTGCGGAGCATGCAGCATGCCATGGTGATTTGACACACCTTCACGAGTGAGTAGCAGTCTTGTCCAGACATCTGAATCTGGATTTCAGGGGCCCGAAAGCCCGATTCACTGCCCTCTATGTTCTTCCATGGGCCTCATTGAAGCGGATTTCCCCTGGCGTAGTAGGATTCCTCAGCAGTGTCAACAACCACAGTCGGTTTGGGTACACTCTGTCTCCTAGGTGGAAGACAGACAGAGGTGCAAGAAAGTGTTGCACACTTTTAGATTACACTGCCTGGCATTACCCACCCAGATAAAACTTACCAACAAGCCAGGCCCACTCCGGTAGTAGTTGTGACATCAGCTGGTGTATGGTGCTGTTTCACAGTATAAAGAAATCATGTGCAGATCTTGCGAACCGGACACAGAGGTTTGAAATGCACAACTCCGGTAAGCAGACAACTTGCACGTTGATAGAGTGGAAGTGCTTCCTGTTACAGTACACTTGTTCCCTGGCTTGTGATGGTACTAAGGCAATATGGGTGCCATCAATGAATCCAACCACATGTGGGATGCAACCAAATCCTTAGAAATCACCCTTCACAGTGGCTAAATCCTCACATCTGTGAACTGTATATAGCTGTCCATGTGTCTCGTCATGGAGAAAGAAGGTGTTGTAGGGCAAGACTGAACATTGTTTGTGACATACCACCAGAAATAGCCATAGTGAATTGAAATGAACCTGTTGCCAGAAAATACAAAACTGACATGAGTTTCACTATTGGTGTGAGAGATGTAGGATAAGTGATTTGAGTAGGCCTGGGAGGCAAATTCCGTTCCGCTTGCGGAATTTGCAGAATTTGGGTAATTTTGCGTTCCGCGGAAAACGCGAAATTGGCCAAAATTCTGCATTCCGCGACTTCGCAAATTTTTTTGCTTGTTCGCGTTCTCAAAATGCGTGTTCGCGAGATATTTCCCCCCGAGCACGCAAATAGCAATTGCAAACAGGAAAATAGCACCGCGAACTTGCAATTCTGCGTGTTAGCGGAATTTCTGCGTGTTTGCGGAGATTTTTTACCGTTTCGCGGAGATTAGCATAATGCGATTACGCAAATTCCACCCACCACTAGATTTTAGAAAGGAGGTCAGGCTCCAGCTGATGGCATAAATCCTCTTTTGCTTGTCTGTGTAATCACAATTTCCTTATCACATTTATTTCTTCCATGGTCTGAAGGTCTGGAAATGGGTGGTACACTGGAGGCTGTCATCTCCTTACTCTTTCAGGGTACTTATGTGAGGAGTGAAGATGATTTTGTACATTGGTCAAAGTAATATTTATGAAGAGTATGCCAAAACTTATGTGACATTACATAACTGCTTCACAAAGCATTACATATAATTCACATTATCGTGTCTACTGTTCAGCATCCACCAATAATCGCCAATGTGGCCTTCACATGTGTCTGTTACAGAAATGTTCACATCACCAATTCCGATATGTAACATTTGCACAAAAATGAGGTTTTCATGACATTTTAGGTAGACAAACCACCACCTGGGGTGTACAGTGCACTGTGCAATTTCTGCTTTTATGTAAGCCTGGGCATAGCTCGCGAAGTAGCGCTACGCGTAGCTACGCGAAGTGCAATTTGCACTACACGAGCTACATGTAGCACATCGTGAACTGCGTAGTGCGCTGTTCCCGATAATTGCACAGTGCCGGATGCTTGTCTGCACTGTGCAATCATTGAAAACGGTATCTTGGACTGGTAGTTTTTTCATCGCGAGCGGTCACGAGCATACACGACCACTCGCAATGAGAAACCTGACCTCCCCGCATTGAGAATCTTGCCGGGAGGTTTATTTTCCACGCTCGCGATCAGCAACTTGATGTTGCTGATCGCGAACAAGGAAAAAGTCTCGCCGGGATGTCATTTTGCTTGCTCGCGGTCGCCAACTTGACGTTGAGGACCGCGAGCAAGCAAAAGAGGACCGCGAGCAAGCAAAAAATGACCGCTACACTACACTATGCATGTTTGCACTGTGCTACGTGCAATTCGCGAAGGGCGAAGTAGGGCAAACTTCGCAAACTACGTGAACGTAGCATAGTGGTTTGCCCTGGGTTACTTTTATGCACAGTAATGCATCACACAGATGATTTTTTAACTGGACTTAACATGGGAAGGGAGTTTTTCAAATGCAAACATGTTTGCCCTTAATAGCTGTGGTGGTGACACACTTAACAGTCACCAATACTGTAGTTCCGACCGCTAAAATGGCAGATGCCTGACCCTTCATATGGAATATTTGGAACAACCGTCGCCGGCAGAAGGTGCTTGCGTGGTGGGCAGTTGCATCCATGGTCGACATATGCTAATGTTTGTGATTGTGACGGTCACGGTCCAATGGCTGTGTGCGTCTACGCTGATGACCACGTACGTGGCATATATGTATGCTGTGGTTTTAAAAATAACTCACTTGCCCCCTGACACTGCTGGTATCAACACCTCCTCCTCATTAGCTGCTGTTTGCCACCTATGGGAGCAATCATACCAAGCAGGTGAGAGGGATCTTCCCTTCTCTCCAGAGGAACTGGATACTCTGGTTGAAGATGTCCTTCTCCTGTATGGCCAGCTCTATGGCTCACCAGAGGAACAGGTAACTATTTCAAATGTATTCTGTACTCTTTTCAACTTCATCCTTTCAATTCCCATTGGATACAATGTACATCTGAGTCCCAGAGTGAAAGCATGCTATTTTTGGTGAAATTGAGTGGACCCTACATAGGACAATACTGGAATGGATTATGGGGCACATTACTTTGTGGAGTAAACATCAGCATTCTAGTGTGATACACCCTATATTCTGCTTGTGTTGCATGCACATAGTTGTGCATGCCTACATTTTATGGTACTATGATAAGTGACCAAATCAAATCATAGAATATGTGCAAAGAAATGTATAGGCTTTACAGCATGAGCTGTGTCTGTGTACTGTAACAAGCGGTTGAGGATGATGTTAGCCATGTGTACAGTCCCTCAGATTACTCAGCCCACATCAGGCTTTGCAAAACTGTTTTCTGGGTGCTAGCTATATCTCGCAGATCCATTCAGAGTGCCATACAACCTTGAGGTCAAGTATTTGATGGCCAGAAGCTTCACTATTTTGTATACAATTGGTGGAAATGTGATGTTCATGTGGAATCAGTATGTACAGCCTGCAGAGAGCAAGGCCTGACAATGAGTTGTGCTCAGTGTGGGTCGGGTTGGGGCCGAAGTACTGTGGCTAGACAACTGATCCATAGAGTAATCTCCATGTAGACCTGCACATTCATGGGAGCTCACAAAATGAGTTTTATTAAGCAAAGGGAGCCCTTATTGCTTTTACATGGACTTTATTTGGAATGGTGACTGAGGTAACTCCCTGATCTGATACCTCTTTACATTGACCCACATTGTCAATGTGTGTCTTTTACTTATGACAGTCCCCTTACTCCCCTCCCACATGTCTCTTGTCACTTATCCTTAACTCATGCTTAAACGGTACAGGCCTATTGCATATCTGACACATTACCAGTGTAGATAGTTGTTTACTTCTGAAGAGATTTTGAAATGTTATTCACCAGTTTTGTTACAATCAATCCAATCAAACAACACATTCAATTGTATATTGAATGTCATCCCTATTTCAGTGCCACATATGGGAAAAGATGCATTCCGTGATAGCAGTACATACTACACCAATTGAATCTGATGTATTATGCTATCTGAATAAATACTCCATATGTTCACACAACCCCAGAGAGGAATCTCTCAGTGACACACATGCCAGGATTTACTTTGTGACCTAAGTCTCATTATGTAGTCTATACTATGGTACCAGGCTCTATGGACCTTATGCATCAAGTCACTGGGCATGGCTGTAAAGGTGTGCGTAAAGGTGTGCGTACAGTCATTCACAATTAGTTCATCATTCAGAAGGTCTCAATGGTGTGTTGCTTGCCATAGTACATGTAGGATGGCGCTGGGCTACATGATGTTAGTGGACTGGCTCAGTCAGTGTAGGTCATGACCAGGGTTGAGGATAGTCAGCAGATAAACACAAATGTGTGTATTCATGCTTTTGAAGTGCCTAGCAGGTGACATTTACACATGTATTGTGTTGTCTATCGGTGAATGCTTCTGTTAGGTGTATACACAATGTGTATCAAACAAACAGGTATCCAAAACATGTAGTTACAATCTGTTTCTTCATCTATGGCACCCATACAGGTCAACACCCATCAGAAGAAAGTCCTTTGAAGAGCCATCACAGGAAGGCCGATGACTTCAAAACTGTTGTCCAATCGCTGGTCCGGTCTAGAATAGACGATGGTTACGCTATCCTCGCTGTAACACCTAAAGTCCATCTTGCACCTCTCAAATCTGTGCTCAACCTAGCTGCGAGACTTATCTTTGACTACAAACTGTTTGACCACATCTCCCCCGCACTTAAAATGCTCAAATCAATCAATCAATCAAGGGATTTGTAGAGCACGCTACTCACCCGTTAGGGTCTCAAGGCGCTGGGGGGGGGGGGAGGGGTCGCTACTGCTCGAAGAGCCAGGTCTTGAGTTGCTTCCTGAAGGCGAGATGGTCCTGTGTCAGCCGGAGGTGGGTGGAGAGGGAGTTCCATGTCTTGGCTGCCAGGTAGGAGAAGGATCTTCCTCCGGCGGTGGCTTTGTGAATACGTGGGATGGTGGCAAGGGCGAGGCTGGCGGAGCGGAGCTGGCGGGTTGGCGTGTAGAATTCAAGTCGGTTGTTGAGGTACGTGGGGCCCGCGTCGTGGAGAGCCTTGTGTGCGTGGGTGAGCAGTCGGAATGTGATTCTATTGCTGACGGGGAGCCAGTGCAGATTCTTCAGATGGGCAGAGGTGTGGCTGTGGCGGGGGATGTCCAGGATGAGTCTTGCCGAGGCGTTCTGAATGCGCTGTAATCTTTTCTGGAGCTTGGCTGTGGTTCCGGCATAGAGGATGTTCCCGTAGTCTAGGCGGCTGGTGACGAGGGCCTGGGTGACCGTCTTCCTGGTTGTGGTGGGGATCCAACGGAAGATTTTCCGGAGCATGCGCAGGGTGTTGAAACAGGACGATGATACGGCGTTGAATTGCTTGGTCATTGTGAGGGAGGAGTCCAGGATGTAGCCCAGGTTGCGCGTGTGGTCTGTGGGTTTGGTGGCGGTGCCCAGGGCAGGTGGCCACCAGGAGTCGTCCCAGGCAGAGGGGGATGTTCCGAGGATGAGGACTTCCGTCATGTCTGAGTTCAGCTTCAGACGGCTGAGCTTCATCCATTCCGCGACGTCCTTCATTCCTTCCTGGAGGCTGGCCTTGGCGGTGGCGGGGTCGTTGGTGAGGGAGAGGATCAGCTGTGTGTCGTCGGCGTAGGAGATGATGTTGAGATTGTGTTTGCGTGCGATGGCCGCGAGGGGGCTCATGTAGACGTTGAAGATGGTGGGCTGAGCGAGGAGCCTTGTGAGACGCCGCAGATGACTTCGGTAGCCGCGGACCGGAACGGGGGAGGCGGACTCTCCGGGTTCTACCGGTGAGGAACGAGGTGATCCATTCTAAGGCCGCGCCTTGGATTCTGGTGTCGTTGAGGCGTTGTATCAGGGTGCAGTGGCATACTGTGTCGAAGGCTGCTGAGAGATCCAGGAGGATGAGTGCGGTGGTTTACCCGTTGTCGAGCATAGACCTGATGTCGTCAGTGGCTGCGATGAGGGCGGTCTCAGTGCTGTGGTTTGCTCGGAAGCCGGACTGTGACGGGTCGAGGGATCCGTTTGTCTCAAGGAAGGTGGAGAGTTGTTTGTTGACCGTCTTCTCGATGACCTTGGCAGGAAACGGGAGGAGCGAGATGGGTCGAAAGTTTTTGAGGTCCGTGGGGTCTGCGGTGGGATTTTTCAGGAGGGCGCTGAGTTCAGCGTGCTTCCAGCTCTCTGGGAAGGTAGCTGATGCAAAGGAGCTGTTGTTGACGTCGCGGAGTTGGGGTGCGATGATGGCAAATGGCTTCCCATCGAAGACAGATCTACCTACAAGATTGCATGTATCACACATAACGCAATTCACCAAAACTCCCCACGTTACCTCTGAGACAAACTACGCAAAGCAGGCTGCACCCGACCGACAAGGAGTACCAACGCCCTTATACTTATTCCCCCTCTGCTAAAAATGAAAAGCACACAGGCTCGATCCTTCTCTGGAAACGCTCTGTCCATCTGGAACTCCCTGCCTTAAGACCTACGCTGTAACCCTTCCTACATCAACTTCAAAAGAGACCTCAAATTGTACCTCCTGAACAAATATTGGGGTCAATAATACCTACCTCAGACACCGTCTCCAGCTCTTCACCTCATCAAGCTCTCCTCTTTTGCCCTCCAACTCTCTCTCCTCCCCTTTCTCCCTCTTATCTCCCCTCCCTCACGTTACTACTTCCCCTCCCCAAACCACCCTCCCTGTCCCTACCTTCAAGTATGACATCTAGAGTCTAGCATGGCCTCCCTCTGATCTCCCACACCCCTATTCCTCTAATCTCCCACTCTCCGTATCTCCCTACTTTACCATCTCTTTTTCACACCCTCACACCCACCCTAATCTAATCACCCTCTACCGACATGAGCTTATCATTGTACTCTTGTAAATAGCACTCGTATTTATCTGCCTTTCCTGTTATATTGATTTGCATGGCAATGTTTTTGACCAAATGTATCAATTACTGTACCTCCTTGCACTCCTGTAAAGCGCTCTGATACCCCAGCGCTAAATAAAACCTTTAAAATAAATACAATGACATTAAAAAAAGGTGTGGATCCTGGGGGACTTTAAAAGTCATAGTATCCATTGTCATAAGAGGTGGGGGGACCTGAGGCACTGGACCGGGAAGGCCGCAGAGGCCCAGCTAGGACTGTCCTCCCAACACAGACGGGGCGCACGCAGGACCCTAACTCCCCGAATGGCCCGCATACTGGCGGTGGTCTGCCCGGAACTTGATGGCCATTTGAGAGCTCAACAGCAGCTACAAGGGGGTGAGTCTTGCCCAGAGCCGTACATGTTATATTGCCAACTTTGTGTGTTAATAGCAGACATTTCCCCATCAATATTGGGGGTGCAACAAACAATATGAGTCATTGTGTGTGTAGGTCTGGTAGTAGATGAATGCTGCTGTGCTTGGCATGTTGCCTTAATGACCAGGAACACAGCTAAGTTGAATCCACCACCAATTTCCATATGTTAGATTACGCCTGGATGAGTGAAGTGAATAATCATCTCATTTTCTTAGTTGTTATGAACGACAATTGTACCACACAGACCACTTGTCTTCCTTGTGTGAGGAGTGATGTTCCCTCTCTACTGTCTCTTATGTGATGGTGGTCCTATGACATGTGACATGGCATGCAGTGCACAGTTTATGCAGTGACTGGACAACACTTCCCATTGGTAAGTTGTCTTCCAACAGTGACATGAGTGTGCACACATCACTGGTGTCATCAGCCTTAGTACCTAGATGTTGGTGAATGTACATTTGCCTGGTGTTAGTTCATCTGGAATAGGGATTTAATAATTCATTCACTGACTGGTGACATGCATCAGGGAGTGAGATGTAGAAATTTAGAGATCATATGTGAGTGTCTACACTCATCCTTACAAGGCAATCAGAGTTTGCAGTACCAAAGAGGACTGTGATGTGCCATTCCATTGGGACTCTAGCAAACCCACATCTAGATATTCATGACACTCAACAACTTACAAAGGTGTATTGGTTGCTGGAATATGATCTATGAATGGTGTTATCTCCTCTCCCAAGCAGGATTGGGGGTGTTCATATGTCTATATATGCTGCAAATGTGGCTATATGAAGTCTTGTGCTGTCTGTATTTGCAGTATTTACATTGGCCCTCAATGTTTCAAGGCAGCATTCTAAGGTACATATGATACATAGCAAAACTACTTCAGTACAGCTTTCATTAGACTTTTTAGGTAGTGTAAATATGATGACGTTTGGAGTCAAAAGTCTCATCAGCATGCAATGTGAATTTACATGTTTTCTGCCACAACACATATTGATGGTACATTGGTCTTTATCTTGACATTCATGGCATCATGATGTGTTATGAAACAAAGGAAGATCTCTCTGTTGAAATCTGGCTCTTGTGTGAACAGTGAGTAAATGTAGAAATTGTATCCATCCTACTTGGTAACATCCATTTATGATGGTATACTACAAGTGCCAAAGTATGCAAGGTGAACCAATATCCTAGTATGGTAATAAGGATGGGGTATAGACAAGTCCACAATACTTTTGGAGCTGTCTGGAGTTTCGGCAGAAGTGGAACCAACTGTTTGCAGGTTATGTAGCATGCATTCATGTGGTCATGCTAAAAATTAAGCCTATACAGTGAACCATGAAGCTAGTGTGATATGTGCCCTTCATAAATCTTTTCTGTTGATTTTTGATTCTCAGATGTGGAAAAGCAGTTGCTATTAACCCATTTTACATGTCATTTCAGATTCATCCAGGGCAGGTGAAGGAGAAGGAGCCAACGTCGTTGGGGACACAGCTGGTAACAGTGATTCTGGGCATGACACCTCAGAGACAGATCAATCAAGTAACAAGGAGGGTGTGAGGAGTAGGTAAGCAGCTCATTATCATTATCATCGGTGGACACTCCCAAGTAGTGGCAGACTCCACAGGATTAGTACCATCTTCATCCTTGTCTTCCACCCCCAGTTTCATCACCACCCTCCCTGTTGTTGCCCAACCAGTTGTCCAGGCATGTACCCCTAAGAGGGGAGCTGTCTCCTTCACTTCAGGCATCTTAGCCCCCACCCTACTACCCCTGCTGCCCTGATGAGGAGGCTATTAACCTGCTGAGGAACATCTCTGTGAATCAGACTGCACTCCTGAGTGCCTTCCAGGGGCAAGGCAATCAGTTGACACAGATGGTTGCCTGCAGAGATCTTTTCAGGCTCTGGCCTCCTCTTTCAAGACAGCCCTCTTCCCATCACAACCTTCTACCCCACCTCTTGCCCCTTCCCCATCCAAATCCCTATTCAAAAGCCTTTCCCAAACATCTGTATACATACCCATACACTTCATCAAGCCCAAGCACCACACAAAAACAAAAACAACACAAAAAACACAAGCATGCAACCACTCACCAGACACCCCCCTCACCACCCCCCAGCCCACCACAGCTATAACCCCAGACACCACAAAACACCCATAGACCACTCCGCTACCACAGCCTTGCCACCACACACACCACCAACACACACACACCCCTTCACAACATTCAGCACATACTCATCACACACCAAAGAAACGCGAATGCTCACAGTCACCTACACAACAGACACTAACACAACACATAGTTGATACAGTACTCACACCTCTCACTTTCACTCCCTCTTCCTCCCAATTCCATCCCAAACATCATACCGATGTTCCCCATGAAGATGTCTTATTTGCCCTTTCCCTCACCCCTCTGAAAACCGACCCCACCCAAAGTGTCAAAAACCTCTCTCACACCCCAGCCCATCTCTTCCATATCCAGATCCACCTCTGAGAAACCTATTCCCCACCCCACTAAACCTAACCCTAACCCCCAAAAGCCCATTAAAACCCACCCAAACTCCAACTCATCCCTTCCACATCCCAATCCACCCAAGAAATACCTCGAAGTCGAAGGAAAGCACTCCCAAAACCAAACCCACCCCTCCCTAAACCACCCCTCCCCTCACCAGTCTCACCTTTGAGGTGCCTGCTATGCCCAATGGATGCCCTTTTGTGAGGTGGTTCCCAGTCAGTGTCAGTAAGGGGGAGTTTGTTGTCCCAACATTGTGCTGTGGCACACATCTAGAAACTTACGGACTAGCCATTGGCCTTTGTTTACATTATGTTTAACATGAAATAATAAAACATTTCCATAGTTTGGAAGACAGTAGTCTTACCATTACTTTTCCAATTAGTTGATGTTGTTTGTTAGGTAGTGTTGTGTGACTATAGTTGTGTTTGTTTCATCCCTTACTGCAGATCCAGTCGAAGTTAGCATGATCTGACTTTTGACTTTGGACCCAGTGCTGGAGTTACACAGAATAAGGTGACATTTTAACTGGACGTGTATGTGCGATAAAATCCAATTGGGGATGGCATTGTATTGGGTGTTGTATTATATGATAAATATTTCAGCTTGGCCTGGCCACTGTCGACAGTACTCAGTTTTTACTTCTCCCTATGATGTAGGTTGAATATGTGTTTGCTGTGTTCAAGTTAAATATTTGTTTATCTACACATGGACGGTGGTAAATTGTCACACTTTTGTAGACATTTGAATAGCCATGTGTCCATTTTTCTGTGTGCACCTTACACCTACTTTGTCTACATGTGTGACAAATGCTGTTAGTGCTGTGTTTGTTTTCATGACTTGCATTTACACATTACATACACATGTATGACACTTGGCTATGCTAATGGTTGCCCCTGGTATACTTCAAGCCACAGGTCCTTGTCACATTGAGGTTTTTAGGCACTTGTCAAATGGACTGGACCCCAAGGCCCCAGCCATTAAGGGTTCTTCCTGGTAGAGGCATACCTATTCTGCAGAGAGTGTTTACATTGTACCCTTTGAACGCTTCTCACAGTGATTATTTGTAATCCTATATACTGACATTACCTTTTAATGTGGGTGATGATTGAGACTCCAATACAGAATTGTAGCAGAGAAGTTCTGTTTCAGGTTAATGACACAACCATACAGATGTATATTTGATATCTCAAAAGGACATACGATGTGTGCAATGTGAGGTGCCAGAGAGATGCATAGGTGTGATATTCATGTGAAGTTGCTATTGTGTGTCTTAATTTACTACACACATCACTATCACTTATTATGAGAAGGAAACACATGTCCATTTGTGTACAATGTGCAAGTGCACTGTCAGTGGCCAAGAAGAGCATCATACATATATATTTAAGTTATGCATTTGAAACAATCCCAAACAGGGTCCCACAAAAATATGTTTGACCAAGATACTCCAACCCCCTTGCCACGTCCATGGCAAGGCATCATTTGGCTGAGGAGTCAATAGAAACAGGGAGCAGTATAACTTACCTGTGGTTGCGTTGTGATGGTATGGGTTTGGATGTGATGAAGCAGGCACAGCAGTGAACAGGATGTCAAGACAATTCGTGCGGCTCCACTGTCTGGCAGCTGAAGGACTCTAGGTTTGTCCTACCATAATTCTGAGTCTGGGTTTCTTGTGGGTACAGTGTCTGCCTCAAACTAGATTTTAGTGTTAGATGTGGGAGAATAGTAGGTTTACCTTAGTACACACACACACATGCACACACATGCACACACATGCATGCACACACACACACAGCCAGCCCTCAGAACCTACGTTTAATTGTGAAAATGCCCAAAGTGGTTACGGTTGGCTCTCTGAACTTTTACCCTATTGGCTAGGACATTACCACTAGGAGCAGGGTCAATACCGATTTGCATATGCTGGTTCCAAACTGGGGTGGCACAGTGAGCAAAAGAACCATGGATTAAACCCAGATCTCTTGACTGGGGGTGATTCGTTGAAAGGTTTCAGCACTCCATCTATCATCTTGTGTTTGCTATGTTCGCTCTAAGTGGCAAAGGATATGCCAAGATATGGGTCCCTTGCTCGCTGTGCCACTGGATTCAAGCTAGCCTGGATGATGAGGGGGTATACCGTGAAACCTGTCCCAGGATGCTTGTTTCCGGTCCAGGGAGGACCTGGCCTGGCACTTTGGGCTGGACTGTTCCAATGAGGAGCCGGGTCAAGACTGATTTGCATATGGCTGGTTCCTAACTGGGGTGGCATGGTGAGCAAAAGAACAATGGATTAAACACAGATCTCTTGACTGGGGGTGTGTGGTTGACTAGTTTCAGCAATCTGTCCATCATCTTGTTGTGTTTGCTACCCAGTAGCTAATACGAGGCATACATGTGACACTTTCAAGCATCTGCTTCACAACACTTCCTGGACCTGTGAAAGAAGGGGACTGGGCCCGCTGTCTGTGACATGAGAAGAGACCTGAAGGACTGGATTTTCTCCCTTTTGAACCCAGGATCAAGAAGTGGACTCGAAGGCGTCGATTCCGATCCGGTAAAATATTCCGCCCTACGATTCGTATTCGTATCCGAATCCGTACGAATGGGAAATTACCGTCGACCTGCGAATTCCGATCCATTTCCGTCGATTGCCGTACGAATATCAGCGAACCGTACGAACCACAGCCGATGACCCGTACGAATAAGCGTCGTGAATCCTACCGTACGATTTGTAATCAGGCCGTACTAACACACTTGTACGATCCTGTACGAAAAGCCTGTCCGCGATTCGTACGGCCCAAAGTATTCGCACATGAAGATTGATTCGTACGGGATTATTCGCCTCACAGCAAGCGGCATCAACACATACCACACGCGTACCCCTCGATCAAGCCTATGCAAACCCCCCCACCCGCCAACCACCCGTACAAGTCAACCGCACGCACAAGTACGACATGCACACCCCCCCCATCAAGCCTACGCGAAGCCCCCCACCCGCCAATGGCCCGTACAAGTCAACCGCACGCACAAGTATGACAAGCACACCCCCCATCAAGCCTACGCGAACCCCCCACCCGCCAACGGCCCGTACAAGTCAACTGCACGCACAAGTACGACACGCACACCCCCCATCAAGCCTACGAGAAGCCCCCCACCCGCCAATGGCCCGTACAAGTCAACCGCACGCACAAGTACGACACGCACACACCCCTATCAAGCCTACGCGAATCCCCCCACCCGCCAACGGCCCGTACAAGTCAACTGCACGCACATGTACGACACGCACACCCCATCAAGCCTACGCAAAGCTCCCACCTGCCAACGGCCCGTACAAGTCAACCGCACGCACAAGTACAACACGCACACCCCCCCATCAAGCCTACGCGAAGCCCCCCACCCGCCAACGGCTCGTACAAGTCAACCGCACGCACAAGTAAGACTCGCACACCCCCCCATCAAGCCTACGCGAAGCCCCCGACCCGCCAACGGCCCGTACAAGTCAACCGCACGCACAAGTACGACACGCACACCCCCCATCAAGCCTACGCGAAGCCCCCCACCCGCCAACGGCCCGTACAAGTCAACCGCACGCACAAGTACGACACGCACACCCCCATCAAGCCTACGCGAAGCCCCCCACCCGCCAACGGCCCGTACAAGTCAACCGCACGCACAAGTACGACACGCACACCCCCCATCAAGCCTACGCGAAGCCCATCACCCGCCAACGGCCCGTACAAGTCAACCGCATGCACAAGTACGACACGCACACCCACCCATCAAGCCTACGCGAAGCCCCCCACCCGCCAACGGCCCGTACACGTCAACCGCACGCACAAGTACGACACGCACACCCCCCCGACCCGCCAACGGCCCGTACAAGTCAACCGCACGCACAAGTACGACACGCACACATAACGCCAACACCTAAACCAGCACAAGGACTTTGCTAACGAGTCGCACAACAACACTGAACATGTCTCCTGTCTACACACCATTGAGAAACAATGTCCTGGTCACAGCCAAACAGGCAAACAGAGGTCAACACTAACACCCACCCCATATAACACACACACCACCAATTCAAATTAAGCCACACCCACTAATTGACCAATAAAAGGGTCCACACATACAACCCATCATCCTTTGCAACATACCCATTCTTGCGAAGACACAGACATCTCACCAACAATTGCAGCCACACACCTTCACACATACACCCTATCTCATCTACACCCACACCACCCCCTTCACAATCAGACCCACACACCCTCATCCATACACACCATCACCCCCTCAATCACATACACCGCACACCATGACCACACCCAAGAATCCAAAGTTCACTAACCCAGAGAATGAGATACTTACAGATGAAGTCATCAGAGTCGAGCCACAGCTGTTTGGCGCATTGGTCAGACAGACCAGCATGGCTGAAAAAACACGCCTGTGGGAGAGGATCGTAGACAAGGTCAATGCTGTTGCACCCATCAGGCGCACCAGGGGGGAATGCCAGTCCAGGTGGTATGATCTGCGGAGGATGGTGTAGAAGAAAATGGACCTGGACTACGCCAATGCACACTACATTGGAGGTGGTGGTCCCCGCAGACCTCCTGTATACCTGCCCTGGGAGGAGAAAGTCATGGCCCTGCTGCCACCGGTGGGAGTACACGGAATTGAAGGAGCCGTTGAGTCTGGTGAGTGTACAAAAAACACATGTTACATAGGTAGACTTAAAACAGTGCCCAGCAGCATGGGGTGGGTGGCCATGAGTCCCAGCAGTACACAACCGAATGGGGGAAGTTGCAAGGGGGAGGCACAAAGGGTGGAAGGTGTAGGGTAAGAGGCTGCTCCCATCCCATATGTCCCAGGGACACACCCAAGCACCATGCCCAATGCACAGGAATAGGGAAATATCACCCAAGATAGTAGACCACAGCTCATAAACTATTTCATGTTGCTGACACACCTTTCGGCGATGCATCATTTTGTGACACAGTAAGGCAGTGTAGCAAGCGAGTGAGCACAAACAACCTGTCTCCATCCCTCTGTTGTCCTCCTCCCTCTGCCTGTCTCCCTCCCTCTGTCTCCCTCTCCCTCTGCCTCCCTTCCTCTGTCTCCCTCTCCCTCTGTCTCCCTCCCTCTGTCTCCCTCCCTCTGTCTCCCTCCCTCCCTCTGACTCCCTCCATCCCTGTCGCCCTCTCTCTCTGTCTCCCTCTCCCTATGTCTCCCTCCCTTTGTCTCCCTCCATCCCTCTGACTCCCTCCATCCCTGTCTCCATCCCTCTGTTGCCCTCCTCCCTCTGTCTGTCTCCCTCCCTCTGACTGTGGAGTAGTGTGGCTCACTGGTTAGAGGCGGCAGGCCCGAGAGCAGAAGTCGGCCCGGGACCAGGGTTCAATTCCCGACGCGGCAGGGTCGTGGACCTTGGTCAGTGGACTTGATAATTCTCGCTTCGGTGCTTACTCTAATCAGGGGTTCCACTCGGCAACTCTGGGCATTAGCTTGCCTAATCTTCACAACGGCCCCACCAATTCCGGGGATGCCTGGCTCCACCTTGGAGACTCCCAGCAAGGGACCATCCCACAGGGAAAGCCAGGACGGGTTCCCCAGAGTTATACAGCGCCAGGAAACCTATGGACGGGTAGCAGTGCGCTTTACAAGCTCAAAAACATTTACATAACAACAAACTGTCTCCCTCTGTCTCTCACCCTCTGTCTCCCTCCCTCTGCCTCCCTCCCTCTGTCTACCTCTCCCTCTGTCTCCCTCCCTCTGTCTCCCTCCCTCTGTCTCCCTCCCTCCCTCTGTGTCCCTCCCTCCCTCTGTCTCCATCCCTCAGTGTTCCTTCCTCTGTCACCTCACCCCAGCTCCCTGGGCACACACACAGTTGCACCCAAGCACTGCACAGGCCTTATAAAGACCATAGAGCAGAGTGTTTAGGGATGTCTCCTAATCACCAGCAGTCATGTACTAAGTGCCTGCAACACACCCACCATTTGCATGCGACAATGTACTGTGTCAGGACACACAGTTTGGAAAGCTCTGTAGTACACAATGGGCACAGGTGTAGGCAGCACAAGTACCTCCTGTGATCATTGCAAACACAAACACCAGGAAATGGTCAAACATCCTGTGCAGGCACCCTCAATCACGATTATGCCAGCATGCTACATGAGGGGACAGCCAAACCATGAAGGATGGACACTTGCAAATCACACGCAAACTACTAGCATGGCCTGTCATACACCCCCTTACAGAAACTCATCCCCTGGGGACAGGCAATGGAGTGCAACACTGTCCCAATTGTCATGTACCACAACTAAACACTCACTCATATGAATACGCATAAAACTTTTACATGCACATTGCAGATGCTCCAGTCCATTGTGCCTCTCACACAATGCACGTGCCCCATCTAATGAACGTTGTGGATGCACTTAAGTACAAACATGGACATGGGTATTGACAAGGTGATGCGTCTTGGAGAAGTGCCACGTTCTACAGCCATGATCTAGAAGTGGGTGTACAGGTCCAGGTGTGTTGGCATTGTTTGGCCATCACGGAACAGCAACACCTATCCAAAGTAGAAGATTATATGCAAATAAATAATGCTCTGTCTCTTACATGAACATGCTGCATCTAAACTCTGTGCATGCTTGACGCAGACATAAGGATTAAAACCGTATCCTGGATGTTGCGTGAGCCTGAGCACTGCTGTATATGTGTTGTGCCGGCAAGACAAGACACAGCAATGGCTGTGTCAGTCATTGACAAGAGAATGGAAGAAGGAAAATACCCCAGAGTACATGTCAATTTACTACCACTACATACACAAGTGAAAAATGTCAACAATGTAAAGCTGTGGAACTGTGATGCTGATAATGGCTAACTAATTGAGATGTCACTTGATAGTGCATAAATAGTGTCTGTCTCTCCCACACACAGGGCAACGTGTGGAGACCCCCCAACCAGGGGGGAGAAGAATCCCAGTCCCAGGCTCAGCAGGACCCTGACCCCACCGACAGCGACGCCACTCAATGCACTGTGGATGACCCCAACCAACCTGGCTCCTCTGGATCCCAAACCCCTGCAGCAACTGTACCATCGACATCCGTGCCAACCACCGGAACCATTCCCACCACATCCCAGCAGACAGGTCAGAGCCCTGCTCATGATCCACCAGAGAGCCTGTCTGAAAATGAGGGACACCCTTTGTCGAGCACCCCTGAGGTGGCAGACAACCTCCACCCTGCCAGCACTCGGGGGGCCCGTCGATCGGATGTGCCCACAAGCGCAGGCCGTGCTCGTGTGGGTCAGGGTGTTGGGAGTGGCGCAAGGCGGAGGCGGAGGCGAGATTCTTGCCAGTCAGCTGCAGGGCCTGGTATGCCTGAACTGACTAACATCCTGGAGGCATACCGGCGGGACACCAGGGAGGTAAGCCAGCTAACGGAAGCCCTCAACCAGGTGAAACAACAGCAGGCTGAGCAAAATGCCAGGCAAGACCAACATTATGGACGGGTGGAGGCAAGTCTGCTGAGCTCTTGACGGTGCATCAGGAAATGAGCCAATCACTACGTCAGATTGCTGCCAACATGCAGCACCCTCCCTGTGTAACCAGGCCAGCTACATCAAGGCAAAGTGCAACACCAGCCACAGGGAGGGAGGAGGAGGAACTGTCTGACGTAGCGTCCCATGCATCGTCCATGCCTGCACGTGAGGGTCCCCCAAGGAAGGTGGGTCGTCCACGGCTAAGACGTTGAGAGGCAGTGGGCCATGCAGGACAGACTGTGGGCAATGGGCTGTAGCACTCTACCCAAGCACACCTGATTAGGTGACCTCCCCCTATGGAGCTACAAGTACCATACTCCTGTGATGGGTGCAACGCATCCAGAACAACTACCCACGTCTGACAATTATCTACACCAGAACGGCCAAATCACACCACACCCAAGAGACGTGGTCATGGTGTGTGTCCCCTGTGGCTACTTGACTGACTGTGACGGCTATGTTGAAGTGGTGTGACCAGGTCGTGTACTGCCACGTGACTTTAAGGAAGCCGATTTTTCCTGCTGTGGTGTTGACAAGGTAACACTGTACAATATTGTGCCTATGGAAGGTGTGTGTGTGCTGTACAAGGCACATGACCTGGTGGTACGTAGACACAATGTCATGTGGCTCAGCATAGTCTTGCCAGTATGTGTTGCACACACAGGCATAGAAGCTGTAATGGCTGAGTTTGAGGCATCGTGATACCAGGAGGATGATTGTCTGGTGTTCTCTGTGTGTAGGGTGGCTGGAGCATGCTCTACAAATGGATGGAAGGAGGGGTATCCTGTAGCGTGTGTGGTCCTGGATAGTGTGCTCTGCATTGTGGCTGTGTATGCAGCAGCAGGAATGAGTGAAGACATGACGGCAGGAGGGGTGTGACAACTTGCAAAACAAGCACATACCACAAGGGCATTGGCAAACCACAAAGTGACATGTGTATGTGAATGCAGGAGTGTCTGCTTCACTCAGGGTCACTGCAAATAAAATGGCACAGTAATCACCAAAGATCACGGTCACTGGATCAGGCCCCTTAGGGACAAGTGGGGCACAGGGCACACAGTGTCAGCAGGTGTAGACTACAGCTAGTGTGTTCCAAGCTAAACAGCAGCTACACAGCCATCTACCTCAAACACAATATAGTAATTTTAGCCTTATCCAACACCATGCATGTAGTCACTGTACACGTAAACACATAACAAGCATAAGCTTAATTCATGCCATATAGTATACATGCACATTAGAAGGACATGTGCGTTGACATCAAGAAGGCACAATATTCATTTGAAATCACACGTCATGCACAACATGATGATTTACCTTGTGAGCCCATGGAGCATTATCAAACATACATGGGCATTGGCATTGGCAAAAAGACAAAAAAAGTCTATGAATGATGTCACCTGTAATGCAGCATAACTATTCGCTACAAGCCTGTCAGGGACTGGCCATACCTTTCTTCATCAGAGTGGAGTGATGCTCAAAGGGTTCCACCTCCAAATAGCCCCTTGGTCTGAGTACAAATGACAGACACAAAAGGGTGATCAGGCGAGGGAAGGAAAGGATGGGAACTGCAGGGAGGGAGACCTGAAACAGAGGCAAATAACCATTAGGAGTAGTTTCTCATGTCACTGACACTAAAAATACCTCATGAGATACACTGTACCAGTCACACCTGTGAAGTGTAACGGCTCTAGCCAATTAGAGATCAGTCATCATCCTATCACATGACATCCGATGCTGTAGCACGGACACATAAAACCTAGGACAGTCTGTCATCTATTTGAGTCTTCTGAAACGCTCACAAGTCAGCTACCATGCAATGAGATCTACGTGGACAAAAACTAATTCACTGTCTCTGATGATGTGGACCCTACAAACAAATAAAAACATATGGCAATGCTACTTACGCAAAGTGTAAGATCTGTATTTGATTATGTGTACCGGTAAGGGCCATGTAGGCAAACTTGACATCACCCACAACAGCTGTAAGAATCACATATAATGAGGAAGCTAATGACCTACATGCAATGAAGGCACTCTGTAGCCAGTATTTTGATCTATCAACTTTGCATCACTATGCTAAACATAACAAGCAGGTTGAAAATAACTCAACAGCAAGTGATGTTGATCCAAGCCACATAATGATACCCTACCATCGCACAGAAATGCTGCACGGGACAAGAGAATCATGTGAATGACTGCACTCCACTGGTGCAACACAATAATTCACATATGCATCATCCCAACATTGTCATGTCTAATGCTAAACATACATGGCATCATGTGAATGAAAACAGAACTGCTACTCACTGTGAAGGCTGGCGTAGCAGTATTCTCAACCTGCACTGAGGTAACGACATGACAGTGACATGACATACTGCAACAAGGGGCAATGCATCCATGCGAACAGAATCACAGGACAGTTGTCTTAACATGTGGAACATACACTGGGCCACACCTACACGACATCAATTAGTGGTAAACAAACTGGACTGGCCCACAAGGTTGAGGTGAGGAACCAGACACATTCTAATGCACACAGTGAGGCTGCAATCCACCACAGTGTCCGTGGTTGTGACCTCAAACACAATGTCAAACCATGGTATATGCAATGTTGCAGTGTCAATGTCTACACACATTGATGCATTCACCCGAGTCTAAAACTACAACAGATGACTGTCAGATGGGGTGACTATCCTGTCATGGGAGTGGGCATACATGTAATAAGAAACATGATGTTGTTGCATGTATCCATGGTCTAACAACATGCGCATGAACATGTACCACACATTTGAAACCATACCAACACTAAACAGCCTCATATGAGTCCTTACCCAAATTGACTTCTCCACATGTCCATGCATGCTCCGTTGATTCGGCCGACGTTGCAATCATAATGAGCAATAGCAGGCTGACCGCGATGACACCAACGGACAACAGGCAGGGCGAGCTGGGGATGAGAGGCACACAAGGGGTCAAGTTCCGTATAATGTCATTCTGACATTGTCCTGTTGAAAAGCCTGATGTTGTAGTACACATGTACATTCCAAGTACACACATAGCACGTATGTGTGTTGCATTACATCTGCACCTGTGTGACACTGCACAACAAACATCCAAGTGACATTGGACAGTCAGTTGCATACACAGCATGCTACCTATGCAACTCTATACTACATGTTTTACCAAAAGGCACCTATGACTCACCATTATGAAAAGAAGTTGCGGATGAGGTGACTCCGGATATCATCTTCATCCTCCTCGTCACTGGCATCCTGGGCAAGGCCTTCATCCTCAACGGGCGGATGTTCCAGCTCATCAGGATCAAGGTAGAGTGGCACGGCCTTCTCCACTGCCATGTTGTGTAGCATGCAGCACACGGTGAAGATGTCACACACCTTGCGTGGGGTGTATTGGAGGGCTCCGCCTGTCTTGTCCAGGCACCTGAACCGGCTCTTCAGGAGTCCAAATGTTTGCTCGATCACCCGCCTGGTCTTCCCATGAGCATTGTTGTACCGCTGGTCTGCAGCTGTCCTGGGGTTGCGCAGCGGAGTCATTAGGCACGGCATGTTTGGATATCCTGCGTCTCCTGCAAATTGACATCATGGAAATGAGTGTGTAATATGATGCAGTCCATGAGGTTTTGACATACTGACATACATAGCTGACAGAGTTTACCCACCAACAAGACATACCCGGTGGTTGTGCAGCTGCAGCATCATCTGTGGTACCCTTCTACGTCTCATGATGAAAGCATCGTGGCACGATCCTGGAAAACGTGCAGAAACATGTGAGATAAGCATGTTGGCAAGACACACCACCAGGTCATTTATCGAGTGGTAGTGTTTCCTGTTGAGGTACGCTTGCTCCTGAGCCTGTGGTGGCACCAGAGTAACATGTGTACCATCAATTGCACCAATTAATTGTGGCATGTGTCCCAGGGCATAGAATTCCCCCTTGACATGTGTCAACTGTTCTGGAGTAGGGAATGTAATGAATTCATCTATGTGCAGCAACATAGCTGCCAATACATCGGTCAATACACGGCTAAACATTGTCTGAGACATCCCTCGCACATCAGGTATGGTAAATTGTAACGTACCTGTGGCAAAGAAATGTAGGGCTGCCATCACCGTTACCTTGGGTGTCAGCGCAGTTGGATACCTGTGTCGTGGTTGCAAGTGATCTTCCAGCCTGTCCGTCAGGTCCTTGATCAACTGTCTGCCGAAGTGGTAACGCCGTATGCAATTATGTTCCCTCATGGCTTCCAAGTCTGGCAACGGCCTTTCCGGAGGGGGTCCCCTGCAAACCATATTTAGTAGAAAATGTGTACAACTGTCAGACAAAGACAATAACAATGTACATGGCACAAGCAACACTGCTTCAACAAATCTAGACAATTTTGAGTGTGGCGTGGGATACACACTGAGGAAACATGTGCCAGCTGCCAGCCACTCCTCCGTGAAAAGTAAAAGACCTGTGGTCTGTGGTATGGATATGACATGCATACAAATGATCTGATGGGAAGGTCTGAGTGAGCATGACAATGTATCATGTCAGTGACACACGTCAAGTGAATTGCATTAGGAGGTTGTCTGCACATCCAGACAGCTGACAGCAATACACACACCAACATCACATGTGCCATCATTTGCACAGATCTGACATATTCCTATTGCGGTGTGATATTTCCCAAACTATTACATGGACATCATCAGACAGCGGAAATGTATGATTTGTGACAAATGGTCTGTGATGCCATCACACATATGAGCGGTTCATTTGCACAAGTGGCATGGTGTGCGTACATTTGAAACCCTGTCATCACGGCAAGGACCCAACATAGATGCTCCTACAGCAGATATACTAAACAGTATGAACTAGTTACTTACCTTTTGTAACGAAATATCTGTAATGGACAGGAGTTAGTACCATATTCATTACTTGGAATACATACCAGGTTTTGCAACAAATTGCCTCTGTGGATGCCATCGGTCTGCCCAGTGATTCGGTGCTATCCAGCCCACACCGAATCTAATACCGTGTCGCAGATCGGCATTCTACAAGGGCTTGGCCAAGTATTGCCCATACCTACAACGCGCACTCTGGCAGCAGTTCCACAACCGTGTCCCACAGAGATTGTGTGTAGCGGACAAAGAGGCATGTGATGTTGAAAGACCTCAGTCCCAGACTCAGGGAGGATGATACCATCTTTCCGTACTGCTCATACCTCTTGGATACCCTGTCCAGCGGAGCTAACGGGAATGCGGCCTGTGATTTGGAGGCCTGGATGCACATGCTCTCTGGGGTGGGGTGGGAGGACAGGAAACATGGGTCGTCCGGGGAGGGGTGTGGGTGTCTGGCAACGTGCCTATCTACAGCCAAACCTGCAGCGGGCCTGGCCATGGTGGCCAATAAAGCGTCAGTCAATTCCTTATGAAACGGCTGCAGAGGCTCAGTGAGGAGGTTGGTCCTCACGACCGCAACGGGGAGATGAAGGGCCCAGGCACTCGACCTACGTCCAGACCATGAGCTATTGCGGTGCAGGGCCAACTGCTGGAGTCCGAGCCGCTTGTGGGACCACTCACACCTAGCTTCATATGTCTGGTCCCGGCAGTCGGACCAGCTCTTGTTGTCGTACTTGACGTCAAAACAGTGGAGACACCGACGGTGAGGGTCAGTCACTGACATGAGTCGGTCGCAATCCTCACAGGCTAGGAAACGGCCATCCCTATTGGCACCGTCCTGAATTGGACAATCCAAGTTAAATGGTCAGAAGTGATCGTACTCGTACTATGATTTGAAAAAGAAAAATGAGTAAGGTTACACTTATACGGGCACAGCGCTGGTGGTGTTAAAAAAGAGGACCTGACCTGAGCCTGCAGAGGCGACGTATGAGTACTCAGACAACGTCATCGCGGCGCACACAACACCAACGACACACGCGGAGCCGCAGGAGATGCCTACCGACACACAAGTGTACTGCTAAGCGGAAATTGCCATTTCCAGTATGACACTTGGGGATATTCTAAGGTGAGGAATATAATACTGACCTGTTTATTTCATATGCAAACAGCATGCACAATGTCGCACATGGCACACACATGACGTGGTCACACAGGGTCATGGTGTGCGTCAATTCGACCTCTGTGACAGTGGCCATGTTGCTGTCATCATGTGACAGTTCCCTGTACTGAATGGTGTGCCATTCCAGTGTTGATGTGTATCACAATATGTTGCAGACGTTACTCAGGTGCAAAGTGTTGAATGTATGTGATACACATGTGCTAAATGATTAATGACATGTCTCAACAGCTCTTCACACATCAACTGAGCCACAAGGTCACAGTCCCTGTGCTTCTTCAATGTCTGCCACACCTGGGGCATGCTGATGTAAGGATGCCATGCTGATGTATGCATCCACATCGTCAACATGAGTGTAGACTACATCCCTGCAATGTGATTTCCTGGAGTCACTCTCCCAATGGTGACATGAAGGAGGTCAGGAACGCAGCCTACACAAGCGTTCACTTGAGCATGTCTGACGCGCTGTACCCCAATGGTACGTGCGTGTATACGCCTCGTTTACCTA
Organism: Lissotriton helveticus; assembly: GCF_964261635.1. Taxonomy (NCBI): domain Eukaryota; kingdom Metazoa; phylum Chordata; class Amphibia; order Caudata; family Salamandridae; genus Lissotriton; species Lissotriton helveticus. The sequence goes on along the minus strand of NC_136069.1, from coordinate 290,075,566 downwards.
TTGCATTTTAGCCATACGCGAGCACAGCGTACCCCAATGGTACGTGCGTGTGTAGGCCTCGTTTCCCTATTGCATTTTAGCCATACGCGAGCACAGCGTACCCCAATGGTACGTGCGTGTGTACGCCTCGTTTTCCTATTGCAATGTGGACATACGCGAGCACAGCGTACCCCAATGGTACGTGCGTGTGTACGCCTCGTTTCCCTATTGCATTTTAGCCATACGCGAGCACAGCATACCCCAATGGTACGTGCGTGTGTAGGCCTCGTTTCCCTATTGCATTTTTAGCCATAAGCGAGCACAGCGTACCCCAATGGTACGTGCGTGTGTACGCCTCGTTTCCCTATTGCAATGTAGACATACGCGAGCACAGCGTACCCCAATGTTACGTGCGTGTGTACGCCTCGTTTCCCTATTGCAATGTAGACATACGTGAGCACAGCGTACCCCAATGGTACGTGCGTGTGTACGCCTCGTTTCCCTATTGCAATGTAGACATACGCGAGCACAGCGTACCCCAATGGTACGTGCGTGTGTAGGCCTCGTTTCCCTATTGCAATGTAGACATACGCGAGCACAGCATACCCCAATGGTACGTGCGTGTGTACGCCTCGTTTCCCTATTGCAATGTAGACATACGCGAGCACAGCGTACCCCAATGGTAGGTGCGTGTGTACGCCTCGTTTCCCTATTGCATTTTGGCCATACTCGAGCACAGCGTACCCCAATGGTACGTGCGTGTGTACGCCTCGTTTCACCATTGAATGGGTTCCATTGCAACGGCAATGGCACCGTACTTGTGTGTGTATTCAAATAAATACATAGGGAACATCTAGGGGAACAGTGGAATGATCAGAATGCAACCAGGTTGTCATGGATACAGAGAGTTTTGAGCCTCCTACAGGTGTTCTAGAAAATTCAGTTGGGCTAAAGTATACAATGTTGCAAAAGTTGTTGTTCAGCTCAGGCTCAGTTTTCAAACCATGTATATGTGTGTCATGGCCTTATGTGTGATGGGATTGGATGAAACATAGGATGCTAACTATGGTGGCCTATCGCACACTACTCCTTGGACTCACAGACCCTCTGCAGCACAAATATAAGGCAGCATGTGGCTGTGGGAGGGCACTTGCCTGCACAATATTGGAGTGGTAAACACAGCTGCTGTCTCTGTATCCTCTGGACCCTGATTAGCTGAGCATGGAGAGGGCACCTGCATTCAGTGATGGTGAGAACAATGCCCTGCTGGATGCCCTCCTGCCTAGCTACAGCAAGCTGTATGGGAGACCAGAGGATCAGGCGAGTGATGTGTGCAATACCTTGGAGTGTGCACCTGTTGTGTGTGTGAGATTATAGCCACTGTGTATGTATAGTGGATAGATGCTATGTGGTTGGGAGTGAGTGCCAGGGTGTACAGTGTTGTTTCAAGAGGGTTCTTTGTTGTAGTGGGGTGTGTGACAGCATGTCACGTGCTACAGTGCACCCAGATGTAGCATATATTGCTCAGTGAGTGCCATGCTCAAAGAGTGGTTTGCACCCCTCATGTCATCTGTAGCCTTTAAATGGCATGTAATGCAGTTGTGTTTGCTCACAGGCCACATACTCCTGGACAATGATGCAAATGTGTGGAGCATCCGATGCCCTGTTGTCCTCAAGTATTTTGTGCACATATGTGTGTCATTGAAACATGGACCAGGTATCATGTACTTTACATTCGTGACAGGTATCTGCCTATGAGAAGGGTGAAATCTGGGTGGACATCGCCAGGGCTGTCAGGAGTGAGGGGGGGCCTCGCAGGAGGCTCAGAAACATCAAGAAGAGGTGGCAGGACATCCGGTGCTGGACCTGCCGCATCGCCAGAGTACAGCTGAAGCTGGAAGCTCCACGCCGGCATGGCGGCACCCGCCACCTTACCCCCCACATGCTCCGGGTCCTGGAAGTGGTGTTCCCTGACCTCCATAGGCAGTAGCAGCATGGACAGCAGCAAGAAGGGGGTAGGTACATGTCTGTTTGTTGTCATGTGTGTCACATGCTACCTGTAGTGCTCCGAGGCATGGTAACACTCCCATAGTTGGAGTCGTGTGGTCAGACAGGCACTTAATGCATTGGCATAAGAATGTCCCAGTTTCATCAGCTGCTTCTTTACATGCCTTGCCCTACTCCACATTTGACCAGCGCTTTGGCTAATGATTGTTTTTCACATGTACTCATATGGTGCAATGTCTTAGTATGCATCTTCCTTTGCACTTCAGCATGTTGGAGGGGGGTCTGTGACACCTGTTGGTACCTTACATGTAGCACCACATGTGCACTGTGCCTGGCTTCCTTCATATTTTGTCACTGATCTTGAGTCTCAACATGTGTGTTTTTGCACGGGTCAGCCTCAGTGGCCTTTCTCCATGGTACACTTTCTAATTGTCATGTGTTAGCTACAGGTGCACACTGTACAAGTGCACTAATTTTGCCTTGTGCATACTCACACTGAGCAGTGCGTGTGTGCATATTCTCTACATATGTCGCATGTTGTTTATAAATAATATTGATGGTCAGCCACACAATGTGGCTTTGGGTTTAGACAGCTGTGATGCCAGTGTGAGGTGATGGGACACTTGGTTCAGGCTCCAGGATGGCATCACATGGCAGTTCAGGCAGGAGTTTTCCCATGTGGCACAAGGTCAAAGCAAATCAAACATGACCAGGTCTGGATTTGGGTGGCAGGGTGGGCAAATGAACTGTGATGCATCATCAGCTATCCTGTTGTCATGCAGTGGCTCATCATTGTGTCTCTCATACAAGTTTTTGCCTTGCCTGTTGCTTGTATCCTACTATACATTGAGCGTTGTCTCTCTTACAATTGCCCAAAACTAGACTTAGCATTGTGCAGAGTTCAGTGGCATGTGACTCATGATGCATGCAATGTTTATGAATGTACCCAAATAATTTTGAGCTGATATGTCTGATGTGTACAGGTGACTGATATATTTTTCTTATTCTCCTTGCCAACAGCATCATCATCAGAATCTGGAGGAGACACAGGCGCGGACCAGGCAGAGGGACCCAGCGACAGTGCCACCTGCTTTGAGGAGTCAGAGGGAGGCAGTGGCACAGAGGGTGAGGAGAGTCTGCAGGCGGGACCACATGTGACTGACACATCCTACCATGCGGACGGTTCCGAATCAGACTCTCAGGAGGAGGGGAATGTGCAGCAATGGTCACTTCTTCATCTTTGGCTGGCCTCCCCTCCTCCAGTATCATCTCCACCCTCCCAGTTGTTAGAGTCCCTAGGGTCCGTGCTAGCCCCGTGTCTCCTTTGTTCCCAGCACCGCAGCCCCTGCCCCTGTGTCCCCTGCTGCCCTCAGTGCTGAGTCTGTGGACCTACTCCGGCAGATTGTAGTAGGTCAGACATCCATGTTGACTGTCCTCCATGGACATACACGACTCATTACACAGTTGGTGTCGTTCATGGAGGGCATGTCATCTGCCATGTCTGATCTATGTCGGAGTGTGGCTGCCATAGAGTCAACACTGACTGCAGCTCTGTACACCCAGCAGCATCTGTCCCCCCCATCCTTCAGACCCATCCACCTCAGCCTCTCCCATACCTACCCAACATACACGCAGACGCCACAGGTCGGACACAACAGCAGACACACCCAGCACACTCACACGGCAGAAGAAGCTCAAATCTCCACGCACACAATCTCAAGGGGATGTAGGCACACTCACAGGGAGAGGGGACACACCTCACACACGCATCCACAGACCCAGGAGAACAGAATCACAGCCCTCTACCTCCACCCCCAATGTGTCCCCGGGTTCAGCTGGTAGTTTTTCCGAACTTGCTTAAGTGTGCAGCCAAGTTTATCTTGCTACTTTCAGCGATGCACCGGCCAGTGTGGATGAATCCACAACACCTGCACCCACTCCACCTGTCCTTCCCTCTCCTGTCCATGCGGTGCCGGAGGATTCCCCAGATGATGTCCCCAAAGTTACCACAGCGGATTGAACTCCATGTGCAGGCAAGTTTGGGTGTGAGCACATCCATGAAGGCACAAACTGTTATTCTGACTTTTATGGACTAGCCATTGGCCTTTTATGAGCAAGGACTCTTATTTGCGTTTTCAATTTTGAACCAGCTGAATAAAGCTATTTATTTCAATTTCTGAACTTTAGTTTGTCTGATAATATCTGTGACTGCTGTGTGCCTGGGAGCTGGTGTGATGTTCAAATTTGGGTATGTTAACATGTGTCTATCTCCTGATGGTAATGAGGTTAACAATGGTATGTATTTTGATTTAACGGCTGGGCACTGGTGGGCACTGGTGGGGGTCTTAGCCACACACACACTCTGATGCTGGGCACTGGTGGGGGTCTTAGCCACACACACACTCTGATGCTGGGCACTGGTGGGCACTGGTGGGGGTCTAAGCCACACACACACTCTGATGCTGGGCACTGGTGGGGGTCTTAGCCACACACACACTCTGATGCTGGGCACTGGTGGGCACTGGTGGGTCTTAGCCACACACACACTCTGATGCTGGGCACTGGTGGGCACTGGTGGGGGTCTTAGCCACACACACACTCTGATGCTGGGCACTGGTGGGGGTCTTAGCCACACACACACTCTGATGCTGGGCACTGGTGGGCACTGGTGGGGGTCTTAGCTACACACACACTCTGATGCTGGGCACTGGTGGGGGTCTTAGCCACACACACACACTCTGATGCTGGGCACTGGTGGGGGTCTTAGCCACACACACACTCTGATGCTGGGCACTGGTGGGCACTGGTGGGGGTCTTAGCTACACACACACTCTGATGCTGGGCACTGGTGGGCAATGGAGGGGGTCTTAGCCACACACACACTCAGATGCTGGGCACTGGTGGGCACTGGTGGGGGTCTTAGCCACACACACACACTCTGATGCTGGGCACTGGTGGGGGTCTTAGCGACACACACACTATGATGCTGGGTACTGGTGGTCACTGGTGGGGGTCTTAGCCACACACACACTCTGATGCTGGGCACTGGTGTGCACTGGTGGGGGTCTTAGCCACACACACACTCTGATGCTGGGCACTAGTGGGCACTGGTGGGGGTCTTAGCCACAGACACACTCTGATGCTGGACACTGGTTGGGGTCTTAGCCACACACACACTCTGATGCTGGGCACTGGTGGGCACTGGTGGGGGTCTTAGCCACACACACACTCTGATGCTGGGCACTGGTGGGGGTCTTAGCCACACACACACTCTGATGCTGGGCACTGGTGGACACTGGTGGGGGTCTTAGCCGCACACACACTCTGATGCTGGGCACTGGTGGGCACTGGTGGGGGTCTTAGCCACACACACACTCTGATGCTGGGCACTGGTGGGCACTGGTGGGGGTCTAAGCCACACACACACTCTGATGCTGGGCACTGGTCGGCACTGGTGGGGGTCTTAGCCACACACACACTCTAATGCTGGGCACTGCTGGGTGTGTTTTTTACACACCTCTTACACTTACACTGACATGGCAGACGTATATCCCACACGTCTCCGTATTACACTGGTGATGTGCGGTGACGTACCGTACCCCGAGGTCGATGACGTAGGTGCGGCACGTCTCCGTATTAGACTGGTAATGTGCGGTGGCGTACCTTACCCCGAGGTCGATGACGTAGGTGCGGCACGTCTCCGTATTACTCTGGTGATGTGCGGTGACGTACCGTACCCCGAGGTCGATGACGTAGGTGCGGCACGTCTTTGTATTACACTGTTGATGTGCGGGAGTGTGTGGCGCAATGTACCCAGACATTACAGTCGTGCAATGGAGATGTGCACGTGTGGCACCACGTACAGGTATGTTGGACTTCGTTGTACTCACCTTCTGCGCCGTCGTCGGTTCCTATGTACGAGGTGGTGGCCGTACAGGATTGGGATGACACGGACGATGGCGTTCATGTCCTGCTTGTCACGTACCAGGGTGCGGTTCGTGACGGAGTCTGGTTTTACGGTAGTTTTCAGCTCTTGTAGAAAAAGAGCCGTAGAGAGTGTGTTCAACACGGATCGTACTTCCTGGTTCGGAAGACACGGTCTATTTACGTTCGGACGTAGCGTGGAGCCTCAGCCGACTGCAATTCGTATGAACTTTCGATTTGTACGGCGTTTTTTACGAGGCGTACGGAGTGACGCTTTTGGTTGGGATCATACTTGCTGAATCGTACGGGGACGCTTACGGGTACGAATCGTAAGGGGAAAAACGCTCCGAACGGCAATTCGGAGCACTTTTAACCGGATCGGAATCGACCCCAAAGAGTCATAAGGCTGACCTCCTGTTCAGGCTAAAGGGAAACAAGCTGCAAGAGGCCTTTTTCTAGAAGTACCCAGCTGACCAGTGCCAACTGAACTTAGACTGGACTCTGCTGTTGGCCTCGTCCCGTCACTGGGAATCTCTAAGTGCCTTTCCTGAGGGTCTGGGGTGCTTAAAAAAGTTTATTCCTGTCATTTTCCATGGACTTAAAAAACTCCAAGAAGGCAAAGTCTTTGATCAGGGCAAACGTGGGGGGTGTCTCACCCATACCCCATCACAGTCAGCCTCAGATTGTGCCTAGGTCCTGGTCTCGAGTGACCATTGACTATCATTGTGCTGTGTGCCTTTTGGGACTACTTATACTTCAAACTTAAAAATTTCACCTATGTGTTTCACTTTATTGGACTAATGCCGTTTGGTGTAATTTTGTTTATTAAATGTTATTCTATGTTTCAAATTCAGTTTGAGATTTTTATTGCTTTGCATTTTGACTAGGGGTGGGTGTAACTGCAAAGTTGTTCTGATTATGTGTAATTGTGTGAGAAGCATAATGTAGCATTTCGCTCTGTTTCTTTTGTGCACAATGCACCCAGAGGTCCAAAATGGAGCAGAGGGTGCATTTTGCACTAAGAAGATAGCACTAAATGCTACAGGACACAAACAGCAGTTGCCAGCAGCTGCTCACACTCGCTTTGTTTGTTGCTTCTGTGGTCCTATGGTAAAATCTTTTCCTGTGGTAAAATCTTTACCCCAGAGTAGTATTAATTACTCAAGCTGGCAAAAGGACTGGCCACCTGCATGAGTTGAACTCGTAATCAGGTGGGTGGTCTTTAGCAGCTTTGGCGGTGCTGTGCTGGCAGAGAGCCGAGTGCAGCACCGCCAAAGTACTAGTAGTAAAGTAAAGTAGTAAGTAATTTTATTATAGTATTGGAATACTGACAAAAGATGGCAGTGCCATCTTCAGGGACTGTAATTGTGTTGCTGCATGTAAATGTATCTATATGGTACTATGCACATCTTTTATGACACACAGAGTTGGGAATGGTGAAGCCAATTATTGTGCTATGCCACTATGGTATTGTCCACACTGTAGTACAGGTATCTCTGATACAAGAGAGAGGTCTTGGCACAGAGGGCAGTGCATCTTGAAACTGTACTAAGCACTCCACCCAGCTATTGGAGATATCATTGTGGAGAGGGCAGTTGTTTTGCAGGTGTTGCTATATATGTTTGTGACTCTGAAAGGAAGTTTAAGTGGGGTGGTATGCCCATGTGCACAACCTACTATGTATGGCTGTCACCATTGGGAGGTGTCTGAAAGAGAGGTGAGTATATTTCCATATTCAAATATGGACATCAGCCCTCCAAGGCAGTTCTCAACATATAGGGATACTCCATCTTATACTTCACTATGGGCATTTATGACCATGAAGAGTGGTATGCGCAGAGAGAGTAGTCTCTATCCACGGCCTACGTTGCATATATATTACTCTGGGGAGATGTCTCAGCTGACAGGGCAGTGTGTTTCCACATTATAGAATAAACATATATATAGAGAGTCAGGACCACGTTTCCATAGAAATTGTTTTTTTTTGGTTTGTGTTAGAAGCGGCTGTCTCTAGTTGGCAGAGGTATACACTTCTGACAAATAGGGACACACTTTTTCTAGTCAGGGCAAGGAGATCACACACTTAGATAACCCCTGCTCACCCCCTTGGTAGCTTGGCAAAGCAGACAGGCTTATCTCAGAGGCAGTGCGTTAAGCATTTATGACCACATACAGTAATAAAGTGAATACACTACAAATGGACACGACACAGTAGTATTATAAAAATATGGATTTTTATATAAGGTTTAGCACAAGACCAAATAACGACAAAAATATACCACAGTCTCAATAAATACTCTTGGAAGGAAAAATAATAGTTCAAGCACGGTTTCTTCTTAGCACAAAGTCTTTAGTATCAAAAGCAACTCTTCTTCTCTAAAACACAGTTCTTGGCAACAATGTGACCCACACGGGAGTCACACGACGTCGAGGCAAAGTTAATCCAAAGGTTCGGCGTCGACCGCGAGGAGCGCTACGTCGAGCCCGGAGTCGCACAGACCCCAACAACACAGTACCTTGGAAGAGTGAAGCACTCGATGATCAGCGGCGTCGAGATGTCCGGCGTCGCGTCTTCGGCGTCGATCGAGCCTCGGAGTCGGGGCGATCTGCAGCGGCGTCGACCGAAGTCAGGCGGGAGCAGCGCTCACGGGATGAAGCAGGATACGACGTCGTCGATGTCGATGTTGCAAGAGTGAGCAGCGCTCACGGCGTCGAGAGGGCTCGAAGTCGATGCGATCAGCGGCGGTGCAGACACGGGGTCACTTGGAGCTGGAGCCGAACTCACTACTCACTGGCGTTGCTGCTGGCGTCGATCGGGCCCGGCGGCCGGCGTCGAGGAAGCGGGACACTGGAGCTCTTACTCACGATGTCGAGCTGGATTCGGCGGCGTCCGTCGGCGTCGAGATTGCTGGATTCTTTCAGAGGTGCTGGATTCACAAACTCCAGCAAATAGCACTTTAACAGATGAAGTCCTTTAGCCCTGTGACTTCAACAGGAGACTGGCACTCTTCCAGCCCTTGGAGATTTTCTCAGCAAAGAGTGAGAGTACACACAAAAGTTCCTCTCTCCTGGTTCCTTGGCAAAAATAAAGAAGCAATGCAGGATTCCCCCAACAAACAGCACTCTGGCAGAAGGGGTAGGCAGTCCTTAGATCAGCAGGCTTCTTGTCCTTGGTTCAGGTTTCCTTGTCAGAAGTGATCTGATTTCTTGGTTCAGGGGTCCTTCTCTTATACCCCTTTTTGGCTTTGATCCCTTTGTCCATGCAGGGGAAATTCCCCCCATCCTGGGTTTGTTGTGGGTGTTGTCAGGCCAGAGCACCTGGCCTATTCACTGGGCAGGGCAGAGTCCTCAGCCGCTCAGCAGGAGCGGAGCCAGCATTGTCACTGGCAGGGGCAGGGCCATCAGCTGCCCGGCAGGAGGCGGGCCAGGGAAGTCCCAGGCAAGCACAGAGTCATCAGTCGCCTGGCAGGGGGGCGGAGCCAACATTGTATCAGGCAGGGCAGGCTATCAAGAGCTACTCTCCCCTACTCTCAATGCAAATGCCCCACTCATCCCACCCTGACTCATTCAGACTCTCTGGAGCCACCCAGCTCCTGTCACACGCACACCAGAACCAGCAGAGACCGGTAGACAGTTAGACAAGAAAATAGCTACTTTCTAAAAGTGCTATTTTCAAACACAGAGTCCAAAAACCATCCACACAAACGGATGCGTTATTAAACCCTGAGTTCAGGGATACCAAACTCGACATTGCACCATGCTCCCCTAGCCCGCTAGGATTATAACATTAATAATCCTGGCAGCCCATTCTAACTGATGGAGAGCAGGCTACCTTACAATAGTGAAAAACGACTATGGATGTAATTCACTATTAGGACATGCCAACCTTGTCAGGCTTGTCCTACCTTATGCTTACAATGCACCCTGCCCGTGGGCCTACCATAGGGGTGACTAACATGAAGTTAAGGGAAGGTTTAGGGACTGGCAAGTAGGTGTACTTGCGCAGTCTTCGTGACAGTCAGACTGCACGTGGTCTGGCAATGGCAGACCTTCAGACATACTTTTACTAGGCCGCTCTTGTGGGTGGCACAACATGTGCTGCAAGCCCACTAGCAGCATTTGTATTTACAAGCCCTGGCACTCCTGGTGCACTCGACTAGGGACTGATAGTAAACCAAATAAGCCAAACATGGAAGTAAATCAATACAGCAATTTCACATAGGGAGCACTTGCACTGTGACACTGATCAGCAGTGGCACAGTGCCCAAAGCATATACCAGCAAAAAACATCGTAAACAGAGGAGGCAAACAGAAAAAACGGAGGAGAGACTCATGCCAATGATGCCAGGTCTAACACGTGTCCCCTCCAGCTGAAATGTGGGGAGAACTACCCTTACCCTAGGGAGTCCTCATCACTAAGGCGGAAAAATCTGGACAGACCATCAGCATTGGCGTGATCTGTGCCAGGGCGGTGTTCCACCGTGAAGTCCATCCCCTGTAGGGAAATGGACCACCTCAACAGCTTTGGATTCTCACCCCTCATCTGCATCAACCATCTGAGGGGCCTGTGGTCTGTCTGCACCCGGAAGTGAGTCCCAAACAGGTAGGGTCTCAGCTTTTTCAGCGCCCAGACCACAGCAAATGCTTCTCTTTCTATCGCACTCCACCTCTGTTCCCTGGGAAGTAACCTCCTGCTGATGAAGGCTACAGGTAAGTCTCGGCCCTCTTCATTCACCTGAGCTAGAACAGCCCCCACGCCATGCTCTGAAGCGTCCGTCTGGACAACAAATTCTTTCGAAAAGTCGGGTGCCTGGAGTATGGGTGCTGTGCACATTGCAGTTTTCAGGGTGTCAAAGGCCGTCTGACAGGCGTCAGTCCAGTTCACAAGTCGTGGCTGCTTCCTGGAAGTCAGCGAAGTCAAGGGGTGCACAATGTTACCATAATCCTTGACAAACCTCCTGTAGTAACCCGTGAGACCCAGGAAGGCTCTCACCTGAGTCTGGGTTTTGGGCGGTGCCCATGCCAGGATGGTATCAATCTTGGGTTGTAGGGGGGCCACCTTGCCGCTCCCTACTTGGTGCCCCAAGTACACCACTGAACCCTGCCCAATCTGGCACTTACTGGCTTTGATTGTGAGGCCTGCTCTGCGCAGGGCCAACAACACTTCCTGGAGGTGGCACAAGTGTTCCTCCCAGCTGGCGCTGAACACTGCGATGTCGTCTAGGTAGGCGGCACTGAAATCCTCCAGTCCAGCCAAGACCTGGTTGACCAACCTCTGGAAGGTGGCAGGGGCATTCTTCATCCCAAAGGGCATAACCCGGAACTGGTAGTGCCCATCTGGTGTGGAGAATGCTGACCTCTCTTTTGCCCCATCGGTCAAGGCGATCTGCCAGTACCCAGACGTTAGATCAAACGTACTAAGGTACCGGGCAGCCCCTAACCGATCGATGAGCTCATCAGCTCTGGGGATGGGGTGCGCGTCAGTCTTGGTGACTGAATTGAGTCCTCGGTAATCCACACAGAACCGAAGTTCCGGTGAAGCACCAGGCGCTGCAGCCTTTGGGACCAAGACCACGGGGCTGGCCCAAGGACTGCTAGAGGACTCAACCACCCCTAGGGCAAACATCTTGGAGACCTCCTCCTTGATGTATGCTCTGACCTTGTCAGTCACTCTGTAAGCCTTGTGCTTGACAGGAGTGCTGTCCCCGGTGTCTACATCATGGACACACCACTGAGTAACACCAGGAATCAAGGAGAACAGATCAGGGAATTGCCCCAACAAATGGCGACAATCCTGCTGCTGTTCAGGGGTCAGTGTGTCAGAGAGGACAACACCATCCACTGACCCATCTTGCTCTTTTGCATACAGGAGGTCAGGAAGAGGCTCACTCTCCTCCTCCATTCCAGCATCTGTAGCTAGGAGCATGCCCACTTCGGACCTTTCTAAGTGGGGCTTCAAACGGTTGACATGCAGGACCCGCAAGGGGTTCCTGGGAGACTTTAAATCCACCAGGTAGGTGACATCGCTCTTCTTCTCCACAACCTCGAATGGTCCAGTCCACCTGTCCTTGAGCGCACAAGGTTCCACAGGGGACATGACCCAAACTTTCTGTCCAGGCTGAAGCTCTACCAGAGTGGCCTTCTGGTCGTACCACCGCTTCATCTCCTCCTGGCTGGCCTCCAGATTTGCCTGAGCAAGATCCCTGAAGCGCCTAGTCTGGTTCCTAAAGGCCAGCATGTAACTGTATACATCCTGGGGAGGTTTCCTGGGAGATTGCTCCCAGCCTTCTTTGACCAGACTCAAAGGTCCTCTTACCGGGTGACCATACAAAAGCTCAAAGGGGCTGAACCCTAGAGACTTCTGTGGCACCTCACGGTAAGCAAACAACAGGCATGGCAAGAGGACGTCCCATTTACGCCTCATTGGTTCTTCAAGACCCATGATCATGCCTTTAAGGGTACGGTTGAATCTTTCAACCAACCCATTACCTTGAGGGTGGTAAGGAGTGGTGAACTTATAAGTTACCCCACACTCCTTCCACAGAGACTTCATATAGTTGGAAATGAAGTTGGTGCCCCGGTCTGACACCACCTCTCTGGGGAACCCCATTCGGGAGAAAACACCCATTAGTGCCCGTCCCACCACGGGGGCAGTCACTGTTCTGAGAGGGATGGCTTCCGGGTACCGTGTGGCATGGTCCACCAAGACCAGGATGAACCTGTTGCCCAGGGCTGTCTTGGGGTCCAGTGGCCCAACAACGTCAATCCCCACCCGGTCAAAGGGGGTACTGACCACGGGAAAAGGTTGGAGGGGAGCCTTCTGCTTCCGCCCGCTTTTCCCACTTGCCTGGCAAGTCTGACAGGTCTTGCAATGGACATCTGTGTCCCTTCGCATCTGAGGCCAATAGAAATGGGTGACAAGCCTGTCATAGGTCTTGTCCTGCCCCAGATGTCCAGCTAACGGAACGTCATGAGCCAAACCCAGTAGGAAGGCTCTGAAGCGCTGGGGTACCACCAGCACACGGGCTGACCCAGGCTCAGCAGCCTTAGGCTCGCTATACAGGAGGTCGTTCTCCCAGTACACAAAATGTGACCCTGACTGATCACCTGAGGTTTGGGCTGAGGCCTGCTGCCTCATACCCACAAGAGAAGGGCACACTTTCTGTTCTGCACAGAATTCCTCCCTGGAGGGACCACCATCCTGCTGCCAATGGGTCAGCTCGGGCAGGTCTCCCAGTTCGGCAACTTGTTCACCTGTGAGTTCCAGGGCATCCCCCTCGAGGTCTGCCTCCTCCTGGACCACGGGAACTACGGGGGACGGTTTCCCGCGCCCCCTGCCTCTTCTCTTCACAGCTGGGTCCTGGGCCATACTTTCAGGCTCCAGAACCCCATCAACACCCTTACTTGCTGTCATGGATCGAGTGGTTGCACACACCCACTCTGGCACACCCAACATTTTCAAATGTGTCTCCCTCTCCACCTTAGCCCAAGGGGAGTCTTCCAAATCATTGCCCAGGAGACAATCAACAGGCATGGCGGGCCTCACAGCAACCTGAAGAGTACCCGAAACTCCCCCCCATTCAAAGGAAACTTGAGCTACCTCACACTCTTTCTGGGAGTTGTCAGCAGCTATCACAGGGTAGAATGCGTGGGGAACAACCTGCTCTCTGGACACCAAGTGACATTTGACAGCTGTCACACTCGCTCCGGTGTCTCTGAGAGCTTCCACTCTATGGCCATTAATGGTCACCCACTGCCTATATTTTTTAGTGTTACTAGGCAGAGGGGGTGGCGGGACCAATTCCATGTCTCCTAGAGAGACCAGGGACATCTCTGCGGGACCCTCCCCACCATGGGCAACCATCTCCTCCCCTCCCAGAGCTACACTAGCCAACTGACGGGGTGGTGCACTGGGTGGTGCACCAGATTTCTTCAAGGGACACTGAGGGTCATAAAAACGGTGTCCTACCTGCTTACAAACGAAGCAGGTCAGTGGGCCCCTATGACCAGGTTTACCTGGCGGGGCCTCTGATTTCTTCACAGGGGGAGGCTGGGAACCTTTCCCTTGGTTCCCTTGGGGATTACTTTGGGGCCCTTTCTGGGACTCCTTCTGTTTACCCTTGTCCCCCCCACTCTTCTGCTGGGGACCCTGCCCACCCTTGGCTGAGTCTCCCACTGGACCCTTGTGGACCCTGGTACTGACCCAGCGGTCCGCCTCTTCAGCAAGTTTTCTAGGATTAGATATCTTGCTATCAATAAGGTGCTGGCGCAGCTCTGGAAAACAGTTATTAGACAAGTGCTCCCAAGCAAACAAATCATAAAGAGCATCATAACTTTCCACTTTGCTGCCCTTTACCCAACCATCCATGGCTCTGCAAAAATATGACACATACTCCACCCACGTGGTACCAGGCAACTTCTTACATTCTCTAAAGGCCTGTCTGTACTTTTCTGGGGTGAGGCCATACCTTAACATTAAAGCATCTTTCATATGAGCATAAGACGTCCTATTCTCAACAGGCATGTCTAACAGGGTATCTCTTCCCTCATTCACAAAGCGACCCCACAACCCCGCTCCCCAATCCTTCTCAGGGACCCGGTGGGCCAACAATGCTAACTCATATGCTTTAAACCACTGACCAATATCCTCATTCTTCTGAAAATCTTTGATCACATCTTTGGGAAAATAAAACCTACTTTCTGCAGGCACAGATGGGACGCTGCCACCAGAGGGATTCAATTCTAACTCCTTAGCTTTGAGCTCCATGTCCCTCACCATTTTCTCACGCTCAAAAGCTAACTTCTCTCTCTCAAACTCTAATCTTTTGATCTCCAAATCAGCTTCTCTCCTGCCTCTTGCATTCTCTATCTCCAACTGCCCATTTATCTTAAGTTTTGCCATTTCCACGTTGTAGGCTCGCTCCTTCGCCCTTTCTTCTCTTTCTTCAGGGGAAAGACCTTTGGAGGAAACACTGCTGCCAGGAGGGGATACAGGCCCAGTCACGGGCACTTCCTCCTCCCCTTCCTCTGTCGGTCCCACCACCGGATCAGAGGGATTTCTGGCCTCTAACCAGGCTTCCAATGCTTTGAAATATTCTGCTTTCTTGGAGAGGCCTGGAGTAGGGACTTTCAATTGTTTGCAAAAGTGTTTCAGCTCCTTTAAGGAATAACCATTTATCTTACTCCTATCAAATTCCTCCACAACAGCAACAACAGGTGTAGTGCTTCCAGCAGTACTCATGGTCAAAACTGGCAGTTTCAAAAATCAAGCTTCAGGAAAAGCGGAGAACAAAAATAGAATATCCAACCAAAACAGATTGTGGCTGCGTTATGGTCTGCTTTCACTATGTAGCGCACACTAATCACTGCACATGGGTCATAAATGCAAAGTTCAAAATCCCACCGCTGACCCACCAATGTTAGAAGCGGCTGTCTCTAGTTGGCAGAGGTATACACTTCTGACAAATAGGGACACACTTTTTCTAGTCAGGGCAAGGAGATCACACACTTAGATAACCCCTGCTCACCCCCTTGGTAGCTTGGCAAAGCAGACAGGCTTATCTCAGAGGCAGTGCGTTAAGCATTTATGACCACATACAGTAATAAAGTGAATACACTACAAATGGACACGACACAGTAGTATTATAAAAATATGGATTTTTATATAAGGTTTAGCACAAGACCAAATAACGACAAAAATATACCACAGTCTCAATAAATACTCTTGGAAGGAAAAATAATAGTTCAAGCACGGTTTCTTCTTAGCACAAAGTCTTTAGTATCAAAAGCAACTCTTCTTCTCTAAAACACAGTTCTTGGCAACAATGTGACCCACACGGGAGTCACACGATGTCGAGGCAAAGTTAATCCAAAGGTTCGGCGTCGACCGCGAGGAGCGCTACATCGAGCCCGGAGTCGCACAGACCCCAACAACACAGTACCTTGGAAGAGTGAAGCACTCGATGATCAGCGGCGTCGAGATGTCCGGCGTCGCGTCTTCGGCGTCGATCGAGCCTCGGAGTCGGGGCGATCTGCAGCGGCGTCGACCGAAGTCAGGCGGGAGCAGCGCTCACGGGATGAAGCAGGATACGACGTCGTCGATGTCGATGTTGCAAGAGTGAGCAGCGCTCACGGCGTCGAGAGGGCTCGAAGTCGATGCGATCAGCGGCGGTGCAGACACGGGGTCACTTGGAGCTGGAGCCGAACTCACTACTCACTGGCGTTGCTGCTGGCGTCGATCGGGCCCGGCGGCCGGCGTCGAGGAAGCGGGACACTGGAGCTCTTACTCACGATGTCGAGCTGGATTCGGCGGCGTCCGTCGGCGTCGAGATTGCTGGATTCTTTCAGAGGTGCTGGATTCACAAACTCCAGCAAATAGCACTTTAACAGATGAAGTCCTTTAGCCCTGTGACTTCAACAGGAGACTGGCACTCTTCCAGCCCTTGGAGATTTTCTCAGCAAAGAGTGAGAGTACACACAAAAGTTCCTCTCTCCTGGTTCCTTGGCAAAAATAAAGAAGCAATGCAGGATTCCCCCAACAAACAGCACTCTGGCAGAAGGGGTAGGCAGTCCTTAGATCAGCAGGCTTCTTGTCCTTGGTTCAGGTTTCCTTGTCAGAAGTGATCTGATTTCTTGGTTCAGGGGTCCTTCTCTTATACCCCTTTTTGGCTTTGATCCCTTTGTCCATGCAGGGGAAATTCCCCCCATCCTGGGTTTGTTGTGGGTGTTGTCAGGCCAGAGCACCTGGCCTATTCACTGGGCAGGGCAGAGTCCTCAGCCGCTCAGCAGGAGCGGAGCCAGCATTGTCACTGGCAGGGGCAGGGCCATCAGCTGCCCGGCAGGAGGCGGGCCAGGGAAGTCCCAGGCAAGCACAGAGTCATCAGTCGCCTGGCAGGGGGGCGGAGCCAACATTGTATCAGGCAGGGCAGGCTATCAAGAGCTACTCTCCCCTACTCTCAATGCAAATGCCCCACTCATCCCACCCTGACTCATTCAGACTCTCTGGAGCCACCCAGCTCCTGTCACACGCACACCAGAACCAGCAGAGACCGGTAGACAGTTAGACAAGAAAATAGCTACTTTCTAAAAGTGCTATTTTCAAACACAGAGTCCAAAAACCATCCACACAAACGGATGCGTTATTAAACCCTGAGTTCAGGGATACCAAACTCGACATTGCACCATGCTCCCCTAGCCCGCTAGGATTATAACATTAATAATCCTGGCAGCCCATTCTAACTGATGGAGAGCAGGCTACCTTACAATAGTGAAAAACGACTATGGATGTAATTCACTATTAGGACATGCCAACCTTGTCAGGCTTGTCCTACCTTATGCTTACAATGCACCCTGCCCGTGGGCCTACCATAGGGGTGACTAACATGAAGTTAAGGGAAGGTTTAGGGACTGGCAAGTAGGTGTACTTGCGCAGTCTTCGTGACAGTCAGACTGCACGTGGTCTGGCAATGGCAGACCTTCAGACATACTTTTACTAGGCCGCTCTTGTGGGTGGCACAACATGTGCTGCAAGCCCACTAGCAGCATTTGTATTTACAAGCCCTGGCACTCCTGGTGCACTCGACTAGGGACTGATAGTAAACCAAATAAGCCAAACATGGAAGTAAATCAATACAGCAATTTCACATAGGGAGCACTTGCACTGTGACACTGATCAGCAGTGGCACAGTGCCCAAAGCATATACCAGCAAAAAACATCGTAAACAGAGGAGGCAAACAGAAAAAACGGAGGAGAGACTCATGCCAATGATGCCAGGTCTAACAGTTTGCTAATAACTTTGGCCCCATTTTTTTTTTTAAAAGTTCCATCCACCTCACCTTCTCTCTGGAAAGTTTTGAGTGATCTGGGCTCGGTGTTTAGTTTTCAGAAATGTGTGGGTTTGGTAGGTTTCCCGAGATGGCCGCCGAGCCCGGGGCCAAAAACTCATGGGACCCCCCTTGCAAAACCAGGTTGTTTTGTGATAGGAAATTTTGATGTCGACCCAATAGGTTTTGGGCCCTTGCCTGTTGTGGGTACTTGACCTCCCCATGTGAATGTGGTATGATTTTTATTGGGAGACCTGGGGGGAACGCTGGGTCGGAGGAAATTTGTGAATCCACGTAGATTCCAGAACTTTCCCACAGACAAATTTGAGAAGAAAGTAATTTTTTCAGCTAAATTTGAGGTTTGCAGGGGATTCTGGGTGGGAAAATGTTGGGGGACCCATGCAAGCCATACATTACTGGACTCCCCCGGGTGTCTAGTTTTCAGAAATGTGTGGGTTTGGTAGGTTTCCCTAGATGGCCGCCAAGCCCGGGGCCAAAAACTCATGGAACCCCCCTAGCAAAACCAGGTTGTTTTGTGATAGGTAATTTTGATGTCGCCTCAAAAGATTTTGGGCCCTTGCCTGTCGTGGGCACTAGGCATAGCCATGCAGGTGAGGTACCATTTTTCTCGGAAGACTTTGGGGAACGCGGGGTAGGTGGAATTTTGTGAACCCGCGCAGATTCCAGAACTTTCCACCACAGAAATGTGAGGAAAATTTGTTTTTTGGACACATTTTGAGGTTTGCAAGGGATTCTGGGTAACAGAACCTAGTGAGAGCCAGTCAAGTCACCCCGTCATGGATTCCTCTTGGTGTCTAGTTTTCAAAAATGTATATATTTGCTACGTTTCCCTAGGTGGCGGCAGATCTATGGTTCAAAATCTACAACTAGGCACTTTGCAAAAAAATGGTCAGTTTTCACTGTGAAAATGTGGTGTGTCGACGTTGCGTTATGAGCCGTTTCCTGTCGCAGGCACTATGCCTACCCAGGCAAGTGAGGTACAATTTTTCTCAGAAGACTCTGGAGAACGCGGGGTGGGTGAAATTATGTGGATCCATGCAGATTCCTAAACTTTCAACCACAGAAATGTCAGGAAAATTTGTTTAAATTTTTTTTTATTTAGGTTTGCAAGGGATTGTAGGTAACAGAACCTGGTGAGAGGCAGTCAAGTCACCCCATCCTGTATTCCCCTGGACATATAGTCTTACAAAATGTATAGGTTTGCTAGGTTTCCCTAGGTGCTGGCAGAGCTAGGGTTAAAAAACTACAGCTAGGCAATTTGCCAAACAAGGATTATTTTTCACAGTGAAATTGTGGTGTGTCCACGTTGCGTTTTGCGCCATTTCCTGTCGCGGGCACTAGGCCAACCCACACAAGTGAGGTACCATTTTTCTTGGAAGACTTTGAAGAACGTGGGGTTGGTGGAAGTTTGTGGATCCACGCAGATTCCAGAACTTTCCACCACAGAAATGTGAGGAAAATGTGTTTTCTTTGACAATTTTTTAGATTTGCACGGGATTCTGCGTTACAAACCCTGGTGAGAGGCAGTCAAGTCACCACATCCTGTATTCCCCTGGGTGCCTAGATTTAAAAAATGCATAGGCTTGATAGGTTTCCCTAGGTGCTGGCAGAGCTAGGGTTTAAAAAATACAGCTAGGCACCTTGCCAAAAAAGGGTCATTTTTTACTGTGAAATTGTGGTGTGTCCACGTTGCTCTTTGTGCCATTTCCTGTCGCGGGCACTAGGCCTACCCACACAAGTCAGGTACCATTTTTTTAGAAGCCTTTGGGGAACGTGGTGTGGGTGAAAATTTGTGGATACACGCAGATTCCAGAACTTTCCACCACAGAAATGTGAGGAAATGTATTTTTTGACAATTTTTTAGGTCTGCAAGGAATTCTCGGTAACAGAACCTAGTGAAAGCAAGTCAAATCACCCCATCCTGTATCCCCCTGGGTTTCTAGTTTTCAAAAATGTATAGTTTTGCTAGGTTTCCTTAGGTGCCGGCAGAGCTAGGGTTCAAAAACTACAGGTAGGTACTTTGCCAAAAAAGGGTAATTTCTCGCTGTGAAATTGTGGTCTGTTCACGTTGTGTTTTGCGACGTTTCCTGTCGCGGGCACTAGGCCTACCCACACAAGTGAGGTACAATTTTTCTCTGAAGACTTTGGGGAGTGCGGGGGGTTGAAATTTGTGGATCCACGCAGATTCCAGAACTTTCCACGAAAGGAATGTGAGGAAAATTTGTTTTTTTGGCAATTTTTTAGGTTTGCAAGGGATTCTGCGTAACAGAACCTGATGAGAGGCAGTCAAGTCACCCCATCCTGGATTCCCCTTTATGTCTAGGTTTCAGAAATGTATAGGTTTGCTAGGTTTCCCTATGTGCCGGCAGAGCTAGGGTTCAGAAACTACAGCTAGGCACTTTGCAAGAAAATGGTACTTTTTCATTGTGAAAATGTGGTGTGTTCACGTTGCGTTGTGAGCCGTTTCCTGTCATGGGCACAAAGCCTACCCACACAAGTGAGGTACCATTTTTATCGGGAGACTTAGGGTAATTCAGGTTTGTAAAGCAACTGTTATTACCTATTGAATTGTGATGCATTTCTCCATTCCAAATGAGAGACAATGTGTAAAAAATAAGTATTTTTTAAAAATTATCAATAATTCTCATGCTGGTATCAGTATTCCCAATTTCGGAAATGTGCAAATAACTACTGTTTCTAATCTCTATTTTTTTTTCCCATTTCAGAAATACATAGGTGTCTTTCATACCGATTTTTCCATGTATACATTTTCCCAGAATAATTGCTATATACCCGGTACATAATAAAAAACTATTACAAGTCGCTGCTCAGCTTTTGGCACTGGGTTCGTCGGGTTCTTGGTGAACCTACAAGTCCTATATATCCCCACAACCAGTAAGGTCCAGCAGATGTAACGGTATATTGCTTTCAAAGAGTTGTCATAATTAGAAGAAGTTACATGTGAAAACGTTGACACAAAAGGCTGTTTTTTCAACTAATTTTTCAATTTTTCCTATATTTAACTGTTAGTTTCTATAACGAAACCCTGAATGATCTACACAAATGACCCCTTGCTGAATTCAGAATTTTGTTTACTTTACTCAAATGTATAGCTTTTCTGGATTCATTATTGCTTTCATACCCATTTCTACCAGTAACTGGAAGGAGGTTGAAAGCACAAAAAATAGCAAAAATAGGCAATGTTCCAGAAAAATGCCAAAACTGAGAAAAAATATTTGGTTTTCTGACAAAAGTCTGCTTGTCCCTAAAATCTGGGAAGATGGTGATTTCAGCACCACAACCCCTTTTTTAATACCACTTGCAGGGGAATAACCAAACGCTTTCATCTGTAGCCCTTTTTTTCGCATTTTTTCCCCCAAAAATAAAATTTAGCTGTATTTTGGATAAATTATGGGTCCCTTCCAGGGGAATCCACAAACCCTGGGTACCTTTAGAATCCCCATGATGTTGGAAAAGAAGGGCCCAAATTGGCGTGGATACTTTATGTGGTCAAAAAGTTACAGGGGCCTAAGCGTGAACTAACCCAAATAGTCAGAAAAAAGGCTTAGCACTGGGTGGGAAAAGGCCTAGGAGTGAAGGGGTTAAAAAACAAAGGGTAAGTGACATTATGTGATGAAATAATATTTTACTTCATATTAAAAAAAACTTAGGAATTCACTGAAAAACAAATTGTATAGGGACGTTATAATAGGTGAAATTGGCAACATTGATAACAACACTGTGCATGGTGGAAGCACAAATTGTGGTTACTTTAGAGCACAGGTCAATTTCAATAGTTTTGCTAGTTTAAAATGTTATAGACATGCAAAAATTAAATGTCACATTTGTTCTCAGGATGAAGTGCTTGAAACGTTATTTGCAATTCCACGGGTTTGGGCAGCAAAAACAGTAATGTTGTGTAACAGAGCCTTCGTGTTTTGGGAAAAAAAAGGTTGAATAATGTATGGATAATTAGAACATTGGAATGTTGGGAGCTCCATTGTAGAAAATGGAGTGCTCCATGCTTCTACGGCCGGTAAAGGCCCGCAGAGCAACATTCCAATGTTTTACAAAGGCCTCTCGGAGCTCGAGGGGATTTAAAGCCCCTCTAACTATCGAGAAGCCTTTGTTTTATTTGTTAGAACATTCTGCCCTCTAGTGGCAGAATGTTCTAATAGCCTTATAGCCCTTCATAGCAGTGCTATATCGGCTATTAAAATCCCAGTCTCTTGTTAAAGTCCCTCGCCTTCGGCTCGGGCCTTTAACGCGGGAGCGGGCCTTTAATTGCCACTATAGCCCACTTCGGCGGGCTATGAGGCTATATTAGAACATTGGAATCTTGAGACCTCTATTGAAGACATTGGAGTAGCTCTAGGCGTATAATGACTAGTATAAATCTGAAGATCCAACATTGCAAGGCTTGTCTTCAAGTTTCTTCCTTTTTAAATTTTGAGCATTGTACTCTCAGTGGGCACAATGTTATATTAGCGTTATAGCCCTTCTGCCTTGGGCTATACCAGTGGTAAAAGGCCCTCTCACTTGTTATAAGCCCGCGTTGAGGCCTTTAACAACCGGTATAGCTTTCAGCAGCAGGCTATAAAGCTATATTATAACACTGGAATGTCGAGAGCTCCATTGAAGACATTGGAACAGCTCCGGGCTTATAATGTTTGGAACAGAGCTCCAACATTCCAATGTATGGCTTCATGTTTGTCCCTTTTTAATTTAGAAAATTCTCCCTTTAGTGGGTGGAATGTTCTAATAGCATTTCTGCCTAGGGCTATACTGGTTGTTAAAGGCTCTTACACTCATTATAGGTCTGATCTGGACCTTTAACAACTGGTATAGCTCTCAGCAGCGTTCTATAAGGCTATAATATTTCCCTAATTTATTTGTGTTTAGTTTCCACCAGGTTTTTGATAACAGAAAACATTCACAATAATTCCTTACATTCACCGGAATTACCACGTTTCTCAAAATTTGCAAAATGGGACTGGTGTCTTAATCGGGGTTGCAAATACTTTTCCTACTTCTAAAAGAATTTGAACGAGCATCTTAGACACAACTCTGCCCATCAAACCCTTTTCAGCCAGACATGCTGCGCTGTGGTTCGAAAGGTGGCCCCAGAAAGCAAAAACTGAATGTAACCCATGATCAGAACAAGCAAGAGCAAGCAAGGTGAAGTATAGAATTTAATTTCACACCGCAATCAGCAGTTTAATGCATTATTTATCTAGTTATATTTCTTCGCACTTAATCGCCTATCAGGTTTGTTGTCTCCGTTGCACAATGTATTGCTAATGTTGTTATTTCATCAATTTCAAGAAAGCATATGACATATCTTTGATTCAGCTGAGGTTCCAGGAGAAATGACTCACATACTTCACCAAGTGGTATCATTTTGTCTAATGGTAAAACAATGTCCTCCACAGAATATTACCTGTGTTCATCACTGTCTGGTTCCAGATTGAAAAATCACCCGAGGGCTTTCTCACTTACGGTGTATTGACAGCACAGTCCAAACAATGAATATTAGATTAAATCAGAGGATTCCTAATACACCGCCAGGTGATTGATGGGCGGAACAACGTAGACGAGAACACTTGCCAATTGTTTTTGCATCATATTGTGTTGTCCACATTTTTTTTTCTGGCGACCAGATGATGATTATACAGTCAATTATAATGAAATCTCCGGGCTGAATTTTTCCATTTCTGCAGAGAGTCCGTGAAAAATGCCAGATTGTAGAAAACGTCCTGGAGGGCCTCTCATCAGAAGTAAACAACTTGTTCTCTGCCCCGTGGGGATACAGCGCATCTGCACTGAACTGCGCCAGTGTGGGATAATATGTTTGCATTCTATTTTGTACATAACTAAATATATATAATTCTCCTCGTTTCATACTCATTAGTCAACCGATTTTCTTAGGAATTCACTACCTCTGTAACTTTAGCTCGTCAGTTTTCATTTAGGAAAGACACCTTTAAAAACATTACTAACACTTGTATTAGGCTGGCTTAGTAGGTGAAAGGCAAGCCCAGAAACCTTTCATGATTAAATGAAATCCCAACAGGGTCGACCAAGCCTTTTATCCTTTGAGGGATAAAGGTCTGGAAAAAAATTCTGTTGACCCCCCATTGAAATCTAAGCACCTGTCAAGAAACACGCAGTGGGAGATTACCCCTACCCAGGTAACTTTTAAGAATCTCACCTTCACTACTGTGCCAAACAATTTTTTTCACAGGAGGTGATTTTTATCACATGGCCTGGATACTAAACAGATTGTACAAATCATTATTAAAGACTGAAGAGTCCATGTTCCATGATTTCAAATAGTGTGAACATCCGCTCTGTGCCAGTTTTTCAAAGGGCAAATATTTATTAAAACAATTTCCAAAAGCAATCGTCAAGAAGATGCTTTTACCTTGCGGGACTCCCTGACCAGTCCTAGGGGGTCAGGGTGTTTCTACAGTTTTTTGCGTTTCTTTCCCTGTTTTCTTGTGCCTTGGTTACTGAGGCACAAGATGGCTGCCAACACTTCCTGGTTTGGAGTGTTGACAGCCAAAAAGCTTGTGGTCTGGAGGGTCCGCGGAACCTCTGTGCCTCTATGTATCGAAACTTTTATTTTTTCATTTTCTCAGCAACTACTGAACAGATTTACACCAAAGAAAGGGCACTTTCTGAACCAAGCACTACCTTTTTGCCAAATTTGGTGTAATTCTGTTCAGCAGTTCGAGCTGTAGCCGTGTCTAAAGTTTCCTATGTGAAATTCATTTTTGACCTCTTTTTTAAAAAACTTCTCAGAAACTACTGAATGGTTTTACACGATTTAACAAAAAGAGTAATTTCTGAAACAAGGGCTACCTTTTTGCCAAATTTGATGAAATTCCGTTCAGCAGTTTGGGCTGTAACCGTGTTTAAAGTTTCCTATGGAAATTAACGTGGAGAAAACACATTTTGTGACCCCCCCTTTATCTTGGCCCCCGCTTGGCGAATCACCCCGAAACTTTCAAGATAGGAGCTGACCAGAGCGAGCCATACATTTTGAAAATTTCGTGAAGATTCGTCAACCGGAGCCAAAGTTATTGGAAAACAAAAAACGGTTTTCCTAAGGAAACTGGGTCCTAACTATAACTACCTACTGGCAACCAGCAGTAGGTAATATATATATATATATATATATATTCACTGAAAAAACCATAGGTTTCAGGCCTTATATAGTTAGGAATTAGCATTTAAAAAACCTTTGAAATTCACTGAAAAAACCATAGGTTTCAGGAGTTATATAGTTAGGAATTAGCTTTTACAAAACCTTTGAAATTCACTCAAAAAACTATAAGTTTTAGTGGTGTTATAGTTAGCTGGACATTTTACTCATACAAAACCATTGAAATTGCTCCTATATAGTTAGTTGTACTAAGTATATATCGCGCACCCGCAATCCACTGCTGATGATGTCACATATTACATCATTCATGACATGGTCAGTGACATCACTGATGACATCTCAAATGACATCACTGATGACATCACTGATGACATCATCCAGTGAATGTGGTTTGCTTCGTTATTTAAATATGCATTATATATATAGCAATTTGCATTGAAGAATGAGTGGATATATAAATAAATATTTGGATGGAGGATTTAGTAGCAGTGTAATTGACTGTTTACTTGACCAATTTATAATGTCTCACTAAATATAGTGGATAGAGACTAAACTGTGTGAATATCTGTATCACTTTGTCAGTTGTTGTGTAAACTGATTCTACAGTTGGTTACTAGCTATGTGAAAGTCTATATTAGTTATTGATTAGTTAACTGAGTATTTGTATGGGAGTGTGAAAGTGTGTGTGGTTCGGTGGAGAGTGTGTGACTGTCCAAAGATGTGTGAATAGTTTATTCAGTAGATATATGAAGTTAAAACTACATGTTCTAACAGTTTGGGTGAGGGAATCTCTTTATGGGTGTGGTGATGAGCAAATATATTTCTCAAAGTTACAGGTCCAACAAACTAGAAAAATAAAAGGCAGTGTATGTGTCAGTTGTTGTATATAAATAAGTATACATAAGACACAATGATTATGTGAGTGACTGTATGGATAACTGTATACTTGTAATTAAGCATGGGCGGATCTAGCGGATCTCGCGTACGCGAACTTGCGGATTTACGGATTCGCAATCCGCGAAGATCCGCGAACTCTAGCGGATTTGCGGATTTTCCCGTTTTTTGTGTTTGCGTGCGTTCGCGCCGATTTTGGGACAAGTTCGCAATTGCGAACTTACTTTTCGGCTCGCAACGGCCGCGACTATGTTGTTTCTACGTCTGGTTTATCATCACAGGTTCACAGCACCCTCTGTTTCACCACTGCCACCCTCTGGGACACCCATGCCACCCTCTGGTACATCCTCACTGCCACCCATTAGGTTTATTTATCACTGTAGATTATGGTGGTTGAAAAAAGCAAGCACACCTGCCCTTCTTCAACTGCCATCAATTAATTTGTGTTTCATTAATGTGTCAGTAATTTTGAAAGTTCCAGTCTGGCTGGCACCTGCTTCCTTCCTTATCTGTAATTTGCTTTTTGTTGCAGTGAAAATTTTTTTTCACAGGACCTTTATGGTCTACTTGTAGCTATTCTATGAGCCTGCTGTTTGGGTCATAGCAGGGTCATAGAATAGTTGCAAACTCTGGAGGGGCCCATCAGGAAGCACTACCTTGAATGTTACTAATGTTAAGTTTGAACTTTTGCACCTGCTCATTGCTTTCAGTTTAGCTAAAATCGTTTTTTTCTGCAATTTCGCGCGTTTTTTGGGGCGCGAATCCGTGCGAGATCGATTTCGGAAGCCGCGAATACGTGCGAATACAAAATTGTTTTTTTTGCGACGTGTATGTTCGCGTGATCTTGCGCGTGTTCGCGAGGCGCTTCTAGCTATACGTTTGCCAAGTTACCCTATCGGTCGTACACGGGCGCGGCCATCTTGTTTGCGTGACGTATTCCGTTTCCGGCCGCTATGTGTAATCTCGCAAAGTGTGCTGCTCGCTAGTACAATTTTGCGCGTACTCGCAAGGAAAATCTCGCGCGAACTTACCCACGCGGTCGTGAACGGGCGCGGCCATCTTGTTTCTCATTCATTGCTATGGTTCTGGGCATGCTTTCTCTATCCTCTCTCAATCTCTGCCATCCTTTGCTTGTTTGAAGTTTTTTTGATCTAATTTTACTTATTATCTATTCCTCTATTTTTCTAGCTCTATATTTTTGTGTTTTCTGCAGCTTTTAGTTACTTTTAAACTACTTTTTTAAACTCTTTTCTTTTCTTCTTCACTATTCTATTTCTTGTTTATCATTTAACTCTATTTCTGCCCAGACCATGGTAAAGGGAGCCGGGAAGCACCCTGAGAAGGGGAAGGGTCCCGCACCCCGTGCCCGGCTCCCGTGCGGGCGTTTAAGGGGGGAGCAAGTGGTCCCGCGGGAGATCTTCAGCGCGGAGGAAGTGGCGGCACTGATCTTCCACGTCCAGCGCCGCCTCCCCAAGACGATCCTGGGAGGCGGCAAGATCGCGACTGGCTATGGCATCCGGGAGCGTCGCAAGCGGTGGGAGAAGGTGTGCCGGGCCATGTACAAGATCTCTGGGGTCCGGCGCACATATAACCAGGCCACCCACCGCTGGACCGATGTCATGGACCGGGAGCGGGACTTGCTGGACGAGCTCGGCGTAGAGGTCCCCGGGCTTGGTGAGTAGTAGTAGTAGTACATTTACTACTCTGTTTTATCCTGCTCTGTTATTTGCAAATCTTTGTTCTTTACCAAGAGCAATAATGCTGCCGATTACATTGAGGTAAATTATATTTCAAAATCTTCTATGCATTTCAGGTGCACTGCTCTCCTTCTCAGTAGCCTTGCTTGCTACTATGCTTCTTTGTTTTGTATGTTGTGTTCAGAAGCATTTCATTGGCCTGAGAAATTATGTATGAGTGTAGTGTAAAGATAAGAACTGCGTAATGCTAGACAGTAAGGGTCATATTTTCAATTACCGGCGCATCCCTGCAAAGTAGCAGGGATGCGGCAGTAATTGTGTGCCATGCCACCACCACCCATTGGCCCAAAACGTCACAGAAGCCTTACGCATCTGTGCCGTAAAGGCAGCGCATTGCTGGAGTTGCGTGCCAACGATGGCGCAGCTCCAGCAATGCTCTGGGGTACCCTATCTCCCCAATGCTGCATCAAGCCGTACGTCGGCTTCAAGCGCGCATGGTTTGAGTCATGCATCATTGTCCTAAAAGTGACTGATTGACATCTTGTAGATTTCCCTCAGCCACTTTTAGGATTCGTTCCTGCGCAGGTACGTCCTCCCTTGCGCCGGAACGCCCCCTGATGGCGCAGGGCTTTACAACGTGATGCATCGCCCATATGCCCATATGTGGTTTTTTTTAATATATACGCCGCACCAACACCATGGCGAGTCTTTTGTTCTGCCGCTGCGTCACAAAGGCACGCAACAATGGAGGAAAATGAGCCGCAACTTCCGCAAGGGACTTCTAAATAAGCCCCAACAGACTGAAGTCCAGTCCTTCCTTTAGACACATGGCTATAAGAAGAAATAGTGGCGGTGGTGGCGGGTGGATTGATAGTTTGAGTATTCACTGATCTGCAAGCAGGATGGACTTTGTCTGTCACTTCGCGTGCTGCGCACTGCTGCCTGCAGTGCCAGGCCTAGGCAAACCTCTTTAGTAGTCTGTTTATTGAGTTACATAGGAACTTTCTAAGTCAACGTTCCGCAAATCAGGCAATACGAATAACGTAGTATACCACATGAGATAGATCCCGTGGAATAGTTGTCTATCTATTTGCTATTTTTCCAAAATATTTTGTTATTGTTCTTTTGAAATGTTTGATTTGGTTGAAAAATCTCATCCATGTTTTCTGGTTTTTCTTTCTTTCATGTTGTACATCAGCTCCCCCCAAGGGCAAGAGGACACAGGAGGAGGGTGCTGAGGATGCAGGCCAGGATCGGGCAGGCGAGGGCTCCTTTGCTGGCCCCAGTAAGTTTACATTTTAATAAACAGTACCTATTTTTTCCTAGCGTTCCTCATTCAATTTTTTCTAAATCGTCTTTGATCTTCTTGTAGACTGGATATAAATTCTTATCCTGCCTCGAATATGACTCCCTGTGGTATTACTAGACTATTCTTATTAGTCTGTCTGTGTAGCTAACTAAGATTGGACATTTGGCAATTCCATTGGACTCCCATTCTATTCAGCAATAGCTCTATGCACTGTCTCCTTACTGACTAGATAGTGTGGCAGAGTCATTCAGCTCCCGAAGTCACCGATTATTGATCCCCAATGATCTCTAGATTATCGTACGCAGGACAAGAGAGTACGGAGTCACAGCACAGTCAAGAAGTGTCAGAGGCACTCATGCTTGCAAAAATTCCAAAACCTTTAGCTCATCCACTCTAGTCTGGAGGAACAAAAACCACAGAGTCTATTTAAGTTTAAAAGCTTTATTAAAAGTAAACACATTTATTAAAATCTACTTTGTCATAAAACTATTTAACTGAAAACGGAAAAGTGGTTAGTGCTGACGATTAATTGGACACATTTCTTGTGGTCGAGCCGAGCTCTCACCTGGTTTGAACTTGATCCTGGTCGTGTTCTTAGGAGTCAAGCTTCTGTCTGTTAGGAGAAAAAGTGGTGCGTGTTAAAAATCAAAAGCAAGCATTCATCAGTTGTGCATAAAAGTGCAGCAAGACAACAGCCTTCCCTGGAAAATGGGACATTTTTACTTTGGAGTAGACAGTCACAAATTATTACATTGTATTCAGTTTTTTTAACATTTCTCCTAGACCAAATATTATATAGTAGTGAGTGGTGTATTCTAACATTCTTAAATGTACTTTGTAGGTGTAACATCTGGTGACGGGGCCAGCGCGGAGGTGGCTGTGTTGGGCGAGGACTCGGCGGACTCTGGGGAGGAGGCGGTGCAAGAGCTGGCGGACGGTCCTGTGGGGGTTCAAACGGTGGTGGCGGAAAAAGGTAAGCTATATATTCCTTACTTATTGAGATTGAAGACTGCATAGTGTGCTTTCTGCACGGGTGTATTACAAATCAACCAGGTAGTAGCCTCCTCGAAATGTACTTCGACTTAGCTGTGAAGTTTTTGGTGAGAAGAATCCCAATAAGTTCTTAGACGAATGTGATGGATGGGATGAACGAAAAGCGAAAGAAGGGTGTAAGTAAGTGGGACGCGAACTTGTATGATGGCTGGCAAAGAAGAACGATATGTGTTTGCTTGGCCCCCGAGGTGGCTGGGAAGGAAAGAATATGGTATGGTGCATGGCTGGGTCAATGATGAAGCAAGGATGGGTGGAAGGACAGCAGCCTGGGTGGGTGAAACAGAAACTGTATGTGTGCGTATACTTTGACTGAATGGATGCCTGGAGCATGGTATTCTCTGACTCTTAGATAGCACATGTGTATCTAGAGAGAGTAGATGGTCGCCAGGTGAAGTAAGTGTTACCTTGAAGAGCATGTACCACCGCACCCGCACGTCCGTTCCAGTGCAGGGAAGGCAAGGAAAAGAAATTGTAAATGTGTCCAATACTACCATGAATAGTAGCAGTACTTTGTATTGCGTTTGCAATCACAGCATATATCTGGTTATTACGGTGGACACTCCGTACCTCTCTTAATAACTTTAGTTTACTTGTAGTACGTCATTCATGTGTGGGTGTATCACTGTTCACTCAATATTAAGCAAAGCACCTAAAGTCATCTCATATGTCATCAAATACGTCCCATGTTAAGTGATAGATAATCAAATTAGTTAGCTTCTTCATTTTCCTTTTCTAGTACTCATTTGCACTGTAGGGTGAAAGGTAAATTAATTAAGCAGTAGCCCTTGTAACAGAGTATTCTCAGTGCCACCCGTAATAGAAAAGTAATAGCTTCACCACCTGCATGTACTGTACCGGTACAGTAACGCAAGTCTGTCTCACTCATCATGGTGTGCAACTTTTTTTCTCGGGTGCAAGTTCACTGTGCTGTCCATGTCATTCTGCCGGCTTGCATAAGATAACGTACCAATTTCCCTAAACAAGAGAGAAGAAGAAGAATAAGACTGGTGTACTGTCATAGTCGACTGTAATGGAAGTCCATAGTGGTCGTAGAATTTGTTCATTAAACTACCACTAATGTTAGTGCAAGGATGCAGAAGTGGGAGGTTACATAGATACTGTCCTCAATAGTTATGTACTGTGCTTTCAATTTGCTACTTGTACTCTGTGACCCAACTTTCGGCTCAATCACTTTGTGTTATTAATAAGGAGCATTGGTTACAGACTATGTCTTTCTTTCTTCATATAGTTGCTCCTTCCAAATCAACAACACGGAGGGAGCAGGCTAGATTGGCCCGGCAACGGAGGCTGGAGGCCACTGTCGCCGAATATCGGCGGCTGGTGGCCCTGGAGGAGGAGGAGGACACGCAGTCGAGCGGGGCAACAACGACATCCTCGACTGTGACCACTGCATCCTCCTCCGTGACTAAGCCAGCGGGACCGAGCCGGGCTAAGAAAGACGACCGCCACCGCCAAGCAACCGAAATACCAGCTGCCCCCCACAGGAGCTGCAAGGAACGCCAACGCCGCCTACGAGTCCGCATGTCCAACCTGGAGCAGGAGGTCCTGAAGTATAAGAACTTGGTTAAGGGCCTCCGCTCCGAGCTTGCCACCCTCCGCAAGGAGTATGATGCCCATGCCGCATCATGCACCAGCACCAGCACCCTCCAGTAGTGGAGTGTCCCTTGCCCTTTTTTTATAGACTTTTGGGGGGTGGGATTTGGGAGTTGGGATAGTTTTGGGACGTTTCAAAGACAATCGTTGGGGTTAGGGTGGGTGAGGGAGATTATTTTGTTAGGGCTAAATAAATATATTTTTTAACTTTATCTGACCATACCTGTTTTTTACTGCTTTTCAGTCTGGTGGGTGGGGGGGGCGGGGGTGTAACAGTAACTTTGTTTTCCTGAACAGTCGTAGGACTTTAGTAGTACAACCGTCAATCTCTTGTCTACTCCGAAATAATACTCCATTATACTACCTCCCACCAAACGCTTATCTTACCTGTAATTTGTGTTAGAAATTAGTGCTAGGCCCAGGGCTGGCTCCAGGTGAAATGGGGATTAACGTTGTCAATCCTGGGCGGGTGACATTTCCTCATTGCGGTGGTACTAGTGGTGTGACACAGTGGCAGTTGCATGCCTATGGAAAAAAAGAAAAGGAAACCTTGTTTGTCCTCCTTACTGTAGCATTACAACGGTTACGGTACGATCGAGAAAATAGCAGGTGACAGTACACTAGAACAGTGCCATAATGTAGCCTAACAAATGGTAAAGTATTTGCTTGCAAGTATAACTAGTACTTGCGTTGAATTTATTTGACATTGGCTACTACTACTAGAAGATATAGTACTGAAGCTGAGTAAGTCTAGAAGATATCCTCGTATTCCTTCACCAGCCTGTTGCTATGACCTTATCCTCCCCAGCAAGTGTGTGGAATTATTGATGTCATTTTAGTCAGACATCAAGCAAAACAACACAGCCCGGGGGAAGAGGGTTAGGGTTTGTAAAATGGATGGGAATGGGGGTTTCTTTTTGGGTAGGTTTTGTTGAGAGAAGAAAAAAAAAGCAGAGCATGGACAAACAATAATTGAAGATACAGACAATCTTTGGTTACAAACTAAAGGTAAGCACATGCAGTCACACTCATAGAATAAAAAACAACAATGGATACTGTATCTGTATTGCGTATGTTGTTGGAGTTGTCCTGTTGAATTTGGTAAGTAAGTTGCATGCAGCAAACAATTCCTCTTATTGGCGGCACTCCTCCATTCCAGCTGACGCTTCGTCCATCAATGTGGCTGGTGACCACTGACAGAAGACACCCTGTCCACTGCCTGCCTGGCGGATGTTGACTGAAACCCGGCCTGTAATTATTGAACGGAAAACAGGAAGTGCTATTACAATACCACTGATAAATAAATAAAAGGTATGTACGCTGTGTGGTTCAAAAAGTGACACTTTGATTTCCCTAATAGACAGTACAATATTTTTGAAATTGCGTGCTCTGTCTGAGTCACCTTTTTAAGGATCAATAAGTATGGCCAAAATATTATAGCGGATCTTTCCCCTCAAGGTAGGTGTACTGTAAACTGTGTTTTAGAACAAAATTTGACCTTCCCAGCAATGCTCCCACCAAGACCCTTACTAAAGCCAGTCGCAAAAATGTAGAAGAACCCCAATCAGATCTCCAAAAACGATGCCTAGCAGAAAAATGGTTACAAAACGTACTTTGAAAGTAACAGTAGGCCCAAATACAGACCGTGGATTGTATTCAAACCACTTGCAAGCAAGCAAAAGTATCCATAGCCCGCATCGCTCCAACACTGCTCTACAACAACAGAACTGCGTTGCAATAGAACCCCCCGAAACACATGCAATCCTGCTGCTAGGGCTAACCCTAACGAACCCTAACTTACAAAAAGTGCCAAAACTGGTGTTTCCTTATGGATTTTGTCCAACAAACTTCTAGCCGGTATTAGACCTTCCCAGGAATGCCCCAGGCAAGACCCGCCAACCCACCCGCAAAAAAACACCCGACAACACCCCCAAACAGCGAAAAAGGTAAATCTCATACTTACAATGTCTCTCGGCCTTCGGTCCAAACGCGGCGCTGTGCAGCTAGGTCATCATCATCATCAATCATCATAACTCCTGTTTTCCACCACGGATTTCCTGAAAAGCAAATGCAATCAAGATTAGACTGT
Organism: Lissotriton helveticus; assembly: GCF_964261635.1. Classification (NCBI taxonomy): domain Eukaryota; kingdom Metazoa; phylum Chordata; class Amphibia; order Caudata; family Salamandridae; genus Lissotriton; species Lissotriton helveticus. The sequence continues at coordinate 290,041,988 of NC_136069.1, read as the reverse complement.
CGCAGCAGTGCTTCGACAGAGACCCCGGCCGCAACCCACCCACGAACAGCAGGAAGCCCCCCAAAACGCTACATTGAGCAAGATGTCAGAAGAAATAGCAAAAAAAAAGGCTGTTCCTTATGGATTTTGTCCAAAACACTTCTATCCGGTATTAGACCTTCCCAGGAATGCCCCAGGCAAGACCCGCCAACCCACCCGCAAAAAAACACCCGACAACACCCACAAACAGCGAAAAAGCTAAATCTCATACTTACAATGTCTCTCGGCCTTCGGTCCAAACGCGGCGCTGTGCAGCTAGGTCATCATCATCATCAATCATCATAACTCCTGTTTTCCACCACGGATTTCCTGAAAAGCAAATGCAATCAAGATTAGACTGTCGCAGCAGTGCTTCGACAGAGACCCCGGCCGCAACCCACCCACGAACAGCAGGAAGCCCCCCAAAACGCTACATTGAGCAAGATGTCAGAAGAAATAGCAAAAAAAAAGGCTGTTCCTTATGGATTTTGTCCAAAACACTTCTATCCGGTATTAGACCTTCCCAGGAATGCCCCAGGCAAGACCCGCCAACCCACCCGCAAAAAAACACCCGACAACACCCCCAAACAGCGAAAAAGCTAAATCTCATACTTACAATATCTCTCGGCCTTCGGTCCAAATGCGGCGCTGTTCAGCTAGGTCATCATCATCAATCATCATAACTCCTGTTTTCCACCACGGATTTCCTGAAAAGCAAATGCAATCAAGATTAGACTGTCGCAGGCTCGCAGCAGTGCTTCGACAGACACCAAAAATTACCCACAAACACCCGGAACCCCGCCAAAGAGCACCTCAAAGGCAAGCAAGTCAGCAAAAACTGCAAGAAATTTCCACCTCATATTTGGTACAAAACACTTTTGTCCATTATTAGAGCTTCACAGCAATGGGCCCAAATCCGTCAACTCACCCGCAAAGAAGTACAACACCCCCACAAGTGCTGAGTCTTTCTTCATTGGGCGTAATCCAGCACTCTGCTTGGAGGGAAATCGCAGTCTGGAGGAGGAGGATAGAGGAGCATGTTCTTCAGAACTTGTGAACCTGAGGAATGTAGACTGCGGCACCTTCAAATCAATAAGCAAACAAGTGAAGACAGTTCTGATGATGGTCTTGTTTTTGGGATTAGGTGATTAAAGTTTGAATTAAATTAACTGTGCAAAACAAAGAAAGAGAGACACAAAGCACACAGGAATAAAAGTGAAAAGGACGAAAAAGAAAGTTCTTGATTGATTGTCTCATTTTCAGGGCTCGGTGTCAGGGAATAAGAACAAGATTTCGTCATCATACTCTGCGAATTCAGGCTGGATGAGGTCAGTGCCACCGAACAGAGAACAAATCCCCTCATCTACGTTGCCGTCCTCCTCGTCTTCATGCGGCGTGCTTTCTCGTACTTTGTAATCTGGTGGTATGAGGTGCTGATTCATCTTGATCATTGTCAGCCGCTCCACATTTTTGGGCGAGAGGCGGCTCCGTTTGGGAGTTACAATGCCACCAGCAGCACTGAAAACACGTTCAGAAGACACACTTGCGAGTGGGCAAGACAAATAGTTTATAGCCAGGTTGAAGAGCTGTGGCCACAATTGTTTTTTGCCATGCCAATACTGCAATGGCTCATCATTAAGAAAGACCTCTGTTGAGTCATTCAGATAGTCCTGCACCATCGACTCAAGGTCATCAACGGTTCCTCCACTTTGCTTACTTTTTGCTGTGGCTGTGACATTTTTTCGAGAACCATACCCAAGCAAACTTAGCCAATCCTCTACAACAGCCACTGTTTTTGTTGTGTGTGGTGCAGATGATCCAGTTGCCGGTGTCTTTAACGGCTGAGAGGTCACTTGTGCCCCAGCCACAGGTGCAGAAGTGGATTCTTGTGACTGGGGATGGCCTGCTGATGCTGATGCTGATGTACTATTATTTACAACGAGGGGTGGTGAGGGACAGAGTCTCTGAATTAAGCAGAATACTCTCACCCAGTCAAGAGATCAGGGCTAGATCCAACACCGTTTTTTAGCTCATTGCACCATCCCAGTTTCAGAACCTGGCTGTATGCAAATTAGTCTGTTCCTGTCCCAGTGCATGATGGGAACAGGGCAAACCAAACTACAAAAGCCAATTCTTACACTGGGAAGGAAACAAGCTTCCGGGGACCGGTTTCTGGCATTACAGCCGTCTTCGGCCCGGCTTGCTTGAATCCTGATGGTGCAATGAGCAAGGGACTCATGTCTGAGTATACCCTTCCACGCTTAGGGTGGACAAAATTATTTACAACGAGGGGTGGTGAGGGACAGAGTCTCTGAATTAAGCAGAATACTGTCACCCAGTCAAGAGATCAGGGCTAGATCCAACACCGTTTTTTAGCTCATTGCACCATCCCAGTTTCAGAACCTGGCTGTATGCAAATTAGTCTGTTCCTGTCCCAGTGCATGATGGGAACAGGGCAAACCAAACTACAAAAGCCAATTCTTACACTGGGAAGGAAACAAGCTTCCGGGGACCGGTTTCTGGCATTACAGCCGTCTTCGGCCCGGCTTGCTTGAATCCTGATGGTGCAATGAGCAAGGGACTCATGTCTGAGTATACCCTTCCACGCTTAGGGTGGACAAAATTATTTACAACGAGGGGTGGTGAGGGACAGAGTCTCTGAATTAAGCAGAATACTCTCACCCAGTCAAGAGATCAGGGTTAGATCCAACACCGTTTTTTAGCTCATTGCACCATCCCAGTTTCAGAACCTGGCTGTATGCAAATTAGTCTGTTCCTGTCCCAGTGCATGATGGGAACAGGGCAAACCAAACTACAAAAGCCAATTCTTACACTGGGAAGGAAACAATCTTCCGGGGACCGGTTTCTGGCATTACAGCCGTCTTCGGCCCGGCTTGCTTGAATCCTGATGGTGCAATGAGCAAGGGACTCATGTCTGAGTATACCCATCCACGCTTAGGGTGGACAAAATTATTTACAACGAGGGGTGGTGAGGGACAGAGTCTCTGAATTAAGCAGAATACTCTCACCCAGTCAAGAGATCAGGGCTAGATCCAACACCGTTTTTTAGCTCATTGCACCATCCCAGTTTCAGAACCTGGCTGTATGCAAATTAGTCTGTTCCTGTCCCAGTGCATGATGGGAACAGGGCAAACCAAACTACAAAAGCCAATTCTTACACTGGGAAGGAAACAAGCTTCCGGGGACCGGTTTCTGGCATTACAGCCGTCTTCGGCCCGGCTTGCTTGAATCCTGATGGTGCAATGAGCAAGGGACTCATGTCTGAGTATACCCTTCCACGCTTAGGGTGGACAAAATTATTTACAACGAGGGGTGGTGAGGGACAGAGTCTCTGAATTAAGCAGAATACTCTCACCCAGTCAAGAGATCAGGGCTAGATCCAACACCCTTTTTTAGCTCATTGCACCATCCCAGTTTCAGAACCTGGCTGTATGCAAATTAGTCTGTTCCTGTCCCAGTGCATGATGGGAACAGGGCAAACCAAACTACAAAAGCCAATTCTTACACTGGGAAGGAAACAAGCTTCCGGGGACCGGTTTCTGGCATTACAGCCGTCTTCGGCCCGGCTTGCTTGAATCCTGATGGTGCAATGAGCAAGGGACTCATGTCTGAGTATACCCTTCCACGCTTAGGTTGGACAAAATTATTTACAACGAGGGGTGGTGAGGGACAGAGTCTCTGAATTAAGCAGAATACTCTCACCCAGTCAAGAGACTGTTGTAAATAATTTTGTCCACCCTAAGCGTGGAAGGGTATACTCAGATGTGAGTCCCTTGCTCATTGCACCATCAGGATTCAAGCAAGCCGGGCCGAAGACGCCTGAAATGGCAGAAACCGGTCCCCGGAAGCTTGTTTCCTTCCCAGTGTAAGAATTGGCTTTTGTAGTCTGGTCTGCCCTGTTCCCATGATGCACTGGGCCAGGGACAGACTAATTTGCATACAGCCAGGTTCTGAAACTGGGATTGTGCAATGAGCTAAAAAACGGTGTTGGATCTAGCCCTGATCTCTTGACTGGGTGAGAGTACTCTGCTTAATTCAGAGACTCTGTCCATCACCACTCCTTGTTGTAAATAATTTTGTCCACCCTAAGCGTGGAAGGGTATACTCAGATGTGAGTCCCTTGCTCATTGCACCATCAGGATTCAAGCAAGCCGGGCCGAAGACGCCTGAAATGGCAGAAACCGGTCCCCGGAAGCTTGTTTCCTTCCCAGTGTAAGAATTGGCTTTTGTAGTCTGGTCTGCCCTGTTCCCATGATGCACTGGGCCAGGGACAGACTAATTTGCATACAGCCAGGTTCTGAAACTGGGATGGTGCAATGAGCTAAAAAACGGTGTTGGATCTAGCCCTGATCTCTTGACTGGGTGAGAGTACTCTGCTTAATTCAGAGACTCTGTCCATCACCACTCCTTGTTGTAAATAATTTTGTCCACCCTAAGCGTGGAAGGGTATACTCAGATGTGAGTCCCTTGCTCATTGCACCATCAGGATTCAAGCAAGCCGGGCCGAAGACGCCTGAAATGGCAGAAACCGGTCCCCGGAAGCTTGTTTCCTTCCCAGTGTAAGAATTGGCTTTTGTAGTCTGGTCTGCCCTGTTCCCATGATGCACTGGGCCAGGGACAGACTAATTTGCATACAGCCAGGTTCTGAAACTGGGATGGTGCAATGAGCTATAAAACGGTGTTGGATCTAGCCCTGATCTCTTGACTGGGTGAGAGTACTCTGCTTAATTCAGAGACTCTGTCCATCACCACTCCTTGTTGTAAATAATTTTGTCCACCCTAAGCGTGGAAGGGTATACTCAGATGTGAGTCCCTTGCTCATTGCACCATCAGGATTCAAGCAAGCCGGGCCGAAGACGCCTGAAATGGCAGAAACCGGTCCCCGGAAGCTTGTTTCCTTCCCAGTGTAAGAATTGGCTTTTGTAGTCTGGTCTGCCCTGTTCCCATGATGCACTGGGCCAGGGACAGACTAATTTGCATACAGCCAGGTTCTGAAACTGGGATGGTGCAATGAGCTAAAAAACGGTGTTGGATCTAGCCCTGATCTCTTGACTGGGTGAGAGTACTCTGCTTAATTCAGAGACTCTGTCCATCACCACTCCTTGTTGTAAATAATTTTGTCCACCCTAAGCGTGGAAGGGTATACTCAGATGTGAGTCCCTTGCTCATTGCACCATCAGGATTCAAGCAAGCCGGGCCGAAGACGCCTGAAATGACAGAAACCGGTCCCCGGAAGCTTGTTTCCTTCCCAGTGTAAGAATTGGCTTTTGTAGTCTGGTCTGCCCTGTTCCCATGATGCACTGGGCCAGGGACAGACTAATTTGCATACAGCCAGGTTCTGAAACTGGGATGGTGCAATGAGCTAAAAAACGGTGTTGGATCTAGCCCTGATCTCTTGACTGGGTGAGAGTACTCTGCTTAATTCAGAGACTCTGTCCATCACCACTCCTTGTTGTAAATAATTTTGTCCACCCTAAGCGTGGAAGGGTATACTCAGATGTGAGTCCCTTGCTCATTGCACCATCAGGATTCAAGCAAGCCGGGCCGAAGACGCCTGAAATGGCAGAAACCGGTCCCCGGAAGCTTGTTTCCTTCCCAGTGTAAGAATTGGCTTTTGTAGTCTGGTCTGCCCTGTTCCCATGATGCACTGGGCCAGGGACAGACTAATTTGCATACAGCCAGGTTCTGAAACTGGGATGGTGCAATGAGCTAAAAAACGGTGTTGGATCTAGCCCTGATCTCTTGACTGGGTGAGAGTACTCTGCTTAATTCAGAGACTCTGTCCATCACCACTCCTTGTTGTAAATAATTTTGTCCACCCTAAGCGTGGAAGGGTATACTCAGATGTGAGTCCCTTGCTCATTGCACCATCAGGATTCAAGCAAGCCGGGCCGAAGACGCCTGAAATGGCAGAAACCGGTCCCCGGAAGCTTGTTTCCTTCCCAGTGTAAGAATTGGCTTTTGTAGTCTGGTCTGCCCTGTTCCCATGATGCACTGGGCCAGGGACAGACTAATTTGCATACAGCCAGGTTCTGAAACTGGGATGGTGCAATGAGCTAAAAAACGGTGTTGGATCTAGCCCTGATCTCTTGACTGGGTGAGAGTACTCTGCTTAATTCAGAGACTCTGTCCATCACCACTCCTTGTTGTAAATGATGCTGATGTACTGGCTTCTCCTTCAATAACCTGCCGTTCTTTTTCATACCTCTTGGCTGACCAGGCTAACCAATGTTTGTACTTTTGAACATCTGCATCAGCAAAAGGAAAGAATGCTTCGCCTGCCAGCGCCTTTTTGTAGCGTGGATCCAGAATAGTAGCACAAATGTAATGCTGATCTGACTTGATCTTTTCAAGACGTTCATCACCACGTAGGCGCTCTAATAATTTCTCAGACAAAATAAAATGGTCTTTTTTTTTTCATCTTTTTCAAACTCAGAAGACACCGCCATCAGTTGGTGCTCCAGCATGCACAACAATGGGATAGCTTTTCCCAAATTACAGTCCTCCTGGCTGACTGCACGCGTGAAGAACTCAAAAGGACGAAGCATGTCTGTCAGGCTTTTAACTATGTCCCATTGCGCCGCACTCATCCGCAGGTCCTCCTTCTGAGATGTACCCTCTGTGAAGAAATAGTGATCGAGTACCGTATACTGCTCATACAGACGCTCAAGCATGTAGAAGGTTGAGTTCCAATGTGTTGCCACCTCCTGGATGAGTGCTTTCACTGGCATTCCACGTATAAATAGCAGTCTCCGCAGATGCTTCCGGGCCTTAAAAGAATGGCTGAAATGGTTGCACATTTTGCGGCAGGTGGCCATTACCTCGAACGCTGTACTCTGTTTATCCATCAAGAATTTTTGAACTACCAGGTTGATACAGTGCGCCAAACACGGCACTCTAACATGGTCACCCTTCAACATGGCCTTAACTACATTGGCGCCATTATCCGTGGAAACATAACCAATCTTGAGTTTTAGGGGGGATAGCATTTTCAACACCTTTTTGTTAAACTCTTCCAAAAGGTTTTCTGCTGTGTGACTTTTCTCCAAGCCAAACATGGCTAGTGTTGCATGTTTCCGAGCAGCTTTGAAAACTTTGTCCGGGTCAACACCTGCGTTTAGCTTTGCTATAACACCTGAAAAAGAGACCCAGTGTGCAGTGATGCACATGTAATCAGCGCCTGCGCCACTGGTCCACATGTCTGTTGTCAGATGTATTGTGTGAACAGCACTCTTCTGCAAAGCTGCCCCAATCGCCTCCAGCACATCTTCATGTAGTGCTGGAACCGCAACTCTGGCAAAATAGAACCGGCTCGGAACCTTCCATTTAGGGCAGAGCGTTGCCACTAATTCAAGAAAACCTACCGCTTCTACAAAAGAAAAAGGTAGAAGGTCCACAGCTAGCATTTTAGCCAGCTTAGTGTTATACAGACGCGTCAGTGGGTGGTTGCGTTCATATGGCACGTCTGAAGTAAGCATTGTTCTAATGTTGCCCTGGACCAAGCATTTACGGGCTGATAATGACTTCGTTGACCCAATTTTGCTCGCTGGTGAACTTTTGTGCGTTGGTGTCTCACTCGCTCCAACACTCTTAGTGTGCCTCACATTGGGTGTGCTGCTGACAGGGGTACTGGGTGTAAGGGAAGTGTTTGACACGTCTTCTTCCTGCTCGTCATCATCAGATGAAACATCAACGTTTCCTTGAATTTGGCCTTTCTTGATCGCATCTAGGTGCGCAAACCATTTGACAGTGTGCTGTCTCCTAAGATGACCTCTCTGGCCTCCGGTACCATAGTTGGTACCTGGCTTACCACGACTAACTGCTTGCTTACAAATGGTACAAATGGCAAACTTTGGATTTTTTGGACAAACAGTAAAGAAGTCCCAAACTGGGGACTTGAAGTGTCTGTGGGACATGGAGGAGGCGGCGATACTGGTGGTGGTGGTCATGAAGCTAATGCCAGATGAAGTGGAGGATCTGGATTGCCCAACTTTTGTACATTTTGCACTTTCACCGCCACTAATTAAGGTCGAGGTTGACGGAGGTCTCTTCTTGCCAGAAAGAAATATGGAAGCGGGACGAGTTGGTGTACTACTTAACTCCAATGATTGTGGTGTTTCCACTGCCTCCTCATCGACAACATTATCATCATCATCACACTCAGCAGCTCTTCGGGCTAGGGTCAAAATGTCTGTTTGCTGCATGCCCGCTGGGGTTGCAGTGACCTTTATGATGACTGGGTCGTCGTTGGCAGAGTCTTCATCAGCAGCAGTATCCGCCACTTCTTGTTGAGACTCATCACACTCCATAACTCTGAGACTTTGGACGAGCTTCCTTTTACGCTTAACTACCTTTGTCGGATCATGGTGTGCCTCACTCTCAGACGGCTGTGGTGCTGGTTCCCAAGTTTGATCCGTATCATCAGAAGGAGGTGTGCTTGAAGAAGATGTAGACACCACCCTTGATCTCTTCCTTGCTAGGGGTGTGGAAGACAATGAAGGATCATCAGGAGGAGTGGCTTCCTCAAATGATACCTCGCCTTGATTGTCGATTTCCTGATGTGCCCCTACTTCGGGAGGAACAACTATTGTGGGCACTTGTGACCCTCCATGCACCTCTGCTTGCGCATCTCCTTGCGCTGCCTCTCCTTCCACATGTACTTGGGCTTGTACTTGCACATGTGATTGTTGTTGCGGCTGTGGTTGTTCAACACTCGTCAGATGAGCTACAACAACCTTTGTTGATTGAGGGACATTGCTGCTGCTTTCTTGCGATGAGCCAACATCACTGGTCGATGGTGATTGAACAACTATACTGGCTGCCTCTGCAGCACTCAAGGGCTTGGACTTAAGTTGGCGTGGTGGTGGTGGTGGCACTGAGCCCAATGGAGCGGGGGTGCTGCTGCCAGCTTGGTCCCCAGCAGATCCCGCTGCTGCTGCTGCAGGCATACTTTTTTTTTTACTCCCAAAAAAAGGGGCGGGCAGCACACCAGTGTCCTTGGTAACTTGCTTCTTCTGCTCCTTACTGGCACCTTTCTTGCTAGAGGAGCTACGGGTTACTTTTTTGGGGGCCATCTTCTTCAGAGCAGGTCAGCACGGCAGCAGTTGCACGAGTTGCAGAGGGTTCTGTGTCCAGACGTGACGTCGCGTGACGTTATGCTGCACACACACACCGCTGCAGGACTTCTTCCTGGCACTGGTGGTTCTCTTGAGTCTTTTTGTGCACCTAAAAGCAATGGAAGACAGAGGAACATCAGTTCAGTTATACACCCCAAAAAATCGACAAAGCACAGAAAAATGAGCACAATCCCATGCCATCCATGATGTTTACATTGAAGACACCCCACAGAAAGACTAGGGAGTGGGACATGCAAGTATGCAACACTCAGTCACTACCCCTGGGCATAATGGATGAAAAGTAGGCAAAATAAGTGCAGGCCTCAGACACTGCCTCTCCTCAAAATGGCCCCTTACACCCCAAGCACATGTTGCCTGTACCAGCCAGCACTCAAGATGGCCACCACCACCACCCACATGGCCAGTCCACATCAACAGTACACCCCCAAAAAACAGAAAAACAGCCAGAAATCACCACAATCCAATGCCATCCATGATGTTTACATTAAAGAGAGTGAGACCACACCACAGGCACACTCAGTCCATGCACCACCACCCCTGGGCAAAAGGCCACACCAGGAGCCCCCCAAAAACGACAAAAAACAATAAAATCAGCACAATCCCAGCCCATCCATGGCCTCAATGGTGTTTAAATTCAAGAAGACACCCCTCAGAAACACTAGGCCCATGCACACTCACTACCCCTGGGCATAATGGATGAAAAGTAGGCAAAATAAGTGCAGGCCTCAGACACTGCCTCTCCTCAAAATGGCCCCTCCCTTACACCCCAAGCACATGTTGCCTGTACCAGCCAGCACTCAAGATGGCCACCACCACCACCCACATGGCCAGTCCACATCAACAGTACACCCCCAAAAAACAGAAAAACAGCCAGAAATCACCACAATCCAATGCCATCCATGATGTTTACATTAAAGAGAGTGAGACCACACCACAGGCACACTCAGTCCATGCACCACCACCCCTGGGCAAAAGGCCACACCAGCACCCCCCCAAAAACGACAAAAAACAATAAAATCAGCACAATCCCAGCCCATCCATGGCCTCAATTATGTTTAAATTCAAGAAGACACCCCACAGAAAGACTAGGCCCATGCAACACTCACCACCCCTGGCCAAAGGGCCCCACCAGCAGGCCCAAAAAAACGACAAAAATACAATAAAATCAGCACAATCCCAGCCCATCCATGGCCTCAATGGTGTTTAAATTCAAGAAGACACCCCTCAGAAACACTAGGCCCATGCAACACTCACTACCCCTGGGCATAATGGATGAAAAGTAGGCAAAATAAGTGCAGGCCTCAGACACTGCCTCTCCTCAAAATGGCCCCTCCCTTACACCCCAAGCACATGTTGCCTGTACCAGCCAGCACTCAAGATGGCCACCACCACCACCCACATGGCCAGTCCACATCAACAGTACACCCCCAAAAAACAGAAAAACAGCCAGAAATCACCACAATCCAATGCCATCCATGATGTTTACATTAAAGAGAGTGAGACCACACCACAGGCACACTCAGTCCATGCACCACCACCCCTGGGCAAAAGGCCACACCAGCACCCCCCCAAAAACGACAAAAAACAATAAAATCAGCACAATCCCAGCCCATCCATGGCCACAATTATGTTTAAATTCAAGAAGACACCCCACAGAAAGACTAGGCCCATGCAACACTCACCACCCCTGGCCAAAGGGCCCCACCAGCAGGCCCAAAAAAACGACAAAAAACAATAAAATCAGCACAATCCCAGCCCATCCATGGCCTCAATGGTGTTTAAATTCAAGAAGGCACCCCTCAGAAACACTAGGCCCATGCAACACTCACTACCCCTGGGCATAATGGATGAAAAGTAGGCAAAATAAGTGCAGGCCTCAGACACTGCCTCTCCTCAAAATGGCCCCTCCCTTACACCCCAAGCACATGTTGCCTGTACCAGCCAGCACTCAAGATGGCCACCACCACCACCCACATGGCCAGTCCACATCAACAGTACACCCCCAAAAAACAGAAAAACAGCCAGAAATCACCACAATCCAATGCCATCCATGATGTTTACATTAAAGAGAGTGAGACCACACCACAGGCACACTCAGTCCATGCACCACCACCCCTGGGCAAAAGGCCACACCAGCACCCCCCCAAAAACGACAAAAAACAATAAAATCAGCACAATCCCAGCCCATCCATGGCCTCAATTATGTTTAAATTCAAGAAGACACCCCACAGAAAGACTAGGCCCATGCAACACTCACCACCCCTGGCCAAAGGGCCCCACCAGCAGGCCCAAAAAAACGACAAAAAACAATAAAATCAGCACAATCCCAGCCCATCCATGGCCTCAATGGTGTTTAAATTCAAGAAGACACCCCTCAGAAACACTAGGCCCATGCAACACTCACTACCCCTGGGCATAATGGATGAAAAGTAGGCAAAATAAGTGCAGGCCTCAGACACTGCCTCTCCTCAAAATGGCCCCTCCCTTACACCCCAAGCACATGTTGCCTGTACCAGCCAGCACTCAAGATGGCCACCACCACCACCCACATGGCCAGTCCACATCAACAGTACACCCCCAAAAAACAGAAAAACAGCCAGAAATCACCACAATCCAATGCCATCCATGATGTTTACATTAAAGAGAGTGAGACCACACCACAGGCACACTCAGTCCATGCACCACCACCCCTGGGCAAAAGGCCACACCAGCACCCCCCCAAAAACGACAAAAACCAATAAAATCAGCACAATCCCAGCCCATCCATGGCCTCAATTATGTTTAAATTCAAGAAGACACCCCACAGAAAGACTAGGCCCATGCAACACTCACCACCCCTGGGCAAAGGGCCACACCAGCAGGCCCCAAAAAAGGACAAAAATCAGCACAATCCCAGCCCATCCATGGCCTCAATGGTGTTTAAATTCAACAAAACATTTGTATCATGCACCCCTAACCAACCCTGGTCCTACTGGATACTGTGGCTACCCACAATATAATTTATTTAATGTTCTGAAAAAGTTCCAAAATTTTACTTGCAGCAACTATAATGCCCCAAACAAACTTACTTGTGAAAGTTGATTTCTAATCCAAAAGTGATCCAAAGACAGTCAAAAAGGCCTCAAATCCAAATATCCAGCAGCACCCACAAAAAGTAATCCTTCCAGCTCCAGATCCAAATGAAAGTGACCAGGAGATGGACAAAGCACTGGGAGGAGCCTGCTGGACAGGAACAGGAAGTTGGAGACTGTGGGGCACTTCCTTCCTCCCCCCCCCCAAAATGGACTCCTTGCAAAAAAAAAGGCCATGCAAATGTCAACCTGAGGAGTGATTCTGATAAAAATCATAATTTTCTGAAGGTTTATCCTGTTTGCTGGTGATTTTCTTGTGCGAAATTGCAAAATCTCTATTTCGCAAGTGCGAGATTGTTCCTTTCCGCCGCAACTACGTGGTCGCAATTGCGAACTCTCGCGAGGTGTGCTGTGCAAGGTGGCAAGCCGCGAGTACGTATTCGCGGGCGCTAAACTCCCGCGGGAACACGCAGCAAGATCTAAAATGGCGCGTCACTCGCAAAGAAAAACAACTCGGCAAACGCTAAATGACGGAAAGTGAACGCCGTGCACCACGCCGCGCGCCGCAACCAAGCAAAAAATCCGCCGCGAGCGGATTCACGGATTTTCGACAAATTCGCGAGCGTTCGCGGATTGCGAATTTGCCGAAAATCCGAAAAATCCGTGAGCGGAGCGGATTTTACGCCCATGATTTATAATTCACTAAGTATGACTTACTATCTAAATGAATAGAAGAAGTGGTGTTTGTATAAGTGTTTTGCTAAGTAAATATGTAAGTATGATCCATTGTTTGCATAAGTGAGTAGGATGACTTCATATGTGAATAGGATGCGTGCTGTTGTTTAATGTCGATATAGATGTATAAGTATTTTTGATAGTGTTCTATTGTTCATTGACAGCATGTATGAGTGAATCCATAGGTAAGGGATTAGATGTGTGTATACATGTATGAATCACTGAGTGGATTTTTAGATACTTGTATTGCTGTGACAATGGATTAAAATATGATACTCTGTATTTTACAAAGAGTGATGAAAAATTGTAATAGTGTATGAAAAGGTGTATGTGATTGTCACGTGGATGATGGCATCAGTGATGTCATCAGTGATGTCATTTGAGATGTCATCAGTGATGTCACTGACCATGTCATGAATGATGTAATATGTGACATCATCAGCAGTGGATTGCGGGTGCGCGATATATACTTAGTACAACTAACTATATAGGAGCAATTTCAATGGTTTTGTATGAGTAAAATGTCCAGCTAACTATAACACCACTAAAACTTATAGTTTTTTGAGTGAATTTCAAAGGTTTTGTAAAAGCTAATTCCTAACTATATAACTCCTGAAACCTATGTTTTTTTCAGTGAATTTCAAAGGTTTTTTTAAATGCTAATTCCTAACTATATAAGGCCTGAAACCTATGGTTTTTTCAGTGAATTTCAAAGTTTTTTTTAAATGCTAATTCCTAACTATATAAGGTCTGAAAGCTATATTTTTTTCAGTGAATTTCAAAGGTTTTTTAAATGCTAATTCCTAACTATATAAGGCCTGAAACCTATGGTTTTTTCAGTGAATTTCAAAGGTTTTTTAAATGCTAATTCTATTAGCGGATAACGTTTAAATATATTAATATCCTAGTGGTACCACCTGAGCAGCCCTAGGGGGTAAGGGTGTTCCTACCCTGCCCCCTTTTTGTGTTCTACACGTTTGTTTTTCTGCTTTTTTGTGCCTAATTCCTAACTATATAACGCCTGAAAAATATGTTTTTTTAGTGAATTTGCAAGGTTTTTTAAATGCTAATTCCTAACTATATAAGGCCTGAAACCTATGGTTTTTTCATTGAATTTGCAAGGTTTTTTAAATGCTAATTCCTAACTATATAAGGCCTGAAACCTATGGTTTTTTTCAGTGAATTTGCAAGGTTTTTTTAAATGCTAATTCCTAACTATATAAGGCCTGAAACCTATGGTTTTTTCAGTGAATTTCAAATGTTTTTTAAATGCTAATTCCTAACTATATAAGGCCTGAAACCTATGTTTTTTTCAGTGAATTTCAAAGGTTTTTTAAATGCTAATTCCTAACTATATAAGGCCTGAAACCTATGGTTTTTTCAGTGAATTTCAAAGGTTTTTTAAATGCTAATTCCTAACTATATAAGGCCTGAAACCTATGTTTTTCAGTGAATTTCAAAGTTTTTTTTAATGCTAATTCCTAACTATATAAGACCTGAAAGCCCACCAGGAATCTCCAGTATGCACCAGGGGACTGCATTGCAGAGAGGTGTAATTAAGCCATGGCCCTTTTTACACCTCTCTGCAATGCAGCCCCCGTGCATGTTTGAAGAGGGGGAACTCATTCCCCCTGCATACTGGGGTACCCTGGGGGCCAACTAGCCCACCTGGAACCTCCAGTATGCGCCAGGGGGCTGCATTGCAGAGGTGTAATGAGGCTATGCCCCTTGTTACACCTCTCTGCAACACAGCCACCTGGCGCGTTTGCAGAGGGGGAACTAATTCCCCTTGCATAATGGGGGTCCCTGGGGGCCAACTAGCCCACCAGGAGCATCCAGTATGCGCCAGATGGCTGCATTGCATAGAGGTGTAATGAGGCCACATCCTTTTTGACACCTCTCTGCAACGCAGCCCCCGTGCATGTTTGAAGAGGGGGAACTAATTCCCCTTGCATACTGGGTGTCCCTGGCAGTGAAACAAAGGTGTGAAACTCGCAAAGGGGCCAGAGTAGATACACCCTGACCCCCTAGGCCTGCTCAGGGGGTCCCACAAGGACCCCCAAGGCAAAAATTATTTTATTTTTTTTAAAAAGTCGCGGGTACAAAAAAACAATAAAAAAAATATAAAACAACAATAAGAATAAAAATAATCCAAAAACGGTTCTTTTCAGAAGTACCTCCAATTTATATAAAAATGCTACATTTTTAAAAACTCTGTCTTTCTTTTTTTCTCCAGGGTACACGTACCGGTACGTGTACCGATACGTGTACCGGGGCGCGCACCCCCTAAAAAAAATAAAAAATAAATAATGAGTGTGTGTGTGAGTGGTGTGTGTGTGGGGGGGGTGGGGTGTGTGTGTGGGGGGGTATGTGTGTGGGGTGTGTGTGTGTAGGATGTGTGGGTTTGTGTGTGGGGTGTGTGTGTGTGGGTGGGGGGGTCTGTGTGGGTGTGTGTGGGGGTGAGGAATGTGTGTGTGTGTGGGTGTGTGTGTGTGTGAGGTGTGTGTGTGGGGTGTGTGTGTGTGTGTGTGTGTGTGTGGGGTGTGTGTCAGAGGTGTGTGTGTGGGTGGGTGAGGTGTGTGTGGGGGATGTGTGGGGTGTGTCTGTAAGGTGTGTGTGTGTGTGTGTGTGGGGGGAGTGAGGTGTGTGTGGGTGGGGGTGTGTGGGGTGTGTGGGTGTAGGTGGGGGTGTGGGGGTGTATGGTGTGTGTGTGGGTGTGGGTGTGTGGGGTGTTTGGGTGTGGGTGGAGGTGTGGGTGTATGAGGTATGGTGGGGGTGTGCGGGGGGGTGGGTGTGGGGTGTGTGTGTGTCGGGGTATGTGTGTGGGGCACCCCCTCAAAAAAATAAAAAAATAATGAGTGTGTGTGTGGTGTGTGTGTGGGGGGGTGGGTGTGGGATATGTGTGTGGGGGGTATGTGTGTGGGGTGTGTGTGTGTAGGATGTGTGTGTGTGTGTGTGGGGTGTGTGTGTGGGGGTGTGTGTGGGGGGAGTGTGGGGGGGGTGTGAGAGGAGTGTGTGTGTGTGTGTGTGTGTGTGTGAGGTGTGTGTGGTGTGTGTGTGTGTGTGTGTGTGAGGTGTGTGTCAGAGGTGTGTGTGTGTGTGTGGGATGTGTGGGGTGTGTCTGTGAGGTGTGTGTGTGTGTGTGTGTCTGAGGGGGGATGAGGTGTATAGGTGTGTGTAGGTGTGTGGGGTATGTGGGTGTGGGTGGGGATGTGGATGTGTAAGGTGTGTGTGTGGGTGTGGGTGTGTGGGGTGTTTGGGTGTAGCTGGGGGTGTGGGTGTGTGAGGTTTGTGTGGGGTGTGTGTGGGTGTGGGGGTATGTGTGTAGGATGTGTGTGTATGTGTGGGATGTGTGGGTGTGTCTGTGAGGTGTGCGTGTGTGTGTGTGTGTGTGGGGGGAGGTGTGTGTGTGGGATGTGTGAGGTGTGTCTGTGAGGTATCTGTGTGTGCGTGTGTGTGTGTTGGGGGGGGTGAGGTGTGTGTGTGAGTGAGTGTGTGTGGGATGTGTGGGTGTGGGTGTGGATGTGTAAGGTGTCAGTGTGGGGGTGTGGGGTGCTTGGGTGTGGGTGGAGGTGTGCGTGTGTGAGGTGTGTGTGGGTGTGGAGGTGTGGGGTTGTGTGCGTGTGGGTGTGTGTGGGATGTACTTGTAGATACCTAAAACAGCCACAGAACCAAAAGCTCTTTTCAGAGCTACCCTACCTGTAATCACTCAAAATGATTATTTTATTATTTATTATTATGATTATATAAATTTTTTCACTATTTTTCCCCATGGTACGCTCCCCGGTACGCTCCCCGGTGCACGTACCGGGCGCTCCCCCCGCGCGAATAACGAGAGAAAAAAAAATGTTTTGCCCCGCGGGACCCTTTAATGGCCCCCACATCAAACCTAGGGGGTCAGGGGGGGTCTACCCTGCCCCCTTTTGGTCATTTCCCCTTTTGATTTTTGCCACCTCTTGTGTCTCAATCCTACCGAGACACAAGATGGCGGCCGCTGCGGACTGTTTCGAATGTTTACAGACACCCGAGAACCAATCAGCTTCCTGTGCGCAAGTCGCGTGGCGCGCCCGGAGCGCTCCCCGGTGCGCGTATCGGGGCGCGGCCATAGATATATACATTTTTTTGAACCTAAATTACTCAAAATCCTCTGGAGCACATATCTTGAGACATAGCAAAGGCACATCGGGCTACCAGTCCCTACAATTTTGCCAAGTTTGGTGAAAATCCATTCAGCCGTTCAAGCTAAAAGTGCGACTGACCGCCCTATGGAAATTAACATGGGGAAAACACGTTTTGGGACCCCCCTTTTATCTCGGCCCCCGCTTGACGAATCCCCCCAAACTTTCAGGGAAGGACCAGAGCGCCGCGAGGCAAAGTTGCTGAACATTTCAGGCAGATTCCTCAACCGGCCTTTTTAGAGAAATGAACAGCACCCTTCAGAGTGAAATACACACAGTATAGTGAGCAATGTCTCAGTGTTTGTTAACTGCTTCAGCGCTACCGCGTTTACCTGCTGTGCGCTGAAAAAGTAGTAAATGGCTTGTTTGTGACAAAGCCAGCTCGTCATGAGCGCAGGGCAGGTAACGCCCATGACGAGCTGGCTTTGTCATTAGCGTCGAAGTGGTTAAGATACATGCAACATTTTCATATTTGTTTTCCCAAAGAATATATACACAGAACGACTTTAAATCTTCAATTTTCTTTCTTTTATTCAGTTTTTCTTTTTCTTTTTAAAACAATCGCTGATAGCCAAAGAGCCAACGCGTTTCGTCCGTTACCGGACTTCTTCAGGGCTGATTAGACGTATGATAGTCAGATTTGTGAGTGCTGCATGGTTTTCGCAAAGAAAGATAATAAAAAGTCAAAGTAGAGTCCTTTCTTATCCATAAATTTATGATAATTCAGAAAGACGTCATATGGTGTAGCAACAGTTTTGGATTGGCCAAGATAAGCCGAGAAAAACGCAACGACAAACGTAGCAACAGGTCCTCAACCGGCGCCAAAGTTATTCCCAATAGAATGTTGCGATTTCCCTATGGAAATCAATCCTAACTATATATACCTACTGGCGACCGCCAGTAGGTAATATATATATATATATTATATATATATATTATATATTATATATATTATATATATATGAGGAAGGCCATGACGGCCGAAATGCATTATGCACATGCTGTTTTTCATTAAAGGTTTCCCTGGTTCCCCGAAGAGGCCTCTTCTCCTTTCTTACCTGGAGGGGATTTCGTTTATGGATTCTGTGCGTCTGCCAGTGGCGCTTTAAGAGGCCCCGTTCTTGAAAGTGGCGGGAGTAATGCTGGCACCAGCTGTTCCAGCTTAAACTACTTTTCCGAGGTATCGGATCAACTCCTGCCCGCCCTGGGGGCTGGCTGAGCAAAGGCTTCTACCCGTGGTGGCTCGTGACTTCACGAGGATTCGAGTGCACTGTCACTTCGTCTCAGAGCCCAGCAATATTCCTGCGCCCAAGGCTGGAACGTCATGGGGACCCAAGGGAGACTGTTAACATCGTTCTTGGATGTGCCGTCCTGTTAAAAACGCACCTTTTCCCTGCCAGTGTTCCCCACGCAACATCGAGCCAGAAACACTGATTTCTGGGTAATGGAGTCCATCATGGATTGCAATGGCAGTGTGAACATACGACTATGGGTCTGTTATCTTTCCTCCAATGAGGTTGTTGCAGGACTTACAAAGGTGGGGGCGGAGCTACATGCAAGGAACAGTCGCATCTGAGGAAGGCCATGACGGCCGAAATGCATTATGCACATGCTGTTTTTCATTAAAGGTTTCCCTGGTTCCCCGAAGAGGCCTCTTCTCCTTTCTTACCTGGAGGGGATTTTGTTTATATATATATATATATATATATACATATGAGGTACGTAGTGCTCCCACGTCGAAGTATTCAGTAACAGCCGTTACTGTCGAACAGGAAAACAGGAGCAGCGAGACCCAGAAATGGTGCAAATATTATGTTTTATTAAATGTTAGCCCAGCACCAGTCCGCCATGACGCGTTTCGGCTAGAGATAGCCTTGATCACATGACAGATATAACATTTCTATGGCAAAATGAAACCCCTCATGTTGTTCCTTTTCAAATTAAATGTATTAAGTGTTACCACTTTATTCCAATCAAGATGACTTCAGGTGTGCCATACTTTTGTCATAAGTAAGACTGTTAGCGTTCTAGTTGTTCTTTAGAACACTCTGGGACATTCTGTCATTGGGCTATAGTTGGGCTACATCTGGCTGATATTTGGGCTACATTTGGGCTCTTTTGTCTCTGGTGGCCATCTTGGGAGACTGCATATCAGAATTTTTTTAATGAAATATAAGAGGATTTGAGAAGTCACTCAAAATGTGCCCTATTTTTTCTTTCTTCAGCACTAATCATAATTTCTATGGCAAAATGAACCCCCTCATTTTGTTCCTTGCAAATTAAATGTTTTAAGTGTTAACACTTTATTCCAATCAAGATGACTTCAAGATGAATAAGTAAGGTGT
Source organism: Lissotriton helveticus (assembly GCF_964261635.1). NCBI lineage: Eukaryota > Metazoa > Chordata > Amphibia > Caudata > Salamandridae > Lissotriton > Lissotriton helveticus. The sequence goes on along the minus strand of NC_136069.1, from coordinate 290,022,483 downwards.
GTATAACTGTATAGTTGAGGAGATGGAGGTGTGATTGATTCTTTGCATGACTGACTAGGTGTGTGAGTAACTCCATGGATGAGTGCCACTCTGTGAGTGTCTGTTTACACTGAGTGTATATAAGGTTATGTTAGAGTCTGAAGAAGTTAATCGTATTATCACATGAATGATGTCATCAGTGATGTGATCAGTCATATCAAATGAGATGTTATCAGTGATGTCATCAGTGATGTCATTTGAGATGTCATCAGTGATGTCATCAGTGATGTCACTGACCATGTCATGAATGATGTAATATGTGACATCATCAGCAGTGGATTGCGGGTGCGCGAAATATATAGTTAGTGCAACTAACTATATATGCGAATTTCAATGGTTTTGTGTGAGTAAAATAAGGTTTTAAAAATGCTAATTCCTAACTATATATGGTCTATAACCTATGGTTTTTTCAGTGAATTTTCAAGGTTTTGTAAATGCTAATTCCTAACTATATATGGTCTATAACCTATGTTTTTTTCAGTGAATTTCAATGGTTTTTTAATAGCAAATATTAAAAGCTGTTAAATGTATTCTTTTTTTAAAGGAAAAATATATTTTATATGTATTTAATATAATTTTTTTATGTATATATATATATTTTTTTTTTAGTTTCGCTACCGGTTCGCGCACCGGGTAGCTTCCCGTTAGCTCAATTTTATGCCGCGGATTGGTCCGCGCACCGGGAAACGTCCCGTTTGTACAACTGCTGCGTTCGAGAACAACATCGCGACGCGTCGCGTAAGCGTGACGTATCGCGTTGCCGCGTAATGCGTCTTATGATGCGCCGCATTCGCGCACTCGGAAGTGCTCCGGAGCGCGAACGAGGCGCGAAGCGCAGCACCCCGGAAGCGCTCCGGGCGCGGAGCGGGACGCGTAACGTAAGCGTAATAGGTCATGTGACCTGTAAATAACACTTTTCATTGGTTTAGAACTATTTTTTTTCCCAAATGATGAAAACACCTCCTTTTTTCCTCACTCTGACTTTCATCTTTGTGAGAGGAAGACCTGTTTCTCCTCGTTGAAATAATGGCATCTGTAGTAGCTGCAGCTGGTGGACCCCCACCCCCACCACAACCACCTAGGAAGGAAGGACCACCTGCGCAGTTCCTTCCAAACCCAGAGGAAGAGGAAGAAGAAGAGGAAGAGGACGTAGAGCGGAGGCAGTTCTTGCCTGAACAGCCCCGCAAATCACACCACAAAGACCATTTTATATGGCAATTTTTTTCTTTTCCTCGAGACCAAAAAAAGGTCAATGCCCGATATGTGACATGCCTCATTTGTAAATATGTTTTGTCTAGAGGTACCAACAAAAAGTATAGTTTTGGTAACTATACTATGCACCGCCACATGCAGAGGTATCATCCAAACAATTACAGCGCTGCTGAGCTGCGTCACCTCCAAGATAACCTACCAACTCCTGTGGCCAGTACATCGTCGCAGGTAACTCTATCGGGACCAGAGGCGAGGGAGACGGTCCTAAACATTCAACAGAATTTTGTGCACATGAAGCTAGTGTGCATTTACTGTGGTGAACTAATTTCATATGGGAATATGAGTATCATTTTAATTAATAGAGCGTTTGAAAACCACAAGTGCTCAAAACGCCCCAAGAAATAAAAAACATTTTTTGCTCCGGTTGAGCCCTTTCTAATGCCTGTTTTTCGTTGTTCCCCCCCAAAAAAAACCAAAAAAACATAAAATTGTTCAAAAAATACAAAAAAAATAAAAAAAAATCAGAAAAAAGAAATATATAAAACAACAAAAACATTAAAAAAAGTTCTTTTCAGAACTACCACCTATTTCTAAAAAATTACTAAAATTTTTAGCACTCTTGACTTCATTTTTCTCATAGGTGCGCTTCCCGGTGCGCGCACCGGAGAGCGCCCCGTTAGCGCAATAAAAAAAAACGAAAAAAAAAACGAGAGAAGGAGAGCATAAGAGAAAGAGAAAGAGAGAGTAATGTTAAGAGACAGACAGCAAGAGAGAGCAACACAGAGGTACTGTATAATACATAGTAAAACAGTGTAAAAGATATAGGAAAGTGTAAGAGAGAAAATTAAAAAAATATAAGGCTGTGAAACAAAGAAAGAGAGAAGAATAATACTAAAGCAGAGGCACATGAAGAATGTGAGTGGCTGTAAAGAGTAAAAGGAAAGTGAAAAAATGATGTACAAATAAAAGGTAATAACGGAACCAGATTTAAATAACACTGGTGAGGGAGAGAGAGAAAAAGTAGTGTCCATAACTAAAGAGGGATGAAATAAGATGGATAAAATTGACTAAAGGTAAAACATGTGGATTGACAGAGAGAAAAAACTGAAAGAAGAAAAGAAGAAGTAACAGAAAGGGAATAATTGAAGCAGCAAAGAAATGTAAATAACGTAGTGTGCTTGAACTTCAGGGAGAAAACATAATGAACAAGTAGTGAAAGAGTGAAGAGACAGAGACAATTAGAGTAAGAGAGACGGACTGAGTGAACGGGAGTGAGGAACTGTGAGAACAGAGGGACTGAGAAAAGGAGTGGAAGGAGTGCAGTAAGTAAATCACCCACACAACACAACAGCTACCCTACCTCAAAGCACTCTAAAATATTATTTTACTGTTTCTCTTGGTTTTCCCCTTGTTACGCTCCCTGGTGCGCTACCCATTGTATAAGTAAAGAGGGGTGAAAGAGGGAGAAATATTGAATTAGGATAACACATGGTGAGTGACATAGAGAGTGGACATAGAGAGTAAAGGAAACAGTACCTGAATGGGCTTGAGTAAAACAGCAAAAAAAGTTAAGTAATGCAATGTGTGTGACTTACAGGGAGTCAGTGGGTGTAGGTAGGAGTTTGGGTGTGTAAGGTGTGTCTGTGGGTGTGGTTGTGTGGACTGTTTTGGTGTGGGTAGAAATGAGGGTGTGTGAAATATGTATGAAACGTGTATGAGTGTGGGGTGTATATGTGTTTGATGTATGTGTGTGTATGGAATGTGTGTGTGTTTTTGAAGTGTGTGTGTGGGAGGTTTTTTTTGTATGTATAAGGTGTGTGTGTGGTGTGTGTGTGGGTGTATGTTACAGGTGTGTGCATGTGTTGGGAGGGGGATTAGCTATATGTGTAGGAGTAAGGTAAATAATTAAGAAAAAGAGAATGAGTGAAGAAGCAAAGGAAGGGAACAGAGGGTAAGTGAAGTAAAGAATAGGGATGAAAAGAAGTTGAATATGAGAGGGTAAATAGGGAAAGGGGATTAAACATGGGGAATAAGAATAAGTGAAAGAAGCAGAGTAAAAACACAGGAGTGAGGTAGATTGAGAAAATGTTAGTGACCTTAAAGCAAAGGGTGATAACAAACTACATTTTTTTAGTCATACTTACCATATAATAAAAGTAACTTTAATTTTTTTTACTACAGTTGGTATCTGTGAAAGAGAGTAGAAAAAATAAGTTATCATTAGTAAGATATGTATTTTAAATTAAAAGATACAAATGAAGAGCTAAAAACATCATAACACTCTATTTAGAAATAAAGTGAGAGTGAAGAACACAGAAAGGGAAATAAACTAAGGTAGAAGGACAACAAGAGGGAAAAATAAATAGAAGGAGAGCAAATTACAAAGAGTAAGGCATATAGATTCACTAAGAAAAAGAGAGAGAAGTACAGAGAAATGAACTGAAGGTAAGAAAGATACTAAAACAATGTGAGTTAGCAAAACTAAATCAGGAAACAGAAGTAAGTAAAAAGATAATGACTGAGACAGAAAACAGTCTAATTAAGGATGCATTTAGAAGAATGAGGAATAGAAGATAACTGAGAGTAAGAGAAGAACAGTCATACAGTGAAAGGATGAAGGGAGACAGAATAATATACAAAAATTGAAGGAAATGGACTGAGGAAGTTATAACATAGACAGACTAAGAGAAAAACTGAGTGAGGTGGAGTACAATGAGTGAGAAAAGAAAAAAAGTAAGTCTGCAAAAAAAAGGAAAGAGAGGAGAAGACGACTAAAACAGTGGTACTGAGAGAAAATAATTTGGTGATGAAAGTAAAGAGAAGGACATTGAAAGAAAGGAAATGATGGATAGTAACGGAACCAGAGTAAAAGAAATGGGATGAAGAACGATGAGAGAGGAGCAGTGAAGTTGTTGTAAAAGAAGTGATAGAAGGTAGATAAACACAAGTGAAAATAACACAAGTAGAGTGAGGCACTGAGGACATAGAAGTAGTTAACTAAAAACAGAGAGACGAGGTCAAAAGTAAAGAGCAAACAAAGATAAGCTAAGGAGAGTGGGTGATTTATAGTGATAGAGTGCAATAATACTGCTGAGTGAGTAAACAGGAATTACTAAAAGAGCAAAGGAGGAAAATACGGAAAAGAGAAGAAAAGCAGAAAGACTGAAAGCTGAAAAGGTATGCAAGGGATAGACGGGATACACACAGTTGAAATGAAAATGAGGGGTTGTCAAAGAAGTGGAGTAAGGGAACGGGGGTTACAGAGAGTGAGAGAAAGACATTATAAGTGAGTAAAAAGAGCTGAAAGAAGATGAAAAAAGGAAAGTAAGCGTCAGAGAATGGGAATACAATTTAATTTACACAATCCAAAGTATGGAATAACTTCTACAACATGTTACATAGTTTATTTTTGCTGTTCTCAGAATATATTGAATTTCACTTAAAGTAGTGAGTTCAAATTACTCATCATATGACAGTGGGAAAAAAAAACACAATCTAAAAGATTGTGTTTTAAAAAAACCCTTACATACTGACAAATGACAAATGTACGCTAATCTTTGATTGACTTACTTTTCCTTGAGGCCAAATAGTATATCATGGAGTTCCTTTTCTCGTTGCATAGTATTTTGCTGTTCACTTAGAAATCCATTTCATCGACTTTCTACAAGAAAAGCTCCAAGAACATCTGAAATATTTTCAAAATTTTAATATACTCCTTTTTTTCAGTCATGACTCTTTACTCATTCTTGCACCTTTCCATTTGGCCAAATAGTGTCAGATGTATGAGTATATATGAGTACTCCTCCCGTCTTCATAGGCCAATTACCTTTACCTAAATTTTGGCTGTAAAAACACTAGATATGAATTTATAAAGCCAAAAGGCAAATGTTGTTTGAAAGTCAAATGATTGTCGTTACATTGGGTCCAACCTTTAGAAGTTTTTAAATAGCATGTGTAATGCCCTGATGTTGTAGAAGGACCATCATGAAAAATAATACCTACAGTTGCAAAGGTTCTTCCTGATATCGATAACTGAGAAGCCACAACATTTTCATCAGGTCTACATCGTTGGAACATTAAAATAACATAGTGACCATAATTTTGTAGAAATATTGTGGACAGCATTGCAGACTTACATTGGGTATTACATCGTTGGAACATTAAAATAACATAGTGACCATAATTTTGTAGAAATAATGTGGACAGCATTGCAGACTTACATTGGGTACACACCATATTGTGATCCGCTGCTTTAACTAGAATATTGAAAGACACTGATTTGCAGTCTGGTAAAGTTAAATATATAAATCTTTCAGAGTCTATTCTAGTAGTACGTGATGAAGCACAGTTATCACAGTCATGTTGCCATTGATAAGAAAGGCCAAATAGATTTTTTATATCTACTCCGTCATCTTGTAATACATCAAACATATATGTTAAAAATTCCTGACAATCCTGCTGAATATTCTGTGAAAATTGATTTTGACCTGAACATATATCTAGAAGATTTCTAATTTCTGAAAACACTTTCTCTTTTTGCTCTATCACTACTACATTTGTCTAACACAGAATTCAATAAACAGCACAATGTTTGTTCCCGATTTTCAACAATCTTTCTTTGTAAATTTTGAAGAAAAAAAAACAACATTAACTACTACATTAGCATAGCAGTTGACACCAGAACTGTTTTCAAACTGAAATCCAACAACATCTTCAACAGAACCCTTTTTGTTTCTCTTTACAATTACACTTTTATCTACTTTATGCCTTTTTGCTGATACCTCACTGCAATTACTCTCATTTCTTCTTCTTCGGCCTACCACACGTTTTTCAATCAGAGGATATTGAGGCAAAAGTGGAGCATACTCTCTTCTTAACCTATTGTATTTTTTTACACAATCCAAATCTGCACAAATCTTTGTTTCATCACACTCAATCAAGTACAATCCTGATAAAGTTCTGACTCGTGATAATGCCACATATGCCATACCCTCTTTAAACACAGAACTTCCAATGTTCCCCAAAGCGCTATCTACACTTAAACCTTGAGACTTATGAATTGTCACCGCATATGCCAAACAAATAGGAAACTGTTTTCGGCGAACATATAATTCTTTCACGAGCAAAAATCTAGTTGAACAACGACAAATTTGTTCTATTTCATCAAATTTAATTTTTAAAATTTCAATTCCATCTCTATTTTTGTAATTCACAAAACCAACAACATAACCCATTGCTCCATTTACTAGACCTCTTTCAACATTTAAATTCCTTCTTAAAATGACACGACAATTCAAACACACATTCAGAGTCTTTTCAAAACCAGCAGTTTTAGATATAGTCTTCTCTAATGAATCCAATTTTGATTTCAAATTTTCAGACAAAATAATTGTTGCTCCCATATGCTCTATTTTATCAATAGCTTCCAGTTTCACTATCTCTTCATTTTCTAACTGTAACATTTTGTTGTTGAACATGGAACATTCTTTCAGAGTTGGCAACAAACATATGCCAGATTTCTTCTCGTTAATTTTCTTAAATATGTTCTCTGGAAGAATGTTTTCATTTGGGTACAAATTTGAAATTAATCGTGCATGTAAAGCTTCTTTCCCTTGCTGACTTACTTTTCCGATCCTTACATCTTGTAGAATATTTTTATAATCTTCATCATTTGCCTGCCGCATATTTTGAAGCAGTTCTGCATATTTAAAGTTTAACCATATATTAACGTTTCCAATGCTCCCTAAGCACTTCCTGGTATCTTCATGTGTGAGCATTTTGAACACAGGTTGTCCTTTCACTGGAGTCAACTGCAGAAGATCTCCAAAAACAATAATATGTTTTCCACCAAATAAGACATCATAGTCTTTTCTAAGAATTTCTTACATTCTCAAATGCACAAAAGCAAGCATGATATTTGACACCATGCTTACTTCATCAATGATAAGAAGTTTCATTTTCTTCAGGACTATCGAAACTTCGGAACACGCATCTCCTGATAGCTTGTGATACTCCAATTTGTTATCATGCTCCACTGGCAGCATCAGTAAACGATGTAAAGTAATCCCTTTAATGTTATGTGCTGCCAGCCCAGTTGGAGCAGTAACAACACAAGACAGAGGTGATTCAGTCCTTTTCTGCAGATAAGTTGCAATGGCTTTAATCAGAAAACTTTTTCCAGTTCCCGCTTCTCCACTCACGTACAGTTGGACAGGCTTAAATGATGTACATGAGCACTCTTTTTTCTCATGACTGAATCCATGTTCAATCTGTTCTGTGACTTCGTCATATATCTGTTTCTGCTCAAGGTTTAGTTGTTTCACCAAATCTTCTAAGTTAACTTCATCACCCTGACCTTGTTCCATAGCTCTTTCCACCTCATCCATGGCAGTAGCAGCTTCATTTTGGATAATTGGTCCTCCTAGTTGATCCTGACTCAATGAAGCAGAACTCTGACTGCCTTGAGAACTGTCTCTCGCAATCTCTGCAGCAATTGTGGCTTCTTGCTCTATTTCTTCATTCAACATTTGCAGATAAACAAAATCACTGGGTTGCAGTCGTTGATGTACTTGGACTCTTCGTCTCTTTTTAAATTGTATGTATTTTTTGGTGATTTCCTCATCACAGTATGTCGCAGAGAAGACATCAAATTATTTACTCTTCCTTTAGAAATCACTGGTCGTGGAAAGCTGAAACGACATTTTGTGTAGAACTTGTCCTTGTTTCTGAATTTTCGACGACAGTACTTTCCACAACGATGGGATTGAAAGCGTAAAACTTTTTGCCTTAAACTGTTTTCTTCCGTAGTTTTCGGAACAGCACATGTTGAATACTCTTCAATGAAACTCATCACTGTCTCATCCGAATCTGTTCCAAATTTGGGTGCATCTTTAATCCACAACAACATATGTATGTGAGGAGCACCTCTCGCTTGATACTCCTTTCTCCAAAAGAAATCCAAAACCTCTCCAAGGGGAGGATATTTTTTGTTGGTAATAAAAGACATCATAGCTTCAAATATATGATTAAAATATCTGCATACATTCACTGGATCCAAAGAACACAGTTCTCCAGGTGTTTTGAATTCTATATTTTGTGTATTAGCATTGGCCTCTCGTAGAAATTGAAGTAAGTCCTCCCATGCATACTCGGCACAGCTAAGAGTGAGGAACCATGTAGGAGTTCCTAAGTTTCTTAGCATACATTTCAATTCCCCATGGTGACGGTACCAATACTCATTTGTACCACGCTGACATGCCATGAGATTGATTAGATGAGATTCTAAAATATTATCTTGCAGATTCACTTTCTCCATAAAGTCCCTCGCCAAAACATTTTGTAGATGTGCTCCACTTTTCAGAATATGGTTTACTGCATAAGAAAGCCCAGACAAGTCACTTTCATACAGTAGATGAAACAAATAGGGAATGCATTGACGAAACCTTGCATCTTCAGCATGCAATCTTACAGTTCGATATTCAGATGCAGGAATTTGAAGTGGTTGATCGTCATATCGTCCACCTCGACCTGTTGGAAATAGCTGTGGAAAACAACGAGCTTCCAAACTTTCTTCCCATACACTAATGGGACTTCCTTTTGCTGTTTTCATTTGAAACAATTCAATTGCATTCCCCATTACTTCTTTGGAATGCAAAGGATGAACAGTATAATGTTCATATATTTCTTCACTTCTAGACACATCAACTTTTTCAATTTGGCCGCCTGAACAATCACTGTCTTCATCTGTAGCTGTTTCCTCTGCTGCAACACATACATCTTTGTAGTACTCATTGTTTTTGACTAAATACAACGTTGCCTTTTTGACTTTCCTAACATCCACTAAATCTTGCCAGATTTTTTTACTCTTTGTTGGAACCCCATTACCTAGAATAACTAAAGGTTCCTCTTCTACTTTTTCTATACCAATTGTATCAATATTTTTTTTCAAATCTAGGGGCAAATAAACAACTCTTCCCTTTAATCCTCTCTGCAAATCTGTAGGAGGCAATTTCCCTATCTTAGGCTCCATGCGAACAATTGCCTGAAAAGGATGGACACATTGAATCAAAATAGACTCATATGTATTTAAATCCATCAATTCACGGGGAATGTCTACCAACTCCAGATTATTATGAACAGCTCTAGCAGGCATCCTGTTTTGATTTAATTTATCATAACAATATTTACAAATACGCTGATCAGAACTCAAATCAAAAGAATTCTCCACCCACAAATAAGTTGCTAAATCTTTCCACTCATAATTATCCATCTTTTCACTTTTTGCATATAAATCAACTAACCTAGTCTGAATCTTATAATGAGTCCGTCGACAACACACACAAGTAAAATTCGGCCTTTCACTTGATTTCACCTTAAACCTGGTAATTTCCTTCTCAAACTTTTCTGTATTTAAAATCTGTACATTGTCTTCCACATTACCTTGAATTGCTGTCTCAATTTCTACACTGTCCTCTTGCTCACGAAAATAACAAATCTCAATTTCTTCACAAATCTTCTTCACATCTAATTCTGTTCCATGCAAAAGAGCACTGTTTAATTGTTTAAGCTTAAGTGCTGGACTTTTTGCATAATACAACATTCTCACTAATTTCCTCATTTTGGTATGATGCACTGCTAACATCCTAAAATGATGAAAAACACTCTGACAGACTTTTCTAGAAAGACAAGCCAGTGAATGGCCTTGCAAACCTGTGATTCCTCTCACTCTGCAAGGATCTAAGTCTTGCAACAACTTCACTTTCTGCTTTATACTTTTTTTACTATATGTACGTAAGAAATTACAAAACAAATCAATTGATTCCTGTCGCACACTACAAATACTACTACACTTCCAATTGTACACTGGACCCTTAGTACGTCTCCCTAAAACTCCATCAGATAACACCTCTTCTGGTTCTCTAGGCACAAGTTTCTCTTTTTCAATCGGACAACCGTCTTTCACTTCATACGCTCGACCACTGGTGTCAACTGCATGCACTAAATCATTCTCCTGGAAGTAACTCTCCTCATTAAAAAATGGCTCACAACTTGAACTGTGCATCCATTCTCCAGAAAAAACTTTACAAAAATTAGTCCGATTAATTACTCTTTTCCATCTACTGTTTGATTTGAAAACATCAATTGTCTTGTTAAGTGTCCTAATTCTATTGATTATTAAAAAAAAATTCTTAACTTCAAAAGCCTGATCAACAATCTTCTCTACACTTTTCGTTTTGTTATAAAAAGCAGCTCTCTGTTTACCTTTTTTAATATTTTTAACAAATTTAAAACCACTCTATTGCGAAACATTCGTCTACGAATGTCTCTAAACTTATTCTGCCTTCTATTCCTATACATAATATTCTCTCCTGCTCCAGTTTAAGGATTCTTTGAAGTTCTCTCCTTCCTTTTCAATTTTACTCTCTCATTTTCTTTTTCTACATGGTGTCCATCATTTTTTCTGGATGTACATATGTTGCGTAAAAAAGACTTAGTTGTCTTACCAGGAGCTTTGTTCCTGTTTTTTGAAGTATCTGTTGCGGAAGAATGCTGTAATTCCGTTGCTGTTTTTGATTTTTCCCGGTTACGTTGTTTCTTTGTCCTTTCCTTTGTGGGCATCTTTGCTTTTTCTTCAAATAACGATTTCAATCTGTGTTAAAGAAAAACAGTAGCACATTATAGAGCACTATTACCAAACAACAAAGCAATGACAAAAAGCAAACGATCAATACAGGGTTTCAGATCAGGTGAGGATTCTCCAGTGGTGCACAAAAGGTGAGGCCTGTATTGAAAAATATAGTGGAAGACAGCTCTGTCCACAACTACAAAGAAGATCAGACCTATGTCTAACTCCACTGCACTCTTATACACAGGCTTCACCACCTATGCTTCCCAAGAAAATATTGAGTTATATAGTTATATAGAATTGTATTTTATAAAATTGTGAAGCTCCATGAGAAAGCGTTTGCCTCAGTCTTATTCCTGTTGTGAGGCAGGTGCAAGATTTTGCCTCAGTCTTATCCCTGCTGTGAGGCAGATGATTGTAAATAGGATCTGTGCTGTGTTTCCTAAATGTGATGTCAAAAACGATTTTGGAGAAAATGATTGGTTTTTACATTTTTTATTATAATGTGGCGCAGAGGTTTAAAAAGTGACGCATCTACCTACATGCATCAATTTTTAAATATGGAGCAAAAAGGTACTTGTTTGGGTTTTCCTGGGGAGCGTAGTTGGTGAAGCTTGTGTCTAAGAGTGCAGTGGACTAGGCTTCATGAAGCATATACCTGTCTGCATTCTTAGACGCAGGTGTCAATTTGACTCTTTACAGTGATGTTAGCTGTGTTTTAAATCAGTGTAGGAAGCATATTGAGTTTGTTTGCATAGAGGAATTGTATTTTGTAAAATTGTGAAGCTCCATGTGAAAGCGTTTGCCTTATTCCTGTTGTGAGGCAGGTGCAAGATTTTGCCTCAGTCTTATCCCTGTTGTGAGGCAGATGATTGTAAATATGATCTGTGCTGTGTTTCCTAATTTTGATGTCAAAAACGATTTTGGGGAAAATAAATGGATTTTAAATTTTTGAGTATAATGTGGCGCAAAGGTTTAAAAAATGACGCATACATGCGTCACTTTTTAAATATGGGGAAAAAAGGTACATGTTTGGGCTTTCCTGGGGAGCCTAGATGGTGAGGATTGTATCTAAGTGTGCAGTGGACTAGGCTTCATGAAGCATATCCCTGTCTGCATTCTTAGACATAGGTGTCAATTTGACTCTTTACAATGATGTTACCTGGGTTTTAACTCAGTGTAGGGAGCATATTGAGCTTGTTTACATAGAGGAATTGTATTTTGTAAAATTGTGAAGCTCCATGAGAAAGCGTTTACCTCAGTCTTATTCCTGTTGTGAGACAAGTGCAAGATTTTTTAAACCTTTGCGCCACATTATAATAAAAAATGTAAAATCCATTTATTTTCCCCAAAATCGTTTTTGACATCACATTTAGGAAACACAGCACAGATCATATTTACAACCATCTGCCTCACAGCAGGGATAAGACTGAGGCAAAATCTTGCACATGAAGCTTCACAATTTTACAAAATACAATTCCTCTATGCAAACAAACTCAATATGCTTCCTACACTGAGTTAACACAGCTAACATCATTGTAAAGAGTCAAATGTATTTCTATTAAACATGCACACATTCTTTATTCCTAAAAATTTTAAAACTATTTTTTTTCCCCAAAATCGTTTTTTACATCACATTTACAAAACACAGCACAGGTCCTACGTAGAAGCATTCCATGTCACGACAAAAAATTCACAATTTTACAAAATACAATTACTCTATGCAGTAAAAACTTTTTACCAATCATCAAAAAGCATGACACAAAGCAACATGTAAAGACCACAATTTCCTTCCAAATCTTCTCCATAGAGTATACAAGTCTCTATGTATATTAAATGAATCATAACTCACCTTTACAAATATTTGAGGAGATTCAGAACAGTGTCAGATACACACACCAATATTTCTTTAGCAGAGCAAAAGATATGTTCTCCAGACACTGCAAACCATAAAGGCACAGAAAACCTCTAATTCTACACAGATATCCCTTTTTGTTAACCAATTAAAACTCTTCCCTCTCTATTTTCAAACCAACACCCTTCCCCCCCTCAGCCCTTTCTACCTGTTACCATAGCAACTCCCTCCTCACTGAGCTCCCAGGGTTAAAAGTTTATTCTACAATGTTGCAAATCACCTCTGCAAGGATGTTTGACCTGCAAATACACCAGCTTATCTGGTGTAAGGTTTCTTTAAATAACTTTTTTTAACCATTCAAATTACTTCTTACACAGAACACAAACATGCACCCTAACTTTGAGTTTTCACCTATCTCATTCTACCAATCATTGCTTGTGATTCAAGAGCACTGAAACTCCACAGGTTTTTTTTTGCAAACTCCTATTATTCCATCTGCCATTTCTTTTCCACACTTCATCTAACTGCACCAGAATCTCCTCTGACCATGTATTCTGTCTGGATTATTGGACATAGCTATATCCACTGGGCTCAAAGGTATGCTAGTACCAGAAATTTACACAACCTTGATTTATCAAACGTGAACATAAAATGGATTGGCCACAGAGGATTAAAATGTCACCAATTGATTCCATTGGTGAAAACCTTTTTGCATTTGCCACACCCTGACCTGTTAATTGTGCACTGTGGAGGAAATGACTTGGGCACTTTGACTGGGGTAGGTCTGGAAATGCTTTTAAGGACACCTTTGAGCAATTGATGGCACTTTTTCCACAAACTGCCTTGGTATATTCCAATATATGCCAAAGGCAGAAATGGAAGTGGTCCAATCAATTTCGTCCACAATTTGAGAAAGCACGGAAACATGTGAATAAATCTGTTTCTGCTTACATGAGACACTATGGAATGGGTTCAATATACACTAATAACTTGTGTTACAACATGCAAGATATCTACAGGGGAGATGGTGTGCACTTTTCTGATGAGGGGAACAGAATATTCCTCCTGAATTTAAGACTGTGCATTGGTACCTACTTGTAGGTACCTAAATCAGCCACAGAACCCAAAAGCCCTTTTCAGGGCTACCCTATCTCTGATCACTCCAAATGATTATCTTTTTCTAACTTTTTTCACTATTTTTCACCAAAGTACGCTCCCCGGTATGCTTCCCGGTGCGCGTACCGGGCGCTCCCCCGCAAAAAATAAAAACTTTTTTTTGTTTGTTTGCCTATTTCGGCCTCCTAAGACCCCCTCAGAAAACCTAGAGGGTCAAGCAGTGCCTACGATGCCCCCTTACACCCATTCCCAACGTTGTTTGTCCTCCATTTTCTGTCTTAAATCTACCGAAAAGAAAATGGAGGACTGCCGTAGCGCTGCCGGTATGCGTACCGGGGCGCGCACCGGGAAGCGCTCTAAAAAAATGTTAAAAGTTAATTTACATAAAAAGCACTGGAGACACTTTCACCAAATATAGAATAGCTCATACTACATACCAATCCCTACCATTTTCCCAAATTCGATGGAATTCCATTGAGCCATTTAGCCTGTAGCCTCTCTAAATACCCTGAGGTAAATTACTTCACAAAAACACATCTGAAGTGTTAGAATTGACAACCAATTAAAATGTTACTTTCATTTTCTATTTTTTTTCCTGACATTTGATTGGTTATGTACATGAATATAAATGAAAAATGAGAGGGAAACACGGCCATTTTGACTACAACTACCTGAGGTACATCTTGAAAGGATTTTCGCATTTTGTCTTCTTCACCTCTCTGTAAAGTAAGTTAATAATTTGTAAGGGGCACTTTAAGTTATTTTTTAAAAACGTTTTCTGTCCCTCTGCTATAGTTATAGATAGAGATAGGCTCCTCTGTTATATTTATGGATTGACTTAGGCTTCTCTGCTATAATTATGAATTTACTTACGTTTCTTCACACACACTTTTTTATATTTCTACTTCCTGCCTGTTACCATACATTGCCCAAAGTTAACTTCACTGTTAAAAAATCAAAACTACCTGTCTGAACTTAAACCCAACAGTGCCATATTTCTACTGATTTTTTTTTAATGCAAATTTCAGCACAAAAATGGAAGGAGAACAGAACTTTTCCTTTGAAATTGTCCTAGAGATGAACAATGAGGAAATCATTGAACCCAATGACTTGGAATTCATGGATGAATCACGGGACCATGAACTTCTACAATGTGTAGAATCTGTGGATTTGTTAATTCAATATGAGGACGTTTCTGACAGTCAAATGTTGGAAGTTATGTTCACTCAAAAAGAGGACATTTCGGACAGTCAAATGTTAGACGTTCTATCAAATTTTGAAAATGAATCTCAAAAATAAATGTATATTTAATAATTCTAGAATTGTTTGAGACATTATTCATTTTTATATGTAAATCTTAAACTACTACCAAATTGATTATAATGTAAAGTCAAACTTATAGTATACTGTGCAACTTTTTTGTTTTACATAGTGATTTTGCTCATAGATACTTCCTTTCTCCCACTATATTATCTCCAATGTGTATTTGACATCTCTTTTTCATCTCCTGCCTCCATGTTCTGTATGTTTTCCTGACAGACTATGGTATGGATTCCATATACCACAATAACTTCTATAACAACATGCAAATTATCTACAGAGTAAACGGTGTACATTGAATTTAAGACTCTGCATTGGTACCTACATGTTGGTACTTAAATCACCCACACAACACAACAACTCTATTCAGAGATACCCTACCTCTAAGCACTTTAAATTATTATTTTAGTGTTTCACTGAGTTTTCCCCATGTGTGGGGGTGGGGGAGGTGTGTGTGGGGGATGTGCGGGGTGTGGCTGTGAGGTGTGTATGTGTGTGTGTGTGTGTCTGGGGGGGATGAGGTGTATATCTGTGTGGGGTATGTGGGTGTGGGTGGGGATGTGGGTGTGTAAGGTGTGTGTGTGGGTGTGTGGGGTGTTTCGGTGTTTCAGTGTAGGTGGAAGTGTGGGTGTGTGAGGTGTGTGTGGGGTGTGTGTGGGTGTGGGGAGTATGTGTGTAGGATGTGTGTGTATGTGTGGGATGTGTGGATGTGTCTGTGAGGTGTGCGTGTGTGTGTGGGGGGGAGGTGTTTGGGATGTGTGAGGTGTGTCTGTGAGGTATCTGTGTGTGCGTGTGTGTGTGTGTTGGGGGGGTGAGGTGTGTGTGTGTCTGGGTGTGTGGGATGTGTGGTTGTGGGTGTGGATGTGTAAGGTGTCGGTGTGGGGGTGTGGGGTGTTTGGGTGTGGGTGGAGGTGTGCGTGTGTGAGGTGTGTGTGGGGAGTGTGTGGGTGTGGGGGTGTGGGGTTGTGTGCGTGTGGGTGTGTGTGGGACGTACTTGTAGGTACCTAAAACAGCCACAGAATCCAAAAGCTCTTTTCAGAGCTACCCTACCTGTAATCACTCAAAATGATTATTTTACACTATTATTTTCACTATTTTTCACCAATTACGCTCCCCGGTACGCTCCCCCCGCGAAAATCGAAAAAAAAAATTTTTTTTTTTTTTACCTGAGGGACCCTTTTATGGCTCCCACATCAAACCTAGGGGGTCGGGGGGGTGTACCCTGCCCCCTTTTGGTCATTTCCCCCTTTGTTTTTTGCCACCTCTTGTGTCTCGATCCTACCGAGACACAAGATGGTGGCCGCTGTGGACTGTTTCGAATGTTTACAGACACCCGAGAGCCAATCAGCTTTCCGTGCGCAAGTCGCGCGGCTCGCCCGGAGCGCTCCCCGGTGCGCGTACCGGGGCGCGCTTACAGATATATACATTTTTTTGAACCTAAATTACTCAAAATCCTCTGGAGCACATATCTTGAGACATAGCAAAGGCACATCGGACTACCAGTCCCTACAATTTTGTCAAGTTTGGTGAAAATCCATTCAGCCGTTCGAGCTAAAAGTGCGACCGACCGCCCTATGGAAATTAACATGGGGAAAACACGTTTTGGGACCCCCCTTTTATCTCAGCCCCCGCTTGACGAATCCCCCCAAACTTTCAGAGAAGGAGCGGAGAGCCGCTAGGCAAAGTTGCTGAAAAATTCAGGCTGATTCCTCAAGCGGCGCCAAAGTTATTCCAAATAGAATGTTGCGATTTCCCTATGAAAATCAATCCTAACTATATATACTTACTGGCGACCGCCAGTAGGTAATATGTATATATATATATATATATATATATATATATATATATATATATATATATATATATATATATATATATATATTACCTACTGTTACGGTCGCCAGTAGGTAGTTATAGTTAGGACCTAGTTTCCATAGGAAATCCGCAACATTCTATTTGGAATAACTTTGGCGCCGATGGACGAATCTTCGCAAAATTCTCCAAGAAAATGGCCTGCTCTGCTCCTTCCCTGAAAGTTTGGGGTTGATACGTCAAGCGGGGGCCGAGAAAAAAGGGGGGTCCCAAAACGTGTTTTCCCCATGCAATTTTCCATAGTACCTTTAGCCAGGGCTACAGCCCCAACGGCTGAACGGAATTACACCAAATTTGGCAAAAAGGTAGAGTTTGGTTCGCAGATTAATCTTTTTGTAGAATGGTGTAAATCCGTTCAGTAGTTCCTGAGAAAATCATAAGTAAAATCCTAGATATATCTATAGGCGAGTACCGTACGCGTACCTTCCCAAGCACGAGCTGAATGCTAATTGGCTGTAAACACTCCAAACCAGGAAGTGTTGGTAGCCATCTTGTGCCTTGGTAGAACCGAGGCACAAGAAAGCAGAAAAACAAACATGCAGAACACAGAAAAGGGGCAGGGTAGAAAAACTCTGACCCCCTAGGCCTGCTCAGGGGGACCCCCAAGGACCCCCAAAACATTTTTTTTTTTATCGCGTACCCTGTGAAAAAAAAACCCAGTCTGCTTTTTTTCAAATTAGCCCCAAGGGGGACCAAATCCCGGGGGCATAATGCAAAAAAGTATGGGGGGCCCAATCCCCCCACACTGCCCTGGGTACCGCCACCCCCCGGGGCTTCGAATACATTTTTTTTTTTAAAAACCTGTGTGGGGGGGCTCAAGCCCCAACTTAGAATGCGGTATGGAGCGTGTTTGCACAGTGGTGAATGTAGGGGGCGGGGCTAGAGGTGATATGTGTGCAAACATGCCCTGTGGCGCGTTTTAAGTTGGGGAATTAATTCTTCTTCAATCCAGAGGTCCCCTAGGGGCCAACTAGTCCAAGAGGTACCTCTAGTAAGCACCACAGAGCTGCGTTGCAGAGTGTTGTAAAATGGGGGCGTGGCCTCTGAACACCTGTCTGCAATGCAGCTCCCTGACGCATACTGGAGGTACCTGGTGGGCTAGTTGGCTCACAGGGGACCTCAGGATTGAAGAGAAATTAATTCCCCAACCTAAAACACGCCACAGGGCATGTTTGCACACATGTTACCTCAAGCCCCGCCCCCTTCCTTCCCTATTGAGCAAAATATTCCTGTAACTTATCCTGAAAAGTAATTCTAATCGTAGATACAGTAACTTGAATTTCCTTCCATAGGCTAACATTGACATGTTTTACTTGGAAATTCTTCTAAGTGTGGAGTTTTGGAACTTTAAAAAATTCCTCAAAAATCAGCCGAACTACGAATTCTGATTTACTCACCTGTTATCAGGAGAAACCTCAGTGCTGCATCTTTCAGCCCACTACTTATCCTGAAAAGTAATTCTAACCATAGTTACAGTAACTTGAATTTCCTTCCTTAGGCTAACAATGACTGGTTTCACTTGGAAATTCTTCTAAGTGTGGAGTTTTGAAAGTTTAAAAAATTCCTCAAAAATCAGCCAAACTACGAATTTCGATTTACTCACCTGTTATCACGAGAGACCTCAGTGCTGCATCTTCCAGCCCACTACTGATCCTGAAAAGTAATTCTAACCGCAGTTACAGTAACTTGAATTTCCTTCCATAGGCTAACATTGACTGGTTTCACTTGGAAAATATTCTAAGTGAGGAGTATTGGAACTTTAAAAAATTCCTCAAAAATCAGCCTAACTACGAATTCCGATTTACTCACCTTTTATCAGGAGAGACCTCAGTGCTGCATCTTTCAGCCCACTACTGATCCTGAAAAGTAATTCTAATTGTATCTCCATTTTTTTGAAAATTTTTGTTTCTATTTTTGAATGTGTGTATCAAGGGTTATATTACGCTGAGAGGAGGTCTGCCACTCTTTCACAAGGATGATGTCATCAGTGATGTCATTTGAGATGTCATCAGTGATGTCATGAGTGATGTCACTGACCATGTCATGAGTGATGTAATATGTGACGTCATCAGCAGTGCATTGCAGGCGCGTGAGTTATAGTTAACTATAACAGGGGAATTTCAATGGTTTTGTATGGGTGAAATGTCCAGCTAACTATAACACGTGTGAAACCTATGTTTTTTTCTGTGAATTTCTAAGGTTTTTTAAATGCTAATTTTTAACTATAACGTGTGCGAAACCTATGGTTTTTTCAGTGAATTTCTAAGGTTTTTTAAATGCAAATTTTTAATTATAACGCGGAAGAAACCTATGGGTTTTTCAATGAATTTGAAAGGCTTAGTAAATTATAATTTTTAAATGTATTAATAATTAATAAAAATCTGTTTTCATTAAATTTCCTCATTTTTATAATTAATATTTACATATTATTTTGTTTTATTTATATTTCATATTATAATGTAACATAATAACAATACTAAATACCATTTTAATTTTTTATTAATTTTTTTTTTACAAATATCAAAATTTAATTTGATAATATTCCTTATTTTTTGTAGATAGTCGCACCGTACGCGTACCGTAAACGCACCGTCATTTGTACTGTAAATTGTACTCAGCGGGCACGCAAGTGCATTTTGACTTTACGCGGCGCATCAACGCTTCCGTGTGACGTCATCTACATTTATACGACCCCCTGTACGCACACCTTCGAAAGTTTTATAATGTTAAAAACAATATATTTATGTATTTTTGTAAATTTTAAAGGTAGACATTATCTGGGATAATCAAGAAAATGTTTTTTGTTAACTTTTAAGAACCGTATATTACTTTTTAAATTACGAACATCGCGATCGTACGTCCAGCGTACACGCACCGTAAGAGCATCGGAAGCGAAGCGTAAGAGCTCCGTAAGCGCACCGGAAGAGTACGTACAGTCATGTGACATTAAAAGAAGAGATTTCATTGGTTCATAATACATCCAAGTGCAATTGTTGAAAGACCCCTCCCATTTTGTTCATTCTACTTGGACTTTCAGACAAGCAGGATCTTTTCTTTGAAGGTGAACTTTTGTGCAACTGTTCCTTAATATCATGGCTGCTCGGTCTTCATCTCCATCCGATCACTTATCAGATGAAAACACTTATCTTCCAGAGCCTCCTCAGAAGAAAAAGAAGGAGGCTTTTATTTGGAAATTTTTCACTTTTCCAGAGGGGGATAAGAAAGTAAATGCTCCGAAGGTCACTTGTAACATCTGCCAAGTGACACTGTCCCGTGGTGACCCAAACAAAAAATATTCTTTTGGGACTGCAAGCATGGATCGGCATGTAAAAAACTTGCATTTCAATAACTATGCAAGAGAAGCCACACTCAGCCGACAAGATGATATACCACCTGCAGTCGCAAGCACCTCCACTGCATCACCTTCAGGAACAACTCCTACACATGTGATTGTTCCCCAGTTTGCTGAAATCAAGTTCCTATGCAAACACTGCAATGAACTGCTTTGCTATGGGGAACAGTCAGTGGACCTCATTGTAAGGAGGCAGGAACACCACCAATGCCCCAAAAAGTTTTTTTTCTTTTAATTTTTTATAGAGGTCCACAGTTTTTTGTTTGGAGAATTCTATTTTTCAAGTTTTTGCTTAGAAAAAAAGACGAAAAAATGAATTGGTTCAAAAAACTACAGAAAAATACAAAATAACAAAGAAAAAAAAATTTCTTTTTAGAACTACCTCTACTGGTCCAAAAAATAACTATATTCCTATGTTTGTCTGTAAAATTTTGTCAGAAAGAATGTGTAGTTCATAAATGTATGAATGAATATGAAAGTGCAAAACTTTAAGGATGTGCTACAGCATAAATCTATAGGGTGTTTACCTATAGTATACTGTAGTACCTCAGAAGCACTTGAATGTAATATATGTATAAAAATATGTTAGAAATCTATGCTTCAATTTGCACTATTGGTGAAAGTGCGTAGATGAATTTGTATGTATTAAGGGCGTTTTTACAACCCCCTTGTGCCTCTTTTACATAACCGTTGCATCAAATTTGTCATGCAGTGGTGCTGCAAAAGATGTACCATGATATATGCTATTTACAATCTGACGTAATTGGAAGGTGCGTCACATTGTAAAGCCGTGCGCCAAAAGGAGGCTTTCTTGCATAGATAGTGGATGTTCTGGTGCACGAACACCTCCTAAAAGTAACTAAGTGAAATGTATAAGATTTCATTCTGTCACTTTTGGGCGTACACTGCGTCAAAACGCTGCACTTATTTCAAGCAGGTGTAAGGATTGTTACAGCATTACGAGCATGGGCCCAAACAGCATTGCTGCAGATGCATTTTGCTTTCAATGCAAATGAAACAATGCACCATCTTCACAGCAAAGATATATCACATATCTGCGCCATTTTGGCCTCATAGTGCACAACATTGTAAATATAATGCTTCCATGGTGGTGATGTCACAGTAAACAATAACTGTCTTTTTATCTTTGGGGATCTACCACTTATTCTACATGTACTAATTACTGTTTTAATGTAGTGAATGTATTAGTACACATTCTTCAATGAGTCAATGGAAAAGTATACAAAGAGTAACAGAGTGTTTACTGCAAGTGAAAAGATAGAAACTGCAAAATTAAACATAAAAAGGAAAATGTACAGGTGCATACAAAAATGTATGCACAGTCTGTAGGAGTTTGAAGCACTCCATACCCTTAGGCCTACTTTGCACCATCAGTAATCCTACTTTGCACCATCAGTAATTCACTACTCACATAGGCCTGATGTATGAGATTTTGCCGTAGTAAAGTGCAGCAGGCCTTCCTGCGATACTTCTCTATGGCAAAAGAAAAAGACATGAATGTACCATATCTATAAGATGCAGCATATATCTATACTTTTCCTCTGGGCTAGTGCACTATGATTTGCCTGCACCAATGAACAAAGCTTATCACAATGGAGCAAAGATGTCTGCGTTGCAAGGATGATTATTTTTGTAGAGATAGGCAAACCTTTCTCTACAAAAAAAATCTCAAGAGACTTTTCCTTTTTCTACATATGGTGCAGAAAGCAGCACACATAGAGAAAAGAAAAAAACGGGGAGAAATAAAACTATTTTTCCCCATTGCACCTTCTTTATACCTCTCCTGGGGAGGCATACGTTTTTGCAGTTCCTCAGATTTACAATTTCTTGTTAATGCAGTGCAGTCTCAAAAGGCCATGGGTGTTGCTGAAAACACCACCAGCAACACTCATTGTACACCCTTTTTACACAGAATACTACATTAAAAGGTCTCATATTTAACAAGCAACAGTACACCAAAAAAAGTGCATTAGTGCAGCCTGATAAATATTACGCTGACAGTTGTGCCACAGAACATCACAAAAAGTCACTAGAAACTTTCCTCAGAAAATAATAGGTAAAATCACACATATATCTATAGAAGCTTACCGTACTCTATACTGAACTCTGTACAGTGTGCGTACACTACGCGTACCTTCCCGAGTACAAGCTGCATGCTGATTGAATATCAACTGTCTGGTTGAATATATAGCATCTTTACTTTTACAATATAGCCTTATAGCTCACCAGAAAGAGCTATACCGCCTATTAAAGACTCTCTCCAGCATTAAAGGCCCGAGTCGAAGGTGAGGGCCTTTAACAAGGGAGAGGAACTTTAATAGTCAGTATAGCCCAGCTACAAAAGGGCTATAAGAGTATTAGAACATTCTACCATTAGAAGACAGAATGTTCTAATAAAAAAGAACCAAGCCTTCAGCGAGTGCAAGAGGATTGATTCCCCTCAGGCTCCCTGAAGCCTTTATTCACAGCCAGCCAGAGCAGTGAACAAAGTAACATTGGAATGTTGAAGCTCCAGGCTTATACCAGTCATTATAAGCCAAGAGCACTCCATTGTTATCAGTAGAGCTCCCAACATTCCAATGTTGTGATCGTTTATAGATAAGCACATAGTGCTGTATGGCTCAATACAATACTGAAACAGTAGAGTGAGAGTGATTGATGAAAATTTAATAATACAGACTGGAGAATTCAATATAGAAAACACTAGTTTGTAGGTACATAGAAGACTGTAAGGATAGTCTATGGAGGTTTAAAGCAGTCCACAGCCTACGACGTACTGTCATCCATGAATATTTGGATACTGACTAGATGATTACAGTTCTGCAAGCAGACTGCCTACTGAATTTTAAATAACTTCATTTTTAGCACAGTGCATACTGAAGGATATTCTGTTGAATAGCTCTGTACAATACGGAATCACCAATCAAAGAGACTTTGCTGTAAGTCAAAGGATATACACCTGGAAATAAAAATTATAAAACACAAGTTTGCTGGCGCATAGAACAGTACATACATAATCTATAAAGGTTTGAAGCAGTCCATGCCCTAAGACCCAGTTTGTACAATGAGAACTTAAATACTAGCTGAATGATTACAATTATGCAAGAAGAGTCTCTCAAACCATTTTTATTTTTTGTTCATAAATTTATTTTTGTAACATTTCATAATTTAATAGAACTTCCAGCATGATTTCGTCAGAAATTTCGTTTTCTTCATCATGAATTTCAAAAGTCATTTCATGAAACTCAATGTTGTTTAATGCTTCAAGAAAGTTCTCGTCTAAAGTTTCATCTAAACAAATCGCAGGTAATATCTCCTGCACCAATACTTTCTTTTTCATTCTCACTCTCCATGAAAGGTATATTTAACTCTTCCATCAGAGAGTTAGTAATTTCAAAACTCTGTTCCATATTCTTCTGTTCTCCTTCCATAGTGAATTTTATTATGTTGTTGTTCCTTGCAGAAAAACAAAACACTTCATTTTTATAATTTTCCCTAATACATAATACAAAATTAGCTTTATCAACTATTTTGCTCTTTAACAAATATTATGCGAAAACCATTCTCAGCTATTTTATATCATTATATCTATAAAATTTGCTTACATGAATTTTTAGTTATAAAATTTCCTTACATTTTCAAACCAGTCACTCTTTGTCAGTATAAAAAAAACTAAGGACATATAATAAAATGCAGTACTAAAAAAAGTTAAAAATATCTATTCAGCTTACCAGTTCCAAAGCAGATGATGTGTTGTAGTAAAATACAAAGTACACAGGTACAGTCAGTATATATATTTTTTTACATCTTCAAATATGTTTCAAAGATACAAACCGTCTTTACAAACTTTTGTGCACCATGGACTTTCTCTTACTTCACCTCTGTAGAAGTACATTCCATCGATTATTTTTGACAGTTAGTTATACTTACCTTCAAAATAACAAATTAAAAAAAAATTATTACAAATTTAGCATCTGTAGAAGACAAAAAAATAGAGTTACAATTTATCTTTTATGACACAAAATCATTTTTTTTTTTTTTTTTTTAAATTTGTTTTTATTGTTGCAGAAACCAGGAGAATATGCACCGTCCTTTTGTCACTACGCGGCATCAACATTCTGCCGATGACAGCCACTTATGCAACTTTTCAAATAAGCAGTTTCTTTTAACAACTTAACCATAAACAGGGTCTCGACAATTGTCAGTTTGCATAATAATATGTAACATTCTCGCTTGAGTATAGGTTTCCCTAGGCATTTAATATTGTACAGTACCCGACTGAAATCATCCTCATACCTTTTCATCAGGCTCAAACACAAAATCATTTCTAAAGCATTTAATTTGCCTTTTTTTTTGGTTCTCAGAATATATTGAATTTCACTACAAACAGTGAGTTCAATAGTACTCATCACATAACAGCGGGCAAAAAAAGACAATCAAGAAGATTATCTTAAAAACAAACAAACAACAATCTCATTAAGAATCTAAAAAATAGAAATAAAACATATCTTACATGTTTTTTTTCTCAGACCAATTTCTTACATTACTATGAGGTATGTCAAACAATCCTGAAATAACAAAACACCATCATTAATTTTATTCCATGACAAAACTTGAAAAAAAGTTATTAAAGGTTTCACAAACATTTCCTCACGGCCAAATAGTATGTGTGAAATTCTTACTTTGAAAATTGTTCAATAGTAACTCTGAACATTTGCTTTACAGTGTTTTGATCTAAAACCATTGATATAATTTGCACCGTCCCCCAGTACTGATCTGTCATCCCAACGCTATTCAACATCTTCATAGCCACCCTCACATAAGTGGCCCACCATCTCAACCACAACATTATCTCTTACGTCGACGATACCCAGCTCATCCTTTTCCTCACCAGGAAACCACATACAATAAAAAACAACCTCCACAACATAATTAAAGATGTTACCAAGTGTATAAGGAGTAGCTCTCTAAATCTGAACTTGCACAACATGAAGATACACATCCTCAAACCCACCTACTCAGCTTCAGATGACTTCTGCTGGCCAACTACACTATAAACAGTTCCAACACTTACTGACCATGTACACAACCTATGATTCATCCTTAACTCCTCTCTCTGCATGTGTAAGCAAGTCTACAGCATCTCCTCATATTGCTATAACACCCACCATATGCTCTGCAAAATTTATAAGTGCAGCGTAACTAAAAGAATAAGAACAGTGACACAGGCCCTCATTAACAACACACTACACAGTGGCAACACACTCTACATACGAATATCAAGCAAACCCCTACAACGACTACAACAAATCCAAAACACCTCTACCTGACTGATCTTCAATATCCTCTGCTGCAGCCACATCACTCACAACCTCATATGCCTACACTGCTTCAACTTCAACATGAAGATTATCCTTCAAACTCGTCACCCTCCCTTACAAAATACTCTACAACACCAAACTAATCTACCTTAACAACAGTAATCATGAAAGGCTAAATTTTAGCTCTTAAAAGTTTGGCTTTAAAAGTTTTAGGTACGAATTTGGTAACTCTTTAGGCAAACATTGCTTAAAAACTAATTGAGTATCACTACAAAGCGTCCAACCTTTCAGACATCTTAAATAAACTGTGTAGTGTCCAGATGTTGTAGAAGGTCCATCATGAAAAATAATTGCAACAGCTACAAAAGTTCTTCCTGATATTGATACTTGAGTAGCTACAAAATTTTTAATTAAAATTTCCAATTTTCTTCCATCAGCTCTACAACGTTGCAGCATTAAAATACCATACTGTCCATAACTCTATAAATAATGTTGATGACATTTCTGATTTACATTTGCTACACTCCATGTTTTGATTTGCTCCTCTAACTAGG
This sequence comes from Lissotriton helveticus, assembly GCF_964261635.1. Lineage (NCBI taxonomy): Eukaryota > Metazoa > Chordata > Amphibia > Caudata > Salamandridae > Lissotriton > Lissotriton helveticus. Next base: position 289,996,196 of record NC_136069.1, on the reverse strand, counting down.
TTATTAAAAGGCACTGATTCACACTCTGGTAAAGTCAAATATATAATTCTTTCAGTGTCTATGTCATTGATACATGTAGACAAACAATTTCGACACTCATGTTCCCATTTATAAGAAAGGCCAAAAAGGGTTTCAATGTCTATACCTTCATCTTCCAATACATCAAGCATAAACATTAAACATTTCTGACAATCTTGCTGTATATTTTGCATAAATTGAGTAGAACCAGAACATATGTCCAAAAGATTTCAAATATCAGAAACACTTTGTATTTTAGTTCTATCACTACTACATTTCTCATAAATAGAATACAAGAATGAAGAGAATCTTTTCTCCCGATTTTCAGCAATTTGCTGATGCAAACTTTGAAGAAGAAAAACAACATTAACAACTACATTAGCATAGCAGTTGACACCACAACTATTTTCAAACCGATAACAAACATTTTCTTCAACACTATCCTTTTTCGTTTTTGCTTGCAGGCGCAACTTCATCTTGTTTTTTTCCTTCCTCTACAGTTTCACTACAGATATTCTCTAACCTTCTTTTTCTACCTACCACATGCTTTTCAAACACTGGATATTGACCTAAATTGGGTGCATATTCTCTTCTTAATCTATTATACTCTTTCACACAATTTGCATCTTCACTAACCTTTGTCTCCAATCCTTTGTCAAATACAATCCAGATAAAGTTCTCACTTGGGACAAAGCAACATATGCCATACCTTCTTTAAACACGGTACTTCCAATATTCACTAAAGCACTATCTACACTTAAACCTTGAGATTTATGAATGGTCACCGCATATGCCAAACAAATAGGAAACTGGTTTCTGTGTACACACAAATCTTTTACAAGCAAAACACGAGCTGGGTAACGACTAAGTTCTTGTACTTCAGCAATTTCATCAAATTTGATTTTCAAAAATTCAATCCCATCTCTATTTACATAATTAACAAAATCAACAATTTCACCCATTGTTGCATTTACTAAACCTTTTTCCACATTCAAATTACGTCGTAAAATTACCCTACAGTTTTTACATACATATACATTCTTTTCTAACCCAGCAGTTTTACTTATCGATTTCTCTAAAGAATCTAATTTCCTTTTCAATTTTTCAGTCAAAATAATAGCGATCCCTTCATGTTCTATTTTATGAATAGCTTCCAATTTTATGATTTGTTCATTTTTCAATTTTAACAGTTCTTCATTGAATATAGAACATTCACGTAGTGTTGGCATTAAACAGAGTAAAGAGTTGATTTCTGAAATGTTCATATATATTTTCTCAAGAAAAATATTTTCATTTGGAAACAAATTGGGAAGTAATCGTCTCTGTAAAGCTTGTTTGCCATATTCTGTTAGTTTTCCAATTCTTATATCTTGAAGAATTTTTCCATAATCTGCATCATTTGCCTGATGCATATTTGTTATAAGTTCCTTATATTAAAAATATGACCAAATGTTAACGTTTCCAATACTCCCCAAAGACTTTCTAGTATCTTTATGTGCCAGTGTTTTAAACACTGGTTGTCCTTTCACAGGAGTAAGTTGTAGTAGATCTCCAAAAACTATGACGCGTTTTCCTCCAAATAATACGTCATACTCTGTTTTAAGAACTTGCTGCATTCTTAAATGCACAAAGGCAAGCATTAAGTTTGATAACATGCTTACCTCATCAATAATGAGATCTTTCATTTTCTTCAAGACCCTTGAAACTTCAAAACAAGCTTCTCCAGATAGCTTGTGGTATTCCAATTTATTTTCATGCTCTACTGGTAGCATTAATAAACGATGTAAAGTAATTCCTTTAATATTGTGTGCCGCCAACACCGTTGGAGCAGTGACAACACAAGACAAATACGAGTCAGTTGTTTTGTGTAGATAAGGTGAAATTACTTTTATTAAAAAACTTTTTCCTGTTCCAGCTTATCCACTCACGTACATTCGGATAGGTTCAAATGATGGGCAAGAGCACTCTTTCTTTTCATGAAGTAATCCATGGTTAATCTGTTCTTTCACTTGCTCATATATTTCTTTCTGCTCAACATTTAGTTGTTCTTCCAAACTTCCTAAGTTTATTACATCTTCTAGAGCTTGATACATTGCTGTTTCCACCTCTTCCATAGCAGTTGCTGCTTCATTTTGAATAATTGGTTCTCCTAATGGATCCTGACTTAATGAAGCAGAAGTTTGACTATCCTGAGAACTGTCTCTAGCATTCTCAGCTGCAATTGCAGCTTCTTGCTCAATTTCATCATTCAACATCTTCACGTAATTAGCAAAAACAGGATATTCTATACTGTCTTTAGTAGCATTGAAAGAATATTCATAGCTCTCAAAATCTCCAAGTAATTCTAATTCTGAACGCCATGGCTTGAAAAGTTGCAAAAGAGCTAAATAGTATGTAGTGTAGCTCCTATTTTCCCAATAGGCTCTGCGCATTGGAATAGTACCTACAGCAGTAAAGGCCTAGGCCAGACGTTAACTAGGTCTACTACTGTCGATACTAGACTTAAGTTTTGGGTTTGCCAGCTAAGCTCAGAGTTCGCTAGAAACTTTCTCGAATGTTCAAGGAAGGAATTAACTCCCCTGATTAGACAAGAAGGGATTTAGTTTCTGACAACCATAGAACATGACAACTTTGCTCTCCCCTAATCAAGAGTCAATCTTGAGAGTCGTGTGAGCACAAGGCAATTATTTTACTCAGTCAGTACGTGCATTCTTAGTCTCATCAGAATGTAGAGAAAAGGAAGAGACGGGCGTGTTCAATAAAAAGGTGTTATTTATTGATCAGTCTCTTTTGTCATACATGAGAAATGGATCGATATTATTGCAATACTTATAGTTAAGTAAAGTGCATACATTAAAAGCAATAGTATAAAATAATACTGTAAAAACATTGATATGGTTTCTGAGCCATATGATGTTTAAAATGATTAAAATATATTTACATACACATATACATTTTGACTAAACGTGCTCAACTGGTGTTTCTAAATACGCCTACCCCGTGTACCTGACCTAGGTCTAATGCGTGGGCGGGAATAGAAAGTTACAGTTTAAGTTAAGTTTGTTTTTGCCAAGTGAATAACTAAAGAATTCTCTGTGAGGGGTTATTCAGTTCTGTACCTGGAATTTAGGATGGATGAGGAATAGTATCTCTTTCTCTGCTCTCGATATTCCAGGCTGCCTGCGAGGGCTGCCCGAAAGCGCCGGTGCTGGGTCTCTCGGCTTGAGATAGCAGCGCGTCTCTCAGCGCGTCAGGAAGGCGGGGCTGCTGCCAGCGGGGTCTGCTTCTGCTCTCGGCTTCGGCAAGTATGGCTGCTCCCTCTTGTCACCACGCGTGTGTTTGCATAGGGCAAGGTCGGCAATATTTATACCTTAAAGGTGCCGAGATTGACGTAAGGATGGACATAGATACGTCAATAAAGATGTCATACGACTTGCTCGTTAGCACATTCTTTACTAAAGTTCTCTGTGAAATCAAAACAATGGCCGCACGGATTATCCAGGTTGTCATAGGTTTGATTTGTTATGAGAACGTCGTATGCCTTATCAGGGGCTGGAGGAATGTCGCTTGTCTAATTAGATCTCAAGCGTTATGACCTAATCAGATAACACGTTCCTGTGCCGTAGTGTGACTGCGTCAGATAACGGTATCTGCATCATGGGGGTTTTCTTGCCTCATGGGCTGACTGTTAGTTAACTTGATAGTTAGTTTAACCAGAATAGGGTCAGGAATAGGGGGACTGATTCAGAACCTATAGAAATACACAACACCCACTCCACGCTAACTATGGTCATATCTACTAATCTATGCATAGTATAACATAGTACAACATACTATAGAGTATAGTGTATACCTTACCACACCAAAATACATAAATGCATTTCGAAATTTTTCAAATATACTGAAAAATTGCAGCCATATATATTGTATGCACTTAAGCTATGAATTAAATGCAAAAGTAAACACGCATTTTTACGCATTATTGCTTATTGGTATATGAGAAATACACATGAAATGGCTCTTAATATTGCTATACAGAAAGGAAGTTCGAGACCATTTCATCACATAATAAAATATTTGGCCATGTTTCCCCCCCAGGCTGGATTGCCTGAGTGAAAACAATGGTCAAACGTAACATGCTCTTAGCGTATATGCCAATTAGACTCGCAAATCTTGTATAATAGTCCGGACGTCAGCCGAGTGCTGGTGATCTACATTATAAGTGGAAACTAGCCTGTATATGTTAATCGCAAGCCATTCTTTTTGCTGGTAATATTATCTGCCTTGATACGACGAGGTATTAAACTGCTTCTCTCCCCACTGCGATCTCTGTTGCAGTTTGGGCATTTTTTTACAAACATGGTGTAGTGCAGGCTCATGCCTGGCCACCAGTACCGTGATTGTAATTCTTCCAGAGAATCTTTTAATTTAAGGTGTCTGTGACCCTCGCCCATGTGTGCGTCTGCGATTAACAAGTTTCTCCTGTCCATGTTTGGAATCACTCTATCCCCCACTCCAGGGATTCGAGCAAAAGGGACGGAGTTTGCATCGATTATGTATGTATAATTGAGTGGATAGTTGATCGGTAACGCTGAGCAGTCGCCTTTTGATGACGTTTTCACCGCCAGCATTGTTTCACCGTCAATGTATTTTAATGTACGCTTTTTTCGATCTACGGGAGCCGGTTTAGTGGCTGCCGCTGTTTCAGCCAATGAATTCCCTACAACGTGAACGCCATCACGCTGATGACTCAGTGAGTGAGTCACGTGAGTCTTTGGTAGTTCTTTTTGTAAAAGAGCTATTTGTTCCCAGAGCAGTTTCTGTTTTATTTGTGCATCTGTGTCATCTTTGTAACCGTTTTGAATCCATGTCTGCAAATCGCTGTTATATGATTTGACGCAGTAATATGAATCTGACACTATAAGTGTCGGGAATTCGCGATCCGCATTATCTAGCGCCATTTTCAAAGCTATTATTTCAGTTTGTAGTTCTGAATTAGTTTCTACTGAGTGTGATTTTGTTAATAGAGGTCTTAGTTTACCTCCGCGCCACACTTCTTTTGTAATCTCACATGTGGGGTTGTATGCATGTTCTCCCCAAACGGAGGGTTGAGCATGTCCGTCTGTATAGATTACACAGGCGTAATGTCGTAGAGGAAGAATGTCGATTGGCAGAGGATACGTCTTTTCATATTTTAGATTTTTTAATTCTTCTAGGTCTTAGAAAATTGTCAACCAGGCTATACTTGATAATTCATATCCTACATATAAGACTGTCAGATGGGCAATTCTTGACTTTTTAAAGTTGAATTTGTACCCCTCTGCAGCGAACCCAAGTATTATGGTGTTCACCCTTTTCAAGTGAGTCTCCAAGTCATCATCTGTTAAGTAAATGTCATCGACATAAGATAATGCTTCATCATCATATAGTTGTAGTAATTCTGTTACTCTCGCTGAGAATACCCCCGGGCTGTTCTTGTACCCCTGGGCTAACCGACAGAATTGTTTTTGAGTGCCATTTACTGAGAATGCAGTTAAATATCTGCTCTCTGGTGCTATGTTTTGACAAAAGAATCCATTGGAGATGTCCAGGGTTGTTTTGTATTTTTTGCGCACTATGTTATTCATTAGTGCAGCACTGTGTGAGTTTTGCACTGCAAAGGTTTTGCAACATGTGTTAAGGTGTCGGTAATCCAAAACTAGACGATATGAATTGTCTGGTTTGGAGACCGGAAACAAGGATTGTTCATTTGTGAGGTGCAAGTTTCAATCACCCCCTGGTATTCTAGCTGATCTAGTATCTCATTTACTTGTTTTTTAGCTTCTTGCTTAATTGGGTACTGCCTTTGTGCAGTAGGTTGTGATTTTAACTGGATTTTGTGAGGAGGAGAATCCTCATCCCATCCTACATGATTTTTATATAAAGCAGGTGCTAAGGCCACTGCCCACTTTCTAGCAAGTGTGTATTTTTTATGAATCGGTATTTGATTCGAGAAGGCAGGCATAATTACTTCTTCGCCATGAGGGCACTCCCTGACAAACTCTGGTGGCCAGTCTTTTTCAGCTAGAAGGATGTCATAACCCTTTGAGAGGTTATCCCAAAATAGTCCCCTTATTTTCCTAGTCTTATCTCCCTCTATACGTAATGTTATCTCGTATTTCTTGTGGGGCTTGCTAACTCTGGTGTCTGCAGTTTCCACTTGAAGGTATTCATTCGTGTCCACTGTCTCCAGATGATTCATAAGGACTTTGCGAGCTATGCTCACCTCTGCTGCGCTGTCTAGCATTGTCTGAGCCCACTCTCCGTTTTTCAGTTGTGTCCTCAGTATTCTCGGCATTGTTAACTACCTTGATACTGGCTACCTTCTTTTTTGGAAATTGTAATTTCTTTTTTAGCTGAGCAGGTTCCTTGTCTTTGGACTTGGCGTGCTCTTCTGATCGTCCTCTTCTTTCCGATTTCTGCGAGGAATTCTGAAAAGATTGAGAGGGACGTGTATCAATGTCTTGATATCAATCAGGTTTTTTAATATTATCCCTATTTCTAAGGTTATATCTATTCCCCGAGGGGTCACTCTGCGGTGACCTCTGTCTTTGGTTTGGAGATTTCTCTCTTCGCCTAGGAGACCTTCCTCGGGACTGGAATTTCTTTTCTTTAGGATTGGATTGTTTGTTTCCATCCCAGTTCTTTTTTGGTGAATTATTATTATTAAAAAATATTTTTTCTGGACTTGTAGTCAGTTGCGGTTTTACTGGTATTCCACCTAGACTATCTCTGCCTAGTTCTTCATAGGATTTTTCTATGATTCTGGCAATTTCAGCTGGTTGGTCTGCTATATCTGTCTCTTTTAACCTCTGGCGGATCGCCACGTTTGCTGCTTCACCTTTTATGTTGGCTAGTAATATAGCCGAGACCTGCTTGAAGTCTTTCAGTAATTTCATACCAAGAGTTAAAGCAGGTTCTGGACCGTATTCATCTTGAATTTGTTTTAGCACATCTGGTATTATCGAAATGGGTGGAACACCGTGCGTTTTTGTGTAGATGGAAGCAAAGACTGTACCCCAAGTGTCACAGTCCTCAATGTGTGGTGCGATTCCCATTGGGAGACATATAGTCAGAATCCTGTGTTTTTCTAATGGGGTGGTGTCAGGAAACACCGCCTCTATTTGGGTAATTTTCTGTGCCAACCAGAATGGTATCTGTTCCCGTTTAGCTGGAACTTTACCTAGGCAGGATTGGATGTTCTGTGGTGTAATTTTATTTGTGTTCCCCTGGTGAGGGGTCAGCTGTGGAAGTTTAATCGCTGGCTGAATTGTTGAAGTCCGCATTACATACTGAACTAATTGTCTATGAATTTTTAGTAGTTGTTTTAGCTGTATTAACAGCTCTGCTGCAGGCATTCTTTCGATGTCTGGATGTGGTGTGTATCCGGCTAAGACCGGCCACGTTGCTCCTGGTCTTCCTAAAGGACCGAGCCTTGTAATGTGATTGTTATGTATTAGGGCGCCATCAAATAAGAGCAAATGCTCTTGGAATTTGAGTGGTACTTCCACCTCCTCGAAAGGAGTGTAAATGTCGGGTGGAACCTCTATTTTGTAATAGTGGAAGTACTTTGTTACAGCATTTGCTGCTGGAAAATGTATCCATGTATAGTATACCTCTGTCTGCCGATATTCGTGTGCCTCAATTACGAATATGACTGTGCCACCTCTAGGTGTCAGTCCATTTTCTATAAGTTTTAAGGTTATAGATTTTCTTTTGGCGACCGGGATGAGTATTATATCCCCGTCCGCATCTAGTGCTGCAGTATCAGCTGCTACTATTTCAGCTGCTAATCTAACTGCCTCTCTTTCTTCATCACTGTCTCCCATTTTACCGACAGGATGGTATTATGTTTGTTTGCAGATCAGGTTTCTTATGGAACAAAGATTAGATGCACAATATTTTGGAACTGTTTATCCTTCAACGTTGACTTGACCAAGAACCATACATAGGAGTTCCCTCCTGCGAGGTTTTGGAGGATATAACCTTTCACCCACTCCAGACGTCTTTGGAGTTTTTGGGAAAAGGGGTCTGAGTGAGAAAGCACGACTGAGTTACTCTAAATGTCTTACGTTAGTTTTATCGCCCTTTCCAAACGCGTTGGGCGCCATGTAGTGTAGCTCCTATTTTCCCAATAGGCTCTGCACATTGGAATAGTACCTACAGCAGTAAAGGCCTAGGCCAGACGTTAACTAGGTCTACTACTGTCGATACTAGACTTAAGTTTTGGGTTTGCCAGCTAAGCTCAGAGTTCGCTAGAAACTTTCTCGAATGTTCAAGGAAGGAATTAACTCCCCTGATTAGACAAGAAGGGATTTAGTTTCTGACAACCATAGAACATGACAACTTTGCTCTCCCCTAATCAAGAGTCAATCTCGAGAGTCGTGTGAGCACAAGGCAATTATTTTACTCAGTCAGTACGTGCATTCTTAGTCTCATCAGAATGTAGAGAAAAGGAAGAGACGGGCGTGTTCAATAAAAAGGTGTTATTTATTGATCAGTCTCTTTTCTCATACATGAGAAATGGATCGATATTATTGCAATACTTATAGTTAAGTAAAGTGCATACATTAAAAGCAATAGTATAAAATAATACTGTAAAAACATTGATATGGTTTCTGAGCCATATGATGTTTAAAATGATTAAAATATATTTACATACACATATACATTTTGACTAAACGTGCTCAACTGGTGTTTCTAAATACGCCTACCCCGTGTACCTGACCTAGGTCTAATGCGTGGGCGGGAATAGAAAGTTACAGTTTAAGTTAAGTTTGTTTTTGCCAAGTGAATAACTAAAGAATTCTCTGTGAGGGGTTATTCAGTTCTGTACCTGGAATTTAGGATGGATGAGGAATAGTATCTCTTTCTCTGCTCTCGATATTCCAGGCTGCCTGCGAGGGCTGCCCGAAAGCGCCGGTGCTGGGTCTCTCGGCTTGAGATAGCAGCGCGTCTCTCAGCGCGTCAGGAAGGCGGGGCTGCTGCCAGCGGGGTCTGCTTCTGCTCTCGGCTTCGGCAAGTATGGCTGCTCCCTCTTGTCACCACGCGTGTGTTTGCATAGGGCAAGGTCGGCAATATTTATACCTTAAAGGTGCCGAGATTGACGTAAGGATGGACATAGATACGTCAATAAAGATGTCATACGACTTGCTCGTTAGCACATTCTTTACTAAAGTTCTCTGTGAAATCAAAACAATGGCCGCACGGATTATCCAGGTTGTCATAGGTTTGATTTGTTATGAGAACGTCGTATGCCTTATCAGGGGCTGGAGGAATGTCGCTTGTCTAATTAGATCTCAAGCGTTATGACCTAATCAGATAACACGTTCCTGTGCCGTAGTGTGACTGCGTCAGATAACGGTATCTGCATCATGGGGGTTTTCTTGCCTCATGGGCTGACTGTTAGTTAACTTGATAGTTAGTTTAACCAGAATAGGGTCAGGAATAGGGGGACTGATTCAGAACCTATAGAAATACACGACAAGTAAAGTTCCCATTTGTCAGGTGTTTCGCAACTCAGTTTACGATGATTAATCAAATGTCCTTTTCTTTGTTTCACCAGACATCCTTCAGAACCAATCACGGCATATATACTATTATTGATGTTTTCTGTAATATTCCGTTTAAAAATATAGTTTTGCAACACTTCATACAGACAAATGTGCTTAAGATGATGTCTTCTGTTTGGATAATATGTAGCCAACATATTTGTTTTCACAATATCTGTACTTTCTGGCTCCTTTTCAGCTAAATATTCAATTTCTTGTACAGAGTTAAGTTCTCGGTTTTGTGTTGCAGAAAGACCAAGAGTCACCCAAATGATTCTTCTAGATTTGGAGTAAAGACTTGCAGATGATAAGCGATCCGTACATTCATACACTCCAATTTCTCGATGAGATAACATCTTCAAACTGTAAGTATATAATTTCTTACTTAGACTCTTATCGTGAGAAATCACTTCCCACATTTCTTCAATTCTATCTTTATTGATTTGGTTATATAAGATGTTACATATCGAGCAACAGCTATGGAATTGTCCGCAACGTATTGAATATCCATGTTAGCCTTCCACATGGACAAAATTACTGGGTTGTAATCATTTATATATTTTGACTCTTCATTTCTTCTTAAGTTGTAGGTATTTTTTGGAGACTTTCTTCTGATACTATGTCACATAGATGACATAAATTTGTTCATTCTTCCTTTCGATATTACAGGACATGGGAATCCAAAACGACATTTGGTATAGAATTTATCCTTTGATTTGTACTTTCGTCGACAGTATTTGCCACAACAATGACTTTGAAATCGTAAGACTTTTTCTCTTAAGTCCTTATCTTTTTTACTTTTCGGTATATCACATGTTACATATTCTTCAATGAAAGACAATACAGTGTCATCTGAGTCTGTTCCAAATTTGGGTGCATCTTTAATCCATATTAACATATGTATGTGAGGAGCACCTCTTGCTTGATACTCCTTTTTCCAAAAGAAATCCGAAACCTCTCCAAGAGGTGGATTTTTTTTTATTGGTGATAAAAGACATCATAGCTTCAAATCTATGATTGAAATACCTGCATACATTAACGGGATCCAAAGAACACAATTCTCCAGGTGTTTTATATTCAATATTTACTATATTTGCATTTGCCTCTCAAAGAAATTGAAGTAAATCATCTCAAGCATATTCAGCACAGCTTAGAGTAAGGAACCATGTAGGAGTTCCTAAGTTCCTTAGCATACATTTAAGTTCTCCATGACGATGGTACCAGTACTCATTAGTACCACGCTGACATGCCATAAGATTAATCAGATGAGATTCCAAAACATTATCTTTCAAGTGTACTTTATCTATAAATTTCTTTGCTGAAATTTTTTGCAGATGTACACCTGTTTTCAATACATGATTTACTGCATAAGAAAGTCCAGACAAGTCACTCTCAAATAACAGATGAAACAAATATGGAATACATTGTCAAAATCTTGGATCTTCAGCATACAATCTTGATGTCCGGTATTCAGATGCAGGAATCTGCACAGGTCGGTCATCATATCATCGACCTTTTCCTGTTGGAAACAACTGAGGAAAGCAGCGAGCTTCCAAGCTTTTTTCCCATACACTAATGGGATTTCCCTTTGCTTCCTTCATTTGGAACAACTCTATAGTATCCCCCATCACTTCTTTAGAATGAAGTGGATGAACACTATAATGTTTGTAGACTTCTTTTGTTCTGGACACATCCACTTTTTCAATTTGTCCAGATGGCAAGTCACTGTCTTCTTCTACAGTTATTTCTTCTTCTCTCAGAAACACATTTTCATAATATTGATTGTTTTTTAGAAGATACAACGTTGCCTTTTTAACTTTCCTAACATCCACTAATTCCTGCAAGATTTTCTTACTCTTAGTAGGAACACCATTAACTAAAATAACTAAAGGTTCATCTTCTACATTTTCTACACCAATTGTTTCAACATGTTTCTTTAAATCTAGAGGCAAATATACAACTCTTCCCTTTAACCCTCTCTGTAAATCTGAAGGAGGCAATTTCCCTGTCTTAGGCTCCATACGAACAATAGCTTGAAATGGTTGAACACATTGAATAAGAATAGACTCATAAATATTTAAATCCATCGATTCATAAGGAATATTTACCAACTCAAGAATAATATACACAGCACTAGCAGGCATTTTATTCTCATCTAATTCATTATAACAATATTTACAAATACGCTGATCAGAACCCAAATCAAAACAATTCTCTACCAACAAATAAGTTGCAAAATCCTTCAACTCATTATTATTTTCTTTTTCACTTTTTACATACAGATCAACAGTCCTAGTCTGATTTTTATAATGAGTACGTCGACAACAGATAGAAGAATAATTTGGCCTTTCACCAGAAATTACCTCAAACTTTGAAATTTCTTGCTCAAATTTTTCTGTACTACAATGCTGTACATTCTCTTCTACATTTCCATCTATTACCGGATCAATTTCTGTACAGTGTTCTTGAGGACCAAAATAACTAACCTCAATTTCATCACAAACCTTAATTACATCTGATACAGATCCATGCAAAAGAGCACTGTTCAACTTTTTTAACATTAATGCTGGACTTTTTGCATAATACAACCTTCTCACTAATTTCCTCATTTGAGTATGATGAGCTGCTAACATCCTGAAATGGTGAAAAACACTTCGACACACTTTTTTAGAAAGACAAGCTAAGGAATGTCCGTGCAATCTAGTAATTTGTCTCACTCTGCAAGGGTCTAATCCTTGCAACATCTTAATCTTTTGTTTAATACTTTTCTTAGTATAGTAACGTAAGAAATTACGTAAAAAATCAATAAAATCCTGCCGTACACTACAAATACTACTGCAATTCCAAGTGTACACTGGAGCTTTAGGACGTCTCCCTAAAACTTCATCAGCTAACAACTGTTCCTCATTTCTAGGAACAATTTTCTCTTTCTCAATAGGATAACTATTTCTAACCTCATAATCACGACCACTAGTGTCAACTGCATGCAACAAATCATTACTCTGAAGATAACTTTCTTCATTAAAAAAGGCTCAGAATGTAAACTATGTTTCCATTCACCCTGAAAAACCTCTGAAAAATTACTTTTGTTAATTATTCTTTTCCACTTACTTTTGGCCTTCATTAAATGGATTGTCTTATCTAATGATCGAATTCTATTGATTACTAAAATAAAAAGTCTTTTTTTCAATTCAAAAGCTTTCTGAACTACATTCTCAATATATTTTTTTTTTTGGGAAAAAGCTCTTTTTCTTTTACAATTCTTTACAATCTTAGTCAAATTTAATACAACTCGATTATAGTACATCTTCTTCCTTATCTGCGTGTATACATTTTTCCGCCTTGTATTACACTCATTTTTTCCAGAACATAATACTACACGGTTCTTGTCTTTTCTCTTGCTTGCAGAAACACTGATTTTATTTTTCTTTGTACACACTACTCTTACTGTTTACCAATCTTAGTAGAAACATTTAGTTTTCTTACCATGACATTTTTGCGTCTCCTTATATATTTTTCTTGAGGTAAATCTTGTAGATGACTTCTCTTTAAATAACCTGCTTTCTTTCGTTGTTTTGTCTGCTTAGCCTTACTAGGCATGATGACTTTTTTTAGTATTGATGAACAAAATCTAGTATAAAAAAGAGATATCACTTTTAAAAAATAAATGTATAAAACACACTATTATATTACTCTTAAGAAGAGAGCAGAGATTAGACTACACTAAAACGTTTAAGAGACAGAACACAGCCCATGTATATGAGCACTACATTACAGTGCAGAAACCTGACTCATTTCCAAAATACATTTCCAATATACAGCATTAGTTCTTTGCCAGCATTACATCCAAACATGAGATACAATACAAGAAGAAAGAATCCCAAGGTACTTGTAAATCTGCCCAAGAGTGTATGCAGCACTCTGTCTATATTGAGTGGGGCATTACTAAGAGGAGGTATGCTTAAACAGAGAGAATTAAGAGGGCAGAGGGGGGAGTATAAAAAGAAAGGGGAACATTAGGGGACAGGAAAGACCATGACGACAGAGGGACACTAAGAACACAGAGGACAGTATAAACAGAGAGAGGTAGACTGTGAGGACAGACAGGTGAATTTATAGAAAAGGGTGCAAACATAATTCTTTCATTTACACAGACACTCAGTGTGATCCTGGACAAATATTTTAAAACCATACATTTTACTAAAACACATTTACCACACTTGGGGCCAGATGTAGGTAGCCCTTTACCGGTCGGTAACGGCTGAAAATCGGTATTTTCGGCCGTTACCGACCGGTATTGGGCAATTGGGATGTAGGGAAGCGAAAATCGTCAGAATCGGTAAATTTACCGAATGGGTAAATTTACCGAATTGGTAAAATACCGAATCGGAAAAATTACTGAATCGGTAAATGTACCGAATCGCAACGGTTTGCGATTCGGTAAATTTACCGAATCGGTAAAGTTACCGATTCGGTAAAATACCGTATCGGTAAATAAGAAGTGGTAAAAATGAATATTGAGATGTAGGGAAGCTCTGAAATACCGAATTTGCTTGAAATTCGGTATTTAAGAGTCGGTATTTACCATGGATTGAAATCAGGTGGTAACCAGGTGCAGCCCATAAAAAAGGACCCAAAATGCAATTCTTCTTGCACAATGGCGGCATTTTATGTCATTGCAAGATGGCTACGGCTACAGGAGGAAGGAGAGAGGGAATGGCAGAGAGAGGAGCAGGTCTATAGACAGAGGGTCACCTTGTTCATGCTCACAGAGGCAGAGATACTCCAGAGGTACAGGTTGGCCCCAGATACCATCACATACCTTTTCAGGGACCTCCACCCACTGTTGGAGCATACTACCCCAAGGGCACACGCTATTCCACCCCACGTGCAGGTGCTGTGCAGCCTACACCTGCTTGCGTCTGGGAGCTACCAGAGCATGGTAGCTGTGGTAGGTGGGGTGACCCAGAGCAGCCTGTCATGGTTTTTCCACAAATTCCTTGATGCTATGTTACAGAGGATGGACCATTACATATCTTTTCCTGCAAGCCATGCGGAACTGGTCCAAACAAAATCTGACTTTTACCAGATGGCTCGATTCCCCAATATAATTGGCTGCATAGATGGCACGCACATTCCCATTTGTCCCCCTGCTGCCACCGAATATATGAACCGGAATAGGAAGTCCACCCACACCATCAATGTGCAGGTGATATGCAATGCAAAGTGCGCCATCACCGACCTTGTGGCTAAATTCCCTGGGAGTACCCACGACTCCTATATATTTCAAAATAGTGGCATCTATGCCCGGCTGACTGCAGGGGAATTTGGTGAAGGATACCTCCTAGGTGAGACACAGTGTGCGCCCCCAAAACACCTATTGCAGTAAGAAGTACAAGTATGCATGTGAGTAATGTATTCCCATTTCATTTCAGGAGACAGTGCATATGCCCTCCGGTCCTTCATACTCACCCCCTACCTCAATCCCTCAAAACCCAGCCAAAGGAGATATAACCAGGCCCACAAGAGCACAAGAAATGTCGTGGAGCGCACGTTTGGTATCTGGAAAAGCAGGTTCAGGTGCTTGAACAAGAGTGGAGGGGCAAGGCAGTATACCCCCATCACCTGCTGTAAGATCATTGCTGCCTGTGCTATGTTGCACAACCTTGCGGTGAAGAAGGGTACTGAGGTGGAGTTGTCAGACTATGAGGATCATGATGACGACATGGCTGTGCCTGAAACACAACCTGCTGGAGTGTCAACACCAAGTGATGGCAGATATAGACGTGAGGAGATTATACGCAACTATGAGACTGACACCTATGTTGAAAGCACATATTTAGTTTAATGTACTATATATATCTCGGTATGTTAAATAACAAAAGTGCACCAGAAAGCATTTCACTGCAATGCTCACTGTGAGTAAACACACACAGACAGGTGTTGATAGCACCCACCGTAGTTGTACATTGTCACTACGCAGGTTTAAATGGCACAAATGTGCAACACAAACTTTCAAATTACTCAATTGTCTGTCCAATGGCAGTAGCCCATACTGATAACTGTTCATTTGCGGCCACGCTTTGCACTGCCAGATGTATGTGGCTCACCCTGTTCACTGGGCGTTTGCCCTGTAGCCTCACCCTGTCGCCTGCTGCTCCTCCTTGTCTCTACAACAACGGGGCTTGCCGTGCTGCTCCTACTGGTGCTACCTTCACTCTCCGGCACGTCAATAGCAGTAGTTTGTGCAGTCTGAGCATGTAGTAGAGCCTCTAGCGCACCGGTCATTCCGGCTATGCCCCTTGTCAGCTGATTGCTGTTTTGAGTCAGGACTTCCTGACTGTTCATGCTACACCTGCATAGCAGGGATGTGGCTGTTGCCAGGCGGTGAATAGCTTGCTCAGTTCTCTGTGCACGCTGCTTCTCCCTGCGCCTTGATGTGATTTCAGAGTCCAGTTTTGTGCACAGTTGCTGCATGGATTGGGTCATGTCATGTATCCCTGTAGCCATGTTCTTATTAACTTCAACCAGTTCTCTGATGCCCTTACCAATTTCCTGCATGCTCATATTGAGGTTCCGCATTTGTCTTTGACAGGACATGATGCCCTTGCCCTGCATCCTCTGAATCCTGACCATGGATCCCTCCAGGCCTTGGAAGACACTGGACCCCTCCCCACGTGCACCTACACTCCTTTCTGGTGCTGTGTGGTGTCTAGTGGTACTGGGTACAGGCTGTGCGCTGGGCTGCAGTGTGGCAGAGATGTCAGCTCCAGGCAAGTTGTGTGAGTCATCACCCACCATTTCACCAGCAGCTGTCTCCATTTCCATCAGTGGGGAAACGACATGCCTCCTGCTAGGCTGTGCTGCAGGTGTCTCAATATCCAGGGATGCTGGCATTTCAGGTGAAGATAACAGTAGTGGGGACTGTGATGGTCTTGGGGATGCCTGCATTTCTTCTGTAACGTCAGGTTCTTGGGAAGGTGGCTGCCCACTCAGTACACCTGTGTCCTGTGATGCACTGGGACCTGGCTCATGACTTTCCTCCCTCTCGGGTGACGTGCCTCTGCCTCCTGTGACTGCCTTCTGGATGTGTGACCTGTGGACATATGAGCGCATATCAGCTAGGTGCAAATGTCTCACAGCCACTACAATTAAACTTAGGAAATTGCACTTATTACATGCTGCCTGCCCTTCATTTTGTCTGCAATCATTTGCCTAACTTGGTGGTTACTGTGCTGTATGACATGGTCTTTCATTTACTGACTCCTACGCAGAATCGCTCCTGAGGCGGAAGCCGGGAGCTAGGCCCCTGATTCTCATATTGACTCTCTGCTAATTTGCACATTGTTTGTTTTTACGTCTTTACCTGCAAAATACAAATTTTTTAAAAAAAAGTCAATTTTAAAACGTCACTGTGTTTACCTAACTTGCGCTGTGTACTCAATTTTACCGGCTCACTGGTGGGGGTGTAACACAGCTCGTGTCTAGTTCACCGAGGGCCGAGTCAAGGCTCTACTCGGACTGACACTGCCTACCTGGAGGGCGACGAGTGTGGCCGCCATCTTTGGGGTAGGGGACGGTTGGCGCTCTAGCGGTCGGGCGAATTAAGGCCCGATCACTATAAAGCTCGCCAGCGCCCAGTAACCGGCAAAACCTTTACTCCTACGCAGAATCGCTCCTGAGGCGGAAGCCGGGAGCTAGGCCCCTGATTCTCATATTGACTCTCTGCTAATTTGCACATTGTTTGTTTTTACGTCTTTACCTGCAAAATACCAATTTTTTTAAAAAAAAGTCAATTTTAAAACGTCACTGTGTTTACCTAACTTGCGCTGGGTACTCAATTTTACCGGCTCACTGGTGGGGGTGTAACACAGCTCGTGTCTAGTTCACCGAGGGCCGAGTCAAGGCTCTACTCGGACTGACACTGCCTACCTGGAGGGCGACGAGTGTGGCCGCCATCTTTGGGGTAGGGGACGGTTGGCGCTCTAGCGGTCGGGCGAATTAAGGCCCGATCGCCATAAATGAAGACCTCATTTCGCCCGCGCAGCGGGCGGGCGCAGCGGGCGCGCCGCTGGCGCGCCGGAGGCGCGCCGGAGGCAAGCCCGTCTGGGCCCGTCCGGGCCCGACCAGGTCCAGGGCCCGTTATTATGCCCGTGGTCCCTTCGGGACCCCCGGCCTACTCCAGTAAAGATCTTATAGCCCTACGATACACCATGTGCCAGGGTGATCATCAGTTGATGGGGACTGACCCGTTATTCAGTCGCTGTCTCCTTTGCCCTGATCCTCCATCCGAAGATACCAATGGTAATAAAGCTTGTAAAACCCTGAGGATGGCACTGCTTAACTGTAGATCCTTGCCTAAACATGCGGTTGAGATCAATCTGTTGATTGAAGAAAGCCGCCTGGATCTGCTCTTTCTTACAGAAACGTGGCTATCCCCTCACTCAGAGTTTGACGTCATCTCCGCCCTTCCCACTGGCTTTCTAGTCCAAAACCTGAATAGAAGCCAAGGAACAGGTGGAGGTCTCGCCATAATCTACCGAGACTTTTTGACATGTAGACTGGAGAACGGCGGCATCTCAGACGCGGAGAGCGCCTGCTTTAGCATTCAACTAACTCCCACACAATCTCTCTCCGGAATCCTGATCTACCGTCCACCGGGCAGCATTAAGCATTTTGTCGACTCCTTATTAGAGGTCACCCTGGCAGCAGCCACCCGGGCCTCTAATTTCCTGGTACTCGGAGATCTTAATCTCCACATCGACGACCCAAACGATAAAGCAGCTGCTGAACTTTTGCTAAATTTTAAAACTTTCGAACTTCATCTTCTCAATAAGGAAGCTACCCATAACAAAGGGCATTTGTTAGATCCCGTCTTCTCTAACAACACCCAGTTCCTAGCCACTTCACCTCTGCCCCTACCATGGTCCGATCACTTTGTAGTGCCCTTTTCCTGGGAATTACGACTGGAAGGGCCCAACGCCCCCCCACTGCGTACTCTCCAAAGAGCCTGGCCGAAACTCTCAGTGGAAAAACTGAAATCTGCCCTTGAGCAATCTGTCCCTGAATCAGTACCGGAAGTTCTGCTTGCAGACCAGAATTTTCAGAATTGGCTTAACAACTCCCTGGACCTGGTTCTGCCCCGAAAAATGGTGACTAAAAAGAGCAGTACTTTTAAATCCCCTTGGTATACCACCGCATTGAGAGATCTTAAAAAGTCCTGTAAAAAGGCAGAACGTATCTGGAGGAGGGACTGGACCCATAGTAGCAAAACCTCCTACCAGGCGGCCTTGAGACTCTATAAAGACGCACGACAAACGACCAAGGCCTCCTTCTTCGAAGAAAAAATAAGACTTGCCGCCAACTCCTCTAGGGAAACTTTTAAAATACTCACTCAGCTGACCAAAATTCCAGCGCCAATCACTATACAAAACGACCTCACATCAAGATGTGATAGGTTAGCAGAGTTTTTTGACCAAAAAATACAGAAAATACTAGATAGTCTCCCTCAAACTGGTTCCCCCCTGGTGTCCGATCCCTTCCTCCCTCCCATTTCAGGACCCTTACTCGAGTCGTTCTCGTGTATCACCAGGGAAGACTTTTGCTCGACATTAACCAACATTAAAAGCGGCTCACCATCTGATCCAGCTCCCATGCACGTTCTCAAGCAAATCGTGAACTCCATTTCCCCTCTCGCTACTGATCTATTGAATTCCTCACTCACCACTGGCATCGTCCCCCCGAGCTGGAAACAGGCAAAAATCAAAGCCCTCCTAAAAAAACCAGGACTAGATCCTGCTGACTTGGCGAATTTCCGCCCTATTTCATTGCTGCCTAGACTAGGAAAAATCGCCGAAAAGTTAGTGAATCGGCAGCTCTCTGGATTTCTCGAGAGCAACGACCTGCTGGGCCACTCCCAAACGGGATTTCGTCCCGGGCAGGGCACAGACACTGCCCTCATAGTGGTGGCAGAAGAGGCTAGGTGCATCTTAGATTCAGGGGGATCAGCAGCTCTGATCCTCCTGGATCTGAGCGCTGCATTCGATACCGTAGACCACACTACCCTGATACACCGTCTCTCTAAACTGGGTATCGTAGGGTCCGCCCTTAAGTGGCTGAAATCATTTCTCGACAATCGGTCCTTTAGGATATGGGAGAATGGCACCATGTCAAAATCCACCCCTCTTCAATGTGGGGTTCCTCAGGGATCTTCCCTGAGCCCCACATTGTTCAATGTCTATATGGCTCCGCTGGAAGATGTAGTAGCCCCCTTTGGGATTAAATCTATTAGCTATGCTGACGACACACAACTCGTCGTCTCTCTGTCTCAACAAGGGGGATGCCCTCACAACCTCTCGAGCTGCCTTTCGGCAATCTTCTCCTGGATGACAGACTCCAAGCTGAAACTTAACGGAGCTAAAACAGAGATAATGCTCCTAGGTCATCACCTCACATCTCTGCCCTCCGAGCTCTGGCCCCCCTGTATGGGGGATTTACCCCCAGCAAAGGAGAAAATCAAAAGCCTTGGGGTCTGGTTCGAACCCCAATTAACATTCAGGACCCATGCTCAGAAAGTCGCAGGCAGCTGCTTCGGTCTGTTGCGTTCAGTGCGGAAAGTGCTCCCTCTCCTGCCCTTCCAATCCAAGAAGCTCCTAATCCAAGGTCTAATACTATCAAGACTTGATTATGGTAATGCTCTCTTTCTAGCTGCACCGAAAGGAACAATTAACACCTTGCAGCGGGTACAGAATGCGGCAGCCAGAATGCTCATTGGGGCTCCCAGAAGGGCCTCGGCCAAACCACTACTCAGATCCCTGCATTGGCTCCCCATCCACGAACGAATCGCATTCAAAACTTTGTGTATTGCTCACAGGATACTTCAAGGCAAAGGTCCTCCCGCCTTAAGAAAACTGATTTGTCCTTATAAATCCCCAAGGACCCTCCGCTCCGACGGAGAGAACCTGGTCTCCGTTCCTAGAGTGAGAAAAGCCCGGACTGGAGGACGCCGGTTTTCCCTGAATGCAGCAAAACACTGGAACGCCCTCCCTAGGGAAATCCGGATGGAAGTCTCCTATTTAAAGTTCAGAAAATCGCTTAAAACTTTTCTCTTCCCTAAAACTGAATAATCCTTGTTTCCCTTCTTTTTGCTCTCAGGGCCTTTTCTGTTTTTTCTGTTAAGGTAGCGCTGGGACGCTTAAGGGCAACCACGCGCTTTATAAATCTAATTTCATTTCATTTCATTTCATTCATTTCATTCACTGACTACATGTACCATGATGCATTGCTACTGTTTTCCACAGTCACACTGGGACTGGGGTAACTTAGCTGCAAGGGGTGAGGGATGGCAGAGGGTGTGAGGGGGATTGCTGTGCATGCATCTTACCTTTTCTACTTGCAGCTTTCGTCGAGCTGTCCACTTCTCCCAGTCCGTGGACGCTTTCTGGCTCCAAGGTTGTGGCCACCATCTCCTCCAGGTCAGTGAGGGGGGTGCTGTGTTCTTTCCTCCACCTGTTTGCGAGGCCTGTTTGTGGTGGTCAGCAATTTTCTTTTTTGTGAGGCTCCTTAGGTCATAAAACCTCTTCTTTAAATCTTCTGTGACTCTGGTGGTCACACCCACTGCATTAACTTTCTCAAGGATTTCGAGCCAAATCTTCCTTTTTGCTGATTCAGGCACAGTGAGGGAATGCCTTCCAAAACGTTTGTGGTGCACCTTTACCACCTCCTCCACAAGGACCTGGAGTTCCATGCTGCTGAATTTCAGCTTTCTTTTTCTTTCTGTCTGCTCTGTGTCCTTGCTGCTTGCCATGTTTAAGGTTTAAAACTGCACAAACTCTGTCAGCTGCTGCTCCCAGTCTCTCTGCTCCAACTCCTCTCCAGAACCTTCTAATTAGTTGCAGCTGCCTGTGTAGTCACTTCCTGGTAGGAAGGGAGAGGGTGGTTTCACCTGATTGGCTGTT
Source organism: Lissotriton helveticus (assembly GCF_964261635.1). Lineage (NCBI taxonomy): Eukaryota > Metazoa > Chordata > Amphibia > Caudata > Salamandridae > Lissotriton > Lissotriton helveticus. The sequence goes on along the minus strand of NC_136069.1, from coordinate 289,974,631 downwards.
GTCTTAAGTTTCACTTTTGCTTGCTTTCCTATTCGGTATTTACCGATTCGGTATTTACCGATTCGGTATTTACCGAATCGGTATTTCCAATGCATTCCTATGGGCCTTTTGGCCCATAGGGATGAATGGGAATTACCGATTCTGAATTTACCGATTCGGTAAATACCGATTCGGTAATTTCCGAAAGTCAGTTACCGATTCGGTAAAAAATACAGAATTTTTCCCTCCATCTCATTTACCGATTTTTAAATACCGATTCGGTAAAATTCGGTATTTAAGAATCGGTAAATTACATTTACCTACATCTGGCCCTAGAACGTTTAAGAGACAGAACACCGCCCATGTATATGAGCACTACATTACAGTGCCGAAACCTGACTCATTTTCAAAATACATTTCCAATATGCAGCATTAGTTCTTTGCCAGCATTACATCCAAAAATTGAGACACAATACAAGAAGAAAGATCCCAAGGTGCTTGTAAATCTGCCCAAGAGTGTACGCAGCTCTCTATCTATATTGAGTGGGGCATTGCTAAGAGGAGGTATGATAAAACAGAGAGAATTAAGAGGACAGAGGAGGGAGTATAAAAAGAAGGGGGAACATTAGGGGACAGGAAAGACCATGACAACAGAGGGAGACTAAGAACACAGGATGCAGGTTGAAAAGAAACAGCACTATCAAGAAAGACAAGTGAAAATAAGGAAATAATGGAAATATCAGAAAAGGGAGGACAGTATAAGCAGAGAGAGGTAGACTGTGAGGACAAACAGGTGAGAATATAGAAAAAGGTGCAAACATAATTCTTTCATTTACACAGACTCTCAGTGTGATCCTGGACAAATATTTTAAAACCATACATTTTACCAAAACACATTTACCACACTAAAACGTTTACGAGACAGAACACAGCCCATGTATATGAGCACTACATTACAGTGCAGACACATGACTCATTTTCAAAATACATTTTCAATATGCAGCATTAGTTCTTTGCCAGCATTACATCCAAAAATTGAGACACAATACAAAAAGAAAGAGGCCCAAGGTGCTTGTAAATCTGCCCAAGAGTGTATGCAGCACTCTATCTTTATTGAGTGGGGCATTGCTAAGAGGAGGTATGATAAAACAGAGAGAATTAAGAGGGCAGAGGAGGGAGTATAAAAAGAAGGGGGAACATTAGGGGACAGGAAAGACCATGACGACTGAGGGAGACTAAGAACACAGGAGGCAGTTTGAAAAGAAACAGCACTATCAAGAAAGACAAGTGATAATAAGGAAAGAGTGGAAATATCAGAAAAGAGAGGACAGTATAAGCAGAGAGAGGTAGACTGTGAGGAGAGACAGGGGAGATTAGAGAAAAAGGTGCAAATATAATTCTTTAGTTTACGGTAAATATATATTTTTTTTAAATAGCGTCTATTACAAATTTTTTATAATCCCCGGGGACCCTATCCCCCGGGGTTAATAAAAAAACGTTGGGGACAGTGGGGGGAGCCCAAATGCCCCCACGGTCCCAACCGGCTCCCCACGTCCTTTGGGAGCCGACATTGCTTTTCGTCAGAGAGACCAGCTAACATGCTGGTCTCTCTGATGAAAAGCAGTTTACTGTGGTAGGGTGGGAGCCGCGAGGCTCTGCCCTACCACAGCAAACAGCAGTGTCCGGGGATTGGGCACCCCGGGACACTGCAGGAGCCAGCCCTGGTGGGTGGTGGTCCCCAGGTCCATCAAGGGCTACAGGAGGGGGACCGTGCGGCCCCCCTCCCAACAATTAAAAAAGCCCCGGGAGGTGGTGGTCCCCGGGGCTGGGGTTCGTCATGGATCCTCCTTTTTTTCAATATTCGAGCCCCGGGGGTTGGCGGTTGGCGGTGCCCAGGGCTAAGGGGGGGCCATCCGCCCCCCAAACATAAAGTTAAAGCCCTGGCGGATGGGGTCCCCGGGGATTATTAAAAATGAGTAAAAGAGGCTATTTTTTTTTACCGTACGCGTACGGTACAAATTCTGTAAGTCGTCCCGGAAGCTTACCTAAGTAAGAAAAAAAAAGGAAAAAAAGATTTTGTCATTGAGGATCATTGAAAAACTCCCTAATCAACCCTAGGAAATAGAAAAAGTACTATACCAAACTGCAAACTTTTCCTATCAATCTACACACTCAATCTACACACATACACAAATTAAATACAAATCACATTTATTCCCACATTAAATTCAAAATGAAACACACTTTTCTATTGCTTGAACTTTTGAACCCTTTCCAGCTGACAAAACTTTCAACCCTTCCCCCTTACCACATTCTGCCAGTTACCATAGAAACACTTCAGGGAACACCTAACTGAGCACGCAGGTGAAAAGTTCATCATACATTGTTGTAAATCAAAACAGCAAGTGTGCATGACTTCTCAAGTACTGTACTTTTCTATCACTTTTACTTAACCAATAAATAACAGGCTTTTAAAAAACAGAAAATTGCACCCTAGTTTTGTAGCTAATAATATTTCAAACAACCAATCAGTTCATTGATTTTTTCAAAAGTCCACTTATCCACCATTTTAGAAAAAAAAAATTCAAACTGCCCTTTCATTTACAGAGACCATCTGAGTATATCCAGACCTCTGTTCAAGATGTTTAAAGTGTGGATTGTGGGACACAGCTATATTTTCTGGAGTGAAAGGTATGCACAACAGAAAGGAACTCACAAAGACCTAGGATTGTCAAATGTAGACATTAAATGAATTGGACAGAGAGTGTTAAAGTGGCATCAATTGATCCCATTGGTGAAATCCTTTATGCATCTCCAACACCCTGACCTCATAATTGTGCACTGTGGTGGCAATGACCTAGGCACTTTGACTGGGGTAGGACTGGAAATGTTTATAAAGAACACCTTTACAGAACTGATGTCACTTTTCCCCCAAACTGCCTTTGTCTATTCTAATATATGTCAAAGGCAGAAATGGAACTGGTCCAATCAATTTTGTCCACAAATTGAGAAAGCTAGGAAGCATGTGAATAAATCTGTTTCTGCGTTTCTCAGAGACTATAGAATGGGGTCCATTTACCATAACAATTTGCTCTTCAATATGCATGACATCTATAGGAGAGATGGTGTATATTTTACAGATGAGGGTAACAGAGTCTTCCTCCTAACCCTTAGACTCTGCAACGGTACTTACTTGTAGGTACTAAAATCTCCCAATAAACACAAGGGCTCTTTTTAGAGCCACCACACATCTAAACACATACACTTCATAATTTCATCAAGGGCTCCAGGAGGGGGGCCGCGCGGTCCCCCTCCCAACAATTAAAAAAGCCCCGGGGGTGGTGGTCCCAGGGGCTTGGGGGTCCGTCATGGACCCCCCTTTTTTCAATATTAGAGCCCCGGGGGGTGGTGGTCCCCGGGGCTAAGGGGGGGCCTCGGGGGATGGGGTCCCCGGGGATTATTAAAAAAATATTGTTTACGATAGATTTACCGTAGGCATACGGTGCAAATTCTGTGCCTCGGTAGACCCGAGTCACAAGAAAACAGTAAAACAAAGTTGAAAAATAAGAAAAGCGTGCAGGGTAGAAACATCCTGGCCCTCAAGGCCTGCTCAGGGGGTCCCACATGGATCTTTAGGGCCAATTTTTTTTTTTAAATAAAAAATCGCGGGGTACGCATATGGTACACGTACGCAGTGGAAAAGATAAAAACTAGAAGTCCGTTTCATTCTTAATTAGCCCCCGGGGGGCCCAAATCCCGGGAGCAATTTTATTTCCATAATGGGGGTCTTGTAAGGCCCCGAGCCCCGGGGAATGCCACTCCCGGGGCTTTATTTTGAAGTATGCGGGGGGCTCACGGTCCCCCCACAGCCCTGGGGACTACCACCCCCGTATGGGCTTTTTTTTAAATATATTTTTTTGAAGGTATGTTTTCAGCCCCCCCATCTCCCCTACCCCCTCCCACACGCCCCGGGGACCGCCACCTTCCTCGGGCAGTAATATGTAAAATGAACTTCCAGCCCCGGGAAGCTGCACCCCCGGGCTTTTTTATGTTGGAGGGGGTCGCACGGCCTACCTCCTGGAGCCCTTGATGGCCCTGGGGTCCGACACCTCCCAGGGCCGGCTCCTGCAGTGTCTCGGGGTGCCTACCCCAGGGACACTGTTGTTTGCTATGGTAGGGTGGAGCGTCGTGGCTCCCACTTTACCACAGCAAACCGCTTTCCTATTTGAAAGAGAAGCAAGTGAACCTGCTGTGATTGGTCAAACAGGATGTCAGATTGATGGACGGCGTACAGTGCCTTTTCTAAAAAATACACGTATGCACACAGTGAGTGCGAACCGTTGGAGTACACACCCAGACAGAGGGCAAGATATGGCATCTATGCACAAACATCCACCGAAACACGCAGACGCAACGCATGCACAATGCATGGCTCGGCCGAAAGCCTCCGGCTCGGGTCTTTAGTGCTGGAAAGAGCCTTTAATAGCCCGTATAGCCTTCTACGGCGGGCTGTAAGGCTATATTATATTTATATAATCTTATAAAGAAGTTGAGAATGGTATTTGTATAATATTTTTTAAAGGGAAAAATAGTTGATAAAGCTAGTTTTGTGTTTTATGAGACTGTCTGCACGTACGTTCAGAACTCCGGCCAGATGATTTGCCATCAGACACTGAAGTGTTTATGTTTTTGTACAAGGACCTACAACATAGAAAATTCATTATAGAAAATCAGGAAAACTATTTCGAAGACGGTTTCGAAATCAGTAACAGTGTCATAGAAGACCTGAACAAATGTGCTATTTTAGTATTGTAGTGAGTTATACGTCAGTATGTTGTTATGTAAGCATTGTTCTAAAACTGAAGGTGCTATATATTCAGCTAGACAATCTCTTTGTAGAAGTGTAAGCATTCAGTCGCTTTCCAAGTACTCGTGCACCAAAGTAGGCCTTAGGGCATGGACTGCTTCAAATCATTATAGACTATGCATTCACTCTTCTATACAGCAGCAAACTTGCCTTTTATATCTTCAATTGCCCACTGTGTATCATTACACTTTCACAAAACACTCTTACACTACTGTATCAGTATTATAGTGAACCATACAGCAGTATATGTTTATCTATGCACTGTTCTAAAAGTAAAGCTGCTATACAGTCAGCCACACACTCTCCTTGCAGAATTGTAATCATTCAATCAGTACCCAAGTACTTATGGTGGAAAGTGCGCCATAGGGCAGGACTGCTTCAAACCCCTATAGACTATGCATGTAGTGTTCTATGCACCGGGAAACTTGTCTTTTATACCTTCAATTCCCCAATCTGTATCCTTACACTTCCAGTAAACACTATCACACTTCTGTTTCAGTATTGTAGTGACCATACAGCACTATGTGCTTATCTATATACTGTTCTAAAAGAATCCATTCACTACATTAAAACACTAATCAGAAGATGAATAATAAGTGGTACATCCCCAGAGTTTGTTTATATTAAGCTTGGCCTTTATAGGGGAAAAAGTTTTTCTCAAAGATAAAAAAGCTTTGACTTTTGGTTTTTTTGATTGCAAAAAATATATTATGCAGGAAGCGCTCTGCTGAAAATCTTGAATTAAAAGCTCTGTCTCCTGAAGTGGGCCTCTTGTGTGTCTTTCGTGGAGTGTGAAATTGGCAGGCGTCACCATGCCCGTTTTGAAAAGGCCGCCCTGTACGGTTAGGGGCTCTCTATTCAGAGGTTTATGTGTGGATTTTGATAAGGGAGCATGATCCACATGCTGCCGCTAAACCTACTTAGGAGATGCCAAATGGCGAAAACAACAGCAGCGCTGGAAGGGATTTGGCTGGGGATGATTCCCCTTCCAATCGTTCTGGAGTCAGGAGTCTGAAAATTGAGATGTCTCAACATCCAGCATTACGCTATTTATTCAGACTGATTCCCATTGGGATTCTTTTAACAACGTGTGCATCAGGGAGCTGAGCAGAGTTCCATCTTTCTGACAGCATAACGATTATTTCCTCAAAACCAACACTTACCTGCATGGACTGATGCACTCTGGGAGATGCAGGCTACTATCACTCATGTGATCAGAGACGTTACAAAGCCTAGGCACAGCGGCACTTGATGAAACTTCCTGCCTGTGATCAAGGCTGTAGTGCCGTACCTAGTTGAACTGCAGGAAGCACTGTGCTGAAAATCTTGAATTAAAAGCTCTGTCTCCTTAAGTGGGCCTCTTGTGTGTCTTTCATGGAGTGTGAAATTGGCAGGCGTCTCCGTGCCCATTTTGAAGAGGCTGCCCTGTAGGGTTGGTGGCTCCCTGTAGGGTTGGTGGCTCCCTATTCGGAGGTTTGTGTCTGGATATATATATATATAAATATATATATATATATATATATATATATATATATATATATATATATATATATATATATATATATATATATATATATATATAATATAATATATACATGCATATATACACATATATACATACATAGAGCGAAACACTGTGGGTTGCTTTTACTCATTTCAGGTTGGCTTTGTTGGTATTTTGCCAATTCAAAGCTGTAATACTGTGCCTGCCGTGGTAAATTACTGTTGTCATTTCACAGCTCGGCAAGGGCAGCACTGTGCTAGTCCTATGCTTAAAGACTTTGCTGTGGAAATGGTAAAAGATTTTGTCCCTTTCGGTCTTGGCATGGATGGCACTGTGCTCATCCTATGCTTAAATACTTTGATAGAAAAGTAGACATTTGAGGTGAGCAGATCTAGATTGTCGCTGGTGTTGAGAGTGCTCTATACAGGAGCTGCTTTCCACCTAAACATGAGAACTACCCAGAGTTCTCCACTTCTTTTTTGCTTAATTTATGCGTCACTCTATGCCTGAAAGGTTATTGTTTTGACTTATACTGGGTGCTCCCTTGTGTCTGGAAAACACTATACCTCTCTGAAGAGCTCCAAGTAGAGCAAAATACTGTGTCAGGGGTTGCTTTTACTCATTTCAGGTTGACACGGTTGGTATATTGCCAATTCAAAGCTGTAATACTGTGCCTGGAGTGGTAGATGACTTTTGTCATTTTACAGCTCGGCATGGGCAGCACTGTGCTAGTCCTTTGCTTAAAGACTTTGCTGTAGAAATGGTAAAAGAATGTGTTCCTTTCTATCTCGGAGTACATTTGAGGTGGGCAGATCTAGAGTGTCACTGGTGTTGAGAGTGCTCTATACAGGAGCTGCTTTCCACCTATACCTGAGAACTACCCATAGTTTATTGCTTCTTTTTTGCATAATGTATGCGTCACTCAATCCCTAAACGGGTATTGTTTTGACCTATACTGGGTGCTCCCTTGTGTCTGGACAAAGCTATACCTCTCTGAAGAGCTCTAAGTGTGAAACACTGTGTCAGGGGTTGCTTTTACTCATTTCGGGTTGGCTTGGTTGGTATTTTGCCAATTCAAAGCTGTGATACTGTGCCTGGAGTGATAAATGACTTTTGTCATTTTACAGCTTGGTGTGGGCCGCAGCACTGTGCTAGTCCTGTGCTTATAGACTTTCCTGTAGAAATGGTAAAAGACTTTGTCCCTTTCTATCGCAAATGGAGAGGGAGGCGCTGGCTATTTGGTGGGCGTGTCAGCATTTTCACATCTACACATTTTACACGCCACCGCCAGAACCAACCTACACGAAGGGATGAAAGACGTAGCCGAGTGGATGATGAACAGCCGCCTAAAACTGAACTCAGATAAGACGGAAGTCCTCATCCTGGGATCATCACCCTCTGCCTGGGACGACTCCTGATGGCCCCCTGCCCTGGGCAGCGCACCCAAACCAACGGACCACGCACGCAACCTGGGCTTCATCCTGGACTCCTCCCTCTCGATGACCAGACAAGTCAACGCCGTCTCCTTGTCATGATTCAACATCCTACGCATGCTACGTAAGATCTTCCAGTGGATCCCCACCGAAACCAGGAAGACAGTCACCCAGGCCCTCGTCACCAGCCGATTGGACTACGGTAACTCCCTTTATGTCGGAACCACAGCCAAACTTCAGAAAAGCCTCCAGCGCATTCAGAACGCCTCAGCACGACTCATCCTGGACATCCCCTGACACAGCCACATCTCCGGACACCTGAGAGACCTGCACTGGCTCCCCGTCAGCAAGAGAATCACATTCCAACTCCTCACCCACGCACACAAAGCTCTCCACAACCAAGGCCCCAGATACCTCAACAACTGCCTGACCTTCTACACTCCCACCCGCCAGCTCCAGGCTTATACCAGTCATTATAAGCCAAGAGCACTCCATTGTTATCAGTAGAGCTCCCAACATTCCAATGTTGTGATCGTTTATAGATAAGCACATAGTGCTGTATGGCTCAATACAATACTGAAACAGTAGAGTGAGAGTGATTGATGAAAATTTAATAATACAGACTGGAGAATTCAATATAGAAAACACTAGTTTGTAGGTACATAGAAGACTGTAAGGATAGTCTATGGAGGTTTAAAGCAGTCCACAGCCTACGACGTACTGTCATCCATGAATATTTGGATACTGACTAGATGATTACAGTTCTGCAAGCAGACTGCCTACTGAATTTTAAATAACTTCATTTTTAGCACAGTGCATACTGAAGGATATTCTGTTGAATAGCTCTGTACAATACGGAATCACCAATCAAAGAGACTTTGCTGTAAGTCAAAGGATATACACCTGGAAATAAAAATTATAAAACACAAGTTTGCTGGCGCATAGAACAGTACATACATAATCTATAAAGGTTTGAAGCAGTCCATGCCCTAAGACCCAGTTTGTACAATGAGAACTTAAATACTAGCTGAATGATTACAATTATGCAAGAAGAGTCTCTCAAACCATTTTTATTTTTTGTTCATAAATTTATTTTTGTAACATTTCATAATTTAATAGAACTTCCAGCATGATTTCGTCAGAAATTTCGTTTTCTTCATCATGAATTTCAAAAGTCATTTCATGAAACTCAATGTTGTTTAATGCTTCAAGAAAGTTCTCGTCTAAAGTTTCATCTAAACAAATCGCAGGTAATATCTCCTGCACCAATACTTTCTTTTTCATTCTCACTCTCCATGAAAGGTATATTTAACTCTTCCATCAGAGAGTTAGTAATTTCAAAACTCTGTTCCATATTCTTCTGTTCTCCTTCCATAGTGAATTTTATTATGTTGTTGTTCCTTGCAGAAAAACAAAACACTTCATTTTTATAATTTTCCCTAATACATAATACAAAATTAGCTTTATCAACTATTTTGCTCTTTAACAAATATTATGCGAAAACCATTCTCAGCTATTTTATATCATTATATCTATAAAATTTGCTTACATGAATTTTTAGTTATAAAATTTCCTTACATTTTCAAACCAGTCACTCTTTGTCAGTATAAAAAAAACTAAGGACATATAATAAAATGCAGTACTAAAAAAAGTTAAAAATATCTATTCAGCTTACCAGTTCCAAAGCAGATGATGTGTTGTAGTAAAATACAAAGTACACAGGTACAGTCAGTATATATATTTTTTTACATCTTCAAATATGTTTCAAAGATACAAACCGTCTTTACAAACTTTTGTGCACCATGGACTTTCTCTTACTTCACCTCTGTAGAAGTACATTCCATCGATTATTTTTGACAGTTAGTTATACTTACCTTCAAAATAACAAATTAAAAAAAAATTATTACAAATTTAGCATCTGTAGAAGACAAAAAAATAGAGTTACAATTTATCTTTTATGACACAAAATCATTTCTAAAGCATTTAATTTGCCTTTTTTTTTGGTTCTCAGAATATATTGAATTTCACTACAAACAGTGAGTTCAATAGTACTCATCACATAACAGCGGGCAAAAAAAGACAATCAAGAAGATTATCTTAAAAACAAACAAACAACAATCTCATTAAGAATCTAAAAAATAGAAATAAAACATATCTTACATGTTTTTTTCTCAGACCAATTTCTTACATTACTATGAGGTATGTCAAACAATCCTGAAATAACAAAACACCATCATTAATTTTATTCCATGACAAAACTTGAAAAAAAGTTATTAAAGGTTTCACAAACATTTCCTCACGGCCAAATAGTATGTGTGAAATTCTTACTTTGAAAATTGTTCAATAGTAACTCTGAACATTTGCTTTACAGTGTTTTGATCTAAAACCATTGATATAATTTGCACCGTCCCCCAGTACTGATCTGTCATCCCAACGCTATTCAACATCTTCAACATCTTCATAGCCACCCTCACATAAGTGGCCCACCATCTCAACCACAACATTATCTCTTCGTCGACGATACCCAGCTCATCCTTTTCCTCACCAGGAAACCACATACAATAAAAAACAACCTCCACAACATAATTAAAGATGTTACCAAGTGTATAAGGAGTAGCTCTCTAAATCTGAACTTGCACAACATGAAGATACACATCCTCAAACCCACCTACTCAGCTTCAGATGACTTCTGCTGGCCAACTACACTATAAACAGTTCCAACACTTACTGACCATGTACACAACCTATGATTCATCCTTAACTCCTCTCTCTGCATGTGTAAGCAAGTCTACAGCATCTCCTCATATTGCTATAACACCCACCATATGCTCTGCAAAATTTATAAGTGCAGCGTAACTAAAAGAATAAGAACAGTGACACAGGCCCTCATTAACAACACACTACACAGTGGCAACACACTCTACATACGAATATCAAGCAAACCCCTACAACGACTACAACAAATCCAAAACACCTCTACCTGACTGATCTTCAATATCCTCTGCTGCAGCCACATCACTCACAACCTCATATGCCTACACTGCTTCAACTTCAACATGAAGATTATCCTTCAAACTCGTCACCCTCCCTTACAAAATACTCTACAACACCAAACTAATCTACCTTAACAACAGTAATCATGAAAGGCTAAATTTTAGCTCTTAAAAGTTTGGCTTTAAAAGTTTTAGGTACGAATTTGGTAACTCTTTAGGCAAACATTGCTTAAAAACTAATTGAGTATCACTACAAAGCGTCCAACCTTTCAGACATCTTAAATAAACTGTGTAGTGTCCAGATGTTGTAGAAGGTCCATCATGAAAAATAATTGCAACAGCTACAAAAGTTCTTCCTGATATTGATACTTGAGTAGCTACAAAATTTTTAATTAAAATTTCCAATTTTCTTCCATCAGCTCTACAACGTTGCAGCATTAAAATACCATACTGTCCATAACTCTATAAATAATGTTGATGACATTTCTGATTTACATTTGCTACACTCCATGTTTTGATTTGCTCCTCTAACTAGGTTATTAAAAGGCACTGATTCACACTCTGGTAAAGTCAAATATATAATTCTTTCAGTGTCTATGTCATTGATACATGTAGACAAACAATTTCGACACTCATGTTCCCATTTATAAGAAAGGCCAAAAAGGGTTTCAATGTCTATACCTTCATCTTCCAATACATCAAGCATAAACATTAAACATTTCTGACAATCTTGCTGTATATTTTGCATAAATTGAGTAGAACCAGAACATATGTCCAAAAGATTTCAAATATCAGAAACACTTTGTATTTTAGTTCTATCACTACTACATTTCTCATAAATAGAATACAAGAATGAAGAGAATCTTTTCTCCCGATTTTCAGCAATTTGCTGATGCAAACTTTGAAGAAGAAAAACAACATTAACAACTACATTAGCATAGCAGTTGACACCACAACTATTTTCAAACCGATAACAAACATTTTCTTCAACACTATCCTTTTTCGTTTTTGCTTGCAGGCGCAACTTCATCTTGTTTTTTTCCTTCCTCTACAGTTTCACTACAGATATTCTCTAACCTTCTTTTTCTACCTACCACATGCTTTTCAAACACTGGATATTGGCCTAAATTGGGTGCATATTCTCTTCTTAATCTATTATACTCTTTCACACAATTTGCATCTTCACTAACCTTTGTCTCCAATCCTTTGTCAAATACAATCCAGATAAAGTTCTCACTTGGGACAAAGCAACATATGCCATACCTTCTTTAAACACGGTACTTCCAATATTCACTAAAGCACTATCTACACTTAAACCTTGAGATTTATGAATGGTCACCGCATATGCCAAACAAATAGGAAACTGGTTTCTGTGTACACACAAATCTTTTACAAGCAAAACACGAGCTGGGTAACGACTAAGTTCTTGTACTTCAGCAATTTCATCAAATTTGATTTTCAAAAATTCAATCCCATCTCTATTTACATAATTAACAAAATCAACAATTTCACCCATTGTTGCATTTACTAAACCTTTTTCCACATTCAAATTACGTCGTAAAATTACCCTACAGTTTTTACATACATATACATTCTTTTCTAACCCAGCAGTTTTACTTATCGATTTCTCTAAAGAATCTAATTTCCTTTTCAATTTTTCAGTCAAAATAATAGCGATCCCTTCATGTTCTATTTTATGAATAGCTTCCAATTTTATGATTTGTTCATTTTTCAATTTTAACAGTTCTTCATTGAATATAGAACATTCACGTAGTGTTGGCATTAAACAGAGTAAAGAGTTGATTTCTGAAATGTTCATATATATTTTCTCAAGAAAAATATTTTCATTTGGAAACAAATTGGGAAGTAATCGTCTCTGTAAAGCTTGTTTGCCATATTCTGTTAGTTTTCCAATTCTTATATCTTGAAGAATTTTTCCATAATCTGCATCATTTGCCTGATGCATATTTGTTATAAGTTCCTTATATTAAAAATATGACCAAATGTTAACGTTTCCAATACTCCCCAAAGACTTTCTAGTATCTTTATGTGCCAGTGTTTTAAACACTGGTTGTCCTTTCACAGGAGTAAGTTGTAGTAGATCTCCAAAAACTATGACGCGTTTTCCTCCAAATAATACGTCATACTCTGTTTTAAGAACTTGCTGCATTCTTAAATGCACAAAGGCAAGCATTAAGTTTGATAACATGCTTACCTCATCAATAATGAGATCTTTCATTTTCTTCAAGACCCTTGAAACTTCAAAACAAGCTTCTCCAGATAGCTTGTGGTATTCCAATTTATTTTCATGCTCTACTGGTAGCATTAATAAACGATGTAAAGTAATTCCTTTAATATTGTGTGCCGCCAACACCGTTGGAGCAGTGACAACACAAGACAAATACGAGTCAGTTGTTTTGTGTAGATAAGGTGAAATTACTTTTATTAAAAAACTTTTTCCTGTTCCAGCTTATCCACTCACGTACATTCGGATAGGTTCAAATGATGGGCAAGAGCACTCTTTCTTTTCATGAAGTAATCCATGGTTAATCTGTTCTTTCACTTGCTCATATATTTCTTTCTGCTCAACATTTAGTTGTTCTTCCAAACTTCCTAAGTTTCTTACATCTTCTAGAGCTTGATACATTGCTGTTTCCACCTCTTCCATAGCAGTTGCTGCTTCATTTTGAATAATTGGTTCTCCTAATGGATCCTGACTTAATGAAGCAGAAGTTTGACTATCCTGAGAACTGTCTCTAGCATTCTCAGCTGCAATTGCAGCTTCTTGCTCAATTTCATCATTCAACATCTTCACGTAATTAGCAAAAACAGGATATTCTATACTGTCTTTAGTAGCATTGAAAGAATATTCATAGCTCTCAAAATCTCCAAGTAATTCTAATTCTGAACGCCATGGCTTGAAAAGTTGCAAAAGAGCTAAATAGTATGTAGTGTAGCTCCTATTTTCCCAATAGGCTCTGCGCATTGGAATAGTACCTACAGCAGTAAAGGCCTAGGCCAGACGTTAACTAGGTCTACTACTGTCGATACTAGACTTAAGTTTTGGGTTTGCCAGCTAAGCTCAGAGTTCGCTAGAAACTTTCTCGAATGTTCAAGGAAGGAATTAACTCCCCTGATTAGACAAGAAGGGATTTAGTTTCTGACAACCATAGAACATGACAACTTTGCTCTCCCCTAATCAAGAGTCAATCTCGAGAGTCGTGTGAGCACAAGGCAATTATTTTACTCAGTCAGTACGTGCATTCTTAGTCTCATCAGAATGTAGAGAAAAGGAAGAGACGGGCGTGTTCAATAAAAAGGTGTTATTTATTGATCAGTCTCTTTTGTCATACATGAGAAATGGATCGATATTATTGCAATACTTATAGTTAAGTAAAGTGCATACATTAAAAGCAATAGTATAAAATAATACTGTAAAAACATTGATATGGTTTCTGAGCCATATGATGTTTAAAATGATTAAAATATATTTACATACACATATACATTTTGACTAAACGTGCTCAACTGGTGTTTCTAAATACGCCTACCCTGTGTACCTGACCTAGGTCTAATGCGTGGGCGGGAATAGAAAGTTACAGTTTAAGTTAAGTTTGTTTTTGCCAAGTGAATAACTAAAGAATTCTCTGTGAGGGGTTATTCAGTTCTGTACCTGGAATTTAGGATGGATGAGGAATAGTATCTCTTTCTCTGCTCTCGATATTCCAGGCTGCCTGCGAGGGCTGCCCGAAAGCGCCGGTGCTGGGTCTCTCGGCTTGAGATAGCAGCGCGTCTCTCAGCGCGTCAGGAAGGCGGGGCTGCTGCCAGCGGGGTCTGCTTCTGCTCTCGGCTTCGGCAAGTATGGCTGCTCCGTCTTGTCACCACGCGTGTGTTTGCATAGGGCAAGGTCGGCAATATTTATACCTTAAAGGTGCCGAGATTGACGTAAGGATGGACATAGATACGTCAATAAAGATGTCATACGACTTGCTCGTTAGCACATTCTTTACTAAAGTTCTCTGTGAAATCAAAACAATGGCCGCACGGATTATCCAGGTTGTCATAGGTTTGATTTGTTATGAGAACGTCGTATGCCTTATCAGGGGCTGGAGGAATGTCGCTTGTCTAATTAGATCTCAAGCGTTATGACCTAATCAGATAACACGTTCCTGTGCCGTAGTGTGACTGCGTCAGATAACGGTATCTGCATCATGGGGGTTTTCTTGCCTCATGGGCTGACTGTTAGTTAACTTGATAGTTAGTTTAACCAGAATAGGGTCAGGAATAGGGGGACTGATTCAGAACCTATAGAAATACACAACACCCACTCCACGCTAACTATGGTCATATCTACTAATCTATGCATAGTATAACATAGTACAACATACTATAGAGTATAGTGTATACCTTACCACCCCAAAATACATAAATGCATTTCGAAATTTTTCAAATATACTGAAAAATTGCAGCCATATATATTGTATGCACTTAAGCTATGAATTAAATGCAAAAGTAAACACGCATTTTTACGCATTATTGCTTATTGGTATATGAGAAATACACATGAAATGGCTCTTAATATTGCTATACAGAAAGGAAGTTCGAGACCAGTTCATCACATAATAAAATATTTGGCCATGTTTCCCCCCCAGGCTGGATTGCCTGAGTGAAAACAATGGTCAAACGTAACATGCTCTTAGCGTATATGCCAATTAGACTCGCAAATCTTGTATAATAGTCCGGACGTCAGCCGAGTGCTGGTGATCTACATTATAAGTGGAAACTAGCCTGTATATGTTAATCGCAAGCCATTCTTTTTGCTGGTAATATTATCTGCCTTGGACGACGAGGTATTAAACTGCTTCTCTCCCCACTGCGATCTCTGTTGCAGTTTGGGCAGTTTTTTACAAACATGGTGTAGTGCAGGCTCATGCCTGGCCACCAGTACCGTGATTGTAATTCTTCCAGAGAATCTTTTAATTTAAGGTGTCTGTGACCCTCGCCCATGTGTGCGTCTGCGATTAACAAGTTTCTCCTGTCCATGTTTGGAATCACTCTATCCCCCACTCCAGGGATTCGAGCAAAAGGGACGGAGTTTGCATCGATTATGTATGTATAATTGAGTGGATAGTTGATCGGTAACGCTGAGCAGTCGCCTTTTGATGACGTTTTCACCGCCAGCATTGTTTCACCGTCAATGTATTTTAATGTACGCTTTTTTCGATCTACGGGAGCCGGTTTAGTGGCTGCCGCTGTTTCAGCCAATGAATTCCCTACAACGTGAACGCCATCACGCTGATGACTCAGTGAGTGAGTCACGTGAGTCTTTGGTAGTTCTTTTTGTAAAAGAGCTATTTGTTCCCAGAGCAGTTTCTGTTTTATTTGTGCATCTGTGTCATCTTTGTAACCGTTTTGAATCCATGTCTGCAAATCGCTGTTATATGATTTGACGCAGTAATATGAATCTGACACTATAAGTGTCGGGAATTCGCGATCCGCATTATCTAGCGCCATTTTCAAAGCTATTATTTCAGTTTGTAGTTCTGAATTAGTTTCTACTGAGTGTGATTTTGTTAATAGAGGTCTTAGTTTACCTCCGCGCCACACTTCTTTTGTAATCTCACATGTGGGGTTGTATGCATGTTCTCCCCAAACGGAGGGTTGAGCATGTCCGTCTGTATAGATTACACAGGCGTAATGTCGTAGAGGAAGAATGTCGATTGGCAGAGGATACGTCTTTTCATATTTTAGATTTTTTAATTCTTCTAGGTCTTAGAAAATTGTCAACCAGGCTATACTTGATAATTCATATCCTACATATAAGACTGTCAGATGGGCAATTCTTGACTTTTTAAAGTTGAATTTGTACCCCTCTGCAGCGAACCCAAGTATTATGGTGTTCACCCTTTTCAAGTGAGTCTCCAAGTCATCATCTGTTAAGTAAATGTCATCGACATAAGATAATGCTTCATCATCATATAGTTGTAGTAATTCTGTTACTCTCGCTGAGAATACCCCCGGGCTGTTCTTGTACCCCTGGGCTAACCGACAGAATTGTTTTTGAGTGCCATTTACTGAGAATGCAGTTAAATATCTGCTCTCTGGTGCTATGTTTTGACAAAATAATCCATTGGAGATGTCCAGGGTTGTTTTGTATTTTTTGCGCACTATGTTATTCATTAGTGCAGCACTGTGTGAGTTTTGCACTGCAAAGGTTTTGCAACATGTGTTAAGGTGTCGGTAATCCAAAACTAGACGATATGAATTGTCTGGTTTGGAGACCGGAAACAAGGATTGTTCATTTGTGAGGTGCAAGTTTCAATCACCCCCTGGTATTCTAGCTGATCTAGTATCTCATTTACTTGTTTTTTAGCTTCTTGCTTAATTGGGTACTGCCTTTGTGCAGTAGGTTGTGATTTTAACTGGATTTTGTGAGGAGGAGAATCCTCATCCCATCCTACATGATTTTTATATAAAGCAGGTGCTAAGGCCACTGCCCACTTTCTAGCAAGTGTGTATTTTTTATGAATCGGTATTTGATTCGAGAAGGCAGGCATAATTACTTCTTCGCCATGAGGGCACTCCCTGACAAACTCTGGTGGCCAGTCTTTTTCAGCTAGAAGGATGTCATAACCCTTTGAGAGGTTATCCCAAAATAGTCCCCTTATTTTCCTAGTCTTATCTCCCTCTATACGTAATGTTATCTCGTATTTCTTGTGGGGCTTGCTAACTCTGGTGTCTGCAGTTTCCACTTGAAGGTATTCATTCGTGTCCACTGTCTCCAGATGATTCATAAGGACTTTGCGAGCTATGCTCACCTCTGCTGCGCTGTCTAGCATTGTCTGAGCCCACTCTCCGTTTTTCAGTTGTGTCCTCAGTATTCTCGGCATTGTTAACTACCTTGATACTGGCTACCTTCTTTTTTGGAAATT
This sequence comes from Lissotriton helveticus, assembly GCF_964261635.1. NCBI lineage: Eukaryota > Metazoa > Chordata > Amphibia > Caudata > Salamandridae > Lissotriton > Lissotriton helveticus. Next base: position 289,956,923 of record NC_136069.1, on the reverse strand, counting down.
GTAATTTCTTTTTTAGCTGAGCAGGTTCCTTGTCTTTGGACTTGGCGTGCTCTTCTGATCGTCCTCTTCTTTCCGATTTCTGCGAGGAATTCTGAAAAGATTGAGAGGGACGTGTATCAATGTCTTGATATCAATCAGGTTTTTTAATATTATCCCTATTTCTAAGGTTATATCTATTCCCCGAGGGGTCACTCTGCGGTGACCTCTGTCTTTGGTTTGGAGATTTCTCTCTTCGCCTAGGAGACCTTCCTCGGGACTGGAATTTCTTTTCTTTAGGATTGGATTGTTTGTTTCCATCCCAGTTCTTTTTTGGTGAATTATTATTATTAAAAAATATTTTTTCTGGACTTGTAGTCAGTTGCGGTTTTACTGGTATTCCACCTAGACTATCTCTGCCTAGTTCTTCATAGGATTTTTCTATGATTCTGGCAATTTCAGCTGGTTGGTCTGCTATATCTGTCTCTTTTAACCTCTGGCGGATCGCCACGTTTGCTGCTTCACCTTTTATGTTGGCTAGTAATATAGCCGAGACCTGCTTGAAGTCTTTCAGTAATTTCATACCAAGAGTTAAAGCAGGTTCTGGACCGTATTCATCTTGAATTTGTTTTAGCACATCTGGTATTATCGAAATGGGTGGAACACCGTGCGTTTTTGTGTAGATGGAAGCAAAGACTGTACCCCAAGTGTCACAGTCCTCAATGTGTGGTGCGATTCCCATTGGGAGACATATAGTCAGAATCCTGTGTTTTTCTAATGGGGTGGTGTCAGGAAACACCGCCTCTATTTGGGTAATTTTCTGTGCCAACCAGAATGGTATCTGTTCCCGTTTAGCTGGAACTTTACCTAGGCAGGATTGGATGTTCTGTGGTGTAATTTTATTTGTGTTCCCCTGGTGAGGGGTCAGCTGTGGAAGTTTAATCGCTGGCTGAATTGTTGAAGTCCGCATTACATACTGAACTAATTGTCTATGAATTTTTAGTAGTTGTTTTAGCTGTATTAACAGCTCTGCTGCAGGCATTCTTTCGATGTCTGGATGTGGTGTGTATCCGGCTAAGACCGGCCACGTTGCTCCTGGTCTTCCTAAAGGACCGAGCCTTGTAATGTGATTGTTATGTATTAGGGCGCCATCAAATAAGAGCAAATGCTCTTGGAATTTGAGTGGTACTTCCACCTCCTCGAAAGGAGTGTAAATGTCGGGTGGAACCTCTATTTTGTAATAGTGGAAGTACTTTGTTACAGCATTTGCTGCTGGAAAATGTATCCATGTATAGTATACCTCTGTCTGCCGATATTCGTGTGCCTCAATTACGAATATGACTGTGCCACCTCTAGGTGTCAGTCCATTTTCTATAAGTTTTAAGGTTATAGATTTTCTTTTGGCGACCGGGATGAGTATTATATCCCCGTCCGCATCTAGTGCTGCAGTATCAGCTGCTACTATTTCAGCTGCTAATCTAACTGCCTCTCTTTCTTCATCACTGTCTCCCATTTTACCGACAGGATGGTATTATGTTTGTTTGCAGATCAGGTTTCTTATGGAACAAAGATTAGATGCACAATATTTTGGAACTGTTTATCCTTCAACGTTGACTTGACCAAGAACCATACATAGGAGTTCCCTCCTGCGAGGTTTTGGAGGATATAACCTTTCACCCACTCCAGACGTCTTTGGAGTTTTTGGGAAAAGGGGTCTGAGTGAGAAAGCACGACTGAGTTACTCTAAATGTCTTACGTTAGTTTTATCGCCCTTTCCAAACGCGTTGGGCGCCATGTAGTGTAGCTCCTATTTTCCCAATAGGCTCTGCACATTGGAATAGTACCTACAGCAGTAAAGGCCTAGGCCAGACGTTAACTAGGTCTACTACTGTCGATACTAGACTTAAGTTTTGGGTTTGCCAGCTAAGCTCAGAGTTCGCTAGAAACTTTCTCGAATGTTCAAGGAAGGAATTAACTCCCCTGATTAGACAAGAAGGGATTTAGTTTCTGACAACCATAGAACATGACAACTTTGCTCTCCCCTAATCAAGAGTCAATCTCGAGAGTCGTGTGAGCACAAGGCAATTATTTTACTCAGTCAGTACGTGCATTCTTAGTCTCATCAGAATGTAGAGAAAAGGAAGAGACGGGCGTGTTCAATAAAAAGGTGTTATTTATTGATCAGTCTCTTTTCTCATACATGAGAAATGGATCGATATTATTGCAATACTTATAGTTAAGTAAAGTGCATACATTAAAAGCAATAGTATAAAATAATACTGTAAAAACATTGATATGGTTTCTGAGCCATATGATGTTTAAAATGATTAAAATATATTTACATACACATATACATTTTGACTAAACGTGCTCAACTGGTGTTTCTAAATACGCCTACCCCGTGTACCTGACCTAGGTCTAATGCGTGGGCGGGAATAGAAAGTTACAGTTTAAGTTAAGTTTGTTTTTGCCAAGTGAATAACTAAAGAATTCTTTGTGAGGGGTTATTCAGTTCTGTACCTGGAATTTAGGATGAATGAGGAATAGTATCTCTTTCTCTGCTCTCGATATTCCAGGCTGCCTGCGAGGGCTGCCCGAAAGCGCCGGTGCTGGGTCTCTCGGCTTGAGATAGCAGCGCGTCTCTCAGCGCGTCAGGAAGGCGGGGCTGCTGCCAGCGGGGTCTGCTTCTGCTCTCGGCTTCGGCAAGTATGGCTGCTCCGTCTTGTCACCACGCGTGTGTTTGCATAGGGCAAGGTCGGCAATATTTATACCTTAAAGGTGCCGAGATTGACGTAAGGATGGACATAGATACGTCAATAAAGATGTCATACGACTTGCTCGTTAGCACATTCTTTACTAAAGTTCTCTGTGAAATCAAAACAATGGCCGCACGGATTATCCAGGTTGTCATAGGTTTGATTTGTTATGAAAACGTCGTATGCCTTATCAGGGGCTGGAGGAATGTCGCTTGTCTAATTAGATCTCAAGCGTTATGACCTAATCAGATAACACGTTCCTGTGCCGTAGTGTGACTGCGTCAGATAACGGTATCTGCATCATGGGGGTTTTCTTGCCTCATGGGCTGACTGTTAGTTAACTTGATAGTTAGTTTAACCAGAATAGGGTCAGGAATAGGGGGACTGATTCAGAACCTATAGAAATACACGACAAGTAAAGTTCCCATTTGTCAGGTGTTTCGCAACTCAGTTTACGATGATTAATCAAATGTCCTTTTCTTTGTTTCACCAGACATCCTTCAGAACCAATCACGGCATATATACTATTATTGATGTTTTCTGTAATATTCCGTTTAAAAATATAGTTTTGCAACACTTCATACAGACAAATGTGCTTAAGATGATGTCTTCTGTTTGGATAATATGTAGCCAACATATTTGTTTTCACAATATCTGTACTTTCTGGCTCCTTTTCAGCTAAATATTCAATTTCTTGTACAGAGTTAAGTTCTCGGTTTTGTGTTGCAGAAAGACCAAGAGTCACCCAAATGATTCTTCTAGATTTGGAGTAAAGACTTGCAGATGATAAGCGATCCGTACATTCATACACTCCAATTTCTCGATGAGATAACATCTTCAAACTGTAAGTATATAATTTCTTACTTAGACTCTTATCGTGAGAAATCACTTCCCACATTTCTTCAATTCTATCTTTATTGATTTGGTTATATAAGATGTTACATATCGAGCAACAGCTATGGAATTGTCCGCAACGTATTGAATATCCATGTTAGCCTTCCACATGGACAAAATTACTGGGTTGTAATCATTTATATATTTTGACTCTTCATTTCTTCTTAAGTTGTAGGTATTTTTTGGAGACTTTCTTCTGATACTATGTCACATAGATGACATAAATTTGTTCATTCTTCCTTTCGATATTACAGGACATGGGAATCCAAAACGACATTTGGTATAGAATTTATCCTTTGATTTGTACTTTCGTCGACAGTATTTGCCACAACAATGACTTTGAAATCGTAAGACTTTTTCTCTTAAGTCCTTATCTTTTTTACTTTTCGGTATATCACATGTTACATATTCTTCAATGAAAGACAATACAGTGTCATCTGAGTCTGTTCCAAATTTGGGTGCATCTTTAATCCATATTAACATATGTATGTGAGGAGCACCTCTTGCTTGATACTCCTTTTTCCAAAAGAAATCCGAAACCTCTCCAAGAGGTGGATTTTTTTTTATTGGTGATAAAAGACATCATAGCTTCAAATCTATGATTGAAATACCTGCATACATTAACGGGATCCAAAGAACACAATTCTCCAGGTGTTTTATATTCAATATTTACTATATTTGCATTTGCCTCTCAAAGAAATTGAAGTAAATCATCTCAAGCATATTCAGCACAGCTTAGAGTAAGGAACCATGTAGGAGTTCCTAAGTTCCTTAGCATACATTTAAGTTCTCCATGACGATGGTACCAGTACTCATTAGTAACACGCTGACATGCCATAAGATTAATCAGATGAGATTCCAAAACATTATCTTTCAAGTGTACTTTATCTATAAATTTCTTTGCTGAAATTTTTTGCAGATGTACACCTGTTTTCAATACATGATTTACTGCATAAGAAAGTCCAGACAAGTCACTCTCAAATAACAGATGAAACAAATATGGAATACATTGTCAAAATCTTGGATCTTCAGCATACAATCTTGATGTCCGGTATTCAGATGCAGGAATCTGCACAGGTCGGTCATCATATCATCGACCTTTTCCTGTTGGAAACAACTGAGGAAAGCAGCGAGCTTCCAAGCTTTTTTCCCATACACTAATGGGATTTCCCTTTGCTTCCTTCATTTGGAACAACTCTATAGTATCCCCCATCACTTCTTTAGAATGAAGTGGATGAACACTATAATGTTTGTAGACTTCTTTTGTTCTGGACACATCCACTTTTTCAATTTGTCCAGATGGCAAGTCACTGTCTTCTTCTACAGTTATTTCTTCTTCTCTCAGAAACACATTTTCATAATATTGATTGTTTTTTAGAAGATACAACGTTGCCTTTTTAACTTTCCTAACATCCACTAATTCCTGCAAGATTTTCTTACTCTTAGTAGGAACACCATTAACTAAAATAACTAAAGGTTCATCTTCTACATTTTCTACACCAATTGTTTCAACATGTTTCTTTAAATCTAGAGGCAAATATACAACTCTTCCCTTTAACCCTCTCTGTAAATCTGAAGGAGGCAATTTCCCTGTCTTAGGCTCCATACGAACAATAGCTTGAAATGGTTGAACACATTGAATAAGAATAGACTCATAAATATTTAAATCCATCGATTCATAAGGAATAGTTACCAACTCAAGAATAATATACACAGCGCTAGCAGGCATTTTATTCTCATCTAATTCATTATAACAATATTTACAAATACGCTGATCAGAACCCAAATCAAAACAATTCTCTACCAACAAATAAGTTGCAAAATCCTTCAACTCATTATTATTTTCTTTTTCACTTTTTACATACAGATCAACAGTCCTAGTCTGATTTTTATAATGAGTACGTCGACAACAGATAGAAGAATAATTTGGCCTTTCACCAGAAATTACCTCAAACTTTGAAATTTCTTGCTCAAATTTTTCTGTACTACAATGCTGTACATTCTCTTCTACATTTCCATCTATTACCGGATCAATTTCTGTACAGTGTTCTTGAGGACCAAAATAACTAACCTCAATTTCATCACAAACCTTAATTACATCTGATACAGATCCATGCAAAAGAGCACTGTTCAACTTTTTTAACATTAATGCTGGACTTTTTGCATAATACAACCTTCTCACTAATTTCCTCATTTGAGTATGATGAGCTGCTAACATCCTGAAATGGTGAAAAACACTTCGACACACTTTTTTAGAAAGACAAGCTAAGGAATGTCCGTGCAATCTAGTAATTTGTCTCACTCTGCAAGGGTCTAATCCTTGCAACATCTTAATCTTTTGTTTAATACTTTTCTTAGTATAGTAACGTAAGAAATTACGTAAAAAATCAATAAAATCCTGCCGTACACTACAAATACTACTGCAATTCCAAGTGTACACTGGAGCTTTAGGACGTCTCCCTAAAACTTCATCAGCTAACAACTGTTCCTCATTTCTAGGAACAATTTTCTCTTTCTCAATAGGATAACTATTTCTAACCTCATAATCACGACCACTAGTGTCAACTGCATGCAACAAATCATTACTCTGAAGATAACTTTCTTCATTAAAAAAGGCTCAGAATGTAAACTATGTTTCCATTCACCCTGAAAAACCTCTGAAAAATTACTTTTGTTAATTATTCTTTTCCACTTACTTTTGGCCTTCATTAAATGGATTGTCTTATCTAATGATCGAATTCTATTGATTACTAAAATAAAAAGTCTTTTTTTCAATTCAAAAGCTTTCTGAACTACATTCTCAATATATTATTTTTTTTGGGAAAAAGCTCTTTTTCTTTTACAATTCTTTACAATCTTAGTCAAATTTAATACAACTCGATTATAGTACATCTTCTTCCTTATCTGCGTGTATACATTTTTCCGCCTTGTATTACACTCATTTTTTCCAGAACATAATACTACACGGTTCTTGTCTTTTCTCTTGCTTGCAGAAACACTGATTTTATTTTTCTTTGTACACACTACTCTTACTGTTTACCAATCTTAGTAGAAACATTTAGTTTTCTTACCATGACATTTTTGCGTCTCCTTATATATTTTTCTTGAGGTAAATCTTGTAGATGACTTCTCTTTAAATAACCTGCTTTCTTTCGTTGTTTTGTCTGCTTAGCCTTACTAGGCATGATGACTTTTTTTAGTATTGATGAACAAAATCTAGTATAAAAAAGAGATATCACTTTTAAAAAATAAATGTATAAAACACACTATTATATTACTCTTAAGAAGAGAGCAGAGATTAGACTACACTAAAACGTTTAAGAGACAGAACACAGCCCATGTATATGAGCACTACATTACAGTGCAGAAACCTGACTCATTTCCAAAATACATTTCCAATATACAGCATTAGTTCTTTGCCAGCATTACATCCAAACATGAGATACAATACAAGAAGAAAGAATCCCAAGGTACTTGTAAATCTGCCCAAGAGTGTATGCAGCACTCTGTCTATATTGAGTGGGGCATTACTAAGAGGAGGTATGCTTAAACAGAGAGAATTAAGAGGGCAGAGGGGGGAGTATAAAAAGAAAGGGGAACATTAGGGGACAGGAAAGACCATGACGACAGAGGGACACTAAGAACACAGAGGACAGTATAAACAGAGAGAGGTAGACTGTGAGGACAGACAGGTGAATTTATAGAAAAGGGTGCAAACATAATTCTTTCATTTACACAGACACTCAGTGTGATCCTGGACAAATATTTTAAAACCATACATTTTACTAAAACACATTTACCACACTTGGGGCCAGATGTAGGTAGCCCTTTACCGGTCGGTAACGGCTGAAAATCGGTATTTTCGGCCGTTACCGACCGGTATTGGGCAATTGGGATGTAGGGAAGCGAAAATCGTCAGAATCGGTAAATTTACCGAATGGGTAAATTTACCGAATTGGTAAAATACCGAATCGGAAAAATTACTGAATCGGTAAATGTACCGAATCGCAACGGTTTGCGATTCGGTAAATTTACCGAATCGGTAAAGTTACCGATTCGGTAAAATACCGTATCGGTAAATAAGAAGTGGTAAAAATGAATATTGAGATGTAGGGAAGCTCTGAAATACCGAATTTGCTTGAAATTCGGTATTTAAGAGTCGGTATTTACCATGGATTGAAATCAGGTGGTAACCAGGTGCAGCCCATAAAAAAGGACCCAAAATGCAATTCGTCTTGCACAATGGCGGCATTTTATGTCATTGCAAGATGGCTACGGCTACAGGAGGAAGGAGAGAGGGAATGGCAGAGAGAGGAGCAGGTCTATAGACAGAGGGTCACCTTGTTCATGCTCACAGAGGCAGAGATACTCCAGAGGTACAGGTTGGCCCCAGATACCATCACATACCTTTTCAGGGACCTCCACCCACTGTTGGAGCATACTACCCCAAGGGCACACGCTATTCCACCCCACGTGCAGGTGCTGTGCAGCCTACACCTGCTTGCGTCTGGGAGCTACCAGAGCATGGTAGCTGTGGTAGGTGGGGTGACCCAGAGCAGCCTGTCATGGTTTTTCCACAAATTCCTTGATGCTATGTTACAGAGGATGGACCATTACATATCTTTTCCTGCAAGCCATGCGGAACTGGTCCAAACAAAATCTGACTTTTACCAGATGGCTCGATTCCCCAATATAATTGGCTGCATAGATGGCACGCACATTCCCATTTGTCCCCCTGCTGCCACCGAATATATGAACCGGAATAGGAAGTCCACCCACACCATCAATGTGCAGGTGATATGCAATGCAAAGTGCGCCATCACCGACCTTGTGGCTAAATTCCCTGGGAGTACCCATGACTCCTATATATTTCAAAATAGTGGCATCTATGCACGGCTGACTGCAGGGGAATTTGGTGAAGGATACCTCCTAGGTGAGACACAGTGTGCGCCCCCAAAACACCTATTGCAGTAAGAAGTACAAGTATGCATGTGAGTAATGTATTCCCATTTCATTTCAGGAGACAGTGCATATGCCCTCCGGTCCTTCATACTCACCCCCTACCTCAATCCCTCAAAACCCAGCCAAAGGAGATATAACCAGGCCCACAAGAGCACAAGAAATGTCGTGGAGCGCACGTTTGGTATCTGGAAAAGCAGGTTCAGGTGCTTGAACAAGAGTGGAGGGGCAAGGCAGTATACCCCCATCACCTGCTGTAAGATCATTGCTGCCTGTGCTATGTTGCACAACCTTGCGGTGAAGAAGGGTACTGAGGTGGAGTTGTCAGACTATGAGGATCATGATGACGACATGGCTGTGCCTGAAACACAACCTGCTGGAGTGTCAACACCAAGTGATGGCAGATATAGACGTGAGGAGATTATACGCAACTATGAGACTGACACCTATGTTGAAAGCACATATTTAGTTTAATGTACTATATATATCTCGGTATGTTAAATAACAAAAGTGCACCAGAAAGCATTTCACTGCAATGCTCACTGTGAGTAAACACACACAGACAGGTGTTGATAGCACCCACCGTAGTTGTACATTGTCACTACGCAGGTTTAAATGGCACAAATGTGCAACACAAACTTTCAAATTACTCAATTGTCTGTCCAATGGCAGTAGCCCATACTGATAACTGTTCATTTGCGGCCACGCTTTGCACTGCCAGATGTATGTGGCTCACCCTGTTCACTGGGCGTTTGCCCTGTAGCCTCACCCTGTCGCCTGCTGCTCCTCCTTGTCTCTACAACAACGGGGCTTGCCGTGCTGCTCCTACTGGTGCTACCTTCACTCTCCGGCACGTCAATAGCAGTAGTTTGTGCAGTCTGAGCATGTAGTAGAGCCTCTAGCGCACCGGTCATTCCGGCTATGCCCCTTGTCAGCTGATTGCTGTTTTGAGTCAGGACTTCCTGACTGTTCATGCTACACCTGCATAGCAGGGATGTGGCTGTTGCCAGGCGGTGAATAGCTTGCTCAGTTCTCTGTGCACGCTGCTTCTCCCTGCGCCTTGATGTGATTTCAGAGTCCAGTTTTGTGCACAGTTGCTGCATGGATTGGGTCATGTCATGTATCCCTGTAGCCATGTTCTTATTAACTTCAACCAGTTCTCTGATGCCCTTACCAATTTCCTGCATGCTCATATTGAGGTTCCGCATTTGTCTTTGACAGGACATGATGCCCTTGCCCTGCATCCTCTGAATCCTGACCATGGATCCCTCCAGGCCTTGGAAGACACTGGACCCCTCCCCACGTGCACCTACACTCCTTTCTGGTGCTGTGTGGTGTCTAGTGGTACTGGGTACAGGCTGTGCGCTGGGCTGCAGTGTGGCAGAGATGTCAGCTCCAGGCAAGTTGTGTGAGTCATCACCCACCATTTCACCAGCAGCTGTCTCCATTTCCATCAGTGGGGAAACGACATGCCTCCTGCTAGGCTGTGCTGCAGGTGTCTCAATATCCAGGGATGCTGGCATTTCAGGTGAAGATAACAGTAGTGGGGACTGTGATGGTCTTGGGGATGCCTGCATTTCTTCTGTAACGTCAGGTTCTTGGGAAGGTGGCTGCCCACTCAGTACACCTGTGTCCTGTGATGCACTGGGACCTGGCTCATGACTTTCCTCCCTCTCGGGTGACGTGCCTCTGCCTCCTGTGACTGCCTTCTGGATGTGTGACCTGTGGACATATGAGCGCATATCAGCTAGGTGCAAATGTCTCACAGCCACTACAATTAAACTTAGGAAATTGCACTTATTACATGCTGCCTGCCCTTCATTTTGTCTGCAATCATTTGCCTAACTTGGTGGTTACTGTGCTGTATGACATGGTCTTTCATTTACTGACTCCTACGCAGAATCGCTCCTGAGGCGGAAGCCGGGAGCTAGGCCCCTGATTCTCATATTGACTCTCTGCTAATTTGCACATTGTTTGTTTTTACGTCTTTACCTGCAAAATACCAATTTTTTTAAAAAAAGTCAATTTTAAAACGTCACTGTGTTTACCTAACTTGCGCTGTGTACTCAATTTTACCGGCTCACTGGTGGGGGTGTAACACAGCTCGTGTCTAGTTCACCGAGGGCCGAGTCAAGGCTCTACTCGGACTGACACTGCCTACCTGGAGGGTGACGAGTGTGGCCGCCATCTTTGGGGTAGGGGACGGTTGGCGCTCTAGCGGTCGGGCGAATTAAGGCCCGATCACTATAAAGCTCGCCAGCGCCCAGTAACCGGCAAAACCTTTACTCCTACGCAGAATCGCTCCTGAGGCGGAAGCCGGGAGCTAGGCCCCTGATTCTCATATTGACTCTCTGCTAATTTGCACATTGTTTGTTTTTACGTCTTTACCTGCAAAATACCAATTTTTTTTAAAAAAAGTCAATTTTAAAACGTCACTGTGTTTACCTAACTTGCGCTGGGTACTCAATTTTACCGGCTCACTGGTGGGGGTGTAACACAGCTCGTGTCTAGTTCACCGAGGGCCGAGTCAAGGCTCTACTCGGACTGACACTGCCTACCTGGAGGGCGACGAGTGTGGCCGCCATCTTTGGGGTAGGGGACGGTTGGCGCTCTAGCGGTCGGGCGAATTAAGGCCCGATCGCCATAAAATGAAGACCTCATTTCGCCCGCGCAGCGGGCGGGCGCAGCGGGCGCGCCGCTGGCGCGCCGGAGGCGCGCCGGAGGCAAGCCCGTCTGGGCCCATCCGGGCCCGACCAGGTCCAGGGCCCGTTATTATGCCCGTGGTCCCTTCGGTACCCCCGGCCTACTCCAGTAAAGATCTTATAGCCCTACGATACACCATGTGCCAGGGCGATCATCAGTTGATGGGGACTGACCCGTTATTCAGTCGCTGTCTCCTTTGCCCTGATCCTCCATCCGAAGATACCAATGGTAATAAAGCTTGTAAAACCCTGAGGATGGCACTGCTTAACTGTAGATCCTTGCCTAAACATGCGGTTGAGATCAATCTGTTGATTGAAGAAAGCCGCCTGGATCTGCTCTTTCTTACAGAAACGTGGCTATCCCCTCACTCAGAGTTTGACGTCATCTCCGCCCTTCCCACTGGCTTTCTAGTCCAAAACCTGAATAGAAGCCAAGGAACAGGTGGAGGTCTCGCCATAATCTACCGAGACTTTTTGACATGTAGACTGGAGAACGGCGGCATCTCAGACGCGGAGAGCGCCTGCTTTAGCATTCAACTAACTCCCACACAATCTCTCTCCGGAATCCTGATCTACCGTCCACCGGGCAGCATTAAGCATTTTGTCGACTCCTTATTAGAGGTCACCCTGGCAGCAGCCACCCGGGCCTCTAATTTCCTGGTACTCGGAGATCTTAATCTCCACATCGACGACCCAAACGATAAAGCAGCTGCTGAACTTTTGCTAAATTTTAAAACTTTCGAACTTCATCTTCTCAATAAGGAAGCTACCCATAACAAAGGGCATTTGTTAGATCCCGTCTTCTCTAACAACACCCAGTTCCTAGCCACTTCACCTCTGCCCCTACCATGGTCCGATCACTTTGTAGTGCCCTTTTCCTGGGAATTACGACTGGAAGGGCCCAACGCCCCCCCACTGCGTACTCTCCAAAGAGCCTGGCCGAAACTCTCAGTGGAAAAACTGAAATCTGCCCTTGAGCAATCTGTCCCTGAATCAGTACCGGAAGTTCTGCTTGCAGACCAGAATTTTCAGAATTGGCTTAACAACTCCCTGGACCTGGTTCTGCCCCGAAAAATGGTGACTAAAAAGAGCAGTACTTTTAAATCCCCTTGGTATACCACCGCATTGAGAGATCTTAAAAAGTCCTGTAAAAAGGCAGAACGTATCTGGAGGAGGGACTGGACCCATAGTAGCAAAACCTCCTACCAGGCGGCCTTGAGACTCTATAAAGACGCACGACAAACGACCAAGGCCTCCTTCTTCGAAGAAAAAATAAGACTTGCCGCCAACTCCTCTAGGGAAACTTTTAAAATACTCACTCAGCTGACCAAAATTCCAGCGCCAATCACTATACAAAACGACCTCACATCAAGATGTGATAGGTTAGCAGAGTTTTTTGACCAAAAAATACAGAAAATACTAGATAGTCTCCCTCAAACTGGTTCCCCCCTGGTGTCCGATCCCTTCCTCCCTCCCATTTCAGGACCCTTACTCGAGTCGTTCTCGTGTATCACCAGGGAAGACTTTTGCTCGACATTAACCAACATTAAAAGCGGCTCACCATCTGATCCAGCTCCCATGCACGTTCTCAAGCAAATCGTGAACTCCATTTCCCCTCTCGCTACTGATCTATTGAATTCCTCACTCACCACTGGCATCGTCCCCCCGAGCTGGAAACAGGCAAAAATCAAAGCCCTCCTAAAAAAACCAGGACTAGATCCTGCTGACTTGGCGAATTTCCGCCCTATTTCATTGCTGCCTGGACTAGGAAAAATCGCCGAAAAGTTAGTGAATCGGCAGCTCTCTGGATTTCTCGAGAGCAACGACCTGCTGGGCCACTCCCAAACGGGATTTCGTCCCGGGCAGGGCACAGACACTGCCCTCATAGTGGTGGCAGAAGAGGCTAGGTGCATCTTAGATTCAGGGGGATCAGCAGCTCTGATCCTCCTGGATCTGAGCGCTGCATTCGATACCGTAGACCACACTACCCTGATACACCGTCTCTCTAAACTGGGTATCGTAGGGTCCGCCCTTAAGTGGCTGAAATCATTTCTCGACAATCGGTCCTTTAGGATATGGGAGAATGGCACCATGTCAAAATCCACCCCTCTTCAATGTGGGGTTCCTCAGGGATCTTCCCTGAGCCCCACATTGTTCAATGTCTATATGGCTCCGCTGGAAGATGTAGTAGCCCCCTTTGGGATTAAATCTATTAGCTATGCTGACGACACACAACTCGTCGTCTCTCTGTCTCAACAAGGGGGATGCCCTCACAACCTCTCGAGCTGCCTTTCGGCAATCTTCTCCTGGATGACAGACTCCAAGCTGAAACTTAACGGAGCTAAAACAGAGATAATGCTCCTAGGTCATCACCTCACATCTCTGCCCTCCGAGCTCTGGCCCCCCTGTATGGGGGATTTACCCCCAGCAAAGGAGAAAATCAAAAGCCTTGGGGTCTGGTTCGAACCCCAATTAACATTCAGGACCCATGCTCAGAAAGTCGCAGGCAGCTGCTTCGGTCTGTTGCGTTCAGTGCGGAAAGTGCTCCCTCTCCTGCCCTTCCAATCCAAGAAGCTCCTAATCCAAGGTCTAATACTATCAAGACTTGATTATGGTAATGCTCTCTTTCTAGCTGCACCGAAAGGAACAATTAACACCTTGCAGCGGGTACAGAATGCGGCAGCCAGAATGCTCATGGGGGCTCCCAGAAGGGCCTCGGCCAAACCACTACTCAGATCCCTGCATTGGCTCCCCATCCAGGAACGAATCGCATTCAAAACTTTGTGTATTGCTCACAGGATACTTCAAGGCAAAGGTCCTCCCGCCTTAAGAAAACTGATTTGTCCTTATAAATCCCCAAGGACCCTCCGCTCCGACGGAGAGAACCTGGTCTCCGTTCCTAGAGTGAGAAAAGCCCGGACTGGAGGACGCCGGTTTTCCCTGAATGCAGCAAAACACTGGAACGCCCTCCCTAGGGAAATCCGGATGGAAGTCTCCTATTTAAAGTTCAGAAAATCGCTTAAAACTTTTCTCTTCCCTAAAACTGAATAATCCTTGTTTCCCTTCTTTTTGCTCTCAGGGCCTTTTCTGTTTTTTCTGTTAAGGTAGCGCTGGGACGCTTAAGGGCAACCACGCGCTTTATAAATCTAATTTCATTTCATTTCATTTTATTCATTTCATTCACTGACTACATGTACCATGATGCATTGCTACTGTTTTCCACAGTCACACTGGGACTGGGGTAACTTAGCTGCAAGGGGTGAGGGATGGCAGAGGGTGTGAGGGGGATTGCTGTGCATGCATCTTACCTTTTCTACTTGCAGCTTTCGTCGAGCTGTCCACTTCTCCCAGTCCGTGGACGCTTTCTGGCTCCAAGGTTGTGGCCACCATCTCCTCCAGGTCAGTGAGGGGGGTGCTGTGTTCTTTCCTCCACCTGTTTGCGAGGCCTGTTTGTGGTGGTCAGCAATTTTTTTTTTTGTGAGGCTCCTTAGGTCATAAAACCTCTTCTTTAAATCTTCTGTGACTCTGGTGGTCACACCCACTGCATTAACTTTCTCAAGGATTTCGAGCCAAATCTTCCTTTTTGCTGATTCAGGCACAGTGAGGGAATGCCTTCCAAAACGTTTGTGGTGCACCTTTACCACCTCCTCCACAAGGACCTGGAGTTCCATGCTGCTGAATTTCAGCTTTCTTTTTCTTTCTGTCTGCTCTGTGTCCTTGCTGCTTGCCATGTTTAAGGTTTAAAACTGCACAAACTCTGTCAGCTGCTGCTCCCAGTCTCTCTGCTCCAACTCCTCTCCAGAACCTTCTAATTAGTTGCAGCTGCCTGTGTAGTCACTTCCTGGTAGGAAGGGAGAGGGTGGTTGCACCTGATTGGCTGTTGTCTTAAGTTTCACTTTTGCTTGCTTTCCTATTCGGTATTTACCGATTCGGTATTTACCGATTCGGTATTTACCGAATCGGTATTTCCAATGCATTCCTATGGGCCTTTTGGCCCATAGGGATGAATGGGAATTACCGATTCTGAATTTACCGATTCGGTAAATACCGATTCGGTAATTTCCGAAAGTCAGTTACCGATTCGGTAAAAAATACAGAATTTTTCCCTCCATCTCATTTACCGATTTTTAAATACCGATTCGGTAAAATTCGGTATTTAAGAATCGGTAAATTACATTTACCTACATCTGGCCCTAGAACGTTTAAGAGACAGAACACCGCCCATGTATATGAGCACTACATTACAGTGCCGAAACCTGACTCATTTTCAAAATACATTTCCAATATGCAGCATTAGTTCTTTGCCAGCATTACATCCAAAAATTGAGACACAATACAAGAAGAAAGATCCCAAGGTGCTTGTAAATCTGCCCAAGAGTGTACGCAGCTCTCTATCTATATTGAGTGGGGCATTGCTAAGAGGAGGTATGATAAAACAGAGAGAATTAAGAGGACAGAGGAGGGAGTATAAAAAGAAGGGGGAACATTAGGGGACAGGAAAGACCATGACGACAGAGGGAGACTAAGAACACAGGATGCAGTTTGAAAACAAACAGCACTATCAAGAAAAACAAGTGAAAATAAGGAAAGAGTGGAAATATCAGAAAAGAGAGGACAGTATAAGCAGAGAGAGGTAGACTGTGAGGAGAGACAGGGGAGATTATAGAAAAAGGTGCAAATACAATTCTTTCATTTACACAGACTCTCAGTGTGATCCCGGACAAAAAATTTAAAACCATACATTTTACCAAAACACAGTTACCACACTAAAAGGTTTAAGAGACAGAACACAGCCCATGTATGTGAGCACTACATTAAAGTGCAGAAACCTGACTCATTTTCAAAATACATTTCCAATATGCAGCATTAGTTTCTTGCCAGCATTACATCCAAACAGGAGACACAATACAAGAAGAAAGAGGCCCAAGGTGCTTGTAAATCCGCCCAAGAGTGTATGCAGCACTCTATCTATATTGAGTGGGGCATTGCTAAGAGGAGGTATGATAAAACAGAGAGAATTAAGAGGGCAGAGGAGGGAGTATAAAAAGAAGGGGGAACATTAGAGGACAGGAAAGACCATGACAACAGAGGGAGACTAAGAACACAGGATGCAGGTTGAAAAGAAACAGCACTATCAAGAAAGACAAGTGAAAATAAGGAAATAATGGAAATATCAGAAAAGGGAGGACAGTATAAGCAGAGAGAGGTAGACTGTGAGGACAAACAGGTGAGAATATAGAAAAAGGTGCAAACATAATTCTTTCATTTACACAGACTCTCAGTGTGATCCTGGACAAATATTTTAAAACCATACATTTTACCAAAACACATTTACCACACTAAAACGTTTACGAGACAGAACACAGCCCATGTATATGAGCACTACATTACAGTGCAGACACATGACTCATTTTCAAAATACATTTTCAATATGCAGCATTAGTTCTTTGCCAGCATTACATCCAAAAATTGAGACACAATACAAAAAGAAAGAGGCCCAAGGTGCTTGTAAATCTGCCCAAGAGTGTATGCAGCACTCTATCTTTATTGAGTGGGGCATTGCTAAGAGGAGGTATGATAAAACAGAGAGAATTAAGAGGGCAGAGGAGGGAGTATAAAAAGAAGGGGGAACATTAGGGGACAGGAAAGACCATGACGACTGAGGGAGACTAAGAACACAGGAGGCAGTTTGAAAAGAAACAGCACTATCAAGAAAGACAAGTGATAATAAGGAAAGAGTGGAAATATCAGAAAAGAGAGGACAGTGTAAGCAGAGAGA
Organism: Lissotriton helveticus; assembly: GCF_964261635.1. Lineage (NCBI taxonomy): Eukaryota > Metazoa > Chordata > Amphibia > Caudata > Salamandridae > Lissotriton > Lissotriton helveticus. The sequence goes on along the minus strand of NC_136069.1, from coordinate 289,939,857 downwards.
GGTAGACTGTGAGGAGAGACAGGGGAGATTAGAGAAAAAGGTGCAAATATAATTCTTTAGTTTACGGTAAATATATATTTTTTTTAAATAGCGTCTATTACAAATTTTTTATAATCCCCGGGGACCCTATCCCCCGGGGTTAATAAAAAAACGTTGGGGACAGTGGGGGGAGCCCAAATGCCCCCACGGTCCCAACCGGCTCCCCACGTCCTTTGGGAGCCGCCATTGCTTTTCGTCAGAGAGACCAGCTAACATGCTGGTCTCTCTGATGAAAAGCAGTTTACTGTGGTAGGGTGGGAGCCGCGAGGCTCTGCCCTACCACAGCAAACAGCAGTGTCTGGGGATTGGGCACCCCGGGACACTGCAGGAGCCAGCCCTGGTGGGTGGTGGTCCCCAGGTCCATCAAGGGCTACAGGAGGGGGACCGTGCGGCCCCCCTCCCAACAATTAAAAAAGCCCCGGGAGGTGGTGGTCCCCGGGGCTGGGGTTCGTCATGGATCCTCCTTTTTTCAATATTCGAGCCCCGGGGGTTGGCGGTTGGCGGTGCCCAGGGCTAAGGGGGGGCCATCCGCCCCCCAAACATAAAGTTAAAGCCCTGGCGGATGGGGTCCCCGGGGATTATTAAAAATGAGTAAAAGAGGCTATTTTTTTTTACCGTATGCGTACGGTACAAATTCTGTAAGTCGTCCCGGAAGCTTACCTAAGTAAGAAAAAAAAAGGAAAAAAAGATTTTGTCATTGAGGATCATTGAAAAACTCCCTAATCAACCCTAGGAAATAGAAAAAGTACTATACCAAACTGCAAACTTTTCCTATCAATCTACACACTCAATCTACACACATACACAAATTAAATACAAATCACATTTATTCCCACATTAAATTCAAAATGAAACACACTTTTCTATTGCTTGAACTTTTGAACCCTTTCCAGCTGACAAAACTTTCAACCCTTCCCCCTTACCACATTCTGCCAGTTACCATAGAAACACTTCAGGGAACACCTAACTGAGCACGCAGGTGAAAAGTTCATCATACATTGTTGTAAATCAAAACAGCAAGTGTGCATGACTTCTCAAGTACTGTACTTTTCTATCACTTTTACTTAACCAATAAATAACAGGCTTTTAAAAAACAGAAAATTGCACCCTAGTTTTGTAGCTAATAATATTTCAAACAACCAATCAGTTCATTGATTTTTTCAAAAGTCCACTTATCCACCATTTTAGAAAAAAAAAATTCAAACTGCCCTTTCATTTACAGAGACCATCTGAGTATATCCAGACCTCTGTTCAAGATGTTTAAAGTGTGGATTGTGGGACACAGCTATATTTTCTGGAGTGAAAGGTATGCACAACAGAAAGGAACTCACAAAGACCTAGGATTGTCAAATGTAGACATTAAATGAATTGGACAGAGAGTGTTAAAGTGGCATCAATTGATCCCATTGGTGAAATCCTTTATGCATCTCCAACACCCTGACCTCATAATTGTGCACTGTGGTGGCAATGACCTAGGCACTTTGACTGGGGTAGGACTGGAAATGTTTATAAAGAACACCTTTACAGAACTGATGTCACTTTTCCCCCAAACTGCCTTTGTCTATTCTAATATATGTCAAAGGCAGAAATGGAACTGGTCCAATCAATTTTGTCCACAAATTGAGAAAGCTAGGAAGCATGTGAATAAATCTGTTTCTGCGTTTCTCAGAGACTATAGAATGGGGTCCATTTACCATAACAATTTGCTCTTCAATATGCATGACATCTATAGGAGAGATGGTGTATATTTTACAGATGAGGGTAACAGAGTCTTCCTCCTAACCCTTAGACTCTGCAACGGTACTTACTTGTAGGTACTAAAATCTCCCAATAAACACAAGGGCTCTTTTTAGAGCCACCACACATCTAAACACATACACTTCATAATTTCATCAAGGGCTCCAGGAGGGGGCCGCGCGGTCCCCCTCCCAACAATTAAAAAAGCCCCGGGGGTGGTGGTCCCAGGGGCTTGGGGGTCCGTCATGGACCCCCCTTTTTTCAATATTAGAGCCCCGGGGGGTGGTGGTCCCCGGGGCTAAGGGGGGGCCTCGGGGGATGGGGTCCCCGGGGATTATTAAAAAAATATTGTTTACGATAGATTTACCGTAGGCATACGGTGCAAATTCTGTGCCTCGGTAGACCCGAGTCACAAGAAAACAGTAAAACAAAGTTGAAAAATAAGAAAAGCGTGCAGGGTAGAAACATCCTGGCCCTCAAGGCCTGCTCAGGGGGTCCCACATGGATCTTTAGGGCCAATTTTTTTTTTAAAATAAAAAATCGCGGGGTACGCATATGGTACAGGTACGCAGTGGAAAAGATAAAAACTAGAAGTCCGTTTCATTCTTAATTAGCCCCCGGGGGGCCCAAATCCCGGGAGCAATTTTTTTTTCCATAATGGGGGTCTTGTAAGGCCCCGAGCCCCGGGGAATGCCACTCCCGGGGCTTTATTTTGAAGTATGCGGGGGGCTCACGGTCCCCCCACAGCCCTGGGGACTACCACCCCCTATGGGCTTTTTTTTAAATATATTTTTTTGAAGGTATGTTTTCAGCCCCCCCATCTCCCCTACCCCCTCCCACACGCCCCGGGGACCGCCACCTTCCTCGGGCAGTAATATGTAAAATGACCTTCCAGCCCCGGGAAGCTGCACCCCCGGGCTTTTTTATGTTGGAGGGGGTCGCACGGCCTACCTCCTGGAGCCCTTGATGGCCCTGGGGTCCGACACCTCCCAGGGCCGGCTCCTGCAGTGTCTCGGGGTGCCTACCCCAGGGACACTGTTGTTTGCTATGGTAGGGTGGGAGCGTCGTGGCTCCCACTTTACCACAGCAAACCGCTTTCCTATTTGAAAGAGAAGCAAGTGAACCTGCTGTGATTGGTCAAACAGGATGTCAGATTGATGGACGGCGTACAGTGCCTTTTCTAAAAAATACACGTATGCACACAGTGAGTGCGAACCGTTGGAGTACACACCCAGACAGAGGGCAAGATATGGCATCTATGCACAAACATCCACCGAAACACGCAGACGCAACGCATGCACAATGCATGGCTCGGCCGAAAGCCTCCGGCTCGGGTCTTTAGTGCTGGAAAGAGCCTTTAATAGCCCGTATAGCCTTCTACGGCGGGCTGTAAGGCTATATTATATTTATATAATCTTATAAAGAAGTTGAGAATGGTATTTGTATAATATTTTTTAAAGGGAAAAATAGTTGATAAAGCTAGTTTTGTGTTTTATGAGACTGTCTGCACGTACGTTCAGAACTCCGGCCAGATGATTTGCCATCAGACACTGAAGTGTTTATGTTTTTTACAAGGACCTACAACATAGAAAATTCATTATAGAAAATCGGGAAAACTATTTCGAAGACGGTTTCGAAATCAGTAACAGTGTCATAGAAGACCTGAACAAATGTGCTATTTTAGTATTGTAGTGAGTTATACGTCAGTATGTTGTTATGTAAGCATTGTTCTAAAACTGAAGGTGCTATATATTCAGCTAGACAATCTCTTTGTAGAAGTGTAAGCATTCAGTCGCTTTCCAAGTACTCGTGCACCAAAGTAGGCCTTAGGGCATGGACTGCTTCAAATCATTATAGACTATGCATTCACTCTTCTATACAGCAGCAAACTTGCCTTTTATATCTTCAATTGCCCACTGTGTATCATTACACTTTCACAAAACACTCTTACACTACTGTATCAGTATTATAGTGAACCATACAGCAGTATATGTTTATCTATGCACTGTTCTAAAAGTAAAGCTGCTATACAGTCAGCCACACACTCTCCTTGCAGAATTGTAATCATTCAATCAGTACCCAAGTACTTATGGTGGAAAGTGCGCCATAGGGCAGGACTGCTTCAAACCCCTATAGACTATGCATGTAGTGTTCTATGCACCGGGAAACTTGTCTTTTATACCTTCAATTCCCCAATCTGTATCCTTACACTTCCAGTAAACACTATCACACTTCTGTTTCAGTATTGTAGTGACCATACAGCACTATGTGCTTATCTATATACTGTTCTAAAAGAATCCATTCACTACATTAAAACACTAATCAGAAGATGAATAATAAGTGGTACATCCCCAGAGTTTGTTTATATTAAGCTTGGCCTTTATAGGGGAAAAAGTTTTTCTCAAAGATAAAAAAGCTTTGACTTTTGGTTTTTTTGATTGCAAAAAATATATTATGCAGGAAGCGCTCTGCTGAAAATCTTGAATTAAAAGCTCTGTCTCCTGAAGTGGGCCTCTTGTGTGTCTTTCGTGGAGTGTGAAATTGGCAGGCGTCACCATGCCCGTTTTGAAAAGGCCGCCCTGTACGGTTAGGGGCTCTCTATTCAGAGGTTTATGTGTGGATTTTGATAAGGGAGCATGATCCACATGCTGCCGCTAAACCTACTTAGGAGATGCCAAATGGCGAAAACAACAGCAGCGCTGGAAGGGATTTGGCTGGGGATGATTCCCCTTCCAATCGTTCTGGAGTCAGGAGTCTGAAAATTGAGATGTCTCAACATCCAGCATTACGCTATTTATTCAGACTGATTCCCATTGGGATTCTTTTAACAACGTGTGCATCAGGGAGCTGAGCAGAGTTCCATCTTTCTGACAGCATAACGATTATTTCCTCAAAACCAACACTTACCTGCATGGACTGATGCACTCTGGGAGATGCAGGCTACTATCACTCATGTGATCAGAGACGTTACAAAGCCTAGGCACAGCGGCACTTGATGAAACTTCCTGCCTGTGATCAAGGCTGTAGTGCCGTACCTAGTTGAACTGCAGGAAGCACTGTGCTGAAAATCTTGAATTAAAAGCTCTGTCTCCTGAAGTGGGCCTCTTGTGTGTCTTTCATGGAGTGTGAAATTGGCAGGCGTCTCCGTGCCCATTTTGAAGAGGCTGCCCTGTAGGGTTGGTGGCTCCCTGTAGGGTTGGTGGCTCCCTATTCGGAGGTTTGTGTCTGGATATATATATATATAAATATATATATATATATATATATATATATATATATATATATATATATATATATATATATAATATAATATATACATGCATATATACACATATATACATACATAGAGCGAAACACTGTGGGTTGCTTTTACTCATTTCAGGTTGGCTTTGTTGGTATTTTGCCAATTCAAAGCTGTAATACTGTGCCTGCCGTGGTAAATTACTGTTGTCATTTCACAGCTCGGCAAGGGCAGCACTGTGCTAGTCCTATGCTTAAAGACTTTGCTGTGGAAATGGTAAAAGATTTTGTCCCTTTCGGTCTTGGCATGGATGGCACTGTGCTCATCCTATGCTTAAATACTTTGATAGAAAAGTAGACATTTGAGGTGAGCAGATCTAGATTGTCGCTGGTGTTGAGAGTGCTCTATACAGGAGCTGCTTTCCACCTAAACATGAGAACTACCCAGAGTTCTCCACTTCTTTTTTGCTTAATTTATGCGTCACTCTATGCCTGAAAGGTTATTGTTTTGACTTATACTGGGTGCTCCCTTGTGTCTGGAAAACACTATACCTCTCTGAAGAGCTCCAAGTAGAGCAAAATACTGTGTCAGGGGTTGCTTTTACTCATTTCAGGTTGACACGGTTGGTATATTGCCAATTCAAAGCTGTAATACTGTGCCTGGAGTGGTAGATGACTTTTGTCATTTTACAGCTCGGCATGGGCAGCACTGTGCTAGTCCTTTGCTTAAAGACTTTGCTGTAGAAATGGTAAAAGAATGTGTTCCTTTCTATCTCGGAGTACATTTGAGGTGGGCAGATCTAGAGTGTCACTGGTGTTGAGAGTGCTCTATACAGGAGCTGCTTTCCACCTAAACCTGAGAACTACCCATAGTTTATTGCTTCTTTTTTGCATAATGTATGCGTCACTCAATCCCTAAACGGGTATTGTTTTGACCTATACTGGGTGCTCCCTTGTGTCTGGACAAAGCTATACCTCTCTGAAGAGCTCTAAGTGTGAAACACTGTGTCAGGGGTTGCTTTTACTCATTTCGGGTTGGCTTGGTTGGTATTTTGCCAATTCAAAGCTGTGATACTGTGCCTGGAGTGATAAATGACTTTTGTCATTTTACAGCTTGGTGTGGGCCGCAGCACTGTGCTAGTCCTGTGCTTATAGACTTTCCTGTAGAAATGGTAAAAGACTTTGTCCCTTTCTATCGCAAATGGAGAGGGAGGCGCTGGCTATTTGGTGGGCGTGTCAGCATTTTCACATCTACACATTTTACACGCCACCGCCAGAACCAACCTACACGAAGGGATGAAAGACGTAGCCGAGTGGATGATGAACAGCCGCCTAAAACTGAACTCAGATAAGACGGAAGTCCTCATCCTGGGATCATCACCCTCTGCCTGGGACGACTCCTGATGGCCCCCTGCCCTGGGCAGCGCACCCAAACCAACGGACCACGCACGCAACCTGGGCTTCATCCTGGACTCCTCCCTCTCAATGACCAGACAAGTCAACGCTGTCTCCTTGTCATGATTCAACATCCTACGCATGCTACGTAAGATCTTCCAGTGGATCCCCACCGAAACCAGGAAGACAGTCACCCAGGCCCTCGTCACCAGCCGATTGGACTACGGTAACTCCCTTTATGTCGGAACCACAGCCAAACTTCAGAAAAGCCTCCAGCGCATTCAGAACGCCTCAGCACGACTCATCCTGGACATCCCCTGACACAGCCACATCTCCGGACACCTGAGAGACCTGCACTGGCTCCCCGTCAGCAAGAGAATCACATTCCAACTCCTCACCCACGCACACAAAGCTCTCCACTACCAAGGCCCCAGATACCTCAACAACTGCCTGACCTTCTACACTCCCACCCGCCAGCTACGATCGACCAGCCATGCCCTCGCCGCCGTTCCCCGCATCCGAAGAGCCACAACGGGAGGAAGATCCTTCGCCTACCTGGCGGCCAAGACGTGGAACTCCCTCCCCATCCACCTCCGCCTGACCCAAGACCACCTCTCCTTCAAGAAGCAACTCAAGACCCGGCTGTTCGAGCAGTAGCGGATTGATTGATTGATTACCTCTGTTGACACCGTTTCACAGTAATAACTGATCATAAGCCGTTGGTGCCCCTTTTTGCGGAGACAGCGCGAAGTGGACCGCCAAGAATTGAAAGGTGGGCCGTCCAGATCCAACAATATCAGTTCAAGGTTGTGCACCATCCAGGGGCAAGCAATCCTGCCGACTATCAAGATGTCAAGACATCCACTAGCCCCTAATGGGACGCAAGAGCCTGAGGTGGATGAAGGTGCTGAGATGTATGTGAATCAACGAAGCTTGCCCCCAGGTACTACTGCTGGAAGACATCCAGGAAGCATCAGTGGAGGATGAGTGCTTACAGGAGGTGAGCCGTACCCTGGAAGACAACCAATGGAAGTCGTTCCTGAGTAGGAATGAGCGGAGAAGGACTGAGGAGAAAGAATACTGGGAGAGCATGTGGAGATGTCGTGGGGAGCTGAGTGCAGCAGGGAACGGGGTGATCCTGAGATGCACCCGGATAGTAGTGCCCGCGGCCCTCTGAGAACGCACGATTGAGATGGCCCACAAAGGAATTGAGAATACCAAGGCAGGGCTGCATACCAAGGTGTGGTTCCCGGTCCTAGATCGAATGATGGAGGACAAGGTCAGGACGTGTCACATCTGCATTATAACGGGTTGATCTGCCAGACAATCCCATTATCACCGAAAGACCTAGCTTGTCGCCATGAGAACGGGTGAGTCTGGATTTTGGGAGTTTCTCCGATGGCTGTCAAATGGCTGTGATGGTAGATAGTCATTCAAAATTCCCTGTTGTAGAATTGGTGGTATCAACAGCTTTTGAATGTTTGCTACCAGTGCTCGAAAAGACATTTGCACTGCTGGGGCTGCCGGAGAAAGTGCGCACTGACAATGGACCGCCATTTCAATGACAGGAGTTTCAGGACTTTCTCAAACAGGCACCGGAAAATAACACCGCAGTGGCCACAAGCCAATGGAGATGTGGAAAGGTTCATGCGCACATTGATTAAGGCCCTCCGGATCGGGGTGGCCCAAGATGTCCACCTGGAGACGTGTCTACAACAATTCCTGAGGGCATACAGACAAACACCACACTGCACGACTAAGTGCGCACCCCATGACCTACTAAAAATAACCGTGAGATGGGATACCCAACATTGAGGCATGGACTCCCGCTGTGATAGATGTGGAAGAGTCCCAGGCCCGCCCCAAGAACAACAATGACCGGGCCAGCAAAAATAGGGGCGCCCAACCAGCCGACATCCAGGTTGGGGACTATGTAGTCGGGAAGGACAGGTATCCTTGGTCCAAGTTTCCCGCGCCGTTTGAACCAGAGCCCTGGAGAGTGGTAGGGGTTCAAGGAACTTTAGTAGTGGCCGAGAAAGGACATCAAAGGATAGCGCGCAACATATTCCTGGTTCACAAAAGTACCCATACCATGCCTTATGGCCCCGGCACCTGAAGCAGAGCCGCGGGGGAAAGAATCTGACCCTGGGCCGGGGGATGGTAGCCCGAACGTGAGTGACACCCTCTGCCGACCGGAAGAAAGGGAGGAGCGCCGAACAACAACACCTTGTAGTAGCAGCCTTCCGGAAGGGACTGAAGAGGGCAGGGCCGGAATCAGAACCATCAGTATGATTTTCAGGACAAGCCTGTGCCGACCACATGGCTGCAGGACTTTGTGCGGTAAGGCAGTGCCGGTAAGGGGCCATGTTGGAGTTGTGGGTATCACCACTTACACTGGACACTCTGGGCTGGGGGAATTGTTTCTTGGACATTAAGTTGTGACCGTTACATGCCAGTTGATGCGTTGGATGGGATGTGGTGAGCCACCCGGCTGCCACAATACATAGTTTGCATGCACCTCCCTTGGCCGGGCGAGGACCAGGGAGTATTTAATAAATGGTGACATCAGCGCACGTTGCTGACCGCACAGACAGAGTATCTGTGTGGCTGTTCTCTGGAGTGCTCCGACTGAGTCTAAAGGCCGCCATAGCCTTGAGTTGCTGTGGCGCGCCTATATATCTACCCCTCTAAAGAGTCGGGGGTATGACAACCCCCAGCTTTTTGCGATTTCGTGAATCGCATATATACTGCAATATTGACCCAGGTGCCCACAAATGAATGCCCGGGTGGCTGCAAAAAAAACACAAAAGTGTTGCTTCCCTGATTTATTTATAGTTTTATGGACTCCCAGACCTAAAAACAGCAATCTAAACTTCGCTTTTACTTGTTGCTGAGCCAGCCGCACAGAAAGTTTCACTTTCAGAAACAATTAGCAGGCGACCCCCACCTAAGATTTGTCCCTAGAAAAGCTTTGAGGATCAAAGCCTGCTAGTCAGTGAATTCCTTGCTGAAATATGTCCTAGCGTTTGCCTACCTGCCTAGCGTGAACGCGTGTTGCTCTCAGCTTGCTTGCAGTCATCCTGTCCCCAAGGAAAATAATATTGTCCACAGTGGGTGCCCTATTGGCAATGTCAAAAGGAAGACTGTCGGGTGAATGAAGAGTCACCTATTTTTGGAAAAACACCATTGTAAGCAACAATCGCACACACACATTTGAAAAATGCAGTGGGATCACATGTAAAGTCATTAACAGTGCTGATATATTTAACATGAGTACCATTATAGAACATTTACTTTGCATTAGTGTAACAGGAATGAAAAGTAAATGCTCCGTAATGGTACATCTCTATAAAAAAACAGCAGTGTTTGTTTTTTTACAAGGAATTTACCCATCTTTCATTCTCTACAAATGAGAAGTAATTGCTCTGTAGCAGTACTACTTATAGATGGGGACCACTAAATAAATAGATTTATGCCAGTCAAGGTTCTGGTTTGACCCAATGATAAACATTTTAAGAAATTTTAAAAAGTGTATTTCTTTAATATTTTGATATGTTTTCAAATTAGTCAAAAGTGGTAGTTTGAGAAACATTTCTGAACCCTAAGCCCCCTAACAATGATACCATCAGTGAACCTAGAGACTAGACAGTTGTTATGTGCCCACTACATGGGATCTATATAGTTATTATAGATAGGACCACATTATAATAAAGCAATCCATATACAAGAGAGGTTTTGGTATAGTGCATATCCTGCACTCACATGTTTGAAGGTGTTCTCATATCTGTAATGAATATAATTGAGGTTTAGTGAAAAAGTATTTGCTTAAGATCACATAATTTGGTCTTGCAGGAAGCTGGAGCAGCAATATAGATTATTACAGCTCACATCCTGAACACACATATTTGAAGGTGCTTTCATACCTGGTAATGAACAAGAAAAGACTCAGTGAAATATAAAGCGTTTGCCTAAGATCACACAGTTTGGCCATACAGGAAACCAGGATAGAACCCTCATTTTTTCAGTTTCACACTGTGCATTTTTAACAAATAGATGGTTATCTGTTTCTGACATCCAATGTTAATACTTTGTCATTAAATCTTGCGAATGAGATTAGACATAGGTGACAAACAACATGTTGTGTGATTAGGCGGGCATACACCAGGTTTTTTCAAGCACATTGCTATTTTATTAGGGGATGAAATGTCACTATAATAAGGTGGCCAAATTATTCTGCAAAAAACGCAGTAGTCTGCTGGGAAAAAAGTAAATTTTTATGCTGCAGATTTCCTAATCCATGCTGTAATATCCTGGAGGGTCTGACTAGTAGAAATGCATTTCGTTTTAAAGCTATGATTCTATCAAGATGCTGTTCAGGTGTTGTGTAGCATTTTAGAATCCAAGTGTAATTTACCGATTCATGCCCTTATATAGGTATAAATCACATTGCCCTTATATAGAAATAGAAATCATGCCCATATTTAGACATAACCGATTCAGTCCAAATACAGGTTTGGCTACTTCCACTAGTTCCAAAAAGCCACAACGATTTCTTGGAACACTAAGCTTCAGCAGTCAGGGACATCCCCTTGCTTGAATATTGATTTGTCCTAGAAACATGAAGTTTTCAAAGAACTACCATTCCCTTGGGGTTCTTTGATGACGTTAATATGTCCGACTTTACGTCAAACAAGGTATCTTCAAGGTATAAATATGCCTACACTTGCCCTAGCAAACACACGGTGGTTCGGAGCAGCTGGACTATCTATTTTCTCGACGCAGCTCGCTACAGCAAGTGCCGAAGGAAGCCGACCCTCCAGCTGACGCACTGACAGAGAGGCTGCCTTTCTCTCGCTGAGAATCCAGCTCCAGTGTTTCCAAGCTCCCCTCACAGGGTGTTGGGAAATCGAATCCCGAGACAGAGATACCAGACCTCCTTCATTCTAAAACCAAGGTACGGAGCTGATTAGACCCTAAGAGAAATCTTGGTTAGATTCTTGGCAAAGAAAAACTAAACCTATGCTACACCACACTTAGGGGTCGATTAGGATCGCGGACGGACTTGAGTCCGTCCACGACCCCTGAGGAGGAGGGAACGTCCGCATGGGCTGCGGCGTTCCCTCCGATCTGATTAGGATGTGACCACCAGGGTGGCGGTCACATCCTCTATCTCTAACATTGCAGCGGGTGCAGCTTCAAGCTGCACCCGCCCCAATGTAAAAAATGCATGCACAGCATTTGCGTGCACAAAGCGGCAGGCACCGCGCGGTGCCTGCTGCATTGTGCACGCAAATGCAGGGGGGTACCATAGGTACCCCCCATGTGCACCCCCCACCACCCCTTCACCCAGGGGGCCCGCAACGGGCCCCCGAAGTGAAGGTCCGTATGCTTTTTCACGGCGGAAAAGCCGCCGTGGAAAAGCATAGAATTGCAGACATCCTAATATGCCTGGCGGTGTCTGATAGACACCGCCAGACATGTTAGTGCTTTTCCGCCGCGGTCGCCTTCCGACCGCGGCGGAAAAGCTGCGGACAGATTATCAGACCCACCAGCCATCCTAATTTGGCGGTGGGTCTGTGGAGGCTCCGCTGCGGTTTTCCCGCATCCTCCGGGCCGGCGGTGGCTTCCGCCGGCCCGGAGGATGCGGGAATTCCGCAATCATAATGACCCCCATACTTCTTCCCTCATACTAGACTTAGGTTAGGTACATTGGGGTAGGCGTATTTTAGAAGCACCAGTTGAGTACTTTTTAGCCTTTGTTATTTATGTATGTATTTATCAATGGTTTAGAAACCATACAATGCTTTTACAGTATTATTTTATAATACTCTTCTTACTGTACGCATTATACTTTGCAACCAGTATTACGATTGTAGCAGTTCACTTTCCTTGCATGAGAAAGGAGACTGTTCAATAAATCCTTTTATTGAAAATGCCCGTCTCTCTATTTCTCTGCACCTCTGATGAAACGAAGCATGCACAATTGACTGAGTAAAATATCTATCTATTGTTTCCACGACTCTGAAGATACGTTTATTCGAGAAAGTTTCTAGTGACTTCTGAGCTAGCTGGCACTCACAATTAAGTCTAATATATACGATAGAAACCTAGTCATCCCAAGTCCTACGTCAAATCTATAGGATATATTATTCCAATGCGCAGAGCCTATTGGGAATACAGGAACTACACTACATGGCGCCCAACATTTGGTAAGGCACTAATTTAACGCTAGATACTAGAGTAACTCAGTCGTGCTTTTCACAGTGACCGCTTTTTCCCATAAAAATACTCCAATGGACGTCTGGAGTGGGTAAAAGGATAAAATATCCACCATAACTGAGTAGGACAAAAATCCTATGTATTAGTTTTAGGTTAGATTCAACGTTGAAGGATACAGTGTTTCAAAATATTGTGCACCTTATCTTTGTTTCCTTGAACCTTGTTCTGCAAACTATCATTAAACAATGTTGAATAACAGCGACAATAACGAGAATGGTGGAGCTGCAGGAACTGCAGCCCTACCGGGCTTAGACGTTACAGGTTTCCAACAAACCGACCCGGATGCGATAACCATCCCGGAAAACCTAAGGAAAACCATCACTATAAAGCTTTTAACAAATGGCCTATCACCAAGAGGTGGTAGGGTAATTTTTGTCATAGAGGCACACGAATATCGGCTGACAGAGGTATTCTATTCATGGATAATCTTCCCTGAAGCAAATGCAGTATCATATTTGTTTCACCTCTACAAAGTAGAGGATAATCCAACTGAATACGTTCCTTTCGAGGACATCGAAATTCCACTAATTTACCAAGAGCATCAGCTCTGGTTTAAAGGCGTCTTACAACATCAAAATCACATTACCAGGCTCGGTCCACCAGGTATCCCAGGAGCAATATGGCCGGTGTTAGCCAGCTATACACCACACCCTGACATTGAAGAAATGTCAGGTGCGGAATTATTAGTTCAACTAAAACAACTAATTAAAATACATGGACAATTAGTTCAATATGTCATGCAGACTCTAACAGTCCAACTTCCTATAAGGATTCCACAACAAACCCCTCACCAGGGGAACACAAATAAAATTACACCACAGACTATTTAATCAGTCATTGGTAAATTACCCGCAAAAAGGGAAAAAATTCCATTCTGGATAGCTCAAAAACTTACTCAAATCGAGGCAGTATTTCCTGACAGTACACCTCATGAGAAACACAGAATTTTAATAATCTGTTTACCAATGGGGATCGCACCACACCTGGAGGACTGCGACACTTGGGGTACAGTCTTTGCTGCAATCTACACAAAAACACATGATGTTCTGTCGATGGCGGTGATATCAGACATCCTGAAACAGATTCAAAATGAATACGGAGCAGAGCCTGCTTTAAATCTGGGTATGAAATTATTGAAAGATTTCCAACAGGTCTCAGCTATAAATTTAGCTAATATTAAAGGTGAAGCAGCATCCATGGTGATTCGCCAAAAAATAAGAGAAATTTATATAACTGAGCAACCATATGAACTGGCCAGATCATTGAAAAATCTTATGAAGAACTAGGAAGAGATAGTTTGGATGGGAAACCAGTTAAACCCCAACTAACAGAAAGTCCTGAAAAGGTCTTTATTAAAAAACACTCTCACTACTCCTAAGAAGAAGTGGGAAAATACTAAACAAACTTCTAATGAGAGGCGTTCTCAGTCCCGAGGAACGTCTCCTCAAAAGGAGCCCTCTGAAAAGAGGTATAACCTCAGGAACAGGGATAATTTGAGAAAACCTGATAGATATCAAGATACTGATACACGTTTCTCTTGTACCTTTCAGACTTCCTCACAGAAATCGGAAAGAAGAGGATGGTCAGAACACAAGGAAGAACGTGTGAAGTCCAAAGACGATCAACACGTTCCAAAAAATAAGTAAGCTCAATTCACCAAAAAGAAGGTAGCAGACTAAAAATCAGACATGCCGAGGATCTTGAGGACACAACTCAAGAACGGGGTGTGGGCCCAGACAATGCTGGACAGCGCAGCAGAAGTCACCATAGCACGTAAGATCTTGAAGGATCATCTGGAGACAGTGGACTTGAATGAGTACATTCAAGTTGAAACAGCTGATACCTGGGTTACTGTACCCCATAAGTTATATGAAGTAACGCTCCGATGGAGGGGGACATAACTAGGAAAATAAGAGCACTCTTTTGGGAAAAGCTCTCTAAGGGTTATGACAGCTGAAAAAGACTGGCCACCAAAATTTGTCAGGGAGTACCCACATGGCGAAGACATCATAATGCCAGCCTTCTCCAATCATATTCCAATTCACTTAAAATACACCTATGCCAGAAAATGGGCTGTAGCCCAGGCTCCAGCATTATATAAAAATCATGTGGGATGGGATGAGGATTCTCTTCACCACAAAATCCAGTTAAAATCACAACCAACTGCACAGAGGCAGTATCCAGTCAAGCAAGAAGATAAAAAAAGGTCAAGGAGATCTTAGATCAACGTGAATACCAAGGGGTGATTGACACATGCACCTCATCAATGAACAATCCTTTGTTTCCTGTCTCCAAACCAGACTATACATATTGTCTAGTTTTGGACTACAGACATTTAAACTCTTGTTACAAAACCTTTGCAGTACAAAATGCACACTGCATGAATATCATCGTGCGCAAAAAGTATACAACCACATTAGATATTTCTAATGGTTTCTTCTGTCAAAACATTGCACCTGAAAGCAGGAACTTGACCGCTTTCTCAATTATGGGGACACAACGTCACTTCTGTTGTCTCCCCCAGGGATTCAAGAATAGTCCAGGGTTATTATCAGCCAGAGTAACTGAGTTACTACAAACGTATGATGGTGAGGCATTATCTTATGTCGATGACATCTATCTAACAGACGATGACTTGGACAGGCACTTGAACAGAGTGAATACAATTATACTTGGATTCGCCTCTGAAGGGTACAAATTCAACTTTAAAAAAGCAAGAATTGCCCACCTCACTGTCCTTTTTCTAGGATACAAGTTATCAAGTGAAGGGAAAAGCCTGACAGACAACTTTTTAGAAAAGTGTGCGCTGCTCCAACCTCCAAAAGCACTGAAAAACTTACAGTCAATTCTAGGTTTCCTGAATATTGGAAGAACATACATTCTAAACTACGCAGAGAGGGTTAAACATCTATACGAATTGATCAAACCTGATTTCAAGACTGCTGATTGGACTCAAAAACACACAGAAATTTTGCGTTTATTGCAAACAGTCATGTTAGCAAGATCACATTTACAGAAATGCGTAAACGTACGCAACCTTGTAATCAGAATAATCCGAGGAAGATGCAGATTTACGTACTTAACATTTAATGAAGGTGGAAAAGTACCAATTGCTTACAAATCACACTTGTACACACAAGCTGAAATGAAATTTGCTTCAACAGAAAAAATTCTGACAGCGGTTCAAACTGCAGTAGCAAAAGAACGAGCTCTCGCAGAGGGTAAACGCATAATGGTTGTTACTCCTGTACCTGCCTTAGAGGCAGTGACAAAAGAAAGCATTCCGAATGCAAAGGCTTTACATACGAGATGGATAAAATAGTTTAAATCTCTTGCTGCAACAGACGTTGAATACGTTTTTGACCCCTACTTGAAAACACAAGAATTTCTACAATACGAACAAGAATGTCCTCTGCCCACTGAGATTCTGCCTCTAGAACAGTACGAATGTATAATATATACAGACGGATCAGCACAGCCCGCAATTGGGGGTAAACAAGCTTATAGTGCTGCGTGCGCGATTGTTAAAGGTCGCTGGCGCAATGGTAAATTCCGAGCTATGGTCACAAAAACACAATCTCTCGGAGACTGTACAGCTCAGCAAGCTGAACTGCAGACTTTCAAGATGGCGCTTGAAAATACTGATCGAAAATTCCCCACACAAATAGTGTGCGATTTGTATTACTGCGTGCAATCTTACAATGAATACTTGCAGAACTGGGCTCAAAACGGCTTCAAAGATGCAAAAGGTGGCCCAATCAAGAGAGGTCTGCAAAATTTACAAAACATGAATACTTAGAAGGTTCATCAGAGTATGCACAAATGTATTGTTATAATCACTATGGTCATCATTACTTGCACAAATCTGCAAACCCTAGAAATGTTTATACTTTCAATCAATGGGAACATTGTCCAAGGCCACCAAAGGGTAGCTCAAAAACATTCTATGATACGTTTGCATACTTCTCAGGTTTTAATGTCTCAAATTCAGAGATATTTTACTTTAGAAATTGTAATAAGACAGGAATGAAAAGTTTGTTAACCAATACAAAGCAAATTTATTCTGCAGCCTTTTATGTCCAGCTGTCCTCATTAGGTTTCGACTTTTGGAGTGACAATATAGAAACAAAAACTGTCTGGGGCTCAAAAGACTGCAGGTGCAGGGAATAGAAGCTTTATTTCGAGCCTACATTATCCCTGAACAAATAATGTTTTTAAACAACACTGTTCAACAGACATCTTGCCTTGGCCTGGCCAAGATAAAAGATTTGAACAAACCGTCCATACCTACACCCACACCTGATAGTAAAAACACTTCAGAAGGAGGGGTCAACGTAAGAACTATTTTACTTCAAAACAGAACTGATTGGAAAAATGGTTAATCTGGCCCACAGACACGAATAACTGTCAAGATAGATTCCTGAACAAGACACAAGGGTTTACAGTAACCAGGCCAGATCCAAGATATGTCCAGAGACAACATCCAGGGATAGTAACAACATACAGTGTAGGAAAACTGTGCCCTGAGTGGCTACAAAAATCTACATTGACAGAGGTTAAACAACACTTATCTTTACTTAAAGATGGTGTTGATTTAAGGGAGTTCTCACTAGGTTCTGCGAAACAACATCATAGACGTTTCCTATACGCAAGTATATATGCCATTTATAATGAAGCTTGGAAAGCGACACAGGCAGAGACTGCAGAAAGAATACGAGAAATTGATCATATTTATTTAGAGAAAGCACTCTCTGTAGTTGACACTGGATTAACGACCCTGTCATCCAGAGTTTATTCTTTGGACAGCATAGTATCCTCTGCCATAGACATAATGGAACAGGACTTGCTCATGTTACAGCATGGACAGTCACAATTACGTTCTGTTCTATAATGTTTTTAGGCTGGCCGTTGCAAAATCTTCGTTCTGGATATGTGCCATGGCATCTATTCAACACCACGTCATTGTTTTCTGTATTTAACCTTACAGATAACTAAATCACTTTGGCACAAAGAGGAGCAGACTATACGGTGCTGAGCATTGACAAACTTGAAAGATTACCATTACCTGTTTCAGAAAAACCTGCAGCAGAATTGATAATACACTGGATAATCATTCTGCCTGTCACAATTTTCAATTTTCAATACTGTTTGAAACATATACCAGTTGCCGTGTATGAAAGGTTGGGTAAGGAATACATTAAGTCAACCTGGGAATTACCATACCTACACTAATGTTGGACTGGGGGAAAAGAAGTATTTCTTAGTGGTAAACAATGTAAAAGCGCACTAAGCGGTACACTTTTATGTCAGGGTATTAATTTACATGGAGCCTGTGATGGTTCTTCGACCAACTTATCCTGCCACCTGCAAGGTTCTCCAGCAGCAGTGATAGAACCAATTTTTAGGCAGTTTTCTAATGGGAGCTATATAATGTTGAATGATCACAGCTGTTGTGGAATGATGCCAGGAATAACCTATCTCGTAACTGTGTCAGCCAGGGTCACTTGTTGTATGCAAGTATTGTTTCCTAAAGCTAAGACAGACGGGGAGTCGCCGTTATGGCCTTCACTGATTATCTCTTCTATTCGAATTGATACTTGAAGCAGAATGAAAGCCATTCTTTTACAAAAAAACTGTGCCACTGACTTCGTCTAAAGAGATGTATGAACTACAAGTTACAAGGTCTTCTGCAGAGATACATGCCCTTTTATCCACAAACTGCCCAATACATTTCGTAGAAATGTTAGGTCGTATCTTAAACATGTCTGATACCAGTGGTATTGTACATGTATTTAAGACAGTTTTTTCGGGACTGTTAGCACCTTTTGAAGAAGTCCTCGGCATTTTTCCAAAGTTCATGCACTCTGTGTTCGGCGGCCTGCCTCTCATTTTGGGACTGGTAGCAGGAATACTATTCTTGTTCCTACTGCTTCAATATGGCAAGTCCAGTCAGCAGCGATACCCAGATTACCATAGAGAACACTCTCCTGGCAATGAAGTTTCGTGAGGGCATGATACAGATTCTGGGTCTGGCTCGTCTATGAGACCTGAATACTACGTGGTTCCTATCATTCCGACAAATCTGGCAAGATTGCATCTTACCTGTGCTACGATGCCTGCTATGTGGAGAAGAATGAGTGTTGGACGTCTGTCTAACACTTCCATCAGCACTGCCAATGGATGTTGATACCTTGCTTGGTACAGTAACGGTCCATGCATCGTGTTGTCCCCAGCAGCTACCAATCCTGATGACGGCATTTATTGAGATCTCACAGACACAATCTGCTGACTGTGAGATACGTGGATTGACAGGCACACAGGTACCACCTCCATCTCCATCTCCGACAAACATTGCTAATGCGGCTAATGCTGACGGCGATGCTTCACATTTTTGTGCTATCAGTTTACTTAATGAAGTGGTCAAACTTTCATCTACTGTGGTAGATGATTTCTTTTCCAGGTAAGAAGATTTAATATTTTCTCCTAACAGTGAGAATTACTTTGGAAGTTGGTACACAGCGTTCTCTGGGACTCTGTATTCAACCTTCACTTTTTAAAACAAAACTTCCAACTTTAAAACACTATTTTCTGAGACTGACTTTTCCAAAATTGAACTTTTTTTGGCACATAGTAATCTGCCTAAAGTAGAACTATTCTTAGAGAACATGAATTCTTTGAAACACTTCCAAATGACAATATTTGACCTTGTCCACAACCTAAACAGTATATATATTCTGTCATGGAATGGTCTCGACCTTTCTTCTGTATTTAAGAGCCATTTCTAAGCATGGGCGTAAAATCCGTTCCGTTCGCGGAATTTGCGGATTTTCCGCAATTTCGCGGTCCACGAATCTCGTGAAATTGCAGAAAAATCCACAAAATCGCGTTCGGGACGGATTTTCAAAAACTGAAGCACATGAAGCACTTACAGGGTTACAGCAGGTGCCCAAGTTGAAGCTAATTTCTTTGTAACCATTTACAAAATGGTTACAGAGAAATTAACTCCAACTTGGGCACCTGCTGTAACCCTGTAAGTGCTTCCTGAGCGGCGCCTCCAGAGTTGTTGCCTACTTGCAACTATTCTCTGATCCTGCTCTGACCCTCGAAGCATGGCACAATGCTCCAGGCTGTCACAAAAATTAAACCACAACAGGAAGCACTTACAGATAAGGAAGCAGGTGCCGGACTTGAAGCTCAAATTCTGTAACACATTAACCAGCCCCCGGTTGAGGCTGGGCAGGTGTGCTTTCTCCCCATAATTTACAGTGGTGAACCAGAGGGTGCTGTGATGAACCAGAAGGTGCAGTTGTGAACCAGAGGGTGCTGTGATGAACCAGAGGGTGGCAGTGGTGAACCAGAGGGTGGCAGGGGTGAACCAGAGGGTGCTGTGATGAACTAGAGGGTTTCAGTGATGAACCAGAGGGTGGCAGTGATGAACCAGAGGGAGACAATGATGAACCAGAGGGTGTCAGTGGTGAACCAGAGGGTGGCCGTGATGAACCAGAGGGTGGCAGTGATGAACCAGAGGGTGGCGGTGATGAACCAGAGGGTGGCAGTGGTGAACCAGAGGGTGGCAGGGGTGAACCAGAGGGAGCTGTGATGAACCAGAGGGTGGCAGTGATGAACCAGAGGGTGGCAGTGATGAACCAGAGGGAGACAATGATGAACCAGAGGGTGTCAGTGGTGAACCAGAGGGTGGCCGTGATGAACCAGAGGGTGGCAGTGATGAACCAGAGGGTGGCGGTGATGAACCAGAGGGTGGCAGTGGTGAACCAGAGGGTGCTGTGATGAACCAGAGGGTGGCAGTGGTGAACCAGAGGGTGGCAGGGGTGAACCAGAGGGTGCTGTGATGAACTAGAGGGTTTCAGTGATGAACCAGAGGGTGGCAGTGATGAACCAGAGGGAGACAATGATGAACCAGAGGGTTTCAGTGGTGAACCAGAGGGTGGCCGTGATGAACCAGAGGGTGGCAGTGATGAACCAGAGGGTGGCGGTGATGAACCAGAGGGTGGCAGTGGTGAACCAGAGGGTGGCAGTGGTGAACCAGAGGGTGCTGTGGTGAACCAGAGGGTGGCAGTGATGAACCAGAGGGTGACAGTGATGAACCAGAGGGTGGCAGTGGTGAACCAGAGGGTGCTGTGATGAACCAGAGGGTGGCAGTGATGAACCAGAGGGTGACAGTGATGAACCAGAGGGTGACAGTGGTGAACCAGAGGGTGGCAGTGGTGAACCAGAGGGTGGCAGTGATGAACCAGAGGGTGGCAGTGGTGAACCAGAGGGTGGCAGTGATGAACCAGAGGGTGGCAGTGATGAACCAGAGGGTGGCGCTGCTAAACTGCCCGGGAGCCCTGTGGGTGTGAGCCCCTGCGCTGCTGAGCTGCCCAGGGGTTGTGAGCCCACGCGCTACTGAACTGCCCCGGGGCCCAGTGGGTTTGAGCCACCGTGCTGTTGAACTGCCCCGGAGCCCTCTCAGTGTGAAAATGAATTGTGCTCAATTGCCTGGGAGCCCTCTGGGTGTGAGCACACATTGTGCTAAGTGTCCCCCTGCCTCCAGTACATATATACCCATACCGCACAGCACCATTATGCTCTTGCACCATGTAGTCTGGTGCCTGAATGCTCCTGATCCGTGTAGGTGGTACCCCTGTCTGGTGCAGTCAAAATGTAAAGTCATAACTTGCTACACAGCACCAATAAACACGTGTCCTCCCTGGCACCGGTATGCGCATGTACCAGGCGTGGAGCACCCGCATGCCACTGCACCCTATTGCCCAGCGCCAGCATATGCCTGTACGGGGCAGTTTAGTATGAGATGGGACATTGTCCAGCAGCAGCAGCAGCTGCATGCGCCTGAACCCACTGAGCAGGATCAGAATGGCTTTGTACCAACACGCGCAGCAGAGCTATCTTGGACATCTGAAGGATTCTGGGGTCCTGTGCCAAACATATTTTTGCATCCATGAGTTTCCCGAGCGCCATCCCCGTGAAGCTCCTATGACCAGGAGGCTGCTTTCTCCTCATCTGCTTCTCTGCTCGGTCTCTTACCCTTTATAAACAAGATGCATGTGAACTTGCATAGAAGCCCCGCCCGTTTGGCCCCATCCACCACACACTAGCGGTATGAAACGTCTTCCCGCCCGTCCCCACTATAATGGCCAGCTCACTCAAGGGACCTCGGCGCCTTTTGGTGCACTGGCAAAGTTACAGGCACACGTGGTCACATATTTGCGCAAATGGCACAAAAATCCGCGAGTTTACGGGAAAATTCGTGAACTCGCGGATTTTTTTTGCAATTTCGCACGAATTTGCATCCGCGAATTCGCAAATTTCGCCCATACTTAATTGAAAATGGCAATAGCTCTAATTTAGCAATATGTTAAAGAGAGTATGTTGCATCTTTCATGGACATGAACTGTTGTCTTTCAGTCAAATTAAAAGGTAAAAATAAAGATGAAGTGTTCATGTAGTCCCAAGGAACTTTCCCAGATTTCAATGTTTGTAAATTCCAAGCAAACTGCATTATGGAACACAATTGATTTTGATCATGGTACGATACAGTTACTTCATCATGTACAATATCCACAACAGATGAAACAATATTATCTAATGTATAAATCCTGGAGGAGAGAGTATTAATGCTATTATCAGCGACAGCAAGCACTTTTTCTAAATTTGCTTGGTGTTTTGCCCTTAAACGTGATGATGCTTCAATTTGCGACAGTTTCCAAACTTCATTATAAATAGCATAGAGAAATCTTTTGGATCTGCCACCTGCAGGGCCTTTAATAAAATCAGTCAAATGAATATCATCAGTTAGTAATGACAAATGATGTTTAACTGACGTCAGGGTGGAGTGTTTCAGCCAATTTTGATATAATTTGCCTACCGAATAGGTAGTAACCAAATGGGTATTTTCAAAACGGGGGTCTGGTCTATCTCATGTGTAGCCAGAGCCTTTCCTAGAAAACAGTGTTGGCATGAATCCGAACTTGCTTGCCATACCAACCAACTCTGAGGATCCAGGCTAGAAATATTAAAGGAGGTGTTTGTAATTAATGACTGCAAATCATCAAGGGACATATCCATGTGATTGTCCCATGTAGGATAAGCACACAGATTAGGAACCTTAGCGGCATTCATTTGTTTTTAAGTTTCCAATCCAAAACAAGTTGTTTGAAAAATAGAATTAAGGGTAGGGATAATGCACGCACGATGTAAAGCCTCTGTGCCTTTTATCTGCCAAGGTCTAGACCCCCAAACAGATTTAAGATCGACCATATCTTTCCATAGCTCATAGTCACCTATAGCTAACTGATCAATAAAGGATTTGGAATACAGCAACTTTGTGTGAGTGAGCCTAACTTTTGAATAGGACTTAGAATTCATTTTAAAATAAAAAGAGACAGGATTGGATTGATTAAAATCAGTAATGTATGTACATTTTTTCAAAAGGGTTTTTGAACTGCCTTCAATGGGAGATGGGCAATGTTCCAATTGTGTATAATTAACCACATTTCTAAATGTATTAGCTTTATGCAGGAAATGGTGGTCATAGTGCTGATAAGAAAACAAATCAGCATAATTTGCTGAATTTAAATACAAAACGTCAGCATCAAATGCAGCATAATATTTCAAATCAGAAAATAGAGACTGTACAGCTTCGAAGTCCCAATCATCAGAGCATATGTTTTGCTTCACACTATTCCCCATAGAAACACGAAGTACATTTGGGATATTAACCACCTCAGTTGGGCCATGAATTTGAAACTTTACAGCATCCCATACAATCCCATCCAACACAGGCCAGGCAGAAATGTTGACAAAAGTCTGGTCTCGCTTCTTGATGTGTGAAGAAGAGTGTGGTGCTAAAGTTCCATTGATTAGCTTAATAGCAGAGCGTTCAGTAAGGTAGTGTCCATTGATGAAATGGAAAAAGACCGTCACAAATCCAATCGATATGCACAAAAAAATGGAGATGAGGACCAACCAGCTGTAAGTCCAAGATGAAATTAAAACATGTTGTTTAAGCCAAGTGACAAAAATGGAAAATGTTGATGGTGCCCTTGATGTTGTGGAGTTAATGTCAAATGAAAAACGTGACTGGTTAACTGCATTTGTTTGCACACCAGGCAATGACACATCAGAGGGATATGCATACTCAGTATCTTCATGTGGACTGCAAGCCGGAGGATTCAATAATGGATTAGTAACAGTGGGCATCTCAATGGCAATGTCAGACCTGTTGATGTTTGCAGAGGCCAAGACAGAATTTCTTAGCACCGCTGGACAAGAAACTGCAGGAGACATACTAAGAAGAATCGGCCACTCGTTGTAATTTGACATTGTCAATGGAGATGTACCTGTTATCCTTGCGACTAGGAAGTGGTGGTAAAATGACTGTTCTAGTACCCTGCACGCCAAGCACTTGAACCGGTGCACGATAAGAGGGGCCAAACTCCTTCTTTTTCTCCACCTTTTCACAGACCAGGTCACCGACTCGAGGTAGCCAGCCAACTACCGGAATTTGTAGAGCAAATTCAGTTGCGGAGGGCAACGGTTCCTTTGCAAGACTGTCACGAGTCTCTTGTAGGTTCTGTAACACAGCAGAATGATTATCTACGTCAAAGGGACCCGCTGTCGCCGCCATGTCTAGACCATCAAGGTCCGGGGCAAACATTTTTATGCCAAAGAGCATTTCATGTGTCTTCTCACCCAGAGATCTTCTAGGGAGATTATTAAGTGCATGTTGTATGCTATATAAATGGGCGAACCAGTTTCTGCCAGTACCTAGAACTCTAGCTGTCAAGGATTGCTTTAGGTCATACTTCATTCACTCCACAACAGAATTGCCCTCGAGCCGGTATGGAGATGAAAATTTGACCTGCACCCCCAAAGACCTCATTGCTTCCTTGTACGCCTTAGAGGTGCCACATGCAAAAATTCCCACAAAGACATGCAAATCCCTGATGACAGTTTGTGCGTCAGCACTATGTTGTGGCCAAACCCATACAAAACGTGTGCACGAATCCACTGCAACTAAGATAAACTTATACACAGTATCAGATGAAAAAGGACTGCAGTGATCTAAATAAACAGAACCAAGTGGTTTATTAAATATGTACAGCTGAGTTTGTAGCGGCCGAGCAGCAGTGGAAGGTTTAATCTGCTGACAAATGTCACAAGAAAGGATATAATCACAAGTTTGTTTATACAACCCACGCCACCAGTAATGTTGCTGTAAGATAGAAACAGTCACTGAAATGCCTGCATGAGCCGAGTCCATGCCTTCGTGAGTGGCTGTTATCAAGGAAAGTCTGCGGTCCGCGTTGAGAATCAACCTGTCATCAAGTCGTTAATTCTCACATAGGGAACTTTATCAGGACTTAATTGATAAGAGTATTTAGAAGGGAAACCCCTAGGGTAATTACCAGCCTTCTCTGTAGCTGCGATAGCTGCCAAGATGTCATCATCAATCTTACTGTTGGACCTTGTAACTGCTGCTAATAAGTATGTGGCTACTGCTGTTTTTGCTGCTTCGTAAGCTAAACTACTGCAAACAGCGTGTACTCCTACATGCTGATGGCCAAGAATATGAATTACATTTACAAGAGGCAGACGTTCTTTAAGTTCGACGACCCGAACGCATAGCATTTTATGCTTAATTGTCCTACCTTTGGAATCACGATAGTCATTCTGAGTCCAAAAGAATAAATTGTCGTGGAAGGACTGAACACAGTAATAAGAGTCACTTAAAATCAAAGTAGTCACACGAGGATCAGCAAATTCCAGTGCAAGCACCAGAGCAGGTTACTCTTCCAACTTGGCGGTACAGTCCCCTAATGCCTCCGTGTGTACGACATTGGACTTGAATTCTCCATTCACCATGGTACCAGCCACTATTGTGCAGGCTGCTGAGTAAGAATGTTTAGATCCTGTTGCAGGTTGCACCGAACCGTCTGTGTAAATGATACAATGGTAATCCTCGAGCAGGCGCATGGACAAAGGAGCAGAATGAACAAATTCATACTGTAAATACTCCTGTGTTTGCAATGAGGAGTCAAAGATAAATGTGACATCTGGAGATGTCAGGAAGTAGCCCATTGTACATCCAAGGTGGATGTAAAGCTTTTGAATTTGGTACACTGGCTTTTGTCACTGCCTCAAGGGCAGGATATGTAGTAACAACCAACATGCCTTTTCCTTGTGACAGCGCTCTCTTTTAGGATCGCCATGTGCACAGCTGTCAAAGCTTTTTCAACAGACGAAAACCGCATTTCAGCCGAAGTGCTCAAGTGTGACTTATAAGCAATGGGTACTGTGTCCCCCTCATTAAACATCAAGTACGTGAACCCACTGCGCCTGGCACAATTCTTATTACCAGGTTTGTGTGGTTGTCAAGTGTGAGTAAGTATTTAGATTCAAGAAGATCAGACTGCAAGGATTGCAGAATAGCAGAATGTTCCGGAAGCCAGCATGCTTTGGTAAAAGTAGGTTGTATCAAGGCATATGGCGGCTCGATATGCTGTATTTGGGAATGTAAGCTTGTTCAAAATGTAAAAAACCCAGCAATGTTTGAAGTTTTTTCAGAGTTGTAGGAGAGAACAGTCATGCGCATTTCTCCCACAAGTGAGGTGCCAGACCTCTACCTTCATTGTTGAGCTCATACCTCAGAAACAACACTGTGTACTCTGCAATGTGTTATTTTGCAATGTTAAATTTGTAACCGTAGTCCGCAAACAAAACTATGATGTGGTCCACGCGACAGAGATGTGGCCATAATTAGTCGTCTGTGAGATAAATATCATCAACGTACGAGTACGCATCAGGGTCTATGCAGTCTAACAAAGGGACGACACAGGCAGCAAAAGTGCCTGGGCTGTTTTTGTAGCCCAGGGCTAATCTTTTGAATTGTTTTTGTTTGCCACCAGAAGTAAAGGCTGTCCACTGACTAATAATAGAGGACAGGTTATGAGTATGCTTTTAAACCTTTTTCTCACAAAAATGTCTACGAGGGCAGAACTATGGGTATTCGGTACCGCACAGGTTTGACAATGAGAGTTCCAATGTCGATAATCCAAACCTAGGCGGTACACCCCATCTAGTTTGGTAACAGTGAAAAGAGGATTATTCATGGGTGACAAACATGTCTCAATAACACCTTGATATTCCAATTGTTCAAGGATTTCAGCAGCGGGAGATTGGGGTTGTGGCTGTGGCATAGACCACAATGGTATCTCATGTGGGGGCCAAAGTTTATCCTACCCAACCTGAGTACGGTACAAAGCAGGTGCAAGCACCAGAGCCCACTCTTCTTCAAAATTCTGCACCTGCTCTTGGGGGAGCCACTCGGGTGTCAGCAGTTTCAAATGTGATGTAAGTGTCAGTTGCTGTCACCTTCAGAAATGGACGCAGTGCTTGCCGCACTATTGTAACCCCTGCTGCCTCTGTATAGCAGTGTTACTGCCCATGTTAGGTTCCGAAGTTGGGTTCTGACTATCTGTGGCATACCTTGCTGTTAATGCAGCAACTTTCTTTTTCGGAAACAGAGGGCGTTGACGTGGAAAATCATCCTGCTTGCCTTTACCATCAGTCGGACGAGGCTGCTCAAGTCCTTGCAGGGCACCTCGACCTTTGTCGCGTTCTCCTCCACCGGCTTGTGAGCCCGATGTTTCCTGTGAAGAACAAGGAGTACGTTGATCAGGAACCTGAAATCTATCAGGAGACCTAATGTGCGCGATGTCACGCAAATCATAAGTGCGCTCAGTAGATTCTGGGATAGGTGACGCAGCACGCGACCCTTGTTTCTGTTGCTGCTTCCCCTGTTTTTTATTCTTCCAATTTTGTTTAGAAAAAACTGGATGGTCGTCTTTATTTGATTTCGCCGTCTGAGTTTGTGATTGTGCTGTTGATTTAGCAAAAGGCTTAAAACTGTAAGGGTCTGTTCCAAACAAAGATCCTGTCCTCTCTCTATGCATTAGTTGTAGGTAGTGTCAGTATTATATATTGCCTTTTCCTAGCATTAATGGTAGTTGTCTATATGTGCCTGTTCATAATGAAGCATTGCTGCTTTAATGGTGGGATATTAGTTGCAGATCTAGTTTCCTATGTTGTAAGGTGGATACGTGAACTGGTTTTATCAAGGTTTGTTTGTCAGTTCAAAGCGCTACTAGACTCCTTGGTTTGCATACCTAATGAAGCGCTGCACATTTTCTAACTGAAGCCCTTCAAACGTGCAGCGCGTGTGAGCCCCACCCGCCCTCATCTATAAAAGACTCCTCGGAGCACATTGCAGTTGCTTGTGCTCGTCTGATGGTTCCCACTTACCTGAAGATCCCGCTCCAGCATTGTCCTCCGGTGTCTTGTCCCCGATCCGCCGTGGAGCCTCTTCCTGTCTTCGGCTCCTGGTCCAGCTCCAGCATCGTCCCCCGCATTTCCGGCAGTCCAGACTTCCGGTCGGCACGAAAGGCGGAACTACCTGCAACAAAAGAAAAAACACAGATTAAGGTTAGTGCGCAAACACAGCAGCAACAGTGCAAGTAAGTGCTCAAGACTCTTTGCAAAAACGGAACGTTGCAGAACTCCGTGAAAGGTAAAGACACAGACAATCCTTTGGGTTTTTTCTTGGTGCATAAAAGACAGTGTTTTCCAAAAGACTTCTTCCTTTGGATTCTGCCCTAATGTGAAACATTGCATCCTTGGGAACTTTCCCTTAAATGAAGACATTGCAAGAGACACAGATATTCGCTCTTATGTATATGTATAATTATAAATGTTCACAGTGTATGATCACAAGACAGAAAGTCGAAAGTGTTCAGAATTTTTAGAACATTATTATAGGAAAATTGAGAAGTGAGTCACAAATAGGTTTCTCCTACATATGGACATGTTGTGTATTGGGTTATGCTCTAGATAACGAGGTAACAGTTATTTTTTCTTAAGGTAGAAGATCGCATCCTTCTCACAAGACAATTCTATCTGGTGAACAGAAAGACCAGAAACAGAGAGGTACATGTTTGATTATGCTGTATTAGAGTTCAACAGTAGAATAGGTGGAACAAACACTGGTATGAGAGAAGGGAACAATAATATGTTTTGTGTTTATGTCTTTGCTAGGTACTACAGCCAGTTTACGCTCATCTCCAGTAGACGCTATCTGAGGAGCTGTGTTTATCTCTCTTTTGTTATTTTATCCACTTCCCCCTTCCCTTGAGCTTCTTTTCTTTGCGCACTGTTTATCTTCAGTGCAGTAGGGACCAGAGCGGTACAAAAGAGGGTGGTGATGGACAGAGCATCTGAACCAATCAAACACTCACACCCAGTCAACAGATCTGGGTTTAATCCATCACCGTTTTTTGACCCACTCTGCCACCCCAGTTCAGACATGGCAATATGCAAATCAGTCCGACCCTGTGCCTCATGGCAGCAGTCCAGCCCGAACTGCCAAGACATGCCTTCCCTGGACCGGATTCAAGCTTCCTAGGACTGGTTTCTGGCATTAAAGCCGTCTTCAGCCAGGCTTGCTTGAATTCAGTGGCAAAGTGAGCAAGGGACTCACGTCTGAGCATACCCTGCCAACTTATGGCGAACAAAGCGGTACAAAACGGGGTGGTGATGGACAGAGCATCTGAACCAATCAAACACTCACACCCAGTCAACAGATCTGGGTGTAATCCATCACCGTTCTTTAACCCACTCCGCCACCCCAGTTCAGACATGGCCATATGCAAATCAGTCCGGTCCTGTGCCTCATGGGAACAGTCCAGCCCGAACTGCCAAGACATGCCTTCCCTGGACCGGATTCAAGCTTCCTAGTACCGGTTTCTGGCATTACAGCCGTCTGACTTGGGGTGGCAGAGTGGGTTAAAGAAAGGTGATGGATTAAACTCAGATCTGTTGACTGGGTGTGAGTGTTTGATTGGTGCAGATGCTCCGTCCATCACCACCCCCTTTTGTACCGCAGTAGGGACCAGAGGCTCGAGGGTGGGAACGGACTGTCTTCGACTTCCCAACAGAACTATCTGTATGTTCAGGTGAGCAGGATCTTGACAGAAGCACAAGCCTAACAACTCCTGGTTCTGTTGGAAAGATGAATACAGGGGAAGACACGGATGCTATAGACACTGCTGACATGGCACAGGCTTTAAATGAAGATTCGGTCCACAATGAATCAGTAACAGCACTTCTTCAGCAAATGCAAATTGAATTAGAGAAATTAAAGTTAGAAAATGCAACGTTAAGGCAGGATTTTGTACGATACAAACCTCGGGAAACTCTTTGGGGAACAACCTTTTCCCCATCGTTTAAAGACTCTTCCGAAACAGGTGCTAGGCCTAAAACAACCACCACAAACTCCTCTCCTGTGGAGGTAATGGTTAATGTCTCTAATATTGTGCCTTTAGCTGCTCCTGAACGGTTCCATGGAGATGGTAATAAATTCCATGTTTTCTTTAATCAATGTCAATTACACTTTGTTTGTAAGCCACAACAATTTCCCACAGATGCTACTGAGGTGGCTTTGGTACTTTCCTATTTGGGAGGTACAGCGGCAAATTGGTCCATTCCCTATGTGGATAGGAATGACCCGATTCTTCATAACTGGAATCTCTTTAAGAGAACAATGACTCGTTTATTTGCCAAACACACCTATATGCAGGCAAGTGATAATCAACTATTAAATCTCGAGCAAGGGAACAAAGAC
The DNA here is from genome assembly GCF_964261635.1 of Lissotriton helveticus. Lineage (NCBI taxonomy): Eukaryota > Metazoa > Chordata > Amphibia > Caudata > Salamandridae > Lissotriton > Lissotriton helveticus. The sequence goes on along the minus strand of NC_136069.1, from coordinate 289,909,469 downwards.
TTGTTAACCTATCTTACTAGTTTCAATTGTCTACTGACTGAAACTCAGTGGCCAGAAGAGAAACGTGTCCCTCTCTTTTATAAAGGACTAAGAGACGACTTAAAAGACGCTCTAGCCCATATCGTGGACTTACCAGACGATTATTCAGATTTTGTAGATTTAGTGGTGAAATTAGACCATCATTTGGGAGAAAGGAAAGGTGATAAATCCAAGATGGAAACTAGATTGACTTTTCTAAAACATGAAAAGAACGAGCCGGATTGCAAATTCCCAGACTCTGAACCTATGCAAATAGGGACGCTCAGAGGTCTATTGTCCTCTGAAGATAAGGAAAGAAGAAGAAAGCTCCAATTATGTCTGTACTGTGGCAAGGCTGGTCATTTTGCTAGGGAATGTCCCGTAAAGCCTAGGACCCCTAGAAAAGTTAACATTTTATCCGCAAGTTCTATGGAGCCGGAAAACGAATAAGCTCGACAAGGGCAGAGGTCACTTGTTCGAGAAACAGTTTTACTCAGACCTCGCACTCTGCAGCGTATACTGTTCCACATATACCCAAACATTTTTTGATTCAAGTAATTCTAACTGTGAGCACGCAGTTAAGACATACTCTTCCAGTGCTTCTGGATTCGGGAACTACAGGAAATTTTGTAGACAATACTTTGGCTACGAAATTAGGCCTGCTCACTGTTCAAAAAATGTATCCTGAGGCCGTCTGTGCTGTGAATGGTTCTGATTTGACTTCTGGTGTAATCACGAGACAAACTGGCCCTCTTATTATGGTGTGTCAGAATGGTCACACAGAAGATCTTAGTTTTGATTTTATAGATACCCTTAACTTTGGTTTAATCTTGGGAGTGCCTTGGCTCACTGCTCATAACCCAAAAATCGATTGGGCATCTCGAACTGTTACCTTAGATTCTTCCTTTTGTAGATCCAGTTGTTATCTAGAAGCAGGACATGAACATCTCTCAGTAATACATTGTGCTAACATTACAAAGGAAGAGAGTACTATCCCATCTGAAAATCTGGACTTTAAGGACGTCTTTGATCCGGTGAAAGCAAGTGTTTTGCCTCCGCACCGGTCATATGACTGTCGCATAGACTTGGTCCCTGGAGCTCCTTTGCCAAATAGCAGGGTGTATGCTCTAACGGAAGAAGAAACCAAATATCTGAGAACATACCTGGATGACTTGTTACAATCCGGTTTCATTCGTCATTCTACATCTCCAGTGTCCTCTCCACTTTTTTTTATACCGAAACCGGATGGTTCCCTTCGCGCTTGCATTGATTATAGGGGACTCAATAAGGCGATCAAGAACAAATATCCGCTCCCTTTAATACCGGTCCTCCTAGACCAATTGCGGCATTCCACCATCTATACCAAACTAGATCTATGAGGTGCGTACCATCTGGTACGAGTGAAAGAAAATGATGAGTGCAAAACTGCGTTTAAAACAAAATTTGGGTTGTTTGAATACACTGTGATGCCCTTTGGATCGTGCAACGCCCTTGAGGCATTCCAGTTTTTCATTAATGAGGTCTTGCACAAATTTTTAGATATCTGCATCATAGTGTATATTTACTACATCCTTATCTATTCTAAAGGGCCAGAGGAACATACGCAACACGTTAGAGCAGTGCTAGCCAAGCTAAAAGTACACCATCTTTTTGCTAAGTTAGAAAAATGTATTTTAATGCAACCACTGTAGACTTTCTGGGATACTGTTTGTCACCACAAGGTATCACCATGGATACAAAGAAAGTTAGTGCAATCAATGATTGGCCAGAACCCACTTCCTTAAAGGAAGTACAGAAATTTTTGGGCTTCGCCAACTTCTATAGGAGATTTATTTCCCATTTTGCAGACATAATGACTCCTATTACTAAACTGTTACAGAAAGGTCAACGCTTTGTTTGCGACACTAATGCTTCACAAGCACTTCAGCTTCTGAAGCAAAAATTTACTTCAGCGCCAGTTCCAAAACATCCAGATCCTGACCTTCCGTTTTATGTGGAAGCTGATGCTTCACAGGTTGCACTTGGAGGTGTCCTTTCTCAGCGGAACCCTGTAGATGGTCAGCTACATCCAATCGCTTTTTACTCCAAAAAATGACTACCAGCAGAACAGAATTATACTGTGGCCGAGAGGGAACTATTGGCCATAAAGGTAGCCTTTTCAGAGTGGAGACATCACTTAATGGGGGTTAAGTTTCCTATAACCATTTTTAGTGACCACAAATATCTACAGTTCTTCAGTTCCATTAAAGCACTGACACCACAGCAGATGCGTTGGTTAAACTTTTTTAGTACCTTTGATTTCGTTATTACCTATAGACCAGGTACACAACAAATTCAGTCAGATATGTTATCTAGGTATGGACATACCGTAGAAACTAAATTAGAAAAGAAAGAGCAACCAATCATAGCACCACAGAACATCTTAGCACCAATACAACAGAAGTATTTTATGAAAGACTTGTATGCAGCACACTTGCAGATTAATCCACAAGAGTGTCTGAAAGGCTCATTGAACACAATTCAACAAGGGTTGTTATATCACGATTCCTTGCTCTATGTACCAACCACAGACTTACAAACACTGATCGTAGCCTGGCATCATGCATCTGTTTTAGCAGGACATCCTGGCTGGGTAAAAACATTAGAGAACATACGAAAACATTTCTGGTGGTCCACCATGAGCAATGATGTTAAACAATATGTCAACACTTGTCCCATATGTGCTCGTCAGAAAACATCACACAAAGCACCTGCTGGATTGCTGGTCCCAATGCCAACCCCCATGAGTCCTTGGCACACAATAAGTGTGGATTTTATAGTAAATTTACCTCCTGTAAGGAAATGTACCACTGTACTTGTAATAGTAGACTATTTGTCCAAAATGGCACATTTTGTACCCTTAACAAAATTGCCCACAGCAGTAGAATTTGCAGACATCTTTCTACAAGAAGTCGTACGTCTACATGGATTACCAAGCAAAGTAATTTCAGACCGAGGTAGTCAATTCAATTCCAGATTTTGGAAAAAACGTTGTGACAAATTGAAGGTAGAGGTAGCATAGTCCACTGCTTTCCATCCGGAAACAGATGGACAAACTGAACGCTTAAATCAAACATTGCTTCAAAAACTACGATGTCTGTTGGCAGACTTCACAAGTGAATGGGCAGAGGCTTTACCAATCTCAGAATTTGTGTATAATAATTCTGTACATGCAGCAACACACTGTACCCCATTCTATTTTATGCTGGGATATCACCCAAGGGCTTTGCCTATTGTTGTGGATGAATCCCTTCTCCCAAGAGTAACTGAAAGACTGACAAGCTTGTTTGAGATACAAAAAAGAGCTAAAAAACATTTGAGTGTGTACAAAGAACGTATGAAGCAACAAGCAGACAAACACAGAACAGAGGCACCAATATATCAAGTCGAAGATAAAGTTTGGCTCTCTACAAAGAATTTGAACTTAGAAGGGTCTCAAAAGTTGCAACCACGGTTCATTGGACCCTTTTGTGTTACTGCATTGATAAATCCAGTCACTGTGAAATTAGACCGCCCTGATGACTATCCAGTACATCCCACATTTCATGTGTCCTTGCTCAAACCCTATAACCCTCATACCCGGTCTGAACCCCCACCTCCACCCATCCCAATTAAAGGACATCTTGAAAACGAAGTGCGTAGCATTTTAGATGCTAAAAGAATTCATGGACGCTTGTTTTATTTGGTGGCATGGAAAGGATACGATGAAACAGAAAATTCATGGGAGCCAGCCTCCTTTGTGCATGCCCCACATTTACTCAGGCTATTTTATATGAGAAATCCTGGGAAACCTCGCACTGTAGGGGGGCCTTTGAGGGAGGCGACTGTAAGGGTCTGTTCCAAACAAAGAGCCTGTCCTCTCTCTTTGCATTAGTTGTAGGTAGTGTCAGTATTATATATTGCCTTTTCCTAGCATTAATGGTAGTTGTCTATATGTGCCTGTTCATAATGAAGCATCGCTGCTTTAATGGTGGGATATTGTTTGCAGATCTAGTTTCCTATGTTGTAAGGTGGATACGTGAACTGGTTTTATCAAGGTTTGTTTGTCAGTTCAAAGCGCTACTAGACTCCTTGGTTTGCATACCTAATGAAGCGCTTCACGTTTTCTAACTGATGCCCTTCAAATGTGCAGCGCGTGTGAGCCCCACCCGCCCTCGTCTATAAAAGACTCCTCGGAGCACATTGCAGTTGCTTGTGCTCGTCGGATGGTTCCCGCTTACCTGAACATCCCGCTGCAGCATTGTCCTCCGGTGTCTTGTCCCCGATCCGCCGTGGAGATTCATCCTGTCTTCGGCTCCTGGTCCAGCTCCAGCATCATTCCCCGCATTTCCGGCAGTCCAGACTTCCGGTCCGCACGAAAGGCGGAACTACCTGCAACAAAAGAAAAAACACAGATTAAGGTTAGCGCACAAACACAGCAGCAACAGTGCAAGTTAGTGCTCAATACTCTTTGCAAAAACGGAACGTTGTAGAACTCCGTGAAAGGTAAAGACACAGACAATTGTTTGGGTTTTTTCATGGTGCATAAAAGACAGTGTTTTCTGAAAGACTTCTTCCTTTGGATTCTGCCCTAATGTGAAACATTGCATCCTTGGGAACATTCCCTTAAAGGAAGACATTGCAAGAGACACAGATATTCGCTCTTATGTATATGTATAATTATAAATGTTCACAGTGTATGTCCACAAGACAGAAAGTTGAAAGTGTTCAGAATTTTTAGAACACTATAACAGGAAAATTGAGAAGTGAGTCACAAATAGGTTTCTCCTACATATGTACATGTTGTGTATTGGGTTACGCTCTAGAGAACGAGGTAACAGTTATTTTTTCTTAAGGTAGAAGATCGCATCCTTCTCACAAGACAATTCTATCTGGTGAACAGAAAGACCAGAAACAGAGAGGTACATGTTTGAGTATGCAGTATTAGAGTTCAACAGTAGAATAGGTGGAACAAACACTGGTATGAGAGAAGGGAACAATAATATGTTTTGTGTTTATGTCTTTGCTAGGTACTACAGCCAGTTTACGTTCATCTCCAGTAGATGCTAACTGAGGAGCTGTGTTTATCTCTCTTTTGTTATTTTATCCACTTTCCCCTTCCCTTGAGCTTCTTTTCTTTGCGCACTGTTTATCTTCAGTGCTGTAGGGACCAGAGGCTCGAGGGTGGAAACGGACTGTCTTCGACTTCCCAACAGAACTATCTGGATGTTCAGGTGAGCAGGATCTTGACAAAGACACAAACTATTGCGGCCTATGGTCTTATAAGCCTCCGCAGTAATTTTCAGTAACTCTCTGGCTTTTTCGGCATCTTTATAAGGCGCAAAGCATTAGACACTTGAAAGTTAACCGCATCTCCCTTTACATTCGCAAGGATGAGATCAGCAACTACGTCAAACATTCTGACAAGCCTCATACCCAACTCAACTGCCGCCTCCGGACCGTGCTCATCCTGAGCACGCTTAATCACAGCGGGCAATGTACCCCAATTAAGGAGGTATGTAGGAGACGTAAATCATCAACCGGGGTTTCTAAATATCATGGATGTGGTGTGAACCCGACCAAAACTGGACAAGTGGCTCCAGAGATCGACAAAGGGCCTAACCGGACCAGAGTCACATGTGGGGGATGGCGCCATTAAACCAAATGCGATGCTGCCATGCTGAAATTGGAACCTCATGTGTTGTATAGGGTCAGAAATTTGCAGGTAATGCGGAGGATGTTTAAGAATGGAACAAGCCATCGTCCCCATTTACTGCCCCAAAGGTAACCCATGAGTAGAAAATGTCAAAGGGGTACTCTGCGGTTGCACCAACTACAAAGATAAGCACCATACCTGCGTCAGGCACTCCATATTGCGTTAAATTACGCCCGAGCGCCACACGACTATGCGGAGCAATGTTGGTCTCAGCCATACAGGCAAAGAAGAGGATAACAATTTAAATAAATTGTAGCACAAAAAGGGTTTGTAATTCAAAATGAGAACCTTTTTAAATGTCAAGCTTGAACTACCCGATAACACTTTCATATAGGTAGGTTATGCCGTCACAACTGTTATCCGTAAACAGGAGTGAGGGTATTGTGGACAAGTATAAGTAATACTAAAGTGTCATGACTATAAGACCAAACGTTAGGTGCTCAAAAATCAAATGGAGAATGGATCACTTGATACTACAGCACCAGATTTTTTTAAAGACCTTCTTAAAAAACCCTCATACACGCAAGTAAGCAAACGTTAGGTGCGCCATGTTGCAGGGATTCTGCTCATGCACAGAACTATGTGCAGGAAACCAGGACCTCGGTGTATTGTGGTGAACCAAAATCCCACCTCAGTGCCCAGAACCACAATCCGACTAGCATCAGTGTCTCATTCGTACTACAGCGGAGCTACAAATGATTAGACAACCCAGAACAAGCGACTTAGTGAGCTCTCAGGAATAGTGGGAATCAAGAACACTCTTTCGTTTTAACTCTCATACAAGTCCACAACATGAGTAATCAGCGACACAGTATAGTTCAAAATGTTTAATTTAACTACGTGCTGTAAGATGCAGTATTTTAGCCAATACCAATGAAAAGATGCATGATAATAATACAATCAGCTTTGTTACAATTCCATAAAACACAAATGGAGAAATCATAATATAATAATAGTGGAACCAGGACTATAGTGTCTTGTGTATCACCATCCGCTTACTAGGAGCTAGCTTTTATAATAATAGAAGATCTCTAGGTTTAAACGGGGAATCCATACCTCTAAGAACAGACGAAGTAAAACACATCCCAGGACCAGCACAGCTCTCTGTTGATGGAACGGTTTTCTCCAAGTGCCCCCTTCATGCATGCAATGCAATATTAAAAGCACCTGAGTTTCAGTTATTTGCAGCGGTGTTCGTGTTATGTGTAAGTGCATGGGCATGATCAACCTGAATCAACAGCATACATTGTTATTCAACCTTGAACACTCTGTGCAGACTGAGGTCGCAGTGTAAGCCTAGACTTGGGAAAAACAGACCGTTCTCATGTGAAGAAAAGCAAGCCGTTTTATCTACAAGAACAGAGGCATGTAGTGTTGTCTGCAAAATCAACAAAATGATATCTAAGCATATATTTCACTTATGCTAACATAGCAATGTCTGCAAGCAGTATCATGTCATCACCACCAATACCATCACCAATACATCACTACCACCACCACCAATACAACCACCAACACCATCACCGTCAATACCACCATAAATACCACCATCACCAATACCACGTTGAACTTGGCCCTTTTCCTGAACTTTTTCGCTTTTCACCCCCCCTATTTGAGGATGTCTCCCCCATGGTAGAGTAATTTATAGGCCATGTGTGGGGTAAGATGCCATGGTAAATGTGATGCAATGGTGTACGCACCTGTAATTCCCCCCATTATAAGAATGTGCCCTGGTAAAATGTCGCTTTTAAAATGGATGCCATGGCTGTGTGTGGTGCCACCTGACTGTGGTGGGTTAGCAGTGTAGTTGTTCGGTACCAGCCATCCCAGCTTTTGGAGGGAAAACCTGGCACTCAGGGTGCTCTACTCCTCCCCCTAAGCCAGTTAGAACCAGTTTCCCCAGGCGCTTCTAGAAGCATCTGTCACTGTCTAGTAGGTGGGGTGAGGGGCGTATAAGTAGGGGGTCTGTGCCACCATGTGCTCAGTCAGAGCAGGAACATGAACGTGAGGGGACCTGCTGCCAAGAGGTACCGCCACATGGGCCTGTGTGCTGGACCCTATGCCCAACTGTAACCCCTCTGCTGTCCACAGGGCTAGTGAGAGCCCCACTGCCGGAGTCAAGGCTGCTGTATCAGGAGGAGTGCCCCGCTATAGAGGAGGATGGTTTCTAGGACCTACCGCCCTGTCCTGATGAGTGCCCACTGACTGCTGACCTTGCCCAGTAGTGCCTGCTGCTCTGCTACCAGGCCCCTGAAGAAGGAAGGAGCGCTATCTTTGGTCCATGAGGCTGCTGGTGGGACCTTGCGCCTCCTGAGAGCTACATCTAAAGTGCCAGTGAAGAATAGTGATATCTCCTGTCCCTATCACGTCTGCTGACTAGCGCTTGGTGAGTGCAGTGCTATATTCCAAGCGCCAGAGGTGAGGAGCTGATTCCTGCAGCGCTTTATGTTAATTCTGCCCAACGTTAATTCCCCCCAAGAAGAAGCGGGGACCCAACAGCGCTGTGTGGCCAGGAAGTACTGTGTTATTTAAAAGCGCCACGGGTGCCCACCCCGCGTTGTGGCGGTGCTTTGCATGCCTTTGAAGTAAACGGGTGCCCACCCCGTGTATTGCTGCCCATTTGTGCCTATTTAAAACTAACGGGAGCCTACCCCGTGTGTGTGCACTCTGCCGCGGGTGCCTACCCCGCGTGTGTGCTTTTATTCAGAGGGAGCCTACACCTCATTATCACTGGAAATCACCGCACGTTCTGCTGGCTGGGGATCTGCATATAAGCGCGTTGCCCCCGAGAAGCGCCGTTGTCAAGAATCGCCGCTGCGGCCCCCAGAGTGGAGAGACAGCCGCCGCGGTATTGGAAGGGTACGTGCTGGGCCTGAGAAGCCCGAGAGGGCCACCGCCACATGACTGGGGCGCCGGGCACGTCATCGGCCGTGCCCCCGTCTGCGCAGCCATTGGTGGAGGCTGCCGTGCCCCCAGCGAGCCATGCTGGGATTGACGGTTGTGGCCATGCCTCTCGAGGACCGGGCCCTGATTGGCCCTGAGGCCTAGAAGGAACCGGGAAGCCGAGGCCGGTCCAGAGCTCATCGAGGGGGCTCCAAGAGGAGCAGGAGCCCCACCTGCCTCGCCCTGGTCGACCAAGAGTAGGTAGAGGCCCGGAGAGGTCCTGGAGGGGCGGGGGACGGTCGAGGCACATGCCGGTGCCTGTCCCCTGCTTGAAGACGTCTAAAGCCTGCAGCCCCGAGAGCCCGGTGTGTGGGATATTGGGGAACCAGTGGCAGGGAGGGGGCAACGGGGCACGTGCTCGGTGCCCGCCCCCGGTGGACCTTCTCAGAGGACCAGAGTGGGGATAACGGTCTTCCCAGCTGCCTGCTTTGCAATGGGCAGCTGCAACAAGCAGCCACCTGTGTGTGGGGCCCGTAGGGGCTCCGGTTGGACCAGGATTTTTTTGGGCCCACAGCGGTCCTGCAGCAGCGGGCCGCTGCAACATTTTGGGGCCATTGGTGACGTGGGGGCATTTGTGGAAACTCTGAGCCCAAAAGAGGGCTCCACCGGGCCCTGAACTAACTTACTGACAAACAACTGCCCCGCTGGACCGGGGGCAGTGGCCACGATTGGGCATGTTTATTCGAAGTGAGGGTGTGCCCTTGGTTAATGCTTTTCACTGCAAATGTATTGGTGCTTCCCCTCATGTGCACACTGATGAGGTCATGCCTACTGCCTTGTTAAGTGTGTTTCAAGCCGGTAGGCTTCCTGTGGGATGCCCTATGGGTTTATGCTAATGAGGAGTCTGCCTGAGGCCCACGTTGAAGGACAGGATCATTATGTTCTAAGGTGATGCTTCCCATGCTAAAGTTGTGCCACTGTTAATGGGATTTATGCCTAATGTGATGTTCTCTAGCGTTTTATCCTAATGAGGAGGCTCCATCCCTCCTATGTCTATGGCCACAGGTTTCTGGAAAAGGGTATGTAGGCCCATGATATATCCAAGGGGAGGCTCAGGCTATATACTGACGATTCCTGCCTAGCCGGCTACTTTCCTGTCTGGGGTGTAATACGGCTATTGTTATGAGGAGTGTAATTATACATGCCACATGTGTCTCTAGGCCTACTGCTTTCATGCTAAATGTGTTCATGCCAATGCAGGTTCTGTGCCTAATGTATTCACAGCCACAGCATTGAACCACATGATTTACGCGATACAGATATGCCTAATGGGCTAGAGTTTTAATGCCTGCGGTAACATGCCTAATGTTTTCCTTCCAGGCTGGCGCATAGTGTATTTATATACTGACCTGCCGTGCTATTCTGGGCCCATTGCTCATGTTCCAGGCTAAGGGGGATGCCTTATGTCCAGGCCTGCTACGTTTAACAAGGTTGCCCAGCCATGATCTAGCCGCAAGGCCCTGACTGTTATATACCTAGTGATAGACTTTACCCTTGTTCTTCACCCTTCCCTTCATCCGAACTGTACTAGCGATGGTTCTGGCAGTGGCCCGTTGGGCGCTGCCCTGTAAATAGTTCCCGAGTAAACTGTCACCTAGTGCCGGCTGGCACCGTTTATATGCAACTGTGATTACGTTCTATTGTGTTGATTGGATAATACACTTACTGTTTTCACCCGAACTGGTGTGGTCTCTTTTTGGAGTGTGCCGTGTATGTCGTCTGTGTGTACTGCGCGGATGCTTTGCACATGTCTTCTGGAGTTTGGCCCACCCGCTCTGCACCACGCTACTCCATTTCTAACAACCACTAATACCAATACCACCAAAATCGATACCACAACCACCAATATCAATACCACCACCAATACCAATGCTACCACCACCACCAATACCTCCACCAATACCTCCACCACCATCAATACCACCAATATCACCACCAATACCAGTACCATCACCAATACACCCACCAATACCAATACCAATACCGCCACCAATACCACCACAACAAATACCACAACCACCACCACCAATACCACCTCCACCAATACCACCAATGCCACCAATGCCACCACCACCACCAATATTACCGCCACCAATACCACACCACCAATACCAGCACCACCAATAGCACTACCACCAATAGCACCACCACCAATACCAGCACCACCAATACCACCAATACCAATACCACCAACACACCACCACCAACAATACCAATACCATCACCACCCATACCACCACCTCAGTCTTTCTCGCTCACTAGTAATGGCAGGGTAACTGTACAAGGCTGGAGCTGCAGCCAATACCATCCCTCCCTCACTCCATGCTTGCTATATAGCATTGCCTGCCCTGCACCAGGTGGTGAAGCCAGGGCCCTACTGCATCTGGGGTGTTCTCTATTAGGCCAAAGATAACAATGACATTACGCATTGCCACACTGCACACTTAAATCACAGAGAGGGCAGGATATAGCCCCCCACTCTTCCTACTGAGTCGCGATAGTGTAATCACAGAGCGAAAGGTGTTGGAGCGCTTTATTAGTGTTTATAGCTCGGATCATATGTAACTCTCACTTCACACTTTGGGGATATTCGCAACGGTGTTTGATAACTATTGCAAAATTATCTTAATGCAACTTTCAACATTGCAGTCCATCGTGGGAAAATAACGCTGTATTAACACTGTATTCTCAACACGGTGGTACCATGCGATAGGCCCATGATAACGCATCAAATGGCCCTGTTAAAACCAACCCAATACCGAAAATATGCAAAACACCAATGCGAAAATAATAGCGATGAGGCCAATCGCGATGCAAACAACAGCAATAACCAGCGACAGGCCTGCGAATCTCACACGGGAAAATGCTCCACAAAAGCAGAGTAAAAAAACTTTGAGATGACAATGTACGAGCACAACCCCACAGCTGTGAATTAGAGCAAATGACCATTGATCCACATCAGATAGGCATCACCTCACAAACAGCGACAATGCACATTGACATGCAGTCCATATGCAAACTGCGCCAATGTGGAAACAAGCGGGTGCCGCTCGAAGTTGTGAGGGCGGACTCTTGATCCTTGGAGTGTTGTTTTGTACCTGTGCCCCAGGGAGCTGAAGGACCATCATTGTGGGCGGCGGGAGTTACAGCGGGACTGCGAGTCCCAGGATCACTAGCGGCGTGTCTCTGTGCCGCACCTGGAGACTCTTCCCCATCGACCCCGCCTCCCTCCTGGGCGCTTAAAACCACGATTCGCGGGTGCCGCTCGAAGTTGTGAGGGCGGACTCTTGATCCTTGGAGTGTTGTTTTGTACCTGTGCCCCAGGGAGCTGAAGGACCATCATTGTGGCCGGCGGCAGTTACAGTGGGACTGCGAGTCCCAGGATCACTAGCGGCGTGTCTCTGTGCCGCACCTGGAGACTCTTCCCCATCGACCCCGCCTCCCTCCTGGGCGCTTAAAACCACGACTCGCGGCTCCCGCTTCGCGGGTGCCGCTCGAAGTTGTGAGGGCGGACTCTTGATCCTTGGAGTGTTGTTTTGTACCTGTGCCCCAGGGAGCTGAAGGACCATCGTTGTGGGCGGCGGCAGTTACAGCGGGACTGCGAGTCCCAGGATCACTAGCGGTGTGTCTCTGTGCCGCACCTGGAGACTCTTCCCCATCGACCCCGCCTCCTTCCTGAGCGCCCCGCCTACCCACTGGCTATAAGATCATTGTCAAACACGCGCATCGCGGGACGCGGGCGGGCGCCGGGCTAAGCCCGGGCAAAGGGTGGGCCATTTGAGGCCGTTAGAGGACGGGAGAGGCCGGACCGGGCCATTCCCCTAAATTTTTGTTTAGCACATCACTATATCTTTATACTGCCCTTGGCTCCTGTGAGGCACGGCTAGGCTTATCATGGCATCGAGGGAAACAAGGAGCAAAGCGGTCACGGCGGCTAACGGTACTTTGGACAGTTTCCTTGTTAAGGCGAATACCGTAGTGAACCAAGGCCTCACAGCCCTAGAGAAATCACTAGCAGAGGGGATAGAAAGTTTGCAGTTAGTCTCAACGGGCTCATCTATGAATGCAAGGTCTCTGGAATTGCTGGATGCTACACACTTATCCCTTATGGATAGTATCGACCAAACGATAGAGTCAGTGCTGCAGCAATTGAGGACACCGTCTAACTTACAAAGAAATCGAGACTCTGTACTTGCCACCCACGAGTCGACGTCTCCCTCGACATCCCATCTAGCCTTAACTCAGGAAGGGGGGGAAGTCCTCACTGTGTCACATCATAGGGGTCTTCGGGAGGGCGCGGTTCCGAAAAGGAAAAGACTAGGGCAGTCAAAAGGTGCAAAGAAGGCCAAAATAGACCATAGTCGGGACACCATTGCGGATAGCACGGATGTTTCTGGAATGTTCTCTGCTGTGGTTGTCAACGACACGCTGAGCCCTTCACAACCTGCTCATAACCACACGCCTTCGCACATTGGCCCGTTCATATCTGGAGAGGGAGCTTGCAACATCTCGAACCATATTATTAACTCGTTTACCAACATTGTTAAGAACCTATTGGACCCTTTGCTGGTTAAACTCGAAAGTATCGAGGATAGACTTTTAGCCATGGAAAAATCGAGTGGGTGTAGGAATGACCAGCTGGGGTTGCAATGTAGCCCAATCGGTGTGACCGGGAAAAATAAAGGGATTCCTTGTCTGTCTAGTGCTGCCACTGCTGTGATTCATACCCACTCTATTCCCTCTGTTACGGTAAATGGCCCGATGGCGTCAGCACCACAACCTGCTCCAATACCCCTCCCTAGGCAAATTATTCCTGTACCCCTTGCTAAAAGGTCGAGGTTGTCTACCTCGACTTCCACAACGAGGCAAAAAACGCCAAACATAATGGTTGACAAGCCCAACAGGTCTAGTTTTACCCAAACTCGGCCAAAAGTAGTTAACCTGCCTCCAGAGGCGGCGGCTTACACTATTATTTTGACTGGGGTACCTGAGCTCTCTAGCTACGTGGTGGAATCCTTTGGTTCTCTACCTAACAAAGTCATCAGCTGGCTAAATCTCAATAGGCCCCTACCATCTAACCTGAGAGGAGAAGTCATAATGGTCAGGAGGGTCCCATGGGTTGGGTATACCATCAAGAAAAGAAAGGGAGACTGTATTCTTGTCAGCTTTAGGAACTCCCAGATTGTGCCCCACATATGCAATTGGTTTGGGAGTCCAAGGAACACATCCATAGAACTGGTCCCTCTGTCATTTTTCTATCCGAATGTCGGGGATCCGCACCAGGGGGAAAGTGACGGCTGGACTAGGGTGGGATATGCTGTTGACGGGTCAAGATATAGGCCACCTCGACATGACATTACCGCCTCGGGTAATTACGCTCATACCAATAGATACAGCTGCCTCGATCAGGTTGACTGACTCCCGATGGTTGCTCCAGAGGGAAATAATGAAGGGGAGGCTTTTCATATTGCTTTGAAGGAAATAGGGACAGTTGTCAGGGCCCAAACCAACCCTAGCTCTGTTGTATTATCAATAGAGAGTCAGTCTACTACCAATACTCTGGCCCCTTCCCTCAACTTGGCCTCTTCCGTTAACTTACCCACGAGGACACTTCCTGGTGAGCTAGTATCCCAAGTCTCATTTGATTTGGGTTCTCATCCGGAGCAAGTATCATTAGATAGACTCATATCACCATCAGTAGATAGCGGTCCTGTGTGGATGAGGGGAATGGGCTCAAAGTCACTTATGGGATCTATGAAAGTCCTATCCTGGAATGTGGCAGGCATTGCTAACAAAATAGATTCTAACGAATGGGGCTCTCTTGTTGCTGGCAATGACATCTGCCTCTTCCAGGAGACTTGGGCTAGGGAACTGCTGCCCTGGGCGAGATACGTAACCTTCTATATCCATGCTAGGTGGAATGGCAAGGGGAGGCCGTCTGGCGGTCTTGCTATCTGGGTGGCTAGTCACATTGGCTGTCAAGCAGAGATAATACAAACTTTCTCGGAGGACATCCAATGTGTTCTTCTTAAGTGGCCAACCGCCTTTAATCTGGCGATTGTCAATGTGTACTCGCGTCCAGTTAGCGTGTCGATGGAATCCCCCACTTTGGATGATTTATCCTCCTTCTTGGGGCAGTTACCCCCTGACTGTAAGATACTGTTGGGCGGGGATTTTAACTGCCACTTCGAACCTCTGGAAGGTTTGAAGGAGGGCGCTCCAACCGCAGAAGATGACTACTGGGGGATACCTCCGTGCCAATCCCCTAACCCAAAAGCATGGTCGACTCTAGCGGTGCAGATCATGTCTCTGACCCTGAACTTTGCTTTGAGGGCCTGTAACGGGCGTACGCCATCAGATACACCCTCGTTGTGTACCTTTAATAGGAAGGGCCAAGAATCACGCCTGGACTATATTTTGGTAGACACGGGCTTGTGGTCCAAGGTCGAGGATTTTAGGGTCATAGAAAGATCAGATAGTGATCATAATGCCCTCTGTTTAGTTATGGTACACCCTGCCCCCGAAGAACGGTCGGTGACTGCAGATCAAAGTGAAGAGACAGGGGATTTGGTTCTATCCAATAATAGACGTAGGGTGAGATGGGGCCAATTAGTAAATTCCACAGAGTCTGTTGCAAAAATGTATGAAATGGTACTCCCAAAGTTTGCCGAAGAGGAGGAACTAATTAATAAACCCACAAACACTGATTTTAATCAGAAACTTGCCCAAATCAATGCAGATCTAGTGGGAAGCTTAAGAGAGGTTTTCTTCCCTGAGGTGGTGCCTAGGAAGAAGAGGACGGTCACCTCAGCATGGTACAATGGCACCTGTAAAAAGATAAAAACCGAGCTGATTTCCATGATAAAGTCCGGTGACAGTAGGGACAAGGTAGCTCTTTTAAGACACAAATATAGGGAAGCCATCGCCCAGGCAAAATCAGATTGGGATTGGGAGAATGGCAAGACCTATCGCTGGCACTTGAAACCAGGGACTTAAAAACATTTTGGGCTCTAGTCACTACAGGCACTGGTGAACCTAAAACAGCAGTCGAGCCAAACATCTCTGCCTCTGTCTGGGAATCGCACTTTGCTAAACTGTATCAAGACACCACCGAACCCATCTATGAGGCCGTCCCTGATACCCCATTCGAGCCCGCAGAAAAACTAGAATTTACACTGGGGGAGGTATTGAATGCAATGGAGAGACTGGCGCTGGGGAAGGCCCCAGGTCTCGACAAACTCCCTGGAGATTTATTTCGATACCATCCCGAGATCTGGGGTCCATACTTCTTAATTATATTCAATTCCCTCCAGGGTGGGATGGAGATCCCCTGTACTTGGCTGGGGGCAGAGATAGTATCGATCTTCAAAAAGGGTTCACCTCTGCTCCCAGCTAACTACAGGCCGATCAGTCTTATAGATGTACCCCAAAAGCTTTTCGCCCACCTCCTTCTGGATCACCTACTTGACTGGATGGAGGATAACGTGATCCAAGCGGGCTTCAGGAAAAACACGTCCACCATGGATCAGATTTTCCGCCTCGTACTTCTCTACTGGAAAACAGTGGGGATCGAGGGGGGGAGTCTGTACATGGTCTTCGTGGACCTGAAGTCCGCTTTTGATTTGGTACCTCGCAAGAAACAGTGGATGATCCTCAAGGAACTGGGAGTTCCTCTACAACTGTTACAGGCCATTATTAGGCTCCATGATGGCAATTTTGCCCAGGTTAGGTGTGGGAGGGATGGGGCGTTGTCCTCTAGGTTTCCAGTTCTCAGGGGGGTAAGACAGGGTTGCGTTCTTGCGCCGATCCTGTTTTGCCTCTTTGTTAACAGTGTCATATTCCATCTTGACAATGTCAGGGACAACGATGCACCTAGCTTGGCAGGCAGGAGGGTCCCGGCTATCATGTTTGCCGATGACACCCTCCTGCTTTCCAAATCCCCGATGGGGATACAAAGGATACTGGATGGGTTTGGGGATTTTTGCAGGACCCATGGTCTAGAGATAAACGCAGAAAAAACCAAATTCATGGTGTTTAACCCCTCCAAAACAACCAGGCCCAATCCAACCCTGGGATCCGAAAGGCTTGAAAGGGTCAGAACGTTTCAGTATCTGGGGGTAACTCTACATGAAAATCTATCATGGGGTCCACAAATAGCTAGATCCCGTCTTAAGTTATCCCAGATGGCTGGGGCAATTCTGAAAGTCTCGAATTCTTCTACCTTCAAACCTATCAGCCCTGCCCTGGAGATGTATAAAACACAAGCTAGAGCAGCCTCATCCTATGGCAGTGAGCTGTGGGGCCATAAAGCTGGGTTGGATCTGGTCAAGGTAGAAAACAACTTCCTAAGGCGCCTCCTGTCCCTTCCCCAAGGCACACCCCTGTTACCCTTGAGACTAGACCTGGGGCTCCCTTCAATAGGGGATGAATTGGCATTAAAACCACTGAGTTTTTGGCACAGGCTCTGGTCCACTGGTGAACTCTCCCATTACAGGCAAGACCTTAGGCATGTCCTGACCCTCAATCATCGTGATAGAATCCCCTGGTTGGCCTACATTAAACGAGAATTCTATCGCTTGGGTTTGCCTGAGCTATGGGAGGATCCCGAAAGAAGCTGTCTCGGTGTGGCACGCAAAAGACTTGTTAAGATCTACAAGGATAAAAGCCTAGCCTCGCTTGTATGCGCATCCAGAATCGGCACCCTAACTAACCAATTTTTGGATACCAAAAATTATTTTCATTTCGAAGATTTTATGGACATTATCTATCCTATTAAGGCAAGGAAACTGTTCATTCAATGGAGGTTGGGCACTTTGCCCCTAAAATCGTTTACCAGCCACTGGTCGACGACGAATGATACAATCTGCCCTGGGTGTAGTGCGAAAGAGGAGGATGAACCTCATGTGTTATTCTTTTGTCCTGCCTACACGAGACCGAGGAAATACTGGCTACTGCCATTGTGTAGGAATATGGGCATTAGAACCTATCTGCACTCGCTCAGAATCCTAAAGACAAGTACTGTGCATTACATAGTTTTTGCGGTTGCCAAGTACGTAATGGCCATGTGGCAGATAAGGGGGAAAATTCTAAATAGTTAACTTCATGTTATACACATAATGAACTGTAACAAATTATAGGTTGTACCTTGCTTAGTTCTTATCGTTTGTTTTATGTACTCCCCTTTGAATACATGTTGCCCATGTCGTGGGACTGGAGTAACATGGTGCATCCATGCATCATGGCGGCACATATCAGAGCCCAAAAGAAGCCCTATTGTCACTTGTAGGCCACAAATGACAACCAAAATGGAATGAGGTGGGACACATGTGAAACGCAGTAGAGTGGAATACCGTACCAACTGTGACACACAGAACTGGCAGTCTGAATACGTGACACCCTAAACAGCCTTCTCTGCACAGAGGTGACATACCCACCATCCATTAAGAAATTCCAAAATTGCTAGCACTACGTCGCACTCGCACTTGTCTGAGTGAAGTGCCTGTACAGATGAGTGACATGCATGCAGGGAATGTGCCTTGGAATGCCTTTATTTGCACATGCTGTGCTAGTGGTCATTCATCGTATTGTCCCATGATTGCCAAGGACCGTCACAATGTGACGTCAACATGAGAAGAAATTGTCAGTGATGGTGTTCTTACGGGCTATTCCTGCTGCGGTTGCAGTGGGGTGTGGTCCATGTGCCTCATCTTCCTCATCATCGTCTAGTGCATCTGGCACTGGTATCCATGGGGCACTGCTGATACACATATGTTTTGCAACACACAACATGCAACGATCATCTTGCACACCATGTCTGGGCTGAACCCGAGCCTACCACCTGTGACATCCAGGCACCTGAAACGTGACTTCAATATGCCAAATGTGCATTCCACGATGCCCATGGTGGGTTTGTGTGCCAAATTGTACTGCCTCTGGGCCTGTGTTTTCGGGGCTCGGAGGGGTGTCATCATCTAAGTGCAGAGTGCATATCCTTGGTCACCTGTGACAGTGCAGAGAGACATGACTCAAGACTACGTGCTGCATGATGTGTTGGCAGGCTCACTGGTTCATTGGTGTGTGATATGTGTTACTTAGTGATTCCTGTATGACATGAACTGCTTGTTGCACATGAGCGGCATCAATGTGTATTACGTAGCCTCACTGCTGCTCCTCCCTCCCCCTGATCATAGTCACTAGTGTGTGCAGCACCGTTACATCACTTCCACCACTATGGCACACCATTGTCATGCCTGTCTGCGCATGTCCACCAGCCTGACTACAACACAGTGATGATGTGTGCTGAAGGTGGCCGGCCACATGCGTGTAGGTCTATGGTAAGGATAGGGCTGACACAGATGTAAAGCACCTGCCTGGCTGAACTTGCCATGCGGCTGAGGGTAGACATTTGGCTCATGTGGCGCTAGTAGCGAGACACACAACAGTTGGCATGTGTGATTCCTGACCCGGAGCGGGCATGCCCTCTCTCATGTACCCCTTCGGCCATGCTCGCACTCTGGGGGCATGCCACATAGTTACGTTGTCCATTGTGGGACTGATGGCGCAGACAGCACAACAGAGACACACGCTTCAGTCACTACCTTGGGAAGGCCTAAACTTAACCACACACAGATCCACGTGTTGAGGAGCCCCACCCCAGCGCTGGACTGTTGTGCGCCTGTCCACTACATTTATGCACACAGGGAGGTACGACACAGCTACATGTCCCACGTCTACCCCACTGCCTGCGGTGAGATGGTTGCGCCCGCTGTACACAGCACAGTGTAATGTGTTATGGCCCGAGCCCTCATGCATACATAATGACCACAAGGACACACTAAGTGAGTTTGAGGAACTGGCTACGGGCACTTGCGCCCAGCCCCTTTTATTGCTAGGGTCACATTTTCAGTGATGCCTTCTGCTGGATGGGGGCTGGGTAGTGTAAGCCACCCCTCAGGGGATGGGTGGTGCTGGCAATAACCACAACAGTGATCAGACAATCAGCAGTACAAGGTTCAAACAGCAAGGGACCATGACTTGAGCTGCACAGTGGCCCCGGATGCACTGCGGCTGGCACAGGCACACATCCATGGGACGGTGACTTGCGCTGTACTGAGGTACGGCCACACGAGCTGAGTGGGTCCTCATCGATGCCCAAGGTGAATATCGCGGAGGGTTGTTGGGGACAGTGGAAGGTGTCCTTCCAGCGCATGATGCAAAGGGCAGAAGCAAGCAGAAACAGGCAAATGGTGAAGTTGAATGCTACAGTGTCTGCGTTACCACCATGTCAGTATCAGCTAGATGAAGAAGATAACCCCCAGCCCATGGACTCAGATGGCACCAAAGTTCATCCAAAGAGTGCCCATGCATTCTGGGCACATCCTTAGTGGCACCAGAGCTGAAAGGGGATGCAGTCTATGATGAGGCCTTTACAATGACGTGAACTCAGCCAGGAGGAGGGCAAGACTCAGTTACAATTGTGTGACCTACTCCGCCGCAGTGTGTGTCGGAGGCAGCGGGCAGCAGTGGTCCACAGCCATGTTTCGTTGGCTTGCTTTGCACAGAGTCAGTGGCACCAGTGCAGTTGTTGGTAGTGTCCCATCGCCTCCGTAATGGAGTGCCTTTTCTCCTCTGGACTGAACCGTGTCTTCCTCTTACTCTTCTCCTTGCGTACTGTGACATGAACACTGCCATGAAGATATCAAGACTCAGTCCCAAATGTGTGACCTAGTTGACCGCAGTGTAGGCCAGAGGCAGCGGTCAGCACGGGGTCGAGAGCAGTCCAGCCATCTCCTCCTGGATCCCTAACACACGACGTTGGAATGGCTTGTGGGGCGATATGTGTCTGATGGAGGTAATGGCACCAGAGCTGAGCGGGTGTGCAGCCAGCGACGATGCCATGTTGTGCTTGATACAGACTGCTTTGGATTGGTGTGAGGCCTACAGGACCACAATGTAGGCCAAAGGCAGCAAGGGCCCACAGACACGTATGGTTGGAATGCCATGCACAGAGTTGGTGGCACCACATCGAAGGGAGTATAGTGATATAAACTCTGCCATATAATGTGTCCTTGGCCATTGTGTAATCAAGACTCAGTTCCAAATGTGTGACCTACTAGTCCCCTGTGTCAGCCGATGGATTACGTCACCAAGAAAGGAGTACTGCGGGGCTGTGTCAATGAGGCCGTGATGGTCAGAGGAGGCTGCCCAGGTTGGGGGCCTCGGGCTTGTAGCTTGCAGCGGCACGTGGTGGGCCCTCCGTGACAAACGCCGGTGTCGGCATGTGAGCAGTGATGCCTGTGTGTGCAGGGGCGGACAGGATGGGTCTGGGCACCAGCGGCCAGGGGTGCAGCAGGTGCACAGGTTCACAGGTTCACAGGCACACGGAGACAGTCTCGTGGCGAAGTGAAAGGCTCCGCCCTGGCAGGGACGTTGGCCATTCCAGAAGAGAGCAAAACCAAAGGGGATGATGGACGGAGTGTTGAACATTGCAAGAACTCATCCCCAGTCAACTGATCTGGGATTAATCCATCATCATTGTTGGACTTGGCCCTTTTGTCAGGTTCACCCCTAAACGTTTTGCATTTTATGTTACCTGATATGTGTGTACAGTGTACAGTGCGTGCACACTCTGAGTGCGTGTGGTGAGATTGGCCTGACCTCCCATAGGAATGCATGGGGGATATGTGTGTCCCTGCTAATTCCTGGTATGAGAGGAGTGTAGGGGCGAGTTTAGTATGTGCAAACTCGTGAGAATAAGTGCTGCGCAATGGTGTGCGCAGCTGTATGGTGACTGATGGAGAAATGCCACTTTTAGAAGTTGGCATTTCTGTGTAATATGTGTTTACCTGCCTGAATTGCATGTCTGGCTTGTGATTGACAGGTGCTGGATGGTGTGGGTGGCTCCAGGAGCCAGGATGAGTCTGCCCAGTGGTGAATAGGGAGATCTGCATGTAGATGGGAGGGAGGAGTTGCACCTGGGACCTGAATAGGGCTGTACCTTCCCTCCACAATGCTGGCTCCGCCCCCTGTGGTGCATCTGAGCACCTAGCCACCACCTGACAAAGGAGAGAGGAGCTGAGCACAACAAAGTGCTCCAAAGCTCCCCTATACCAGTTCTAACTGGTATCCCAGCCCTGTGCTGTGTCACAAAGGAAAAGGGTGTATAGTAGAAGGGGCTGTAACCTCATGAAAATGTTCAGTTGTTCCTGTGCTTGTTCTGAGGGTGGGGCTGCTGCTGCTGGGCTCCAGGACGAACTGCCACAAGGGACTGCCTCCTTACTGGAGGGCCTTGTGTGCTGGCCTGCCTGAGCCCAGCCTTGTGCCCCCCCTGACCTTTCCCCAGGACTTAGCGTCTTGTGAGCACTGTATTGTTTTATTTCCCCAGGAAGGAGGACTTCAGCCTTGCCAGAGAAAGAGGAGTGGCGTTGCTTTGGGAACCCCCGGCGTTGGACTTCCCCCGCATTGGGGCGTGCTTCCTGACGGAAGCCCAACCCGGGTTTATGCCGCATTGTGTGCTAGCTGGGCTGATGACGGCTGACTAGCCAGAAACCGGTCCCAGGATGCTTGTTTCCGGTCCAGGAAAGACATGGCTTGGCAGTTCGGGGTGGTCTGTTCCCACGAGGCACGGGGTCAGACTGATTTGAATATGGCCATGTCTGAACTGGGGTGGCGGAGTGAGCTAAAGAATGATGATGGATTATACCCAGATCAGTTGACTGGGGGTGAGCGCTTGCAATGTTCAACACATCTGTCCATCATGTCCTTTGGTTTTGCTTGGTTTGCCCTAAGTTGGCAGGGTATGCCCAGACGTGGGTCCCTTGCTCACTTTGCCACTGGATTCAAGCTAGCCTGGCTGATGACGGCTGATTAGCCAGAAAACGGTCCCAGGATGCTTGTTTCTGGTCCAGGGAAGACATGGCTTGGCAGTTCGGGCTGGACTGTTCCCATGAGGCAGAGGGTCAGACTGATTTACATATGGCCATGTTTGAACTGGGGTGGCGGAGTGAGCTAAAGAATGATGATGGATTAAACCCAGATCAGTTGACTGGGGGTGAGTGCTTGCAATGTTCAACACTCCGTCCATCATCCCCTTTGGTTTTCATTTGTTCGCCCTAAGTTGGCAGGGTATGCCCAGGATCCCTTGCTCACTTTGCCACTGGATTCAAGCGAGCCTGGCTGATGATGGCTGATTAGCCAGAAACCGGTACCAGGATGCTTGTTTCCGGTCCAGGGAAGACATGGCTTGGCAGTTCGGGCTGGACTGTTCCCATGAGGCACAGGGTCAGACTGATTTGCATATGGTCATGTCTGAACTGGGGTGGCGGAGTGAGCTAAAGAATGATGATGGATTAAACCCAGATCAGTTGACTGGGAGTGAGTGCTTGCAATGTTCAACACTCCGTCCATCATCCCCTTTGGTTTTGCCTTGTTTGCCCTAAATTAGCAGGGTATGGCCAGACGTGGGTCCCTTGCTCACTTTGCCTTTGGATTCAAGCTAGCCTGGCTGATGATGGCTGATTAGCCAGAAACCGGTCCCAGGAAGCTTGTTTCCGGTACAAGGAAGACATGACTTGGCAGTTCGGGCTGGACTGTTCCCATGAGGCACAGGTTCAGACTGATTTGCATATGGCCATGTCTGAACTGGGGTGGCGGAGTGAGCTAAAGAATGATGATGGATTAAACCCAGATCAGTTGACTGGGGGTGAGTGCTTGCAATGTTCAACACTCCGTCCATCATCCTCTTTGGTTTTGCTTCATTCCGGAAGAGAAAAGCGCCCAGGGCTACGTGCTTTTTCTTCACACCCCTACACTAGCCTGGTGTACTCCGGGCCAGCCCACTCAGCACACTCTTACAGGGGGACGTAACAGTCTACATCTCCGTGATCCCACTACACTACCACACCCAGCAGTGTATGTCGACATGGATATGTCTGTGATCTGCACGTGGCAGTGTGTACATTCTTATTTAATGGGTCACTTGCCTCCTTTGCACATGCCTGGTTCTCACCTCTCCCCACAATCTGCTAATGTGTGGCTGAGGTGCCATGCCGTTCATTGCTTGTGTACATGGCTAACCCCGGTCCCACAGTAAGTTGTGCTGTCGTCTATGGTCGGTGTTGATGTTGTTCGGCATGTTGTATGTGAGTTTGTACTTGTGCCTTCCCAGAGTTGTGTATTGCATGATTGTGGCTTTGTGGTGTGTTCATTTGGTACTTAACAAAGAGCACAGCATTTCCGTAGCTGCCAGCCTGGAAGCCCTGGTTGATGATGAACTGTTTGAAGATGTAGGAATCATGCACACTACTTTGATAGTTGGCGACAACGTTGGTATAGAGTCCCCGGTGGTCCACTATTGTCTGCACAATGTTGGAATGCGTGTGCTTTCTGTTGCGGTAATTGTGTGCAGTGTCCGCAGGGGGCACAAGTAGGACATGTGTACAGTCAATTTCCCCCAACATGTACAGGAGGCCAGCTATGGCGTGGAGGCCTTGCTTGGTCTCCAGCTGATCCTGCGCAGTGTGGGGGAAGTATAGGTACTGGGGTACCAAGCTGAGGATGGCATCCAGGACAGGTTTGAGGAACTTTGATAGGGCTGGCTGTGAGACTCCTGACAGTTGGGGATACTTTGCTGAGACGAACGCCCTGTGGACTTTGTTCAGGCTCCTACCTGCTGCTGATTGACTTCGTGGGACCAGGAAACGCCCGACGCCTTGCCGGACCCGCTGCGCGGGTCCCGCTTCGTCCCCTGTCACTGTGGGGCTCTTGGGACTGAACTGAACTGTGCATCCTTGCACCGGCAGGGCTGCGAGCAGCATAGCAGGGACTCAATTTCCCAGGAGTCCCTGCTCGTAACACCTGAGGCCGCTCTCCCTGCCGGTCACGCCCCCCGCCCTGATTTAAACTGCCTTGTCCTCTTTGACTGCGGGATACTTTACTGAGAGGAACGCCCTGTGGACTTTGTTCAGGCTCCTACCTGCTGCTGATTGACTTCGTGGGACCAGGAAACGCCCGACGCCTTGCCGGACCCGCTGCGCGGGTCCCGCTTCGTCCCCTGTCACTGTGGGGCTCTTGGGACTGAACTGAACTGTGCATCCTTGCACCGGCAGGGCTGCGAGCAGCATAGCAGGGACTCAATTTCCCAGGAGTCCCTGCTCGTAACACCTGAGGCCGCTCTCCCTGCCGGTCACGCCCCCCGCCCTGATTTAAACTGCCTTGTCCTCTTTGACTGCGGGATACTTTACTGAGAGGAACGCCCTGTGGACTTTGTTCAGGCTCCTACCTGCTGCTGATTGACTTCGTGGGACCAGCAAACGCCCGACGCCTTGCCGGACCCGCTGCGCGGGTCCCGCTTCGTCCCCTGTCACTGTGGGGCTCTTGGGACTGAACTGAACTGTGCATCCTTGCACCGGCAGGGCTGCGAGCAGCATAGCAGGGACTCAATTTTCCAGGAGTCCCTGCTCGTAACACCTGAGGCCGCTCTCCCTGCCGGTCACGCCCCACCGCCCTAGCCTTACTTAATTGCTTGGGGAGACCGCTGCGCGGTAGCGCGCGGGAGCGCCCGGGGCGAAGCCCGGGCAAAGGGCGGGCCGTCTGTGGCCGTCCGTGGTCGGTCGGGGTTGGGTTGGGACACCCCCTTAGGCCATCGGACTTTGGTCACTGAACTGGTTTTATTAATATTAATGTGCATAGGGTCGCGGGACCACTCATTGTATTATTATATTTGTAGTTAGTGTGGGGGTTTGCTGAGTTTAATACATTTAGTATCTTGGTTGCATAGCCTGAGTTTTTCCTCAGCATGCCGCTGCGTTCGGGCAAGGATCGTTCTGTTGTGCTTCAGACTTCTAAGGGGGTGGTTTCAGGCCCATTGGATGCATTTATAATTAAAGCTACGGGAATACTGGAGAAGGAGATAGCCTTTGTGGAGAAAAGGCTATCTTTAGATCTTATTAGTGGGAAACGCTCCTCCCTGCGGCATATTGCTACTGCGACCAGCCCCTTACCCACATTACCTCCTCCCCAAAATTCTAATTTGGTTCTTGTTTCAGCAGATATACACAGTGAAGCAGAAGGTCCTCCCCTATTGCATGGCACCACTGACACTAATGAAGCTGATATATCTGGGAGTGGGGGAGAAGATAGTGTGCTATCAGCTAGTCCGTCCTCCTCTGAAGAAGAGCCCTCAGTGACTAGCTGTCCCGGTAAGAGGAAGCGTAATAAGGGTAGACAGAAAGGGGGGTTGTCTAAGGTATTTAAAACAGCCTGTCCATCACTGCCTGCGGACAATACCTGTCCTTCAAGAGGCGACTCGCTACATCTACAGCCCCCTAGTAGCCTTGATACCTCCCCTGTAATTTCCTTTGGGGCTCCCCACATTGGCTCGGTAAATACGAGTGGTAGTGATTTCGACTTACTGGCGCGAATGGAAGTCCTATTTAAGACACTTCTGTTGCCAGTGCTAGAGAGAACCAGGCTTATGAACCTTAAAATAGACAGTCTAGAGACCCTTATACCAGCTAATTCCTGCCTACTTAAAAAACTTGTCCATGACCAGGCAGCACAGCTGGTTTCTTCTACTACTGGTAACTCTAAGTCCCAGGGAAATAACCCTTTAGCTACCAAGGCCCATACATCCGGTGGATTAACAAACATTTGCACTAACAGACCGGTTCCAAAGGCCAGGAATCTCAAATTGCTTAGTGTTCCCAATCCACCCACGACCCAGGTTGTTCAAACCTTGACACCTAAGAAGGCTAGTACTAAATCTAATGGCCCGCCACAGCCAAGCTCTTCTAAGCCTACGAATCATGCAAAGGCTCAGATCATGGGGGCGGGCAAGCCTAAACCGCCCACCCATCCCACAGCGAGCACTAGCTCGGCTGCTGGGTGTGCCCATCTTCCTGGACAAGTTTCTAAGAGGGGACCTCCACCAGCGGACTTACCAATTGATGCCACGCCTTATACTATTGTCCTGACAGGTGTTGTTCCCCTTAGGGATGGCCAATCTGAACCGCATGGGGATCTTATGAATAAGGTAGCCTTTTGGCTAAATATAAATCATCCCCTCCCACCCAATTCTTCCACAAAGATCTTGACTGTCCGGAGAGTTGACTGGGTGGGATACTGTGCAAAGGATTTAGATGGTGATTGTATCCTTATACATTTTCGGGATCCTTGGGTGGTTGAACATATACGTAGGGAGGCTAGGTATGGAAAGCTGGGGGACGTACAATCTTTAAGTTTGAATTACTTCTATCCTAAAAGACATGGCGTCCCTCCCCCTAATAGTTTTCCGTTATTTAGATCGGTAGGGAGGAACCAGGCAGTGAGGTTCCCCAATCCCCCCTTCTATCCCTGCCTATCGAATCAGTTTGAATCCTTGTCTGGGTTGGAATGCATTGATTGACTGGGGAAGGATATCATGGGAGAAGGTACCAGTAGAGACCCCAAAGGTATTAGCCAGTTACCACTCATTTCAGAACAGAGCATTCTGGAGGATGAAAAATGGAAAGAAGGTGGAGACTTTAGCCCTGAAGCTTCTACCCCGAGATATAGTTCTCCGTCCAGGACGAATGTTGTCATGGTGGAGGACGTGAGTACATCAGAGGCTAATTTAATTTGTAGCCAAGTGGGGTCGCTTAAAGTAGTCTCCTGGAATATAGCAGGGTTAAGGGGTCGTATTGATAATGATGATTGGGCAGACTTCATCGACACCTTTGACATTGTTATTTCACAGGAGAGCTGGGCAACCGCCCCGATTCATAGAGCAGGGTATCTTAATTTCTTTAAGCCTGCCATCCAGGGTCCCACGGGTAGAGCCTCCGGAGGATTGGTGGTGTGGATTAGACAGTCTATGGGGTATAGTTTATCGGAAATTGTGGTAGGCAACCCGGACCTTCTGGGTATTAAGCTCAGCAGGGGTAACGAACAGGGCATTGTAATAATAAACATCTATGCTAGAGGACGCCCAGGTGGTCGTAAGCAGCCAGTTATGGATGACCTTGATTTGCTTTTGAGGGAAATAGGTAGTGATAATTTTATTCTTGTTGCGGGAGACCTAAACTGTTCATTTGAACCCATACACAGTGTGGGCGAGGATTTGGGGGCAGATGAAGACGCTGTTTGGGATATCCCGCCTCTTTCACTAAGTAGGGGTGTTAAGGGTACAGAGGCGGCACTCCTTTGGTTAGGCCTTTGTTTGGAGTGGGGTTTGCGTGCAGTGAATAGGCGCACATCTTCTGATAAGATAGGCCTCCCGACTTTTAATAATGGGATCAGTATGAGTCGCATTGACTACATTTTAGTTAAAATAGAATTCTGGTCCCTTGTTATTGACATGGAGGTTGTGGCACGTCCAGAGAGCGATCACAATCCACTTTCGGTAGGTCTTAAGCTTCCAGGTGATGGAGGTGGGCCCTCTGTTACAGCTTGTCTAACGTCAGAGGTTATTTTGTCCAATGACAGAAGACGGGTAAAATGGTCCAGGGTTATAGCAGATCCCTCCACAACTAAAGATATAGAGGAAGAAGTAACGAAAACAATGAATGCTATGGAATCTTTTACATCTTCCTTGGGGGTTACTTCCCAGATAAGTGACCTGCATGACCGGTGCTTTGCGAAACTGAAAATTTTGCTTACGCAACCACTGACATTAAGGAAAGACCAGGTATGGAAAAAGTGGTATAACAAGAGTTGTAGGTTAGCGCACAGTAGACTAATCTTAGCGGTCAAATCTAGGGTCATTACCGATATTAGAAAAGCTCGGATATTATATAAAAAAGCACTGTGGGTCGCGAAGAAGGAGTGGGATGACCTTCACTGGTCAGAGCTCCTTTTGGCATGTCAATCATCTAACCAAACTAAGTTTTGGGAAACCGTTAAGTGGGGCAGGAATCCGGACTCCCAAACTCCTGTTAATCATGTCTCTGCGGAAGATTGGGTGGCTTTTTACTCTTCGCAGTTTAGAGCCTTGAACGCAGGCCACGACATCCAGCAGGTGTTGGAAGTGGTTTTGCCTTCTAACCCTAGGGTCGTGCTTACTTTTTCTACCTCTGATACGGAGCATGCCCTTGGTGCAGTACAGTCAGGGAAAGCACCTGGGTTGGATGCAATACCTGCAGACCTTTTTCAATCGAATCTTGATATTTGGGTTCCTTATATAACCATGCTTGTCAACGCCATCGCTGCAGGGGCAAGGATCCCGGACTCCTGGAAAGGGGCGGAGATTCTACCAGTTTTTAAAAAAGGGGACCGCTCAGCCCCGGGAAATTACCGTCCTATAAGTTTGATAGATTCTCTTCAAAAAATAGCTGCTAGGATGGTACTTGTAAGAATCCAGGGGTGGATGGAGCAGGAAAATATATTGTCCCCAATGCAAGCTGGATTTAGATCAGGCACTAGCACCATAGATCAGGTCTTTAGACTCACCATGTTGTATTGGAAGGTGGTTCAGTTGGGTGGAGGTGCTATTTACGCCGCTTTTGTGAACCTTAAGTCGGCTTTCGACTTGGTACCAAGAGGGAAATTGTGGGAATCCCTTAGACTTATGGGTTTGCCATCTGAACTCCTGGATATAGTAATTAGACTCCATGAGGATAACTTTGCCAAGGTGAGATGGGGCAAACAAGGTCAGGTGACAGATAGTTTTCCAGCTACACGTGGGGTGCGTCAGGGATGCGTGTTGGCACCCACTCTATTTCTTTTGTTCATCAATCAGGTAGTTAAATTCTTTTCAGACACCCAGACAGACGCACCATCCTTGGGCGGGTCTAAGTACTCGATGTTGATCTTTACAGACGATACCCTGCTCCTCTCTAAAACTCGAGGGGGGTTGCAAATAGCCCTCAACAGGTTTGCTGAGTTTTGCAGGGCTAATGATCTACAGATCAACGTAGATAAAACCAAATTTATGGTTTTCAGTAATAAAAGCCCCATTACTAGTTCTGTTAGTTTGAATGGTGTCTTGATTGAACAAGTGAATGTAATGACTTACTTGGGTGTGACCCTGGATTACCGCCTAAGCTGGAAACCCCAGATTGAGACATTATATCTTAAATTTGTACGCCTCTCGGGTTGTTTACTCCAGGCGCAAAAGAAGTCCTTGACTAAATGTATTGCCCCAGTGTTAAAAATTTTTGAAGCCAAGATAAATGCAGCCACTTTGTATGGCGCTGACGTTTGGGGTTTCAAAGACTTATCTCCCTTGGTTAAAGCACAAAACAAATTTTTGCGTAATTTGGTAGGTCTCCCCCAATCTACACCTATCAAACCGCTGTTGTTAGACTTGGGTTGTAAACCCTTCGATGAATTGGCCCGTTTTCGTTTGGTGGCTCTGTGGCGACGACTCTGGACTACACCGGAGCTTAGCCTTTTTGCCAAGGAACTGGATGAGGTTAAATCATTGTGGGGCGCTTCTAGAATTCCATGGCTAAGGGAAGTGAAACAAGTGTTGGAAGAGATGGGACTCAATCAGCTCTGGACCAATCCGGGGGGTTCTACCTTCCCCTCCAAATTGGATTTTAAAGACCTATATGGGCTTCAGTAAAGCTTTCTGCAGTTGTCCAGTCGGACGCTACCAGTTTAACAGGCCTTTTTTTGGTTCACAAATTGACCCCATCCTTAGAGCCATACTGGGATGTGATTGTTAAAACCCTTGACCGGAAACTATACCATCAGTTCCGAGTCGGGTCTCTCCCAGTCAATTCCTTTACTTCGAAGTGGGCTGTGAATTCAAATCCAATTAACACCTGTCCCTTGTGCCCTGATCATCTGGAGAGCATGGGACATTTCTTCTTTGCCTGCCCAGCCTATCGTGCTCCACGCTTAAAATGGCTCAAACCCTTATGTAGTAGTCTGGAAATCAAAGGGAGTTCTGAAGCCATGAAGATATTTCGTACTAACACGTCTGAGTTGGTTGTGGTTGGTGTGGCTAAGTATCTAGGCTGGGCATGGATTATTCGTACTAGGAACCCTAACTTTTTTTAATGGTCTTAATACCAATAATGTTTTAATATCAACAATGCCTGCTGGCACCTTAAATGTAAGTCTTTATTATCAATTTGTTTAATAGCTTTTTAAATGATAACTTTTTAAATGATGATTGTTATTCTGTTTTTTTTATAATACTTTTTGTGTGTTTTGTATACTTGTCTTTTATGAATTGATATTCGAAATAAAGACTTTCTGAACTGAACTGACTCCTGACGGTTATTGGTTGGAAGGTACCAGAGGCACAACCAGCATCTTTGTCTGAGGTGGGATGTTGGTTGTCTGTTGGGTTGGTACCATATACCTGTGGGCAATGATGTTCAGGATGAGGAGGATGGTTGTCCTTTTGAGCCTGTAGTGGGCAATGTGAGGCTGATGCATTTTTGGGAGGTCCTGTCTGCGCTGCCTCTGTGGTGGTCCGGGGGGGACAGGCCTGGGGATGGTAGCGGTGGTGGTAGGTGTTGTGGCCCTGTTGTTGCTCCGAGAAGCATGATTAGTAGCTCCATGGCATCTGTTGTTCTTCTGGTTTGGCTCTGGGCTGGGCTCCCTTTTGTGAGGCAGGCTGTCGTCCGACTTTACACCAGGTCAGAACAGGTGTAAAATTCCTGCTACTAACGCGCCTTATCGTGTGTTTTGTGATCTTATCACAGATCTTGCTGGTCGTTGAGAATGTTACAAAGTGGTGTTTTTGCCGCTTTTTTGTGCGTGAACGCCTACTCTGCATCTCATTAGCGTTAGTTGCCGGGGTCATTTGTAGCAATATTGTTTGCTGCTGCTATCCCCGGAAAACTGCTGTGAGACCCAGCTTGTGAATGGGGCAATACATTTATCGCCACTTTGGCTGCGATAAAGTGCTGATAACTCGGCGATAAGTCCTTGAGAATATGCCCCTTTGTGACTACACTATTCATCACTACTTTGAAGACGTCACAGGCCTGTCTCTCCCTCTAATATTTACAATCTAACAAGTGATCGAGAAGGCCCTTTATTTCAATGCAATAGGTCTCGCATTTGTAAGAGTTTAAGCAATTAGTGTTGTAAATGACAATGCCTTTTATTTATGTTTTAAAACCCAAACCATAAATTAAAGGCATTGTCATTTACAATGCAAATAGCTCAAACTCGTGTGAATGCAAGACCTATTGCATTGCAAATGCTTCTTTAAATCTCCATGCACGACGAGTGGCACATTATGTGAATAATCGAATTTAATCTTCCAGTAAACAGAAAAAAAAACGATATAAGCGTTCTTGATTCGCAATCCAATATATTTTGCTATTCCCGACATCAGGGAAAATAATTGATCTGGTGTACTTGACTCATTCCAGACAGCTGAGTGGATTGGATTCAGAAACCTGCTATGTGCATTATGTGTCTTAATCTAATGAAAATAACTTCAAATTTATTTACACTGGAGTCCCACGGATCAGCTGTTCTCCAGACAGAAGAACATCTTTTACATTTGCTTTCTGTTTATTAAGTTGTTTGCGGTTGCATATTTTTTTAAAACAACGCAAAGCTCAATAATGTTCGGATCAAAAAGCACCACAGCAATTGCTGTTAGTAAATTTGATAAACTCAAAGCACGCAGTGAAGAGGGCCTCCTGCCATCAGTAAGAGAGAGACAAAAGGCAGCACTGGCTGAACTGGCATCTTTGTTCCTAATAGCAGAAGCAGAGGAGGCAAGATAATGGGACGTTACTGATCAAACAGAAAGAAAAGGAAATAAATGCCGAGTAACAGATTCATAATTGTAAGGATGTACACTCTCTTAATGTTTCAGGACTTGGCACAGTCAACAGTAAAACAGAATAATGGAAATTATGAAAAACCTAGGGACGTTACCAATGAAATAATAGTGGTTGTGCATTAGAAAAAAACAAAAATCAGGGTTAAGCTCCGCTCTAGTGCTTAATTTGTGAAATAGAGAGTGTCAGTGCCAAAACTTTGCTCAAAAGCCGGCGGTCGGTACAACGTTGGTGCAATAAATACAATGGCTGGTAGTCTTTAGTCCACTAATAGACACTCCCTCCTCTTTTTCTCACTCTTGCAAGTTCCTGGTTTCTGTTTGTGATGGTTTTGCCGTCTTTTTCTTCCTTCTTTTGATCTGTGTGTTTTTTTCATTTCTTGCACTCAGTAAATGTGGGGGGGTGGCTATTTACGAACTTGTCATGCAGTGCAGCACAGCAAGTCACCTTGCTGTGTTATGACAGGGAAAGGGCAGGAATGTGCTGTTTTTAAGTCAATACGGTGCATTCCTGCATTTTCCCCTGCGCTGGATCCCTTTTGGCAGCCTAGTGCCAATACAAGTGCCCTTGCACCATGGTGCAAGGAGGCCTCCGTTGCATGCAGGATTGTTTTTGTGCAGAAAGGGTCACACATTGAAAGAGGAAGTAATGAGGAGAAATAAAGATATTTCTCCTCGTTGCGCCTCTCCTGGGAGGCGTATCTTCTTGGTGCATTCTCAGGTTTACTAGTTCTGAGAATGTTTAAAAAACCATGGGAGTTGTGTGGGAATACCCATGCAACGCCCATGGAATACCTAACTTTTGCAGAGTAATGGCAATGTAGCGATTTGCGCAGTGCTGCTTTATTCTAGATTTATGGAGCCACTCAGGGCCACACAAAGAGGCCTTCTGTGGCTTAATAAATTGCAGTTAAGGTTTGCGTGGCAAATGTACCACATAGCGTGGTGCAAACGCAATGCAAACCAGCTTGTAAATTGGCCCCCTAATAAGTGCCAGTCCCGTGCCCCTCCACCAGCAACCACTGGTTCAAATTAACCACTTCGGTGATCATGACGGAATGGTTCCATCATGAGCACCAGTGCTCCTGTGCTTATGACGGAACCATTCCGCCATGTGCTCTGGCGCACAAAAATCTCTCTGCTGCAGACAGCAGAGGGATATCCCTTTTTTTTTTTGTTGCATTGGGAGGTAGTGAAGAGCTTTCCCAACCTCCTGAGGCTTTTTTGTTCCCTTAAATGTAATGACGATCATGTGTATTGCGCGCTGACATCATTACATTTAAAATTAAAATTAAACTTAGTTTGAGTTTCAATGTTTTGGTGCTCATTGGGGCTAACTCAACCCCCGAGCCCCAAATTACATGGGAGGGATATTTTTGGAAAAGGAAGAATCTCCCCTTTCTAATGGTACCCTTCCCTAGTGGATCCCTGCTTTGGGATCAACCTATGAGGGCGATCTTCAAGCAGGGATCCACCCACAAGGCCCCAGAGATGGGGGAGCGGACCCTTGGGCAAGGACCTTTGCTCCCCCAAGAAAAGTGGCATATCCAGTCTTTCTGCTCCTCCTGGGGGGCAGATGGGGGCAGTAGCCCCCAATCTGTCCCACAGGGAGGGCACAAAGCACCCTAGACACCAAGGAATATTTTTTTTTAGGACAGGGCTGGGGGCTGCCCGGAATGGTCTTTCTGCCCCTCAGGATCATTTTACTCGGGAGACCAAGGGGAACGCTGGGTGGTAGGACATTGGTGCATGCACAGTGGTCCCACATAAAAATGTGTGGAAAAGTGATTTTTTTCAGCTAAATTTGAGGTTTGCAATGGATTCTGGGCAGGAAAACGTTGGGGTATACAGGCAAGCCATATCTACCTAGACACCCTAGTCTAGTTTTCAGAAATGTCTATGTTTGGTCGGTTCCCCTTGATAGCTGATGAGCCAGAGGCCAAAAACGCAGGTGCTACCCTTGCAAAACCAGGTAGTTTTCTGATAGATTATTTTGATGTCTCCACAATGCTTTTTGGGCCCTTCCCTGCTGCGGGCACTTGACCCACCCAAACAAGTGAGTTACCACTTTTATCAGGAGAATTGGAGAATGCGGGGTCAGTGGAAGTTTTTCGACCCACGCCGATTCCAGAACTTTCCATCACAGAAATGTGGGGCAAATTTGTTTTTTTTTTTACAAAGTTTGAGGCTTGCAAGGGATTCTGGGTAACAGAACATGGTGAGAGCCACACAAGTCACCCCATCCTGGATACTCCTGGGTGTTTAGTTTTAAAAAATGTATTTTGCTAGGTTTCCCTAAGTGCCAGCAGAGCTAGGGTTCAAAATCCACAGCTAGGCACTTTTCAAAAAAAGGATCAGTTTTCACAGAAAAATTTGGTGTGCCCACATTGTGTTTTGGCCCATTTCCTGTCATGGGCACTAGGCCTACCCACACAAGAGAAGTACCAATTTCATTGGGAGACTTTGGGGAATGTAGGGTAGGTGGAGTTTTGTGGATCCACGCAGATCCCAAAACTTTCATCATAGAAATGTGAGGAAAATGTGTTTTTGTTTTGCAAAGTTTGAGGTTTGCAAGGGATTTTGGGTAACAAAAACCTGGTCAGAGCTACACAAGGCACCCCCTCCTGGATTTTCCTGGGTTTCTACTTTTTAGAAATATATCAGTTTGCTAGGTTTCCCTAGGTGTCAGCAGGACTAGGGTTCAAAATCCACAGCTAGGCACTTTGAAAAAAAGGGGTCCGTTTTCACAGTAAAAATGTGGTTTGTCCCCATTGCGTTTTGGCCCGTTTCCTTTCACGGGCACTAGGCCTACCCCCTCAAGTGAGGTACCATTTTTATCGTAAGACTTTGGGAAATGCGGGGTGGGTGGAGTTCTGTGAATCCACGCAGATTCCAAAACTTTCTATCACAGAAATGTGAGGAAAATGTGTTTTTTTTACAAAGTTTGAGGTTTGCAAGTGATTCTGGGTAACAGAACCTAGTGAGAGCCACACAAGTCACCCCCTCCTGGATTTCTCTGGGTGTCTATTTTTCAAAAATGTATAGGTTTGCCAGGTTTTCCTAGGTTTCAAAATCCAAAAAGGGTCAGTTTTCACTGTAAAAATGACCCCTTAACGAATTCAGAAGGTTGTGTACTTTTCAGAAATGTATATCTTTTCAGGTCCATTATTGATTTCATACCCATTTCCACCACTAACTGAAAGGAGGATGAAAGTACAAACAGTAGCAAAAATAGGCTATGTCCCAGTAAAATGCCAAAACTGTGTAAAAATGTTGGTTTCCTTAAAGTCTGTCTGTCCCTGAAATCTAGAAAAATTGTGAATTCAGCACCACAAACCCTTTTTTGATACCATTTGCAGGGGAAAAATCAGATGCGTTCTTCTGCAGCACCTTTTCCCATTTTTCCCCAAAATAATTTAGCTGTATTTTGGCTAATTTCTGGGTCCCCTCCAGGGAAATTATCAAACCCTGAGTACCTTTAAAACCCCCATAATATTGGAAGAAAAGGAAACCAATCTGTTGGGGATCATTTACGTGGACAAAATGTTAAAGGGGCCTAAGCGCGAACTACCCCAGTTCTAGTAAATCTAGGAATGTGTCAAAAACCATGGGAATTGCTTGGGAACACCCATGCAAAGCCCATGAAACGTCTCCCTTGCTCAGAGTCGGGTTACACAGATATTTGTGCTGCGTTGCTTTACTCTCATTGCTTAATTTGTAAAAAAAATAAGTACCGGGCTCTAGGAAGGAGGCCTCTGCAGCTTGCACCACATATTGCCACTGCCAACACTGCGAATGACAGTACCTACACAGCTACTAACCAGCACACTGCTACAAACAAGTGTGTCAATTCAGCCTATTCGGGGGCCCCTAAAGCTATAAAAATAGGATGGCATCAGATATTAGTTGTTATACAGCCAGATTCATCAAAGCAAAATCGGCTCGCAAAGGGCCAGATTCTGAGAATCTGACCCTTTGCGAGCGCTATTTTTGCATTTGGGATGCATCATCCCAAATGCAAAAATCGCAATTCTACAAATCGCTAAATTGCGATTATTTGCATTTAAGGAATCTCAATTTGAGATTCCTGAAATGCAATTCATGAACCATTTTAAAATTGCGAATTCGCATTCTGGGGCCGCTATTTACCGCGAAGTCTAACTACGTGGTAAATAGCAAAAACTCAGAAAATGCACTTCAGTGCATTTTTCTAAGTTGTATGTTACACACACACATGTCCTTGGGACATGTGTGTGCGCAACACCAGTGTACATTACCATTTAATGGGTGCAACAGGGTGTCCTTTGGACAACCTGGCACCCTTGAAATTGCTTCCTTATTTGCGATTCGCTAATTGCTAATCGCAAATAAGGAATGACTCCCCATTCATTCCTATGGGCCCATAGGAATGAATGGGAAAGCCATTTCTTATTTGCGATTAGCAATTACGAATCGCAAATAAGGAAGCAGTAGAAATCGCTAAAAATATTGCGATTTCTACATGCATCCCGTTTTGCGAGTCTTTAATAGCGAATCCTTAAAATTCGATATTAAGGACTCGCAAAACATGACTATGATGAATCTGGGGGTTAGTGTATACTGAATGACTGACATTATTCTTGAACCAGCGGCAGCATTTCTTTTTAATTGACAAAGCAGAGCACGGCGGAGTCTTAGCTCACCTCACCTTCTACCAGCGTTTTTAGCCCACTCTTCGCCGCACCAGCTCCGCGGGTGCCGCTTCACAGGCTGCGGACACCGGACCAACTGGGCACCTTTCTGTGGCGGTAAGGCGGCTGAGGGCGCGAGGCGTCAGCGGGGCTGCGAGCGTGCAGGGACTTCATTTCCCAGAAGTCCCTGCTAGACCGACGGAGAGCTTCCGGTCCGCTCTCCCTGCTGGCCCGCCCCCCGCCACCCGCCCTTGAGGTGCTTAAGAGGAATCTCCAACAGGGTTCAGATGGGACATTATTCTTGAACCAGCGGCAGCATTTCTTTTTAATTGACAAAGCAGAGCACGGCGGAGTCTTAGCTCACCTCACCTTCTACCAGCGTTTTTAGCCCACTCTTCGCCGCACCAGCTCCGCGGGTGCCGCTTCACAGGCTGCGGACACCGGACCAACTGGGCACCTTTCTGTGGCGGTAAGGCGGCTGAGGGCGCGAGGCGTCAGAGGGGCTGCGAGCGTGCAGGGACTTCATTTCCCAGAAGTCCCTGCTAGACCGACGGAGAGCTTCCGGTCCGCTCTCCCTGCTGGCCCGCCCCCCGCCCCCCGCCCTTGAGGTGCTTAAGAGGAATCTCCAACAGGGTTCAGATGGGACATTATTCTTGAACCAGCGGCAGCATTTCTTTTTAATTGACAAAGCAGAGCACGGCGGAGTCTTAGCTCACCTCACCTTCTACCAGCGTTTTTAGCCCACTCTTCGCCGCACCAGCTCCGCGGGTGCCGCTTCACAGGCTGCGGACACCGGACCAACTGGGCACCTTTCTGTGGCGGTAAGGCGGCTGAGGGCGCGAGGCGTCAGCGGGGCTGCGAGCGTGCAGGGACTTCATTTCCCAGAAGTCCCTGCTAGACCGACGGAGAGCTTCCGGTCCGCTCTCCCTGCTGGCCCGCCCCCCGCCCCCCGCCCTTGAGGTGCTTAAGAGGAATCTCCAACAGGGTTCAGATGGGACATTATTCTTGAACCAGCGGCAGCATTTCTTTTTAATTGACAAAGCAGAGCACGGCGGAGTCTTAGCTCACCTCACCTTCTACCAGCGTTTTTAGCCCACTCTTCGCCGCACCAGCTCCGCGGGTGCCGCTTCACAGGCTGCGGACACCGGACCAACTGGGCACCTTTCTGTGGTGGTAAGGCGGCTGAGGGCGCGAGGCGTCAGCGGGGCTGCGAGCGTGCAGGGACTTCATTTCCCAGAAGTCCCTGCTAGACCGACGGAGAGCTTCCGGTCCGCTCTCCCTGCTGGCCCGCCCCCCACTCCCCCTATATTACAGCTTCCGCCTCCCGCAGCGCGGGACGCAGCCCGGGCGAAGACAGGGCAAAGACTGGGCCGTTTGAGGCCGTTCGAGGACGGCCGAGGACTGGACTGGCCTACCCTCCTTCGCCTATCTGGGGAAACTGTTCAACTGTGGTTGGTGTTGTTAGAAATTTTTCTGATCCATAGAAGGTTGTATTTGGGTTCTCACTGTTCATGAACATGTCAGTTAGGATAACCCGTAGCAAGACTGGCAAGGGAAACACTTCAATCAGTGGCCCAATGGATGATTTTATCACCCGTACTAATCAGGCAATTGATGAGGAAATCTTTAAGTTACAGTCCCGTGTTTCTCTTGAACTGGCAGCCGCAA
Source organism: Lissotriton helveticus (assembly GCF_964261635.1). Classification (NCBI taxonomy): domain Eukaryota; kingdom Metazoa; phylum Chordata; class Amphibia; order Caudata; family Salamandridae; genus Lissotriton; species Lissotriton helveticus. The sequence continues at coordinate 289,870,705 of NC_136069.1, read as the reverse complement.
GAAGATTATCAGAGGTAATTACTGCCTCGAAAAAATCTTCATTGGGCCATATTGCAACTGCTGTCACCCCGGATAGACCTGCCACTCTTAAATCATTAGTCCTGCAGGCAGAGGTTCACCAGGTTCCAACTCTACAGCTTGTTTCACAGGCTGCAGAGTCTATTGAAGATGCCGGTGACACTATTCCACCTGTATTGTCCCCCGTGAAAAATGTATCTTTTAACTTTTTTAATCCAGCAATTGTAAAACCTTCTGCTGACACGCAGGTCAATAGTTCTAATTTCCCTGACCCTGTAATTTTTAATTCTTCAAGATCTAATCTAGATTTGGGCACCTCCCTAAAAAGGAAAAAGATTTCCCGGTATGCTTATTATGGAAAAAGGGCAAGAGCTGTGCAAAAACCAAAACTGCCCCCTACGCAAATCTCTAAAACGATCGAAGGGATTATTTCTAAGGAACAGATACACGTAGAGGGTGCCAAGGGTGTGTCATTATCTGCTAAAAACCTTATTACCCCTCAGGAAGGGGGTTTAACTGTTGAGGATCAGATAGGGAAGGAAGGGAAGGACGGGGAATTCATAAACATGGTTTGGGAAACACTTAAGAAATTACTCTCCCCCCTTGCACATAGACTCTCCTCCATCGAAAACAGTTTGTTGGAAATGGAGAAAAGCATCATAGCCTTGGCTACTCTTGGCTTGAGAAGTCTAGAAAATCAGGGCATTGGGGTAGAAGATCCGATTCCACAGGTATCTAACTCTCCTTTACCTATACCTCCACCTGAACGTCCAGTTCCGAAACCACGATCAGTGGGCGTGAATCAAATTGTTGCACCTCAACCTGTTGTCCCTTCCCGTCCTTGTACTAAACTTACCTCAAACCCTACTGTAGTTCCCCCTCCTAAACAACGGCCGACAGAATTTCATCAACAGTATCCCCGGGGTACATCTGAAAAGAATAATTTCAGAGGGGGGTATATCGATCTTCCCCCAGAGGCAAACGACTACGTGGTTGTCTTGACGGGCGTTTCAGAGCTTGAAAATGGCCATCACGAGAACCATTGGTCTTTGAAGAACAAAACAATGCACTGGCTCAATGCAAACCGTGCAATTCCCAATGGTAGGAAGAGTAGAGTGCTGATGGTACGACGTGTTCCTTGGGTGGGCCCTACAAAGAAATCTGTGGTTGGAGATTGTGTAGTGGTGACCTTCGAGGACCCCCATACAGCACGTTATATTTGCTCTTGTCCCAATGGGGAAGGTTCCTGTGTAATTCCTAGACTTCTGTCCTTTTTCTATCCTCCACCCCCTAAAAAACCCCTGTATGATGGTTGGTCATTGGTACAGCGCAATCCTTGGAGGACTTATTCCTCCAATTACCAAGATTCTTCTATGTGCTGGAATGGTCTACCCACCCAGAATAGGTTCAGCTGCCTTGAGGAGGTAGACTGACTTACAAGGCAAGCAACGGTTAATGTAGAATTAATGGCCTCTGCAACTCCGATGGCAGGGCCCCCTGTAAGCCCCCTTGTAATGTCTGATTATAATCACGGACACATGGAAAGTTATCTAAACCCGATATTAGCACATATTGATAATGCTGAGGAATGCGCTGTTGCTATGACTAGTCTCCCACCCAAGGTATCGTTCATAGTCGACCCACAGCAAGATAGTGCAGTTCCCCCCTTGGTACCACCGGTCTTTAAAGCTGAACCAGATCCTCCTAGTACTGAGCCAACCCCTCAATTGATTTTCCTGTCATGGAATATCGCTGGAGTGGGCAAAAATCTGAAAGACCCAGAATGGGCAGATTACATTGACACCAGCGATTTCTGCCTATTGCAGGAAACTTGGGCATTGGATATCCCGCACAGGATGGGTTACAAAACTTTTGGTATCAAGGCCACTCAGTCCGGCAGGGGAAGGCCTTGTGGGGGATTGCTCATATGGCTCAAAATCACCTTAACTATAAGAGCTGAGGTTATAGATACAGGAACCCCAGATATTCTGGCTCTAAAAATTGTATCTACCAATGGGGGTGAATATTACATTATTAATGTTTATAATAGACCAATAGGGCACTCTAAAGTCTCGCCCACCCTGGAAATCCTGGATACTTTCATGAAAAGGGTGGTGGGCGAAACTCCTGTAATACTAGGGGGCGATCTAAACTGCAATTTTGAACCGATTCATGGGATCTCAGATATATTTCAAGAGGAAGACCAAGCATATAATATCCCCCAGCTTGACACCCTGAACTATGTCCCCTGTAGCACTCTGGCGGTTCAATTAATGAGGCTAACAGTTGATCATGGCCTCAGAGCGTGTAATGGTCGACTTCCCTCAGATTTTACAAAACAACCTACCTTTGGGAAATCGAATAGTAGATTAGATTTTATCTTTGTTTCATTAATTATTTGGCATTTCATGCTTGATTTTAAAGTCTCACTGAGGGCAGAGAGTGATCACTTTCCCTTGGAACTTTTTATTGACCCGCATATAATTAGTGACACTATTGGTCCGGCACCATGTGAGGTGGGTGCTGATGTCCAATGTGAGCAGGCACATATAATTAATAATAATAGACGTGCTCTAAAATGGCCACATCTTTTAAGTGAGGGTAAGACCCTGGCTGCAGTTTATTCATTGTTTGATAAGACCTTTTCACCCTTAGTAGGACAACCTTTATCTACTGATAACTGTGATTATTTTGTTGAGCTACACACTGTCTTTTTTGATGAACTAAGAATCCATATGTCTAAATTGCCGAGGAAGAATCGCCAAAATGTACGCGTGGGATGCCATGGAAAACTGTGGTACGACCACGCTTGTAAAATGGCTAAGAGAAAGCTCTTATATGCAATTAGAAGTAAAGTCCAAGATGATGTTAGACTCGCTAGGGAGGAGTACAAGTGAGTTCAAAGGGTATCACAAAAAACATGGGAAGAGTCAATCTGGGCTGAAATGTTGTTTGCTGCTAAACACAATGACAATGTCGGCTTTTGGAGGTTGGTTGCAAATGGGGGACACGCCAGTAGACCCGTGAGGGATTCGTATATTGATGAAATGACATGGGTAACGCACTTTTCAAATCTGTATAAACCATATGATAATGATAACGAGGAGGAGCCCCCATGTCCACTTTCACCACCTGTGTGTCTTGATTTCACTCTGGAGGAAACATACAGAGCAATCAATGAACTAAAAAATAATAAAGCCCCCGGACCAGATAAAGTATCGGGTGACCTCTATAAACATGTACCTGAAGTTTGGGCACCCTATATTAACCGTTTGTTTAATGCTTTGTCCATAAGTTGTAATTATCCTGATAGTTGGCGTGCAGCAGAAGTTGTCCCGATTTTTAAAAAGGGAAAAAGATCTGTACCCTCAAACTATAGACCTATTAGTTTAATGGACATTCTGCAAAAACTCTATGCCAAGCACCTACTATTTAGGATAAATGACTGGTTGGAGGAATCGGCCATACTTTCCAAATTTCAGGCAGGTTTTAGGTCCAAGACCAGTACGCTAGATCAGGTCTTTAGATTTTGTTGCCTGATTTGGAAGTACGTCCAAATTCGGAAAGGTCATTTGTATGTAGCCTTTATCGATCTAAGGGCGGCATTCGACCTTGTCCCTCGCAATCTACTATGGAGAACGTTAAACACAGCCGGTCTGCCAGCAAGTCTATTGGTCCACATTATTGAATTGCACGCTAGAAATCACGCAAACATCAGATGGGGTCCGAAAGGTGAATTGACGCGTGACATCCCGATTAAGCGTGGTGTCCGACAGGGATGCGTCCTGGCCCCCACTTTGTTTTCTATTTTTGTTAATGATGTGCCTGATTATCTTAATGCTTGCAATAACGATTCGCCACAACTAAATGGAGAGAGAGTGCCTGCGTTGCTCTTCGCGGATGATACCATCTTAATATCCCAAACCAAGAAGGGCCTCCAGGCACTCCTAAACTCCTTTAGCAGTTACTGTGTGACCAAAGGACTAGAAATAAATGTTGATAAAACAAAATGTATGGCTTTAAACCCTATTAGACCGGATAAAGGGAACTTGACCCTGAATGGGGAAACTTTAGGTACTGTGGAGAATTTTATTTATTTGGGGGTAGTACTCGATTCTAAATTAACATGGAAGGCTCAAATCGAAAAAAGTAAGGTGTCATATGCCCATAATGTAAAACCTATAATCTGCAGATTGAATGCTAGTACAAGCAAAAGTATAACTCCTGTACTTGAACTTTTTAAATTCAAGATTCAGTCTGCAGCATTATATGGGGCTGAGATATGGGGACCTTGGGCCAAGGAGAGCTTTCAAGGCCTCGATAACAAATTCATGAGATCAATTGTAAGGGTCCCAACCAGCACACCACTAATACCTCTCCATCTCGATTTGAACTTCAAACGAACCGACCACCTAGCTATCTTAAGACCGCTAATGTTCTGGATAAGGACTTGGTCCACTCCGGAACTGGTAGATTACAGAAAGGGTCTTCAAGAAGTATTAAATTTAGATACTTTTAATTCCCTTCGGTGGTTCGGGCATGTTAAAAAATGGTTCTATAATTTGGGGTTGAGTTCATTTTGGGAAAACCCAGAGAATTTACCAACTCTTGCTAAAAATACTGTGAAAAGAGCATATTGGTGCTTTATGAATGATAGACACACTCATGACAGTAGAATTGGCACCCTAACAAGAAACTTCCTAACCTTCAAAAGCGAACCATGTTTTGAACTGTTCTTGGACGAAATAGAGCCGCCCCTAGCCAAAACTCTCTTCCTGAAGTTCAGGTATGGGAACCTCATGCTGAACTCTAACGTTGAGCGTTGGACAAATAAAAAACTGGATTGTCCTAATAGTACAAGTGAGAGATGTCCTATGTGCTCAGATCTATGTAAAGAGAATGAGGTCCATATGTTGTTCATATGTAAAGCATATCTGAAAGCTCGGAAAAGATGGCTCAAACCCATGTGTGCTCTTTTAGGAACTAGATCTTGCTTTGTAGCATACAGGATCCTAAAAACAAATACTGCACAGTTTATTGTATTTAGTATCAGTAGGTTTCTTTACTCAGTGTTTATTGTCCGAAAGAAAATGGGACAGGTGCTTTGAAGATGGATAAATTTTAATAGTGAATCTTGCTGCTAAAAATTTGTATTTTCCCGCTGAATGAATTATGTCTTTGATTTCATTGGTGAGAATTTAATTTTACACCATATTAATGTAATTATTGCCTCAATTGATTTCACGTATATATTGTGTATGAATTGATGAATGTATATATGTGTCTCTTTTATGGCCGTTGGCCGAAATAAAGATTACTTCATACTGAATGAATAAACAATTGAGGTGCTGCTCATCTATAAATTATACAAACAGCGCCACCATGTAGCAGTCATAAGTGTCAGTGCCAATTTTCTTTTTTATTATTATTGTTTTTATTGAATCAGTAACAGCAGCATACATCTTGACCAGACATTACAGTCATTATTTATCATGTTTGTCACAGTGCATTACAATTACATGAGATTGGCAGATTGTGCTCAGGTGGATCTTTGCCATTAGGTACATCATATGGTACATCAGAATCTGCAGCATCTAAAAAACACATGGTTGCCATCCTCTCTAGGGTGCCCAATTGCACTTTTATCTATGTGCAGTTAGTATTACCCCATACTCCTGGATGGGTGTGCCTTCCAGTTTGTGGAAACTTTTATATACTATACATTACGCATTCAATTTAGCCTAATCCACATTCCCATTTTCATCTGCAGTCTCTTTGCTAATTAGGTAAGATTGATTTGGGCACCAGCAACGTTTAGGTCTGTTTTTGGGAGGAATTAGCTCATAGTATGGATCAGTTTGTGTATTACAATGAATCATATCTGTGTGCCAGTCTGCAATTGTGGGTGTCACCCCTCTCACCCATCTCATAGCTATGCTTCTCTTGGATAATAAAAGGCCTATGGCTAAAAAAGGTCTGAAGGACCTCGCCACACTCAGATTGTGTCCCAGCAGTGCCATCCTTGGATTCGGCTCTAAGTCTGCACTCACTAGTTTGTGGAATATTTTGCCCCAGTCCCCCTAAATCTCAGGGCAATACCAGGCAGTGTGCATGAAACCAACATTGTTATCACCACATCTCTGACACTTTGAGTCCTTCCCTAGTCCATATCGGTGCTGTCTTTCAGCTGTATAGTAGGCTCTATGTGTAAACTTAAAGTGCATGAGTCTATGCCTCCCATTCATGGAAATGCTTTTGGTCCTATTGCAGCAGTATTTCCACTCCTTTTCATTGAGGGGACTGCACAAATCTTGCTGTCAATCTAGTCTAACTTTGAGCATTCCTGACCTGCGTGCCGACAGCACGCTGGTGTAAAAATGTGTTATTAGTTTGGTGGGTGTGTCTGTCCTTATCAAGGTCATTAGTAGGTCCTTAGGTTGTGGTTCTATCATGTCTTCCCCTAATAGTTCTGCATTGTGTGTTTGGCGCGGAGGTAATGGTATCTGGCAAAACCCTGTCATGTGTTGGGTCCTTTCCTGGATTTTGTCCCAGCATCTCATCTTCCCACTAATTTAGAAGTCGCTCATAGTGCTGGTCCCCAGAGTACGGAGTCCTTCCTAGCCCCCCTTTCCTGGCCCATTAGGAGCCACAAACACCAATGCAGTGGTGTATCTGGGGAGTATAACAATCCTCCTGCTTGTCTCTCAGTAGTGCGTGCCAAGCTTGTGTTGTGACGGCTACGAAGTCGAAGACCCCATATCGTCGTGTTGGGTTGCGAACAAGGGTCTGTGGTAGGGTAATTGGGGAGGCTGCGTCCCTCTACAGGTATAAATGTGGCATTGTTGATGGACCATGGATCCAGTAGTGCGCGAATGTACTTTGGGCTACTCTATAGTAGATCTCCATTTCAGGAGGTCATAAGGTAGGGTAAGTGAATCCCATCACAATCTTGGCTGTCGTCCCGCCCAGACGAATCTGATCAAAAGCGAGCACAGTCGCTGGAACATTGTACGGAGTAATAACATCTGTATATTTTGAAACAAGAAAAGGAATCTCGGCAGAATCATCATTTTCATTAATGCTACCCACCCCACTACTGACAGAGGGAGTCTGATCCATCTGTCTACATCTTCACTGAGCCTCTGGGTGGAAACCCCATCATTCTCCAGGAGCACTGCTGAGGGGTCTGTGTGAACAGGAATACCAAGATACTATACCAAGTCGGTTGTCCATTTTAAGGGGTACTCTGAACTTGGATAGTCCGTGTCCGTGGTAAGTGGAAAAAAAATTGACTTGTCCCGGGTAATTCGCAAACCCGAATGACCCCTAAATTAGACCACCTCTTCTAGCATAGGAGAGAGATTGGTGCCAGGGTTATGAAAGTACAATATTGTGTTGTGTGCGTATGCCAATATTATAAGGTAATGACCAGGAAATCTCAGAACCCTATGACTGTGGTACTCTCACAGGTCTTAGGCCAGTGGTTCTGCCACGATTGCGTAAATCAGCGGTGATAGCGGGCACCCCATTATGGTACCCATGGAGATGCCAAAGGCATCAAACATCATGTTGCCCACTCGTACCCAAGCTGTAGGAGCAGTGTACAATAGTGAGACCAGGCATATAAAAAAGTCCCCTACACCTACCCTGCAGACCACAGCAAACATGAATCCGCACTCAAGTGAGCCAAATGCCTGCTCAGCATCTAGGAACCCAGCGGCACCCCTGATCTCCGGGTTCACCCATTGTTTTGTTTTTTTATTCTTTTTTATGAACATCTGCTCAGCAATTAATACAATCAGGAGACAGTTACATTGCATTACAATATGTCTTATTACAAGATCATGGACACATTTAACTTTACAATGGCAACACAGTCTCTGCCTACACTGTCCCCCTCCTTTCACCACCCCTATGGGCCTCTGGATCTCTGCCAGGCACCCCTTATCTTTTCCCATTTTTTTGGGCTCCCCCTACTCTTATATATTGTTTGTTCCGTTTGTCTGCACCAATCTAAGTCAGTGTTCTATTCTCCTATTGTTGGCATTTCTGCAGCTCCCCATTTCCACACTACATTTCGCTTGGCCACAGCCAATGCTTGTGTCACCCATTGTCTTGTGTGTCTAGACCAATCGTCCTCACCAGCAATTATGAGTAGCACCCATTTCAGTGTCAGGTGCACCTCTACTCCTTTAACCGCTGTTAGGACCTCTCCCACTGTCGTAAATTGACAGCAATGGGTTAGCATTTAGCTGAAGCCATCCTGTATTTAGAAGTTATCTGCTTTGTGAAAGCCATTTTGTATTTCTGGCAGCCATTTTGTTTGCCATGTGCTCGCCATGTGCTCTGTCCTCCCTCAGTGTTAACTGCTCTTACCAAACCATATTCAGCATCTTCCACTTCGCACATGCCTAGAAGGGCCTAGCTAGTAGAATGCACCTGCTTCTCTAGTATAACTGTCAGGCTATTTTTGCTGCTGTATGGGAAAGTAACTCTCCTCCCACTTTGTTGAGCAAGTAGATGTTGTATGCCCATATTAGTAATTTTGCATGCTTAATGAGCCAGGACTGCCCCTTGCATTTATGCTTACTATGTAACCCTGAGCATATATAAAGCCCCAGTTTTCTGTACTCCTCAGACTGCCTCATTCAGTTGCTAAGGCTTCTGTGTGACGTAGTCTCACTCATTTGAGGTTAATAAAAATACTCTTTTATATTTCAGCTTCTGTGCCAATTTCTTCTTTGTTGGTTTAAAAGGATGAAAGTATCAGTGGGACCCCTGTTTCAGGTTTCAATGTTCTACACCACTTTGCTCCAGAACTCTTGCAACCTTGGGCAGTCCCAGATGAGATGGTAGAAGGTCCCCTCCATTCCACACCCTCTTGGACACTTTGCATCTTCACTTCTTTTCATATGATATATTTCTGTTCTGGGGAAGTATACTCTGTGGAGGACTTTCACCTGAATTAGTCTAAATCGCGCCCTGATCACCACCTCTCTAGGGCCTTGTAACACTTCCATCCATTCTTCAACTTAAAACAGTCCAATGTCTCCCTCCCAGGTTGCCCTCAGTGAATTCAGCAGTACAAAAGGGGGTGGTGATGGACGGAGCATCTGAACAAATCAAACACTCACACCCAGTCAACAGATCTGGGTTAAATCCATCACCGTTCTTTAGCCCACTCTGCCACCCCAGTTCAGACATGGCCATATGCAAATCAGTATGACCCTGTCCCTCATGGGGACAGTCCAGCCCGAACTGCCAAGCCATGCGCTTCCTAGGACCGGTTTCTGGCATTCCAGCCGTCTTCAGCCAGGCTTGCTTGAATCCAGTGGCAAAGTGAGCAAGGGACTCACGTCTGAGCATACCCTGCCAACTTATGGCAAACAAAGCAGTACAAAAGGGATTGGTGATGGACGGAGCATTTGAAACAATCAAACACTCACACCCAGTCAACAGATCTGGGTTAAATCCATCACTGTTCTTTAGCCCACTCTGCCACCCCAGTTCAGACATGGCCATTTGCAAATCAGTCTGACCCTGTGCCTCATGGGAACAGTCCAGTCTGAACTGCAAAGCCATGCTTTCCCTGGACTGGAAACAAGCTTCCTAGGACTGGTTTCTGGCATTACAGCCGTCTTCAGCCGGGCTTGCCTGAATCCAGTGGCAAAGTGACCAAGGGACTCACGTCTGAGCATACCCTGCCAACTTATGGCGAACAAAGCGGTACAAAAGGGGGTGGTGATGGACGGAGCTTCTGAACCAATCAAACACTCACACCCAGTCAACAGATCTGAGTTAAATCCATCACAGTTCTTTAGCCCACTCTGCCACCCCAGTTCAGACATGGCCATGTGCAAATCAGTCTGACCCTGTGCCTCATGGTAACAGTCCAGCCCGAACTGCCAAGCCATGCCTTCCTTGGACCGGAAACAAGCTTCCTAGGACCGGTTTCTGGCATTCCAGCCGTCTTCAGCCAAGCTTGCTTGAATCCAGTGGCAAAGTGAGCAAGGGACTCACGTCTGAGCATAACCTGCCAACTTATGGCGAACAAAGCGGTACAAAAGGGGGTGGTGATGGACGGAGCATCTGAACCAATCAAACACTCACACCCAGTCAACAGATCTGGGTTAAATCCATCACCGTTCTTTAGTCTACTCTGCCACCCCAGTTCAGACATGGCCATATGCAAATCAGTCTGACCCTGTGCCTTATGGGAACAGTACAGCCCGAACTGCCAAGCCATGCCTTCCCTGGACCGGAAACAAGCTTTCTAGGACCGGTTTCTGGCATTCCAGCCATCTTCAGTCAGGCTTGCTTGAATCCAGTGGCAAAGTGAGCAAGGGACTCACGTCTGAGCATACCCTGCCAACTTATGGCGAACAAAGCGGTACAAAAGGGGGTGGTGATGGACGGAGCATCTGAACAAATCAAACACTCACACCCAGTCAACAGATCTGGGTTAAATCCATCACCGTTCTTTAGCCTACTCTGCCACCCCAGTTCAGACATGGCCATATGCAAATCAGTCTGACCCTGTGCCTCATGGGGAAAGTCCAGCCCGAACTGCCAAGCCATGCACTTCCTAGGACCGGTTTCTGGCATTCCAGCCATCTTCAGCCAGGCTTGCTTTTATCCAGTGGCAAAGTGAGCATGGGACTAACGTCTGAGCATACCCTGCCAACTTATGGCAAACAAAGCAGTACAAAAGGGGGTGGTGATTGACGGAGCATCTGAAACAATCAAACACTTACCCCCAGTCAACAGATCTGGGTTAAATCCATCACTGTTCTTTAGCCCACTCTGCCACCCCAGTTCAGACATGGCCATATGCAAATCAGTCTGACCCTGTGCCTCATGGGAACAGTCTAGCCCGAACTGCCAAGTCATGCCTTCCCTGGACCGGAAACAAGCTTCCTAGGACCAGTTTCTGGCATTCCAGCCGTCTTCAGCCAGGTTTGCTTGAATCCAGTGGCAAAGTGAGCAAGGCACTCACTTCTGAGCATACCCTGCCAACTTATGGCGAACAAAGCTGTACAAAAGAGGGTGGTGATGGACGGAGCATCTGAACCAATCAAACACTCATACCCAGTCAACATATCTGGGTTAAATCCATCACCGTTCTTTAGCCCAGCTCTGCCACCCCAGTTCAGACATGGCCATATGCAAATCAGTCTGACCCTGCGCCTCATGGGAACAGTCCAGCCCGAACTGCCAAGCCATGCTTCCCCTGGACTGGAAACAAGCTTCCTAGGACCGGTTTCTGGCATTGCAGCTGTCTTCAGCCGGGCATGCCTGAATCCAGTGGCAAAGTGAGCAAGGGACTCACGTCTGAGCATACCCTGCCAACTTATGGCGAACAAAGCGGTACAAAAGGGGGTGGTGATGGACGGAGCATCTGAACCAATCAAACACTCACCCAGTCAACAGATATGAGTTAAATCAATCACCGTTCTTTAGCCCACTCTGCCACCCCAGTTCAGACATGGCCATATGGAAATCAGTCCGACCCTGTGCCTCATGGGAACAGTCCAGCCCGAACTGCCAAGCCATGCCTTCCCTGGACCGGAAACAAGCTTCCTAGGACCGGTTTCTGGCATTCCAGCCGTCTTCAGCCAAGCTTGCTTGAATCCAGTGGCAAAGTGAGCAAGGGACTCACGTCTGAGCATACCCTGCCAACTTATGGCGAACAAAGCGGTACAAAAGGGGGTGGTGATGGACGGAGCATCTGAACCAATCAAACACTCACACCCAGTCAACAGATCTGGGTTAAATCCATCACCGTTCTTTAGTTTACTCTGCCACCCCAGTTCAGACATGGCCATATGCAAATCAGTTTGATCCTGTGCCTCATGGGAACAGTCCAGCCTGAACTGCCAAGCCATGCCTTCCCTGGACCGAAAACAAGCTTTCTAGGACCGGTTTCTGGCATTCCAGCCGTCTTCAGCCAGGCTTGCTTGAATCCAGTGGCAAAGTGAGCAAGAACTCACGTCTGAGCATACCCTGCCAACTTATGAGGAACAAAGCGGTACAAAAAGGGGTGGTGATGGACGGAGCATCTGATCCAATCAAACACTCACACCCAGTTAACATATCTGGGTTAAATCCATCACCGTTCTTTAGCCCACTCTGCCACCCCAGTTCAGACATGGCCATATGCAAATCAGTCTGACCCTGTGCCTCATGGGAACAGCCCAGCCCGAACTGCCAAGCCATGCCTTCCCTGGACATGAAACAAGCTTCCTAGGACCAGTTTCTGGCATTCCAGCCGTCTTCAGCCACCTCCTTTTGTACCGCTTTGCTCGCCATAAGTTGGCAGGGTTTGCTCAGACATGAGTCCCTTGCTCACTTTGCCACTGGATTCAAGCAAGCCTGGCTGGAGACGGCTGTATTGCATATGGCCATGTTTGAACTGGGGTGGCAGAGTGGGCTAAAGAAAGGTGATGGATTAAACCCAGATCTGTTGATTGTGTGTGAGTGTTTGATTGGTTCAGATGCTCGCCCAACACCACCCCCTTGTGTGCCTCTCAGAGCATCAGGAGCATTGTTAATTATTTTTTTGTATATCCGGGAAATGGCCTTTTCCTGCAGAGGCTCGGTCAGTATTCTGTCCTCTAATGGCGCAGTTTCGACCAGTGTCTCTCCTTCTTTGATATGGGTGCATATAACATGCCCTAGCTGTACATACCGCAGCCACTCCCCTTTTTCCCAGGTTGCCCTCAGTGTATTCAGAGCATCGGGAGCATTGTTAATTATTTTTTTGTGTATCCAAGAATGGCCTTTTCCTGCAGAGGCTTGGTCAGTATTCTGTCCTCTAATGGTGCTGTTTCGACCAGTGTCTCTCCTTCTTTGATATGGGTGCATATAACATGCCCTAGCTGTACATACCGCAGCCACTCCCCTTTTTCCCAGGTTGCCCTCAGTGAATTCAGAGCATCGGGAGCATTGTTAATTATTTTTATATGTATCCAAGAATGGCCTTTTCCTGCAGAGGCTTGGTCAGTATTCTGTCCTCTAATGGCGCAGTTTATACCACTGTCTCCCCTTCTTTGATATGGGTGCATATAACATGTCCTAGCTGTACATACCACAGCCGCTCCCCTTTCCCCATTTCAAATTCTGATTGCAGGGTTGCAAATGTGATGTAGGCTTGACCCCTCTAACACCCCCAAGCGTTTCAATGTCCAGAAGCTCCCATTTTGTAAAGCCTTTCAATTTATTAACAGTTCCTAACCCAGCACCTACCCAGAGTGGAGTCATCACCGTCAACTTACTCTCCCACCCTAGGAATTTCATGGCCAACCGCCAAGCCAATGCTGCTGTCCGTGTGTGGTGTGGTGTATTTATCGCCAATCTTTGGTGTATAGCAGCGACCTGGGCCCTCCCTTAGTCATGGTTAGTCTATCTACTCTATAGGCCGGTTGTAATCGTTCTCCAAATATCCACCCAATTACTGTCACTAGTTGGGCTGCCCAGTAGTAGCTGCGGACATCTGGAATTGCTGGTCCTCCGTCATAGACCCCTCTTTGCAATTTGCGCCGCGCTATCTGGGGTGCCCCTCAACCCCACAGTAAGGTTCCCAGCTCAGCCTCCTCTCTTTGGAAGTACAGCTGTGGTATCTCATATGGTGTATTCTGTAGTGCGTATAACGGACGAAGGAGGGTCATCATTTTAAACAATGCTGCTCACCCCATCAAGGTACGGCGCAAGGTCAGCCAGTGATTTGCATCCGCGAATAATCTATCTAGTTGTGTACCCAGATTACAACGATAGAATTCCTGGGTGCCTCTTGTTACATATATTCCTGAATGCTTGAACCCTTTCCTCTCTACCTTGATCATACATCTGGATGTTAAATCTAGGGCACCCCCTGCCAGAGGGAAGAGCAGTGATTTATTCCAATTAATTTGGTATCCCGAGTATTCCCCATATTTTCTAAATATCTGTAGTATCCTGTAGATCGACTGGCGTGGTCTCATCACGGACAGCAGGACATCGCCAGCCTACAATGAAATGCGTTCCTCCCATTCCTCCCCAATCGGCATCCCCATATCAAGGGGTCTTGACGTATCCATGTCGTCAGGGGCTCTGTGCCAGGGAAAAAAATAGAGGGGACAGGGCGCATCCCTGTCTTGTTGGCTTTTGGAGAAGGAACACCCATGACACTATTACATTAACTTGTGCCCTGGCTAGTGGGTTTTGATAGATTAGTCTAACCCACGCTATGTATGCTTGTCTAAATCCCAATTTTCGGAACACTGCAAAAAGATAGTTCCATTCCACACTATTGAATGCCATTCTGGCATCTAGGTATAGGAGAGCTATTTGTTCATCTGGTGTTGCCTCTGTAAAGTGAAGTACCCAAAATAATCTATGTAAATTAAGTCTGGTCGCTCTATGGAGCATGGGGTTCATCCATTGCTAACTCCGAATTATATCATCAAGTTATGTGTCAGAGTTCGCCCCGGGACCAAGTCCGACTGTTCCAGTCAGACTATCACCTGCAGCAGTGGTGCCAATCTGTTGGCCAGAAATATGGCCTAAATGTTGGTGTCTTCATTCAGTAGAGATAGCGGCCTGTATAAGGAGCATAGTTCAGGCTGCTTACCCGACTTTAGTATTGTCACTATCACAGCTTCTCTTACAGTAGGGGGCATTCTCTCTGCTTCGGACATCTCCTTATACATTGTTTTGATAATGCAGTAGTAGTAGCTCATGAAACTCCTTATAGAATGCTACCGTCAACCCATCAGATACTGGCGCTTTGCCCGCTGACATCTTCTGCAATGCGGTCCTGATTTCATCCAGTTGCAGGGGTGCCATCAAATGTTGCCTATGCTCCAGCACCAGCCAGGGCATTTTTATTTGAGTCAGGTATTCGGTCAGTGCATCAATGTCAGTCGTGATTTGCAAACTGTATAGCGTTTTGTAATAGTTGCTAAACTGTTGTATTATATCTTCTGGGGTATGTAGGGTTCAACCTCCGTCATCTATTATGTCTGTGATAATAGCTGACATTCTCGAGGGTCTGAGTATACCGGCCAAAGTCGCACCCAGCGTATCTCGCTCTCCGTAGGAGGGCGCAGTAGCATATTTCCCCATATGCTTGATTTCGTCATTCGCTAACTCATGGAACTGTGCAAATTTCTGTTTCATGTCAGCCCTACAGAGAGGTCCCTCTTCCTACTGTATTGCCCCCTTCATCTTGGCTATTTCTTTCTCTAAGGTGTCTAACCATCCCCTTATTGATCGGAGTCCCCCGCATGCTTGGTGATTGTAATCCCTCAGATATAGGCAATAAAGGTCTCTTATACCATTGCAAATGTGTTGACCAATCCCATATTTTGTGCAAAGTATTCTTCTATAGCTTGCGTTAGTTCCGCCTTAAAGCCAGTATCCAGCAAGGAGTATGGTGGGAACCTCCAAGTAAAGGCTGGGACTCAACGCATTCTATACTATATTGTTACTTGCACTAGGGGTGGCCATAGTAGGTTCTGGGGAGGAGAGAACGGTCTAAGACTTGTGATTTTATTCCACTGGTAATCAGCTAGTAATCTATGCGGGTTTGGGTGGGGTATGCTGAGGAATAATAAGTATTTGACCTCTGCCTCCATATGTCCACCAGGCTCGTTCTTTGCTTCAGATTAAGAATAGCGCATGTCACTGCTGACAGGCGCCTGGTGGGTCCCTCAGAGTGGACTATGTCTGGGTTTAAAATGCAATTAAAGTCATCCCACGATATCTGCGGAGGTCTACCCATTGGTGCAATTCGGCCTCCCCTGAGTGATAAAATTGAGGGTCATCATAGTTTGGCCCGTATATGCCTATCATTAAGAAGACCAGGTCATACTTAAGCCACTTTACTATTATGCCTACCTCCAAGGATCTTTGTATAGCGCTGTTAACTGCACCCCGGAGCTGCGGCCCACCCAAATAAGCACCCCTCCAGCATGGGATGTGTAGCCAGCAACTTAACACCGGCCCTGCATCTTACGCTGCGTCAGCGCCCTGTTATCTAGTTTGATGTGTGTTTCCTGTAGGACTGCAATATCTATTCTGTGTCTCTGGAGATATGCCACCACTTTTCTGACCTTTCTGCAATCATTAAATATACTAATGTTCCAAGTTAATAGCCTCAGCTTCTGATTTAACGTCCTGCAATGTGAGCACTTAATCAAGGCTCCTACACCCCAGGACCACTTCACCCATAGAGATCATCGGAGCGGTCTTACCAAAGGACGACTGTGAATGCTTCAGCAAGGTCTTTACAATTGCGGTTTCCCTACTGGAGCGCAGGAGGCAAGGGTGTGTCCTTCAAGTCTACAGTTAGATAATTAGCTCTAATTTTTCCTCCAATAGTCGCCACAGTGGGTCTTTAAATCAGAATTCACTTCGTTTTCCCTGTCTCAGACTTCAGTGTTCCTTATTGTCTTGCGCTTCCGTCTCATCTCCACGGGACCCTCCTGGGGAGCTCTGACGTGTTCCTGCTCGCTCCCTCTGTTTAATGAACTGCAACACTGACATGAGGTCCGTAAAGTAGTGCACTTTGCCTTCCAGTTTCACTCTCAGTTTGGCAGGGTATCGCATGCTATACTCCAGATTCAGTTCACGCAACCTTTTTTGCCTGGACAAACAATCGGCACGCCTACTGCAACTGCAGAGTGAAGTTCGGGAACATAGGGGCATATTATCAAGGGGGTTTATCTCCGCTTTTTTGGCTTTAAAAGCCAAGAAAGAGGAGATAAAATTATCTCCCTATTACCTAGCTGTCGCTAACACCAGTTAGCGACAGCTAGTAGGAGATAGCGACCATCTTGGGCCCCGCTTTGCATGTCAGTGATATTTATCACTAATGACATGCAAAGTGGGCGTGCCAAGATGTTAGCGACTGGAAACAGTCGCTAACATCGCTATCTCCTATTACCAACTTTTTGAGATATTCGCGCTAAGCGTAAATATCTCCAAAAGCTAACACCTGCCCTGAGCAGTTCTTAGCCATGTTATCCAATGGGAGGTGGATAACATGGCTAAGAGCATTAGCTCGGTAATGCATGAATATCGCTGACTTTTCAGCGATATTCATGCATTGCGGCCGTTTTTTATCGCATTTGCGATAAACCTTGGTAATACCAAGGTTTATCTGCGATAAAAATCGCCGCAGCTCAGCGGTAAAATTTCGTCTCTAGCCAAGCAATAGCGATAATTATCGCTATTGCTTGGTAATATGCCCCTGGGTTACCAACTCTCTAGGGGGCATATTACCAAGCAATAGCGATAATTATCGCTATTGCTTGGCTAGAGACGAAATTTTACCGCTGAGCTGCGGCGATTTTTATCGCAGATAAACCTTGGTGTTACCAAGGTTTATCGCAAATGCGATAAAAAACGGCCGCAATGCATGAATATCGCTGAAAAGTCAGCGATATTCATGTATTACCGAGCTAATGCTCTTAGCCATGTTATCCACCTCCCATTGGATAAAATGGCTAAGAACTGCTCAGGGCAGGTGTTAGCTTTTGGAGATATTTACGCTTAGCGCGAATATCTCCAAAAGTTGGTAATAGGAGATAGCGATGTTAGCGACTGTTTCCAGTCGCTAACATCTTGGCACGCCCACTTTGCATGTCATTAGTGATAAATATCACTGACATGCAAAGTGGGGCCCAAGATGGTCGCTATCTCCTACTAGCTGTCGCTAACTGGTGTTAGCGACAGCTAGGTAATAGGGAGATAATTTTATCTCCGCTTTCTTGGCTTTTAAAGCCAAAAAAGCGGAGATAAACCCCCTTGATAATATGCCCCTAGGTTTCCTCAGCGTTCTGGTATTCTGTCCATGCAAAAGGTGAGAGCATCAATTTTACAATTGATTTTTTCGAGGCTTTACTGCATTATTCGCGGTATGTGTTTCAGGTCTGCCTCGGCCAAGGTCTCCCCGTCATCGGACGCTACTTCAGGGTCTGAGGCACCCATTTCTCGAGACTTAGGCGTATTGTTCAATTCAGATTGCAGCTTCGGCTATTGTTTATCTTGTTTCCCCATTTTGCAAACGTGCAGCGGCTCCTCTCAATAGCTTTTGACTGTCTATTGGTGCTCTGTTTCATCCTCTGCGCCTATGCAGTGCATGTCCCCAGCCTGTTCCCGGCCATCCCTCATGACAACATGGTCCCCAGTTCAATCACAGGGGGCAAAGCACATCTGATCAATTAGTACTCTCCATTCAGGCCATGTAGCACACAATTGTGGTCTATCTTTGTACTATTTCCCATGTTCCTACTATTGTTTACTTTTCCCTTGCAACTTTGCTTCTAGTTTGTCACGGCCCAACTCTGGGACACCTTCTTCGTAATCTCTCACGTTATATGCAGCCGCTTAGTCAGCGACCAGCGGGGGTCCTTCCTGGGGGTCTCCTTAGACTTGCGTGCTATCAAGATTTTCTGGCCTCCTGCCAGGCCCGCTACAGCTCCGAGGGCAGTGGCCCCCCACAGCATCCCCTAGGCCACACCACTGTGCCGGATTACACTAGGGGGAGCCGATGGGCACCTCACTGTGCTTTTGCCAATCGTGCCACCCAGGCCTCCTGTACCTTGCCTACTTTCGTCTCGGGGGTGCCGATCTGGTGTCAGCTATTGGTTACTCTGCCGCAGGCCACTCGCTCAACCTCCACTGCACTCGCAGAGGCCCTCGCCGTCTGAGTCTGGAGTCAGCCAAGTCCACCCAGGTTCTCCGACGCATTCGTTTTTCAGCCTCTCACCATTTCTGCCTTAATGTCCCATGCAGTGAGTGTCTGCATCTCCTCTCCGGAAGTCCCGAATTTCTTGATTAACCCTGGGCAGTGAACTACGCTCCTCTCGCGGAGTTTGCAAAGTAGCGGCAACTTCACGCTTCGCAGTGAACGCAAAGTTGTCGAATACTTCGCAATCCACAGCGGAGCGTAGTTGTTTTCTTCCTCGTGCGCTCAATAGCATTCTCGCTTGCGCAGTAATGACTTACCGTGGTTCTGAGTTCGCCTTCTCAATTTTCTTTCCCCTGTCGCATGCACCACGATGTTTGGAATCCGGCCGCAAAATCCCGCGAGACTATGCGAACGCGATCACGTCATTTGGACGCGTGAACACGTCATTAGGAAGCACGATCTTCCTTCTGGCGCAATGTTGGTAAGATCGCATTTCTGAACACGCAGAAACTGCAATCTGGCACAGAATATCTCTCGAGCATGATAAAACCTTCTGGAAAATGATCATTTTGCTCAGAAAAAACCCTCAGATTGTGATCTGGCTGTAGTCTTTTGTACAAGGAGTCCTCTTTTTTTTCTACTCTTTTTTCAAGAGTAAGGAAGTGCCTCTGAGTTTTCAACTTCCTGTTTCTGTCCAGAAGGCCCCTCCCAGTGCTTTGTCCATGTGCTGTTCACTTTCATTTGGATTTTGGAGCTGGAAGGATCACTTTTTGTGTATGTCTGCTGCATCATATCATTTGATTGGATTTATTGAGGACTTTTGGATTTGAAATTTTCTTTTACAAGTAAGTAGGAGAGTTGGTGTACATGTTTGTTTGATTTGGGCTTTTTTTTTACCTACAGTTTTCTGGGCTTTTTAATCCTTGTTCAAAATGTTTGTTGAGGGAGGCCTGTACTTTCATGAGAGGCCAAGTTGTGTTTCTTTGAAATTTCATCCAGTAGGCCTAGAGGTACCCATGGGTCTAACCATGTTTCTGTGGTGTCTGTTGAATTTCAAGTTTTTAAACATCATGGATGACATTAGATTCAATTGCAAACTGTGTTTTTTGGAGTGGAATTTCCGTTTTTGTGTATGTGTTAATTAAATATTGGCTTTTCAGCCAATAGGTAACCCTAGGAGTTAATATTGTTAGTGTAGGCCTGCTTGAGTTCATTGTATGTACTGCAGCCATTTTGTGGGACCAGCCACTGTGTTTTTGCCATAGGCCTCCAAGCTTGTGGCCTACTCTGCCAGTAGGCCCAAGGGTACTACTCGAGTCATCATGGGTGCATGAAAGTTAATCAACTGTTTTTGTGGTGTTTGTTTAAGTTTTAACATCATGTATGGCATGGATGGCATTGGATTGATTTGCAAAATGTGTTTTTTGGTGTGGAATTTCAGGTTTTGGGTGTGTGTAAATAATATGGCTTTTTCTGCCAGTAGGTAACCCTAGGAATTCAGCTCGTGTAGTTTTGGTAGCATTGCACAGTGCGACAACGCGACCTTACAGATTTTGTCTTCTTCGCGCGCTCAATCTGTGTGCTCGGGCACGCAATAATAACTTTTTGTACAGTTCACGCTGCCGAACAAGCTGAATTTGCAATCTCACGAGCAATATGTCTCGAGTTGCATAAAACCTTCTCGAAAATGATGATTTTGTTCATTTTGCTAAAAAAACTCCTCAGGTTGTCATTTGGTTGTAGTTTTTGGAGCATGGAGTCATTTTTTTGTTTATTTTAATTTTTTTTTAAAAAGAGGAAGGAAGTTCCCCAGAGACCTCAACTTCTTGTTACTGTCCTTTGTATGTACTTTGTTGTTTGAGGGTGGGCTGACCATGTGGTGGCGGCCATTTTGAGTGACCTTCTACTGTGCTTTTGCCATAGGCCTCCAAACCTGTGGCCTATTCTGCCAGTAGGCCTAGAGTCCCAGAGGTAGTCATCAGGGGTGCTTGATGTAGCTGTTTCTATATTGTCTGTTGAACTTAACATCATTTAGGGCATAGGTGGCATTGGATTGAATTCCCAAATGTGGTGTTTGGGGTGTAGTTAACTTTTTGGGTGTGTGTTAATAAATGCCTTTGTTGTATGTGTTGGTGTTGTGTAACTTTCCAACCTTTTTAGCCGTAGAGATATTCTTTTTTGCATTAAGCTATGATGTGTAACAGGCATCCTCCTTTGTCTTGCCATATAGGGATATAGGCCTACTTGAGTTTATTGTTTTTGGGCTTTACCCATGTGCCTGTGATGAGTGACCTTGTGGTTGGGTGCCGTGGCGGTGGTAGTAGTAGTGTGCTGTTTTGTTTTTGCCACATAGGCCTGTGTGTCTTTCCATTGTTCCTGTTGGCTTACTGTTTCCATCCCCATTGCTATCTGCTTCAGGTCACTGATGCTGCATCCATCCGACATGATGCACAAGTTAAGGATAAACAAGTTCCACTTCCACTACATTTGTATTTTAGTTCTTTGCTATTCTTACTCTTACTGAGTGTACTAACACTACTAGTAATTAAAATTAAAGCTCAACAAATTCCACATTTGACTGATGTTCTTCTGCCTTCTTTGCTTGTAGGTACACAAAAGACTGAGGAGGAGGTGTCTGTCATCATTCATCGCCCGCTGTACTGCCAGACGGACATCCTTCTGTTGTACGTGACGTGCGGTGTGAACTGATCAGACATCACTGCAACTTGTGCAACTGAGTGCTGCTGACATCTGAAGAAGATGGGCCCAAAGAAAGCAGGTACCTGGTCCTCCAAGACCAAAAAAGTTGTTGAGCAGAAGAAGGAAGAATAGAAGAAGCAAGTGACACTTAAGTCTGGTGTTGACCCCAAAACCTTTTTTGGGAAACCAAAAAGTACGCCTGCAGCAGCGGTGTCCGGGGTGCAAGCTGGGGCCAGCACCTCCGCATCAGTGGGCCCAACCCACCAACCCAGGCCCAAGCAGATGAGTGTGGAAGAGGTAGCCAACCTAATGGTGGAAAGCAGTGATGCAAAGCCTGACCTAAACTTATAGCTACCTCAAAGTAGTGCACAATCAATGCATGAGGGAACACAGCAGATAAGTGGTGAACAACAACAACAACCGCAACCACTGCCCGCAATAGTAGTTGTTGTTTCTCCCGAAGTAGGGGCAGTTCAGGAAATTAACCTCATGCAGTGCA
Source organism: Lissotriton helveticus (assembly GCF_964261635.1). NCBI lineage: Eukaryota > Metazoa > Chordata > Amphibia > Caudata > Salamandridae > Lissotriton > Lissotriton helveticus. Next base: position 289,848,815 of record NC_136069.1, on the reverse strand, counting down.
AGAAGAAGAGGAAGCCACTCATGCAGGAGATCTATTGTCTTCCAAATCCCCACCAAGGGAAAGGAGGATTAGTCTATTGAGTTCTTCGCCAAGCATCCCTTCTGATGATCTAGATCTCACTTGGGAGCCACAACAACCTGAGCATGAGAGGGAGACACATCCCAAGACCAGGCTAGGGAAATGGAAGGTTCTAGAAAGCTTTACACTTATGGAAGTCGATGTAGAACAGCAGGATAATGATGATGATGAATCTGACCCAGTCATCACAAGCATCACTCCTGGCCCCGGGGACATGGAGACCAACATTTTTACCCTATCCAGAATGGCTGCGACTAGTAGGGATGTAGCACGCATACCTCCAGCACAGGCAACGCCAACACAACCTCCAGCTTCCATATTTACATTAGCAAAAGGCCGGCAGTGTCCTACATCAAGCACCAGCACCACCTTAGCAGAAGTAGGTAGTGGTACTACTGCGCAGCCACATAGTCAAATTCAACACACACCCTCCAGTTCATCTGGCATTGGAAGTGGCACCTCTAGCAGGAGACAAAAGTTAAGCTCCCCAGTGTGGGACTTCTATACGGTTAGCGTAAAGGAGGAGAACATTGCTATATGCTCCATTTGTCGTTCCTCTGTTAGTCGTGGTAAGCTTGGTACAAACTATGGTACCCGAGGCCAAATGACCCATTTGAAAAACACCACGCAATCAAGTGGGAGGACCACCTTTGTAGCATAAAAACTGGAACCCTTGATGTTGGTGGGAATAAACTAATACAAGGTCCACTCATGGTCGAACAGGAAGAAGAAGAAGAGGGAGACATTCTATCTAGCCCTGTCCCCCGCACTGCAGTGATACAGCCCACATCCCCCGCATCAGCAACATCTCAGTGGCACAAGAGTAAGAGTCAGCCGGAGACACCAAGGAGTACTGCGAAGTCTGCGAGGCAAAGTGCTGCGTTGAGCCGAACCGAAAGAAATACCACCCAGCGTACCATTCTTAGCATGTTTAGTAGGCAAGAGGGAAAGTACGAACGCAACCACCCAATAGCACGTTTGTACAATGCTAAGCTTTCTAAAATGTTAGCACTGGACCTTTTCCCCATTTTCTTTTGTTGAAGCGGTGGGTTTCCTGGAATTTGTGACAACCATCTGCCCAAAATGGAAGGTTCACAGCGCTACTATTTTGCCAGAGTTGCTGTTCCAGCACTACATCACGACGTGCTGGAATTGCTTGGGAAAGCCTTACATCAGAGTGCTGTTCATAATATCCATCTGACTACAGACAAGTGGATCAGTTGCCAAGCCACTGATTACATGTGCATCACTGTACACTGGATCTCTTTTTCAGGTGTTAGAGACAAGCTATCTGCAGGTGCTGACACTGTTGAGATTTTTAATGAGACTCGCAGACATGCAACTGTAGCCATGTTTGCTATGGAGAAATCTCATACTGCTGCAAACATTTTGGAGGAGTTTAACAGCAAGGTCTTTGAATGGCTGCAACCAAGAGGGCTTAACGTTGGTTTTGTTGCCACGGACAATGGCAGTAATGTAGTTAAGGCCATGAAAGATGGTGGCTATTTCAGGTTCCCATGTTTGGCACACTGCAATAACATTGTTGTTCAAGACTTTCTGAAAAATGAAAGCAAAGTCAGCAACTTACTGACCACCTGCAGAAGAATATGCACACATTTCAACCATTCTTTTAAAGCTGGGAAGCAGCAAAGGGTCATTCAATGTGAGCATAAAATGGCAGTCAAAGCACTCATCCAGGAGGAGCCAACACATTGGAACTCAACTTATTACATGCTTGATCATCTGTTTGAGCAGTACATACCACTTAATGCTTATGTCATGACAAGAAGATTAGGGGATCCTACTGTGAAAGCCATGACTGTTGAGATGTGGCAATGGGACCTCATTAAATGCCTGACAGAGATGCTACTTCCTTTTGAGGTCTTCACACGTGCAGTCAGAAGGGAGGACTGTACTATGGGCCAAGCTATCCCATTGTGGTACATGCTAGAGCAAGAGCTGAAGGAGGTGTCTGAAACATGCAAAGGTGTGGAAGACAAAGTAGATGCATGTTATTTGGCGAACGCCTTAGCTGTCAGCGTATCTGACAATACAAGGATTCAAAATAAGATTGTGTCACATCAACATTACATTACTGCCACAATTTTGGATCCACGGTACAAATTATTTCTGAACAGTAATGGAGTAATTCCTTTTTCCGAAGGGGATGTTGCCAAGTACAAAACTTTAATAGCTGAGGAAGCCACTGATTTAGAAAGCAAACGGCTCTCACTTAGAGACCTGCCAGTGCCAGCCCAGGCCAGTGCAAGTGCTACAGGGCATCCAGAGTCAAGTTCTTCTTCAGAGCAAGAGAGCAGTGTGTTTGTGTCCCAGAAGTCACTGACACTACCAATAACATCAACAACAGCACCAACAGGATCTGATTCATCAGACACAGCAAAAGAAATAGCTGCTTGGTTTCTACAGAAAGAGATGCGTACGTCCGTGGCTGGTGCAAAGTCAAAGAGGCCAAGCAAATCGGAGCACCACTGAACATTGAGAGGATGGTCCAGGCCTATCTGGATGACACAACAGAGGTGTTCATGGAGCAAGGCCCATTGGTGTATTGGTATGGGAAAAGAAGCCAATGGACAGTGCTCAGCAGGCTGGCAATAAAGTATCTGGCTTGCCCCGTTGCAAGTGTCTCTTCTGAGCGTGTTTTCAGTGCTGCTGGTACCATTGTAACTGTGAAAAGGACAAGTCTCTCGCCCAAAAGCGTGGAGAGGTTATCCATGATCAAAATGAATCAGCACTTCCTATCACCGGACTGCAAAATACCAGAAACACAGCAGGAAGAGGAGAGCGACTCCAAAGACATAAGTAGTGGGTTACATGACCTACTTCTGTCCGAACCACCAGGGTTTGAGGACAAGCTCCTCTTCCCTGACAACTAGGCTTTCAAATTGTTACTTTCTCCCTTCCTTTATTTGTGTGTATATCTGTCTTTCTGGTTCAAATCAAACCACAGCAAATCCATCACCACCGTCTCTTATTTTTATTTACCTATTGGAGTTGCACGTCTGTGCATTTAACTGTCCACTCCACTGCTCAGAGTCCTGCTCCATCTTCCTGACTCGCCCTAAATACATTTCCATCTTGCCAGGCATTGGATGGAGATAGAGAATAGTACAATAATGTAGCCTCTAAAAGTCCCTCCATAACAAGTGCAACATACGTGACTATAGCCATCTTCTGTTATGTTTCCAATCCGAAACTCATCACTGTCTTAAGGCTACCACCTCTGTTTGCAGTCATACACAACTCTTCACTGTTAGAACTTGAGCAGGCATCCAAAACTAAAGTAAACTCGTCATCACTTTCAGAAGGCTCCTTATCTCTGATAGCCAAAGAGAAGAGCAAGACAGGTATATGATTAATGAATAATGCCATGCATTGCATTGGATTCTTGCTGACTCTGACCAAATGTGGATGAAGTGAAACTATACTAGTAGTTTAAATAATAAAAAAGTAAAAGTGACTCAAGTGATAGTCAATGTTTCCATGTTGTTTAATATTGACCAATTGTACTCCTACTACTGCAGGTGCAGTCTGGACTTACTTAATCGTAGTCACTCACTACAGACTGAGTTGCTGTTGCTCTGTTGGACAACACCTACATGTACCACACCTGACGATGATGATGATGATGATGATGATGATGATGATGATGATGATGACCATACTACCTTTGTAGTGAGGTAACAGGGACTTACATTTCCTACTTTACCATAGAACACATTTTTCTTGAGTCCTTTTTCTCCTTATGGTGGGTCCTTTTTTCTGTTTTTGTCAGACTTTGTGAATTTTTTGCCTGGGCTTTTACCTTTGCATATGCATACTACCTTTGTACGCAGTCAGTCAGTTGGATCTGAGATGATTGATGGAATACGTTTCAGGAAGTGGAATAAAAGGTAAACACAACCAAACAACAAGAACCCCAGCAGACCTACGCTACATGTCTGTGCAGTGGTGGAGTCGAATAGTGGTATGATGACTGACAGTGGCGCATTGATTTAGTCACTTGATTTGGAAAAGGCTAGGTTGCTGTATATGCCTTTTGTCTGGCTCTGTCAAAAATTAAGGTAAATTGAGTTTGGGTCATGGCCCGGTGCCATGGGCCTGTTCTGTGCTGGCTCCTATCTTGTTGTTCTTGTAGATTAATGCTGTGTAACTAGTAGAGTAGACACAATGTATCCAAGCCACCTCAGTCTGAAAGTCTTCTCGCTCAAGAGTCTTGTCTTTTTGCACTACACTGTAATTGATGGTTTTTTTCATTCATTTATTTTTCGATAGCCCTTTTGTTTTTCCATCAACACTTACAGGCACTTACAGGCCGGCCTTTTACCCAGTGCTATTATACTTGGAACAACTACGATGACGAGATACAAGTACACATTTGGAGCGGGATAATACAGTAACTTTAGTATCATTTTCGGATTTCTAATAATTTCATTCCTTTTTTCTCTTCATTAATTTTATGACTGTGTGACTTTGTTTGCTAATTGCTCTCTACAACTATTTTTTAATTTTCTTTGCTAGCTTTCAGCCCGGTACAGCAGGTAATTAGGGTTTCTCTGAGGGCATACAGCCAAGGCAAATTTTAGTAGTTAAGTACTACTCATTAACCTTTGAGCTGTCTTCATCATGCATGCATTTCTTTTTTCTACCTTTAGTTTATAGATTTATTGGATAGTGGATCATCATCGTCTTCATTGTTTTGCTTTTGTTGTCTCCATGCGTACTGTTTTTCTTTGTCAAACCTTTTCCCAAACCCCCCTTCCCATCCATTCATCAAACCCTAACCCTCTTCCCCAGGCTGTGTGGTTTTATATTGAGGTGTGATGTGACTACATTACATCTACACCAACAATTCATCACATGCTTGCTGGGGCAGATGTGGTGAAAGCAACACTAATTAAATGTCAACGAGGCGATGCAGGGCGAGGATCTTCTTCTGCTTGCCCACCCATGCTCAGTGTATGTACAAGCCAATTAATTTTCCAAACGGACCCACCGAATACATCTTAATTAATTGCTGGTATTGATTGGATTTACAGCATTAAAGTTTACGAATTAGGATTGTGTTTAAGTTACTCCTTCAACACAACTACAGTTTAACTTCTTAACTTCTTGTACTAGGCTGTCCCCAACACCATTGTTTTCTTTTAGTTTAGCAGTTGCAATATTGTTTGTTTGGCAGTCTTCTTTTGTACTGTCCTTTTCTACTACTCCCACAGTCTCTCTCAGGCAAATGACTGTCTCTTTTTTTTGTTTGCAAATGCTAGTGCCAGTGTCTACTACTACCACCACAACCACAGCATCTTCTCCATTCTCTTGGGACCACGCAGCCATCGCTGTCCTGAACTTAATCCTCACCAACACAGGTAAGATAAGTTTGCTGGGAGGTATAATGGAGTAGGAGGAGCGAATGGTAGTACTGGTAGTACTAGTAGGACAAATATAACTCAGTGAGGGGTACCGCATCTATCTGTTTGCATGTTACAAAATTGGCAGATTATTTAAATCAAACACTGTCTGCTGCCCTGCATCTGCAAGTAAACCTTGTGACGTACATAAATTCGTGAAACAGTAACCCCACCACAAAACATTAACATTGTATGTGTAAGTATAAATAAATACCATTTATTTTCTTAACAAAAATAGCCTATTCCATACCTCACCCACCCCTCTCCCTAACCCCAACCAATGTCCAACTCCAACGAATGTCCAAAAAATAAAAGAAACCCAACACCCAATTCCTACCCACTAACAAAAGTATTAAAAAAGGGGCAAATCAACAGGGTCCATCTATAATCGGCGGGCTTTAAGGTATTTGTCCACCAGGATTTTAATGCGCTCTTCTAATTGGTCCTCCAGCTGTGCCATCAGAGGAGAAGTTGCTGGCGAAATGCACAGCACCTACATTTCCATGTGGGGGGGGCGGCAGATGTTGACAAATGGCGGCGGTGGGTGGCTGCCTGACCGCGGCGCCGTACTCCGGCAGGCGGGGCTGCCTCCTCCTCCTCCGCCTGAGCCACCAGCCGGCGGTATTCATCAACGATGGCCTGCAGTTTCCACTGCCGGGCCCTGGCTGTCAACTCCATCCATGTTGATTTTTGGGAAGGAGGATCTATAAAGAAAGATAGATAATTGTAACCAAAACTCTTAACAAAACAGTAACACACTATGAATTCAACATATAGTAGCCCTAGCAAGCACAGTATATAACATTTGTGGTAACTTTAAGTATCTATCCTCCTGCTTCCCCGGCCTCTAACATTTGTTGGAGTTTTTTTCCGGCATTATACTTGCCCTCGTACTATGGATGGACTCCAGTACACAGAAGAACACCAGTTTTTTTCTTCTCTCTAGTTTACATAACCTTGTTGTAGGCTGTAGCTGGCAAGCCAGCTCAGTCAGCTAAGCTTGCGTCCAACACCAACATACGAGTCAATACGCAGACGCCTGTTACTCTTATTAACTAAGCTGCAGGTGGGGAAGCTCGTATATTTTTCGATTACGGGTGGCACTGGCCATACTCTCTCTGTTACATGAAGGGCAATTGCTCAATTGCTCAAGGCAGATTAATAATAATATAATATACTTATGATCCTATAATCATTACTTATATGGAACGACATATCAGTCCAGTAGCGGTCAGAGGTGGGAGTGGTGGCAGGCGGTGATGTGGAGAGGGGCACGGCGGGGGGAGCAAAGTATGGGTTGTGGACAATTACTGGTTTGTAAACATATAAAAAAAAATTAAAAAAAATTAACATAGGTAGGAAGTGGTCCTTGGATTCAGAGGAAGGCGCTTGATAATATATATGATGTGCTTGAAAACTACTGAGTCATCAACTGTATTCTGAAATGAAATCCTACTTTTATATAATATATGATGACCCTCTGCTTTGCTACTCTGGCGCAGTTTCTTTTACATTATCTTCAAAGTAACAGTTGTCTGCGGATGGAGGCAGGCAAGATGGCTGCCGACAGGCTGTGGTGAGCAGTCGCTGTCAGACCTCTCTCTTCTGTATCCCCCCTGATGGCCTTTACCTGAGGATACGTGCTCCCCGCTGATGTTTGAGTGCCTGATCGTGGAGAGCATTCGCTGCTATGATGCTCTGAAAAAAATTATCTTAAAAAAAAAACTTACATCCAAGATCCTATATTCGAGGGCAGCGAGGGGCTTTGGATCCCTTGGAATTCTTGGAGCAACTCAGGGGGTGAAGTGCTTCAGGATGCCTCCGCGTCCACAGAGATCAGAAAAAGACAGAGAGAAGGGGAAGCACCCGCCGGACTGTAATGACAGTAAACAGCCCCAAGACGCTGTGAGAAAGGAGGCTACACCAGCGGCCTTGAAACCGGGTGCAACACGAAAAATCGCTGCTCCGCTCCCAGCGATCAAAGGCAAAAAAACAAAAGCCCGGAGCAAAGTGCCGGGAAGGGGCGAGCAGCCCGAAGATAAGGCACCCACTGCTGCTTCGGACGTTGAGAAGCAGAGGTTGGAGCACAGATGCGAGGCAAGGATGTTGTCCTCCGACAGCCCACGTTGACAGAAGCATTCACCACGAAAAGCGGACAGAGGCTGGAGGAAAGTTTTTCCCGCAATGAAAGCGTCCTCGAGGACGCTACAGAGGACGCTACTGTGAACGCGGCTCCAGGCGTTGCTAGGCAACGCTCGCGTACGGACTCAGCCCCAGAATTGCGCGGAGGAGGCGGTGGCAGCGGCGGCGGCAGCGGCGGCGGCAGCGGCGCTTGCGATGGCACAGAGCTCGCAGGTAGTCCACTAAGGCTACACAGGTCAATGGAGCTTCCTGCAACCCTCGAGACTGCCACAAGCTCGGGTAAGACTTTGTATATTGGAGGAGCATTGGCTCCCACCGAAAACGGCATGAATGAGGCCACAGAGACCATTATACCAGGGAGCAGGGATATGTTGGACGCCCTTATGCAAGTTGAGGCTGAGTTGAAGGCAGGGGGCACATGGGGCAGCAATGCTAGCCTGGTCAGCCTGGTCAGCAAGAAGACTGTACTACCTAATAGTGTGGAAGTGGCTGATGGTGCAGAAGGAGGCTCAGCAGAGGGGGATTGCTTTTATTCTGTAAACGAGGACACGGATCTCTCAGCCATAAGTGACAATGGGACAGAGGGGGAGGAGGATGCCTCACTATCAGATTCTAGTTTATCAGGAAAAGAAAGTACACAAAAGAAAAGATGGACCAAAGGCAAAAAACAGGGCAATGGGTCTCCCACCAGAGGGGGTAAAAAACTCGCATGGGACTACTCGGCCACTTCACAGACCTACGAGGAGACTAGTCCATCGCAGCTTCAGGCCCCTTTGGACGCAATAACTAACACACTGAAACAGATTCAAGGGGAGGCAAGGGCCGAGAGCCGAAGGGCCAGACATGCCACGAAGAAACTCCACAATACTTTGAAGAAAGTCAATAAATTGTATGAGGGTATGGCAAACAGGGTTACCGAAGTCGAAGAGAGAACAGGAAGACTGGAGGACGATATGGGAGCTTGGCAGGAGTTTAAAGTTAACCAGGAAAAGCTGACTGACGATATGCTCTGGGAGATGGAGGAGTTTGAGAACCGCCAGCGGCGGAATAACATTCGCCTCTTGGGGGTGGAAGAAGGGACAGAGGGCCAGAACACCCTGAAATATGTTGTAAATTTGCTTCGGGGGGCCTTTCCGGAGTCAGACTGGCAATGGGAAAGGGAGATACAGCGTGCTCATAGGTTTCCTTTCGCACTCAGGAAAGGGCGGGGAGGAAGTGGTCAGACAGGTAAACCACCTCTTCCCAGAGCAGTCCTAATATATGTTGGGAATTATCTCCTTAGAGAAGAAATTATGGAAAAGGCAAGGCCAGAGAGCAGACGATCATTTGAGGGTACCTCCTTCTTTGCCAGGCCGGATTTCTGCCATGTCACCGTAGAAAGGAGGTGGAGGCTGAGGCAGCTTATTAAGCTGTTTCAAGCACTGGGATCTGAGGCCTACCTCCTATTCCCAGCAAGATTAAAGGTGGTTACAAGAGGGAACATAGAAATGTTCTGGTCAGAAATCAAAGCTCAAAAGTTCTTGGAGCAACTAAAGTCATAGAAAGGAGGTTACAAAATGAGACATTTGGTTGGCTGAAGTGTCTAAGGATATGAAATAGGACCTTAAGGCATGGGTATTTTGACTAAAGTGGGAGCACAGGGATCACAAGGTTTTTGCTTTGTGGGGGGGGTCAGAGAGGGAGGTTAGCGACTTCGCGGTGTAACTCAGCAGAAGCAGATATAATACACATGTTTGCACTATGCCCACAGCTTCATACACTCTTAAAGGATATAGAGACTTTCTTTGAGGCATCTCTGAAAATTAAGATAAGGATTAGACCTGTGCACATATTGCTAGGTATTGCTCCCGAGGATGGTATCCTACAGCGGGAATTTATTTTCGTTGCCATGGCAGTGTACAGGCTATGCATCGCCAGGGCTTGGTTGGATAAGAATCCTCCAGGCCTGCAAATATGGTTGTCTAATTTGTTAGCAGCATATAATTTAGAAAAACCTATCTATGCAAGGAAAGGTAGGAAAGAAAGGCAGTTGGGAATTCGAATTTGGGAACCGGTCAGTAACTGGAGAGCAGGGTTGGGATAGTACTCTGGGGACGTATAGGAACTGTTTGTAAATGTAAATATAAATTGAACATCTTGTTATCTCCCTCTCTTCTAAGTATACGCCTGAGATGAAGTATTATAATGGCTACGTTTATGTTTGCATTTATGCTTGCACTTATGTTTGCATTTATTAATTTATGGTTTTGGAATGTAGACGTTTTGTTCAAATTCTTGTGCTACATGGAAAATAATAAAATATATATATAAAAAAAAAAAGTAACACTTGTCTGCATCCAGTGACAGTCTCCACCTATGATAAATACAATCCATCCAGGGGCATCTATCCATTAAAAGTAAATGTCTATCATTCTTTTGTTTAAAGGTATCGCTTAACAAACCTTAGCTGGTTTCCCTTTCACCAACAACCACCCATGCGTCCACTCCTTCCTTGCCTTGGCTTTGGGTTTGACACAAACACCGCTGATGATTCTTGCTATCCACTATCCACCCATATAGTGTCGCCCACCCAGACAGGCATCTTCTTTCACCTTACCCCCATCCTTCAACAACCCATGCATCTGATTCCTATCAGCCACCTGCATGCTGCTTCCAAAGTATCCTTTTCTGCTAGTCGTATTACATCTCTTTTGTCCTTCCTCCTTCCACCCTAGTTCTTTCCCTTTTTGTTCAACACACCCATAAAGGTCATCTGATCTGACTTTTAGTCTTCTCCATAACTTTCACAGCTGAGTTGGAGTCTGAGAGAAGAGACCTTTGTTTACTCTACTCACGCTGGTAATGCTATTGCTAATTCATTGGTAATGCTAAGTAAAGGGGGTCTTCTCTTCTTTAACCGTTGTATATTGTTCAGTACAACTTCAAGTTCATATTTACTTAATAAGTCTCACAGTACAGTGAGTGAAGTGTTCCCCTTCCAGCTATTAATGCCAATAAGTAATGAATATAACTTACCACCGCCCACCGCTGCTGTTTCCTTCCCCACTGGTGCTCCTGCAGGTGCCGTATCTCCTGGCCCCTCCTGGTTGGCAGCATTGACATCGCCGCTGGCCCCGTCGGCACTGGTGGTTGGTACTGGTAGTGCACCTATAAAAACAAGTACACCTTTTTAGATGCCTGTACACCTCCCCCTATTTTACTCGTTTTCACCAGGAAGGAAGATTGAAAAAACAGTTAAAGCACAACATAAATCATCACTAGTCCAAATTGCGTACTACAGTAGAGTCAGTAGACAGACATTAGTAGTATTATTATATGGTCCATAGGGTCATCTCATCTCTACTCTCACTGTAGTCTTTGGAAAGTTAGCCTGAGCAATGTAACCATTTTAGATTCATGTCTACTCTTTTGCGCATGTTACCTCGTACCTTGTTGCGCAGTAAACCACCTTTGAGGCCACATGAGTGTTGCATACAGGTTGAATAACAAGCCACTTTTTTTATGGAGTGTGGTTAGTCCCTATTGCTTAGCCATAATGTTAAACTTTTTGGCATGACTGCAAAAAGCTCGCATATTTGTATTATTTTATACTGTCTAACGTGCCCCATTTTTCTCATAATAGGCAGATGAGAAGATTTCCTTCTACGAACCATAGATTTGCAGAGCTTATGAAAGATGCATCTAACCAGTATATATTCAACGGTGAGGGGTCTCCCACAATTCACACAGATGTCTATCATGCACTAGTTGTACAAATGTTTACTTTTAATCTTCTTTATTTTGCATGTTGGAGCTGGATGTAATTTCATGGAACAATTTACAAAGCTTGTTATTATTTGAAAAAAATAAAGCTTTTGAACTTGCACATAGACTCTGTGGTATATTTGGAGTGTCTGTGGTGTTGTGGACTTACACGAGTGAGTGAGCGAAAGGGTGTTATGTTCTGGGTTGTGCAATAAAATCATTGGGTATCTTCATGTGGGGGGTCGGGACATAATAATGACTAATGACTGAGACACTATAGCTAGTTGGTCAGTGAATTGTGGGTTATGCGTTCTCTGACTGAGGTGTAAGTAAGGTCCAACCTCCCATCACCAACATCCTATTTTCTTGTGCATAGTTCTGTATGTGGCTGTGCAGAATACCCACAACAGTAGTTGTGGTATGTACTACTACCCTAACAAAAAATACTAGACAAACATCTGGTTGCGCATTTTGTTGGTGGGAATTGTCTAAGCCTAGAGATTAAAGAGGACAACGCAAAGGACAGGAGTGGGCCCAGTGGCTACAGCTATTGTTCTATCAGAGCTTTATTCAAAGGAAAACCTTAACTAAAGAGTGGCCAACAGGGCAAGCTTAGCTACAGACAGTCTAATAGTAGTAGTACAGAGACTCATAGCAGAGGCAGTTTGAAGATCAAAGAAGCTTTTGTTAAAAATTGAATTAGGAGGAAGCGTAATTAATTGTTTGGAAAAAATAAGGTGCGTTAAAAGTTAGGGAAATATAATTGTTAATAATATAAGCACTATAGGACTTACTGGGGCCAGCAGCAGGATCCTCCGTAGAGGAGCGCTCCTCCGCTGGTGGTTGTCCCGCTGACTTGGACCCCGTCTTCTTGCCCCTGGGTGCTGATCATGTAAGAAATAATAAAGAAAGAGAGAAACATTGAGTGCTCTGAAACAAAGAAATCATTAAAAAAAACGCCCAAACATTTTAGGAAACAACAATTGCAATAAAATTTACCTATCTAAACGACTACTGGCTTGCAGGATTCACAGACCGTCTACTTATATGAAGACTTATCCAATGTTCCATAATCATTCTGATTGCAGAATACTAACGAAGCCAGTACCACCTGACCTACACCACCTATTGCAGATAGGCCAATTGTTCAGTAAGTCTGCATTTCCATTTTATTTTTGCCAGCAAAAATGCAAAGATGAGATGGAGGACACATGCATAAATTTGTGGATACACCAAATTGTTTGTTGGTTGCGTCATATGTTGTTCTGCTACTGACTGACAATGCTATTGCTTAGCCTACCACTCACTAAACAAACTACAAAAAGGTTCTATGGAGGACTGGGGTAAGAAGCATTCAGTGACAGAGGAGGCGTCATGCAGACCGTAAAAAAATATATGAACTAATACTAAGTAAACCTATTATCCATCCACCACTATTTCACTGAAGGACAATGGAAAGACTAGACTCTAGCAATAGCATTAACTAAATTCAGTTCTCTAAAGTAAACTCTAACATCAATAATCAGCCCAAGCTAGCGCAAAGTTACAAATCAGTACGAGAAGTGCCGGGCCCTTGGAGCCGGTACTTCTGCCTTTGGCTATGGTTCTGGGGTGGAGGCAGAAAAGAAAAGAAGGAAAAAGGGGGAAGAAGCAGGAGTTTGAATAAAGAAGTAAAATAAAACAGTAGAAAAGTAACAAAAACACAGTGAATGTAGAAATAAATCAAAAATATAAACTTAGGGACAGAGAGACAGAGATGATAAATAAAAAAAGTGAGAAAAACAGTGAAAATAGGTAAAGTTTGCAAAGATTCAAGCAGGATAGAAAACTAGGCCCAGAAACATAGCATAGAGTGAAAAACAAGATGGCCGCACCCGTCGCGAACACGTGGGTAAGTTTGTGCGATATTTCTCGCTACCACGCACTTGTCGTCGCGAACAAGTAGATAGCATTCCCAAACATGACATGCACAACGTGAACACGTTATACGCTACCCGGAACAGGAAATAAGGCAACGCGAGCGGGCGGGACAATTGAAAAAACAAGATGGATGCGCCCATAGCCCACCGCATGGGTAAGTTTGCGAGCTACGATCCCCCGAGCACTCAGACAGCGCCCAAACACGCACAACGGGTGCTCCCGAGCAAGTAAAATGCCTCGCGAATGGGTCCGACAAGCTACGACGCACGCTTGCGAAGCTACGCGAAGCTTGCGTAGTGTGAGAATGTCTTTGCGTAGCTTCGCGAAGCACGACTACACGTACTACGCCCACCCCTATTTTTGATTTCACCACCAGAGGTCCAGGAGATGTGGAGCCCAACATAGCTGATCTCCCCTCCCCTGGACCCCACACCTCTGTTTCTGTCCCCCTGTTTCCTGTGTGGGCCCGAGTTCTAGAGGGGACAGTCCGTCCATCTTCGTCGGTCTCTCCTCTGGCCTCTTGCACCACTCTGGCTATGTCCTCTGGGGTCCGCACCAAATCGGCTCGGTGCAAGCATTGTCTCTGCCCTGGGGCCTCCTCTCTATGCCATTCTGAGATTGTGCACATGCCTCTGGCAGCAGGCCTCAGTTTTCTCAACCCCCTCCAGCCGCTCGGCTAGGCTTTCTAGTTACTTTTCGGTTATGTCTACCTGTACAATTCCTCTGCGATATGAATAGTGCTGTTAAGCTGCTTCATGAACCAGGATTCTGCCAGATTTTAGTGGCGGTCTCAGAAGTTCCCCAAACTAGCTGCCAACTTGGAGTCAGGCACGCTCCGCCCCCCCTGACAGTGTCAACAATTAAGTGCTCATGCCAACAATTATGCTGGTGCCGAGCACCAGAAACCACTGGCTCAAATTAAGCACTGTTTACTCTAGATTTATGGAGCTTCAGGTCACACAAAGTGGCCTTGCATGGCTTTATAAATTTCACTTATGGTTTGCATCACGCATGTACCACATGTGTGGTGCAAACATTACGCAAACCAGCTTGTAAATATGCACCTTGGTGTTGTGCGCTTGCTTTACTTCCATTGAACTAATTTGATACACACCTGAAATCAATGTTTTGTAGGTGAAAATCTGGGGACTGGAGGCAGTGTCCATGATGTCCCAGAGTGAGGTGGTCACCTAAATTCAAATTCAAGTTATTCTCTATTTCTTGAAATGGCAATGTATTTGCATTGCCATTTTTGTATATTGATTAAAAAGTATGAATGTTGGGGGGCGTGGCCAGCAGCCGATGATGGCGGCAGCTTAGGAAGAGAGCTCCGCGGCTGAAGCGGCCTCCTACAATATCCGATCACCGATCCGACCCATTTATGACCAGTGCGGACAGGTACTGATGCCCAGGACCGGACGGCGTAGGTCCGGACAAGCGGGGAGAAAATCCGACGTCGGGGAGCCAAGTTGTGGCGGACACCGAGAGGGCCCCTGCGAAGCTACTGAGCCGGGGACCTGCTTGGACGGGTAGGCTGGCAGGAAGTGAGCCGTCCTGGGCGAGGAGTAGCCGGAAGCGCCCGCCCGCAACGACCACGGAGAGAGTGACCCCCCCCCCCACCTCCCGCAGCTGCCATCGGACCTGGTGAGCCCCGCGTGGAACCCCGGGCGCCCCATAGCTGAGTGGCGGGGTCTGGCCCAGACGACCTGAGGGGCCAGGTGACGGCGCTTAGCGCGGCTGAATCCGGAGCGGAGCCGCCATCTTGAGGACCCGGCAGAGGTCCGGTACCAGCAGAGGCGGGTCGGGCAAGCCGGCGGGACTGAGGTGCTGTCCTCCGACGATCAAACACCGCCGGCCGCTCCCGGCCCCCCCCGCTGGGTGGGGGCGCACTATAAATAAAGAAAGCGCGAGAGTGCGCAGGGGCTTCTTGTACAACACGGACCCTCATAGGCGGGTTTCTTCT
Organism: Lissotriton helveticus; assembly: GCF_964261635.1. NCBI lineage: Eukaryota > Metazoa > Chordata > Amphibia > Caudata > Salamandridae > Lissotriton > Lissotriton helveticus. Next base: position 289,833,542 of record NC_136069.1, on the reverse strand, counting down.
CCAGGACACAGGCCGACGTGCCAAGTAACACCATTGCCCTGCAGCAGATACAAGGGGGTAGGGCGGAAGACACCGGCAACGCCACACTGACCGGCCCGACCAACGCGGGTGGGGCGCAACGAGACCGTCCCCATTGTCAGAGACTCGTCGATGCCCTGCGGCTGGGACTAGCCGTCTGTGACAGCAATCACCCCCACGCGTGGCTGCGGGAGCGCCGCCACATTCATTGACCGGAGGCAGTCGGAGGGTCCAAGCCAGACCACTGAGGGCCACGACTGCGGGTGGACTGTGCCCCAACTACATCGGAGAGCCTTGAGGGGCGGAAGACTGCCCCAAAAGAGTGCGGGAGTCTGGGTGGAACCGAAGGGGGGTCTGAGTGCTCGGCTCCCCGTTCAGGATGGCCGGCAAGGGGCCGAAAAACACCGCGGCACAATCCCGCCTTGACAGATTCGCATATGAAAAACCCGCTACCCCCCACCAGACGCGAGATCGCAGACGGGCAAGACGGTGGAGGCGGCAGGGGGCAAGAAGGCAACCCTGGACGATGTCATGCGGGCCCTCACACAGGTGCAGGCCACTGTGGGGTCGATCTCAGCAGAGATTACTCTGATTCGTGCGGACTTCCACAAGATGACGCAGAAGGTGAACACGATGGAACTTGTGACCAAGGCCCTGGTGGAAGATGTGTCGGAACTGCAGATTAGTGTGGAACGTATCACGAAAGAAAATAAGGAACTGCGTGACAAGCTCGATGACCAAGAGGGACGCTCGAGACGGAATAACGTCCGTATAATAGGTGTGCCGGAGTCGGAAGACACGAGGTCGATGGACTTGTATGTGGAGAATCTAATCAAACAGCACCTGCAGCCTAAGGGACTTTCAAATTTTTTCACTGTGGAGAGGGCACACAGAGTTCCGGGAGGGCGCCGACAAACGGGGGCGAACCCCAGACTGATCATAGCACGGCTCTTTAATTTCAGGGATCGAGATGTCATTCTACAAGCGGCGAGGACCTCACCCCCTGATAGGATTCAAAACTCCACGCTAGCCTTTTTTCCGGACTACACGGCGGAGGTCGCGCGGAGAAGGAGAACTTTCTTCGAGGTCAAGAAAGAACTAAGAGCAAGGGAAATCCCCTATTCAATGCTTTTTCCGGCCAAACTCCGGATTGTGGCCGACAATAAGACTTGGTTTTTCGACAACCCGGAGGCAGCACAGGACTGGCTGGAAGGCTGGCGGGCGACAGGCCGCCCTCGTCGCTCCAACAGACAGACCAAAAACCGCACTGTCGATTCTCAGCAAGAGTTACAATCAACCGGCGATGAAGCGGAGCCACTCTCGTCTCTGCCCACTATTCGAGAAGGGGACGATGATGAAGAACAGTGATCCCCAGATACTGGCACATTGAACTGAATGCAACGCTGTCCGACGATGCCGCCTTGGACACTGGGCTGAGGGCCTCCGCGGCCAAAGGAGGGGGCCGCCGACTCCGGAGAGTCCTTCACCCCAGCGTGCAAGTACTATGTTTTGGGTTGGGTTCAGGCACTCTGCTGAGTTGGGGGGGCGGGCAGTTCTAAGTCCGTTGAGCAGGGGGGCAGGGAGGGGGGGAAATGGGGGTACTGTAGTTTTTGGGTTTTTAATTGGTTATCAGGGTCTGGATAGGAACCTTAGGATGCACGCGCGTAGAGTAGCGGAACCATAGCATGGCATTTATTTACACTACTTAGGAGGCTTGATGCCTCGCGATCCTGGCCAAGCACTCCACTCTTTCCAGAATGGTGGGAGGGGATGATAGTGTAGGGCCGGCAACCCCGTTGCATCTCATGTCCTGGAATGTGAGGGGCCTGGGAGACAAGATAAAAAGGGGGCTAGTGCTGCAAGGCATAAAGAGACTGAACCCCGCTCTGGTCCTACTGCAAGAAACGCATCTGACGGGCGCAGCGACACGGGCCCTAGATCGGAAAGGATATAGCATGGTTGTTCACTCTGAATTTACGAAGGGGTCCCGTGGCACGGGGATACTAATGCACCGATCATCTAGGTTCATAGCCAAATCCACTAAGATCGACACACAGGGGCGCTTTGCGGCGACACATGGGCAGTGGGAGGGAAAGCCACTTAACGTAGTCTCGGTGTATATTCCACCGGCACTGCATGCCACTGCCCTCCCGGAGTTGGGAAATTTCTTGTTGGACCTACCGGAAGGGGATCTCATTATAGGGGGCGACTTCAATGCTGTGGCACATAACTCTATGGATCGCTTCCCTGTGCGCACACTAACACCGGGGCCCTCCCGATTGCACAACTTCATGGAAGCACAGGGGTTGGTAGACATATGGAGGCGGTCCCACCCAGACGACCGGCAGTACACATATTACTCGGCGGTCCATGACAGTCTCTCGAGAATTGACTACCTCCTCACACTGGGGGGGGGCCTCCTCACTGTTGCCGAAGCCCAAATCCGTCCTCGAGGGGTTTCAGATCATTCCCCGCTGACGCTGACTCTCTCCAATCATGCACAGACACGCAAACGTATCTACCCGATCTACCCAGGATACCTTAGGGAACCGACAGTAGCCAAGGCGCTAAAGAGGGGCACGAGGTCTTATTTCACCGAAAACGTAGGGTCAGTGGATTCCCCTACCACCGTGTGGGAAGCCTACAAGACGGTTCTGCGCGGGCAAGCCATCTCAGCTATAGCTCACCTTAAGCACACGCAGCGTCAGGAGCTGTTAGATTTAGAGGGACTGCTCGAAAGGGCCACACGAGACCACGAGAGAGACCCGACCGAGGAAACACAACACGCGCTCCGGATATGCCAGCAACGTCACACAGCACATGTGCGCCGCAGGGTGATGGACAATATGGCAACGACAACTCACAGGGTGTACGAAGTCGGTGAAAAGGCGGGTAAACTGTTGGCCTGATTAGAAAAGAAACGGGGAGGGCAGAGGGCCGTAGTACAATTGAAAGACCCAGAGGGCGTGGTGCAGACTGGGCCGTCTCAAATAGTGGACATACTAGCGGACCATTTCCAATTAGTGTATTCCCCTGATATCGAGGTCTCCCGGGAGATGGCAGAGGGGTCTCTCGTTGGAGTGCCTACTCGTACTTTAACGCTGACTAGCCGGGACGAGTTGGACTCGGACCTGACGACTGAGGAGATACAGGCAGCTATCGCGGCGTTACGCCCAGGGAAGGCGCTAGGCCCTAACGGAGTACCGATAGAATGGTACAAGACCATGGCGGAAACGCTGTCGACGCCTTTACTCCAAATGTACGAGGATTGTCTGGAATGGGGGCAACTGCCGCCCGACCAGCGTACGGCCACTATAATCGCAATACCAAAGCCCGGAAAACCCCCTGATGAATGCGGATCGTACCGCCCAATCTCCCTCCTTAACGCCGAAAGTAAAATTTTGGCGAAACTGTTGGCCACTAGGCTGCTGCCTCATCTGGCGCACCTAATTCATCCGGACCAGTCGGGCTTTATGCCACACCGTAGCACGGCGCTGAACCTTCGACGGCTGCATGGCGCGCTGGCACGCGCTCCACTACTGAAGGAACAGGCGGCGGTGCTGTCGTTGGATGCCAAAATGGCATTCGACATGGTAGAATGGCGATATCTCTTCGCGGTTCTGGAACATTTGGGTATAGGCGCGAAATTTATATCATGGGTCAGGCTACTGAACACAGACCCAGTAGCACGGGTGACGGCCAATGGTCACATCTCGAGGGAGTTCCCACTGGCGAGAGGCACGAGGCAAGGATGCCCGCTCTCGCCGCTGCTGTTCGCCTTAGTGTTGGAACCCTTGGCGACGGTTATCAGAACCACTCAGCTACTGAAGGGCATACGCTGGGGAGGTGACTGGGAGGATAGAGTCTCCCTGTACGCCGACGACATGTTAATCTACCTCACAGACCTTGCAAATGGTATCCCGGTCCTGCTGTGGTAAATAAATAATTAATTACCGGTACTATTTTTGAATACATTAATAAAACAGATAGCTCAATAAATAAGAGGCAAGATCCGATGTATCTGAGTCGAACGGGCTTTATTCAGGCTTAAGGGAAGGGACAGGACCGGGACAGCCTGAAATAGAATGGCATAGAAGGCAGCTGCAACGTTTCATCAACAGTACAAGGTATATATAGTAAAACATCACAATTACATTACATACAGTAGGCGTAACAAGTGACAAGTGTAAGATAAGAACACATGGGCATGAAAAGAAGGCGTGCACAGGGCGTGCACGTAGACATGTGATGAAAACGTCACAGAAGTGTCATAAAGTGGGTGGATACATAGAGGGGGCTACCTGAGCAGCTGGGACCTTTAACCTAGTGGTGCGCGCAAACGGGCAATGACGTGTTACCGGGGAGAACTGGGGGCTATGACTTCTGCACTAGAAGAGGAGACTAAAGTCTGCGATGTCAGGACGACATGTACCTATAGCATATCTGGTATCTGGTGTTTGGAGTACATGTTGATAGAATCTAAAAGTTATCAGGGCAAAGGCTACTTGACACTAAGGCTGGTGCATGCATATATTCTTCGTGTATTGCGTGTGCTATGAATCTTCTATGAATATTAATACAGTAATTCTCTTGCATGGAGACAGAAAGACTAGACTATAGCTGAAGCTGTTTATGTGGTTCAGTAGCTTAGGAATGTGAAGACGGAGAGCTGAACTGATAACTAGAGGCATAACATATTCTTGTCAGACAGGCAGGCAGAGCCAGGCCGGGCACCGCGCTGCGCGGCAGGAAGTAAGTGAAGGGTCAGGGATGCAGGTGGGGGCTGCATCGCTCCTCGGAGTGGGTTCAGGAGACTGGAGCTTGAATCTGGTGCTCAGGCCCTTTGAGGCCTAGGAACGGGGGCAATTCAATGAATAAACGTGCATAATGTAATACGTTGGCAACATAGGCCTAATACTCGTTGCTTTCACAGGAACTGGAAACTGGCATACTAACGTTGGACACAACTATAATTGCGTCTTTAATCGATCATAGGGGGATATATGCATATCGATCATGTACATATATCATAGGATGGGGAACACGTAGGCACATATGACAAGGCAAAATTCAATTTTCCTCATTCCCTCCTTGTGCCCTACGTTTCCATCAGGAAACATCAATATTCATGATACCATCTATCTGTTCATAGAGCATAATTTGCTCGTCTCGAATTGTCTTGGAACGGGACTTAGGACTAGGAATACAAGAGGTAGCGCACAAGCCGCAAATCGCAGGGCCACATTGTAAACAGAGGCAGCAACTGAATATGATTATTACTGCTATACCCAGGAATGACAATACTTTCCATCCCCAGGCAGATACTATACTCCAGAGCCAACCGGACCATGTCCAGGTGCCTGGATTCTGGTGTAACTGATGGGCAATTTTATGAAGTCTGGTTATAGCTGAATAAACAGACGGTGCGTTATTAGGAATGAAAATGCAGCAACTAGATCCGATGACTCTACAAGCTCCTCCCCTATCGGCCAGAATGACGTCAAGGACGAGACGATTTTGGAGCACGACAAATCTCATAGCAGATTGCTCTTCAGTTAAGTTACCTAGAGCGGAAGTAGTCTCATTCACTACTGCTTCAAGGGTTCTGGTTAGCCTACGTATTAACTTACTATTCTGAACAGGACCTATGAAGAAAAAGAAACCTTTATTGAAGTCTTGATAGTGTTCTAAGGTAGTTTCAGTTTGATCGACAATTGGGTCCAAGGGAGGACAGTCGATACGGCTGCCTCCTGTGTCGTTAACTGTATCAGTGGCTTAGCTAGAAATGCATACTGAGGAATCCATTGTCTGCAATAAGAAGTGAGGCCGATAAAAGCTCGTACCTCCTTCTGAGTCCTGGGCTGTGGAAGATGTGCTATTAACTGGATACGGTCAGGTGTCAACTGCCTACCCCTCTTGGACAGTAAGTGTCCTAGGTAGACCACTTGCTGGACACAGAATTGCAATTTGGAAGGGGACACCTTGTGCCCCATCTCGGCCAGAAAATACAAGACTGTAAGTGACGCACGTTCGCAGTCACGTTCAGAACGGGCTGTGATCAATAGATCATCGACATACTGGAGCAGAGCAGTGTCAATTGGCATGTGAATATTGTCTAGTTGTCTTTTCAGTGCTTGACTATAAATACTAGGACTTTCTGTGAAACCTTGAGGAGCTCGTGTGAATTTATAGCTCCTTCCATTTAAACAGAATCCGAAAAGGAACTGGCTGTCTGGATGAATGGGGACACTAAAGAATGCGTTCTTGAGATCAATAACAGTAAAGAACGTAGCTTCGGAATCAATGGCAGTCAATAGGGAAGAAATATCTGGAACCACAGGGTACTGGGGTATGATACATTTATTAAGTTCTCGAAGGTCAATCACTAATCGATAAACTGGAGGTGCATTGGGATCTGTACGTTTTAGAATCGGGATGATAGGGGAATTACATACATTGGAGTCAGTTTCTACAACTACTCCTTGAGCAATGAGCTCGTCAATAATTTTGGATAAGGCTGCTACAGCCTCAGGTGGCAATTTGTACTGTCGGATTCGTGGTAATACAACACCTTTCTTCAGAGTAACACGATGGGGTGTGATGTGCATACAACCTACATCAGTTGGACCTTGCGCCCATAAATGCTGTGGTACATTCAATAATCGTGGATCAAAATCACGTAATACATAATGACCTTTAAAATCTCGCAGAAACAGTCGCACCCCTTCTGGGGAGCAGCATATAACTGCTCCTAATTCTTTCAGAGTCTTTATACCAAGTAAGTTCTCTGGACAGGATTTCGTTAGTAACAAGTCTGTAGTTCAGGACAATGGACCAACTTCTAGGGACAGTTTGATCGACAATTGGGGACTCAGTCTCCCTTCTATGTCTAACGTGTACTAGATGTGTGTTTCTGTGATAATCGGATGGGGCTAGAAAAACGGGTGGCAGTAGGAAGGCAATGTAACATGTTCCATCCCAATCGAGGGGCAGACGAACATATGCGGTCTGGCCACATACAAAATACGAATGACGTGAAGCTTTGAAAATAGATTTCCCACTGTCACTATACTTGACCACAGTAGTACAATCACTATGACCTACATGTGCGGAACCATTCTTCCTGACACATAATTCGCCTTTAACTGGTAGAACTGAAATAGCAGGCAAATCTGGAGTAGTCTCGGACTGAACATTCAAAACCATGAAATTCGAGGAATAATTACCTAGATCATATACTTCATTTTCTAGATCTAACCCTGTTCTATGGGAAAGACCTTCCTTGTCTGGGAAACATGTCTGATTCAGGAGAAACATATCATTTGAGGATGACGTTAACGTGGACCATGCTCCACACGAACCATTATGTGAAAATGGATAGGGAAAGAGTGTCAGAACTCCCTTCGGTGTCTGGAAAGGGGGGAGTCGACCACACACCCAACAATTAGTGGCATTGCTGGTCTGGTGTGAATAGTGTAACATTCGGATAAACGTATTATTGCGCATGGCAAGACGATAGGATAACTCGTGAGGAGGCAGGTCACTAAAAGTGTGCTCTACTGTAACATTAGAAAACCTATGTACATGTGAATTAATAGGAAAACATAAATGTAAGGCATAACTTATGCAGGTAACCATAAGACTCAGAAATAGCATAAAAAATAAAGTAACAATACATCGACTTCGAAGATTCTTTTGATAACGTATTCTCTTAGAGTTTTGACTAACTCTCTCACTAGGTTGGTCTATCTCATACATGTCAGGAACCTGTCTAACCGTTTCACCCGAGAGGGACTTAGACAATTAAACTGGCTGACTTACTAGACCGAAGCTTATCTTTATACTCCTGCTGCGGAGTTTTCTCTAACAGGGGAAGTTTAGATTCAGTGTCTGGGCAGTCCTTGAGAACGGGGCAGTCCTTGAAAACAGTCTTTGGTTTGAGTCCATGGAATCTCTTTACATGACTGGAGTGCAACCACCCCTTCCTTCCTTCAATCTTCACGGCGGTCCTTGTTGTTAGTAGGACAAGTCGGGGCTCCTTCCAGCGGGGCTCCAGCGGACTTGAACGATCAAAATTACGAATCAAAACGAGGTCGCCTGGTATGACCTCATGCGGGTTCACTTCGGTGTTGTCTGGAAAAGCAGCGGCAACCTGTGAACGACAAGAGTGTAGTGCAGACATCAAGGAGGCCAGGTAATCTGTCAGCATATTACTGTCAACATCTGTAATTGTACGTGGTCTAGGTGTACCCCACATGTTTGGGGGACGACCGAACACTACCTCGAAAGGGGACAGACCTGAACGGGAGTGAGCGACCATTCTCATATAGAAAAGGGCGACTGGCAGTGCTACTATCCAATCTACGCCTTTCTCTGCGCATACTTTGGCAATGCGGATTTTCAGAGTCTGATTATGTCTCTCTACGAGACCGGCTGCTTCAGGATGTCGTACACAATGGAACTTCCATTGGTACCCTAACAGAAGGGATACTTGTTTCATGAGCTCGGATGAGAATGGCCGGCCGTTATCTGAATACACGACCCTAGGCAATCCATAGCGGGGGAAAAACTCACGAACCAACTGCCTGGCAGTGGTCGCAGCTGTGTAATCTGGGACTGGATATGCTTCTGTCCACCTGGACAAAGCGCATACAACTACGAGGACATACTTGAAACCTCGACATCGCTCCATCTGAATATAATCCATCTGGAGGACTTCAAAAGGGTGGTCAGGAGGATGGAATCCACCTTGTTCCACCGGGACACCTTTACCTGGATTGAACTGACAACATATCATACAGGTACGCACTTTCTGCTTGGCTGCTGCTCGTAAATGCTTGTTAAACCAGAGGTTCTGAATACTGTCTAACACGGCCTTTTCTCCTAGGTGTGCTGGACTATGTGCGGTGTTAATAATGACTTGAACCATAGAGTCGGGGAGAAACCATGTGGCTTTTCCCTTCATCAACCATCCTTGATCTGTCTGGACCCCTCCTTGTTCAGACCATTTCTTGATTTCATCGGGAGTAGCATGTAACTGTATATCTAGTACATCTTGTGTAGGGTCCTTAACTGTCATACAAGTAGTCTGATTGGGAATGTCTGTCGGTGTCGTGTTAACTGGAATGTCTGAAGTCTGAGCTGTAAGCTTGGCTGTTCGATCTGCCAGGTCGTTACCCTGGGAAATGATGTCAGTGACTTTCGTATGTGCCTTGCACTTCATGATAGCGATAGCTGTCGGTAAATGTATTGCATCTAACAGAGCTTGAATGAGGGGGCCATGCTGAATCTTGGTTCCATGGGAAGTCATAAAACCTCTTTCTTGCCAGAGCACTCCAAAGTCGTGTACGACTCCGAATGCATAACGTGAATCCGTGTATATGTTTACTTTCAGGTTCTTCGCTCGTATGCAGGCTTGGGTCAGAGCGACGAGCTCTGCTGCTTGAGCAGACAGGGTGTCAATACGATGTGTTTCTATAACTTCAGTTTCAGTAGTCACTGCATACGCGGCTACTAGTTCTCCTGTACTTATTCTCATACATGAACCATCCACATAAAGTGTCAGGTCGGGATTAGGTAATGCAATGTCTGTCAAGTCTTGTCTTGGCTTTGTCATGGTGTTAACAACTTCCACACAGTCATGTGTGGCAGGATTTGGGGTAACTGACGGTAACAGTGTAGCTGGATTTAAAATGTTGCAGCGTCTGATTTCTATATGTGGCTGAAACAGTGTCAGTTCATAACCTGTTAAACGTGCAATTGTCAAGTGCTGAGACTGTGTTCGGTTTAAAAGAACTTCCACGGAGTGTGGAACTTGTACTGTCAGGGAATGTCCTAACACTATGGAATCACTTTGTCTGATAGCTAGAGCTGTGGCTGCAACTGACTTGAGGCACGCAGGCAGCGCCTGAGCCACTGGATCTAATGTGCTAGAGAAATAAGCACAGGGCTTGTATTGTCCTGCTTGATCTTGTGTGAGAACAGATAATGCAGTACCATCACGTTCAGTGACAAAAAGTGTAAAAGGCTTACTGTAGTTCGGTGTTGCTAGAACAGGTGCTTGGCATAAGGCTTTCTTTAACTCATTGAAAACAAGTGTGTGTCCTGGGTCCAAGGGAGGACAGTCGATACGGCTGCCTCCTGTGTCGTTAACTGTATCAGTGGCTTAGCTAGAAATGCATACTGAGGAATCCATTGTCTGCAATAAGAAGTGAGGCCGATAAAAGCTCGTACCTCCTTCTGAGTCCTGGGCTGTGGAAGATGTGCTATTAACTGGATACGGTCAGGTGTCAACTGCCTACCCCTCTTGGACAGTAAGTGTCCTAGGTAGACCACTTGCTGGACACAGAATTGCAATTTGGAAGGGGACACCTTGTGCCCCATCTCGGCCAGAAAATACAAGACTGTAAGTGACGCACGTTCGCAGTCACGTTCAGAACGGGCTGTGATCAATAGATCATCGACATACTGGAGCAGAGCAGTGTCAATTGGCATGTGAATATTGTCTAGTTGTCTTTTCAGTGCTTGACTATAAATACTAGGACTTTCTGTGAAACCTTGAGGAGCTCGTGTGAATTTATAGCTCCTTCCATTTAAACAGAATCCGAAAAGGAACTGGCTGTCTGGATGAATGGGGACACTAAAGAATGCGTTCTTGAGATCAATAACAGTAAAGAACGTAGCTTCGGAATCAATGGCAGTCAATAGGGAAGAAATATCTGGAACCACAGGGTACTGGGGTATGATACATTTATTAAGTTCTCGAAGGTCAATCACTAATCGATAAACTGGAGGTGCATTGGGATCTGTACGTTTTAGAATCGGGATGATAGGGGAATTACATACATTGGAGTCAGTTTCTACAACTACTCCTTGAGCAATGAGCTCGTCAATAATTTTGGATAAGGCTGCTACAGCCTCAGGTGGCAATTTGTACTGTCGGATTCGTGGTAATACAACACCTTTCTTCAGAGTAACACGATGGGGTGTGATGTGCATACAACCTACATCAGTTGGACCTTGCGCCCATAAATGCTGTGGTACATTCAATAATCGTGGATCAAAATCACGTAATACATAATGACCTTTAAAATCTCGCAGAAACAGTCGCACCCCTTCTGGGGAGCAGCATATAACTGCTCCTAATTCTTTCAGAGTCTTTATACCAAGTAAGTTCTCTGGACAGGATTTCGTTAGTAACAAGTCTGTAGTTCAGGACAATGGACCAACTTCTAGGGACAGTTTGATCGACAATTGGGGACTCAGTCTCCCTTCTATGTCTAACGTGTACTAGATGTGTGTTTCTGTGATAATCGGATGGGGCTAGAAAAACGGGTGGCAGTAGGAAGGCAATGTAACATGTTCCATCCCAATCGAGGGGCAGACGAACATATGCGGTCTGGCCACATACAAAATACGAATGACGTGAAGCTTTGAAAATAGATTTCCCACTGTCACTATACTTGACCACAGTAGTACAATCACTATGACCTACATGTGCGGAACCATTCTTCCTGACACATAATTCGCCTTTAACTGGTAGAACTGAAATAGCAGGCAAATCTGGAGTAGTCTCGGACTGAACATTCAAAACCATGAAATTCGAGGAATAATTACCTAGATCATATACTTCATTTTCTAGATCTAACCCTGTTCTATGGGAAAGACCTTCCTTGTCTGGGAAACATGTCTGATTCAGGAGAAACATATCATTTGAGGATGACGTTAACGTGGACCATGCTCCACACGAACCATTATGTGAAAATGGATAGGGAAAGAGTGGCAGAACTCCCTTCGGTGTCTGGAAAGGGGGGAGTCGACCACACACCCAACAATTAGTGGCATTGCTGGTCTGGTGTGAATAGTGTAACATTCGGATAAACGTATTATTGCGCATGGCAAGACGATAGGATAACTCGTGAGGAGGCAGGTCACTAAAAGTGTGCTCTACTGTAACATTAGAAAACATATGTACATGTGAATTAATAGGAAAACATAAATGTAAGGCATAACTTATGCAGGTAACCATAAGACTCAGAAATAGCATAAAAAATAAAGTAACAATACATCGACTTCGAAGATTCTTTTGATAACGTATTCTCTTAGAGTTTTGACTAACTCTCTCACTAGGTTGGTCTATCTCATACATGTCAGGAACCTGTCTAACCGTTTCACCCGAGAGGGACTTAGACAATTAAACTGGCTGACTTACTAGACCGAAGCTTATCTTTATACTCCTGCTGCGGAGTTTTCTCTAACAGGGGAAGTTTAGATTCAGTGTCTGGGCAGTCCTTGAGAACGGGGCAGTCCTTGAAAACAGTCTTTGGTTTGAGTCCATGTAATCTCTTTACATGACTGGAGTGAAACCACACCTTCCTTCCTTCAATCTTCACGGCGGTCCTTGTTGTTAGTAGGACAAGTCGGGGCTCCTTCTAGCGGGGCTCCAGCGGACTTGAACGATCAAAATTACGAATCAAAACGAGGTCGCCTGGTATGACCTCATGCGGTTTCACTTCGGTGTTGTCTGGAAAAGCAGCGGCAACCTGTGAACGACAAGAGTGTAGTGCAGACATCAAGGAGGCCAGGTAATCTGTCAGCATATTACTGTCAACATCTGTAATTGTACGTGGTCTAGGTGTACCCCACATGTTTGGGGGACGACCGAACACTACCTCGAAAGGAGACAGACCTGAACGGGAGTGAGCGACCATTCTCATATAGAAAAGGGCGACTGGCAGTGCTACTATCCAATCTACGCCTTTCTCTGCGCATACTTTGGCAATGCGGATTTTCAGAGTCTGATTATGTCTCTCTACGAGACCGGCTGCTTCAGGATGTCGTACACAATGGAACTTCCATTGGTACCCTAACAGAAGGGATACTTGTTTCATGAGCTCGGATGAGAATGGCTGGCCGTTATCTGAATACACGACCCTAGGCAATCCATAGCGGGGGAAAAACTCACGAACCAACTGCCTGGCAGTGGTCGCAGCTGTGTAATCTGGGACTGGATATGCTTCTGTCCACCTGGACAAAGCACATACAACTACGAGGACATACTTGAAACCTCGACATCGCTCCATCTGAATATAATCCATCTGGAGGACTTCAAAAGGGTGGTCAGGAGGATGGAATCCACCTTGTTCCACCGGGACACCTTTACCTGGATTGAACTGACAACATATCATACAGGTACGCACTTTCTGCTTGGCTGCTGCTCGTAAATGCTTGTTAAACCAGAGGTTCTGAATACTGTCTAACATGGCCTTTTCTCCTAGGTGTGCTGGACTATGTGCGGTGTTAATAATGACTTGAACCATAGAGTCGGGGAGAAACCATGTGGCTTTTCCCTTCATCAACCATCCTTGATCTGTCTGGACCCCTCCTTGTTCAGACCATTTCTTGATTTCATCGGGAGTAGCATGTAACTGTATATCTAGTACATCTTGTGTAGGGTCCTTAACTGTCATACAAGTAGTCTGATTGGGAATGTCTGTCGGTGTCGTGTTAACTGGAATGTCTGAAGTCTGAGCTGTAAGCTTGGCTGTTCGATCTGCCAGGTCGTTACCCTGGGAAATGATGTCAGTGACTTTCGTATGTGCCTTGCACTTCATGATAGCGATAGCTGTCGGTAAATGTATTGCATCTAACAGAGCTTGAATGAGGGGGCCATGCTGAATCTTGGTTCCATGGGAAGTCATAAAACCTCTTTCTTGCCAGAGCACTCCAAAGTCGTGTACGACTCCGAATGCATAACGTGAATCCGTGTATATGTTTACTTTCAGGTTCTTCGCTCGTATGCAGGCTTGGGTCAGAGCGACGAGCTCTGCTGCTTGAGCAGACAGGGTGTCAATACGATGTGTTTCTATAACTTCAGTTTCAGTAGTCACTGCATACGCGGCTACTAGTTCTCCTGTACTTATTCTCATACATGAACCATCCACATAAAGTGTCAGGTCGGGATTAGGTAATGCAATGTCTGTCAAGTCTTGTCTAGGCTTTGTCATGGTGTTAACAACTTCCACACAGTCATGTGTGGCAGGATTTGGGGTAACTGACGGTAACAGTGTAGCTGGATTTAAAATGTTGCAGCGTCTGATTTCTATATGTGGCTGAAACAGTGTCAGTTCATAACCTGTTAAACGTGCAATTGTCAAGTGCTGAGTCTGTGTTCGGTTTAAAAGAACTTCCACGGAGTGTGGAACTTGTACTGTCAGGGAATGTCCTAACACTATGGAATCACTTTGTCTGATAGCTAGAGCTGTGGCTGCAACTGACTTGAGGCACGCAGGCAGCGCCTGAGCCACTGGATCTAATGTGCTAGAGAAATAAGCACAGGGCTTGTATTGTCCTGCTTGATCTTGTGTGAGAACAGATAATGCAGTACCATCACGTTCAGTGACAAAAAGTGTAAAAGGCTTACTGTAGTTCGGTGTTGCTAGAACAGGTGCTTGGCATAAGGCTTTCTTTAACTCATTGAAAACAAGTGTGTGTCCTGGGTCCAAGGGAGGACAGTCGATACGGCTGCCTCCTGTGTCGTTAACTGTATCAGTGGCTTAGCTAGAAATGCATACTGAGGAATCCATTGTCTGCAATAAGAAGTGAGGCCGATAAAAGCTCGTACCTCCTTCTGAGTCCTGGGCTGTGGAAGATGTGCTATTAACTGGATACGGTCAGGTGTCAACTGCCTACCCCTCTTGGACAGTAAGTGTCCTAGGTAGACCACTTGCTGGACACAGAATTGCAATTTGGAAGGGGACACCTTGTGCCCCATCTCGGCCAGAAAATACAAGACTGTAAGTGACGTACGTTCGCAGTCACGTTCAGAACGGGCTGTGATCAATAGATCATCGACATACTGGAGCAGAGCAGTGTCAATTGGCATGTGAATATTGTCTAGTTGTCTTTTCAGTGCTTGACTATAAATACTAGGACTTTCTGTGAAACCTTGAGGAGCTCGTGTGAATTTATAGCTCCTTCCATTTAAACAGAATCCGAAAAGGAACTGGCTGTCTGGATGAATGGGGACACTAAAGAATGCGTTCTTGAGATCAATAACAGTAAAGAACGTAGCTTCGGAATCAATGGCAGTCAATAGGGAAGAAATATCTGGAACCACAGGGTACTGGGGTATGATACATTTATTAAGTTCTCGAAGGTCAATCACTAATCGATAAACTGGAGGTGCATTGGGATCTGTACGTTTTAGAATCGGGATGATAGGGGAATTACATACATTGGAGTCAGTTTCTACAACTACTCCTTGAGCAATGAGCTCGTCAATAATTTTGGATAAGGCTGCTACAGCCTCAGGTGGCAATTTGTACTGTCGGATTCGTGGTAATACAACACCTTTCTTCAGAGTAACACGATGGGGTGTGATGTGCATACAACCTACATCAGTTGGACCTTGCGCCCATAAATGCTGTGGTACATTCAATAATCGTGGATCAAAATCACGTAATACATAATGACCTTTAAAATCTCGCAGAAACAGTCGCACCCCTTCTTGGGAGCAGCATATAACTGCTCCTAATTCTTTCAGAGTCTTTATACCAAGTAAGTTCTCTGGACAGGATTTCGTTAGTAACAAGTCTGTAGTTCGGGACAATGGACCAACTTCTAGAGTAACTGGTTTCGATATTTCATTAACAATAGGCTTTCCTGAAAATCCAAGGGAAACATTTCTAGAGCCTGAGAGCGGAGCCCCTGGAACCTCGTCATGACTGATGGTAGTCCTACTTGCCCCTGTATCAATCAGAAACGTTCTGTCTTTCCCTAATACTTGACTATGTACATAGGGACCCTCTTGATCTACAGGAATCTCGATGAGAGGCAAGCCAACCTCCCTCTCTAGGCTGTTTCATGAATACGGCTGATAATCTGGATACTCTGACTGTGCGTACTGGTACATCTGCTGTGTAACGTGTTGTGTGGCAGCTATAGGCTGCGGTACTGTAACTGTCTGTTGTGCATTCTGCGGCTGGGAAGTCTGTGAAACTTGTTCTTGTCTAGGAGGACGTGGTCTCTCTTTTGTCTTACCAGTAGCTATGTTGTGTTTCAGAACTGCACATTCGTTTATATAATGACCTGGCTGTTTACAGTAATTGCATGTCCCTTTAACGGGAGCTGCAGGATGACTAGCTTGATTCGGACCCCTCTTCTGACTGTCTTGCGGAACGGACTGTGCAACTAGTACTTTCATTTTTGTGTCTTTCATACGCCTCCTTTCATGTTCCTGCTCTTCCCTAATTCTGTTCTGGTGATACTGGAGCATCTGGAGCATTTGTGACGGAGTATTAGCCTGCCAGGTACTTTCGACTTTCAGTACTCGATTTTTAACTTGTGGACTTGAATTCTCGACTAGTTTGGTAACAAAAAGATGTGGATACGATTCACTACTTGTTTTCAGACCACTATTAATAATGAAACATTTCTCAAATCTAGAATAAAAATCACTAGTATCTTCGTCTTGTTTCTGTTTACAGGCTGAGATGGCATCCCAATCTTCCTTTTTCGTGGCTAGTAATCTTGGCAAGACTTGTATCAGTAACTCGGGCAATGCTTTAGCTTTATCCCCAAGACCGGTACCTGGAACTCGTGTGTTATCTTCAGTCTCTAATGCGGTCCAATCTATCTTTTTCTCTCCCACCTCCCATTCTTTTTCTTTAAGTTTTTCATATATGCCCGCAGGCAACAGGACCTTTAACATTTTAATGATATCAGGATACGTGTATTCTCCCATACGGAGCATGTCCTTTAATTCACGGTGGAACCCTGCTGGGTCTTTATCGTGACAGGGTATTAACTTTTTCATTTCCAGAAGTTCTATTTTCGTGATAGGGGTGTAAACAAATACTCGTTCTAGATCACCCCCCTCTCCCTTAACTGGATGTACTTCTCGCAACGGATTCTGTCTGTCTATGTAGAATGATTTTCTTACTGGAGGTGGGACAGGAACAAAATGTGGATTCAGGAACGTTCTGTATTTGTGGCGCTGTTCTAGTATGACACTAATTAAATCGGTACCTAGACCTTTCCATCTGTATTGGAGTAACTCGTTCAGCACATCATGTAAAGGACCTGGATCAGAATGCTGACCCTCATACAATGTAATGAGGTGTTGGATCATATACGTACCCACCAGACGCTGCTCGGCTGGGGGCAGTTTCAGAAACGTTTGGGCCACTATTTCATCTGGAAACGTGGTGGAATCACTAGTCCATCGTACTGCTGATCGGGCTAGTTCTTGTTCATGCATGGTACTAAGCTCACTATAACCTATTCGTGATTTCAGAATTTGGTCGGTGGCCTGGAATACTTGTTCAAGAGAACACTGTTCTGGTACGGGAGGAGGAAAAACTTTCTTGTAATCTAGACATGAATGTCGGTCGGAAAGTCTAGTTCTACCTACATACGCTATTCTGGAGGGATTCTCGCTGTCTACCTCTTCACTGGAAGAGTCATTCTCTTTCTCGGTTGCTCTTTTTGCTTCCTCCTTCTGGTCTATGCTTATAATTTCCTTACGAATTTTTTTGTACATACTTTCTATACTACCTAGTGTCTTGTGTTTTCCCTCGGCTATGTTGTCACTCCACTTAGTCAGACCTTTCATCTCGTCTTTGTCTTTATCAGGATAATCTTGTTCTCTTATTAAACAGTTAATCAAGAACTGTAAAATCATATGTTGAATCTCGGCTTTTCTGTGTGCCATAGCTTCGTGAATACTTCCTGGATTCTCTCCTGTACGGACAAAACGATATATTCTGTCTAGATGATCCTTCATATCGGGCAGGGTGACCAAAAAGTTGGCAACCCGTCTTAAACGTACTGAATATAATACCATGTGATCTTCGCCTGGGACTGGATCATATATACAGTCGGTAAGAAGTCTCTTGAGGTCTGCGTATGTAGCCACTTTTGGCGTACGCTGTAACGCTGCGTCTCGCGGCGTCAGTCGTCTTACTTGAGGCGGGGTGATAGGAGCACCTCCCCCCGCACCTCCTGAACTGGAATCGTCAGTTAATACTGTACGTGTTGGCAGAGTGACTGGCAAAACGGGTACATTTAATGTGGGCTGGTCCGGGGGCACGGGCACATTAACAGAGTCCCCGGGACCAGTGGCTGGAGGAACAGGAATTACATTATTTACAGGATGCTGAGCGTGAGCAGGCGGAATACGATTTGCATATTCTGGGACTGTGTCGTCCAAGTAGGACGAAAGGAAAATTTCAGCTGCAGTCGGTTTATGACGTAGCTTAATCGGGACCAATGGTGGCGGTAAATTACAGGGTGCTTCCGGGGTTGCCTTCGGCAAGCCCTCGGCAAGAAGAGGATACATGCCTTTAATAAGGGCATTTCTCTGTCTGTCTGACTGTTCTGCTCTAACTCGTTCACCTTCTTCAATTAATTCCCTTTCTTGGGCTTTTTCTGCGGATTCCCTACTTAACTCTGCTTTTCTGAATTCTTTTTCGGTTCTTTTATGAGATTCTTTGCGCCATAACTCGATGGCATCTTTCTGGGACTGTCTGGCTTTCTTTTTCCATAATGCTTCTTCTACTCGCATGATGCACTCGGCATCCCATGTACCTGATACAGGCCATCTATATTTCTCTTCAAGATGTTTGGTGTAATCCACCCATAAGTCTAGATATAATATGGCATTTAAACCATGCTTGTGATACATAAAATGTCCAGGACTGTCCCTAGGAGGGACAGGAACTGATTCTTCGAGTAACCCCTTTCTGGTTCTGATCTGACGTAATTTCGAGAACAGAGGCATGGCTGAATTATACTTGTGAACACAATACACAATAATCACAGTAATGAAATGGCAAACAAATCACTCATACCACGACATAGAAATACATTAATAACAGTTCGAACAGAATTCTACCTGATACGCTGAAAACATAACACTTGAATTTCTCGAGAACGGACTTACTAGAATTACTGGATGCACTGCTAAAACAGTACAGAACATACCGGTCTCATAAAGAGACACGTCATACCGTATCCACCTAGATGGACACGTCGGACTGGATCTGTGTACCCAAACCCATCGGACCAGGAACAAACTAATGAACCTGTCTAGATACTTCCCCCGCAACGGTACTCACCGGGAAGCAGAAACTGAAGGCCTCGGACTGGACTGGACTGCTACGACGTCTGGTTACTACGCATGCGCTTCGGACCTCTGTCTTCGGTTACAGGTGGGCCTCCGGATACCTCGGACCTTGCTCTCTCGGCTTGGGCTCTGGTCGGGACGAACCGCATTCCACACCGCCTCGTCTGGATGCCGGACCGCAGTCTCCGTCTCCTCCGTGGGCCTGAGGGAGACTTGAAGCAGAAATATCTGCACGTGCACGGTAGAGTTCCGTCACGGCTGTAGAAGGGTCAGGGGGCCTGCGTTACATCGCCGGCGCGTGGGGAAAGGGCACGTCCCTATTCGGGCGCCATTATGTGGTAAATAAATAATTAATTACCGGTACTATTTTTGAATACATTAATAAAACAGATAGCTCAATAAATAAGAGGCAAGATCCGATGTATCTGAGTCGAACGGGCTTTATTCAGGCATAAGGGAAGGGACAGGATCGGGACAGCCTGAAATAGAATGGCATAGAAGGCAGCTGCAACGTTTCATCAACAGTACAAGGTATATATAGTAAAACATCACAATTACATTACATACAGTAGGCGTAACAAGTGACAAGCGTAAGATAAGAACACATGGGCGTGAAAAGAAGGCGTGCACAGGGCGTGCACGTAGACATGTGATGAAAACGTCACAGAAGTGTCATAAAGTGGGTGGATACATAGAGGGGGCTACCTGAGCAGCTGGGACCTTTAACCTAGTGGTGCGCGCAAACGGGCAATGACGTGTTACCGGGGAGAACTGGGGGCTATGACTTCTGCACTAGAAGAGGAGACTAAAGTCTGCGATGTCAGGACGACATGTACCTATAGCATATCTGGTATCTGGTGTTTGGAGTACATGTTGATAGAATCTAAAAGTTATCAGGGCAAAGGCTACTTGACACTAAGGCTGGTGCATGCATATATTCTTCGTGTATTGCGTGTGCTATGAATCTTCTATGAATATTAATACAGTAATTCTCTTGCATGGAGACAGAAAGACTAGACTATAGCTGAAGCTGTTTATGTGGTTCAGTAGCTTAGGAATGTGAAGACGGAGAGCTGAACTGATAACTAGAGGCATAACATATTCTTGGCAGACAGGCAGGCAGAGCCAGGCCGGGCACCGCGCTGCGCGGCAGGAAGTAAGTGAAGGGTCAGGGATGCAGGTGGGGGCTGCATCGCTCCTCGGAGTGGGTTCAGGAGACTGGAGCTTGAATCTGGTGCTCAGGCCCTTTGAGGCCTAGGAACGGGGACAATTCAATGAATAAACGTGCATAATGTAATACGTTGGCAACATAGGCCTAATACTCGTTGCTTTCACAGGAACTGGAAACTGGCATACTAACGTTGGACACAACTATAATTGCGTCTTTAATCGATCATAGGGGGATATATGCATATCGATCATGTACATATATCATAGGATGGGGAACACGTAGGCACATATGACAAGGCAAAATTCAATTTTCCTCACTGCTGGCCCTATGTGAGAGACATGGCACGGCGTCGGGTTATAAAATTAACTGGGCGAAGTCGGTACTTTACTTGATCAGTGGCACTCCACCGCCCCTGACCCCGGACTGCCCGTTGCAGGTAGAACCCTTCTCCTTTAAATATCTAGGGATTCGAATCACACGGGAACAGACGACCTTTCGTGACCTTAACCTTCAGCCACTGCTAGATAGGTTGAAGGCGGATGTGCGCCATTGGAAGACCCTCCCCTTAACTCTGTTAGGCAGGGCGGCACTTTTTAAAATGATGGCGCTGCCGCGCTTCTTGTATGTCCTGGAAAACACGCCGGCGTTGGTTCCACCGTCATTTTTCCGCCAGGTGTCTGCACACTTGTCAGGCCTGCTGTGGGGAGATAAGCCGGCCTGGGTCGCTCAATCGAAAATGGTTAGAGACTGGTATAGCGGGGGGATAGCGCTCCCAAACCTTGAATTGTACTACTGGGCATCGCACCTTAAGGTGATCAACCAATGGATCCATGTTGCACAGGACGACCCAGCATTCCTGGCTGATAGGAGTCAATTAGGCTTAAAC
The DNA here is from genome assembly GCF_964261635.1 of Lissotriton helveticus. Classification (NCBI taxonomy): domain Eukaryota; kingdom Metazoa; phylum Chordata; class Amphibia; order Caudata; family Salamandridae; genus Lissotriton; species Lissotriton helveticus. The sequence continues at coordinate 289,812,341 of NC_136069.1, read as the reverse complement.
ACCCTACTGGCCCCGCTCTATAATAAGGGACTGTTGACAAAGTTGAAAGGCCCAACCAAACACACGGTGTCTATCTGGCATAAAGCTCAAAGGCGACTAGCTTGGGAGGGGGTGATTACCAAACTCACACCGCTGTGGGACGCTAAGGCCCTAGGCACTCTGCGACACAGTAAAGGGTTTGACCAGTGGGACAACATTGGGATCTCCACCGTAGGAGACATGTGGACAAGTGAGGGAGTGATCTCCTTCGCGGCCCTGAGGGAACAGTACGATATGGGATTGAACGAAACGTACCGGTATGTTCAAATTAGGCATGCCCTTCTGGCGGTACTGGAGCCAGGTACGGCGGTCCCGGACTCGGCCCCGTTAGAGGACAGATTGCTTACTGATTACATGGAGGCCAGTGCTACCTCACTCACATATCGTAAACTGCTGAACAACCTACCGGATACGCTGGTGAAATTGAAGGAACACTGGGAGGATGAGATTGGGGAACTGGACGAGACACACTGGAACGCAGCATTGGCGTCGCCCAAGGTGGCGGGTATATCCTCACATTTTAGGTTGGTACAATTTAAAATACTGCACAGGCTATACTACACCCGCACAACACTGCACAGAATCCACAGGGCAGATCACCCGTATTGTCTGAGAAACTGTGGGGAAGAGGGCACACTGTTCCATACATTGTGGGCCTGCCCCAGTATACAACACTATTGGGGGCGTGTGGCGCGCACGGTAGGCCAGACTCTGCACACGTCATTTACACCTAACCCCAGGGTATGCCTGCTGAATGTATGGGACCAGACCGACCTGACACAGCATGGGAAGAGATGGGTAATCATTGGTATGATGTTGGCAAAGCGGGACATTGCAATGAACTGGGGGGCGCACACCACTCCGACCTTGGCCCAATGGTGCAGAAATATGGATATGTTAATGATGACGGAAAGAGCAGTTTATCAACAGAGGCGCAACCCACGTAAGTGGAATAAGACATGGTCACCTTGGAATGTATATAGGGGGGAGATCTGTGAACCACTGCCTGAGGATGATGATATTGATAGTGCGGAGGAGGATGAGGAGATGGAATGAGCGGGAGGGTTGGCGGGAGAGGGAGTGTAGTTAAGTGTGACGGAATGTACAAGCCTCGTGAAAAGAAGTGATGTAAAGTTTGTGATTGTTGAAAACCATGCATGTAGCCTTATACTGCTACCACTCACGCACTTGGTATAATTTGATTCTGCCAGAGGAACCACGTCTTGACCCTTTGTTTGTAATGTTCAAATCAGTTACATGAAAAAATGGAAATGTTGCTTAAATGGTTGGATGCAGCTGAATGTTGAGGCTGCACTGACAAATGTCTCTCGATATATGAATATTCTTTGCCAGCAACAATAAAAACAATAAAAAAAAATAAAAAAAAAGTATGAATGTTTCAAGACACTTAACTAGATTATCGTTGGTTTAAGCATTTGACTGTCTATAAGTAAACCATATGTCTAGGGTTATTTTTCCTTATATTTTGATGTATTTCCAATAGGATAGAATATAATATAAGAAGACAGTAAATCTAATTTAGATAGGAAGTGAAAGAATAAAAATAACTCCAAAAAGCAGCAGCTGTTTTCATCATCTTAAAAGGAGGTCAAACATTTTAATGATTCTTTTTATAATGCCCTCCAAATTGTTTTAAAATAATATAACAAGCCTTTCACACTTTCAATCTTATGAGAACATTTCCTCAGTGGCCGTGTTGGGCAGGTCAATGTCAAATTTAGATTTGATTCATCGAGATGAGTTTTTACAATCATTAGGGGTTTAGCGGCCATACATCCTTGGGAGTGCTTTCTAAATTGCACACCTGAAAATGTATTGAAAATATATTTCTAACATTCACTGGCAATCAAAAGTTAGCCACATGCTTTATTAGGTCTAACATTTCTTCCCACTGATCCTTGAACTCCACAGTTCTAAAATTAGTTTTTGTTTCAATAATTTAAATTACTTCTGTTTTAGGCCTTTCCAAACTTGACTATTTCAAAAATGTCCTGCACAAACTTTTTTAATGATAAAATGTCGAACATCTTTGCTGTGTCTTCCAAGTATTTTCTATATTTCTGATAAGTTGTTTATTACAGCGGTTCTTCACCTGTGGTCCGGGGGCCCCTGTAAGTGAAACCTTCTAGCGGGGTCCTCGACTGCTTAGAAAATAAAATATTAATAACAGATTAATGAAGTGTATATTAACAAAGTAGCACAATTTTAAATGAACGCATTTTAAATGTTCTGTAAATATGAAGGAATTTGAAATTGGAAGCTAAAAATTAATTATCATCCTTAGATTGATTGGTAGGAGCAGTGCAAATGTATCAAACAGAATACAGTATGAACAATGATTGTCCATAATTGAATTTAGAAATGCCCCAAACTTCTAATTAAAATGTTGATTTTTTATATTTGTTTGTAAATTAAATTAAATATTTCATAATCTGTTTTGTTGCATAATTGATGCTACCTGCTGTATTGTATTGTGGTTCAAATCATCAACAATGCTTAGCCAGGTTTCACTCCTTCCAATAATGACTCAGTGGGGTGTCCCTGGATTCCAAAAAAACATTCAGTGGGGGTCCCCGGATTAAAGTAATGATTAAGTGGGGGTTCAATTGATTAAGTGGGGTTCCACTGAGTCAAAAGGTCAACTACTGCTTTATTAAATATAGAACACTATGCGCTCAGAATAAAAACTTTTTCTAGAGTGAATTCCCATGATGCACACAATTAATTCCTTGCTTCTGCAACAATAATGCTACAACCTTACACCAGAAGCATTAGTTTGTAAACTAGAAATGCCTTGATTATGAATGAACGTTTTCAACCTTTAAAATGTCATTTCTTCATCTTTAGGAAGGCAAAATAAGGGGTAAATTTACAAAAACTGCCGAAAACTGACCGAAAACTATTGCTGTGGTACCGACGTATTTACAATACGTCGGTACATGGCAATAGTATCAGCTAGCCACTGTGAAAACTGCCACTAACACTAGGGTCAAGGCAATAACAAATCTGACATTAGCGAAAGAAAATTGACGAAATGCCAATTGGCTGCAAAAAAAATCATGTTAGCCAGCCCAACATCACTTTTCAGCCTTTATAGGCAAAAATAGCCTATAAATACACCTCTACTGAAAAAACAAAAAAAACTGTGGAATGCTCAATGGATCAGCCAGAGCCAGATCCAGCACAAACCACCAAGCCCACCAAGCCCCCCAATAGCCAGGATGACCAGCCAAAGTCCCAGGGAAGAGGAAATGCAGAATCAGGGACTCATTGATGAAAAGAAGCACATTGTTGGGGAAAACCAGTGATGCAGCACTTTTGAGAGTGCCATCTCTGCAACACCATGGTAGCCGATACCAGGAAACACAGACAGACTCTGGGGCCCAGGGGACTCTCTGGGCTTACGTCCGAGACCCAGAGTGGGACGTGGCGGTGCAGTGGAGTCATTGTGGCCAGCCAGTGGATCCAGGCCGTGTCAGGCCCAAGCCTGTGGCCCGTGGCTGTATACATTGTGGCATCAGCGGTTGCCCTTACCTGATGGCGAAGCCTGGCAGGTCGCATGGAGGCACGTTGCTGACCTATGTGAGGAGACCACCAGGCACCCCTTGGAGCTGTGATCAGTAGAGGCGGTCCTGCGCACTGACTTAGGGAGGTCTGCATTGCATAACAGGCACCACCACTACGCTGGGGTGCACAAAGGAGATTGCCAAGAGTGGGCCGCGCTTCTATGCATCACAGATCGTAGTGTGGTAGAAGCACTGCAACTTCATGCCTAAGGGAGCCCTGTTCCATCACCTTGTATCAGGAGGTTCCCCAGCGGATTTGTCGGTGACAGCTATACCTAGGCTTGTGCCTAGTTAAATGCCTGACTGAGATGCTTTGTCCTTTTGAGGTCTTCACACGTGAAATCAGCAAGGAGGACTGTACTATGGGCCTAGCTATCCCATTATTGCAAATGCTAGAGCATCAGCTGAAAGCGGTGTCAGAATCCTACAAAGGTGTAGAGGAAAAAAAGAAGCCTATGAGTTGGTGGAGAGCTTAGCCCGTCACTTAGCTGACAATACAAGGGTGCAAAATAAGATTTTGTCACAAGAACATTAAATTTCTTCCACAATTCTAGATCCACAGGCAAAATTGGCACTGAAGACATTAATTCCTTTTTCAGAGATGGATGTTGCCCGCTACAAAACTTGGATAGCTGAGGCAGCGAGTAAGTTGGAAAATGAATGGCTGCTAATTAAAAGCCCGCTAGATCAACCCACAACAAGTACTGCAGCAGGGCATCCGGCATCAAGTGCAACTTCGGAGGCTGAGGGCAGTGCGTTTGGCTCAGAACACTCACCATCACCATCGACAACAGCAATAACTGGATCATTAGGTCCAGTAGCATTGTTACAGGATTGGTATTTACCTTTAGGCATTGGTAAACGCAGTGCTGATGCGCAGAGAAAAGAGCCAGAAAAAGGTTTAGCACCCCCCAACATTGAGCGGATGGTCCAGGCCTATCTGGATGATCCAACAGAGGTGTACATTGATCAAAACCCATTGCGGTATTGGTATGGGAAAAGGGCCCAATGGCCACTGCTCAGCAGGCTGGCGATAAGCTATCTAGCTTGCCCTGTCGCAAGTGTCTCTTCTAAACTTGTTTTAAGTGCTGCTGGTTCCGTTGTAACAGTGAAAAGGACCAGTCTCTCACCCAAAAAGGTGGAGAGATTACCAATGATCAAAATGAATCAGCACTTCATACCACCGAATTACACAATACATGAATCAAGGGAGGAAGATGATGACAGTGGCTCATGTGGCAGAAGTAGTGTGTTACATGATGATTACCTACTTCTGGTTGAACCCCCAGAGTTTGAGGACGAGCTATACTTCCCTGACAATTAGGCTTGCACTTACTGTCTTCCTCCCTTATTTTCTTTTATTTGTGTGTCTGTCTTTCCGGTTACAAACTTTGAATCACAACAAATCCATCACCACCGTCTGCTACTCTTTTTATTTCAATATATGAGTTTCCGCTGCCTGCATTTCACAGTATAGTCCTCCGAATCCTGCTCCTCCATCCTCCTGAATCTCCCTAAATCCATTGCCCTCAAGACAGATGATGATTGGATGAAGAAAAAATAAAATCTTTCCTAGACCCTCCAAAAGAAGGGGAACATGATGATGACTACTATAGCTATGCGCCTTTCTGAGCCGAGAGAGACTGCCCATTAACTGAAGATGAGATGGACAGGTAATGAATGATGCCATGCATTGGACGCAGACTGAGTGATTTTGTTGTTCTTTGTCGTGCATGAAGTTATTTCATTGTGTACTTTATGTAATAATCATCATTCTACACACTTAAAGTAACTCAAGGCAATTTTACCCTTCTTGCAACTATTTTTAATAAGAAATTTGTACTTCTACTGCACCCTGATACATTGCTTTTGAATACAGGAAGGGGACTCAATTCAATTCAATTCCTTTATTCAGTTTTCATGAAATATAGAAAAAAACATAAAAGTACAATAAAAATACAAATTACATTTCAAGTTTACATTTCATTCGCTATTTACAATAAATATTTTAAAATATCTACGTATTCAGGAATTGAAGTACATTATACCATTAATAAAGTAAAAAACAAAAATCGAGAATCTGTAATTAAAAGCATGTGGCAACTAATTAAGGCAAATATAAAAAAGTATCTTAGTCGCATTCAGGATGTACAGTGTGAATTTCTATTCTAGGTTTTTCCTATGCCTAATGCAGATTTTCAGAAATTGTGCAATATTTTTCGCAAAATACTCGGTATCCAAACATTGCAGGGCAATAAATGCTGGGCGGCACGTTCTCAGACCAAAACGTTTTAGGATTGGTTTTATCCATCTTCCCCTCCACTTTTTATAGAAATTACAGAACAACACCACATGCATTGTCGACTGCACCGATAGATCATCACAGGGGCAATATGATAGAACATTTGTCCAGTCATTAATTTTGGGAAAGGTTATAAGATGATAGAATGTGTTTAGCCTAAATCGAATCGGAACAAACCTCTCATAGCCATTCAAAATGTAGGTAAGGTAGGGCTGGATCTTTAGAGTGGTTTGAATCAGTAGGTTATGCTGAACTGAATGCTTATTTACTACCGGAAGTAATCTAAGCCCCTCCAGATGGCCCATACATCGTTTTTTAAACATTTTCCTTGGAATCTGAGCTATGGACACTGGGTTGTGGTAGTACGTTAAAAGACCCAGGTCAGATAGAAACTGTTTCACGTACATGAGCCACCCAATTTTATCAACATTATCAAGGGCGAGGGGGGGGCTAGAGGGCGCACACACGGAATGGCCGCCTAGCTCTCTGGCTCCCGTTCCCTGGAGCTTTAATCCTGCAGTTATCCTATGCTACTGAAGATCAATGTCCCCCTAAAATAGCTCAATCAAAGCGGCAAGTGTTCCTCCACAATCGGCCCGAGCCTCGAGACGTTTGCTGTGTCTGGGGCTGAGGAATCGGACCTGCAGATCTGGCCGGCGGCGCCCTCGTAGCTCGAGAGGTGAGGGGGTTGGCTGCGGGCCGGCACGCAAGTCCGAGGCGTGCCACGAGGCGGTGGGCCTCTCCCGCTCGACTCGCTTGCGGTGCCCGGAGCGGGCTCATCCCCCGGTCCGATCGTTGGTTCCTGGACCTGACCCCCTGGCTGTGCTGCCTACTTCACTCTCGCTAGATCCCTGCTGTAGCCGGACAATTTGCGCACCCAGAAATCCGGAAGAGGGGACTGCCTCTGAACCCCACGCGAGGCGATCAGACCCTGACGCCTACCAGGGAAGCGGACTCCCTGGCATTATCGCTGCGGGGGACGGAGGAGGGGCTGAGGACACCTGCAGTGGGCCGCGACCGCGGCTTGGCGCCCTACCGGGAGACGGGTGGGAAAGGTGAGGCTGCGCCCGCTATACTACAGCCCACCGCACCATCACTGGGGCGCGTACACTGCTCCTGGGCTCCAGACATCTTCCTTTGCCTCTTCAGCTGTTGGCGGGCGCTGCTTTGCCCTGAGGACCTGGCACCGCCTGGCTGCCCGGGCTCGCCATCCGCGACCTCGCCGGCCGCCATTCTGTCCCTGGGGGCGGACAGAGCCCCACCACAGACTGTCTCCCATGTCGAGGCTGGTCCCCACGGCCCCAAACCATTGACTCCGAGGTGTTGCCTACAGGAGGAGCTACTTACGGCAAGCTGACACAGGGGTGCCTACACCAGATGCCAACGTGCGCTGAACATCCTTAATTGAGCCTCGTGGATGACCCTTGCTCATTACCGCTGACCTGGTGCCTGTTACCGGACTGGAAGCTCTGCCTTGCATACTTACTCGGAGTGGTGGAGCTTCGTTCCACGGAAGGGGACCCCGTCGTGACGCATATAAGGGAACTGGCGAGCAGTGGCTTGAATGCTCACGCGACGCCATAATTGGCTAGGGAGCGCACACAACAGAATTGGCTGGTCTGGCGGCAGAGGGAGGCGAAAGACGTGGCGAAAAGATGGTGCGCCCTGAGAACCGCCAGACGAAAATCACCTTTGAAAGTGCAAAAAGAGGGTCGAGGACAAATCCTACTGAGCCGGGTCCCAGTGCCGGCTCCCCCGCTCCCATTGCTTCTCCCCCTAAGGAACTGGACCTACATCATCTGTTTCAAGAAATGAGGCAGGGCTTTGCCAAAGTGGTGGAGAAAGTAGACAAGATGTCCTCCAGGATGGACGCCCTAGTACACAAGGTCGACCAACACGAGGAGCGGATCGCGACGATGGAGCAGCGGATCTCCGACAATGATGACCTCACCGCATCCCATACCTCACAACTTGCCCGTGTAGTGTAGTTCCTATATTCCCAATAGGCTCTGCGCATTGGAATAATATATTCAGCAGTGTAGACGTAGGACTGAGGTTATCTAGGTCTCTACTGACTATATTAGACTTAAGGTTTGCCAGCTAGCTCAGAGGTCACTAGAAACTTTCTCGAATAAACGAGGAGGAGTTTAACCTCCCTGGATAGACAAGAAGGGATTAGCTTCTGACAACCATAAAACATGACAACTTTGCTCTCCCTGAATAAGAGTGTATCTCTAGAGTCGTGTGAAAACAAAAGACAGCTATTTCACTCAGTCAAATGTGCGTACTTAGTTTCACCAGAATGCAGAGAATAGAGAGACGGGCGTTTTCAATAAAAGGTGTTATTTATTGAGCAGTCTTCTTCCTCATACAAGAGAAATGAATTGCCACGATTGTAATACTCATGGTAAAGTAAAGTGCGTACAGTAAAAGGAGGAGTATAAAATAATACTGTAAAAGCATTGATATGGTTTCTTAGCCATATGATACTTTAAAATAGATAAAATATATACATACATATATACATTGACTAATCGTACTCAACTGGTGCTTCTAAATACGCCTACCCCGGTGTACCTGACCTAAGCCTAATACATGGGAAGGCGTAAGTAAGTAGCAGTTTAAGTTAAGTTTGTTTTGCCAAGAATCTGACTCAAGAATTCTCTGTAAGGGTTTAGTCAGTTCCGTACCTGGGTAATAGAAAGCAGGAGGTCTGGTATCTCTCTCTCTCAGGACTCGATATAACAGCAACCCGCAAGGGTAGGCTGGAAACGCCGGAGCTGGATTTCTCGGCAGGAGAAAAGACAGTGTCTTTCTCAGCGAGTCAAGAAGGAGGGGCAGCGTCCGTGGGCTCTCGCATCAGCTGGGCTTTCGGAAGTAGATAGCTGCTCTGCTCCAGAATTACCACCGTGTGTTTGCTTAAGGCAACGTTGGTATATTTATACCTGAAAGGTGCCTGGGTTTGACGTAAGGTTGGACATAAGACGTCAATAAAGATGTCACTAAGAACTGGCCGTTCTTACAGTGCTTTACTGGAGTTCTAGGACGAAATCAAAACAAAGGCCAGGGGGATTTCCCAGGTTGCTGGAGGCTTGGTTTTGTTTAGAGAACTCGGTGTGCTTACTAGGGGGCCGGAGAAGTAGCCTTGCTTAATGTGACAGCATGTGCTATGACTGAATTATGGATATGATTATTATGCTGTTGTATGGACATTATTGATTATAACCGGACAAGGGCATAAACTAGGAATATCGATTCAGGTTTCCTAGATAACACACTACACCCACTCCACGAATTAATGTCCATCATTACTAAAATTTAAGCAATAGTAAACATAAAAGGGGCACGTGTATACCAACCCACCCCAAAATACATTTTTGCATTTGAAATGGTGTATGCGAAATACATGAAAATGATTATAGGTACTGTACGTTTTTCAAGCAGTGTAATCATTCACTAAAAAGGAAGCATATATATATCGGCATGAATGATTTGCGAAATTTACACATGAAATGGCTCTTAATACAGAAAAAAGGGTCGAGACCATTCCATCACATATAAATACAGTCGCTGTAAATGTGCTAGACGTGATATATTGTCTTTAGAGGTCCTAAAATAGAAGCTCTGTTCTCTCAAGAATAGTTCTACTTCAAGCAGAGTACATGTGCCAAAAAAAGGTAAATATTTTGGAATCGGGAAAAAAATTATTTCGCTTTCAGGGGAGAGAGAGAAAAAATTGATAGTTCCAAATATGTTCAGTAGCTTTTGTGTATCAAAACCGAAGGCCGAATTCAGAGTTCAGGGAACGCTGTGTACTAGTTTGCTTTAAAGTTATTCTTTTTGTTCGGGGGAAAACATCATTTCAGACAGACTTTCAAAAAAGTGGTTTACCGCTTCAGGTGAAAGTTCGACCAAGTTGGAAAATGCCGCAACTGTGCAGTCGTGAGCATGATTGCTATCATCGATGACAGGATCAGCAGTGCTCACAGAAGGTCGTACCTGGGTGATGTTGCTCTCATCTCGTACTTCACTACCCTTTAATCGCAGTGGTGAAGTCTCAACGAATGCCGTCATCAGGATTGGTAACCGCTGGGGACAACACGATGCATGAGCCGTTACAGGACTTAGCAAAGTATCTGTATCCAATGGTACTTCTGATTGTAGTGTAAGACAGACGTCCAACACGCATTCTTCTCCGCATAGCATACATCGAAGCACAGGTAAGATGCAATTCTGCCAGATGGGTCTGAATGAAAGAAACCAGGTCATATTCAGATCTCTTAGCCGGGCTAATCCAAGGACTTTAGTTATGCGGTCCCAATAGCGTATAGCTAGGATCGTTTCTTCCATTGTTGCTGCAGTCTTGTCTGCGTTTTGGCTTGCCATAACGAAGCATGAGAATCAAAAATAAAATGCCTGCTACGAGTCCCAACAGGAGTGGTAGGCCACCAAAGACAGAATGGACAAAATTAGGAAAAATGCCCAGAACTGTTTTGAAGGGTGTTAACAGTCCCGAAAAAATTGTCTTAAATACATGTGGGACACCTCCAATATCGGACATATTTGGGATTTGGCTTAACATTTCTGCGAAATGTAGGGGGCAATTTGCTGATAAAAGGCTTTGTATCTCTGCCGTTGTCCTTGCGACTTGCAGATCATACGTTTCTTTTGATGACGTCAAGGGCACAGTTGTCTGCAAAAGGACAGACTTTATTCTGCTTAAAGTATCAATTCGAATAGAAGAGATATTCAAAAATGGCCAAATGTTTTCCTCCCTGTCTGGAGTGCTGTTTGGAAACAATACTTGCATACAGCAAGTGACCATGGAACTAACGCTAACCAGATAAGCTTTTCCTGGCACCATGCCACAACATCTGTGGTCCACTATTAGAATATAGCTCCTGTTAGAAAGCCGTTTAAAGAATGGCTCTATTCGAGTTGCAGGTGTGCCATGCTGGTGACATGAAAGGTTATTTGAAGTCCCCTCACAGGCCCCATGCAGGTTAATACCTTGACACAGAAGTATACCACTCAGTGATCTTTTGCAATTATTACCACTGAGAAATACATTCTGTTCCTTTTCACTATAACCTGTGTGTGTGTAAGGTACTTTCCATGATGACTTAATGTACCCTTTACCCAACCTTTCATACTGGCCTGCTGGTATATATTCTTGACAGAATTTAAATTTGAAAGTTGTTATCGGAATAGTTATTATTCCGTGTATTATCCATTCAATGACAGGTCGTTCTGACATTGTCAATGGTAATCTCTCTAGTTTTTCAATGCTCAGAATTGTATATTCTGCTCCTTTCTGTGCCAAGCTGATTTGTGTATCAGTAAGGTTAAAGATAGAGAATAATGACGTTGTGTTGATTAAATGCCAAGGCACGCAGCCTGAACGCAGATTTTGTAACGTCCAGCCAAGCTGTACAATAGAACGTAATTGGGACTGACCATGTTGTAACATTAACAAGTCCTGTTCTATTATATCTATAGCAGATGATACAATACTGTCCAGTGAATATATTCTGGAAGACAGAGTCATTAACCCATTGTCCACAACAGAAAGTGATTTTTCCAAATTAATACGGTCAATTTCCCGTATTTTTTCTGCTGTTTCAACTTGCATTATTTTCCAAGCTTCGTTGTAAGCTGCATATATACCGGCCGCTATGAAACGTTTTTGACGTTGTTTGCGTGGTCCCATTATGAAATCACGCAAGTCAGCACCGTCTTTAAGTAAAGTCAAGTGTTGCTTAATTTCTGCCAGTGTGGATGTGTGTAGCCATTCGAGGCAGAGTTTTCCTACACTGTATGTTGTAACTATCCCTGGATGTTGTCTCTGGGAGTATCTAGGGTCTGGCCTGGTCAATTTGTACCCCTGTATTTTGTTCAGGAATCTATCTTGACAGTTATTTGTGCTGTGGGCCAGATCAACCATTTTTTCCAATCAGGATGTGTTCTGTTTTGGTTAAAAATATGGGATACGTCTATCTCAACATCTGTAGTGCTATTACTGTCAGGTGTTGGCTTCGGAATAGACGGTTTGTTCAAGTCTTTAATTTTGGCTAGGCCAAGACAGGTTGTCTGTTGAATGGTATCATTCAAGAATATAATTTGTTCTGGGATCATGCAGGCTCTAAATAAAGATTATATACCTTGGACCTGCCAATCTTTGGTACCCCAGATGGTTTTTGTTTCAATATTGTTTTTCCAAAAATCAAAACCAAATGTAGTCATTTTTTCATAAAATGCTTCTGAATAGATTAATTTAGTGTTTGTCAGCATTGTTTTCATTCCTGTCTTATTTAACATTTTGAAATAAAAGGCTCCTGCTTCACTTGTGTTAAACCCTGAGAAGTATGGGAATTTCTCATAAATGGTTGTAGCAGTACAATTGTTCATAATTAGATGAACCCTGCAAGTAATCATGTTCTGTAAATTTTGCTGACATTACTAAATCTGACATCATATCATTAATACTTTAAAAGTCCCAATCATCAGAGAATGTGCTCGGTTTTACAAAGTCACTTAATGAAATCTTGAACTGGTGTGGATACTTCAAGAGCTCGACCGGGCCATAAATATCGTAATCTGTTTTGTCCCAAGCTACCCCACCGGGTATTGGATTGGCTGTAACATTCACGGATGATAGTTCTCTTTTCTCGATGTGAGATGACTTATGTGGCTTTAGGACCAAGTTGATGTTCTGACTTGCTGTGTCCATTGTACTGTATTTTCCCTCAATGAATTTTTCCAAACAAAGAACTATGATGAGCCAAAGCAGGAGGAAAAGTACACCTAACACAATCCAAAATTCAATCCATGGAGAAATCAGATAGGTTTCTTTGAGTTGATGAAAGAGTTCTGTTACTTTGTTTTTAAAAGATTCAGTTGTTGGCTGTTCTTCAGGCTCGCTTGGATCCTCAGAAAAGTCATCAAAATTGATGAAGTAGCCAGATGCAGTTCTGTCAATTGTTGGAATCGCTTCCGGATTTTTATTTGCTTTTGGAATTTTCTTAGCATAGTCTGTGGCTACATCGTTGTAGACAGGTGTTTCATGATGAACTGTTTCAATTTGGGCTTCAAGAGGCACAAGTTCCATGGCATTATTGCATAGTCCTTTTTTAATCACTGCAGGTTTATCAAATGTGATTAGTCTCTCAGTTTGAACCTCTTGGATTGTAGCAAGATTTGGTCTTCTGCTATTTCTTGGGAGTCCACTGGGCCTACTACTTATTATCGGCCACATGATTGTGGTTTTACCAGGTCGATGGATACAACTCGGTTCTTTTTACCAGCAAGGGGCGGTAGTACAACTGATCTTGTTCCGTTGACAGCTAAGACAGGTACTGCTCTTCTGTAAGAAGGCCCAAATTCCTTCTTCACCGCGATCTTCTCTCTGACCAGATCCCCAATCTTTGGAATCCAGACAGGTCTTGCTGGGACAGGTGGTTTCTCTTCAGTGGCTGTTGGCTGATGTTTTAGCTTTACGTTGCTCAGGTCTTTTCTTGTTTCATTTAAGTCCTGTAAAAAAGCCAAACGATCTTTGATATCAAAGCATTTTTCTTCTACCACTGAAGTCTGACTATCGAGGTCCTGAATATGCATTCTAGTCCCGAACAATAGTTCATACAGACTGAAACCTTTTAGAGAATTTCTTGGCAGATTATTAAGACTACGTTGGACACTTGTTAAATGTTGGACCCACCCAGTACCCGTACCTAATACCCTCGCTGTTATAGATTGCTTTATGTCTCGGTTTTTTCTTTCCACAATCCCGTTTCCCTCAGGATGGATGGGGCAAAGAGTACCGCAATGCAATGCCCATGCTGGTCATGGCCTCCTTATAAGCTTGAGAGCTAAAAGCAGGACCCTGTTCAGAATGTAGCATGCCAATTGCGTATATGCCGATATAGACTCGCAAATCTTTTATAACAGTTCTGGCGTCAGCCGAGCGCTGGTGTCTACATTTTAAGTGAATCTAGTCTTAAAAAATATACATTGGGACGCATGTTTCCTGTTTAATCATGCGTATAAATCGCCTTATGCTTTCTATTTGGTGTTCTGGCACTACTTCGGCCGGTTCGTTACTGCGATCTCTGTTGCAGTTTTCACAATTTTTTGCAAATTTGTGATTATCCAAGCTCATTCCCGCTCACCAGTATTCAGATTGTAATTCTGTCAGAGATTCCTTGATCTTTCGGTGCCCTAGACCTTCACCCATGTGTGCGTCTGCTATTAGCAAGACTCTCCTGTTCGTGTTTGGAATCACTCTATCCCCCACTCCAGGGATTCGAGCAAAAGGAACGGAGTTTGCATCGATTATGTATGTATAATTGAGTGGATAGTTCATGGGTAATGCTGCACAGTCGCCTTTTGAGGACGTTTTAACCGCCAGCATGGTTTCCCCGTCTATGTATTTTTCTGAACGCTTTTTTGTGACTACGGTAGCCGGCTTAGTTGCTTCCGCTGTGGCTGTCTTAGCCAATGAATTCCCTGCAGCGTGAACGCCATCACGCTGATGACTCAGTGTATGGATCACGTGAGTCTTTTGTAGTTCTTTCTGCAAAAGAACTACTTGTTCCCAACGTTTTTTATGCTTTATTGTGGCACCTGTGTCATCTTTGTAACAGTTTCGAATCCATTTCTGCAAGTCGTTATTGTATGATTTGACGCAGTAATGCGAATCGCACACTATTAGTGTCGGGAATTCGCGATCGGCATTTTCAAGCGCCATTTTTAAAGATCTTATTTCAGCTCGCTGAGTTGACCTATTTCTGAGTGATTCAGTTATGGTAATTATCGGTCTGAATTTACCCAAGCGCCAGCGACCTTTAACAATCGCGCACGCCGCGTTGTAGGATTTTTTCTCTACATCGTAGTGTTGTGCAAATCTGTCCATGTATATTACACATCTGTAAAGTTGTATGGGCAGAATTTCGATTGGCAGAGGATATTCTCTTTCATATGTTAGATCTTTAATTTTTTTCATTTCCGGGTCAAAATAGTATTTCACTTTTTCTGTAGCAAGAGAATTTTCCCATTCGATCCATTTTGGATCTAATGCCACGGTAGTTAAATTACATGGGCTTGGTAATGCCTCGAAGGCTGATTCTGCTGTTAAAACAGTAATCCGCCTGCCTTGGGCCTGGGCTCTTTCTTTTGCTACAGCTGTTTGAACCGCATTTACAACATTTTTCGCAAGACTGAATGTTTTTTCAGCTCGTGAGTACAAGTGTGATTTGTATGCTATAGGTACCTTTTCTCCCTCATTAGAGGTCAGGTACGTGAATCCGCATCTTCCTGGGATGACTCGGATTACAAGGTTGCGTGTGTTATCGCGAGTTTGCAATTTTGTTTTTGTTAACATGTCTGTTTGCAATGATCTAAAAATTTCTGTAAGTTTTTGAGTCCAATTGATTGGTTTAAAATCAGGTTTTATTAATTCATAGAGAGGTTTAACCCTCTCTGCATAATTTATAATGTATGTTCTTCCGAAATTCAGGAAACCTAGTATTGATTGTAAGTTCCTCAGCGTTTTTGGTGCTTGGAGTACAGCACACTTCTCTAAGAAGTTGTCTGCTAGGCTTTTGCCTTCACTTGATAATTCATATCCTAAAAACAGGACAGTTAGATGGGCAATTCGTGACTTTTTAAAGTTGAATTTGTAACCCTCTGCTGCGAACCCAAGTATTATGGTGTTCACTCTTTTCAAGTGAGTATCCAAGTCATCATCTATTAGATAGATGTCATCGACATAAGATAATGCCTCATCATCATACATTTGTAGTAACTCTGTTACCCTTGCTGAGAATAATCCTTGGCTGTTCTTGAACCCCTGTGGGAGTCGACAGAAATTTCTGCGAGCCCATTATTGAGAAAGCGGTCAAATACCTGCTGTCAGGTGCAATGTTTTGACAAAAGAATGCATTAGAGATGTCTAATGTTGTTTTGTATTTTTTGCGCACGATGTTATTCATTAGTGCTGCACTGTGTGAGTTTTGTACTGCAAATGTCTTGCAACATGAGTTAAGGTGTCTGTAGTCCAAAACTAGACGATATGAATCATCTGGCTTGGAGACAGGAAACAAAGGATTGTTCATTTGTGAGGTGCATGTTTCAATCACCACCTGGTATTCAAGTTGATCTAAGATCTCCCTGACCTGTTTTTTAGCTTCTTGCTTAATTGGGTATTGCCTTTGTGCAGTTGGTTGACATTTTAATTGGATTTTGTGAGGAGGAGAGTCATCATGCCATCCTACATGATTTTTATATAATGCAGGAGCTTGGGCTACTGCCCACTTTCTTGCAAGTGTATATTTTTTATGAATTGGAATGTGATTTGAGAAGGCAGGCATAATCATTTCTTCGCCATGAGGGCACTCCCTGACAAACTCTGGTGGCCAGTCCTTTTCAGCTAAAAGGATGTCATAGCCTTTGGAAAGGTTATCCCAAAATAGACCCCTTACTTTCCGAGTCTTATCTCCCTTTATACGTAGTGTTATCTCGTATATTTTATGAGGTTTGCTAACTCTGCTGTCTGCAGTTTCCACTTGAATGTATTCATTCGTGTCCACTGTCTCCAGATGATTCATCAGGATCTTGTGAGCTATGGTCACTTCTGCTGCGCTGTCTAGCACTGTCTGGGCCCACTCTCCGTTTTTCAGCTGTGTCCTCAGTATCCTCGGCTTGTTTGACTATTTTAATGCTGGCTACCTTCTTTCTTGGAAATTGTAATTTTTTACTTTGATGAGCAGGTTCTTTGTCTTTGGACTTGACGTGCTCTTCCCTTTGTTCTGACCGTCCTCTTCTTTCCGATTTCCGCGAGGAAGTCTGAAAAGATCGAGAGGGACATGTATCAATATCTTGATATCTATCAGGTTTCTTTAGATTATCCCTATTTCTAAGGTTGTATCTTTTCTCAGAGGGCTCCCTCTGGGGAGACTTGTGTCCTTGGTCCGGAGATCTTTCTCTCCGCCGAGGAGACCTTCCTCTGGACTGGAATCTTTTTTCTTTGGGAGTGGATTGTTTATTTCCACCCCAGCTCTGTTTTTGAGTGTTTAGATTATTTTTAATAAATATTTTTCAGGATTTTCAGTTAGTTGGGGTTTTACTGGTTTCCCACCCAAACTATCTCTTCCTAGTTCTTCATAGGATTTTTCTATGATTCTGGCAAGTTCATATGGTTGTTCTGTTATATCTGTCTCTTTCAATTTCTGGAGGTAAGTTATATCCTCCGTTGCCATTTGAACTAACTCTCTATAGGCCTTTGTTAATTCTTTTATTTTAACTAAGAGTCTCCGCTTGGCATTTTATTAATGTCTGGTTGTGGTGTGTAGCTGGCTAGAACCGGCCACGTTGCTCCTGGTCTACCTAGTGGACCGAGCCTGGTGATGTGATTATTATGTTTTAGGGCGCCTTTAAACCAGAGCAGGTGCTCTTGGTATTTTAATGGGATTTCCACCTCCTCGAAAGGAGTGTACTCTTCCGGAGGTTCCTCTATTTTGTAATGGTGGAATTCGTGTGTGACAGCGTTTGCTGCTGGAAAGTTTATCCATGAATAGAATACCTCTGTCTGCCGATATTCATGTGCCTCAATTACGAATACGACTATACCACCTCTCGATGTTAGTCCATTCTCTATAAGTTTAAGAGTTATGGTTTTTCTTATGTTGACCGGAATGAGTATAGCATTCGGGTCGGTCTGTAGGAGACTTGTGTCTTCCTCTAGGAGTCGAGCTGCTATTCTAGCTGCCTCCCTTTCTTCTTCACTTTCTGACATTTTTACTGACAGAAAGGTTCCTGTTGCAGATCAGGTTTCAAGGAAACAAACATTAGGTGCACAATATTTTTGGAACACTGTATCCTTCAACATTGACTAAACCAAAAACTATACATAGAAATCTCTTCCTACTAAGTTCCGGCGGATTTTAACCTTTTACCCACTCCAGACGTCTTTTGGAGTATTTACGTGTGAAAACAAAAGACAGCTATTTCACTCAGTCAAATGTGCGTACTTAGTTTCACCAGCATGCAGAGAAAAGAGAGACGGGCGTTTTCAATAAAAGGTGTTATTTATTGAGCAGTCTTCTTCCTCATACAAGAGAAATGAATTGCCACGATTGTAATACTCATGGTAAAGTAAAGTGCGTACAGTAAAAGGAGGAGTATAAAATAATACTGTAGAAGCATTGATATGGTTTCTTAGCCATATGATAATTTAAAATAGATAAAATATATACATACATATATACATTGACTAATCATACTCAACTGGTGCTTCTAAATACGCCTACCCCTGTGTACCTGACCTAAGCCTAATACATGGGAAGGAGTAAGTAAGTAGCAGTTTAAGTTACGTTTGTTTTGCCAAGAATCTGACTCAAGAATTCTCTGTAAGGGTTTAGTCAGTTCCGTACCTGGGTAATAGAAAGCAGGAGGTCTGGTATCTCTCTCTCTCAGGACTCAATATCCCAGCAACCCGCAAGGGTAGGCTGGAAACGCCGGAGCTGGATTTCTCGGCAGGAGAAAAGACAGCGTCTTTCTCAGCGCCTCAAGGAGGAGGGGCAGAGTCCGTGGGCTCTCGCATCAGCTGGGCTTTCGGAAGTAGATAGTTGCTCTGCTCCAGAATTACCACCGTGTGTTTGCTTAAGGCAACGTTGGTATATTTATACCTGAAAGGTGCCTGGGTTTGACGTAAGGTTGGACATAAGACGTCAATAAAGATGTCACTAAGAACTGGCCGTTCTTACAGTGCTTTACTGGAGTTCTAGGACGAAATCAAAACAAAGGCAAGGGGGATTTCCCAGGTTGCTGGAGGCTTGGTTTTGTTTAGAGAACTCGGTGTGCTTACTAGGGGGCCGGAGAAGTAGCCTTGCTTAATGTGACAGCATGTGCTACGACTGAATTATGGATATGATTATTATGCCGTTGTATGGACATTATTGATTATAACCGGACTAGGGCATAAAATAGGAATATCAATTCAGGTTTCCTAGATAACACACTACACCCGTATGGATAACCTCCTGCGAATCATAGCAGCCAAGAACGAGGATTTGGAAGCCCGTAGTAGACGCAACACCATACGCGAAAAATCACGGGGGGAAGGATCACTTGTCCTGCATAACCAGGGTATGCAGGTTGATGTGGGGTGTCTCCCAAATAAAAGACCCTCATGCACGTGTAATATTAGGTTCTCGTAGCGGTATATGTTGTCTCCCCGCTCCTATTGACACGTGTGTGCATAATCCTTGGGTCAGTATTTTATGCACCCTCCGCCAGGAGGTAAACACCCTTGGTTAAAACAGTAGTGATCGTGAATAGTGGGTGATAAGTGCTCAGGAAAGGTTCTTTAAAAACACGAATGAACAGACTGAATCTTTAATTGGTCTGGGTTCGGGTATACTCAAAAAGAGTAGGTTTTCTAGTGTGCAGCTATGGAATGTATTAGGAATTCAAGCACACTAATTATGGTGAGGTTAAAATGGTCGACATGTTTCAGCCCTATTCGCCTATGTAGGTCAGTGGGCTTTCCTCAGGACCAGAGAGAAGGTGAATAAAGTGAGAAAAGAAAAGGTTTTGACCTGTTTCTTCAGTTGGTGATAGGTCGCATTGTACCTGCAATTGAAAAACAATTAAATACATAACAAGGGGAGAGGGGTAAGGGGAAGACACACTTTGCGTACTCATAGTACAGTTACCAAAATCATTCAGATTTTGTGAAAACACCTAAAAAATGGCAATACTTTATCCAGATTCGTACTTAAGTGGGGTGTCGACTCTCTCATTCTCATGCTTCTGTGGGTTGTTACATGCTGTAGGCAAGAGACGAGCGAGTGCATTATGATGCTAGTACAAGAAAAATCAGGTTTGGCGCTGTGGTTCTTGTGAGTTCTAGAGTTGCCGTCTACATAATTGTGATATTTGCCCTTTATATTCACCTTTATTCAGAATTCATTGTGGAAAACAGAGTGTTGCTTGCTTATCATTACTGGTGCGCGCAGAGCGGATGCGTGCTCTTGTTACTCGTTTTTAACAAAGTGGGAGCGAGTGACATGCTGTGTTTACACGGGCTCGTTTTGCTCGTTTTTCTATCATATGCGCTCGGAGGTGGGGAGCGGTTCTATGTTTGAATGCGGCGCAAGCGGCAATCATTAAAAACATACCTAAAGAAGTGATTGTTGACTCTTCATCGGGTTGGTGGCATAAGTAGGGAATGCCTCACTGTAAGGAATAATGAATAGGCAGTGAGGGATGGTTTAATTATACTTGCGGTTCAGTCGGTGAAGAAACGCGGGAACCTTGAGTCACTACCTCGGGCTCTTCTCCTTCTGCGCAGCTTGTGCTGTCTCTGCCTCCTTCAACCCGGATGTGCTCACAGGTTTGTTTCCTATGGGTTTTGTGCACTGATAATAGAAAGCGTGGAGTTACTCGCCTTAGTACATTGATTTAGAGAGGGAGTTAGAAGAATTTAAAAAGTGAATATAGGTATTCGTATTATATTAATAAGACTGGCAACTCGATGTAATTACAAAATTGTTTTTGTGGAATATTGATTTGCAGACAATTAATACTGAATGTCAAGTTTATAGGAGATGGACGCCATATCTATAAGTCAGGACAGCTAGTTTGCTGAGTGTTGCGTTGCCGCATGTATCTTTGTATATTGTTATTTATTTAGGCTCAGCCAAGGAATTCCATCATTCAGGCCTGTGGTGTCTGTATTAAGACGGTGTACCCAGCGTTGCTCTTTTTCAAAGAGGATCTTCGCCGCATTCTTGTCTATTACATCAAGGGTCTCCAGGATGACCCATTGTAGGTCAGTGGTGCAATGTCCCGATTCTAGATAGTGGGTTGACATTTTTGTGGTCATCTTTTTGCAGTTGATATTGCTTCGATGTTCACAAAGTCTTTGTTTTACTTTGCGGCACGTCATGCCGATGTACCGCATTTGGCAGGGGCAAGTAATCATGTATATTACGTGACTTGTGTTGCAGTTGGTATGCCCTCTCATCTTCCACTTAAAATCTGGTAAGAGTTGCAGTTCCTTTGTAGGTTTTGTCAGATTGCAGACTGAACAGGCCCCACATGGGTAATGGCCTGTTACTGGTTGATTGTCCCACAGACCTGGTCGATCTTTCAGTTTTTTGGGGGGTGGTCTAGTGTGGACTAGTAGGTCCTTCAGGTTCCGACTTCTTTTGTTGGCAAACCTTGGTTTTGGCCAATTGAGGGAGTTGGATGTAAGGATCCTCCAGTTTTTGTTTATGATCTTTTTGATGTTGTTGGTCACTGGGCTGTAGGTCGTAACACACGTGATCCTGTTATCTGGGGGGGTTTGTCAGTTTCTAGAAGGGCTTCTCTGGGCTGATTCCGAGCTCGCTTCTTACATTTGTTGATGACTTGCTTGGGATATTCACGGATTGCCAATTTGTCACACAGATCGTTGGCCTGTTTTTTGTAATCTGAAGTTTTGCTGCAGTTTCTCCTCAATCGGAGGAACTGGCTGTAGGGGAGATTCTCCCTTAAGGGTCGAGGATGAAAGCTATTGAAGGAAAGCAAACTGTTCTTGGCAGTAGGTTTGAAAAAGGTGCGAGTATGTAAGGTGTTACTCTCTGCATAAATAGTGATGTCCAGAAAGTCCAGGCTGGTGTTGTTGGCAATGTATGTGAACTTAAGACAGTCGTCTCGTAAATTAATGCAAGAGTGAAAATCTTCAAGGCTGTCTATGTCTCCATTCCATATTAGTAAAATGTCGTCGATATACCTTTTCCAAAAAAGGATTCGACTTAGGAAGGGGTTGTTCACGTTCTGGATATGCATGCTCTCAAAGGTGCTGACATAGAGCCCTGCTACACTCGGGGCAAATATACTGCCCATTGATGTTCCGTGGCTTTGTAGGTAGAGTGTATCTTTGTATTTGAAAAAAAATTCCGTTAATGCTAGCCTACAGCATTCTAAGTCGAATCCTTTTTATCTCCGCAAACGTGAATAGCCTTTGCCGGTAAATGGGCTGGCACCCGAGTATTTTCCTCCTACTCTACTTATGCTAGGGGGGTTGCTATCCTCATTAAACCCACTATACCATTCCAAATGTGCGGCGAATTCGTAGACAGGGAGGGGCGCTTCGCCCTGCTGTGGGAACGACTGGGCCGCGACACTATCACTCTAGCCAATTGCTACGCGCCCAACATTGATATGCCCTCCTTTTTCACTACACTTTGGGGTAAAATCGTAGACGTGGGGTCCCGCCACATAATTTTGGGGGGGGGGGACTTTAACTTAGTTCTGCAGCCGCAACTTGATAGAACAGATGGAGTAATGCACTACAAACCCAGATCCAGGGAGACACTGGGAGGAGTGTTTCTAGAGGGCGGATTAGTGGACGTGTGGAGGCATCTACATCTCTCCCGTAGGGAGGGTACACACTTCACCTCTCAGACAAATACATGGGCACGACTGGACTACTTCCTTACGACCAGGGAGCTATCTACAGGGGTGGAGACATTTCTACACTTACCGAGGACATACTCCGACCACAGCCCTGTCCTGATGCGCATGCGAATACCTGGTTGGGACACCCCTAGACCACGATGGAGGTTACAACCCACGGCCCTGCTGGACGCTCTATTTCGCACTGAACTCGGGGAGGAAATTGCTGCTTTCTTTCCTAGGAACAGGGGGTCTGTAGACTCAGTTGAATGTATCTGGGATGCCTTTAAAGTGACGGTCAGGGGGTATTGCATGTCCAAAGGTTTTAGGATCCTTCGCGATATCCAGCGCACTATCTGCACACTCAATGGCGAGCTGAGGGCCTTGGAAACCCGAATGGTGGAAGATGGCAGTGCTAGCGTTCATGCAGAGTTCAGAGATAAGTTGACTAAATAGGAGGAGGAAGCCGACAGGGAGGCAAAATTCAGGGGGAAACACTGGCAAGCTAGGAAATACTGCGAGGGAGACAGACCCGGTAGGGCGCTAGCTACGATGACACGCACCCCACACGACCACAACACGATTTTAGAGCTCACGGATGACCAGGGACACACAGTTAGAAACTCGGACGAAATACTCACTGCTTTCGTTACTCATTACCGTGCACTTTACACCACAGCCACAACTGCCGATGTACCATATAGTGACTTCTTAGGTGACGTGGCCCTCTGCTGGCTTAGCGATGGAGACCTTCCTGGCTGCCCCTTTCGAATTAGATGAAATCCGTGAAGCCATTATGTCTTTGAAAAATGGTAAGGCGCCTGTACTAGACGGGATACCGGCCGAATTTTACAAAACATACATAGATATTATGGCTCCTGTTCTCCGTGAGGTCTTCGAGGAGTCGCTGACCGACGGTGCCCTCCCCTGCTCCATGCGTGAGGTCGTTATCACCTCATTCCTGAAACCTGGCAAAAACCCCAGCTCCTGCGACTCGTATCGTCCGCTATCCCTCTTGAACTGTGACGTTAAAATACTTGCGAAGGTTCTGGCAACCAGACTATCCCTCTTAATGAACAAAATTGTTCTGCCTGATCAATCCGGCTCTGTCTCGGGTTGCTCCACCTCTCACAATCTGCGCACGTTGTTTTCCTTACTCCGCACAGTGCACCCTGACCTACCAGTGGCCGCAGTTTTCCTCGACGCCACTAAGGCCTTCGACTTGGTCGAGTGGCCGTATCTCTTCATGATCCTAACGAGCATGGGATTTCCCAAGTTATTTATCTCATGGGTTCAGCTGCTCTATACGCTGCCAACGGCTAGGGTCCTCATTAACGGTCGCCTCTCGAATTCCATTGCCATCACCAGAGGTACCCGTCAGGGGTGCCCACTGTCCCCACTTTTATTCGCAATTGCTGTTGAGCCTCTTGCGTGCAGGCTCCGACAGCTACACCGTGAAGGCGCGGTACGTTGCTTCCAGCGCCAGATCGACGTGTCCTTATACGCCGATGATATGACACTTTTTGTCAAATACCCAGCCTTGAACCTTAATCCCTTACTCAGAGAATTTGTACTATTCGGCAGGATGTCTGGTGTGCACATAAATTGGACCAAGTCGCAATTTTTTCCACTCACAGACGCAGTTGCTGATTTCCCCCTCGATTATCCTCTCGAGTGGTGCAGGTCGGACCTGCGATACCTCGGGATACAGATCTCGCGTGATAAAGATGAAACCCTACGCTCCAATTACGGCGTGGCAATCACAAAGCTCACTGCGTCGGTGGACCGCTGGATCGCTCTCCCGCTCTCCATGGCTGGCAGAGCGTCCCTTATCAAAATGATTGTCCTTCCCCGCTTTCTCTACCTCTTTCTTAACATCCCTTACTATCCGGGTGCCTTCTTCTTTAAAACGCTGAAATCAGAATTATGTCGCTTGTTCTGGGGGGGGCAAGGGTCCGAGGCTTAAGTGGTCTGCACTGACACAGCCATACGACAAAGGAGGCTTCGATGTCCCAGATTTGGAGGCCTATTACCTGAGCGCGCAAGCGCATTATGCTTATCATTGGATGGTTCCCACCCCCTTCATGCCGCAACTTGCGGTGGAGGACTGGATCGTTCATCCCCTCCCACTCAATGGTCTCCTTCATTGCCCAGAATCGTCTATAATGACACCACTTACCTCCGTTTCATGCACTCTGGATGCTTGACGCCGTATAGCTAAGAAACTATCTTTCCACCTACTGTACTCCTCTCGGTTGCCACTGACATATCATCCTAGCCTCGCACTTCTACAGGAACGTGGCTTCCGATTACTCTGCGAACGTGTGCGCATCACATGTTGGGGTGACGTCTTCTCAGATGGGCTGTTCAAGACAGCGGAGCTGTTCTTTGCCTCCCATGTCTGCACTCCACTTGATGTATTTTACTATCTGCGCTTACGCCAAGGGATGAAGGATATCCTACCTGATTTCCCCAGTGAGCCTGAAAACACACAAAAACTACATTTCATGCTATGCTCACAAGATGGGTCACACCTAGTTTCTGGTCTCTATCGACATCTCAGGGCTAATATTCCGATGTCTGAAACCAAGGCTCGGCTGCACTGGGACACTGACTTAGCGATCGAACTCAGCGATGAACAATGGCATTACTGCTGTACCCTCACGGCCCAAATATCAGGTAGCAGTAGACTTAAGATAATACATTATAAGTTCCTACAGCGACTTTACTACACCCTGGTTAAGAAACATAGGTCACTTGGGAATGTCCTCCTGTTCGCCTCTACTGGCAGCAGGTGCACGACGCCCTCGTGACTATGACAGGGGAGTCCATACTTCTCGATCCATTACTTATGCTCCTTGGCTACACGCCACACATCCCTAAATCCTGCAGGAAATTCTTAGATATTGCACTGCTCTTGGTAAAGCGGAGAATAGCCTGCCGTTGGGGTCGTGGCAGAGCCCCTAAATTCAAGGAATGGTTAGCTGACATGACCTATAGCCAAGAACAACACGTAACCTTCACGGAGCTACTGCCAATCACAAGTCAACCTAAAGACATATGGGGCCCCCTAGTCGGCTACCTGCTTGCCCAGACAGGTGAGGAGGATGGCCCGGAGGAAGACACTGCCCGTAATCTCACTGATGCCAGGTGACGCTCTATGTCGCTTGCCACCTACTGACACACTAATGCTCTTCTAAATCGGTCCGTCAGCCTCCTACCTAAGTATATGCCCCACTAGATAGAGCAATTTGTCAGGAACAACTGTCAGCTTACACTATATCCGCTGTTGCTCATGCTGTGCCCTCACCCCATGTGTGTTCCTGTAGCTTAATCCACAACGTGCATGCTTTCCCCTTGACAATATGCCGTGCCACCATGCATTGTGCTCACCCTGATGTCATTATGTTATTGTTGCCTACGATAGCGAATTCTAATATGCATTCATTGTACCTTTTTACATCTATGACTATGCTGCCTCAAGCTCCAACCCATGTATGTTTGTTTTTCTTCTTTGTGTATCTCTCAATGCTCTGTGTTGAAAAACCAATAAACAGATTTAAAAATATATATATATATATCAAGGGCGAGGCAATCCTTCAGAATCCCCCGATTAAATGCTGTTTTTGGGGCTGACCAGATGCGATCGCATAGCAGAACTGGTTCTGCTTTTATTATGTCAGTAATATAGGGTATACCCAGTTCCACATGGCAATTATGCGTTGAAGTGCCTCGGAGAACAGCCAGCAGGTACCTCGAAAAAGCATTTTCCACTTTCTGTATGGCATCCACCCCACAGAATCCCCAGATTCCAGCCCCATATGTTGCCATACTAATGCATGTGGCTTGGTATATCTGGAGCCTCTTGCAAGCCTATGTGAAAAGTTAACCAACGACGTGGTCGCCCTCGCAAAGAGGAGCTTCCTGGCATTTATTGCTTGTCTCCAGGAACCCTTATTGTCAATTAAACAACCTAAGTAAGGGTATGTAGCGGTTGATTCTAATTTCACATTTTCTATAAAGATATCTCTCTGCTTTCTTAGCCCGACCCCGCAGCTCATTACAAATGTCTTTTTTATGTTAATTTTTAAATCTAGATTTGTCATAAATATATGATACCTATTGAGGGCGCGTTGAAGTTCTAGGGGAGTACGTGCTAAAATCACTGCATCATCCGCCTAGAGTAGGGCGGGTATTGGGCGCTTCTGCAGCCGCGGCAGGTCCTGACTCCCCTCCAACATGGCTTGTTCAAGACCATTGGTATAAAGTGTAAAGAGGAAGGGAGCCTGCTCACAACCCTGCCTAACCCCCCTCTCTACTTTGAACGGTGCAGTGAGATCCCCACCTACACCAAACCGCACCCTAGCCGTTGCATTTGTATAAGAATCTCTAAGAAAGTTAACTACGGAGATATCCATACCCATTTCTATCAGGATACTCCAAAGTTTGACATGACTAACACAATCGAAGGCGGCTGTTCAGATCTACATAGGCCATATATAGCCTTCCTGCCTTCGCTTTTACATATTTTTCCATTAGAAGTGACAGATTGAGGCCTTGCTCCATGGTACCTAAACCCAAATTGGAGATCAGGCAGTACTTTACTATCCTCCGCCCATTGCTGTGGGCGTTCAAGAACAATACGTCCCGCCATCTTGCCCAAAGAATCCAATAGGGATATGGGGCGATAACAGGCCAGATTCTGTCGATCTCATTTCTTAAAGATTGGGACCAGGATGGAGTTTGACCATGAATCAATAAGTCCTACTGAACAAGTAGCTTGTAAAACTCTTGTCAGTATTGGTGACCATAATTCCATATTGGAATTAAAAAGATTCACTGGTACCCCATCGGGGCCCGAAGCCTTTCCCCCTTTACTAGCCTTTAGAGCATGTTTAACATCCGATAGGTTGATATCAAAATCTATAGGGAAGGATACCGGATCAGAAAGGCAGCTTATCACAGAGCTATCATCTATCACCAGGTTTACTTTACATCGATATTTAAGCTAAAAATGTGAGCAAAATGTTCTATCCAGTGATTTTCGTCCACTGCAATTTCAATTGTCGGCCCTTGCCCCCCTTCAGAAAGAAATGGGGTTTTAAGAACTCTCCAGAAGGCAGCACTGTCTTTGTTTCTACAGATATTATGAAGTTCTTCCCAGAGTTCCTTTTTCAGCTCCGCTTATCTTAGCTTTATGGCCTGATTGTATGCACGTCTTAGCTGTACAATGCTGCTTCTGTCCCTCACCTCTGCGTGTAGAGCGGTTTTTAGCTCGCGATATGCCTTTGTACAGGTGTTATTAAACCAACATTTACTCCTACCTTTGTTGTTTTTTTGTTGAACAGTCAATATTTTTTTTCTCCTTAGTAATTTCCAAGAAGCTACTTACAACCTCCTGATGTGAAGATGAAGGATCTAAACATTTAGTTATGGAGTTAAAGGAATTTGCTACTACCGCTTTCGTGATTTGTTGTGGGTCAACTTTGGCCCATCTGAGGGAATATCCTTTTATTCTGTCGATAGATTATTTTGCCCTATATTTCTTTCCGATTTCTTGCTGCCTAAGTTAGGGGGACAGAAAATTGAAATGCTATTTGGGAAGTGGTCACTAGTTGCATTGTCGTGGGTCTTAAAGTTCATCAAACGGGGGGCAGCCCTACTTGTTATAAGAAGAAAATCTATAACGGTACTGGCACCTCTACCGCTAAATATTTGCGAAAAAGGAATTGGTGGTGATATTAATTCATTGGCAAATCCCAGTTCTAATAAAAATAGTGTTTACACTATTTTCATCCGATAGGCCACATGTTAAGTTGCTACTGTGGTTGCATGGTGTTAAATTAAAATCGCCCCCCCCCATATCACAAGAGATGGGTTAAAGCTCCTGCTCTGAATCTCCAGAAGGATGAAACAAATTTCTTTAGAGTTGAAATCAGCTGTTCCTTATGCATATTATTATAAAAATTGATCAAGACTAGCTTTTCTCACTTATTCGTGTTAATAATTATAATTTAGTAGTTTTGATCTGACTCAGTAAAAGTTATAGACTATGACTACAAAAGGTTCGAAATATAAGCTATCAGGCCTCCTTTGGCCCTGCCAGAAGTGGAAGGAATGGCAGGGGAAAAATAGGTCTTGTACCCCTCAATGTGGATTGTTGTGGTGGCCCATGTCTCCTGTAAACAGAGCACCTGTAATTTACCAGCAAAAGTGAGCCATAGATCGTTACTAGTTTATGATTGAAGTCCCGCTACATTCCAAAATAGAATATTCCATATTTCTTCATTCATTGGCTCCAAAAAATTACAATCTGAGATAATCTGGCCCAAAAGAGCAGCTGCTTCAATCCCGAGGTTTCTAATCCATTCTCCGTAATAATATATGGGGCTAAATCCACATCTGCTAATGTTCTATTTGGGTCAGAAGCCTTAGAATCTAGATGGTGATTCTGTACAGTATGTGGAACATGTGAATTAAGATCTATGGTAGTTTCTAAGGTATTAAATCTGCAGGAAACAGAATTAACCTGGGTCCTAGAATGTAGGACTTGTTGGTTGGATGGCATAGCCGAAGTTAGTGGTATACAACTCAGTCAATCTATTTCCTCTAAATTTGAGAATAGATCGAATCTATTGTGAACAGGAACATTATAATCATAGGGATTCCGCGGTTGAAGCCCATCCCTACAGCAATCCCTTCTAGAGATATGTGGAATTGTATTGCGAGAAAAGAACCCGAGTGGCAGTATACAGATGCCATCCCTAGTCAAATGACTTGCACCTGC
This sequence comes from Lissotriton helveticus, assembly GCF_964261635.1. Classification (NCBI taxonomy): domain Eukaryota; kingdom Metazoa; phylum Chordata; class Amphibia; order Caudata; family Salamandridae; genus Lissotriton; species Lissotriton helveticus. The sequence continues at coordinate 289,783,189 of NC_136069.1, read as the reverse complement.
CCTTTCTAGGATAGTTTTTACAAGTGTCATAGACCAGAAATTCAGGACCACACCATCGCCACTGCCTACTTTTGGAGAGGTCCCGACCCAAGGAATTCTGCGGATCATTTTAAATTCCCAGAAGAGGTGACTACCCAATCCTGTTCTACTATTTAATAGATGAAGGGCCTTATTTCTAAGCTCCGACCAGTGTTCCTCAACACCAGATTGAAGTACTGGAACATTGGTAAGTATAACAGTATAGGGCGTGGATTCTGGTGGGAATTTAAGAGAGTCCTTCGGGTAAAGCAGATCACCCCTAAACTTTCTTGAGTGATTACCCTTGGTAATTTCCAATGGAATCCCCATCTGAACTGTTGCGACTTGCGCATTAGAAACATTTGCAGGGGGAGCCCACACTATTTTGTTTGTACCGACTACAGTGTCAGCAAAAGATGGCAATTTAGCTTGCGTTGTTACTGGCCTAAGCTCCTTTGAGCTGCTGATATTATACTTGCTTGTATTCAGTTGCATAGGGCAGATATATTTCTCTATTTTATTCAGCCTTGCGTCAATATCTGCCAATTTGGTTAATACAGGTTTAAGCATTGCCGCAATCTTTTCCTCCAGTTTTGCTAATATACAATCTTCAGATGTGGTCACTGTCTGACATGGAGGTAACTGGACACAGTTGTCTAGTGGGCTAGAGGAGCCTCCATCTATTGCCACCAGAGCACTGTTTTTTTCCCTCGAGCCACCCCTCTTGTTTTTGCCATTTTAGTTTGCTTGATGTGAGGATAGAGTTAAAGTGCCCGCTTTCCTTTTTTTGGTCTGAGTAGGTAAAGTGACACTCCCATTCCTCTGCACTAAATGTTGCTTTCGTGTACGATCCTGTCCTACTGGAGAAGGGGTAGGAATAGGTGGAGTGGTGTGGCTCACTGGTTAGAGGCGGCAGACCCGTAAGCAGAGAACGGCCTGGGACCAGGGTTCAATTCCCGACGTGGCAGGGTCGTGGACCAGGGTCAAAACGGACTCGGTAATTCTCGCCTCGGTGCCTACTCTAACCAGGGAACACACTCGGCAACTCTGGGCATTAAGCTTGCCTCATCTCTACAACGGCCCCCCACAGACGCCGGGGATGCCTGGTTTCACCTTGGAGATACCCAGAAAGGGACCATCTCACAGGGAAAACTAGGACGGGTTCCCCAGCGGTCTTCAGCGCCAGGATACTCCATGGAGTCACAGTGCGCTTTATAAGTACACCCACACACATTTAGGTGTAGCAGGTGTATTCAAAAACAGTGACTGCGGGCAATGAGATGTCTTCTTGCGATTGTGACGACTTGGGAGAAACATATAGTAAATAATCCGGGGTTGGTTCAGTGAGCGGCTGGGGGAAAAATGAAGGAACTTCAGTCAAAGCGAATCGGGGTTCCATGGAAAGTCTCCTTTGGGTGAGCTGTATTTCGTGATTAAGAACAGACTCAGCCTGCAGGAGAAAGGCATCTAAGGAGCCCACAACCCCCTAAGGGACCCCCTGTCCCCTTACGATTACTTTTGCTCATGCTAAGCTCATTTAAATTTGAAAAGCTTAAGCAGAGTGAAGACAATTATTACAATAACCCCACAATAAAAAGTCCAGCGTAATATTAATGTTCTCACTAACCAAATCCTTCACAGATGAAAGAGAGATGGCCCTGCCCTGCCTTCTCCTGGCTTTGACGGGCGCAGGGCGGGCCCGCCCTTGGCACGGGCTTCGCCCAGGCAGCGCCCGGGCACGCCCGCGCGCGTCCTGCGCTGCGGAGGGCACAGCTGCTTTAAGCACCTCCCGACGCTGATTTCCGACACGACAAAGCGCGACACTGGAAGGTTTTGGGGGATGTAGTCCCCTTCCAAGTCCTGGCGTGGTAGATGGCAATGGCGCCCAAACAGCAGTTCCTCTCGGGTCAACACCCCGTCCGGCAGCAGGGCAACAGCAAGTGTCCCAGGGTAAGGCAGCAAGATGAAAGAACGATCCCCAGGAAGGGGACTCAATCTGTACACTGCACACTGAGTAGGACAACAGCACCATGATGATGATGGCAAGAGAGATGGCCCCTTAAGTTAAGATGAGAAGGAACAGGTAATGAAAATGAATGGCATGCATTGGACACCGACTCTGAGTGATTTGCATTGGACATCAACTCTGAGTGATTGGTGTTTGTGTTTTTGTTGTTTGTTGTGCATAAAGTGAAGTCAAAGTGTACTAGGATTACTCTACACACTAAAGAGTGACTCAAGTCAATAATATTTCTACTGTTATTGTTTAATAAAAAAATTGTACTTCTACTGCAGGCCGATCTTCACAGTCACTCAGTACAAGTATCGGAGATGATTGATGGAATAATAAGTCAGAGCGTTTCATGATTGGCATAAAAGGTAACCAAGTCAACAACAACCACAGCAGACCTAAATGTCTGTGTAGCAGTGGAGTCGAGTGTAGCGGTGCATTGATTTAGTCACTTAAATTGTAAAATGCTATGTTGCTGCATATGTGCTTTGTCCAACTCTTTAAAAAAATGTACACTAAATGGATGATGTGCTAAGTGTGCGGTCACTGTGGGCCTGCTGTGTCCTGTTGTTGTTGTAGGTCAATGCTGGAAACAGACTAGAGTAGAGATGATGCATATATGCCGCCTCGGAAAGTGTTCTTGTTGCACTGCACCATAACTTGTGCATTTTTTTCAACTTTGTTTCTCAGTATCCCTTTTGTTTTTCCATCTACAATTACAGGCAGGGTCTTACCCTGTGCTATACATGGGAAAAAATGCACACTTACCTTACCAATAAATCTACATCTGCCAGGCAGGCAGTGGCAACACCCAAGATTGATGGACGAGAGGAACAAAAAGAAAGCTGAGATGCAAATCTACATTTTTGACCAGGATAACACAGCAACAGTATCAACTTTCATCATCTTTTAAATAATTTGATTTATTTTTTTGTCTACAATCTTTACAACAGTGTGCTTTTCTTGTTTTTATTATCATTAGGTTTGCTCTCTGTTTATAATTCATCCCTACAGATATTAAAAAAAAATCTTTGCTATCTGTAAAAGTAAGCCCGGAACAATGGAACACAAACTGTATGTAATCCAGGTCTCCTTGTCAATCATCATCATGCATGCATTTCATTTTTCTCCCTTAACATATTGATATGGATATGGTAGTTTACAGAGTTTGTCGTTTGTTGTTTGTCCATGCGTACTGTTTTTCATTTTCAAACCTTTCCCCAAACCCCCCTTCCCATCCATTCAACAAACCCTAACCCTCTTTCCCCGGGCTGTGTGTCTTAATGAGGTGTGACTAAATTAAATGTACACCAATAATTTATCACACACTTGCTGGGGTAGATGTGGCAAAAGCAACAGTACTTCAATTTCAAGGCAGGGCGAGGATCTTCTTCTGCTTGCCCACCCATGAGCAGTATATTTGTGAGGTGATTTTTATTTACCAAAGGAACCTATACATCCGCATTAATCGCCGACATCGATTGGATTTATTGTCATCCTCCTACACAGCACTAACGGTTACACTTGTGTCCAGTGTACTATAGGCCTAGTTAAGTGACTCGACACAACTATAGTTTATAACTCTGTGTACTAGGCTATCCCCACCACCATTATGTTTTGTTGTAAAATATTTTTGCATATTATTGTTTCACAGTAAGTACTGTACTGAACTTCATTCTACTACTCCTCCAACAGTCTCTCTCAGGCGACTGACTGTCTCATTTTCTTTTTTTGCAAATGCTGCTGCTAGTGTCTACTACTACTACCACCACAACCATGGCATGTTAGGAAAGGAAACCATCTTCACCATGCAGCCATCGCTGTGCCTAAGTTAAACATCAAGCAAAGGTAAGAGAAGTTTGGGGGAGGCATAATTAATAATAGATATGTTTTCAATCAATTCAGACACCCCTTTGAGTCCAGTTAAAGAATGCATAGACTAGAAGAGACTGACAGTACTAGTAGGACAACTCAATTAGTGAGGGGTGCCGCATCTATCTGTTTGTGTCTTACAAAGTCAGCCAATTATTTAAATCAAACACTGGCTATGGGCGGACCTGCACAGGCAAGGAAATAGTGTGATGTAAAACAGTAACCCCACCCACAAAACATTAACAACATTGTATGTAAAGTAAAAATATTGATTTAATAACCCTAACAAAAATAAACTATGTAAAAAAAACACAAAACCTGACCCACCCCTCTCCTAACCCCAAACATTGTCCGTAAAGAAAAAGTCCAACCTAATTGTCCAAAACGCGAAACCCCAACGCCCGATTCCCACCCACCAAAAGAATAAGTAAAAAAGGGGCACTGAACAGGGTCTCTTTAGGTTCGGCGGGATCGACTTTGGAGGACACGCACTTGCTCCTCAAGAAGGTTGACACGGCGCTTCAATGCGAGGCAGTTGCAGCCACAGTGGGGGGGGCACCAGTCATGTTGAAGGAAGGGCGGCAGCGGGCAGCTGCCAGACGGTGGCGCCGTACCACTGGAGGGCGGTGGCTGGGGCCCGGGGCAGTGGAGGAGGCTGCAGCTGCTGCCGCCTCTTCCTCTTCCAGGACCACCAGTCAACGATATTCCCGCTGGATGACCTCCAGCTTCTGGCACTGGGCCTTTGCGGCCAACTCCTTCCGATCAAGTTTCCCCGTGGAAGGAGTAGCTATATATCAAAAAGAAAAAACAAGACTATTGTAAAATATACTCTTAGAAAAGAAGTAAGACAAGTTAATTATACTCATAGTGACATGGTAGCACTATCAAGCACAGTACATAACATTTGTGGTATGTATCTATCCTCCCATTTCCTTGGGCTTTAACATTTGTGGGAGTTTTTCAGGCATACAACCAACCATCATCTGATTCCTATCAGCCATGCATGCATCACACGTATCCTTCTCTATCAATCAAAAATATTAAATCTCGCCCGTCCTTCTTCCTTCCACTCGTCTTCCCCTTTTCGTTCAACACCATCCATGAAGGTGATCTGATCTGACTTTTAGTCTTCTCCATAAAACTTTCACAGCAGAGTTGAAATCAGATACAAGAGGCTATTGGTCACTCAACATTCCTGCCGCAAATGCCTTTACTAATGCCAATTAAAGGGTGTCTTCACTCTTCAAACGTTCACAACAACTTCTTACTTACTAAGTCTCAACAATACAGAATACAGTACACCCTTGCAGTGAGTGTAATATCAATAAGTAAGGATTAGGAATCTAACTTACCACCGCCCACCACTGGTGCTGGCTCACCCCCTGCAGCTCCATCTGCAACTGCTGCATCCTCTCTAGCCACGTCACCTTTGCCTATACACCGGCACTGGTGGTCGGTAGTGCACCTTAAAAAACATTACACATTTCTTACATGTCGTATACACCTCCCCTTATTTTTCAGTAGCAAGATTGAAAAATGAGTTAATAGTAATACATACATATACAACATACATCACTAGTACAAATCAGGTAGTAGTAGAGTAGCCACTAGTAGTTATATATGGTCCCTAGGGTCATTCTTGTCTTTGCTTAGTTAGCCTGAGCCATGCAACCATTTTACCTTTGTGTCCTTTATTTTTGCACATGTGATGTTACCTCCCAGCTTGTTGTGTAAGACACCTTTGAGCCCACATGAACTCATACTGCTACTGTCTAAGCGCTCCGTACAAGGTCAACCTAAACATTAACAAGCCACATTTTTATGGAGTTCTGGTGTTAGTCCATATTGCTTATTCATAAAAATGCTACACTTTTTGGCACGGCTGAGAAATGCTTGCAATATACTAACGTGCACCATTTTTCTCATTACAGACAGAAGATTCCCTTCTACGAACCAGAGCTTTGCAGAGCTTATGATGTAACAACTACCAGTAATAGGTACTTCTAGGGTGAGGGGTCCCCAGAATTCGCTCAGAGATATTCATTTATAATTTTATTTAAACTATATTGCTAACTAGGGGATGGTGATGCTTCCACCACTGTTCAGTTATCATGATTTCCCATTTTATTCAATGGACTTGTAGTTGTTGTAACTGTAACTAAGTGTAAAAATGTTTATCTTTTTAATGTTATGCATTTTCCTGTTGGTGCTGCATTATAGAACAGTGTACAGAGCTTGTCAAGTGAAAATAAAACTTTTGTACTTACATAGACTCGGTGGTATTTGGTGTGGACTTACACGAGTGAACAAGCGAAAGGAAGGGTGTGCATATGCACTGCTTCCACGACTGAGAGGTCGGGTGTGTTATGTTCTGGGTTGTCTACTTGTTGGGTATCTTGGGGGAGGGTTCAAAGAGCTAATAGTTAAGATGAGACACTACTATAACTAGACGGACAGGAGATTGTGGTGGGTTCTGAACTTCTGATTGAGGTGTGAGGAAGATCCAACCTCCCATCACCAACATCCTATTTTCTTGTGCAAAGTTCTGTATGTGCAAAATCCCTACAACAATAGTAGTATGTCCTATCCTATCAAAATAGTAAAATCTGGTTGGGCATTTGTTGGTGGGAATTAAAGTCTCAAGATTACCAAAAACTCAAGATCAATCAGACTAGAAGTAGTACAAGAGGACAACCCAAAGGACTGGACTCAATGGCTAGAGCAACTGGTGAATCTGAGTTTTATTTAAAACCTTTTAAATAAAGAGTGGCCAACAGGGCAAGCTTAGCTACAGACAGACTAATAGTAGTAGTACAGAGAGTCATCATAGCAGTGACAGTTAGAGGCAGGGATAACAAGAATTTAGAAACAGATAGTCCAGATCGAAGGATAATTGTTGGGAAAAAATAGCATTAGGGAACAGAAACAATAGTTCGAAAAAATATGGTGCAGTAAAAGTTTGGGAATAAGAATTATTAATATTAAAAACAAGAAGACTTACTAGGGCCAGCAGAAGAGCGCTCGTTGTAGTCCTCCTGTCCCTGGTGTTGTTCTTGTGCTCCCGCCGACTCAGACCCTTCTTGCTCCTGGGTGCTGATCATGAAAGATATAAGAAAGAGACAAACATTGTTGATTGGTGTGACACAAATAAAATATTTTTAAAGGACGGTCAAAAAAAATGTATGTAAACAACAATTGCAATAAAGTTGACCTATCTCATCTGGTCAACAAGTAGTATCGGGGGATTAGCGGATCAACTGCTTATTATTTATCAACACTAATCTAGTCTTCCATTCGGGTTCCAGAATACTAACTGAGCCTAAGTAGTACGTACCACCTGACTTAGCCCACCTATTCCAGGCGTGCCAATTGTACATTAAGTATGCATTTCCACTTCTTTTAGTCCTCAAAAATGCATAAATGGTGGACACATGACTACATTTTTGCATACACCAAATTGTTGGTTGATTGATTGATGCTGATGTTTTGCTAGTACTAAGCCTATTACCACTCATTGAACAAACTACAAAAGGTTCTACTAAGGAATGGGGTAAAGCACAAGCAGTGGTTTGATATAGGCTATCCGGCGCCACTTAGAAAGTCTCACAATTTATTCTAGTACAGAAGTTATTTCTTACGGTGCTATAAGGTAGAAGGAACCACTTAATCCTTCCAAACATGAGCATACGCTTCAGACAAATTCCAAAACTCCTTAGCACACGTATATCATAGTACAATCATGTATAGGCGTTGCCACACATTTGACACAATCACAGTACGTAGTTGTCAGTTAGTACAAGTATTATATTTATTCTTGATCGCTGGAAGTTCTCCACACAGCCGACACGTGTTTCGTCGTGACTGGGAGTGTAACCCACGACTTTTTCAAGGCTGTAGAAGTTCAAAATAAACAAAACAAAGATTTGTTGCCTTCTGTATGTAGACTTTTGGCCATAGAATATAATACTAGCCATACGTTACAAAGTCTTTGTGGCCCTTTTCCTGCAGAATTATACTAGTGTGTCCAGTTAGTGAGTTTCCAAAACACATTATCCACCATTTCTCCTCATTAAAAAGTTGCAATCCACACCTTGATAAGCTGTCATATTGCAAGGTATATTCCCACAGTTTTTAGGTTTGAACTCACAGTATGATTGAATACATTCCTATTATTGTATAACACAGAATGTACCTCTATGTATTTATAGAGGTCTATGAACCTGTATAGGATGGAGAGATCAAGTACTTTGATAAGCTTATTAAGGCGTGGTTTGTTGCCTTAAGTCATTGTGACCATCATGCATCTTATTTCTATAATATGAAACACCCTGAACCCACACCATGTGTCAGGCATTTTTCGAAAGTCTGGTGATGTATATTGTGCTCATAGTTATTTTCCAGTGCATGAAATATGTGGCAATATGTGATCGCTATTTCATTCATAAATACCTATTTCCAGATCTGTTCTCTCTTAGCTGTAGAAGTAATAAATATACTTTTATTCATATGATTCAAGTGTTATTTTGTGTTGGTTACTAATTGGGTAGACTTGATTTTATACTCATTTCAGGTTGTTAACTTACTTAATATGCGGTGATAATTCCAACCCACATGGGGGTTCTACGGGGGTCTTCTGTTACGGTATCCACTTTGTATTGTCCACAGTGTCTCCACATCCCATTCTATTTTAGTTTGCTGAAAAGAACATTGATATTCTTATTAGTTCATATTTAATTCCCGGTGGTATATAAAATAACTATTTTTCTCATTGATATTATCTAAGTTTTTCGAGCTACCATGGGTGATTTCAAAGTATCCCCGGATAAGTCCTCATATTGTATATATCCTGAGAGGTGTTTGCTCATGTTGTTTATACTTAACATCGTAAACGATAGAACATAGTTGTATATTTTATCTGAGTATCTGTTATGTCGTTAGTAGATGGTTTCTTTACAACCATTCACTCATTAAGTCGCTTATCGTAACTAAATGAACATTAATTCCTTTTGATCCCCCGGTTTAAAATTCGTGTTTAACATTATGTACTCAATGCTACAAGTAAGCTATCCCCATGTAACGGGTGCCTGTTTCTCTTACCTTTCGCCCGTCTTGTTTGGTCCGTCGGTACTCCCCGTTGACAATCAGCGCGTTCGCTCGATTGTCGCTATTTCAAAACGCAGCGTATTTATTAGAAACACTTCCGTGTTTACAAAAGCGTTCCTGATGGGTCATCAGGAGTCGCGTGACCCACGTCTCATTACTTCCCCGTCGATTGGTTCAAAAAGGTCAAGTGGGTCTTTCCGTGTTATGTGATCCGGGTGTTTTATTCTTATAGGAGGATGGTCGCCATCTTATAATGTTCTAATTAAAGTCAACTTTGATCTACTGTCATGTATTTCCTAGGTTATTTGTTCCGTGATTGGTGTATTTGTAGCGTCACTTTATATTATTCTTTAGTGATATCTTTTATTACCGCCATCTGAGTTGTTTATGCGTGGTGTCTTTCTAAACCCTATCGTTATATACAGTCTCTTTATTTAACTTATATGTGTCTTGCATCATATTTGATATTTTTACATAAAGAAACGGTCATGGCCACTAATTTAGTAAATATAATCTTTAATTTTTTCGAAGGTATTTACAGTGAGTCTATTTTTTTAAAAATACAGGAGAATTATCAAAGCCTAGCTTGTTTTATCAATTGCCCAATTGATATACGTATCTGTGATTTATGATGGGCCTAGAATTAGGCCCAGTGAGTTAGATATAAAATCGTCGATTTCGTCTTGTATTTGCCACACACATTCTTAAAGAATGGGAAATATTCCTTGCTCAGTCATTAGACTTCATGTGCTATTTAAACGTCTGGATTATCATTTGGTTGTGTCACGCGTATAAGCCATGGTATTTACTGTTCTGGTTTGGTATGCAGCGAAGTCATCCATTTCGTTTGCGATATAGTTGGTAAATAGGTGAAGGTATTATAAACCGGTTGCCCATAATTCTCTTGAAATCATATGTTTCTGTCTCTTAATTTCAAAATGATGCAAGGTGCTTGGATTTAGTGTGTATGTCCCTATAGAGTGACGGTAATAAGTGGTCATTCATTACTAGTGTTCTAAAACAATTATCATTGGTATACTATCACGGTCTATATATACAGGTGCACGTGTGTGGTGATTATATTTTCTCAGTGATCTAATGGTCTCTCCATCATGTAGGGTCAGTACATAGTCATGGTACTTACATTAACGAACGATTATATTGTCATACTTCATTTTTATGAATCATCATAGGATACATTTATTCATACATTCATATATCAACCTTATTTCAGAATTGTATTACATTTCACAGTGTCCACATGTGAGCATGTATGTATTGTATCAGCTATCTCCCTAAAAAGTAATGTAGCTCATGGTCAATGTTTAAACCCTATTCTACGCTTCGCATTTTCATAATCCAGAGGGCTTCTCTCTGTCTCAGTGTTAGCTCTCTATTGCCAACTCTAGGGTGTCTAGGTGTATGTTCTATTCCAAAGAATTCAAACATTCGATGTGATGTCTGTGCAGCAACCGGGTATCGCATATCACCCTGTTTAACTGCCCTGATGTGTTCATTAATTCTTTCCCTAAGTGTTCGTATAGTACTACCAATGTATTTTTTACCACATTTGCAGACAAGAGCATAGGTTACGAATTTTGTCATACAGTTGATGTTGGTGTGAATGTGATATTTTCTCCCAAAAGGACCTTCAAATTCTGTCACTTTTTTGCAGGCCCATTTACACGCACTGCAGTTGTTACAGCCATAAAAGCCCTTTGTGTGCTTGTCTAGCCAGGTTTCTTGGGTCTTTTCATTTGGATAACTCGGGCTCAGTAAGTTTCTGATTGTTTTGCCTTTTCTGTATGTCAGTGTGGGCTTTTCAGATATGTGTCCCCTTAGTACGTTATCAGTCTTTAGCAGATGCCAATGTTTAGTTAAGCTTTTCATTAGTATCCCTGACCAATTGTTGTAACTGGTGACTAATCTTATTTTGTCATCTTTCTCTTTATTCTTTGATTGTTCTTTCAAAGTGTCTGCCCGTTTAACCTTGTTAATCCTTAGTTCTGCTTTTTTTAGAGTATTCATATTGTATCCACGATTTTTAAATCTATTCAGAACTCCTTTTTTATTTTGTTCAAACTCCTCATCTCTACTGCAGTTGCGTCGTGTCCGTATGAGTTCACCATACGGGATCGCTGGTATTTGGTGTGCAGGGTGAGCGCTAGATGCATGCAGAAGTGAGTTGCACGCTGTCGGTTTTCGATATAGTCTGCTGTGGATTTTGTCATTTTCAGCAAATAATTCTATATCTAAGAATGGTATTTTTGTTTTACTAGATTCCATGGTGAACTTGATGTTGAACTTATTATTGTTCAAGTATGTATGAAATTTTAATAGTTTCTCTGAGGTTCCTGTCCAGATCATGATACAGTCGTCTATATACCTGCCCCAGAAAAGGATTGAGTCATTCCATTCTGTGCCCGATGGGCCCCAGATTCTCAACTCAACCTCCCATCACCAACATCCTATTTTCTTGTGCAAAGTTCTGTATGTGCAAAATCCCTACAACAATAGTAGTATGTCCTATCCTATCAAAATAGTAAAATCTGGTTGGGCATTTGTTGGTGGGAATTGTCAAAAAGTCTCAAGATTACCAAAAACTCAAGATCAATCAGACTAGAAGTAGTACAAGAGGACAACCCAAAGGACTGGACTCAATGGCTAGAGCAACTGGTGAATCTGAGTTTTATTTAAAACCTTTTAAATAAAGAGTGGCCAACAGGGCAAGCTTAGCTACAGACAGACTAATAGTAGTAGTACAGAGAGTCATCATAGCAGTGACAGTTAGAGGCAGGGATAACAAGAATTTAGAAACAGATAGTCCAGATCGAAGGATAATTATTGGGAAAAAATAGCATTAGGGAACAGAAACAATAGTTCGAAAAAATATGGTGCAGTAAAAGTTTGGGAATAAGAATTATTAATATTAAAAACAAGAAGACTTACTAGGGCCAGCAGAAGAGCGCTCGTTGTAGTCCTCCTGTCCCTGGTGTTGTTCTTGTGCTCCCGCCGACTCAGACCCTTCTTGCTCCTGGGTGCTGATCATGAAAGATATAAGAAAGAGACAAACATTGTTGATTGGTGTGACACAAATAAAATATTTTTAAAGGACGGTCAAAAAAAAATTATGTAAACAACAATTGCAATAAAGTTGACCTATCTCATCTGGTCAACAAGTAGTATCGGGGGATTAGCGGATCAACTGCTTATTATTTATCAACACTAATCTAGTCTTCCATTCGGGTTCCAGAATACTAACTGAGCCTAAGTAGTACGTACCACCTGACTTAGCCCACCTATTCCAGGCGTGCCAATTGTACATTAAGTATGCATTTCCACTTCTTTTAGTCCTCAAAAATGCATAAATGGTGGACACATGACTACATTTTTGCATACACCAAATTGTTGGTTGATTGATTGATGCTGATGTTTTGCTAGTACTAAGCCTATTACCACTCATTGAACAAACTACAAAAGGTTCTACTAAGGAATGGGGTAAGCAGTAGCAGCACGTGATGTAACAGAGGGAGCGTCACGCAGACCACTAAAAAATTACAAACTCATACTAATAAGTAACTAAACCTATCAATCCACCCCTATCTCTTAGTGACAAGACAAAGGAAGGACTAGAGTCACTCTAGCATTACCTGACTTAGGTTCTCTAAAATAAACTCTTGCATAATCACGGTAAGCAAGCGAAAACGCAAAGTTGCAAACAAGTAAGATTAGTAGCGCTGAGCACCTGTGTCATAACAATCACTGAAGACTTTTAAACGTAATTTACTTGTAATGTAAGCAGCAGCATTCTAGCTGGTCGGAAAAAAGATATTAGCAATATATAACACAGAGCAGAAGAACAGACACAAAGTAGTAATAATTAAATAGTTACTCACCAAGACCCGGGACCTCCACTCCTAGCAGGTCCAGCAGGTCCTGCTCCTGGTCCAGGATATCAGACTACAGGTGCGTCAACTGGTTCTGTGTGCACCGGACACCAGAGCAGCAAAACGCTGCCCGGTGCACCTTTCCCCAACGCTGCCGACGCTCTCGGAGCCCGTTCGCAGACCCAGGCCTGCCGCCTGTTGCCAGGTTTAAGGGAAGGTGGCGCTGCACAAAGAAAACCAGTGCGGCCAACTCCACCTCCCCAAATAAGGCTCGTGCCTGCCAAGGAAGGCGGTCGCTGCTCTGGCTACGACAAGCCCTGTGGCCCTTTGCCATGGTTCCGAGGTAGGCGGGAGCGGGAAAAAAAAGGTAAAAATTGAAAAAGTAAGTAAAAGAAATGAAAAAAGCAGGTAATAGAAAAAGAGTAAAAAAGTAGTTAAAAACACACAAAAAGTAGACAAAAACAAAAAATATAGAATCAGGAAAATAGTTTGAGAGATAATAAATAAAAAAAGATCAAAAAAAAGTTTCTAGAAACAAAAGATTGCAAAGATAGAGGGAGGATTAAAAAGCAGGCCCCACAACCATAGCAATAGAGTGAAAAACAAGATGGACGCGCCTATTGCGACCGCCTGGGCAAATTTGCATGATATTTTCCCCCCGAGCACGCAAAAAGTGTTGCAAACAAGCAATAGCGTTCCCGAACAGGAAATACGTATCGTGAACGGGCTGAGCATGCATTGCGAGACCCGGAACAGGAAATAAGCATCACGAGCGGACGGGACAAGTGAAAACAAGATGGCCGCGCCCATAAGCGACCGCATGGGCAAGTTGGCGAGACATTTCCAACGCGATCACGCAGAAAATATTGCGAACAGGCGGGAAAAGCACTTCCGCATCTTCGCGATATTTCTGCGTGTTTGCAGAGATTTTTTACATTTTCGCGAAGAGTTGCGTAACGCGTTTACGCAATATCCGCTCACCCCTAATCCATAGTAGGCAAACAACAGAATATGTTGCACGAGAATGCATCAGAGTCTATGCTGTGTAACAAAGACTCAACACGTGCAGCGAAAGCCCCAGGGCTATTCTTATACCTCATAGGCAAACGCGTAAATATTTTCTGATTGCCAACTGTGGTAAATGGTGTCAAGCCACAGCTCTCAGGAGCCAATTTGTGACTATAGAAAGCATTGGATATATCCAGTGTAGTTTTGTATTTCTTATGAATAATACTGTTCACTAGCGTAGATCTATGTGTGTTCTGTATCGCAAACGTACAACAATGACTATTCATATTTTGATAATCCAATACAATGCGAAATGAACCATCCGGCTTGGGTACTGGAAAAAGAGGATTATTCATCAGTGATACGCAAGATTCAATCACTCCTTGATACTCCAACTGAGTCAGAATGTTACAAACGGGAGCCATAGCCTCTCATCTGATTGAATATGGCGGCTGTGGCTGTGGCATATCCCAGCCCACCTGATTACGGTACACCGCCGGGACAAGGGCCAATGACCACTCAGATACGTCAGCCTTTGCATGTGCCTCAGGGATGTAACGTGAAATACTCTGAAATATCACTTCCTCCCCTCTAGAAGCGGCTTGCACAAATAGTGGAGGCCAATCTGCCTTTGCCAACAAAATGTCATATGAAGAGGTGAGATTTTCCCAGAAAACCGCTGTGATTGTACGCTGTATATCACCTTCAATTTAGAAGACAATTCCATAGGGTCCATCCGGGGGGACAACTTGTGTATCTGTTGTTTCTACTGTAATAAATGTATCAGTTGCTCCAGCCTCCAGACAGGGACGCAGTGCCTCCCGCACTGCAGGAAACAATTTAAAGTGGCCACTAATACTCGCAAGGCAGAAATCCAAAATGACACTTTTTGCGAATTATTATCGACTGATGTGCTAAAGAATAGTGCCAAATTTTGGAATGTGGGGAATAGACCTTATTTCTCCGGAAATAACGGTAGTATGCTGGAGTGTAATATCCCAGAAGAGGATTGGTTCAACCATTTTAAAGTTATCCATGTGGACCAGGGAGATATTGAACCCAGTAACCCCTTTATGTCAGAAAGAAATATTCATTAATTATTACAGATAATGAAATAGGATTGGCCATAGCTCAAATGACAAGAAATAAAGCTCCAGGCCCAGACGGGGTGCCTGCTGACCTCTTTATCACTAATATACCTTTTTGGTCTAAACTGCTAGCTAACGTTTTTAACACAGCTTTTAAAATGGGTTTACCAGACTCTTGGTCTCAGTCAATTATAGTGCTGGTCTTCAAAAAAGGCAATAGAAGTGACCCTCGCTGCTATAAGCCAATTTCTTTGATAGACTCTTCTGTAAAGGTCCTAGGTAGAGTAATTGTGGCCAAACTTACAGAGTGGGTAAATGACGCCAATATCCTTTCGAACATTCAGTATGGCTATAGGAACGGGAGAGGCACTATTGATCAGTGCCTTAACTTACTCCTGTTGTCTGGGAAATACTCGATCACAAAGAAGGGTTCACTTCACTTGGCTTTTATGGACCTTTCTTCGGCTTTCGGTAGTGTAAATAGATCTAAGTTGTGGCAACTATTACTAAAGTCAGGGCTGGATGAAAACATTGTAAACTTTTTGGCGGATTTGCACCAGGATCTTGAAGCAACAGTCAGATTTGATCAAACAGGCAACCTAACACACAGCATCCGTATTATCAAAGGGGTGAGACAGGGTTGCGCTCTGGGTCCAATTTGTTTTACTTTATATATTAATGATCTTGAAACCGTTTTTATCAGGTGCTAGTAAGGACATTCCTCGTGTAGGTGAGAAACTAATTCCAGCTCTCCTTTATGCGGATGACGCTGCTTTAAAAGCATCTTTTAACAACGTTTGCATCTTTTATGAAGTCTTTGGACGTGGATGGAAATTTTCAAACGTCCCATGTCATGAACACGGGGGTAAAGGCGAAGAAATGTAAAACCTATATTTGTGAGGGCAACAAACTTACACAGGTGGCATCATTTTCATATTTAGGAGTATTATTTGATGATAGGGGCACATGGATCTCTCAAATGAAAGCTAAAAGAAATATAATGGCTAGATCTACCACTGCAGTTTTAGATATTTCCCGCAGACTGGGAGCTAAACCAATATGTGCTATGTTAAATATTTACAAGGCGAAATGTTTTGCTATCCCAAGATATGGATCAGATCTTTGGGGCTACAGGGATGTTAGTGAGGTTCAGGTAGTTGAAAATAAATTTTTAAGAAATCTGCTATCTGTACCATCATCAACTTCTACCTATATTAATCACCAGGAGATGGGTCTAGGTTTTATTTCAGACATCATAGGCATGGCCCCTTTACTCAAATGGATTAGTATCTGGATACATCCAGATCTTGAAATGAACCGTGTCATTATCCGCGATTGTCTGACACTTGATCAATTAAGCAGCATACCGTGGTTAACCTATGTTAAAAAATCTGCAATTTATTTGGGTAGACCCGAGCTATTTACCGCCCGAGAAAATCTCTTAAAAGCAGACGTGGCCTGGGTAAAAAGTACTTATCTTAAGTTATCACAATGTGAAAGAGAGGCCAAAGAATTAAATAAACCCCTTGTGCATGCTCATCAATTGCTATGTACATCACAAATGATTGAGCCATATCTCACTATTGTAACCAATCAGCAACATCGTTTTCTCTTGGTGCGATTCAGATTGAATCAGCTGCATTTAATTTTTTCTGATTCAATGGGATGAAAAAAGCTGGAGGATATGGCAGTATGTACATGCAATAATCTTTCTACCCAAGATTCGATGCCCTTTGTTTTATTTTGTGATCACTTTCTGCACATTAGAAAAGGATTTATATTACCTAACTTAAAAGGTAAAGGTTTTACTCAGGCCAGACCGGCTTTTATGTATCTACAAATGCTAAATAATGTCTGGGAAATGTTTAATATAGCTAGTTTTTTTTACAGCAGCTGTTAGGCTAAGGAGGAAAGGAGATTTAGTACCCCTGTTAGAAATTGTATGACATTTTTTAATCAAATGTAAATTGATGAATTAGATCCTGTCTTTGACATTTTGCAATACAAATGATACTGTAATATCAAGGAAGCATTTTTATTGTGTATTTATTTGTTTTTATTTTGCTTTTATGGTTTTAATTAACAGAATAAAGTGAATTTGACTGACTGACTGGCCTCCCGCACTATAGTATCCTCCGCTGCGCTGTCGAGCAGAGTCACTACCCATGTCCTATCTAGAAGCTGTGTTCTCCCTGTCTGAGGCATACTTCACTGTTAAATCAGCCACTTTTTTCTTCTGATACGGGGGTCTAAAACAAGGCAAATCCTCTTGTTTGGCTTTAAAGTCAAACTGTCAAGGTTGATCCCGTCCATGCTGTGTGGCCGGACCTTTGCCACGATCCTGGCGTTCCCCAACACCGACTTGAGAGTCCGATGTGTCCTGTAAAGAACAAGGAGAGCGCTGATTAGGTACTTGAAATCTATCAGGAGTCTTAATTTTCAATGGTTGCGCAAGTCCTAAGCCTGCTCAAAAGACTCAGGCGTTGGTGAACCAGCACGCAAACTCTGCTTCTGTTGTTGCTGCCCCTGTTTTTTATTTCTCCAGTTCTTTTTAGGAAAGAATAGGCGCCCATCTTTATCAGCCTGGGCTTTTTGTTGAATTTGAGCTTGAGTTTTGAGTAAAAGGCTTAATTCCCAGACTATTGCGCCCTAAGGTTTTATAAGCTTTAGTAATAATCTTTGGCAATTTACGCTGCTTGTCTGTATTAGCAACAGCCTCCAAGCATTGTGCCACTTGCAAGCTGACAGCATCACCCTTAACCTTAGCAAGGATCATATCGCAATCAATGTCGAACACACTCACCAGTCTTATTCCCAACTCCAGGGCCGTCTCGGCCTCATCTTGAACACGTTTGGTCACGGAAGGAAGAACGGTCATTGAGCGGGTGCTGAAACACATCGAATATACCGCTGCAAACACTCTACCCCAAATGTTACAATCAGCTAATTCTGGAACTATGCCTTTAGGAAGATGGAAAAACAGCTTCGACTTGCCAATACTTTTCACCAAGCCAATAAGGAAGTTTGTCTTTATTTTGCGGACATTTGCCTATCACTGAATTAATCATTACGGGACTGATGATCACACCACCTGTCCAGGTGGTTGCGCAGCAATGCCAAGTGGTCCCATCTAAAAAGTTGTGCGACATGAACTGAATAACAGCTTTATGAACACGTATTAAGGAAGTATGCAATACGTGTAGCTCTGTGACTGTAGCAGTGAGATAATTTGGATGCGGGCTGTACCCAACCAAAATGGGCCACGTGGCCCCATCTATCGATAAGGGGCCTAACCGGACCGGTGTTATTGAGTGTGGAAGGGCACCATTCAACCATATTGCATGTTTCCAAGCCGTTAGCAGAACTTCCAGAGACCTATAAGGTCGATAATTCTGCGTGGCAGTACATTCTATAGTGGAGCGAATGAACCATGACTTAAAGCAATCTTTGACAGCTAGGGTCTTAGGTACTTGCAGGAACTGGCTGGCCCATTTGTATGGAGTTCAACGAGCACTCAATATTCTCCATAGAAGATCTCCGGGTGAGCGGACCCCAAACGAAATGCTCTTTGGCATTAAAATGTGTGGGTCAGACCTTGATGGTCTAGACGTTGTGGCGGCTGCCGCAACCTTTGACGTAGATAATCATTCTACTATGTTACAGGACATACAAACGACCTGTGACAGTTATGTAACTGAACATTTACCCTCTTCCATGGATACAGCACTGCTGATGCTGGATGCCGGCTGGCTTCCTGGTACGATAAAATCTGGTGAACAAAAAGGAATTTGGTCCCTCTTATCGTGCACCGGTCCAGTACTTGGATTGAGGGTACTCGCACAGTAATTCTACCGCCTTTGCCTGGTCGCAAGGACAACAGATACATTTCAGTGAACAATGTCAAGCTACACCTTCTGGTCGAATCTGAATAGTGTAACACCTGCAGTTTCATGCAACGCTATCTCTTTGAATCCGGTTAATTCATCCTCTTCGACTAATCCCCGTAACCCTGAGGGTGAGATGGGAACTACTATTGACCTTTTGCCTGTTCTGCCTCCATCCTCATCCAACGACGAAATCGAGTATACTTACCCTGCGGATGAGTCCCACAGTGAAGTTCCCACCAGTACTCGACAACAACAAACTGATGCTGCCCTACCACCTTTAATGAACATGGATGCAAGCGGTTATTTTGGGGACCGTGTGAACTTCTCTTATAACTCTTCCTCCTAGTCTTCCACTTTGGCACTTCCACCGACAAAAATACGAAATTTCATCTCTTGGTTCAAAAAGACTTCCCTGGTCCCGCCATGGACCTACATATGGTTGGTACTTATCCTGATTTTCCTCTTCATGTCGATTGGATTTCTGACAGTATTTTTCTTGCTCATCAATGGTCATTATTTGCCAGAACGCTCTGCTGTAAAGTTGGCTGATGGAATTCTGGCCCTTCATACCTCGTGGGAGAGGTGTGGCGTCGCGGCCAGGGCGACTGACGCTGGAATCTGGGGACCACGGTTCGATCCCCGGCTCCGGCGGCAGGTTAGCCCAGCACCATGTGACTCTGGGCAATAGCTCGCTTAATCTTCCCGACGGCCCCCAGCGCCTAGAGACCCTTACGGGTGATTGTGCGCTTTACAAATGTGGACTTTACCTCGTCCCATATCATGAAATGTGCAGATGGCATCGTTTGAGATAAAGTGACATTCGAAATTCACGTCCCGACGGAAGTTTTCTGATTTAAAGTATTATGCTGCTTTTGATGCTGAAGATATATATTTAAATTCTGGCAATTATGCTGATTTATTCTGTTATCAACACTGGGCATCATTTCTAACACAAAACAAACACGTTAAGACCTGTTTTAATTACACACAATGGGAACATTGTCCCACTCCCATACATGGGGAATTCAAAAACACTTAGGGATAAGTCCTCCTATTTCACAGATTATAACTTGTCCAATCCAGAATCATATTTCTTTAAATTGCAATTGTCATCTCAACCCAAATTTATTCCAACCCACACTAAATTAATCTATTCCAATTCCTATAGAACTGAATTGGCCACACAGGGTGACGATCACTGGAGAGATACCATTGATTTGAAAACAATCTGGGGCACTAAGGCTTGGCAGGTTCAGGGAACTGAAGCTTTGCATCTTCCCTGCCTAATCCCGTCTCAAATATTATTTTTAAATGATACAGTGCACAAAACTACTTGTGTTGGCTTGGCAACTGTCAAGAATTTTAATATCCCATCCATTTAATCTTTAGCGGAATATGACAATTGGCATAGAAAAACAAATTATATGATTGATGTATTACAAGCTTAGTTTCAAAATGACACTTTCAATGTCTCGGATGTTGACCCCTCCGGATGGTTGGTGTGGCAAAACAAATTCAAATGCATGCCAATGGCATTTTTATAATGTAATGCCTGGTTTCACACAGACTAGACCAGATCCTCGTTTTACACATTCACATTCGGTCACCACATACTCGGTGGGTAAATTGTGCCAACAATGGTTGGAAAACTCCACTTTGTCATCAGTAAAACAACACTTGTCACTCTTGTCGAGCAATATAAATTTGGCTGATTTTATCTTAGATGCTAGGATTCCTAGACAAAGAGGTTTATCTATGCAGCTTACAATGAAGTATGGAAACTTTCGCAGATTGAGGCAACGCTTCGTCTGTGCCAAATTGACAAAGCAAATTTAGTAAAAGTCCTTGCAGTGGTCGACAATAGTATCAATACACTGTCTTCATGCATTTATACCTTGTATAATATTGTTTTATCTGTTATTGACATTGTTCAGAATGATGTATCTGTGTTCTACCATGGTCAAAATCAATTACGATCAGTGATGCAGTTTGCATTGTCGTTACAAACTCTCAAAATGGGAAAAGTCCCTTCAGATTATTTGAATGCTTCTGCTTTGTTTTTACCATTTAATCTAACTGATAAACAAAGATTTATGTCCATGAACGATGCTACATGCACGCTATCACACATTGAATGATTAGAACACTTGCCATTCTCTTTTGTGAAGACAGAATCGGCTGTATGGTTCATTCATGGGGTTACCTCTCCCATTTTCGCTGTATCAGTTTAACTCTTGCATGAAACATTTCCCAATAGGCCGCTTTGGACCACTGGGTAGAACATGTTTCCATGAAATATGGTCCCTACCTTTCACTTACAGATGTCAACGGGAGGGTAAGGAAGTTTTCCTAGCAGGAGAGGACTGCGATTCCACAGTAGGACATTCCCTAGTTTGTAAACAAGTTAAATTGCACGGTGCTTGTAATGTAACCGCGACTAATCTCGCATTTTTTTAAAGGAACTCCCGTCCCAGCTAAAAAATCCTGCTTTTACATGGCTTACTAACGGCATTTATCCTATTTTGAATAACCACGACTGCTGTGGTTTACAGGCAGGAATCCCGTATATAGTAACAGTTTCTCAACGAGTTACTTGTTGTAGCAATGTGCTTTTTCCGCCCGCATGGGAAAGTAGATAGTTCCATTTGGCCTTCCATTCCGACTTTGAAAGCAGATTTCAACAAATTAAGCAAACTCAAAGCGCTATTGTTTCAACAAAAAGTGGCTCTCACTTTGCCTCAAGAGACCTTCAAATTGCAGGTGGCTAGAACATCTAGCGAGATTCTGTCACTTCTGAACACAAACCTCCCACTTCAGTTTGAGGACCTTATGCATCAAATATTTAATGCGTCTGACACCAAAGACCTTGCTTATTTTGTTAAACTTGTGGTATCCGGCCATGTGACTTCTTTTCAGAAGATATTTGGAGTAATACCAGCTTTTATCCATTCTATTTTTTCTAGCTTCCTTGGAGGTTTCCCTTCATTACTGGCGCTAGCTGGTGGAATCCTGATTCTTCTGTTCCTGCTACGCAATGGATGCTCATT
This sequence comes from Lissotriton helveticus, assembly GCF_964261635.1. Classification (NCBI taxonomy): domain Eukaryota; kingdom Metazoa; phylum Chordata; class Amphibia; order Caudata; family Salamandridae; genus Lissotriton; species Lissotriton helveticus. The sequence continues at coordinate 289,761,268 of NC_136069.1, read as the reverse complement.
TGGTGGTAATGCACAGACCAGGCCAATTGCAACTGTACCGTGACCGAATGCAACAACCTTTTGAATACTTGCCATTAGCAACGCTTAGCGTGAGTTATGGACTAACTTTTTGCTTTGCCTACTTCACTTGCATGCAACCTATGTTCTACTGTCAGCGGTGCTCCTTCTATTGGGCTTGGGATTTATGCCTCTCCAATACGTCATGATCAGTCCAGGATTATGACCAGTTATGTGGTCCCTTAGTGGCCCATGAGCAAGCCTGAACTGGGAACAGCTGTAAGGCACTTGCAGCTGCACTTGGAGTCTTAAAAAACCTATAAAATATCACAATATAGGAGGCTACACTGTCACAACTGTCTCCGGAAAGAGAAGTGAGGGGATTGTGGAGAAGCACAAGCACTACTAAGGAGTCTCGCAGATAAGTACCAGACCAAACGTTAAGCATCATGTTGCGGGGATTCTGCACATACACAGAACTATGCGCAGGAAAACAGGACCGCATGTATAGAGGCTGAGCCTTCCTACCACCTCAGTACCCAAAATCCCAAAACCGACTAGCTATAGTGTCTCATTCATTCTCCTACATAATCACGAAGCTACAAATGATTAGACAACCCAGAACACAGCACTCCTGACTCTCTCAGGAATCGCGGCAGCAAGACATACCCTTTTGCTCACTCACTCATACTTATCCACAATAAGAATTGTCAGAGTCACAATTTTTGTTCAAAATTTTTATTTTAACTATTGTGCTCTATAATGCAATATACAAGCCATTACCAGCAGTGAAATGCATAAATCTAAAACAATTAGCATTGTTACAATTCCATAGAATATAAAGGGGGATGTCGTCATATACAGACAGTGGAAAAAAGGACTATAAGGCCTATCCACCCTTCCCTTGGTAAGGATAAGTTTATTTTATAAAGGAAGATCTCTGGGCTTTGTCAGCAGACCCCATACCGTAGTGCCTAGATGGAACTTTTACATCATAGGAACAGCATAGCTCTTCTCCCTGGAAAGGTCCCTCTCCAAGTGTGTGTGTTGAACAACATTCCTCCCCGTAATATCAAAGCACGAGTTTTCAGCAACGCAGCTGTGTTAACATGTTTTGTCTAGGTGCTAGGGACTGACCAGAACAGAATAACAAGGGGTATTGTTTAGCAACCTTGCACATCGTGTTCAGACCAAACTCCAGGAAGAGAACGCAGAAAGCAGGCAGTTCTCATGTGAAAGGCACAAACAAAGTCTTGCAAAATAACGTCATGTAGTAATGTGTGCAAAAGCAGCATCATGGCAGCAGAGCTCATGCTAACTTAGCAAGGTTGACAACAGCCATATATCAGCAGTCCTGCTCTCTGGTGCTTCCACAGGTCCAGGAGTGTACAGAAGAGTGAGGTCTCAGGGTCCCATATTTTTATCTGGTGCCCAGTTTGAAGTAAGTTACGTTTATAGAGAATTCCCTTAGAAGTCCTTTATAGTGTCCTCTCCAGCCAGGTAGCAGGTAAATGAATCACACCCCATAAGGTGCTTGATATTACACGTATTTATTCTCTAGAGTGTGACTGTTAACTGAAACGTTTTGCTTCATGGATTTTATTTACCACACCTAATCACTTACCTCACTAGACTACGGAGTCTGTTAGGGACCAGAGGGGTCCTGCGCTCTATAATACACAAGACACTACATTTCCCCTTTTGTTAAATGAAAAGTACAAACAAATCATATGTACATTATAGTTCCTCAATGAATTGTCGAAGAGCCTGAACCACCCTTCCAGATCTCGTTGTGTGAGGCTGAGGAGACGCAGAAGCAATTACAGCAGACACAGGTGATCTAGATAGTTTCAGTACTTGGACTCTACTGGTACTCTGATGGCAGAGTCTCACTCCTGTAACTGACAGACTTCGAGACAGGTGCTTGAAATATGAGGAATCCCTTGCAATGGACTTTCCAGGACAATGAGCAGTCACCATGTGTACCTTAGTTGTCACAACTTGCAGTGCATCAGCATCGAATGGAGCATCAGATTTTCATTTTCGCCTCTGTCTGACAAGGACATGATCTTCTTTTAAAAAAATAATGTCCTGAGTACATCGGTGCTTGTCAGCATACATATTCATGCTAGACTTGTGAGATGAATCAGTGATTCAAACTTTCTCTGCATCAATTGTTCTTTCAGTGGCCTACTGGGGCAACTTGGTACCCATGGCTCTCCTGAATATGAGGATGGCAGGGCTTTCGCAGGTTGTAGAATGGGGAATAGAATGGTATGCATTAAGAGTAGAATAAAGAAATGACTTGAGCTCAAGTACTTTTAGTGCTGTGCGCTGTACAGTTTCCTTAAGAGTGCTCATAAATAACCCTGGGCAAAGCACTACGCTACGCTCGCGTAGTTTGCGAAGTTTGCGCAACTTCGTACTACGCGAACTGCACGTAGCACAGTGCAAACATGCGTAGCGTAGTGCAGCGGTCATTTTTTGCTTGCTTGTGGTCCTCAACGTCAAGTTGGTGACCACGAGCAAGCAAAATGACATCCTCGCAATACTCTTTCCTTGTTGGCGATCAGCAACATCAAGTTGCCGATCGTGAGCATGGAAAATAAACCTCCTGGCAAGATTCCCAACGCGGGGAGGTCAGGTTTCTCATTGCGAGTAGTCGCGATGAGAAACTACCAGTCCGCGTTGAGAAAGCTGCAGCTCGAGTAAAAATCTACTAGAGCGGCAGAAAAGTACAGCTCGCACTGGCCAAGATACCGTTTTCAATGATTGCACAGTGCCGGATGCTTGTCCGCACTGTGCAGTCATTGAAAACGACATCTTGCACAGTGCGAACATGCTACTACGCAGCACTACGCAGTTCGCGTAGTGCTACGCGTATCTCGCGTAGTGCGAAGTGCACTTTGCGTAGCGCTACTTCGCAAACTACTCCCACCCCTACTCATAAAGCATTCAATAATGCCATTAGCCTGTGGCCAGAGAGGTGTACTTTTCTGATGCTAGAAAGAAAGACTTTGAATTCCTGACCATTGAATGGTGGACCACTTTCATATTTTAGGACTGACGCAAATATTCCTTTTAGTCTTTCAACTTGCTTATCAAGATGAAGAAACCAAATATGATCTTGAGGGGTCGCTAAGTGGCAACAATTTAACTATGTTCCTCATGCACCACTTCGACGACTTATCGTCGTAGACATTTTGAGGATTGACAACTTTTGACCCTCGTAAGATAATCCCTTTGTGTGTAACAGACAGCTTATCATGCACATTCTTAAATTTCTTATATTTAATTTTGTTATCGAGAGGTTGAACATGTGTGCTCCATGATTGATGCATAATAATGTCTTCGAGTATGAGCATATTTCTATCTGCATTGGTAGCAGAACATATTTCCTCCACAGATATGGTTGCTAGATCTCACAATAAAATTAACGTAGGACTCAGCCACTTGAAAGGGGTACCCTAATACTCTGGGGGCACTCGAGAAAAGTAGTCAGCACAGTTTTGATCTTTTCCCGGCCGGTGCACAATAGTATAGTCATACTGTTACAGTCATATCCCCCACCTCTCAATGCGAGGAGTCACCTTGGCCTTTGGATTGCCAAAATAGTGAGTAGTGCTTGGTGATCAGTAACAAGCAGAAAATGTTTTCTGTACAGAAACATGTGAAAGAATTCAGAAGCCCACACAACATCGAGGTTTTCTTTTTAAGTTTGGTGATTAGCTTTTTCAGTCTGTGAGAAACACTGGCTACCGTACACTACGAAGCACCTTCATGGGTTTGCATGTTCACTTTGTTGAGCAAGAATCAAGCCCAAACCCTCTCGGCTGGCATTCACTACATTCTCTGTATGCAATTTCAACGATGTTATTGAGTAACAGCAAGAATGCCATCATTAATGAAAAGGTGCATTTTAATTGTCTAAACTTTTCCCAAGCCATGGAAGAACAATGGAAACTGATTCACTAAGTCATGATGAGCATTGACATAGTAATTCACAGAAATTAGTCCCATGTCAGCAGCAGTGTTGCAGCTGAGCAAACAAGGGCTCAAGAAAGTGCCCTGCAGTATATTGATTGGGGCTTGTACCTTCGTCTTTTTGTTTCATGGTCACCATGAATGAACCTTGACTTTGTAATGGCGTTGAGGCTGCCTATGTGTATACCTTGGTTTTTGCATGAAATTTATCGACGCACCACTGTCCATGATAAACGGTATAAGCCAACCATTACCCTTTAATTTTATTTTAGGATAATGTCTCAATGATGTTCATGATTTCACTTGTCGATCCTTTTCTGACCTGTATTCTTCCTTGCATGAAAACAAGCCTACATGCACATGTCTTTCAGTAGTCAGCATTGACATTACACATCCATCTTCTTCACTGTCGCTCAACAGTGATGTCTAAGAACCTCTCAACATGGAATTAGATGACAATTGGCCTCTTTCAGTTTCTACTTGCCTCAATTGGTGTTGCTGTTTACTTCAGTGGGTGTAACTGGAATGCTTGTGGAAATTTCTGGCATCCATTTTGTCTTCACAATGTGACGCACTGGCTGCCATTTGTCTTCAAGACATGTCACACTCACTTTTTCTCTTGCTTCGCAAACTTTTACAAAATGGATCACTTTACCACAGCCTTTACATATCTGTCCAATGGCAGGACATTGTCTATATGCGGAAAAGAAAATCCACATCGCTAACACAAATTCGTTTTCTTTTGAGACATCACTTTGTATCCTTCTACCTTGTGCCTTTTCTTGTTCTTCGCATTCAATGCTGATTCACTTTGGGTCCCTCCAGACTCCATGTCAGCAGCTTGTTTGTCTTCTCATTCTTCAGCTGTGCCACCAAAACCACATGCTCCAGACGGAACGTTTCTCTCAGCATTTGGTGTCTGAAGGAATCAGAAAGGTACCTATCTATGACTCTGAGCCATCTGGTTCTTAATCATTGAATTCATTAAATCTTAAATATTTGCTAAACGATTGAAGTCTTTCAACAAACTCATCGATCATTGTTCCTTCTTTCCAATGCTCTTGATTTCACAAAAGACATTTGGCACTGGATTGAATTTGAGGTTCAATGCCGCTCTGACATCATGATAAGATACTCTGTCCATCTGTGGTATTTTCTTTATCACTTCCTTTATTCCTTCTCCTGCTGTGTGTTTGAGATACTTGATGATCATTTTGTCATTTGCTTCCTCCAGCGCATCAATGAAATCATCAAAAGTTTCGATACAGGCACTAGCACCAATATTTTGCTTCATGGCAACATCGAAAGTAGACAGTGGTTTCAGAAAGGCTTTATAAAAAGGTGTGGAACTTCCTGACATTGAGAGTGGAGTTCTCTATAATACTGTTTGCGAGGACCTGTCTCATTCATACCAACTCTAAGGACTTGTGATGTGCTGGCCTCTGGATTGCTCCCAAAAGATTTCAACAACGTGGCCTCTTTCTGCTCAGCCATTGGAGCTTTCAATCTTTGAAGGCCTTTGGAGTTATAGTGAGCCTCACCCACCTGCTCCAGTGGGGTGACGCTTCAGGTATTGACAGCTCCATAAGCACAACCCAATGCATTCACTGCGCCTGAAGCTGAGATCAGATGATGCTCAATACTCCGGGTCTGGTGAGTGAAATTGTATTTAAGTCACGTTTTGTTTGAAGTTTTATTTTGCTTTCTAACACCTGGTTTGTCTCTGCCTTTTAGCACTTCTATACCTTTATTGACTTCTGATCATACTGTTATGTTGGTCTTTGCTGTTGCTGTTTTTTGCACGTTCTGTACCTGGTTATTACTGCCTTTAGCTTATCGCACTGTATGAATGACGGCTCTGTGTTAGGTTGTGGCGCCGTTCCTCTTATCTCTGTCGTATTTATAGTTTTCTCACTGATGATAATTTACATTTTCCATAGGGCCTTCACTTTCTTTAGAGGTGTTGCACTGGCTGGAGTTTCTCTTTGAATCCACATTCTCCAACCGTCAATTCTCACTGCAACTGGGACAAAAATGTGACATACAAAAGCAGTTTGCAGGACCTCTGCAATCTCTCTGGGAGTGCATTCTCAACCTTGCAGGTTGTGGGGTTAACTATCCCCTATCTTGTCCCCATTTGTAGTGTCTTCACCAGCTTGGTTGTGTGTAAATGAATCACGTCACACATGGAGCTCGATAGTACACATGTTTATTCTCTAGAGTGTAACCATACTCCTTCATGAATGTTATTAACCACACCCAATCACATAGGTCGCTAGACTACGAGACTGATAGATACCCGAGGGGCCCTCTTTGAAGTTTCCTGCCTTCCCAGCCTTGGTTGAAAGCTGGCTGTGTAAAAAATGTTGTGGTGACAAGTCCTTTGTGTGAAGGCAGGGTATAGCCTAGTCACTTGCAAATGGGGCTGTTCTTTGTTCCGCAACCCATCCTTCCAGTTGATGGCTCATCCAGGGACACCTAATCCCTCTACTGTGTGGCTGTCTGGGAGGAATAAACCAAATCTAACTGTCAACTACACCTAGTCATGTGGCCCAGGAACACACTGCATGCACCAAATAGTTATGGCAGGAAAAAGCCCACTTTCTATAAGTGGCATTCTCAAAATTTTAACTTAAAATCTGACTGTACCACTAAAGACGATTTTTTTAAAATTACACGTTCTTAGACACCAAACAAAGCAATCTCATCTGCTCCAGATTGAAATGTAGCACTTATTAAAAGCAAAAAGTTAACCGAATGTTATTCTATGGGACAGGTAGGCCTTGGAGTACCAGGATATTTAAAAGGTAAAAGTACATGTCCAACTTTTCGAATACACTGAACCCTGCCATCTGGACTGTTTAGGGCCTACCCCAGGTGTGGCATTCATGTATTAAAAATGGAAGGTTGAGGCCTGGCATAAGGTTAATTTTACCAGGTCCCAATGGCAGTTGAAAACTGAACAAACAGGCTGCAGTGGTACGCCTCAGGTATGTTTAAGTGTCTACTTAAGTGGGTGGCACAATGAGTGCTGCAGGCCCACTTATAGCATTTAATTTACAGGCCTCGGGTACATGTAATGCCACTTTACTAGGGATGTAAATGTAAATTAAATGTCCACGTTGGGTGTACACCGATGTTACAATGTTTAAAGGGGAAAGCACAAACACTTTAGCACTTGATAGCAGTGGTAAAGTGTGCACAGTCGTAAAGCCAGAAAAAATGAAGTCAGCAAAGACTGGAGGCTTGACAGCAAAAAGTTGGGGGAAAACCATGAAAAGGATGTCAGGTTCACTAACTTGTATGGGTCTTGGTGCCCTACTGTGACTCCTAACATACAAATATATTTTGGAACGTAACTTTTTTGCCTCTTTTTGGCATACCACACTAGCATATATTTGGTATTCCTTGGAAATGATTAGTTCACATCTACTTGTTTCACCACTCTGCATACATTTGTAAAAGACACCACAGTCTATTCATTCCTGGCTGACACTTGGGCAAACACTGTTGAGTTGAGATGGATTTCATGCTGCTTGCAACATATTCTAGGTTTATGCTCCACTTGAAATAGCACTTCTATGCCTACATATTAAGATAGTGGTTAAATAGCAATAAACTTCTAGCCATAAATACTTAATTAGAATACCTCACTGTGACACTTTTTGAACCAAGACTTTAACTGAGTTCTATCTACAGTTCTCATAAATTCTAGTCTAGATTTTTCCTCTGACTAAATTGTTTATATTTGTTCGAAACCAAGCGTCAAAACCATTCTCTGTGGCATCTGAAATGTGTCCATTATTTTCTGTATTCAATTTCCCAGCTTCAATTCTGTTTCAAGGAAAACATTTTCTGATAAACTGTCCCACAAGATGACACTTTTGGAATTATCTTGCACAAAGAACAGTCTTATCATTGTGCTCCTTTGTTTCTAACTAGCAGTTTGGGGCATTTTTATGAACTGCTCCTTCTCACCACAATACAGGAGACGGCTGTTGTTTGCATTGTCTCTTCTGCTAACACAAATAATGGAACTCGAATGCTTCCCTCTTGCATAGTTTCTACCACTTCAATTTCTTTCAACTCTTTTAATTGCTTGTCACTACATCATTATCAGTCACCATTCTCCTTTCTTCCAAACATTCGCCATGCAATGGTCCAAGTGTAATGAAAACTCAATAACCCAATTGATCGTGTCTGGAAATGTCTCACAGTGTCTCAAATGCTGTTTTAGTTATTCTCTAAAACACGGAAAAGAATGCATCCTCAGGAACTTACATTTACTATAACAATGTCTCAAATAATGCCACAAAATAATGCAAAATGTAAATACACCAAAACGGCTGTAAACTGTGCCCCTTATGGCAGAATGGAATTCCGGGAAGATGTCACTTGAAAGTTCCTCCTATGGACTTTTTATATTTATCTGTTACTGTGTAACCAAACTGTAGTATCGTATCAGCATAGCCCATACAAATGCATCTCTTACAGCATTAGAAATAATAGAATGTTCTTTGGCTTGATTTTTTGCAGGCAATCACAAAAGCAAGTAACACTGACACAACAACAGATATATGGGTTGAAGTACTCCATGCCATACATTATAAGGATATTGCATGTCACGGAGGAGATCTATGACCATATGGAGGAACGAGGCTGAATTCCTTTACAAGGCCGTAGAACTCTGAGGTTTCTTGCTGTATTCTTGCAATATATGGCTGCGGTTACCTTACTCCTTATAATAAATTCTCATTTAATCCCCCTTCCGACAAAGCACTTAAATCTTTGGTTTAGTGCTCTTTCAGGCTGTGCTCTGGTGCGTGTGTGTTGAGTGTGGCAATCCAGTCATTTTTTGTGTTGTTGTTCCAATTTTGACAGGCTGGTCTGGTAGTGGTAGGTCTGTGGTGGTGCAGGACAGGGACACTGAACTTGATGAGTTTGTGGTTTATTCATGTGATCTGTGACTAGTGTGGACTTGTTGACTGGGAAGTTGTTAAAGCAGGTAAAAATCAGGACTTGGTAAGCACTCAAGTTCTATTAGGATAGAGCTGAGCGAAACAGCCTAGGGAATGTGACGGACACATTTAGAAGGAAACAGAAAATAATATAATAGGCCATCCCTAAAATTAGTCATACTGTGCTGTGTTTCAGGAAGGGAACAGCCGCCAAGCTCCCCATTCTAGCTGGGTTGCTAAATAATACCACTCAAATTCCAGGAGGCTAAGGCCACACCCCGCAACAGGTAGCTTCAACGTTGACAAAACTACTTGATTCCGTCCTGCTCCCTAAATCAATGTCACCCTAAATCAATGGAGTAAATGGTTTTTCAAGATCTTTAAAGAAGAACCAAGGAATAAGCAAAGTAAGATTTTCAAAATAATAATATAATAAACGAGGTAGGACCACTATCTTTACCAGTGCCACACAGCCCATGACGGAAAAAGAAAGGGAAGAAGACTACAAGGAAGATTGGCTGTAGAGGGCTCGAAATGCTTTACCCAAGTTTCCATCCTGTAAGTGTTCGGGAGAATGGTATATATTAATACCCAGATATCGAAATGCGACTATTTCATATCTCAATCTGGGATCAAGTGGCAACTCATATCCCAGGCATAAGGGGAAAATACAGGATTTGGATCAAATACAGGATTTAGACCATTTCACTTTGTGGCCAGAGACTGTACTTAACTCATCCAAAAGGCGTGCAATATGAAAGGTCTTAACTTGCATCTCTTTTATACTGTAGTCAATCATTTGCATACACTGCAAGTATTGAGCCACACAATAGTATACCCATACTGTCCCAATAGGCCGAGCCACAAGAGGTTCCATGGTTATCGCAAAAAGCAAAGAGAATAAGGGACATCCCTGATGGGTGCCCCTACCAACTACCAAAGCATCAGAGATACATTTTCCATTTTTCACAAGAGCAACAAGTTTGTGTATAACACTTTTACCTGTTTGCGCCGGTAAGAACCCACCCAAACAGTTTCGAAATGTTGTGCATGTACCCCCAATGTAGGGAGTCAAAAGCTTTTTCTAAGTCAAGCCCCCTACAACTCACTGACGGAAATAGCTCTGATACTTCATCTATAACATTCCACAGCCTATGCAGGCTCAGGGAGGTGTTGTGTCCAAGGGTGAAACCAGATTGATAGTCATGTATTAAATCAGGGTGCTTCAGCAAGAGACGGCCGTCCAGCATCTTTGCTAGTATATTATAATCCATTCACAGAATCAATATTGAATGATAAGAAGCTGTATCAGATGGATCTATATGCATTTGTCGACTCAGTAGAAATCATAGCTGTGTTCAAGGAAGGGGGAAGGGAGCCTGACTTGAAGTAGGAAATATATAGCGTTGCTAGTCTTGGAGCTAATTGTTGGACACTTTAAGTGTAAATTATTCAGCAGTTATGCCACCAAAACCTGTGGATTTCCTACACTGGAGATGGCAAAGGATACATTTATTATCCTGTTGAGAGATCAACTCATCCATGGATCGACGAGCCTCCAAAGTGAGGTGAGGAAGACGAATAGGGGCGATAGAATCGTCTATTTTTGAGTCCAAGACAGGTGCTGGAGCACAGTACAGATTGTTATAATAGATGGAGATGGCATGGCTAATGTCCAACTGAGTACGAGCAACCTTTCTGGAGGGGGCTGTTACCTGAAAGGTGAGGGTTAACCAATTGAGCCAGCAACAGGCTAGACTCATTTTATTACCTTCACCGTGAATTCTAGCTTGATACCCAAAGTAACATCGAAGAGTTTCCAATCTATTGGAATACGCGGAGCTGGTGATGTGTAAATTGTCTGGTTTGCCAGGGGCAGTTAGAACAAGGCATGCAGGCTATAGAATTTAATTGAATTCTCGAGTCCCAGAATATCCTTGCAGAGTGCCTCCCTTATTCCCACTGTGGTAAAAAATCAAAGGGGAGTTAGGGCAATCTGAGAGGTTGGTTGACATGCGGCTCCAAAAAAACAATTGGTCTACATTCGGAGCATAAAAAACTCCCAAATTCAGTCCAGACCAAAATGGCTTCATCTCCGGCTGTAACACCACCAAAAATATTCTACGTGATGGATCAGGCGTCCTTGAAGTTTTCATACACCGCAGCCCTGATCCTTGACTTGAAAAAGGCATTCAATATGTTGTCCTGGAAATACTTTTCCTTGACCCCCAAGAAGGTGGGCATAGGAAATCGGCTACTTGCATACACAAAACTCCTTAACACCAACCTGGGATCCAGAGTGTGAATCGTGCGCATAACCTCTGCTCCCTTTCACATCGGCAAGGGTACCCATCAGAGATGACCCCTCTCCCCAGTCTTATTTGCCATAGCTATTGAGCCACTCGCCATTTGTCTCAGGGTACGCTGTAACATTACATGCTGACCATGTGTTGATATACCTCCATGATGTTCATATTGGTGCTGATCTCGTGCATGCCACACTCCTGGAGTTTGAGAAAGAGTCCGGACCCCGGGTGAACTGGCCAAAGTCCTATGCATTCCCTCTTTGCCGGGATATTCCTCCATTAGCAGTGCGGATGGGAGACCAAGGCCATTAACTGGGCCAGGGTAACCACTGGATATTTAGGGATTCAGTTTTACCATTCGCAGGCTGACCTCTTAGCGGTGAACCAGAAGCGAGCACTTACCCCCCTCAAATCTCAGACCCAGTTCAGGAAGCGGCTTCCCATGGCGATAACGGGAAAAATCGCCCTTTCCAAGATGATAGTCCTACCCTATCTATTATACTATCATGTGAACGTCCCTGTATACCCACCCACTGTTAGAAAATTAGTCATTAAATGTGTGACCTGCACAAATACTGGGTCTATATTTGATCTTCACTGGTAACCAAACACCCCATTGTAGAGCTTGACTCTCACAGGGAAGCAAAGCGGAGCCGTCCAAGGCCTAGTTAAAGGAAGTGGTGTGGGCTAGTTTTCTACATTCACAGATACACAATAATGGTACTCAATAAATGATTGTCTAGTCTGTTCTTTTTCTTTTGAAAGAGGAAAAGGTATATATATAACACACATGCTGTTCAATACTATGCAGCAATTTACAAATATGACCAGCTGATGGGATTACTTATGGATGTCATTGTGTAATCAGTCTTATCACTCCCTACTGGAGAGGTCTAGTAACACAACTTACATGTGTAAACATTATCTTGTCCCTAAATGCCAGGGATGAACATAACTTGGAGTAAAAGCATGTAATACTGGCACCAAAGCGAGTGGGGAGTAAAAGCATTAATTTCATATAACCATGACCGAGAGTACCTAATACTGGCAATAAAGGATGCAAACTTTGATTACGAGTGGCTGTCATTACTTAAATAAATCATTAGCAAGAGTAAATGTCCAAGCATGTCTGGGAGTATGTGTACATATCCTAACTACTAGCATAAATAACGCGATTCAACTTTTGTCATTATAAGCACAACCCTGTGCAGTTATAGACTTCATCATATATTTTAAATAACATTCAATGTACAATACTGCACTTTCAACTTAGTCCCTAAGGGACATCACTTTGATAAAAAAAACACACAAATGTGCAATTACCACCTTTCACCCCTAAAAGGTGTCTCTTGTCTCTCAACATGAAATTTCACATTGAACATTTCCATTTTCAGGCCAAAGCCATTGTGGCCATAATGTTTGCCTCCAGAAGGTGCCTCATTATGACGCTGATGAACAAAAGGTTTCAGCATAGAAGATGCTTAAAAACAAGGAAAAACCCTTGAGGGGTTATCTATTGAATGTCCCCTTAAACTTAGGGTGGGGACTAATTTTAAGGGGAGGCTGCTCTGCTGCTGCAGGTCCCCCCGCACATTTGCTTCATTTTGATGGTGACACCATCCTCCTTATCTTGGCCCCATTTGGGCCAACTTTGATGATTTTGGTCCCCTTTTTCTCCTGGTGGTAAGCCCTTGCCACCTGGAGCACTTTCATCCGGCCTCCTGGCCTCAAAGATGCCACACTTTGTAGGAAGCAAGTTTCACTGGCTCCCTGCACAAGCCTTTCACTTGGATGTCTCTCTGGGCAGTGCTTCCTCTTTGACCGGAAGACCAGCCTTGCCCCCAACTGGTCCCCAGGGGGCATAAAATGACCAGCTTCTCTGGTCGTGGGGAGTGCCCCACTGGTCCTGGGGATCAATCAGAGTAAGAGGCCTGGAGCCAGATGGTAGTCAGGGAGTTTGCTCCTTCTAATTATCCAAGGGGTCAGCCTCCAGTCCCAGAGTTCCGTGAAAAGCACATCTTCCCCTGTGTAGGACCTTTTAATTGGGTTTGTAAGTATCCAGCAGGGCTGTGCCTTTGGCCTATCCTAATGTGTCACATCACCTTTCTGCCCCTCTACTAACCTCCCTGCACAGTCTTCTGGGATAGCTCAAGATGGCGTCACCCTGGAGTACCTTGGAGTCACTTGCTGACATCACTGCCAGGGCCTTCCCCCAACAAATCTTCAAAGGAGTCCCCTCTCTATTTTGGCTCCACATGTTTTGACTCCCTCCTTTGCTGAGTGTCTTGGAGCAAACCCTCTTCCTGGCACGCAATGACAGCTGGCTGATTGATGCAGAGCAGTTCACCCAATTTCTTCCTTCTTCAGAATTGACTTAAGCACTGTTAACCGGTTCCTTTGATGGATGAGGCCTTTGTTCCTGCAGCAGTAGAGAAAAGTAATTAATCCAGTCCAGCAGAGTCACAAAAGTCCTGGACTCTGACCCTGAACTGACCCATAAGCTATACAGGTACACTTTCGGACTTCAGAGAATTGTTCTTTTTACAAAGATTACAGTGTACATTGGTGCAATCTTGGAGCCTGTGGCCCCCAGTAAACTGGAGCGGTGCCCTAAGGCAGCCTTTCCATTAAGAGTATAATGGAGTGTCACTATAGCCATGTCAGTAAAGCACACTGACTTTCCCTACATGTGTAGACCTATATTATAAGGCCTATTCCAGGTCACCACCCAACTCTGAATAATCCATATTGTGCCAGGCCACCTGTGTGAAGTTCTTGGCTGCACACAACAGTAGTTTCCGATGTGCCCTCACATCTGTACACAGCATATATGCACATGTGTATGTATAACCTGCCCAGTGCCCCTTACCCTGGCTGCTTCACAGTTGCCTTGTGTTAAAAGGCAGACACTGGTGGTAAAAACGTGCAGGTAATTTTACCATGAATTTACCACGTGTGAGTCACAGGTTATGAGGCTCTCCCGCAGTGAAAGGTCAAAAACCAGTTGATCAAAAAGCGAAACATCCTAACAGATTAGATGGTCAGAACCCCTTTCTCACCCTCCACCTAGGGCATTCTTTCATGGATTTGATGTTATGCTGGGGAACTTCTGTGGGACGACAAGTGCCACCGGGTAGCCCTTTCCAAACCTCAATTGCTGGTGAGTCCTACTTTCTAGCAGTGCAGCTCCAGTGGGTGTCAGACTTCCTGGCAGGGGCTAACCTGTACGAGGTGGCACAATGGATGGTCCCCTGACAAAATGTGTTCTTCGCCAGCTCCTGCTCCCCTCCGTTAAGCTACATCAGTCCTGGATGCTGCTTGTGTGGGTGGCCCACAAATGCCTGGCACTGATGGTGCAGCTGACTAGTCATGTTGAAACCGATGCCACCGAGATACACCCCAAGGCCTCCCTTTATTTCCAGGTGTATTTGCCTCAGAGGACCTGACCCTCTAGCACAATTGATCAATCAAGACACTGGGAGACCTATTCCAAAACCAGCGCCTGTTGTCCTTCGACAAAAATCATAATATTCCCCAGGTCTGTTCCTTCACAGCCAGCTCTTGGCATTGTGCCACAGGTTGTGGCATACGATAGATGAGGGGCCCCCATGCATGCAGTTGCTCACACATTATACACTATGGGAACTAGGCGTCATCTGATCACCTGGCTTCACAAGGTGATTTGAGAGGACACTGGGGTGTCCCGGGTGCCCTTGCAGGAGACGCAGGAGAATGACATTGGGCAGGCACTACACGACTCGAAGTTGGCACAGGCACTTGACTCACCTAGAGTCGTCTCCCTCAACCAAAAAATACAATGGATACAGTACACAGTATTGCACCACACCTATTTGACCAGGACAGCACTTAACTGTATATTCCCCACTGCTCCTCTTACCTGTTCCAGATATCATTCTGATGCCACAGACCTCCGCCATATGCTGCGGGAATGCCCCATGTTCACTACCTACTGGTAGTTGGTTCACAATGCCTTGGCATCATTTACTGAATTCACACAGCTAAAGTCTTGGGAGGCGAGTGCTTTGTGGGTCTATAAGAGAGAGCTCCAAAATGTAGATCAGGCCTGCTTCACTAATTTGGCGCTGCTGCTTTCCAAGAGAGTTATTACCCTACACTGAAAGGCCTCCTGACTACCTCTCTTGATTCAATGGCAGAACCTCCTGCTCTGATGGGGAGACGCTAGGAGCATGAATCTTTACTATGAGGAGTCTTGCTGTTTCCATAAACGGCCCATAGCTGAAGCATGGGACACCATGCTTACACAATTGAGTGAGGAAATGTGAGAGGCTCATACCCCTTCTATGCCCCCAAGCAGCCACGATATAGCCCGCCCCACACATGAATTGCACATTATCTACACCTGCAGCTTCCTATACACACACTGGACGTGTCTTCCCTAGATTCCCAGTGTGTATGGTTCCTGGTGTTGTTATCTATTCTGTTTCGTACCACGTCATGCTCCTCATTCTGACATGCCATTAGGTGCCCTCCCAGATGCCCACCCACATGATTGGTAAATGATCTGCCCCCGCAGCTTCTTACACACCCACTGGACATGTCTTCCCTAGATTCCTCTTGTTCATGGTTCCTGGTGTTGTTCTCTATTCCGTTTCGTACCATGTCATGCTTCTCACTGTGACACATTAGGTGTCCTCCCAGATGCCATAATTCCTCTCCCAACATGGATATCCCTTGAAACTCAAACTGCCATGTTCCTTCACCCCATCCCACGTTTATCGCTTTAGAGGTACCTGTGCTTACCTGTAACATAAGGAAACAGCACACTCATCCATCCCCTTGGCTCAGACTACACGTTTGGCTCTTATGCATCTTCTTATAGTGTAAATCTGTCTGTAGCTCCCCCACCACATGTCTCCCATTCTGAGCCTCATAATGGATTTATGCTCTGATTGTTATATACATGTTGTCTTGTTACTCCTGATATCCATATCATATTTTCACAATCCTGTCATGCTTTATTGTGTTGGTTAATTGCCTCAATTTAAAGGAATTTGAAAAAAAACCTCCCAAATTCAGAGTTTGCTGTCCAGGTGACCTTTCACCAATGTATGACATCCGTCAGTATAAACCTGCACCAATTCAGATTGAAAAGGAACACCACCCCTAATCCATAGCACTAGCCCACCTTGCGTATGTCCATAACCCAGTACCATAAATTTGATCCCGCCATTTGGTCTGTAACCTGGAAACCTCAGGGCTATCAAATGTGTCTCCTGACAACAAAAGGCAATCTGGGCCTTACACCTGATAAATGCTTGTTGAATTCTTGTCAGGTCCATGCCAGTTTCGGTACCTTTTTATAAGGTCCGTGGTTACCCCTTGCCCCATTTTCCCATTTGGGGTTTGATTCAGAGACAGGCCCAAGCGGGTCGTCAAGTAGATTGAGGAGACACACTTCCTGATTGTGCCATTTAGTTTTTAGGTTAGCGCTCTAGTCTTTTCCCTGAGGTCCGCCATTTCACGCTCTCGCACATCTTAGGCTGCGCACTTCAACTGACATTCTGGAGCAGTCAGACGTTCTGTGTAGAGCTCCCGTAATTCAGGCATTAGTTTTCTCACTAACTCCTTCCCTCATATACTGTTCCTATTTTCCATCCTTGCGAGGGTTCCCAGGGATTTATTTGAGTTCCTGCTCTGGGTTCCCTCTTCCGTTTTCTCCCGCTGAAGCTCGCCTGTCAGAGGATATTTCCGCGAGTTCAGTTCCTGTTTTCGGCAGCTTCCGTCAGAGGTACCCGTTTTTTGGTGACACTACTCCCGCTCCCAGTCATAAGCTGAGCGGTAAGAAGTTTCTTCTTTCCAATTGTGACCAAATTTCGGAACTGCAAATTGTTCGCCTGTGCAGTAGTTTCTTCTGAACAATTTTGCAGTGTTGCATGCGAGGAGGAAAAAAAAATGTTACGCATGCTTGGACATTATCTAAAGGTTTCCAGGTGTTAAGTCAGGCTCTTCACGGGGCATTAGAGTCCAGAGGCGTCAGTACTTATTTGAGCACTTCTTCGTCCAGTGACACAGCGTAAGGAGTTCAATTCAACTATTGAGCATTTCAAGGCAAGACATTTCGTAAGGCAGCATGTAAATGTTAGTATCAAATATATGCATATAGTTATACTAGTGTTTACCACCACAGCTACGTTCTTCCACAGCCTTGACTCCTTTGATCGAACTATCCAAGCGCTTCTGCAGCGAGACAGCATACATAGCTGCAAAGTGTCATTTTCAGAGAGAGGCAAAGGTCCACACAGTAACAGGTAAAATTTGGGATTTGTAGAGCTGACAACTGTAATTCCACATGTTTGTTTGAACGGTAGTAATTCTCTGTTAAATGTTCACAGGTGTCTACCAGCTTCCAATACTGAAGGCAGCGATAGAAGACACCCGTGTGGCAGTCTCTCTTTGTCATCCACTTCCCCTTTCCCTTCCAGTCCTGTGCCTGGATAGTCTCCGGGTGCAGGGGTGTTTGGGAATTTGGAAATTTTCAGCTAGAAAGCCTTGGTCATTCGCTTCCACGGAATTCAGGATATTTCAGGTACTGCTTCTGACAGATTGAAGTGCCCGACTTACCTTCCGTCCGAGCGAGATGGCTGAAGGTTTAGATGTCAAGGCCTTGGCTTCCATTTTAGAGGGGTTACAAAAACAGTTGAGTGAGACCAGGGAGGAGGTCAGGAAATCCAATCAGGAAGCCAGTTATTTGCGACAGAGATTGGATGAGCTGTCAGTGAGTCCAAGTCCAAATTTTGGGAGTATTAAGTCACAGCCTTTTACGTCATCCCCATCTACCTCTTCCGAGTTAACTACGCAGGTAGTGCATGCTATGTCCCCCACGATTCCGTTGGCCCCTCCCGAGAGATTTCATGGAGATCCCCTTAAGGCGCAGATTTTTCTCACACAGTGCTCCTTGCATTTCCTTTGCCAACCCATTCTGTTTAAGGAGGATCAGTCTAAAGTGGCGTTTGTGCTGTCCTATCTGAGTGGCGATGCCGCTGCATGGTCTTTGCCATTTGTTTCTTGCAATGATTCGATGTTGTACCATTTTGAAGACTTCAAGGCGGAATTTCTGCGCATCTTCGACCGAAGAACAATTTCTCAAACTACAGATAACGAGTTGTTGGACTTAAAACAAGGAAATAGGGATTTAGTGGCGTACCTGGCGCAATTCAACAAGTTGATAGTAGAAACCAGCTGGCCAGAAGCAAAAAGAGCAGCAATTTTTTACAGAGGATTGAAGGATGAGTTGAAGGATGGTTTGGCTCAGATTCCGAAAAGACCAACCGAAGTATCAGAACTCATAGATCTTGTACTGCAGATTGACCAGCGACAAGCAGAGAGGCGTAATGAACGGCGGAAAGAAGTCCGAGTTCCCCCACCACGTTTTGATCGCGTTAGGACAGAAACTGCCAAGAGTCCAGAAGGACCTTCTAGTGAAGAGCCAATGCAAGTGGGAACTATTCGCGGTCCTCTTACTAAGGAAGAAAGAGAGAAGAGGCGTCTGGGAAGACTGTGCATGTATTGTGGACAATCGGGCCACTTTGTCAAGGAATGTCCAAAGAAGCCAAAGACCAGCTCGTGGGTAAAAGACAGGCTCCACCAGTAGACGGAGTTGCACTGGTGGAAGCAAGAGGAGAGACAACTCCAAAGCCTCAGTTTTTGGCGAATACATTACAATCTGCAGCCCCGCATTTGGTTTTACCCAGCAGAATCACTTTTGGAGCGGCTCGAGTGGAGGAAGTTTCGGTCATGGTTGACTCGGGGGCAACAGGGAACTTTTGTGACATTCAGTTCGCCAAGACGATGGGAATTCAATTTGAAAAGAAGTTAAGACCTGAACCAGTTCGAGCTGTGGACGGCACAAATTTGTCCTCGGGACCCATAGTTTTTGATACTGAAGTGATAACTGTTTTGGGTCCGGGAGAACATCGGAGTTATATCAGATTTAACCTCATTGATGCTCCTCAATTTCAGCTCATTCTCGGGCTGCCCTGGCTCACCGAGCATAATCCACAGATTGACTGGGCCAGACGCACAGTGAAAATGAATTCGGAATTTTGTCATGAACATTGTTTCCACTCTTTATCTGAGGCCCCGAGCTCCACCATGTCATCTACTCTAGCTAACCAAGCTCAGATGATTTGCGCTTTGGAAGTTCCAGAAATTCCAGATGAATACCAGGATTTGAAAGAGGTCTTCAATGAAAAAGAAGCAAAGAAATTACCGCCTCATCGTGAGTATGACTGTCGGATAGAACTAGAACCTGGGGCCTCATTGCCGTGCAGTCGAATCTACGCCTTATCAGAGCAAGAGAATATTCACCTGAAAGAATACATTGAACAAAATTTAGCAAGTGGATTCATTCGCCCGTCCCAATCCCCTGTGTCATCGCCTCTGTTCTTTATTCCAAAGAAAGATGGGTCCTTGAGGACCTGCATAGACTATCGGGCATTAAATCTAGTCACAAAGAAAAATCGCTACCCGTTACCACTCATTTCAGAACTCCTCGATCAGGTCAAAGATGCGTGCGTCTATACTAAATTGGACTTACGAGGGGCCTACCATTTGGTTCGTATGGCTGAGGGTGAAGAGTGGAAGACGGCGTTTCGAACCAGACTGGGATTGTTTGAATACCAAGTGATGCCTTTCGGTTTATGTAACGCCCCAGCCGCCTTCCAGCATTTCGTGAACGATGTGCTGCGGGAGTTTCTCGACCGATTTGCCGTGGTCTATATAGATGATATCCTCATTTTCTCCAACAGCCTTGAGGAACATATTTTTCACGTACGAGCAATTTTGGAGCGGCTATTTGAAAATCAACTGTTTGTGAAGTTGGAAAAGTGTGTTTTTCATTCGTCAAGAGTTGAGTTTTTGGGCTTCATCCTTTCTCCTGAGGGAGTCTCCATGGACGACACTAAGCTTCAGGCAATCAAGTCTTGGCCAGCTCCCAGGTCCGTGAAAGAGATACAAAGCTTTTTGGGATTTGCCAATTTTTACCGACGCTTCATTCAAAATTTTTCAGAAAAAGTGAGTCCAATCACTCGACTATTAAAGAAAGATGTGCGATTCACTTGGGGACGTGAATCTGAAGAGGCATTTCAGCTCTTAAAAGAGACCTTCATTACTGCTCCAGTACTGCAACATCCAGATTTGAAAGAACCTTTTTTCATAGAAGCTGACGCGTCCAATTTGGCAATAGGAGGAATTCTGTCTCAGCGTCAAAAGGATACTGGTCAACTTCATCCTGTGGCCTATCATTCCCGAAAATTGTCACCAGCAGAGGTCAATTATTCCATTGCGGATAAAGAACTCTTGGCTGTAAAAGAGGCCTTTGAGGTTTGGCGGCATTACTTGTTTGGAGCAAGACACGTGATCACAGTCTTCACCGATCATCGGAATTTGCAATTTTTAAGGTCCGCTCGTACACTCACCCCAAGACAACTGAGATGGTCTCTCTTTTTCGCGGACTACGATTTTGTTTTGACCTACAAGCCTGGTTCAGCAAATGGAAAAGCAGATGCTCTTTCTCGTTTGAGTCTGGGGGAAGAACCTGTAGCCAAAATGGAGGGCTTTATCATTCCAGAGGAAAAGATTGTGGCCATCACGGTCGAGGATGAGTTGGAACTTCGGATAAAGAAGGAGTTCTCTAAGGAGGAGTTTTCCAATTGGGAGAAGGAAGGCCCAGACCGGCAGGTGAAGGATGGGAAACCATACTTGCAAGGAAAAATATTCGTTCCAAGTGAAAGTCTTCGAACAGAGGTCATTCAGCAATTTCACGATCATCAGTTGGCAGGTCATAAAGGGGCCAAGAAGACTCTGGAGTTGATCAAGAGAACATTTCTTTGGTCAGGCATTGACACTCGGGTGAGACAGTACATCGCCACTTGTGAGCAGTGTGTAAAAGGGAAAAGTTTGAGACAATCTCCACAGGGTTTCCTGATGCCACTGCCCGTGGCCCCAGCCCCTTGGCACACCTTATCCATGGATTTCATTGTAGACTTACCCTCCAGTCAGGGTTATTCAGTGATTTGGGTGGTGGTAGATCAGTTTTCCAAAATGAGCCATTTTATTGCGTTAAAGGCTCTACCCACTGCTTCTCAGTTGGCCACTCTGTTCATCGAACACATAGTCAAATTGCATGGAATACCCAAAGTGGTTATCTCAGATCGTGGATCGCAATTCATTTCTCGATTCTGGAGGTCTTTCCTGAAGGGGTTGGGTGTTGACTCGCGTCTGTCCACTAGTTACCATCCAGAAACTGATGGACAGACGGAAAGAGTAAATCAGGATTTGGAACAGTATCTCCGCATGTACCTAATGGATCAGGAAGGGGATTGGCCTTCTTTGTTGAGCACAGCAGAGTTTGCCTACAATAATTCAGTTCATTCAGCCACAGGGTTCTCTCCATTCTTTTTGAATTCAGGTCGCCATCCCAACATGTTGGTAGGGAGGGTGGAGGTAGAAGTCCCAGCTGCTGAAGAGGTAATTCGAAATTAACAAAGATCTTATCAGATTGCTTCCTCCAATCTCTGTAAGGCAAAAGGGGAGTATAAGGTTCAGGCTGACAAGAAGAGAAGAGAGAGTCCCGTCTATAAGGCTGGGGATCAGGTGTGGATTTCCACTCGACATATGCGGTTGAGTGGGAATCGGAAATTTCAACTGAGATTTGTGGGTCCATATGCAGTGATCCGTATGGTGAATCCAGTGAGTGTCAGAGTAGCACTGCCCAAGTCCTTAAAGATCCATCCTACGTTTCATGTCTCTTTGATTAAAAGAAACCCACCTAATTTCAGACAAGTTCAACCACCAGCTCCCATTCAAGTTCAATCCACGGAAGAATTTGAGGTCAAGAGAATTCTGGACTCCAAAAGGAGAAAAGGGAAATTATTTTATTTGGTGGACTGGAAAGGTTATGGTCCTGAGGAGCGGTCGTGGGAACCCAGTAGCAATGTTCACGCTCCAAGATGTGTCTCAGACTTCCACAAGACCTATCCGCAGAAGCCCAGGGAGGGGGCTTTGGTGGGGGGTACTGTCAGGTCCATGCCAGTTTCGGTACCTTTTTATAAGGTCCGTGGTTACCCCTTGCCCCATTTTCCCATTTGGGGTTTGATTCAGAGACAGGCCCAAGCGGGTCGTCAAGTAGATTGAGGAGACACACTTCCTGATTGTGCCATTTAGTTTTTAGGTTAGCGCTCTAGTCTTTTCCCTGAGGTCCGCCATTTCACGCTCTCGCACATCTTAGGCTGCGCACTTCAACTGACATTCTGGAGCAGTCAGACGTTCTGTGTAGAGCTCCCGTAATTCAGGCATTAGTTTTCTCACTAACTCCTTCCCTCATATACTGTTCCTATTTTCCATCCTTGCGAGGGTTCCCAGGGATTTATTTGAGTTCCTGCTCTGGGTTCCCTCTTCCGTTTTCTCCCGCTGAAGCTCGCCTGTCAGAGGATATTTCCGCGAGTTCAGTTCCTGTTTTCGGCAGCTTCCGTCAGAGGTACCCGTTTTTTGGTGACACTACTCCCGCTCCCAGTCATAAGCTGAGCGGTAAGAAGTTTCTTCTTTCCAATTGTGACCAAATTTCGAAACTGCAAATTGTTCGCCTGTGCAGTAGTTTCTTCTGAACAATTTTGCAGTGTTGCATGCGAGGAGGAAAAAAAAATGTTACGCATGCTTGGACATTATCTAAAGGTTTCCAGGTGTTAAGTCAGGCTCTTCACGGGGCATTAGAGTCCAGAGGCGTCAGTACTTATTTGAGCACTTCTTCGTCCAGTGACACAGCGTAAGGAGTTCAATTCAACTATTGAGCATTTCAAGGCAAGACATTTCGTAAGGCAGCATGTAAATGTTAGTATCAAATATATGCATATAGTTATACTAGTGTTTACCACCACAGCTACGTTCTTCCACAGCCTTGACTCCTTTGATCGAACTATCCAAGCGCTTCTGCAGCGAGACAGCATACATAGCTGCAAAGTGTCATTTTCAGAGAGAGGCAAAGGTCCACACAGTAACAGGTAAAATTTGGGATTTGTAGAGCTGACAACTGTAATTCCACATGTTTGTTTGAACGGTAGTAATTCTCTGTTAAATGTTCACAGGTGTCTACCAGCTTCCAATACTGAAGGCAGCGATAGAAGACACCCGTGTGGCAGTCTCTCTTTGTCATCCACTTCCCCTTTCCCTTCCAGTCCTGTGCCTGGATAGTCTCCGGGTGCAGGGGTGTTTGGGAATTTGGAAATTTTCAGCTAGAAAGCCTTGGTCATTCGCTTCCACGGAATTCAGGATATTTCAGGTACTGCTTCTGACAATTCTATAGTATTTCTGAAGTGAATTTATGCCCCTGACATTCCATATGACTGAATTACATGAGGCAGCAAAGTATATATAGACACAACATAAATGAAAGAGCCAGGAGCGGCCCGTGCAGGTAAGAGCAGTGGGGCCGGGTTGGTGGGGTTTCAACATACGACCACGGGGGAAAATTAAATAAATACTACATTTTCCCTCATCGTTGTCTGTCGAAATCCCCCGGCCCCACCGCTCTTACCTGCACGGGCAGCGGCTGGACAGGGCATCTATACAAGATCCGGAATTAAAAAGGCAACTGTAGAGGACACCAGAGTAAGGAATAGGCAGGACTCATTGACATGCTGGGAAAAACAATACAAAAAAAAATATGTAAATGTAAACGTGGAACAATCACAGGATAAATCTCTCAACTTATCCCGCCAAACCTTTTTGAAAAGGGTAAAGAAGAGGGAGAAATATCAAGTTGCAACAACAGCTAGCTTTTTGTCAAGAAAGGAGAGGGAATTAAAAGAGGGGGATGGCCACCACAGAGTAAAAGCCCCAAACCCGCTGATGTATGACAGTAACAGTGAAGGTGTGGACAGCAAAGTATAACCAGGCTGAGAAAAGCTCTGTAGTTGGTAGGCAAGAGCTATGACATTAAACAACCATTCAAAAAAATCGTATCACAGACATCATATAAGCATATCAGTTTTAAGCAATTTGAATAGACTTGAAGCCCCCATAAGATACATATGCAAGAATACATCAAGGTGCTCAGAAAGGAGGTGAATAGAAAAGGATATCTGAAAATCAAACTAATTTGTCTACCATTCTGCAGCTTTATACAACCAAAGTCGGATCTATCAGAAAGCGGGTCATCGCCAGAGGCATTGGAATCGGAAGACAGCAGTGGAAGTGAAACAGAGAGGTCATGTAGTGATGTTGCTGCAACCGAGGTGTCCTGTTGTTCTTTCCCGAACTGGTCCTGAGCGGGGTCACGATGTTTCAAACCCCGATGGTGCTTTCTTCAGGCTGTAGCTGAAACCTGGACCCTCTGAAGAGTGGAAGGAGGGTGTGGGGGACAAGTCAGGAGGGGGGATCCCTTGTCGTACATTTCTGCCAAACATCAGGCCTCTTCTGGTTGAGAAAAACCTCCAAAGATTTGCTGGAAACATAGGACCATATTTAAGGCCCACTGCTTGTAGTTTCTTTTCACTTGGACAAAAGAGGAACGCCGGTGAGGAGAGAATTTCAGTCTTATATTGCCCCATGTGATTGTGCCTTTAAGTGGGCCGCTACCAATATCGCATTGCATTAGTTAAGAATCCTAGCACCCATAGGCAATACCCCAGGGGCAGGGCACTATGCTGGGACTATGTGTGTGAGCTCAATCACAAAATGACGAGTGTGAGTGTTGAATGCTATTTTGTTTTTCAATCAGTTTGCTAGAAAGACTGTAGCGTCGACACCCTCGGTCCCTTCGGCTAAACCAACAATGCAGATGTTATCACAGTACAATCATCCTTCTGCATCTTCCAGCCTGCTCTCCGCTATGTGCAAAATCATTCTAGAAACGACTACATGTGTTTAGATAGGTATTGTGTGCACAGACAAAGTTTATCTACTGCCAAAGTGTTCACATCAACTTTTCCAGGCAATTTGTGCTGATTCTCTCAAATAATTGCAACGTAATTAGATATAGCATTACATTTAGCTTTTTGAGGGCTCTATGAGAATCAGCAATTGCAGCTAGGATTAAATCAAGTTCATCTGTGGGAGTGTCCATTACAGACGGGGGAGTCTATGTCAGAGATGAGCCAGTAGTCAGATCCATAGTGATCTGTCTAGATTGGCAAGAGATGTGGAATGCTTGTCAGAGGCAGATTTGTGCATGACCCGTAGCTTACCCGCCCGACAGAACACATGATACAAGCTAAAATCATTATTAAAAAACATATTAAATTCACCAGTCAGCTACATACATCATATAAAACGACATTAGCTGTCCAGTATCAGGGACAACTTGCATATCTTGTTGTTCTATAGATGCAACTGCTTTAAAATTTAATCAGGTGTAATGCAATAAAATGTATAAACATCACATTTCCGTTCACCCAGCCCTAAATAAGACCCCATACACTTGGTTAATCTCAACCTCCCATGATCGATGATAGACTTTAAAAGGAGAATAGAACCGTTATAAGGTGCTATGTGCATAGTGCAAGTTATGGAAATACATATTTAAAATTGCAGCCTTATCAAATAGCAATGAACAGCACAAATTTAGGAAGTAACAATAGTGCATAATTTATGCTCATGACCAGAAGGAGACCTTCCAGCCCCATCCTTTAGAGAATTGTAGCACATTACCATTAAGTGTGGATTCTCGTCTACGAGGAGCCAAAACCCTGAATAAAGTGCTGGAAAACCATAAATATTAAGTTCTTGATATGGTCATCGATCCAGGGATTAATTAATTCAGGGGAAACATTACAATAATTTTTGGCACTCTCACCAATATTACCCCCGCACCGTGATAGTCATGCCCAATGGTCTTAGTAGATGTTAAAAAAGCATCTAAAAAATTGATAATTCTTATTGCAGATAATTTTATTCGAGGGAAACAATACAAATTTGAGGGCCTCCAAAGCAGAACGTGTGTTATATTTATTAAACATAGGCTTCAAAAAATGGCAACGAACGATGTGTAATGCAGGACAGACAAATAATACATGTTTGAGGTCCTGAACATGTAAGTGAGACAGCTCACATCTTCTGTCCTTTTTCGGTCATTTTGTCCCAAATGCCAGTAATGACATGCAAGGGAAGCAGGACCAGTCTTAACAATAGGACCAGTCCTTTGATCCCATAAGGCAGAGTCCATATTAAATAAGGCTTGGGTTTATTCCCCAGGTTACTCTTCTGCACCACCTGATTGCGCAATTTTGGTTTACATAGGACAATATCTCTAGGCCCACTTACTTTAAACACGGAACACTCCATAAGGCACTTCAATGAGTCATTGGGTAAAAACTGATCTACATTCAGATCAATCCCAAAAATGTTGTTTGGTTGCTTAAAAGACTGAAAGTACGCACTCCGCTCTTTTAACAGGGAAAACATTTCAACCTTCAGGACTGCCCATAAGGTACCATCCTCTCCACAGAGGAGTGCATTACCCCATCTCAAAATAGCAGTCAGGGAGAACTCCAGGCACAAAGCGTGTAGAGCAGCAAGAGCATTCAAGTTATAAATCTTGCTCAAAAGTCGACCTTCTGTCCCCTCGAAGGAGAGCCAATAACTCGTATTTAACACTAGAAACATGTAACATAAAGAAGGAGGGAATTTGGCCTCATAAACTGACGAAACATGCCCACAATGATGTCCCCCACATATTTTATAGAATCTTATGCAGGGCATTAGCCTGAGAAAGAGCCCTCCTTGAACATAGCTTCATGTGGTCACTATCCCTCTCATTCTTGGAGAAGACCTTCCAGAGATAGAAATTCGAATCTACTATTTCAAGCTTATCACTGCCCGTATACCAATTAAGATTCAGCTTTAGTCACTCTTGACCCCTTCTCATGAAAGATAAAGACTTCGGTTTTGAAAATATTGATCTTCAAAAAATGGGTATTGGCATACTTTGATAATTCAACTATGCAGCGCTGTAAGCCAATAGGAGTTAGGTAAATAATGGCTATGTCATTGCACCATTTCTTGGGGCATCATCCCTTACTTGCTTTACGGCACCTGGTAAATCAGATATATATAGGGAAAACAAAAGAGGGAACCAACAGACAACCTTGCTTAATCCCGTTGTGAGTTTTGAATTTACAGGAAAAACCCTGCGTCCCTCCCATCAAAATTTGACACCAGGTATCCATATGTAACGCCATGATAAATCCCAAAAGATGGTGGAGAATCCCAAAAGCAGATAAGTTACTCCACAACATCTGACGATCTACTCTATCAAATGCTGTGGAGAAATCAATGAGTGCAATGTGAAGCACATACATGCCCTTAGGGCATGTATGTGCGCCACATGTGAACCCATGCTTATTTCAGGGGTGCATCAGGGTGCCCTTTTGACACCCCTGCACCCTTCAATTTATTCTCAATTTGCGATTCTCAAATTGCGAATCGCAAATTGAGAATAACTTCCCATTCATTCCTGTGGGGATCCTGGCCCAAAGAAATGAATGGGAAAGTATTCCTTAATTGCGATTCACAATTTGCTAATCGCAATCGCAATTAAGGAATATTAAGAAATTGCTAAGAAAATTGCGATTTTTTTACATAGATCCCTATTTGTGATTCTCAAATAGCGATTTCTAAAAATTCGCTATTTGAGAATCGCAAATCAGGATGTTGATACATATGGCCCTATGTTCTTAGGCAGAATTGCAATCCCCCACTGGCATGACCCCTATCAGAGCACCCTGCATTACAGGAAAAGTAACCACTGCAATCAAACTCTGTACATGATCAAGTTTCTTGTTAGCACATAATTAAGGGATAAAAAGTTTTTTTTGTTTGTTTTTCTTTTGTCCTCATCTCACCTATAAGCATACTGCAGAACTTATACAGCCGTCGTTCTCAACCTGGGCGCCCACCGGCTTCCTGCATTTGCTTAGGTCGCCCGACTAACCCCTTTTGGAGCTAAGGTGTAATCATAGGACCAAATGTCTTTTTGCCATAGTTGTCAAAATAGTCTCAAATCTCGGCCCATACTAATAAGGGGTTGCCAGAGACTGGTTGGTCTGTTGCTAGGTCCAGCGAGATCGAGCCGAGCCGAGCCATTGCAAATGCTTATTTAAGCCAGTCTTCAGTTTTTGGGGGAGTGGGGTCTTTCCATTTAATACATATCTCCCTGCGAGCCAGCAGAATCAAACATAGCAATAGTTCTTTGTGAGTCAATGCCAGATCCGAGGTAGAAAGTCTGTTGTTAGCAAAAAAAACTAAAGATCTGTTAACCATTACGTCAGCTTCAAGAATTTTACGCAAGAAGTCCCCTATCCTAGAACAATCCCAATTCAGGACACTCATAAAAAATATGTATATCGTTGGCTTTAGGAGCCATACATTTGGGACATTTCGGCTCGGGGTTTGGAGCAAATTTGGCTATTTTTGCTGGGGTATAGTAAATATGGTTGGCCACAAAGAAGTGTTTTTTCTTCAAACTAGCTCATTTGGTGAACTTATAAAGTAATTTTAAAGATGGTTCCAAAAGATCACGTATATCAGATTCGAAAGGGTATTAGTTCCATACCGACGCCTGTAGTGGGGTATCTGAATCGTCTGCATCAACAAGCTTCCTATACCAAATAGAAATTTCTTTCTTCAAATCTGAGCAGATATAAACAAGACCTCTACATCCCAGTTACCCCTGATTACCCCAATGCCAGCCTCAAACCAAGATTTTAGTTGTAAGAACTTACATTTTGATATACCGGGGCCTATCCTGGCTCTCAGTAGTTCCCACGATTGAATGCCATTTGTGTCCCCCAAGTCCGACCATATAGAGACTCCTGCTCTCTTAATGGGGCCACGCAAACCATACTGCAGACAAATTGGAGTCCCCGGGGAGTCCCAAATGGGGGTCTGGTCAGAATAGTAACCAATCCCACACCTAGTTCTTACTTTAAACTAAATTTCTAATGCGTTCTTGAGAACCTTCAAACGCACTCTTTTAAAAAACGTAGGTGACCCAAACATGTAGAGAAAACCCACTGCGCTACCCCCGCCTTCGTTCATTGCCAATTAACTATGAAACAATCCCCAAGCTGTTACCGCTGGTTTAGACAAAAGCATCCGAGTAGCTTTGAATTGAAATGCGACCAGATACCAGCTAATGTCTGGGAGGGCTAACCCGCCTTTAACTAACCTGCGCCTCAATTTCTTCCACGACAACCTTACTCCCTTATCCCCCCATACAAAGCTCCCGATCTTACTTTGAACTTTATAGATAACCTGTTGGGGAAACGTCAGGGGAACAGCGTTGAATAAATAAGTCAACTTAGGGAGGATAATCATTTTTACTAAATTTACCGCCCCATAGATAGTTAAGGGAAGGTTCCTCCGCCTTACCAAGAAACGGTCTATATCCTTAATAACTTTTTTCAAGTTAATAAGGGGGATTTTCTCATGGTCTTTAACCATGTTGATGCCCAGGCATTTCAACTCTTTACTGGTCAATTCCCCCCCCCACTGATCAATATTTAGGCACATCACCTCCGTTTTGGAGGAGTTGGCTAGATAGCCAGAAATCAAGTCAAACTCTTCAAGAGGATCCCATCCCGAGACAATGTTACTTCGGTGTTGCTGGTATATAGGACTATATCAATAGCATATAGGGCTATTTTAGATTGGTACTGCTGAGATTTAAAGGGAGGGATTAACTCATCTAACCTTATGGCCTGGGCCAACGGCTCTATGTACAGGACAAATAACAAGGGTGAAATAGGGAAACCTTGCATAGTTCCCTTGTGAATTTCAAAACTGGAACTAAGCAGTCCATTAATAAAAATTTTGCTGATGCTCCCTAGTAGCATCCTCTCAAAGTTTTTATAAATATGGGACCAAAACCCATTACTTCCAATACCTCCCAGAGGTAGGCAAAACACACCCTGTCGAACGCCTTGGCAGCATCTAATGCGATTACTGCCAAGGGTTCTGATCGACCTATTGCAAGGTCTATATTGCCTATAAGCAGCTGCGTCTGTTCCTGAATATATCGCCCATTTATAAAGCCTTTCTGATCGGTATTAACCAATCCGGGGACCAGTTTAGCCAATCTCCCTGCTAAAATGCCCATAAAGATCTTATTGTCGGCATTCAGCATGGAGATCGGACGATAAGAATCTGCCCTTAAGGAGTCTTTTCCAAGTTTAGGTATTAATACAATAGTTGCTTCCCTCCAAGAGCTAGGAATTGTACCTGTTAAGCTGTAGATAGAATGAAATAAAGTTCCCAAGGCTGGAGTTAATTCCTCTGACAAAAGTTTGTAGACTTCATTTGGCAGGGCATACATTCCTGATGCTTTGTTGTTTTTAGATATCCTAATTTGAGTTTTTATCTCTACCAGCGAAATTGGGGAGTCCAGAAGATCTTTGCTAGCCTGGGTCAAGGAAGATAATGATTTAGTGCTCAGCCATGCCAGTATTTGTTGTTTTGAAGGGGTCAAGTTTTCTTTATAAAGAACTGAGAATAAAGTGAGGAGGCATTTCTGTATATCCTCTATGCAGGTAGATTTATCCCCATTGTCATTTATCACTAACTCACTTATGTTATTTTTGGAGCGGTCAGTTCTAGCCTTCCATGCCAGCAGGGCACCTGCCTTCTCCCCATATTCATAATTCTCCATATTCTTAATCAACCATTGAGCCTTACACTTCTCATCTAGCTTCCCTCTAAAGTCTTGCCTAGCATGCTCAAGATCCTCCTGCACTTTTCCCAGTCTTTCAGGGGTCCGACCTGTTAAAAAGAGGCAATCTGTTTCTAGCTGTTTGATTTTTTCCTCTATTAATTTTAATTCCCGGCCTTCAGCTCTCTTTTTGGAGCATATAAGGCCATGGAGCCGACCCCTCAAGTTTGCCTTAAAGGCGTCCCAAACAACTCCAATGGCCGTTGAGCCGATGTTTAAATCAAAAAACTCTAACAAAGGTATTTTAATGGCCTGAATAATATCTGGGTCGGCTAACTTTCCCCTCTTAAGTGTCCATCTAGTTTGGGTCATATTTGTAGTTGTTTTCTTATATGAAAACATAATTGGGGCATATTATATGAGAGCCACTCCGTCAGGCAAAATAAAGGAATCGAGTTGTCTTTTCAAGGCTTGACTATAGATACTTGGACTCTCAGTGTACCCTTGAGGAACTCTACAAAATCTATATGATCTGTTATTCAAAGTGAAACCGAACAAATATCGGCTATCAGGATGAATAGGGATCGAGAAGAAAGCATTCTTCAGATCCACTACTGAAAATGTAGTTGCAGTTGGAGGGACCAAAGTAAACAGTGTTGTTATGTCAGATACTACAGGATACTGTGGTACTACAATCTTGTTGACCTCTCTCAAATCAATGATAAATCTATAAATCTTAGTGCCAGCATCTTTTTTCAAAATGGGAAGAATCGGACTATTGCAAACATTATAAGGAACTTCTTCCACCACTCCCACCTTAATCAGATCTTGTACAATACGTGTAAGTGCCTCTTCTTCTTCTCGAGAAATTTTATACTAAGGCAATCTCTGCAGTATAGCACCCTCCTTGACACTAATATGTACTGGTGGAATAATCATTTGCCCTACGTCAGTGTGAAGTAGCCCACAAAGTACTAGGGAGTGAAGCTAGTGCAATATCCTCTTTAACAATACAGGATCTCTCAATCATGGGGTGGTTGTCATTTAAAATAACCCGTACTCCTTCCGGAGAACATCGTGTCGTGGCCCTGAAATATTTGAGCATGTCAAGACCCACAATATTGTCTGGTGTATTTGGAGAAAGCAAAAACGGACATGGAGCAGTAAACTTATCAACATGGAGTGCAAGTGGCTGTGACAATGGGCTAAGGGAAGATGTTCCATCGAAACCTATCGATGTAATAGTTAAGCCAGACAGGGGAGCCCTAGGAATCAAGTGTTTAGACAAGGCGCTACGAGTAGCTCCTGTATCAACCAGAAACTGATCAGTAGAACCCAGAACATGTGCTGTAACATAGGGACTCCTTTGATCTACTGGAACTTCAACAGACCCCATCCTAGGCAGTCCTATGCATAAGCAGAATGTTGTAAATCAGATGGCTCATAGTCGGACATTTGATATTGGTTCCGTCTGTCAAAAGTATTAGACCCCTCCTGTCCACGTGTATTAGCATCAAACCTAGCACGATCATTTGTGTTCCCTCTAGGCCCTGAACATCCTGCACGATTTCTCATTTGTCCCCGACCACGTGAACCCTGCTGAGCACGCAGTACTGGACAGTCAGAAAGCCAATGACCAAATTTCTTGCAATACGCACACTGATCAACAGACAAATTTTAACGAGTTTAGGGAGGAAAGGATGAACCATAAGATCCACGTCGACCTCTATTATCACCTCTAGAAGGTGGGCCATAAGCTTGAGCCATCATAACCTTTGTCTTTAACTCTTTAGAGTTTTTATCCTCCTTACTTTTTGCTTCTAATTTCTGTCGTTCATAATACTGAGCCATAGTTAGGAGAGAAGCGGGAGAGGATGTAGTCCATGAACTTTCGCTGGCCTTTAAGCGGCTAGCTATTTCTGGCAAAAGGATTGTGACATATTTATCGACAAATAGATGCCTACCCATGTTATCTGTCAATGACTGGCCACTAAAATCGTGGAATGCTTCCTCAAAGCGTGTGAAAAATCTGAAACTGATTTGTCTACATTTTGTTTGCAAGATGATAACACAGTCCGATCTATCTTTTTAGGGGGAATTAATTTAACCAATATAGCTGCTGGAAGATCTAAAATTTGCTGACATGGTTTTTGTGCAGGTTCTCAATCTTTATCTAATTGTTCTATATCTGACCACAATGCCCCAAATACCGCACGATCGTCAACTTTATGCACAGTTCTCCACATATCAGGTGGTAATATTAATCCAAAAAACAAATCAATGTCAGACAAAGTCATAGTACAAGAACTAATGGCACCCTCAATTTCTTCATAAAAGCTGTTGGATTCTTTCGTGGATCAGGCAGTACATTTTTAGAGCCATGACATCTGCTCTATTCCAAGGAGTGTAAACCCAATAATAAATAAAATACCCTTTCGCGTCAGTAGAAGTCTTATCATCACTTGTGCCTGTTCCTTTACGATGAACATATAAAGGCGCGGCTTCCCACATAAGTTTCACATTTACAACATTCTTATCTGTTTAGAGCGTCGGAGATCGTGTCATGTTGATTTGAGATGTTTGTGCAGCTGCCTCTGCTGCCTTTTTCTCCTCCCGCAAACGGACTGCTTCATCACGTAGTTTAACCAAGCGTCTGATTGTGTCAGGCACCTGGGAGAAGACAAAAGAACTTTCACGTAATTGCTTACAATCCGCTGCTATATCATCTGGCTCTACTTTCATTGAATATTTCCTAAATCGCTCAAGAACCTCTCCAGCAAATATCTTGGTGAAATATTTTTGTTCCCTTTCCGACCAATTCTGAATAGTATCTGAAATTTCAGAAGCAGTATTAGTACTACGATCGGCTTTATGCGCCGCAGATCTAATCTGAGAGGAACGTTCGGTATTTAACATTGAGCGAGTATCTCGAGCTTTAACCTGATCCGTAGGAGAGTCCTCATATGATATATACTTAACAAGGATTAGATTAGAAGGATTAGAGAGCAAAGGGATTTTATCCACAGAAGTGGATGGAAGGGTACTCCCACTCCCCTGGTCAGGTAACTATATAACAAAATTAAGGAGTATCACCAAAGATGAGGCTAGACAGCCAATATTGGTGGAATGAGACATCCAAACATTATTTACCAAATGGGAGTTGCCGGTTTTTCTTCAGGACCAAAATGAGTGTAACCACATTTGGGTTGCATTTTCCTTTACCCACTTAGCAATTTGCTATTTAGGGTTTTGAAAGGGTTGCAGGTATGGCAGGGTGTTAGTGTACCCTGACCACCCAACTCCTTTTACATCATTTTGGTCCTGAAGAAAAACCGGCAACTCCCATTTGGTTTGAAACATGTAGACCTAACACATACCACAGATACACTAGGTCCTATTAAAGCCTTTATTGTATCAACATACACTGTTTTTAATATTGTCCAGTAGTCTTAGAATAAATAATGTTTGGATAAGTCATACCAGGACAATTTTTAACTCACTGACCTTTTTCCTTTTTTTACATTCATCACCCACATACCCGCTCCACTGTATTCCAGGTGTCGCAGCACACCTTGATGGCATTCGGCTGTCAAGGTGGCCCCGATGATGAAGCAGGTCGGTGAGTGAGGGGTTCCTTAAAAACAAAGAAGGACTTCTTCTTTCATACCAATGTCTCATTCCACCAATATTGGCTGTCTAGCCTCATCTTTGGTGATACTCCTTAATTTTGTTATATAGAGTCCTCATATGACTCATCAGGAGCAGAGGGAAGAGTATATGGAGGTGGACAACGATCTAATAAGAGAGAATCATCTTGGGGTTTATTAAGAATAGGAAAAAGAGGCCTATGAATAGCGTATTGGCCATTTACCTGTAACTGACGCTCCCTATCTTCCCTCTCTTTAATTTCTTTATTTTTCATTTCTAATGCTTTGGCATACATGCTCTTACGTTGTTCTTTTTCAATCAAGGCCTGCTCACGCTTCGTTCGCTCACGCACTTCTTTCTCCCACATTCGCACACAATCAAACATATCTTGCCTAGCCTTTCGCTTAAACATTTGTTGCTCCATATACTGAATCAAATGACCCATGCATAGGCCAACGCAACTCAGGATCCTTACGGGTATATTTGTTCCATAACATGCTGTACATTATGGACGAAATACCATATATAATATACATATCCCTATCAGGCATCCCCTCCGGGGGGGGGGGGGTTGTGCTTCATCGATTCTCAAATTGTCAAATTGGTACCACTACAAAAGCAACACATCTTACGAAGTGTGCTGGAAACAGGCATGCTGAAAATAGTGCGAAATATGCAGTGTTTTAAAAAAGTCGCGCTTAAAGTACTCTTTGTACGTTGCGCCGTTCAAATTTCATAGGAATAGAGAAAAATCTCCTCATTACCTGCCTATATGTGTTGCAACACAGATATGGTTCATTTACCTAGGATGAGTTCAATATTTTGGCCAATTCATATACTAATGCCGTAGTAAGCGTTTCTAAACTACCTTACTAATACAAGACTTCATACTTAGAGCAAGTGCCGTAAAACGGCTCTTACCAGTGAAATGGTGTCCAGGTTCCTCCTGCCAAGTTCTCAAATCGACCAAACGGTCACTGCACTGCTAATCAACAGAAGAGATCTCAGTCGAGGATCGGCGCACCTGGATGGTCAGATCAGAAAAAAAGGGAAAACGCTGTGGATGCCAAGACTCGGGTCTCTTCCGGTAGTGATCACGTTCAAAGCGAGATTCCAATCCTTCATCTCGACCAGTCCTTCGGGCATCCGAGTCACAGATGAGCCCCACGTTGGACGCGCCAATTTGTAGTAGCAAGCCTCAGCCAGGCCTACTAGTGCAAGGGATTCGCCCTTCTCTGCTCAGAGTCCTTAGACCAATAGTAAGAAGTTGGCACAGAAACTGGAATAGAAAAGACAGAGTTTATTAAACCTCATGAGGTGGAACTACATTCACACAACACCCTTCGGTATAGTATGAGGTAGCACACTGACTAGAAGGAGCTTGGTCCTTGTATACCCACACAGGGGCTGAAATGAAGGCGGTACAAGGCACAGAGTGCTGGTTTCAATACATACAAGGTCATACAGAGAGTGTGCTAGCAACAAGTGGGAAGGGCTGACAGTCAGCTAATTTTGGTGGACACAGCTTGACAGTTACAAATTGGAGACAGCTGTATGCTCTTCTGAATATGTGCAAAGTAGAGGAGACTAAACATATCTTGTCTCTAGGCAGATTTCAAGAGCAGTTGACAGGAAGGTAGGACAGAGCACATGGCAAACAAAATGGCCGACAGAAATACAAAATGGATTCCGTAAAACGGGCAAGGTAGTCTCGAAATACCGAATGTCTTCTGCTAATGATTAACCTAATTATTGCTAAACTACCACAGCGTGTGTATTGAGTTGTGGGATTTGAATGAGCAAATATGGCTGTTTCAGTTCACAAGCATACCCTTTGGGCTAGCTTCAATTTCTGCCGTATTTCTATGGATAGTGGAAAGCATGTTCAGAGGAATGGACGGAGTGAGGGCATTCCAAGATGATGTTTTGGTTTACGGTGAGAATCAGAGACAGCATGATAAAAAACTGCATCAGGTATTGTCCATTCTAAGAAGCAAGGGTGAACTGTAAGTCCTGAAAAATATAAAATGAACAAATCCCCTATAGAGTATTTAGGTTACAAGCTATCTTCTAAGGGCGTGGAACCTAAAACCAGCCTAGGAAAAGCTATTGAGGATTTTTGTTCCCCGGGTAATAAGAACCAATTGAGGTTATTTATGGGTCTAAATGAGTTTTATGCAAGATTTGTGCCCAATTGTGCTGAAAAGACACTCAATATGAGGAGTCTTCTTAAAAGAAATTCCAGGTTTGCATGGACTAATTAATGTGCAAGTGAGTTCAAGCAAATCAAGAGGGAAATAGCACAGGCTGCACCCCTCAAGCCTTTTGATACTAGGGATCAGACCATAGTCATGACTGATGCCAGTCAAAACAGTTTAGTAGCAGTGCTCATTCAGCACCAAGGGGGTAAGGATGAAGTGGTTGCATCAGCTTCCGGAACTACAGGGGGCTGAAGCAACCTATTAGGATATTGATTGGGAGGTGCTGGCGTGTTGGTCGAGCATAGTCCATTTTAAATCATATTTGTGGGGCTCAAAATTCATTGTGCTGGTAGACCATTAACCTATGGTACAGTTATTTACTACCAATGGTGGCAAACGAGCAACAACCAGAATTACCGAACAGCAATACAGGCTTCAAGAATACAATTTTAAAGTTGAGTATCTGCCAGGAAGGAAACAATTGTTGGCAGACTACCTGTCCGGCTTACCTGGAAGTGTGAAGGAGGAAGTCAAAGAGGAATTAAGAGAGGATGGCACTGAAGTTGTGTGTAGTGTGGAGAGTCACTCGGAAGGTGCAATATTGTAACAGTAATGGAGGAGTACGTATGTGTCAGATCAGAAAATTAAGGACGTCATGAATGGTGTAAGTCTGGGTTGGTCTAGAAGGAGTGCCAAGGGTGGATCGGATATGAAATATAACTTGATTTCGAGATATATATATATAAAATTAATGGTCTGTTTTTTGTTCCACTTTACTAGTAGTTCCAGTAGCTATGAGAAACAAAGTATTCACTTTGGCTCATGAAGGCCACATTGGCATGCATGCTATGAAAAGAAGAATCAGGGAACCCTTTTGGACGCTTGGGCTAGATACAAAATAGGGGGCACTTTGTGAGGGACTGCATGCGTTGTGCTATCAGTGTCAAGTCACAGGTGACGGTGCCTAGTCCTTTGGAGGCAATCAAAGTTTCTAAGAGAGCATGGGCTAAGTTAGTAATGTCTGATGGTGTTTGCTAGAGGAGTACCCTTATATGGCATTGAGGTGATGGATTTTTTAAAGCCGTTGGCCTAAGGTCAAGTTTGGGAAGGTTCCCAATTCTATGTGTTTAATGGAATTCTTAGAATCTATGTTTGCCAGGGAAGGGATTTCTGATGAGTTTTTGTCAGATAATGGGTGTCATTTTACATCTGTACAATTTGAAGAATTCTTGAAGTTAATGGGCATAACACATACCAAAACATCCCTCTATCACCCATGGAGCAATGGTCTAGTAGACAGTTTGAATAGAGTTATCAAGTAGAACGTGCAACTGGCTGTAGGCAGTGGGTTGAATTGGAAATTAGAACTGAATAAGTTGTTGTGGGCTGTGCGTACCTCGACAAACACTGAAACTGATGTTTCCCCTTTCATATTATTGAGAGGATGTGTACCAGCTTCTAAAATGTTGAGGGAATGGATGGGTACATTTTAAATTCCAAAAGAAAAAATAAAGGAGGTAGAAAAGCACGGAGTAAATATGCTCAAGCGTAGTCAAAGCATGGGGTCAGGGAGCTCTCAGAGAGTAACTTTTGGAGACCTTGTGAGGAGCAAGTACCCCAGATTCATACCCAAAGGAAAATCTAATTTTTCAGAGCCTAAGAAAGTGGTAGAAGTGAGAAAGAGTGCGGCGAAACTGGAGGATGGTAGATGGTGGTTCAAGAATAAAGTTGTGTTTTCTCGTTGAGACCAAGTGGTTGTGAAGCAAGAGAAGATGGGTGGTAGGTGTGTGGAGAGTGAAGGTGTAGCACGTCCACCTTCGTCCAGGGTGACTAGATCACCGAACAAGTACCAGGATTATATTTTGTAACATCATGTTCCAATGTTCTTGTGTTGAGACCATTATGTACTTTATTTGTATAAAATACATGTTGGTATTTTCCCCTATTTAAGGGTCTCCTATTATTGTAGGGGATTTTCAGAATTGTAAATAATATGGTTTTACATTTTTGTTGTTGTTGAACCCCAATGACTGTATATAGTTTTTATGTAATTGTTTTGTTGTAAAGGAGGAAGATGTGTTGGGTTGTAATGCTTTGCCTGTACATTGCTGCTCTGCCTACGCAATGCTGCCATTATCATGCGGTGAAGGAATGTGAAAGGGAAGGTTTCTGGAACTGGGTGCCAGATGTACGACCCACCAGTTTGTGACTCATAAATTGGGATGCACAACAGTGTCTCAGACTGAGACAAATTGCAGGCCTCATGAATATTAATGAGGCTGTCACAATTTGCGATCCCATTGGGAATGGCTAACGCTCCCAGGGATGGTGGCCTGCTGGGGTCAGTAGACCACCATGTCTGGGACTACTTTTTAAATAAAGCAGTTTTTTTATGCATCCAGTTTTCCCAAAAGGAAAACAGGATGCATTTAAAATAGAAAAAATGAAACTTTTCAGTTTCATTTTTTTAAGGGCGGCACTGCTCTTAATATAATATTTCCTCACATACTCACAAAGGGTAAGGGGTCCCATGGAGACCCCGTCCAGTTTGCGAGTGGTTTACCACCTACTTGAAATAGGTGGTAAACTGCGAGTGTTTTACGGCTGCAAATGCGGTCGCAAAACAATTGTACATGGCATGGTGACTCGCTATTAGGAAGGGACGTCCCTTCCTTATAGCGGGAGTCACAAATGCTATTTTGCGACTCTGTGACTTGCAAAATAGCATTTACACATGCCATTACCCTGTTTTACGGTCACTAACGGGAGGATCTCCCGTTTGCGGCCGCAAAAAAGGGTCATACATCTGATCCTGGGTAAATATGGGTGGCGGTTCTTACTGGTGGCTGGGTGCGGAGTGAAAGTCGTCATCGCATCCTGCTGTTGAAGAATAAAAGCTTCATGCTTACCTGTGTTCCAGCATCCTAATAGGACCCTATTCACATCATTTACAAATTATCAACGGGCTGTGCTATTCCTGTTATCATATACACACTTTGATCACTGTTGTTACGTGCATGTATCACTGATGAGAGAGCCATAAGCATGTTTTTCACCAACACAATCTGCATTGATGTCTATGTTTCTTTTCAAAGAAAGCTTCTTTGATGTCATGAATACATAACCATTTGGATGAAGCTATCATTGATTTTATATGTCTAGGAGTCATTGTTTTGCAATATAATGTTTATCCAAGGTCCCTGACTACTCTCAGGTTCCCTTGTTACTTAGAACTTTCACACTTACTGTTAGCACAAAATGCATCATAGTGCCAAAAATGTAATTAGGCAAGCATTTTGCACTAAACTAGAGCACTAAATAACAGATTTTCATTTTGCATAATTAGGCATAAGTTAGCATTTTATTCCCTAAATTTCAGGAAAATACATGAAAGCTAATTTGGCAGTCCCCGTTCCATTTTAAGTTATGCACCTTCCTTATATTTATGACTCTGGCACTCAGCCATTTAAATTTAGGGGTAGAAGAAAAGGCAAACTAGTTTAAACTGCCTATCCATACCTACCAACTCCTATCCCATCCAATCCCGCCACGTGCCTCCCTCAACTTCTTCTTAAATTTCTTCTTATGCCAGCTTTTACACTGGTGTGTCTTCTACCTTCCAGTAACCACCTGATCTGTCAATAGCCAAACCTAAACCTAGTGCAAGCCCTGCCTTAAAACGTCAACCTTACCTAACACTCACTAGCTTCCTAACCTGGGAAAAATATTTGTTGTACTTATAATGAATTATGGGTGAGGGTGTAGGGGAGTGGAACTTGGTGTGGGAAATAAGAGTAGGGAAAGATGAGGGCCCTGGAATTATTGTTACTATTTTCCAATTGTAAGAACATGGATTATTATTTGGGGTGGGTGTCTGCCCACCTCAGGGAATAATAACATTCTTTGTAAGGGTGGACCTTCAAAGTCACTAAATTAATTTGAGCTCACCCCCGTGGCAGCTATGGTATAGAGCAGACAGACTTAACTTTGGCCAATGTGTAAAGAATTTATGCAGTGCCGAAACAGTAATGAAGTCAAAAGACTAAGCAATAAAAATCCAATACCATATAAGAAAAAGAGAGTAAAATTCAATAAACAAACTGATAACAAAATGACAAATATTCAATAATGGGAACAAGAGAAATGGACGTTTAAAGTTTTAAGTAGAAACAGTGCCAAAAAGTAGTTAGAGCCATTGATAATCTATGGAAGCGGTAGACCGGGACCTAGGTGCGATTTGAGGTCAACCACGATGGAGCCCTTAGATACACTAAGTGGATTGGTCCTAGTAAAAAGTCTTGAAGTCAAAAAGTTGAAAACCGTTTCCAAGTCCCAATGCAGAAAGGGACTTTGTCACTTTTTGAGAAGAAACATCACCACCTTTAACCATGCTGAAATTATAGCCACAGCTGTGGAACATAAGGCTTTATAACTGAAGCATGTTGGTCCCGCTGGTGCTCTCGGGCTTTTGAAATTTCACGATGAAACTTTTGTAAGTCTCAGTGCAGAATGGGACTTAGCCATTTTTTTGAGGTGCAGGGATCTTTGAGAGGGACAAAGCTGAAATTCAACTTGATGAGCTGGATCTTACAGTGGGTACTTTTTCTGGTGTGTTCTCCAGAAGCTCTGGAATAAAAGGTTTTCAAGCGTTTCCAAACTTTCTTCTGATGCACAAACAACCACAGGAGTACACTTCTAATGTCCACAGGACCTCAGGGGAAAACATTTACAGACTCTCAGAGGACCAGGAAGAGGCCATAAGCAAAGGTCAGTATATGTCTAGTTGTCACTGGTTCCTGGGCACTGTAGGGAAAGGCCTTTTGCAGCTTTCTCTGTTTCTGTAGTTACACAGGAGTTCAGTCAACAAACCCTTTGAAATCCCTGCTTTGTTCTGGGTTCAACAGGGAACAGGTCCAATTATTCAGAGCTCCTCTCAAGCCACAGAGAGCAGATCCAGTCCTCTTCTCATCTTATGGTGTGGTGGTGAATAATGGAACCTCCCTACCAATGGGGTAAATGTACTTGGGGGTAACCCCTCCACTTTTTCAACAGTTCCTTTTCTCCTACTGCAAAAAATTCCACAATGCCTCTCACTCTCAAGTTCCAAGATATGGAATCCCTTCTCCCTTTGTGCAGAGCCTGTGTGCCCAACAAAGTTAGGCCCGGGGTAATGAACAGTCAAAACCAGTTCTGGGGTTGGCTTTCCTTCTGATGACTTTGGTGCCAGCCTGACTATAAGGGCAAAGGCTGAGGCTTTTTAAGGTGTCATCAAATATTCACTTATCACAGGGCAGACCCTTTTGAAGTTAATTAAGTCCCTAGGTTCAACTAGTCTGTCTGCCATTGAAAGATAGACGCCTCTTCAATGCCAGGCATTTGTCCCTGTTCTGGGTCCAGTTTTCAGGCATCTTTTACCTCTCATTCAGCACAAACACAAGTTTGAACGTGCCCTGGAGAGCTAATGCAAAATAATCCTAACACTTAATTAAAATATAACTTTAACATTTGTTTGTTTTCAGTGAATGTCCAGGTTTTTTTTATACAAGCTCAAATCTTAGTACCCTACCTAGCTATAGTGTGACTTCAACCTTTGTTTTTAGTGAGTTTCCAAGCTTTATTTATTAACGTAAAATTTGATATTTTTACCATATCTAACTATAAAGTGAATTTAATCTTTGATTTTTTCAGTGAATTTCTGTTTTTAATTTATCATATTAATCAAAGCCTTCAACTGAGCAAACAGGTGGCAGGGCTTGCCCTACTTGGCCGCCTGTAGGTGGTTGCGCCTCACATTGTGTGGCCTTTGGCCATGCGCAGCATGGGGGTGGCCACAGGTTCTAGCCTTCAGCCATGCCCTCTGTCTAGCCCACCACAGATGTCCAGATCCCCTTCTGTACACGGCATTCAACCCTGCCGTGCACAGTCTTCATTGTGCATGGCATATGGTTGCTACTGGGCCTGACCTTTGATTGCTGTTGCAATATTTTAATTCATGCTGCCGCCAGCCAATCAGATTGCTCAGTCCTGCAATACTGGTACCGGTCTCACAGGACAGAAACGACCGCCAAAAAAAAGCCCTCTTGGCCAAACAGATCACAGTATTTTCATAATTGACAGTACTGTGGGACACCCAGGGGACCAAGAGTCCAGATATCACTTTAATTTTAACTTTAAATACATATTTCTGTAAAACAGCTGAACAGATTTACACCAAATAAAGAATAGCACAATTTCAGAGTAAAGTTCAAACTTTCTACAACATTTTGTGTAATTCTGTTCAGCTATTTTTTTCTGTATTGCTTCTCAAAATTTCCTCTGCAAATTAACATGGGAAAATGATGTCTTGAATTCCCTTTTGTCTTCCCTCAGATTGACAGATCATCCCAAAACTTTCCAGGAAAGACGTAAAGTGGATGAAGTTTTTTTGGACATTTCAGTGAAGATTCATCAATCAGCAACAAAGTTATTAGCAAAATGAAAAACAGTCTTTGAATTGAAACTTTGACCTAACTACACCTATACAGTGCCATACAACACTACGAGGCCTCCGGGTAGTTAGGCGCTATATAAATACTCTTCCATTCCATTCTGTATATATACAAATGGGATAAATTACTCCAGACCGTATATTAAAAGGATATTACAAGTCACCGAGGAGCTCCATGACCATACAGAGGAATAAGGCAGAAAGCCAATTATCTTTCTGAGGCTAGGGAACTCCGAGTTCCATGTAACTGAATAGGGCCTTCTATTTGGCCAGGGGAAATTTTTCTCCGGTCAACTCTTTCAATACCACTGATTCGGTAACGAGTGTTCTTATTTGCTGGGTGCAACTCAGAAAAAAATTCTGCGACTTACATTTACAAGACTTGGGTACTCTGTCCGTGCGTCCTGAAGCTGTATTAAAAAAAACAAAGGGAGCCAGGGCAGGGACCCAGAGGGACCAACCCAGGGGTTAAAGATACAAAACAAAACTTATGGAAAGGGTACCACAGACTCTAAATGGGACCCAGGATGGCTCTTCAACAGTTCAATGGGAGGAAGCTTGATTTCCAGTACCAAAGAAGTACTACAGTACTGGCAAAAGATTTTAAAATACTTTTTGAAATGTTGGTTGGAGATCCGTGAGAGTTGGCCACCGCAGGGGATTGGCCACCCGCACTGGGTTGGTCAGGCCCTGTGACCAACCTCCTGTTGCACATGGCAGAAGGCAGTAAAGGGTGGGCCACTCGTGGCAGGGTTGGGCACAGGGCATGGCGAAAGGCCGTGCACAGCAGGGGTTGGCAGTCCACTAGAGGCTAGTCCCTCTTTCAGCTCCTGCTGTGCATGAACTAAAGCAGTCAGTGGTATTCATATAAAAAACGGATAAAGTGAGGTTATAGTTAGGAATGGTAATAAGATCGTACCTTATGTTAAAGAAAATGGACATTCACAAAAAAGCACAACTTAAAGTGAATTCATTGTTAGCTGTTTAAATAACAAAAACTAACACTTAAAAAATAAAGCCTGAAAGAAATTTTAATTATGCCAACTTAGGGGCCGATTATGATTGCGGTTTTCCCGCATCCTCCGGGCCGGCGGAAGCCACCGCCGGCCCGGAGGATGTGGGAAAACCGCTGCCGAGCCTCGAAAGACCCACCGCCATATTAGGATGGCTGGTGGGTCTGAAATTCCATCCGCAGCTTTTCCGCCGGGGTCGCCTTCCGACCGCGGCGGAAAAGCTCTAAAATGGCTGGCGGTGTCTATCAGACACCGCCAGCCATATTAGGATGGTGTGACAGACATGCTTTTCC
Source organism: Lissotriton helveticus (assembly GCF_964261635.1). Lineage (NCBI taxonomy): Eukaryota > Metazoa > Chordata > Amphibia > Caudata > Salamandridae > Lissotriton > Lissotriton helveticus. Next base: position 289,716,700 of record NC_136069.1, on the reverse strand, counting down.
GCAACGGCTTTTCCGCCGTGGAAAAGCATACGGACTTTCACTTTGGGGGCCCGTTGCGGGCCCCCGGGGTGAAGGGAGGGTGGGGGTGAACATGGGGGGTACCTATGGTACCCCCCTGCCTTTGCGTGCATGAAGCGGCAGGGACCGCGCGGTGCCTGCCGCTTTGTGCATGCAAATGCGATGCATGCATTGTTAACCTTGCGGCGGGTGCAGCTTGAACCTCACCCGCCGCAATGTTAAAGATATAGGATGTGACCGCCACCCTGGCGGTCACATCCTAATGTGCTCGGAGGGAACGCCGCAGCCCTTGCGGACGTTCCCTCCTCCTCAGGGGTCGCGGACGGACTCAAGTCCGTCCGCGATCATAATCGGCCTCTTAATTGTCATAATTTTGGTAATTCTGCATAACACAATTTACTGAAAATTACTAGGTCTGGGAGGTGAACTCTGCTCCGCTTAGAGAAATGCAGAAAGAGAGTGGGCTTTGGGGCTGCCTCTTTCATTCATTTGTTTTTTATAGTTTGCCACTGCTTGGATAGGTTTTCCATCAGGATTGTGACATTTTATGACGGATACATTGTTTAGTTTGTGTTTCCATTAGGTGTTTGGCTATGGGGCATCAATTAGTCATTTGGTAACCTCATAAATGTGTGTAGCTTGGATTTTTAAAAAAAGCCAGTGTGTGATCTTTGACTTTTGTACTCATTTTGCATTGCTGATTTATGTTTTTTTTGTTTATCCTGTCAGAAAGACACCATGCTATTTACTATTCACTCTTGCTCCTTCATAGGTTTTTCTATGCTATTGGGATAAACGGTTGTGTAGATTTATACAGTTTTTTTTTAATTCACAAAGTAGATATGTACCTGCACAAAGGCTTTGTTACAGGTGCAACAAAGTACTGGCCCTCACCTAAAGGCACCTATTGGGAATTTTTTGCTGTGTATGCTTTTAGGTTCACCACTTATAATACAAACTTCATCTTCTGACTCCTTTTCATTACAGTCTTCTTTTAGGGCACAACTTAACTCTGCTGATACAGTCTATTTAGCTGACGGGCCTTATTCGAAGCTTTGCTCCTTTATGGGATTTTCTTTGACGGATAGCTGGGGGGAAAACACACACAGTCGCCTAACGTTTACAAAACACTGCCCCTGCCAAAAAGCCAGCTATCCTTGTTGGCCAATGTTTGTTCTTTGCTGATTTTCAGGAAAGACAACACTGGTTTTAATCTGTTCAAATGACACTGAACTATAAATATGGTGCAATTAATGATTTGCAAGCCGTCACTCTCTAAACGTTATGCACATCTTCACTGTATTTATACAGTCTGGGAGTCTCCTGGGAAGGAACAGTTTACATTTCAGATTATCATCTTTCGGGTAATTCGTCAATGGTGATGCCCGCTGGTTCCTGGTTTCTGCCTTCGGTATCTGATTTATAACGTTCAGAGCAGTTAATTCTGTGGAATTTATTATCTGCGATCATCTGGAATTCCTTGAAAATATTGCTAGAGGAAACACGTTCATAAAATTTTTAATTAAGCTCTGTCGTGGTTGGGACTTTAAAAAAAAATTATATATAAAATATGGTCATGTTCACTGTCGGCAGCAGCTACCTTTCCAGCTTTAGAGTTCGCTTCCTTTAGGTCTCATTTTGAATAAATAGTTGTGAGAAAGTGCCATCTTTCTTGCATGGGTATGCCCCCACTTTTTGCTGAATTGCTGATGTGCTTTGACTGAGTGTGCCCTGGGTTCCTGCCGACCAGGTGCCCAGGGCCTGTGTTCCATCCCTAAAACTGTGTTGAAACTAAAACCCAATTGGCATCTCTGGCCATCTGTCAGCCCCATGTAAATGGTACCCTAGGTACCCAGGGCATGGTGACCAGAGAAGACCCCTAAGGGCTGCAGCACTTATTGTGCCACCCTTACCCTTAGGGGCCCTGTACCCTGACACCCACACACTGCCTTTGCAGGCTGAGTGTCTAAGTACAGACCTAAACAGAGAGTCGACAGGGCACACATCCTTGTGTGCCATGCCGACAAACTCACTGCCCTGGCATCCATCAGTCACCCCTCTAGCTCAGTGCCCTTTGCCAGTGGTGTGGGCACAGGAGCATGAGCCCTGTACCCCTACAGTACCCAGGGCCATTCGTGGGCACTGTAAGTGCAGTGCTGCCATTAAGAGTATATGGTTCTGGGAGGTCTTCATTAAAAACTCCACAGCACCATGATGGCTTCACTGAAGACTGAGAAGTTTGATATCAAACTTCTCAGCACATTAAACCCGCACTGATGCCAGTGTAGGATTTAATGTAAAATGCACAACAGAGGGCATCTTAGAGATGTCCCCTGAAACCTAAACCAACCCCTCCTGACTGTGTGGCTGCCGAGGCTGCCACCACCAGACATGTTTCTAGACCCCTGGATTGAGAGCCTGCCGCTCTCGGGGGCCTGAAACAATGCTTTACCTGGGCCGAGGTGCCAGGCCTCCTCCCCCAGGATGGGCAGGGTAAGCTTCAAAGGCATACCGCCCTTGTGAGCTTCTCCAGACCATTTGCTGTACCCATCAACTGGCCCCCACCGGTTCTGACCCCCACTCTGGTGGGAAGAATGGCGGGAAACCCTAAGTGAGGAAAGGGGGTGTGCCAGCCTATGCCAACCCCACCTCTCAGGTGGGAGAGGCGAGGTGAAACAAGACTCTGGACTCCGGCCCTCTTGAAGATCGGGAGCCCTGCCCAATCACAGCTAGACTCCTGCCCCCCTCCCACAGGAGAGGAGCAGACTAGGGGGTGTACTCACCCCAGGGCAGGGACACATTGGTCCCTGCCCTTGCCCTACCTGTAACGCCCCTAAATGTAATATTCAGGGACACCCTGAACCTTCCTTCCTCAGATGCCGATTTGCAACAACAAGAAGACCAAGAAACCCGAAGACCTGCCATGCAGCTGCTAAGAAAACGACGATGCCCACCGGCTTGTCCTCAGAACTCTACCGGCCTGTTGATCCTTGAACCTGCTCCTGCGAAACTCCGGCGTCTCCAGCAGACAGCAACCACAACAAATCCCGGAGGACATGTCTGCCTTGAAACTTCCAGAAGACTGGGACTCCCACAAGCAGTGGTTCTGCTCCAACAGCAATACCCCTGGTTAAGTATGGGCGAATTTTGCAGATCTGCGGTCTGCGAATTCTCGCAAAATTGCAAAAAAGTCAGCGAATTTGCGGATTTTCCCGCGAACTCACAGATTTTTTTGCGATTAGAAACCCATCCTGCAATTGCAGAAGGAAGGAATGGAACAATAAAACAGGACGAAGCATCCTGAAAAGAAAGAAAAAAAGAAAGAAAGAAAGAAGGAAAGAAAGAAAGAAAGAAAGAAAGAAAGAAAGAAAGAAAGAAAGAATGCACTAACAGACGCCATAGCCCCTCATGGGAGGTGAGTGAAGAAGACCAGTCGAAGGTCCTCACAGAGCGGGGAGGAAGGGCGGGTCGTGAAGGAATCTGCGGCTAGAATCATCTCTACCAGATACATCGTTACCGAAGGTAAGTAACTCGTACATCTGATAGAGACTACTAGCCGCAGACTCCTTAATGTATAATAGATACCCTAGCCATACCCAAGGCGAGGGAGGGTCTGCGAGAGGACATCAACAGCCTGGACTGAACACAGGGCCCCAACAGGGGATGAGTGAAACAGACAGTGAGAAGAACCTTGTCCCCCAGGCAAGGGGGGACCCCTCCATCTAAAAGACCACAACCCCGAGGGCAAGCGGAAATACATGAAAAGAGGGAGCCCACCCGCACCCAGTAGAAGGAACAAGGGCAAGGCGAAAGGAGACCAAGGCACCCCACGCCCAGGTAGGAGACCAAGGATGCCTGTCAGATGCCTCCAAAGGCCCAAGCAATGCAAAGGAGCACCGAGGAAGAGGAGCAACCCAGAGACTCCAAGGAGAAGGGGTAGAACGAAGGCAAGCCCCCCCACTGGGAAACACACCCAGTGAAGAGGACGGCCAAGCCTATCACAACCAGAGGGCAACAGACCAGACAGAACGGTGCCACAGCAAGAAGGCAGGTGGAAGAAGAATAGCCCAGTCCCACCAAGGGAGAACTGGCCAACACCACTCAGGGACAGACAGCACCCAATGAGGCACAAGGAACCCAAAGACCCCCTCAACCCCGAGGGAGGATAGGTGAAACTGAAGGCAGGGCTCACTGGAGAAAAGCCGAACACACCCCAGCCTCAAGCAGTGGACAAGGCAAGGACGGCTGCCCCTCTAAAGCGCAAGGAAAGGCACAATGGTGCAGTAGAACAGCAGGTCGGTACCGGCAAACACAGCCAGCAGCAGACAACACCATGGAACGGTGCACCCAGGACAAGCCAGACGCCAGCCGAAGACAGAGGCCAGGCAGGCGAAGAGGGACCCGGACACGTCCCAAGGGAGCGGCCGCACACACGGCCCACAAAAGAAGTGGAACCAGGCAGAGCCCCCACACAAGGCCGCAGACAACAGACCAGACCAGGCCCGTGACACAGCAACCCCCGAGATGGACAGACCGAGGTGCAACGCAAGCCATTACAAAGTCATCAGCAAGAGGATCGCACCTGCGACCTACCGTGACGCCATGGAGAGCAAAGGCCTGAAGGCGACCACACCTCCCCAACACATGACAGAGCTATATAATAGCTACCAGAACCCCACATAGGGCAAGTTGCATCCCAAGACATGGGAACCCTCTTAGGAAAACTTTCCACAGCAGAGGACAAACAGAAAAGACCTGCGAAGGCCCGCAGACGGCTTGACCAATCAGCTAACAACAGCACACAGCAGGCCTAAACTCAGGCCAACATAGCTTACCAAAAACCAAACACCACAATCCGAAAAAGGGCCGGACCAGCAGCCAACAGCACCATAGTCCTAACAAAAAGGGCTCGATGGTGCATTAATCACAACTGAGAACACCTCCCAATCTAGACCAACTCACAGGTCACTGAGGGGGAGAAGAAGGCGGAGAAGGAGGAGGAGGGGGAAGCCAAAGCCCCGCTAGGAACATCTAAAGGGTCGAGTCCTCAGGGGCGTGGAACAAAAGAGCGCCATCAAAAGGAAGGTCCACCAGCCGTTTCCGAACGCTCTCCGGGAACACACTATCCCGGAGCGAGGCACGTCGACGCAGGGCGACAGCTGAAGCCATGGTACGACCAAGCACCTCAGAAATGTCCAAAGCGGAACGAAGAATAAATGTCGCCAGCTCCCGGCCATCCAATACGTGATGCCTCAGATCAACACAGGCACCCTCCTGAGAAATAATTACAAAAAGGGGGTGGTGATGGACAGAGTATCTGAGTTAATCAGAACACTCCTACCCAGTCAACAGATCAGGGCTTGATCCATCACCGTCCTGAGAAATGGCTGACAGAAGGGACTAAGCCAAATCCCTCAAGCAAGAAGTGTCCCTAGTCAAAACACAAAGAGTGTTCAGGGCCCTTAAAGCCGCACTGGTGTAGGCAAAGCTATTGCGCCCCCAGGAATCCAGCCAGCGGGCCTCCCGTGACGGGGAGACAACATCCACGGCAGGGAGGTAAAGGCAGTCTGCAAAAGAGGGCCCCTGGCAGATGGGTGGAGGGAACAACACACAGGATCACTCAGCACAGGATGGTGGCAGTGCAGAACGTGTTGGGGCACCAGGTCCCCCGTGGCGGGACGGCCCCAAGCCCCCAAAAGAGAAGAATGGAGCGAAGCCTCAAAGGGAAGCAGCAGCTCCCTACCACCAGAGACCTGATGGAGGACCTCCAGAAGGTGATCCGTGGAGAAATGGGCAGCCGGATCACAAATGCGCAAACTTCCTGCAGCCGTGGAAACAGAGCGAGCGAAGGCAGCACCCGCCTCCGTAGGACTCCGCGGTGGAGAAAGCAGCTCCTCTATGGGTGACAGCTGCAAGCTAAGGTGGCCGTGCCCGAGACCAACTGGAGGAAGAAAAGACCAAGTCCGGAAAGGAGGAAGGGGGGGCTGAGGAGTGGGGAACCTGCAGTGTCTCCGGCGGAGACGGCGAAGAGCTGTCCTTTGACTACGTTGGGGAAAAAGCCACCAGGCACCGGCCCGTCTCTGGAGAAGACGAAACCAGCAAGCGCCAAACCTCTGGAGAAGCGGAGGCGTCCGACGACGAGTCAATGACCCGACGCCCGCCTGGCGCCGTAGAGTCCGCAACTGGAGTCAGGTCAACGTCGACCGGCTCCGAAAGAGACGCCGGAATGACCTCCACCACAAACCGGGGTGCAGGAGACGGAAGTTGGGTCGGAGCCGTGGCAGCTAAAGAATGACGCTGAAAAGGCATCGACTCGACCTCCGACGAGGCAGACGCCTGCGTGGAGGGACAAGAGGGGCCTGTGGACACGCCCCAGCCCCCAGCTAGCCCCTGCGAATCAGCCAGGGCCAGCATCCACTGCCGCCTGAGCGGCGTCACCTCAGCCTCTGACAAGGCTGCCGCCTGCCCTGAGAGCCGAGGGGGACTTGGGGAAATGCCCAAGCCCGGGCAACCTCCTGTAACACTACAAGGACCCCTGTGGGGGTTTGCAGCGAGGCCGAGGTGCCGTGGTCCAAAGGAGGAAACCCCGCAGGTCCACACCCCAACAGCACCAATCCTCCAAACCTGGATCCAAACTAGCCGGTGCCGAAGCCACCGGCGACGCCTCAGAAGTCCCCGCACACGGAAAGGGATCCACAGACGTCCCAGGAGGGGAAGGAGGAGTAGAAGCCAACGAGGCCTGCAAGTCCGCCGCATAGGCCTCCATCTGGGCTCTAGTCACCCCAGTGCCGGGGAACGGCGGATAGGGAGACAATGCGTAGGGCCGCACCACACACAGAGAGTCCATGCCCCCAATGGGCCAGGAACTAGCCCTCGTGGACAAACTGCAACACTTACCAACAGGTGAGCGACGCTCTTGAGGCCTCGGAGGAGGACGATGCTGAAGACAGAGGCGGAGGTTCTTGAACCCATCCACGGGGGTCTGGCACAGTGACGATGCTGACCTAGACATGAGCGCCGAAAGGAGTTTCATCCAGTGCTCCCGTCGTGACTTCGGTTTCATCTGCTGACACGCATCACAATCTGTAGAATCTGTGGTGCTCTCCCAAACATCACATGCAGCTGGGGTGAGGATCTGTCGCCGACATCTGGCACACGCAAGAAGAGCACATCTTAAAGCCCAAAGGTAGAAATACGTTTCAGAAACGAAAAGTGAAGGCCTGAAAACAGGCTAGGAACAAACCGGATATGCGTTGCACGCAGAAAAGGAGAAAACTGACATAGGCGCGCCAGGGTGGGACTTTGGTATCCTCGCTGTCGTCACATACGCGGACGACGTCAGGGCGGAGTCACGTGGTGCCATCCCCTTGGCGTGCAGGGATGCTGTGGCAAAAAAGTTTTCTGGATCCATTCTCACACCTGTGGCTAGGAGTCTCTATCAGATGAGTATACACATTTTAACCTGTGTTATTTATGTATGTATTTTATGAATATATGTTATAGCTACAAACCATGCTATTGCAGTGTTATTTTATCTTACTGCTAACACTGTACGTAACATACTTCGCATTCTGTCTTACGAATGTAGCAGTTCATATCTCTTGCACGAGAAATAAGACTGTTCAATAAACCCTTTTTAATGAAACGCCTGTCTACCTATTTCTGTGTAACTGTAGAAACGAAGCATGCACAATTGACTAAGTGAAACTGTTATCTATTGTTTCCACAATTCTGAGAAGTGTTCCGATTCTAAAGAAAACAAAGTTGTCATGTTTATGTGGTTGTCAGAGACTAATCCCTTCTTGTTCATTCGAGAAGTTTTTAGTGACCTCTGAGCTAGCTGGCACACACAAGTAATTACGTTTAATGTATTTTATAGAGACATACTGACCTCAGTCCTATGTCAAAACTATAGTGTATATTATTCCAATGAGCAGAGCCTATAAGGGGTATAGGAACTACACTACAGCAGTAGATGCAGGCGTGCTCCCGCCGACCCTAAGAGAGTCGGTCATAATCCTACTTTCGTAACCCGGTAAGGATCCGTTGCGTTTTGGTTCCTACAGACCGCTGACACTTTTAAATTTTGATAACAAGATTTTAGCTAAAATATTAGCAATGAGACTAGCCCTAATAGTAGAAAAACTGATCTCACCCGCTCAATCAGGGTGTATACCTCATAAGTCCACAGAGCTCAATCTCTGTATGTTGTTTGCGACCCTACATAGAATATCACCATTGGATCCAGCAACCGCTGTGCTGCTCGACATGGAAAAGGCTTTCAATTCTCTCAAGTGGCCTTTTCTCTATGCTGTACTGGGTTGTCTGGGAGTGCCGGATTGGTTTTTGGCGGTTAATAAACTATTGTATACACAACCCATGGCGCGCATATGCCTTAATGGCATGTTGACGACTCAGTTTCAACTTACACCTGGAACACGGCAGGGAAGCACACTCTCCCCTTTGCTGTTTGTAGCATTGTTCCCACTGGTGTAGTCATCTGAAGGATAGGCACAGTCATCGGGGCCTACAGTTTAACCCAGGACTCTTGCTATTCACATTATACGCGGATGATACTATATTATATGTACCACACCCGGATGACAACATGGCGCCACTTATCTTTGAAGTGACAAGATACAGCAACCTATCTGGTTTATGTATTAAATGGGAGAAATCAGACGTGTTCCAGCTGACGGAGGCGCCCTGTGGTAGGCTTGAGGAGTTTCGATTGAAGTGGTGTGAGGTCCTTGTTAAATATCATGGGGTTCATATACACAGAGAGAAGTATTGTATCCTTCAGTTGAACTATGGCCCAGAAATGGAAAAGCTGGGATGTAACATAGAGCGGTGGTTGACGGTACCCCTGTCCAAAAAGATTGTCCTCCCCCCGTTTTTATACCTATTTCATAATATTCTGATTCCACTATATAATATCTTCTTTTCAACCCTTCGAACACAGTTGATCCGACTTGTATGGGGTGGTAAACAGCCCCCATCAGCTGGTACACACTAATGCTGCCTTATGAGAGAGGAGGGTTTGGCATATTATATTTTCGTGTCTACTATTTGGGGGCGCGGCCGAGCTTCGCTCGGCACTGGTACCAGGCGGATAGGAGGATTCCCTACTTCAGCCTGGAGGCCGAATTGGCACTCACGGCCCCCTCAATACCCTGCTGCCAGTGAGGTTCCTGCGGGGTGTGTGGAACATTCAAACATTCTCTACAACTAGTTAGGCACAGCACAAATTATTAAAGATACAAGATCTCTCATATTGTACTCATCCGAAAACCCGAAACATCGCTAACGGGAAATGGCTGGATTTCCATTTTTCAAGAGGCACTTGTTAAGCGTACACTAGCTCAATTTCACTTAATAAAGTTCTGAGATCTGTTCCCTAAGGGGCATGTTTTCTCATGCACGGAGGAACCCCGCTTTTGTGGGGCAACAGTCATGGACCACTTTGTCCTGCAAAGACACCAAAGAACTCCATGAGCTCATGTTTTCAACTACCCATTAAATCCCCCTGAATTTCCAATTCTGACAGACATCATCAAAGCAGGAGATGGCACGCACATTGTGGCCAGAATGTATAGGGCTGCAGTGGCCCGGGTGCCATCTCAGGACGCTGGGGTGCAGCTTGGGAGCGGGATCTCAGACATCCTATTACAGATTTACAATTGTTTAGGTGCCGTACACAAATACGCCAGGTATCCCCCAGCCATTGTCATATGCTGCTACACTTTAAACTTCTTTGTAGGGACTATAAGACACCTAGTGCACAACAAAAGATAGACCCCTCCGGATCATGTTCCTGCACGAGGTGCCGCTCCCCAGATGCGGACTTTGCACACACTACATGGACATGCGCTTAAATAATGGGTTACTGGGCAGCAATATTTAGGGAAATTTCCCGAATGATAGAAATGGTGCTTACAACCACACCTTTTATGGCATTGCTTGGGTACACACACGATCTCCCTAAACCCAAACGGCGGTTTGTCGCCATTGCACTGCTTATTGCCAAACGAGAAGTGGCTATTAATTGGGTAAGGACACGCACGCCTACAGTACACTTATGGCTGTGCAGTATGACATATTGCAACACTAACAGCAACACTTATGCACAGTTACAACCACCCACTGCTAGGCCCCTTGACATATAGCAACCATTCCACTCCTACTAGCGGGAGCCGCGGGACACTGGTGGCACTTCCACACTGGCACTTCCACACTCCTAAATGGGACGGGACGAAAGAGGGTACGCATGAGATAGGTGAGATTCTGCAGGTTTTGTAACCTTAATATGTATGTTTACTGCTCCCTGTAATATAGATGCTTTGTTCCGAATGGTCACCGTGTATACCATTGTCTGTTAGTTGACTTGTATTTACCTTTCTATGGGTCATACCCCATACTGCACTGTAACCAAACTTGCAACATATGGAAAATCAATTAAAAATTCAACAACAGAAAAAGATAAGAGAAGGAGCGACCTCCTTGCCTTCCCTTGCAAAACCTAGGGACAACTGCAATGTTGAGATTGCTACAGCCGAAAAACAAATTGGGACAATATGGCAACATCATTGACCTAAGGAAAGGTGATCCAGGATTAAACAAAGCTTTAAACATATAGCATAATTCCTTAAACTGATCTCGCTTGCCACTTAGGAGCCACTGTAGGTCCTGAAGAAGATGAGAGACTGAGAAATGCTCAGGATGACATAACAGCCAAGTTGCTGAATGACTTGTAGTTGCCTAAGTGCAGCGTTTGTCTCCCCCAAGTGAAGAATGTTAGCATAATCAAGCCTAGAAATGATCAGTGCCTGTACCGCCGTCCTTTGGGCCAAAACAGAAAAGAGCCAAAGAATTTTTCTTAGCCATCTCAGGGCGGCGAAACAGGGGGAAGCTACCTTGGTAACTTGTTTGTCCATAGTGAACATGCCGTTTAACCAAAAGCCCAAGTTCCCTTACCATCCAAGCAGGGGTAGGAGTGGCCTCCAGATCGCCGGGCCAACAGTGTGGGCCCCAAAGATGTGGTAGATTACTGACCAGTCGGATTTCAGACTTGATCCAATTTAGCATTAGGGAATCAGTGGCGGCTCGTCCACTAAGGCGGAGGAGCATCACCCTACTGCTTTTCGCAGGGAAAAAAAGAGAAAATACAAAGATAATAACTTGCTGTATTATCAGTTTATTTGTTCCTACTGCAGCGTCTTGGCACGGCGGGCAGATCTGCTCTGCTGCTCACAGTATATAGGAAAGGGTTTCACCCAAACTAAGTCGAAAGGACCTGGGTAGCTGAGCGTTAGAAATAAAGGGGTCCCAGACTGGGAGAAGATTTAGAATCATCAAAAGAACAACTTTAAATTAATCATAATACATGAAATGAATCTCAGTAGTATGGTTGTTTATTCACAACATACCAGAAACCTACAATTGGTTATAACAATGTTAAGTCTAGGACAATCATTAGATTATTGTACCATAGTTGTGCCCACGCGCGCAAAGGGGGAAGGGGTGGTGGGGAAGTGATGGTGTTGTGCAGGAAAAATTGTAACTAGTGCAAGAAGAACATTCATAAATCGAGAAAAGAATTGCATTTCATTCTATATGTAATCACAATTTATTCAAAATGGCTCCCCCTCCAGGGGCCACAAAAAGCTGCTTAGACAAGTCAGAAAAAACAGATTGGGAAAAACAGTCTTCTGGTTGGCTGAATTAATCCTGCTTGGGACAGAAGCTGGTATCGTGGTAGGTAAAGTCTACGTTTGGACCCTTGTGGTGGTAGGGATAGTTCCCCTTACGTAGCGGGTCTTCATCAGGACGGGGGATTGGGTGGGCGAGAAACCTAAAAGCGATTAAAAACAGGATTTAGGTGAGGAGGGGTTTGAGAAAATCCCCATCTACATTTAAGGGTAAACGCCCATTGGGCATAATCAAGAAGAATGGGTGCACAGAGGATTTGTTAAAAAACAATTGTACTGTCACATAGTAAGGTTAAACATGAAACCCTTCAGAGGTTTGGGATATTAAATGACCAGGTTACTTAGGGGCTAGATTGCCCGTAAACGGTTTACCTTGAAGTCAATTTTCGGGCAGGGCGTCAAAGACCAGTCATGAAATACAAATTCATCATTTGTAACCACCACGGATGAGGTAGTGAGGTAGAGGTAGATCTATGCGCTACAGACAGTTTGCAAAAATAGGCTCACCTTGGCGTAATTGAAGCAGGCTCCGGCACTGAAAAATGGACGCCTCACATGTTTAACGGGCGTTACTGCGGGAGAATGAGCATTGTTTCAGTATTGGTATTACACGAGGATGTCTCACTCTACAACATAGCAACAGGGCATCAATGTAGTAAAAGCTCACCTTCGATCGAATCTCGGTGTGTGAATCAGGGTTTGTCACAGAAAAATGAACCCCTCACACGTTAGGCGGGCGTTTCTGCGGGAAAATGAGCATGGTTTCAGTATAAGTATAGCACGGGGCTGTCTCGGTTTACAATATAGTAACGGGGCAGCGGGGCAGTGACACTCACCTTGGATCAAATCTTACTGCGTGTAACAGGGTCTCTCTCAGTAAACCAGCATTAGCTTGGACGGCTCGCGTTGTGCGATAGCTGTTACCAAGACGCGTTGTGAGGGGGCGTGACCAGCGTCATCATGGACATAGTGAACAGACTAGGTTGTCTAATACTGACAAGACGCTAAATTATTCTATAACATTGTAAAATATTATATTAAATACTGATATTACCACATGTTGCTGGATGTGTTGTACAACAGAACAAAACGGAATTAATTGGTTGGTTCCTCATAGTCAATGGTAAATCTTTTCTTACGCTCAAAAAAATATATAAATACCGCACTTACCTCGCAGGGTAGTGTAGGTAAAAAAACATTAAAAGAATTAACATTTCTTACCATTATGAGAACAATTTGCAAGATTTCAGTGCACGTGCCAGCGTAGGGTCGTGAAAACTGAAGAAACTGAAGGATTCCATATCATGGCTCAGAAAGACAGTAAGAAAATAGAAACAGATTATTAGAAAGAACTCATAAAGTGGCTAATTGGGAAAAATTGTTCTCTGCCTCATTGAGGCCGTTCTGGACTGAATCAAAAAATGAAATCCATTTTAACTCCCTAACATTGAGAATTGTTGTGATGTCACTGCCTCTGGGTCCCATTGTTACGTGTTCTAAAATAATCCGTCTCAGACTTTCAGGAGTATGGCTCTTGTTCTCACAATGTTCTACCAACGGGGCACCCACAACCTTGCAACGGACACGACTGCAATGTTGCAGGAAGCGTACTTTTGCCTTTTGTTGTGTCTGGCCGACATAGGTCAACTCACATGGGCAGGTAATGCAATAAATACCGTTTGCAGTGTTACAGTTGGTTTGGGACTTGAGTTTAATACAGTGATGTTTGAACACTAATTCTTTGGTCTGAATGGTGTAAGGGCAAGCTTTACAACTACCGCATTTGTAATGACCCACAATGGGTGCCAGATTCCAGATGGATGTTATGGTTGGTGGTGTAGGCGTCTCGAGAAATGAAGACACCACATGGTCACGGATGCTCCTAGCTTTTTTAAAAGAATGCATGGGTAGAGTGTTACTCCCCAGTTCTTCAGCTACCAGAGGCCAATGTTTGTTGATAGTCTTTTTTATAGCATTGCTCTTTGTGTTATATGTGGTCACACATATTAACCGTTCCTCTCCACTTGGTGGTCGGACTGTGGGTTCCAGAAGTGATTCACGATGATTGAACCATGCTCGTTTTCTCGCCTTCTTGGTGAGCCTTTTTGGGTAACCTCGTTCTATCAAGCGTTCCATCAGGTTGGCTGATTCCACCATATAGTCTTCTTTCTTAGAACAATTTCTCCTGATTCTTAAAAATTGTCCAGAGGGTAAGTTGTCACGTAGGCCCCTTGGATGGTGACTGGAGTACTGGAGCAGAAAATTACGTTCCGCTGGTTTCCTAAAAAGAGTCGTATGCAGTGTATCATTCTCCGCTATAATTGTCAAATCCAAAAAGTCTATCTTCTTCGTGTCGGATTTTATCGTGAATTGGATATCAGGAGACTTCTGGTTAAGCCATAAGTGGAATGTATTGATTTCAGATTGAGTTCCTGACCAAATCAACAGGATGTCATCGATATAACGCATCCAAAGTTGGATGCTAGACCTGAAAGGATTTGAGTCATTGAAAATGAAAGTGTTCTCGAACATGGACATGAATATTATAGCCAGATCAGGGGCAAAAGCTGCCCCCATTGCTACTCCCTTCGTTTGTAAGTAGGAGCAGTTTTGAAAAAAGAAAAAGTTCCTCATCATTGCAATTTTAAGAAGAAGAATGATACATTTAGTAGGGACACGGACTGGTGCTTCACGTTGGTCGAGTGCCATTTCCATCGCGGCCAAAGCCTCCTCCTGTGGAATACTTGTATAGAGTGAGACAATATCACAGGTGGCCAGGAGATCTTTACCTGATCTGAATTGTCTGCCTTCTACAATATTAATAGTGTGAGTGGTGTCACGTAGATATGTGGTAGTTTTTTCAGCCAGAGGTTTCAGGAAAAAGTCAATGTAGCGGCACAGTGGCTCCAGGAGAGACCCACATCCCGAAACTATCGGGCGGCCGGGTGGGTTCAGCATATCCTTATGAACCTTCGGTAGGGTGTAGATTGTGGGCAAACGAGGGTTCTTTTGATTAAGGTATAGGTATTCTGATTCTGATAGGAAACCCTGTTCTAAACCCTCTTTAGTCACTCTTTGGATCTCAGATGCAAGCTCTTTTGATGGATCACAAGCCAGCTTTTTGTAGCTAATACCATCATTCAATTGTCTCCAGATTTCACCCTTATATTTGGTAGCAACCTGTATGACGATGGCGCCGCCCTTGTCTGCTTGCTTAATTACCACGTCTTTATTGTCTTTCAGAGAAATCAGAGCCATCCTCTCAGATTTATTAATGTTGAATTTGATGTAGGTTCTCTCTTTTAGAATTTTCTTAACATCGTTGGTTACGATGCTTTCATATGCCAGAATCCTCTGAGTTACTGTGTGTCTAGGGGGGAAAAAGGTAGAGGGTATTTTAAGACCAGTAGCTGATGACTTGAGCTGTGAGGGTCTGTCTCTGAAAAAATATATTAACCGTATCTTTCTGAAGAATCTATGAAGCTCAGTAAGAGTGTTGAATTCATTCGGTACAGCTGTGGGGACATATGATAAACCTTTGCTTAGCACATTGATTTCTTCATTTCTTAAGGAGTAGGATGAAAGGTTAATCACCGGACTCACAGTGGGTCTCACCATCTGTAATTCTTGCGTCGGGTTGATCTCTCTCCATGTTCCTCTGGGGGGAAGCGGACTTCCTTCACTCCTCTCCCTCTCCCGTTGCCTTCCCATTCCATCGGTGGGCCCTGGTGGCCCCGATTTGTCCCTCTGTTCCAATTGTTTCCATGGCCCCTGGGTGGTCTCCATGTGCCTTGCCCTAAAAAAGAATTTGATTGATACGTTGGACGGTATGTGTCCTGGTATCCGTAGGATGTGCTAGGGCCTGTCTGTTCTGTATCTTCACCGGAGCTGTATGATGAGTCGGAGAAAGTTGTAAAAGGTCGTCTCCCTCTAGGGCCCCTGTAACCCCGATTAGTGAATCGTCCTTGTTGGTCTTGTCGGTAATAGTCCTCCTGTAGGTAAGGGTAGGTCTTTTTCTTGTCGTAGAGACGTAGATCACGAGCAAGTTTCTCTAATTTTCTTTTGATGGTAGTGGTCTCAAAATCCTGTAGGGTCGCTACTAATTTGGTTAATGCTTCTTTAGAGTTAGTTAAGGTACTATCGCCTGTGATTTCAGCCTTCACGTCCGCTATTTGTTTAGTGAGGATAATGCCCTGTTCAGCCGCCGTCTCAATCCCCAGCACCATCCAATGCCGGGAACAGTTGTTTGCGACGAAACTGAATCCTTCCCTGAACTTGGGAATATCCACGAAGTTGGCAGGTTCAATTTTGATCTGTAAACCTACAGGTATGATGTTGGATTGTAGGCACTGTGCAAGAAAATGACCATGCAAGCGAGTTCTGATTAATTTCTTTTCAAGACGTTCTAGCTGGGTAACTTTATCATTAAGGGTAATGTCAATGACGGGAGTGTTGGATGAAAGAAAATTGTTGGCTGGGTCATGTAAAAGTTGATGTATATAATCCTCTGTGTACGTCAGGACTTCTTTGTCTACCATGATGGGTAGATGTAGGAGAAGGAATCTCAAAAATTCTATGTAATCCTGTATGTAAAAAATATGGAAACCTCGTTTTTTAACAAATCCTCTGTGCACCCATTCTTCTTGATTACGCCCAATGGGGCGTTTACCCTTAAATGTAGATGGGGATTTTCTCAAACTCCTCCTCACCTAAATCCTGTTTTTAATCGCTTTTAGGTTTCTCGCCCACCCAATCCCCCGTCCTGATGAAGACCCGCTCCGTAAGGGGAACTATCCCTACCACCACAAGGGTCGAAACGTAGACTTTACCTACCACGATACCAGCTTCTGTCCCAAGCAGGATTAATTCAGCCAACCAGAAGACTGTTTTTCCCAATCTGTTTTTTCTGACTTGTCTAAGCAGCTTTTTGTGGCCCCTGGAGGGGGAGCCATTTTGAATAAATTGTGATTACATATAGAATGAAATGCAATTCTATTTCTCGATTTATGAATGTTCTTCTTGCACTAGTTACAATTTTTCCTGCACAACACAATCACTTCCCCACCACCCCTTCCCCCTTTGCGCGCGTGGGCACAACTATGGTACAATAATCTAATGATTGTCTTAGACTTAACATTGTTATAACCAATTGTAGGTTTCTGGTATGTTGTGAATAAACAAACATACTACTGAGATTCATTTCATGTACTATGATTAATTTAAAGTTGTTCTTTTGATGATTCTAAATCTTCTCCCAGTCTGGGACTTCTGCTGCTCACAGAGCAGGGGGAGGAGTGGTGGGCACTATGTAAGCCCGCATGAATGTTCTCCAGGCAGACTCCATTACAGCCTGTTTGGAGAACATGCCCATGCTCCCACTGTCTGTCTGTGTGCCGTACTACGTCACTCAGACCAATCACAATGCTGTTTTGCAGCGCTATGATTGGCTATGGGGAACCTGGGCGCCGGGGTGCTTCCTGCTTCTCGTTTCCACAGATGAAGCCAGGAAGAGGACTGAGGAGGATTTTTTATTGTAACCCTCATCTTCCTCTTCCCCCTATACGCCCTACTGCTGCTTCTTGGAAGCAGCCCCCACTGTAGGGAATTACGGTTCATCCAAGTCAACACATTAATAAGGCAGGAGTTAATAGTAACTGAGTTATGATCTTCATTGGGAAATAAGGATACAATGATATGTTCATTATCGCAAAGGAAACCTGTGTAGGATCACAACCTTCCACTATGTCTACTGCCTTCTTTACTCACACACCACCAGAAAATTCATCCCTTTATTTTTCCTTTGAGCACTCAACCCTAGTAATAGCCCTGTTAAATTCTGCAAACACATGTTTTACATTAGCCACCACTTCTTTACAATTATCCTCCCATCAAACAAACCAGGCAACAGCAATCTAGATGAGCAGTTGGCTTGCGTGTTGCTACAACCTGGTACATACTTTACCTTGTATTTGTAATTTGAACATGGGGGGCAATCTTGCCAAGAAGTCAGAAAAAAATACAAGTCCCACCACGTTGCTGCAATAAAGGTTTGTGATCTGTACTCCAAACTAAACTCACACCCCCATACATATGCCCTGGAATGATTCAAAGCCTATGTGACATTCAACATCTCCCTTTTGAATAAGTATGCTCTGCATCTGTCAAAGAGGTGAAAGCAAAGGTAACCCTCCTCTTAAACCAACTTGGTTTCCCAAGAAAACAGCCTCTGTACCCACCACACTGGCATCTACAGTGATGAATGTCTTACGCTTGATAATAAATAGGTGTCAATAATATGGCAAAGCAATTTAAATTATCATCTCAAATGATTGAACTTGACCACGTTACCATTCAAATTTCCCTTTCTTCCATAATGAAACTTAAAAAGGTTCAGTTTTGTCTGAAAACTCATGTCAAACTTTCCATAATATTTGACAAGGCCCAAAAAACGGCTTCAACACTTTCTTATCCCATAGTTTTGTAAGATCCTTAATAGCCTTGACAAAATCACCTTTCGGTGTAACTCCTTGTGCACATAACGTATACCTAAGATATGCAATCTCCTCTTTCAGAAATTTACACTTTTCTCTATAACGAATGTTAGTCATGTCAGCCTTAGAGTGGTCTTCCCCTAACCTTTTTGCTTGCTTACCTCCTCCTTTTGTTGGCTTTAGGATTCTGAGCACTTCATCACTGCTGACCACTGCTAAAGTGCATGTGCTTCTACCCTAAACATAACATTGACACATAATTGACATATTTAATTTCCTTCTACGTCCGTTGGTAAGTGGCATACCATAAACCCAGGGCCAGTAAATTAAATGCTTTTAGTGGGCCTGTAGCACTGATTGTGCCACACACACAAGTAGCCCTTTAACATGTCTCAGACCTGCTACTGCAGAGCGTGTGTGTGCAGTTTGTCTGCCACTTCGACTTGGCATTTAAAACACTTTTACCCAGACATACAACCCTTCTTATATTATACCTAAGTAACCCCTAAGTTTGGCCCTAGGTAGCCCATAGGGCAGGGTGCTGTGTAGCTCAAAGGTAAGACATGTATGTTTAAGTTTTGCGTGTCCTGGTAGTGAAAAACACACAAATTAATTGTTCACTACTGTGAGGCCTACTCCACTCATAGACTAACATTGAGAATTCTTTAATACACGTTTAAGCTGTAACTCCTGATTGGAAAGGAGTAGCTGTGTCATGTTTTATATCATTGGAATGGTAATGATAAATCCTCTTTACTAGTAAAGTTGGATTTAATATTACTAGTTTAGAAATGTCACTTTTAGAAATAGGCATGTATCTGCTTTTATTGCTATGTGTGCTTGCTGCCTGTATCCAATACACGTCTGGGGTGGGTAATAGCTTCGCTTTGTGCATTCCCTCTTGACAGACACAAACACAGGATGGTTAGGTGTGTCTGAGCATTCATCTGCATTCTGATGGCCCTTCCTGGCCAGGAAGGGAGGGAGAAGCTGACACTTGTACCTGAATAGAGTGACTGCAGGGGAATGCTGGCTTGTCCCTCGTTCTGAAGTCTCAGGGACATTGAAGACTTCCTGCAATGCTGCAACATTAGCTAGACTCTGCCATCTGTGAATCCAAATGCAAAACAACAGTTGATGGACAGAATCCAAAACAATGTCATACATTCACCCCAGTACAGAGATCTGGGCCTAAATCCATCTTTATTTTGCACTCCACACCACCCCAGTTCAGACATGGCCATATGCAAATCAGCCTTGACCCTGTGCCTCATGGGAACAGTCCAGCCCGAACTGCCAAGCCATGTCTTTCCTGGACCGGAATCAAGCATCCTAGGACCGGTTTCTGGCTATCAGCCATCTTCAGCCAGGATAACTTGACTCCAGTGGTGTGGAGAGCATGGAACTCACGTCTGAGCATACCCATACCATGGCTTGACAGTTCGGGCTGGACTGTTGCCATAAGGCACAGGGTCAAGGCTGATTTGCATATGGCCATGTCTGAACTGGGGTGGTGTGGATTGCAAAAAAACGATGGATTTAGGCCCAGATCTCTGTACTGGGGTGATTGTATGACATTGTTCTGCATTCTGTCCATCAACTGTTGTTTTGCATTTGTCACCCCGAGTGGGATGGGTATGCTCAGACGTGAGTCCCATGCTCTCCACACCACCGGAATCACTGCATCTCTGTACTGGGCTGAATGTATGACATTGTTCTGCATTCTGTCCATCAACTGTTGGTTTTGCATCTGTGAATCCAAGGCACTTTCTCAGCAGGCCAAGGCCGGTCCCTGTATCCGACCCACGCTTCACAGCAGTCGGCCTTAACTTTGAATTTGGCCCCTTCAAGAGCAATCAAATGTCCCCGGGTGGTGTTTTATGGCTCTAAGCACTATATTTTCATTTAATCTTTAAAAATTCATAACTTCTACTTATTGTATTTTTCTTGGTTTGTTCATGTTTTATTTATATAATTATTGTCTATTTTTCCTAACTCTGTGTGAAGTCTTTTTGTGGTGTTTTCATTGTGTTACTTTGTGTGTATGTGTGAGTGTTGCACAAATACTTAACACATTGCCTCTTTAGATAAGCCTGACTGCTCTGTGCCGGGCTAACAGATGGTGAGCACATATTATTTGATTCAAACATGACTCCCCTGTACAGCATTAATTCTTTCCAGGACATACGGCGTAAGGCATGGAAACCAGCAAGCTGCCTTAATATGCAAACCAAGTAAAACTCTCAGTTGAGTCATGAATGATCAGCAAGGGGCCAGGTGCTGCCAAACGTACCCACCCCCCCCAGCTCAACAAAAAAACTTGCAATATGGTCATTTCAAGTTCTCCAGACTCTAGAACTCACAATCGCTACCAGCATCTGTATCCATGCTTCTTGGAATTCAGATATGATATTAAAATGTACTCCTATAGAAACTATATCATAAATGACAGACCACCTAATCAATTTTAGCATGTTTGGGGGAATATTTTTTACAATACACTGATGACACTTCTATCTCCTAAAAGTCAACAACCATTGCAAATAAATAACTCATACAACACTAAGAAAAACTCCTACTACCACTCTGACCAATGTATCTCCTTCTTTGCTTTGTACATCAATATGCAGCATCACGATGAGGAGGTTGTAGAAATGAACCACAAGCTCAGAATGGCAATGAAGATGTGGTGATATGTACTGTGTACTTCCAATTGCCTGGTTCCACCTACTGACATCTCACTAGGCCGGTGGTGATTATTCTACACCATCAGTTTTAAGGTAATTAAAAAAATTATTTGACACTAGGAAAAAAACAGCCTTTTGCTGTCAGCTTGTTAAAGACATTCAAACATAATAGATCACTTTTCAGTTTTCTTCAATAATCAACAGCAATGAAACACCTTCAAGAAATGTCTGTTTTATTTCCAAACACAAAAACATGTTTTCAGTTTGAAATGCTTTCAGTGTAAGTTATAAAAAAGCCCTGATGGAGTTTAAGTACGACACCATAATATAAAACATGTTTAACAACAACATGTATGCAACATTTCGATATGGTTCTGTTAGAATCAACTATACAGTGTGCATTCTACATTAGAAAATTATTTTCCAACCAAACGTTCAAGGCACAGTGTTGGTTCAAACACCAAATCCCACATATTACACTGCCTGAGTGTAACGACTAGAAATATGGCCCTCTAACACCACAATCCTTACTGGTCATGTGATAAGCCTTCTGTGTGTGATGGCTCACATCAGTAACCGGATGTTTGTGCTAGGTTTGGGTTTCGACACATAAATGACTCTTTGTTCAGGTGGCTATCCCCCAGTCCAGTATATGAAAATAAAAATATCAAACAAAAAAGCATGATGAGAGGAGCTACATGGATCACAACTTGATGTGTTATGGTGAAAACGTATATGCAGAGAGTATGCAGACGAGAATAGATTAACTTCAAGGGATTTATCATTTTGTTCGGATATTACCCCAGCATCGGGGTATGCTCAGTTAGTCAGGTATAATCCATTGTACATGCTGAATGGTGTAAGAATACTGATGTAA
Source organism: Lissotriton helveticus (assembly GCF_964261635.1). Classification (NCBI taxonomy): domain Eukaryota; kingdom Metazoa; phylum Chordata; class Amphibia; order Caudata; family Salamandridae; genus Lissotriton; species Lissotriton helveticus. The sequence continues at coordinate 289,694,919 of NC_136069.1, read as the reverse complement.
CACTACTGTTGCTGGAACTAGTACAGTGCGTTGAATTCATGTTTCAAGCCACTAGGTCTTACTCAGCGTAGTTTTCAATACACGCTAGATGCTGTTGAACGCACAGAATCTGTAAAACATTGAAAAGACAGCTATTAGTATACAGCTTGTTGTATCAGCTAGCAATATTTTCTTTACATTACTTTATAGTATTGGGGTTTGTGTTCTCTGACTGTCATTAACTTGAAAATGACATGAATCTTATTTTGCCACTTTAAAAAAATATTTTGTTACATTATGGTTATATATTTTCTCATTATATTGTAAACATTTACTATGGTAGAATGTGCATGGCTTTACTTACATGAGCTATTTAGTCCTGTAGATTCTCCAAGAAAACTGCTTCCACTAAAGCCAGATCCGAAACCGCCACCGCCTCCGCCTCCAAGACTACCTCCAAGACCTCCTCCAAGACCACCTCCAAGGCCACCTCCAAAGCCACCTCCAAGGCCACCTCCAAAGCCACCGCCGAGGCCTCCACCAAGGCCACCTCCAAAGCCACCTCCTGATCCGAAGCCACTACCAGCTCCACCACCACCTCCGCCTCCTACACTCGTAGTAGATTTGTGAACTGTGACACTGCCTCCAGAGAGCAATCTGGGAGAAGACAGAAATAATCATTTCAATTATTATCATAACTTTCAAAGCCAGAGTTTACAGGACAAAAAAACATCAGTGCCAAATTACTACATTACACAGCATTTAACAATGACACATTTTGAGGTGCAAGCACCTAGATTTTTTGTAGGTAAATTCACGTATTTTGATAAGTGTTGACTAATGGCCTTTAATTATTCAGTTTTGCTGCCAGTGCAACCGAAAGAAATTATCTGGTGGCTAGTCAGATAATACGCTCATTACTTACAGTGAAAGGGGTCCATGTTGGGTGAATTCCTATCAGCAAATAAAAGTTCATCTGGAGGATTGGTTATACCTGGTGGTGTATCTGGTGGTTATACTAGGTGGTGTATCAGAGCTCCTGCTGGGTACTCAAAGGAATGTAGTGGACATCCCTAACCGAAGCCACCTCAAAGGGAGGATCATTCCCTCTCTCCTAGTCATGAAACGGAAGATCTGCAGAGGGTGTTGCATGCACTGATGTTAGCACTGGTAGCCACGAAAGTGAGATGGAAGTGTTAGTAGAAAAGGGGTGGTCAGACATAATGCTTGGCCCATTTCCTCATCAAAAAAAGCAATAGTTGATTACCTTCGTTATTGTGGCTAATACTCCTCTGGGATACATTTTACCATCCAACAGGAGTGATATTTAGCCTTTTGTTATCGGGCTCCGATTTCCGCCGCCCGCCACAACAATCCTCAGTGCTAGAGTCTTGTTTTTAACAAATTTGTCTCATTTTAGCCCACCTCGGGGTTACTGGCCTGCTCCATGCGTGCACCCGCATTCACAGATGGGCTGCATAAATAGCCTGGGCATTATTCCTTCTGTAGAACTTTAATATAAAAACTTCATACACTCTCACATTGCAAGCCCAGGGACTCCTGGATATAGATTTGCAGTGATGCCTTCTCCTCGAGGACAATATGGTAATTAACAGCAGGGGGTAGGAACATATTTAGATCTCATATTTGAAAATAAAGATAAGGCCAAATAAAGTCGTAAATTATAACTCCCTTTATTTTTTCTATGTAAATGAAAAGTAAATTAACACAATGTTTGAGAAATATAACCCCAAGTACATTTTAATTCGATCCAAAGTGTTATCTTTTTCAAGGTGACAGCTGGGGCTCCATCTGGTGTCATTTCTCACAACACAATCTCTCCAGCATGTTAATACACTCAAGCTGCCTCGCTTCCCAGCTGACTTATTTGGGCTTTACTTTTGCAAAAACAGATTTAGGATTGAATAATAACTATAACATCTTTAAACATATTCTCAGACACTAGCTCAATATTTTGAAACAGTCATAATCCTGCGATAGGATATGGTAGATTGTTGTCCTTCGCCGATTTAGGGAACATAAGAAAGGCAGCCTGCAACACAGCGGAGTGTGTAGGTTTCATGCCTCTTGTGAGCTCAATATTTAGATATAGAGCACATGTCGACAATCAATATGTACCCGGTAAATACGTCTGGATGTGAAGTGTGGATAAAGTATGCTTGAACTTACTTAATAAAAAAAAAACATTGACTCTAACTCCTGTACTTTTCAAGCATTACATCTCCAAAAAATGTCATCACACAGCAGTAAAGTACAGATGTTTACCTGAGTTCTTCACTGTCCATAAGCTTCCTGTAAGCAGTGATTTCAACATCCAAGCCCATCTTAGCTGCCAATAGTTCTTGATACTCTTGGCCATAATGAGCAATTTGCTGTAAGTGGAAACAATAAGCAATCAGTAACTGACAGCTGAAGAATCGTATTCATAAGTGAAATTGTCATGAAAGTCTAAACTGATTGAGGTTTTAAAAAAATCCAATGTGGTAGAAAGTCTTAGAGATTACACCAATTACATCTGTAAGTAATTTCTCACTGTCTTTTAATTTCAAGTTAACTACAGCGATTTACTTTAGCACCACATGTTGTTGATTAATCAAAAAGGTTTACGATATTCTATAAAAATGTATATAACAAACTCGGTCATTTATCATCAGTTTTCTTTACACAAAGCTATTCTGTCCATACTCTTTTTCTTAATGGCTGATAAACCACAACCAGCAAAGGCAAGCAATGGGGACTCTGGGATGAGAACTCTGGACGCCCCAGATGGAGGCAAGAAGCTTCTGATAATGAAATGGGACAGAGGCATATGGCCAGATTCCCCCCACGTGGGCTTACCCCATTCGCTTATTCCATGAACAAGGACATATAGGAATTGCAAGATTGCACGAGAGAAGAGAAGTGCTGAGGCAGAAGCCTGTTTTCTCAGAGTGATCGTGCGAGGGTTGTAATTCATCGACAAACTGCACAGAGAGGAAGAAAACGGACTTAATGGATTGAAAGAGATGTGGATGGACACAAAAGGTGCCATGTTTGTGTTCTCTCCATCACTGCTTCCCCTGCATGTCCCTTGAGACAATGTGTAAAGAGTTGGGCATCCCCAGTACAAAGAGAACGAGATTGAGTGCCTTAATCTTTGATGCAACATCATAAATGATCCAGGTACTACAAACACTATTCACAGAGGGGCATTCACTGTTTAGACAGGAGTGAGTAATAATGCAGTTTAAAGGACAAAGTGTCAGCAGGGTGTGTGAACAGTACTTTCTAGATCAGTTACTGACTTCTATACCGCAATGGGCAACACAAATTGAAGGTCCGCTCCATCATATGTCATTGTTTTAATAATCCAAGAGTAAGTATGTACAGCAACACTATAGACAACAAGAGCAGGGGTCGTATTGCCTAAAGTCAATTAAAATCCACTGTCGTGTTAGTTGTTATGATATATGAGCAATGTAAAAAAAAAAGCCAGATTGACACACATTTTGTCTTATTCGAATACAGGAGGAAAGAGGTGGTGCTGTTACAGAATTCCACCAGCAACCCCTTTCCCAATTTTTTCTTTTCAAGATACAGTTTTAGGATGACACGTTTGAGTGCTGCCCTTACATAATAGGCTTGGTCACCTTATGTAACTCGATGGCAATGTACAGTATTTGTTTTCACACTATTTTTTCATTATGGCTGCCGTATTGTCTCCCCTCTGCAGCCTTGATCTAGTTTTTATTCATTACATGACTTTTGTTGCTCTCTGGCCAGACCAAACATGGTGTTCCTTGGGTCGGCTTGCATTTCTAAATCAACTATGTGTTACTTTTAGCTCAACTGAATGTGACTTTTTGCCTACTATCCCCATCAGATATTGTGCACTACTTGAAAACATGCAGAATAAATTATGCATTCGCTATTATCTTTTCCAGAACATGCTTTGCTTATTTTTTTAACTTATTTTTTGTTTGTTTTTTAATCTGGAAGTTATTCAGCCCGTCTTACCTTCCTGATGTCATCTAACTGAGATTTCAGAGCTGCAACTTGTTCCTGGTATTGGTCACTTTCACTGCTGCTACCAGATTCTGCCTCAGCAAGTTGAGTCTCCAACTGCAGGTTCTGTAAAACAATAAATTATAATTATAAATGATTATATTTTAAAAGAGGCTAACTTGTATTAAGAGATGGCCTTGCATTTATCGCGCAACTAGTTGACATCCACATTACTAATTGAAGGAATGCATTGTACATATCAGATCAAGCGTTAAATAGAAATGGAAGCAAACAAAGATTTTCATTCTTTAGCCGATTTTCAGAAAAACATAACCTACAACAGTCCATAACATACAGCAGTCCATTAATCCATCTTCGTTACAACTCTCGGAACAAATAAAGTAACTTTAATTACCAAGGTTTTAACGCGCTCGATTTCTCGCTGGATAGAATCGATCTGTAGTTTCAAGGCCCTCACTTCTTCTTTGTGTGCCTGTGCAGTGTGGGCCACTGGTCGTGTAGAGCCAACAACAGCAGAGATCTTGGAAAAAATGGAAAAATCAATAATTGGAGGGAGGTAAAAGTGAATAACTTCAAACAGTGATATGCTCTGATTTTAAGAACTTTGGCGAACATCATACTCCCAGGCATAACATGTGAAGCTGTTGAGGGTTGTTCCTTTCTCTGGCCAGTGACCCTGCATGCAATTTTGACTTCTTTCTCAGATGCTCACAGGTGAGCTCAAGAGGGTGGGCCATCTTGCTTCCCAGATGATGTACCTTACATCATTAATGTGAGGCCTGTTTTTGGTTTGTTACCTTCAGACTTTTTCTGCAATGCGTATGAACATTAGTCAAATGAATTTCTCCATGTTTTCTGTTTTTACTGATTTCTACTTATCCAGACAGAAAGCAGTACGTTTCCCTGTCTGACAAATTTAAAACTGAGAAATGCAAACATTTGTTTTTTTATCCCTCTTGTCAATTTGAGTGCCAGACTAACAGCCTTATTTACTTACAGCATACCGAGTTAAACATTAAAAAAGCAAAGAGGATGACGTTTTCTGATGAAGCTTAAATAGCTGTAGATGTGCAGGTACTACTACTACAATGCTAATGTATTCAAGTGATTTCCCTATTCCATTATTACATCTACCTACAAGAAATAATAAGTTATAAAAAAACAAATATTGATAAATATGGGCACAAACACTCAAAAAACAATGCGAGAGTTCTATAGGCATAATGTACAAGTGCAACGCATAATTCAGCTATATAATTAGTAAATACACTTTAATGTCAAAATGTATTCAGCTATGTCATAACATAGCATAACTTAATTGGTTGGTACTGCAACTGTAGTTCATACACACATATATATACATATATATATATATATATATATATATATATATATATATATATATATATATATATATATATATATATATATATATATATATATATACATATATACACATATAGGAGAGAAGCCTTAAGTGCTACATAATGCATGCAATACTTTTGTCCTATCTAGTTTAAGGTTGCATTGTTCTGGTGCGGGATGCATAGAAGGACTCAGCTTAATAGGGCCCACACTCTCAAGACATGCCAGAAATGACTTACCTTGGCTTGCACTGCTTCGAATGCTTCACGCTTAGTTGTTTCCACCAAAACTTCATACTGTTGCTTCATGTCCGCGATAGCCGTTGAGAGATCCGCAGCTTGGTCATAGTTGTCAATGGAAATGGAGATTGCAGCTTTGGTGCCGCCACCAGAAATTATGGACTGAACCTCTCTCACTTTCTAGAAGCAAGATGAGAAAGGAATGATCAAATGACAACCAAAATACAAACACCCCTATCCACCATAAAAATGGACCATTCATTCCAAATACAGGTATAAAATGGCATTGTTTTGCGTAGTTCTGCTGGTTCAAACATTATGTCATATGACAGAATCCGTAAAAACCTCTGATTAAGTTGAACGAATAGAAGTGAGAATTATATATTTTTTAAGTGGTTAAGTGGTTAGTGTAGGAAAAGAAACATTTTTGATAGAATATCTTGGCATACACCTTATTTTTTACTACGTTTTAATTAATAATTTTTAATAACTAAAGCTGATTTAACATCTTCTATGCTGCATCTTATAATGTGTGATGGATTACTGAGATACTGTACTTTCTTCCACCTGGGCCCTGTTACGAGTGTGCCATAGTTTTCTTCTCTCTCTCAAACTCCTGTTTGTGCAGGATTCAGAATCCTGAACTGTGCAGAATTTACTGTGCCTATTAATTACTGTGTTCGATAAAGACTACACCCTGCCGGAATTTAAAAGGGGGATAGGGAATGTTATTTACCGTGACGTAGATTTTGGTTTGGTAAGCACCAAAAACTGCATGTTATTCCCTAAAAGGTCAGAATAAGCGCAAGTTACAACACCCGATAAACTCCAAACCACAGGGAGACAGATTTTATCAGGTGCAATAAATAGCACCCAGCCATCTTGGTCAATCTTAGCGGGAGTTTTGTTGTCTTTCCAAAGAAGGTAATGAAAATTAACTCTGTTTTACAAACAAAAGACCACCCTCTGTTCATATGAGTGTTAATGTAATCGAAATACTTCCACAGTACATGTAAAATAGCAGGAATACTGCTTCAAGAGGCAATAAGGGGAGTTTTTCATACTGGGCTAAAAGATGGGGACACATTTCTGATAGTCTTTTCACATTATTTTAAGATCGTAGTCTACTGCAGTGCCATATTGCAAAGGTAAATGTCGTTAGTTTGCATAACAAATAAAGGCAACATAAACACATTCTCCAAAATAATTAAAGTTACATATAGGTGGAGCATTCTCACTTTTAGTAACACATTGTAATACTTACAGCATCATACATCTGTTTAGACAGAGTAATTTGGTCTTCAACGCCACCTAATTTTGTTTGAAGGTCGAATATTGTCAAATACAAGTGATCCACATCCTAAAAAAAACGCACACGAGAAAAACTCTTTTAAAACAGAGGTAAAGAATACAAAGTTCATGCTACAAGATTTTTTTAGATAGGGCGTCAAGAAGCGGTAGATAAAAGATCCAATTAAAATGAAGACCTTTTCAAGCAAAGTGATTACATTGTTCTTATTTATCATGTGGAATATTAATTTATAATAATTAATTATGGAATATTTAAGTACTTGTTAATTTAGCTATTAATTAGCATTTTGTAGCACGCTAAAGCAGAGACAAGCAGCACTTCTGATACTCATGTTAGAGCTGAAGATTGGGAAGCATGCATCAGCCATTGCCTGTTTATGAAATACAGTCGTTTGTCTTGGATGCCACCTTTAAAAGTTGACTGTTTTAATAGTAAATTTGATTGAAAGAACAGAACAAGCCAATGATCTAGGACTCCCTGAATCAGTGCAACCTATGGCCTGTTTTCAGAAATTAGAAGTATAATTAGCTTTTCTATCTCTCTGTTTAATTGTACCTAACAAATGTAATTTCATTATTTAAAATGTCTTTGTACTTTGCATGTATTCATGCTTAAAAGTGTGCTGATCCTTACTCAATACTATGCTTAGTTGGATCTCACAGAGGAAGGTACATATTTTCCAAAGTTCTGCCAGTGCCCACAAAAGGATATTTGTGAAGGGTGAAGCTAATGTGGTAGACAAAAAAATAGCCTGAAACACAAACCTGCTCTATGTTTGGTGGGAGACTTTCTTCCCTTACCTATAAAAACGTGCATTGGCGGCTCCTCCGCTAAGGTGAAGGAGCGGTGCCCTACTTCTTTTAAGCAGTATCAATGAAGGACAAATAAAATGATAATAACTGCAAGCTATTATCGTTTTATTTTTTCCTTGTTCCTGCAGCTTTGCAGCCATGTACACTTTGCATGTTCTCCATGCAGACTGCTTTACAGTCCCCATCTGAGCGCCGAACCACAGCACTCAGGCCAATCACAACGCTGTATTGCAGCATTGTCATTGGCTCAGGGGGGCCTGGGTGCTCTGTGATCCAGTTCCGGAGACGACAGTGGAGAGAGCGGCAAGATGCGTCGAGAAGAAAGGTACTTTTTTTCTCTACTCCCTCTCCCCCCGACCTTCGCAATCCCACCCCCAATCTGTGCCAGCTGCCACTGAAAACGTGTGGTGTTCTCTGTATCTCCTAAATGTTTACGTCAGTAATTTCATAAATAAGTCTGAGGATTGGCAAGTCCAGACTGCGTGGGCCGTTCCCCCATTACTCGAAGAACAGTGCGGCTTGGACAAGTAAGCCACACTTATATTTCCGAAGCACACGTCTATTGAGAAAGAGACCAGTCTGTTTCTAGTATGACATACTTTTAGGCCTCGATTATGAGTGCCCCAAAATAATCCTCATTATTTCCCACCCTGGAATTTCCATTCTGTTGGTCCCGGTAATTACAATTTTGAAAAAATTCCAGGGATTTAAAGTTTTTGGGGAGAGCATACAGGAATCATTGCTTCTTTGTCCATCCTTGTATGTTTCCCCATAAAACATATTTATTGCCTCCTTTTATTGAGTCTCCTAGTGTAAATTGGGGACTTTAGTTTGAGCAGTGGGAGAAAGTGGTGTAAGTAGGTCAAAAATCCTTGGGCCGCCACTAGCACGTTTTTCTCTTTAAGGAAACACTGATTTTGACAACATGATGTGCAAGTTCCTGTGATAAATATGTCATACTTTATCAGTCAACTGTAATACAACATAACTGATTGATATCTCAAATACAAAAGAACTTGAAGTTTGAGGCCTTCTGGTTGGCTTTTACTGTATCTTGGAACTTGAATCAGGAACTATACTTGGCGCAAGGTGTGCATTTGGAAAGCACTGGATAAATGACTTTAAGCACCGGCCAATGCTTTTACAGGAACAGAGCGGTGGAAATTCCTTCTCCTACCTCGCAGCCAAGACCTGGAACAATCTCCCCCTTAACCTCACTGCACCAATTCAGGAACGACCTCAACACCTGCCTCTTCAAATGACCCCGACATTGTTTCACCCTCCCCATCCCCCACCCCCTAGCGCCTTGAGACCCTAACGTTTGAGTAGTGCGCTTTACAAACCCCTGATTGATTGATTGCTCTATTGAAGCAAAGCAGGTGCTAACGTCAATGCTGCTCTTATAGCATTCTTAAACACCTTGTGAGTTTTATGCAACCTTTACCTATCCCAACTAACCTCTTTCAGGGTAGTCCATTCTCCCTCCAGTGTCTTAGTTACAGCGCTGTCTTGTTCATACCTGCGAAAAATTGTAAAGAAACATGTTACAATAAACAAGCACAATAATATGTTAATAATGTTTGCTATTTCATTTAAAAAGCTCAGAACACTGGTGTGACCAAGGAAAAGAGATGCTTGATCTGCACGTAGTTTGATGTCACATGAATTGATTTCGAAAGAACTGATTATTGGGCTAGCTAATGGACGTGGCGTATTTGTCTGCCAATCTTAAAGGCTTCTCCAGTTGCACTTTTGACGATTTTGCATGTAATGGGCGCAGCATAGACCACCGACCACTTAAATTGTGTGATAAACGCTACTTTATAGAAACAGGTGCACATCATAATATTTTACAGGGTAATCTGCCTTACAAAATTGAAGCTTCCCTATACATCAAATTAACTATGCAATCTCATATTCCCACCTCTCCTGTCATACCCACATACGGATGTATGACGTTACAACGCAGGCTATTACAACGCCTGCCTTTTCAACGCGGTTTTTACATCGCATACCATTACAACGCATAGCGCTTTTGGGTGTTGGATAGTGAATAGTTTAATTTACTATTCCAACTCCAGTCCCCGTGGACACTAGGGAAGGTTATTGGATAGTAAATTAACCTATTCCCTATCCTAGAGCGCCCCCCAGCGCAATGCGTTGTAATAGTTTGCGTTGTAATGACCGTGTTGTAATGGTAGTGCGTTGTAAAAGTTTCGTTGTAAGTGATGTTTCCCCCACATACACCACCCTACCCTGCAACTATCTACTTCCTATTGTACTGCAGTTCAGCAGTTTGCAACCTTACATTTCCCCTACATCCCATGACTGCATGTATTAACATCTAAGCAACTAAACTCCCTATACTTCACCTTGAACTTCCTATCTAGTCCAGGAGGTGAGAGGCTGTGCACCCCCTCGATTTCCATGTGTTTTGCCAATGGCAATGGCAGTCAAACTTCTGTAAACTCATGCAAAATTTTCCAGGCCACCGCCAACCACGTGTTGAGCGACAAACCTGTACAACAACGACCCTCAATTGCGCACCTGTCCCAACCAGGAAGCCAGAAAAGAAAAGAACCATAATGGGGGGAAAACAGAGAAAACTAAAAAATTAGGGATCGGTGGGCCTTGCAAAATGTTTACTGCTACCAGTCACCAGGTCACCTGTACCTAAAATCGTGGCAGGGAGGCCAAAACAGCCCATATAAAACCTGTTGGCTAAGCAAAGCATGAGAAATAGCCCAAACAAGATAGCAGTCTCCTGGGTTGACCACCCTCAACCTATAGCTGGGGGGAGACCTGCCTGTGGTTGGCAAGCCCCCCAAACCCCCATTGTAATGTGAAATAAGCCACATATTTACTTTAGAGCTTTCTACTAAATTTGGGCTAATTGTCCCCACGGTCATTTGTGTGGGTTGGAATTCCCACATTGGAGAGCCCATCAAAGAAGGTTCCTGTATTCTAGTTTACCTCTTCTGGTTCCTGCTTTTGAGTGCCTAGGTTTTTACTCGATGATATATTCACCTAATATGATGACAATTTTAGACTTGAAGCCACAAGGATAAAGTTGTGCTCATTTATCTAGCCGTGCTGGGATGCTCTCTCAGACGTATGGGTGTTGCAGCATCAGATACTGTATACTAGTACTCGCAAAGGCTACAGACACATTGAAAGTTGTCGTCAGTAAGTGACTAACACAATAACTGAGTATGAAATGACCAAGCAGTGTAGATCAAACTTGTGTAAAAAATTGCTCACAGTGATATAATGAGACAATGATTTTAGCAGCACTTGCAGTATGGTACACAAGCCAACACGGTCGTATGATAAGCAGGTGTTACTGAAATGTACTTCGGAAAGATGTGTTAAACAATTCCTATTCATTACCAGCTATGTTTGCACATGGAAACGAATTGGCAACCAGCACTGTCCTTAAGCATATCAACCGCAAAGCAGCTTTTTCAACGTTGACAATCTACATTTCAAATTAAAATTTGCAAATTAGCTGCTCGGCATTTTTAAAAGTGAAGTTTAAGATGGGTTGGTGTGATGGAAAAAAAACTCCTGCCAGTCTGAATATAGTGTGCAAGGCAATCATACTTTATCCCTTTCAACCTCTTTCCTATGAGTACATTATTGGAGTCAATATCACTTCTTAGCCCTGGTAAAACAAAAGCTGGGTTTGTTATAAAAGAAGGTACAATTTATATTATGACTGCACTATGAACATAAATACGACAGGGAGGGCTTTTGTGGTAGCTGTTATACCCTATTTCCTTAATCATTCACCTTTGACAGAACAACGTGACTTACTTGGCTGTGATTTCTTCAATGAGTTTGCTGTAGTGGTCGATTTCTGCCAGCATGGCTGCCTTGGCTTGGGTGAGGGTGTCCAGCTGTGCTTTGTAGCCGGCTGTGGCTGTAGTGGCCACCACTGCTGGGTTGGCAGGGCCGGACTGGTCAGTGGTGGTGTAGACGGAGATCTGGGCTCTGATGATAGCATTCTGCTGTTCTAAGCTGCGGACCTGCAACAAAACGATCATAGGAGTTAATTATTATTTCCAATTACGTCTTTAAAAATATAAATGTTTGAATAGCGCAGCCGCCAGGCCCGCTTCAAGGAGACCAGTGCAGTGCTGACTTCACATCTATTACATTCACCGTATTAAGCTAAAATAACACTCGGTGCCAAGAAAAGCTGGAGTGACAGCACGTCTCTGCCTATGCACAGTTGAAATGGCACTAGAACCATGCCCAGGCACCAAACACAGATAAGGTGACATCCAGGCGCTTTCTAATGCACATCTGGCAAGCTGACGTGAAAGGCAATAACTGTCCTTAAACACAACTGGAATGACAACCAGTGCATGCTTCCATGGCGTCTAACCCCTGTCCTGGCACTCGGTGAATGTCCCATGAACAGGGCCAGAATGGGGGTCTAAAATCAGCCCTGGCAAAAATGTGCAAATCAGTCCCGCTTCTTTCCTCTTCTCGTTCTGTCTCCTGCATCCATCAGTTCTTTCTCACTCTCCTTCCTCTCTGATCTCTTTCTCAAAGCCTCCCTTCTCACGTTTCTCTCTCTCTTCTGAAGCACCCTGCACTTGCCTCAATGCGCCAGCAAGAAGCTTAGGAAAGAGACAGATGCACCATCAACGACCTGGACTTTCAAAGTCGTCTCAAATGGCCCCAGCCCACCGGGAAAATGCCTGATGGAATGAAAGGGCACTCCGGCCCTGCCCATACACAACTAAAGAGCTTCGCAGTACTGGCATTATGCACAGACGAAGTGCCATCCAAGGACTATCTCATTCACAGTTCAAGTGACACGGAATGCAGGACTCTAAGTAGCCGAGGTGTCACCCATCACACATTTCACTCACAGCTAAAGTGACATCCAATGCAAGACTTTAGACACATCTTTCGCGGCACCCGTCGCCTCCTTCGTGCATAGCTTGAGTGGCACCAAGTGCAGACCGGAGGGCCGCGCTGTGCCTGTTTCCTTGCCCCGCTGAATGTCTGCTGAATAATCTCATGGACCCGCACACAGCTGTAATATCACTCAGTACCACGTATGCAGCTGGGGTGATGCCCAGTACCTGCCCCTTACTCCTCCCACCTCAAACACAGTTGGCATAACACTAAGTCCTTTCTCGTGTCCATATGAAGTGATATCTAGCGCCTTCTCGCTCTTAGAGGCACCAGTCGCCTGCCTCAAGCACAACTTAAGATGCACCAATTGTTTTTGCTACAATTCGCTACAAAAAAGAAGAGTTCAAACACTGCTGAAGTGGTCTCTGTCCTCGCTTCCATACAGGGCTTTAAGTGGGATGAAAAAAGTGGGGGGTCTCTCAAAGGGGTGTGGTCAGTGTAATTAGGGGCGTGGCTTTAAAACATTTATGTTCAAAATCGGTGCTTAGCATAGTGTGCCGCCCAACATGTATTTTGCTGTTTTTGTCATTGCATCCAGATATAAGATACAACAAGTAACATCATACCTACAACAAGCCAGGACTATTGGCTTTGTCAATGGTTATTAGTTGCATAAGATAAATAAATTGCAACTATGACGTATTACATATAATATTGAAAACACTTCCACTTAAAGCCCTGGTGACCCTAACACAATGTTGCTGCTCCTGCAGTTTAATAAAGAGAAGGGAAATCCAGAGAGAAAACGACTCTCTTTAAGGATTTCCCTTCCCCTACAGCTCACCTTGCATGACGTCATGTCGTAACTTCTTCACTAGTTGAGAAGTAAGCAGTGTGGGCAGCGCACATCGGTGTGCCTGTTGTCTAGAAACGGGTCTCTATCGGGCTCTGGCACTCTGGCACTTTTTTCCAGACTGCAGTGACAGCTTCACCTCGAAACGGGTCTCTATCGGGCTCTGTTTTGAGCCCTGGCACAGGCGGTCCGTTTTTTTCCCCTGGACTGCAGTGACAGAGTCCAGGGAAAAAAAACGGACCGCCTGTGCCAGGGCTCAAAACAGAGCCCGATAGAGACCCGTTTCGAGGCCCCCTGAAAAAAACTGCCGGTGCTCAGACCCCTTGAGACCCGGCCCACTTAAAGCCCTGCTTCCATACACTGCTGATGTTGACTTAAAGTGGCACACGGGTGGAGAGGCAGCTAGGACTACCCCAAGCACAGCTGGAGTGTCACTCGGTGCACGCCTCCCTCATACATCTGGAGTGGCACTAGTGTCCCGACATTTCTCCTTACCTTGTCGATGAAGGCTGCAAACTTGTTGTTGAGTGTCTGCAGCTCCTCCTTCTCGCGCTGCCGGGTCACCTGCACTGTGTCCATGGATGGCAGGGACGGGTCAATGGAAGGCATGCTGAAGGGCGCCGACGGCCCCCCTGGTCCTCCAGGCCCTCCTGCCTTCAAGCTCAAGAAGCCCAGGCTGGGGCCGCCGCCGTAGGAGCCCACCCTGGTCACTCGGCCGCCCGTGCGGCCCCTGAGCAGAGCGACGTACGCCGCCCCCGCCCTGGCTGCCGCGCCCCCGGCGCCGTGACCCCCACCGGCTGCTCCCAGGACCATGCCCATGCTGGAGCCCCCGAAGCCCAAGCCCCCTGCCCTGCCGCCTCCGCCGAACCCATAGGCTCCCCCGGACAACCGCATGAGCCGGGCCCCGCCGCCCCCGAAGCCGCCCCCCATTCCTCCCCCGAAGCCGGCGCCTGCACCGCCTCCGCCGAAGGAGCTGGCCCTCTTGCTGAAGAGATTGCTGCTCCCGTAGACGATGCCCATGCGGACGGCGCCGCCCTGCACTTTGTGTTGCTTTTCCATGGCCATGGTGCTTGTTGTGCTAGCGGGGAGGAGAAGAGGAACGACCCAAAAGCGAGTCCCCTGGTGCCGGGGCGAGCCTCTTATACTTTGCCGCCCAGCCAGGGGGACGCCACGGCCGCCGCTGCCATTGGCCTGCGAGTCGGGCCTCTGCCTGACAAGGCCCCGCGGCACCGCGTGTCAGCGTGCAGCCCCGGGCCGGCACGGGGAGCGCGTTGGTGGGGGAGGAGGGCTGCAGCACCGCTGCCCCGGGGCCGGGCGGCAGGTGTTGATACTTGTAGGCCGCATACTGTATCTAGCGCGTTCATTTTGTGCCTCGGAGGCATCACTCCTCTGAGCTGCACTTGACAGCAAAAATGCAGCCGCTGCCACGTTGTAAGGCACTGGGAGATGGAGGCACACATATGATACAGCCTACAACGCATACCTGTCTTCATTTGATTCCTTCAGAATCTGAATAAAAAAGGTCGAGTGCTGGGTTCAGACTGCCTGAAACAGCAACTATTCACTTGTAGGTTTTCAAAGTGTCATGGAATGATAGTCGAACCAAAAATTTCTATTCCAATGGATGCAAGCGTTCCAGTACATACTCAGTAGGACAATGTTCAGTTTTCGGACTTTCGGCTGAGGGTCATAACCACCAAATTATTATCACTGGAAAATAGGGTATACTTTGCTTCGGTGTCCAAATATACAGGGCTAATTTATGTGACTTGCTTTACCTGACAGATAGATCTGTTGTTTGTGGATTGTAGTTTGCCTAACATATTTGTCGGAAATTTAAAGCAAAGAAAGTCCTCTGTTTTCACATTAATTACGATGCTTGTCATCACGTTTTGTGGTGCTGGGTTGCTCCAAAGCGCTGATATCAGTTTATTAGACCAGCTAACAAAAACGCACACTAGACCAAATCATGTAAACTAACTAGCATTTTGCTCCGGGGCGGTGGAGAGGGGTCGGCGAAGGACACCCTTGGACTGGTGCTAGGCAATTCCGAATGAGAATGATCAATAATGTGAAACGGTTTCTGCATTGGACAGCATGTAAGCTTGTTTATTTTGGTTTGAACAGTTCGTTGCAAATTTGCTGGGGGAAAAATTAACTCCGCCAGCGTAATATTGCTCATTGCCAGTGCAGTTTATTTAATCTTACCGGAGTGTCTAATGGTAAATAAAAAATCATTGGCGTGGCCAAAAGGTCTCGCCTTTGGGACCTTATAAGTGTTTAGCCATGCAACGGTTGGTGTTGTTGTACCAAGGATATTGTGCTGCATAACTAAATACTTATAAGGTCCCAAAAGCGAGACCTATAGGCTATGCCAATGCTTATTTGTTTAGCAAATGTATGTGAGCATTTAACTTTAAAATGCACTAGTTAATCCCATGTTCTTCACTTCACTTACTCACTGCAACTCGGTGCAATGCAAGCATTAAGTCTTAAGGGTGCCTCCATCAAAGAGATCTGTAAGGACTCTACAGTCGCCTTGCATCCATTTACGAAAGGCAGTAGTGCGGCTAGCCGGAGGAAACCACGGGTTGTCTTCAATAGGGGTGTGCGGTGAGGGGAAGGTCGTAAGACCTCTCTGTACCGCTGTCTTGTCCCATACATTCAGAACTGTTTTCGTGGGCACCGCCAAGTATGCACTAGGGGATCGCCCCGCCTTATGAGTCCAAGCCAGATTCCAGATGGTGCGGCCTGTGACCGCCCGGTCCATATGGAGCCACCCCTTCTCACTTCTCCTGGTGCCCCACTCAATCACAAAACGCAAGTGAGCGGCCCAGTAATAATCCACCAGATTAGGGCACGCAAGGCCGCCGCGATCTCGCGGGGCCATAAGAAGTGCCTGAGAGAAGCGGGGTCTCTTACCTCCCCATACGAATTTAGTGCAGTCTTTTTGCAGGGCTCGGATGTTCGGTAAGGGGATAGGTGTGGGAAGACACTGGAACAGATAAAGGAGCTTAGGAAGGATAGACATTTTAATGGCGTTCAGCCTTCCCAGCCACGAGGGGATAAGTGGTTTCCAGCGTCGCAAGTCCTCAAGGATGGACCTGTGGCAATCTGCCCAATTGAGTGCCGACCAATCTTCCAGGGAGGGGTCAGGAACAGGCCGAGGTATCGAATATGGCGAGCAGTCCAGCAATAGGGGCATAACTGTTCTAGCGAGGGGACATCGGCCGGGGGGATCGTAAGGTTAAGTACCCACGATTTATCATGGTTAATTTTCAGGCCGGAGGCGCCCTCAAAGGAGCAGAGCGCTGCATGGAGCGCTGGTAAGGACTGTCGGGGTTCCGTAAGGGTAAGGATGAGATCATCGGCATATAACGCCACTTTATGGACTTGTCCACCCATCGTAATGCCGTGGATGCCCGGGTCTCGCCTGATCATATCCGCCAGAGGTTCAACCGCCAAGGCGAACAGTAGGGGCGAGAGAGGGCAGCCCTATGTAGTCCCTCTCCCGATGTCAATCGGGTCTGTCAACCTTCCATTCACACGGATCCTAGCCTTAGGCGCAGCATAAGGTGCCATGATCCTAGCAACCATCAGTGGACCGAGTCCTATCTTACAAAGGACCGCTCAGAGAAATGACCAGTCCACGCGGTCGAACGCTTTCTCAGCGTCCAACGAGAGGAGGCACGCCGGGATACGCCAATGGCTCGCCTTCCCCACCAAATGAGCAACCTTCCGCACGTTATCAGCCCCTTGGCGGCCATGAATGAAGCCCACCTGATCCGGGTGCACGAGGTCAGGCATGTGGGGATCCAATCTCTTCGCCAGCACCTTGGTGTATATTTTAAAGTCAGTATTAAGCAACGCAATCGGGCGATACGACGAACAGAGCGCAGGGTCTTTCCCAGGCTTTGGAATCAAAGCTATTTCCGCCATCCCCATATCCGGGGAGGGGCCCTGACCGCCATCGAAAGAGGCAAAGAGTCGGAGGAGGTATGGACTCAGCTGAGATTGGAATAGGCGATAGAAGGAGAGCGGCAAGCCATTAGGGCCTGGTGTCTTTCCCAAATTTAGTTCTTTAATGGCCGAGGTCACCTCATCCAGCGTTAACGGCTCCTCCAGACATTCAGCCGTAAGGGGGTGCAGCCGCATCCCGCTATAGTGCTCCAACACTGCCTCCGACACAGCGGGGGCCGGTGGGTCCGCCGTGTAGAGTGTGGCGTAATAGTCCCGGAACGCTCCCATTTTGTCCCCTGCCGCCGTCGCTCGAGACCCATCGGGGAGCCTCACGTTCGCTATGTGGGATCTGGCCGCTTTGACCCTCAGCCGCCTCGCCAATAGTTTCCCCACCTTATCCCCTCCGTCGAAGTGCAACTGCTTCAGAGCCAAAAGGGAGCCCTCAGCTCTGTTTGTACGCAGCAGTCGCAGCTGGCCCCGAATATGTGCCAGGCGTCGCCGTGTCTTCAAGGTGGATCCCTCCTGATCCCGCGTCTCCGCCTCTTTCAAGTCCCTCACCAAGCCGTCTTCCACCACCCTCCCCTCTCGCGCCCTCGCAATCGCGAGGGAGGTAATGTGGCCCCGGATCGTGGCCTTAAAGGCGTCCCAGACCACCGGAAAAGGCGTCTCTGATAGGTCGTTGTACTCAAAATAGGAGGTAATGGCCGCGCGAATGTCCTCAACAGATGCTGCATCTCTAAGGAGGTGCGGGGGTAGATGCCACTTCCGCTCTCTGGGGGGACCGTCCCGCGGGTCCCTAAGAAGCAGCTCCACATGAGCATGGTCCGATATGGATATGTCCGACATCCCAGCATCTACCACGTCATGAAGTAAATCATGGGACAGGAAGACATGGTCAATGCGAGAGTAAGAGCGGTGGGCACTCGAATAAAAAGAGTACTCTCTCTTATCCGGGGAGAAGTATCGCCATGCATCAAATAAGCCTAGGTCGCCGATCTGCTTGCGAAGCGCCAGAGACATCGCCCCTGCCCCATGAAAGGAGCCCTCACTCCGGTCTATCTTTGGGCACCACACCAAATTAAAATCCCCCTCGAGGACAATAGAGGGCCCACCCCGAAGCACCTGGTCTCGCAAGAGGTCTCGGAGGAAACGATCCTGTGCCTGATTAGGGGCGTACACATTGCATAGCGTAAGACGGCGAAGTCCCACCTCAACAGTCACCTTGAGGAAACGGCCATCACCACTTCGGAAGGGCCTATCGGTACCTCGCCTGATGCCAGCTTTGCACAAAATTGCCACCCCTGCCGTTTTCGTGGTTGCCACTGCCCAATATTGGAGAGGGTATCTGGGGTGCGCCATGCGCCCAGTATCCGCCTGAAGGAGATGGGTCTCTTGTATGAAAAGGATATCTGGGTCATGCCGCAAGAGGTAATGCCATATCTGCCTGCGCTTATTGGGCGAATTAAGGCCCTTAACGTTAAGGGACAAGATCTTAAGGGGTCTATTCACAGTATTCACCATGGCAGGGAGCACTAGGATACACAATCAGCGCCATCCTCAACAAGTCACACACCATCCATACACCCCAGACAAGGGTCCCACCCTCCCCGACCCCATCCGCCCCTACACCCACCCTCCCAGGTCCCACATAGAAGATAAGAGAAGGAAGAAAAGAGATAAAGAGGAGGAGAGAGAGAGCCAAGTACAAAAACCAAACATTCGTCAGCCGTTGAGGCTGGAAGTATGAACCGTAAAGGTGCGGCCAACAGGGCCAGAGTTCGCTGTCCCCAGAATAGGGCATCCTACACCCTCGGGTTCGAATGTCCTTCGGGATGTCACTCCCCAGGGGGCAGCTCCAGAGGGACATGGCTGACAGAAAGCACTAGGAGGTATGGAGCCCCCACCCACCTAGGCCCAGCACCGAGGGATCAGGGGCCCACCAGACCCACCCCCTCGTCCGACAACCCTCCGTCCGCTGGTGGAGCGTGTGACAACAGTACCTCAAGCAGAGTGCAGTAAGCGTCTCGCCATCCTCACGGCGTAGGGGGATGCTCCTTAGGAGAGCGCTCCTCAGGGCTGGTTTCTGCTTCCTCCAGAGCTCTAATGTGGGCTATGACGTCTTGCCGAGCTTGGCTGTTCGTGGGCGCATCAGCAGGTGGTCCGCGTCGCCTCCGCGGCACCGTGGTCCAATCCGGCCCAGTCGGCGTTCTCTTGTGGGATGGGCTCCTAGAAGGACTCTCCGGGGGAGAGCCCGAGATATTGAGAAGTCGCGCCGCCTCATCGTATGATCGCAGAGCTTTGCGTCCCCCCTCCCACTGGAAGATAAGCGCAAAGGGATGGCCCCATTGGTACGGAATGTTCATGCTCCGCAGCTTCTCCGTCACCGGGCAGAAAGCACGTCGCCGCTTCAGGGTATGGGGCGCCAAGTTCTGGAAAATTTGGATCTTATGGCCCTGGTATTGCAAGTCCGGCTTGTCCCTGGCGCACTTCCAGATCTCTTCTTTCTCTACAAAGAAATGCACCCTCGTGAGAATGTCCGGGAGGAGGCCCGACCTCCCTGCAGGGGCCGCCACCCGATGTGCTCGGTCAAGAGTGGGGGGCGATACATCCTCATCACCCCGCACCTCGTGGAGGAGCTGCGCCACGTAGTCCATCACGTCCTTCCCTTCTGCGCCGAGTGGCACGCCGCGAATACGGAGGTTGTTGCGCCGGCCCCGGTTCTCCAAGTCTTCCTGCTTGATCTGGAGTTCAATGTTCTGCTCTTCAAGGGCCGACAAGCGCTGCCACAAATGTTCCTGGTCCTCCGTGCGCGTGTCCATAGTCCTTTCCAGGCTATCCACGCGATCTCCCAGCTCCGTGACCTCTCGCTTGAGCTCTGTGACGCATGAGTGTACCTCAGTTCTCAGGGAGCCGATCTCTGCCTTGAGGTCAGACATAAAGGCGGCCATGAATGCCTGTGTGACTGGTGGGGAGTCCGCCGTTCCTCTGGATGGGCCCTCTCCGGCCGCCGGCGCCCCCGCCTTGCCCCACATGGCTAACACAGGGTTATCTTTGGGGGCCGTCGTCTGATCCGCCCTAGCGCCCCTGTTCGTGCGCGTCATCGTCTGCCGTGGCCAAGGGAGGTCGTTGTAGGCCGCAGACCATCGCTGTGGTTTGGGGTTCCCGTCTAAAGTAGCTCGTGGGAGCAAGGCCAGGAGGGGGGGGGAGGAACTCAGGCGTGGAGCCCCGAGGGTCAGCCCACACCTCGGGTATCTGAGGGCCCAAGGCTCTGCTCACTCGACTCCTGTAACAGCGGGCCCCAGCGTACCCTCCACAGGACCCACCCGGCAACAGCACCCTGTGGCCGATCACACCGTTGCAGGGCGAGCCCTCCGCTCCAGCCCCACAGTCCGGGGTCAGCGTTGGGGGAGTAGCCCTCGTCCCAGCACACCACTCCAGCAGAGTATCAGGCACCCCACACTGCTAGGGCCCCGCGCACCGCCTCTTCCTGTCCCTCGCCGGTGATGGCGGGGGGAGTTAGCCGAAGTCCTGTCCTCTTGAGAGTCAGCAGGGCCAGCAGAGGGAAAGACCGTCCCCGGGCAGTACCAAGAGCAGCAGCCCACCTTCTCCGCTCCCCGCCGCGCAAATCAGCCGTACCGCCGCACAGCCGGTGCACCACTGCGCGGACTGGGAAAATGGCGAGTGCCGTCCGCTTCGAAATGTGCCCCGGGGGCACCGCCTGCACCGGAGCACCGTCCGGACCCCAGCCGCAGCGCAGCTCCTCCACTCCGGTGCACGGCGGGGGACGGGATCTCCCAGAAGCAGGTCCGGATAGTGAGTCTTGCACCTCCGCCCCGATGCCTCAAGAAGGCGGGTGCCGATCGCGCCAGGCGGGCAGAGCGACCGAAGGGTGCAGCCAGAGCGCTCCTCCCTCCCGCAAGTCCGCAGATATGGGGTCCGGCAGTCTCACCTCGCTGTAGGGGCAGAGAAGAGGTCTGCAGGCGTCCGTAGGCGCCCTCCGCGTTCCTTCAGGATCGGCAGCAAGTCGCCTCCGCAGTGGCCCAAGATGGCGGAAAGGTAGGCTCCGTTCGCGCCAAGCCGTTCACTCGCACCACGGGTCTCTCCGGTCACTGCTGCGCAGCCGATGCCCCCAAAAACTCGACCTCAGCCGGCCAGCACACAGGGGTGTCGCGGGGGGGGCCTGGGTACCCCTAGTTCCGCCTTGAATGCTTATGAAGAGGCCAACGGCGGCGGGAGCTCCGCAAGAGCACGTCTGCTCACATCGCCGGTCAAGCCACGCCCCCCGTCATTCCTATTTTTAATACAGGAAACAACGTCATTCAATTTAGAGCGATTCCAATCTGGAGGCTTCAGTCCTCAATAAAGGCAGCTTGAAATCCAGGGATCAAAGTTTATATGTGGGAGACTGGGAGTTACATAGGATTGTTTAAGATTATGATTACAGCCAACAAAATCATACACTCCAAACACATTGTTTGCATTCGTTTTGCAATAAAATTACCTAAAACCTATGGTGAGAGTCTTCATAGACTGTCAAGGCGAGCCTTCCCTATAGATTAGAGGAAATCCCAGCCTATATTCAATTTATAGAATTATTTGAAACCCACTCCTGCAGGTGCATTGTTTTGGCAAGCTGTGTGTCAAAGGTGGATACATACCTTACCTAGGAACTTTCTCTGTTCAAGTAAAAGGTAAATGATTATTTGTTCCGCTCTGAGCCTAACAAGCAAACAGCAATAAAGCCAAGAAGTCTAACTTTTACCATGTACATGAAGAACTTAATTTAAATGCTTAAGGGAGAAGGAAGCAACATATATGGGCTTATGCATGTTGACATTGTTATAACTGAAGCACTGGGTTCATCGTTAAGTATGTTTTTATTGCAACCTGGAATGCGATACCTGTGAAAATTTACAGATATACATATAAACTGAGTAAAAATAGAACATAAATATGTACAAATATGTAAGAAGGATATTCAGGAAGTGTCGGGATGTACATTAAAAGCTGTTTGCTTACTTATGCTAATGCTCAATTCACACACATACAAGGAATCTGGTACTGTTGCTGAACATTGTGCACCAGTTCTGAGAGCATGAAAAAGCAGGCTCGTGGTGTGGCCCACTGTCATGGGCATGTGGACGCAATCCTCCCAGGCTCCGCTCTCCACTGTACTTATTTGTCACATGCAGGCATGTAGGAGACCCAAAATGTGTCAAAAAAGAGAGGACTAGCGGCGGGGGCATTGAGGGCGGCTCCGACGACTGGAAATACCCATCCGAATTAACAGCGGCCTCAACAAAGAAAAGACTTGGACAATATCTGTGACCCGTTGATGATCGCCGTGGTCGAGGTGCTGTGGGGTGGGGACTGAAGCCGCCCACGTTGGCTGGAGAGCTCCACATACGTGACTGCCTGATCCCAACATGGCATGGCACCAACCATGAGACTGATCTATGGGCTCCTGAGGAGGTGAGACACAGGTGCCCGGACCTTTCTAGGCTTGCGCTGTGACGTTTGCGGCTCAGTCTTTGCCAGACTCCACCCCTCAGTAATAGTAAGAGGCCACAAACCCTCCGGGCTTCATTTATTTATTTATTTATTTTATTTTTTGAGTTTTATATAGCGCTAGCCAGACCTGGAGGTATCTGAGCACTTTACAACATTTGTCCATAACAGTCTAGTATACCAAGAGTGTCCAGGAAAACAGTGATTCCAAGGAGGTTCATTAATCAGTATACGTCTAGTAGCATTCAATACAGAGTTGAAAGTTTGTGGTAAAAATAGGGGGAGTACTGTGCGGGACAGGGGGAAGGTGTTGTAAGGAGTGATCTTATCGTAGTCACTGGGTCCTCTGTCTTGAGGTAGGAAATTCAAGTAGGTCCGTTGTCACTTTGTGAGGTCTCGATTGAGGAAGAGCGCTTTGAGCTGGCTCTTGAATGCTTTGAAGGAAGGGTTCGTCCTGATATTTATAGGGATGGCATTCCAAATTCTGGGTTCATTACAGGTGAAGGACCTAGATAAGGTCTTTTGTTTGCAGGTTTTCGGGGGGATGAGTTGCAGAGAGTTGGTGCTTCTGAGGTTTCTTGTCTGTCCCGCTTTTTTGAATTTGGCAACTAGATAGGTGGGTTTGCCAGTGTGCAGAGCTTTGCGTGTGAGGCAAGCAGTTCTGAAATTGGCCCGTATTTCTATTGGAAGCCACTTAAACTCTTTTTGAGCGGGGGAGATGTGTTCGTATTTCTTTACTCCCGACACCATTCTGGCTGCTGCATTTAGGGTTGTTGTGAGAGGAGCAAGGTGGAGTTTAGCCGTGCCTGTGAGGGTGGCAATCCCATAGTCTAATCTGGATAGAACGAGGGATTGCTTGACTTGCTTAAGGTCAGTTGGTGGGATGAAGTGCTTGATTTTGTTCAGTAGCTTTTAGTTGAAGAAGGCACCTCTTGCGGTGTTCTTGATGTGTTTGATCATGTCCAGGTTGGGGTCTAGAGTGATAACCAATGACTTCACTGAGTCTGCTGTGATGAGGGATCAGTAGAGAGCATCAATAGACTTTATCCATTCCGCGATTTTGGGGGTCTGTTCTTTGATGGCTATGAGAAGGATTTCCGTTTTGTCTTGATTTAGTTTCAGATGGTTTAGGGACAGCCACTTTTGGACTCCTCTTAGGGTGTTGTTTAGTCTTTGCATGTCTGCTATGGAGGAGGTTTCTAGGTAGATCTGGGTGTCGTCGGCATAGAGGTGGAATGGAATGTTGGCTATTTTGAGGATGATGGTGAGTGGCTCCATGTAGATGTTGAACAGTGTGGGTGAAATAACTGAGCCTTGGGGAACACCTCTGATTATAGGGTGTAGGTCGGACGTGGAGTTTCCGATTTTTATTCTTTGGGAGCGGTTTTGTAGGAAGGAGGTGAACCATTGTGAGACCACCCTTTTTGCTCTTACCCTTTCTTGGAGAATGTTGATGAGTAGTTTGTGGTCGACCGTGTCAAAGGCCGCCGAAAGGTCAAGGAGTATGAGTAGACAGCAGCGGTTCTTGTCCAGTGATTTGTGCACGTCATCTATGACATTTAAGATGGCAGTCTCTGTGCTACATCCTTTTCTGAAGCCTGATTGGTGAGGGTCTTGGAGGTTGCTAATGTCCATGTGGTGGGTGAGTTGACGGAGAGCACATTTTTCTAGTAATTTTGCTAGGAAAGGAAGATTGGAGACAGGCCTGTAGTTGTTGAGATCGTTAGGGTCGGCACCTGCTTTTTTTATTAATGGTGTTACCTGACCTATTTTGAGGCAGTCAGGCATGATTCCTGTTTCCAGGGAGCTGTTTATAATCTCAGTCCTGATAGGGGCTAAGGAATGTTTGAGTTTTTTTGCCAGTTCAGCAGGGAGGGGGTCCTCAAGGTGTGATGAGGGTTTGGATCCGGTAGTTAGTTCAATAATTTCCGTTTCAGTGGTGGGTGCAAAGGTTAGCCAGTTGTTGGTTGATTGGCTGGTTGGGTTTATGTCTTCTTTGATGAGCAGCAGGCCTACCTTTGAGGGATGAGAGTGGTCCATCAGTGAGAGCTCAATCTTTAGTATTTTTTCGTTGAAGAAATTGGCGAATTTGTTACATAGGTCTTTGGAGGCCGGAATTGCAGCAGATGGTGGTTTGGATGTTTGCTGTCTGATAATGTTCAAGAGTTCTTTGGGGCGTTTTTTCGCATTCAGTGTGTCGCAAAAGAAGAAGGATTTCTCATGCGCGATGTGCTTATTGTATTTCCTACATTCCTTTTTGAGTAGTTCGAGGTGGGTTGTCGAGGGGTTGTTGTGCCAAAGTCTTTCAGCTGCTCTTAGTCACCTTCTTTCCAGGTTTAGTTCAGTGCTGAACCACGATCTCGATGGTAGGGTCTTGCTCTTTTTCTGTTTCAGAGGTGCTATTTTGTCCAGCATGTTGGTCAGAGCCTCATTATATTGTGAGGTAGAACTACTGTGGACCTTTCTCCTACGTTGGAGGGGAAGAGTGTGCTCAGTCTTTCTTCTAGTTCTTCCAAGGGAACCTGTCTCAGGTTTCTCGTCCAGTGAAAGTGATCATTCGCGTGAGGTGTTCAATGTGTTTTTTGATTGATGTGGAAGAGGATGAGATGATGGTCTGACCAGTCGACAGGGAGGGTGCGATCGATGGTGACTGCATCTTCGTGGGCTATGATGGCATTCAGGATCGAGCCTTTGTCGTGGGTTTGTTCAGTGCAGTGTTGGATCAAGTTGTTATTGTGAAGGAGTTCATTTAAGGTATGTATTTGAAGGTTGTTGGTCTCATTCCAGTGAAGGTTTAGGTCTCCTAGTATTAGGTTGTTCTCGTTTGAGAGTGAGCAGTGTGAGATCAGGTAAGCCAACTGTTCACCGAATATGGTATTGTTTCCTGGTGGTCGGTAGATGAGGTGACAGTGAAGCATTTTGTTATCCGATGTTTTGATGGTGGCTGTAAGGTACTCCAGTTTATGGAATTTGAAGGAGTCGATTTCTGTTATAAAGATGTTCTTTTTATGTATGATTGCGGTCCCTCCCCCTCGTTGGTTGTTCCTGTCCTTGTTGATGATAGAGAATCCCGGGGGTACGAGCATATCGAAGATAGGGGGAGAGGATTCGTTCAACCATGTTTCAGTGATGAACATGATGTCTATGCCATGTGTTAGGATGGTTTCTGCCAGTTCTGTTGCGTGTTTGTTCGCAGATCTGCAGTTTATGAGCATGCAGTTGGCCACCTTCTTGTTGTTTAGTTCCTCATTTGGGGGAGCCCTAGGAATATTCGTGAGGTGCGCTGGAGGTCTCGCTATTTTTGTAGTTGTGTTTTCTCTACCAAATCCAGTGATTACTGGGATCACAGAACTGGGGGTGGTGATAGGCGCTGCTTTATAGGATTCGGCAAGATCCCACGCCTCTTGCATGGACATTGCAGCGCTCGTCCTCTTGGGTCTATGTGGTTGGTTTCTTAGGGGGGTTGTCTTCCATCTGAGTCGTAGATTTTTGTGGTGATATCTGTGTTTATTGGGAGTGCCAGAGAGTGAGAGGGGAGGCCCCTGGGTGGAGGGGATGTTGTGTTTGGATAAGATTCTGTTAATATTCTGCGTAACTATTTCTAGTTGGAATTCTAGTCGAGCCAGTCTTTGAGTGATGCTCTAGGAGGAAGTGGTGGGGGGGTTTGATCTCTGTGTGACCCGGGTCTGACCATTTGTGTTTGGGGGTGGTTTGTTTTGTTTGGTGGTGATAGCATGTCGGTGTGGGTGCTGTTTCCTGTGTTTACGGTCTCCGTATGGTTTATCAGGATAATCACAGGTATCGGTGAGTTCTCTGGGTTTAGTGCAGGAGGGGAGTTTGGGGTTTTTATCAGCGGGTCGATTTCATTGGTTACTGGATGGGGGAGGGAGATGGGGATACTTGGGGGAAAATATCCTGGTTTCCACTGAGTTTGACCCGATGGAAGTTGTCTCAAGATGGAACGGCAGGGGTGCCAACAGGGGTGCCACTTCACACCCCTCCTTCCACCCTTGATTGGGGTAAATTTCCTCCAGAGATGAAAATGTCCTGACCTTTAATCCTTACCCCACTACCTTTAAAAAGATCTTGGTGGATCTTAGGAGCTTTGGGACCCCCGGCCCAACCGTCTGTTCACTCCACCGAAAGCAGTTTAATTAAAACAACGAAGAAGGCTCCCTGACCTTCTTTCAATCGATAGAGGGACAGTGAAAAGTGCAGCATCTTGCCCCAGGGGTCACAGTTGGACCTGAGCCCAGGTTTATATATTGGATTGGATGCTGCTCCTTAGCAGAAGCTTCCTGACGTCATGAGACGATTCAGGCACAGCGCTTGGCTACAACACTAAATGACTAAAAAAAAAATAGGGGAACTGTGAGTGGAGACTCCAAGGGCGGGGATAACCCAAGGATTGGATCAGTGGGCGTAGTCAGAGGTGTGGCCAGAATGTGCCAAACATCCCAATTTTTAGCATTTGTTTGGCATTTCACCAACCAATTACAGCTTATTGTGTTATTTAATTCAACCAATGGATACACTTGATTATTTAAGGTTTAATAGGAGCTATTGGCCTTTAAATACATTCACAAAGTGGGGTATATTTCCAATCACACAATGTCCCAAATACGCTTAGAAGTGGAATCACAAGCCATTTGTTTCCAAGCCATGCAGTTTATCTCATTAGCACTTCTCCTCCCTTCTTCCACAAGAGCAGTTCAAACATGAATGGCAAAATATCCTAGTTTGCAAATGTTTTCTATATAATTATGGCTCTGCCATATTTGCCACATAATACATCATCCACTGCATAATCTTACAGTTTTAACTAATCATTTTTGTAGCTTTAACTGATAAAAAGTTACAAAAAACATGTGACTTGAGCTGCTGCAAAATGGATGGCCCTTTGCAAAGGTTGACTGATCACCTTTCTCACTGCTGAATTTGTATGGTATACTGATACTAATGAGGCAGAATCTTTGCAGACTTAACATGTGTAAAAATGTCTAAATAATGAAGTAGAAAAATATATATTGCACTACGCAGCAGCCATTTTTTGTTGCATAATTTAGTCAACACTGCCGCATCATTTCGTCCCCCATTGCTGCATAATTCCAGTGGCTCCAGAGCAGGTAGCACATGTTAAAAGTGCTTGTGCATGAAGCAGAGAGACTGTGAAGTTTGCAAACTTTGGGGGTCATTAGGATGTAGTTCGGATGGCCACCGGCCGCATGGCGGTGGCGATCTGCCCTACATCTGTCCCCGCCCGCCACGCATTTATCCCCCCGCCACATTAGTATGGCGGTGGGTACTGCGGTGGACGGGAAGACAGTCCGCCGCTTTTCCACCCGGTCGACAAGTCAACCGGGCGGAAAAGGGTTCACTATGGTGGCGGTGTCTGCTAGACACCGCCAGCCATATTAGAATGGGGGCGGAAACATGCTGCCATGGAAAGGCATGCAGAGTTGCAGGCCCCCAGGGCCTCTGGGGGGTGGAGGGTGCACATGGGGGATACCTATAGTACCCTCCTGAATTGTCATGGACATGGTGACAGGCCCCTTGTGGAGCCTGTCACCTTGTACATGACAATGCACGCAGTGCATTCCTAGCATTGTGGCGGTCCGACGTAAGTCTGCCCGCTTTCCTAATGGCCCCCTTATTTTGTTGTGCGTGCAAATCCTGCATTGCCGATCCTTGGTGAGTTGCAGCTACTACTGCTGAAACATGGCCAATGGAGGTACCAATGGGTGAGGCGGACTGGCCTCGATGGCAGGGCCAGCTTTAATGCTGGTAGTGCCCTGTGCAACATTGTTTGTTGGTGCCCCCAATGATCACCTATGCGTCGGACTCCCTCACTACCACCCTTTAACAGTCCCCCTCAAGTCTCCATAACCATACTCTTTCTCAGATGCATTTAATTTAATTTACAGCGCCACTCATACCAGTGTATGGTGTCAGAGCACTTTACATCACACACACTACACAGAGACAATCATTTATACGTGTGTAAATCACTGTATAGGAAATGTTACATAAGACAAAGGACTACAAGGCGTAGAAGCCACATTACAACCATACTAGTAGGCAGTATAGTTTAATAGCTCACTTTTCTATGTTAGGATTTTAACTTATAAACTGCAGGTAACAAAAGGATCTCTCTGATAAAAGCAGTAACCTACTAACCTAGTTAACAATATAAGCACTTTGTGATCTGAATGGTACATGTTCTTTGCAGCAGGCACATTAACCCTCTGTGCTACCTTTCTAGGAGTCAACCCTTCCTCTAGACAAAACTCCGATCTCTCTCTAGGAAGAACATTAATCACTGAAATTATAATTACATTTTTATTGTTGCTGAAATTTGCTGGAGGCCAGGAAGGAGGCAGAAGTTTTTGTTCAAACCATAATATACATGCAAACACTACCCACCCACCCGAAATAGGTACCCAGTGCGGTCACACCATTCTCACTGCCCTAACCTGCTCAAGGTTCATGTGACCTCAGTGACAGAGTCACATTGACTGGATCACTGTTGCTCTAGGCTGTGCTGCTTCGTAGGTCTGCCCACAAAATTGGAGATGAACTTCAGTATGGATTGTGGTGGACAGGCCTTCAAGGTTAACCCACAATTGACACCGCTAGGGTACACCTGCTTGTGCTAAGACATCAGGCCTTCTAAGGTCTAGTGGGGCCTTCTAAGGTCTAGCATGGGAATATGCTCCCTCAGTAGAGTGGTCTGGTGGACTGGTCATGAAGGCTGAACCCGGTTCCCCAGTCCCAAATGCGACAGCTCTGGCCATAGTGCCACATCCTCTCCCCCACTGAACACCATACTGCCCCACTGAGAGAAACTCGCACTGCCTTCAGCTACATCCTAATTGTGCCTGCTATAAACACTTGGATGTGGCTCAATTCAAATTATGCACTTCATAAGACTAATATGCTGCCTAAAAAGAAAAAAGGTAAAAGCAAACACTCATAGGGAATGCCAGATTAAGTAAAGCATGTGAAATGTAGCAGAACAACATGGTTACCTTAACGATCTCTCACTCACTATTCAGAAATCAGCGAGTGGTTTTACCTGAAAAGTTAAGGACATGACTACAGGGCCCTGAAGGGAACCGTTTCAATGTCCATTGCTGATATCCATTCAAAACGAAAGCAGTATAGTTTAAAAAGACCACATCCATAAACACAGAGCCATGGTACACATTTTGTTTTCTAATACACCCATGAACCAGGTATTGCAATAAATCCAGGAATATTTCACTTCCCCACCAGGGGACAATAATGCTGTTCAAAGAAAGAGGAGAACACAAAAGTAGTGCTTCACTGCAAAGTCTGTAAAGGGAGGCTGATGTGAATAAAACCAATCTGGCCACTTTGCAACCATCACTCTGGCTTTCTTTATTTAGTTCTGTGTTTATTTTTCATATTTAAAACCTTTTATTTCTCTCCATCCTGAGGTAGCACTTTGGAATAGAAAAATGACAGAGAAAGGGCATTTCCCGCAAGAGTGTTTTTCTTTTTTGGATCCATTTCACAGGGAAGCAACTAAACAAAAGAAGGAAATAGAGATTGTGAACTGTGTCTTCAAGTCACAGTTTTCAGTAAGTGAGGAGCAAGACAGAAAGAAAGGGAATAATAGGAAGCGGGGGGGGGGGGGCGCAGCTGCCAGCACAGAAAAGAAGAGGACATTGTCCGTGTCTTCTCTGGGCAGTAAGGAAGAGACAGAATCCTTTTCCTTCTCTTCCAGTCCCGCCCATCCTTGATTGTCCACGAAAGAAAGAATAGCATTATCTGAATCCCTTTGCTATTTCTGGCGTCCTGGGACACAGTTTTGAAAAGGACAAATAGGGGAATGGAATCTTTCCAATAAAAGAAGTAGGGGCACGCCCAAGACGGCAGAAATAGCAAAGACGTTCAGTAAAGGCTCTGCTTGCTTTCGTGGACGTTCGGGGACGGGCAGAGAAGGAAAAGGACTCTGTTCCTTACTGCCCAGAGAAGACATGGAAAATGTCTTCTTCTTTTCTGGGCTGGCAGCTTCCCCCACCCCCTCTCTCTTCCTATTATTTCCTCTCTTTGTGACTTGCTCCTCACTTACTGAAAACCGTGACTTGAAGAAACCTTCCTTCTTTCATTTAGTTGCTTCTCGGTGAAATGGATCCAAAAAAGACCAGTGCTCACCTGGCGCTGGCAGCAGGGGAGGGGAGAGAGGAGGGGGGCCTGCGCCTGTTTCCCTTGCGGGAGCGAGCAGGAACCATATGGTTTCAGGGCTCGCTCCCTCAAGGGAATCGCCAAACGTGCACGTGTTGCCATTGAAGGCAATGCAACGCGTGCACGTTTTTGGGGACAAAACAGAATCGATCACTAAAGGTCTCCTAAGTAGCGCATGCGCGTAGCGTAGGCGAGACCTAATAAGGATAAAAAACGAAATTTTTTATTTGCTCCAACCATATGTAATAGCCCCCACTCCCCTTACCAGAGATTGGAAACCTCACTGGTCACTCACTCGTGGGCAGGTATCGATCCACCTACCCCTGACTGACCTCCCACTTTACCACACTCAAATCTCCTATCACCAACTCAGATGAGCTCACGCTCTACCAATGACAACAGATAAGACGGCGTTTGTATTCATGTTGTATGTCAGTAATATTTTATTTCGGTCACAAGACCATGAATGTGATGTACAACAGCAAATTGCATCATACAAAATATCATATTACTTACATTCTAAAATTATAGAATAAAACTCACTTAATATAAAAATTAAAAGTGTAAACATAATCCTCCACTAGAGCAGCTTGCACCATTCATACTAACTGTAGCAACCTTCCACAGTATACATGACATTGCTGTAAGGGTCATACTGACCTCGTGGCATATGTCACACCTCTGGCAATAACAACACACACACAGACAATGTTACTGGAGGTTGCAGAGTGAACCACAAGCATTCACTCCGCTTTAATTTATACCTTTGGGCCTCTCCTGGCCTTCCAGTTGAATATGTCCAACATTGTACCATTGGGGCACTCTACATTCTTCCAAACTTTTGTTAGCATGAAACAATCACATGTAATTCATTAGGGTTAGCTATCAAGTAGTAGACTTTTAGTCTCTGGATTGGGCCATAGTCCCTACCTTTTGCTGCGAGCTCTCCCTGGCTCCTGGTAGGCCTGCCTTTCAGGTCTGCCTGACTGCCTGGTAGGCACCTTTTCTGAGCTCAGTGTGGGCACTACTGTTTGTTAGGGTTAAAAAAGGGTTGTGTTGGACTGGACAAAGTCAAGAGTTCTTTACACTTGCTTCCAGAAGTTTTTCTTGATGTGGGAAAGTGCTCCACAGCATCAGCCAAGGGTTCAGATGGTCTGGTTTGCCTCTTGGGGTCTGGGACTGTAACAGCCACAATGCACCTGGTCTATAATACATTAAAAATTGGTATCAAAGGAAATAATACTCAACACTTTTTGAGAAGAGTACTTTTAATTATCCTCTCAATACAAACTCATTTGTTCGTAACTAATCAATCTCTCGCACACACAGGACAAAGACGCCTATTCAAGGCGCAACATTAAACAAAAATGACCTAATATTTTACAATACAATATCCAACAATATGACCTGAGACCATGAAAATAATACAGGAATGAAACATCCAAACAAGAACCTTAAAAAATATATATATACACTAGTGTCTCCCTCTAATTATAGGAAACCACTTTAAGGAAATCTTCAAGGTGTCACACTCAATGGCTATAAATCAATTTGCCTGACTCAAGTTTAACATATCACTGATCACAAAAATTGCTGCTATTCCAAGATTCCTCCACGGATGTGTTGACGTGACCACGTTTCAGCCAGGTCTTCTTTGGCTTCTTCAGGACAGGGTTAAATATAATACTAAAAACAAAACAATATCATCATAAACTACTATCCACAAATTAAGAGTGAAGCCTGCCGACTGTGGGTAGTGCATGCCCAATACGTGAGGGAATTCTACATACACCCAGTGAAAACACACTAAGCAGGAATGTCTAAACTGCTTCTTAATTAAAAGTGCATCGTGAAATGCACCTGGTCAGCATATGGAGAATTTTAGAAAAGTTGCTCCAAATTCTGGAACTTCTTCCTGAAGTTCCTCCTTGAGGGTTCAAAGTGTCCACAATGCCAATCCAGGGGTCTAGAAACTGTGAGATGGTCCGCAGGATGTTAGAAAAACAATTCCCACAATCCACCTGGACAAATTCTTAAAAGTCCACTGGGCACTTTCCAGGATGGGGACTTCTTGATGGAAATGTTGGAGGTGAGCTTAGTTAACCTGTAGCTTGCAGGAAGTCCACTCCTCAATCCTACTTGAAGAAAGGCAAAGTCCTTAGGGCTGTAGTTCTAAGTGTGCAGCAGGTACAGTCTTACAGAGAGCATTCCTGTGTGGTGCAGACCAGTGTTCCGGCACTGCAGTCCTTCTACTTGTAGTGTCAGGCAGCAGGTCTGAGTTGTGCAGCAACTCTTCCATATTTATTCTCTTTTCCTGGGCATCAAGCAGGGTAGTACGCCTGACCAATGGGATGCAGGGTGCCACCCAGGTGTATGATCACTTCCTCCGAATATTCTTGTCCCAGAAAGAACTATTCTTTCAAAGTCCAACATGGAGAAATTCTCTCATTGGAGGCTAGATCAGGCTAAGCCAATCCACGGGCATGGCTAAGATTCCTTAACACTCCCCTGGCATACATCTTACTAATCTATTTACAGGGTCTCAGGGGTGGCTGGGGGTGCAGGATGTGTGGGTGAGCTTGTGCTGTCCTAACATGTCATTCTACCTATGAAGACCAGTTTGGGTACTCCAGCCCTATCCTGCTTTCTGCCTATGCAGTTTCAGCTCTCCTCCCACAGGAAGTTCTTTGTCTCTCTTGCAGGCCACTTCACACCTCATCTAGACCGCTTGGCTTAGCCTGGCTGAGACTAGCCAGTCAGGAGAGGGCAGCTGGAAGGCTGGCTTCTGGCTTACATAAAAGAAAGCTTAATAACATCTGTGATAATTATTATAAATATAACTTTGGCAAGTTGTTGAATTTATCATAACTAGCATTTCAAGTCCTTGAATTATATTTGTAGCTCCTTCCTAGCAATATGTATACTTAAATAAAATATTCCAATGTTAGCCTATGGAGCTAATCATCTACAATGGGGAAAAACAAAATGGGCAGTTTTTCCCTCACCAGGGAATATAAAACATCTTTTCGTCACCTTCAGCCTTACCACCGAACTCCACTGGACCGACCATCGCTACATCCACTTCACCTTCCAGAAACCCACCACGCACCACCGCACTCAACAGATCCCCCACCGCAGCTGGAGAAAAGTCACCGAAGATCAACTAAACACCACCCTTGCCCGAAGCCCACCCACCGATCCTACCGACACCGCAGCCCACAACCTCAGGTGATCCAGAAACCCTCCAACAGACGCACTAATAAGAAAGCTAGCTGGTTCACCACGGACCTCCAGGCCTCCAAGCAAACCTGCCGAAAACTAGAGAAGAAATGGCACCGCGTACAGACACCAGACAGCTATGCAGCCCACAACAACACCATCCGCAGACGCCATCACCTCATCAGATCCACCAAAAGGGCTTCCTTCACTGACCGCCTCAACAGCAACGAGCTCTTCAACATCGTGAAGGAACTCTCCAACCCCAGTTCCAACACCAACGACATCCCACCATCACAAGACCTGTGTGACTCCCTTGCCACCTTCTTCCATCGCAAGATCACAGACATCCATGACAGTTTCAACAATCTGACCGCCCCGACAGCCACCAACACCTCAGACCCCACAGCCACCACCCACATCGATTCCCTGCTCACCTGGACCAACATAAATGACGACAACACCATCAAAATCATGAACATCATCCACTCCGGCTCTCCGTCAGACCTGTGCCCACACCACATCTTCAACAAAGCTAGCGCCACCATCGCACCCCATCTCCACAAGGCGATCAACATCTTCTTCGAGAACGCGACCTTCCTGGAGAGCTGGAAGCACGCAGAGATCAACGCCTTACTCAAGAAACCCAAGGCGGATCCGAGGGACCTCAAGAACTTCCGGCCAATCTCCCTGCTCCTGTTCCCGGCGAAGGTCATCGAGAATACAGTCAACAGACAACTGACCCGCTACCTCGAGGAAAACAACATCCTGGACCAGTCCCAGTCCGGGTTTCGCAGCAACCACAGTACCGAAACTGCCCTCATCGCCACCACCGATGACATCAGGGCCCTGCAGGACAACGACGAAACCGCGGCTCTCATCCTCCTGGACCTATCAGCCATCTTCGACACTGTCTGCCACAACACCCTACGCACATGCCTGAACAACGCAGGGATCCAAGACAAGGCTTAGGAATGGACCACCTCCTTTCTTTCTGGCAGACCGCAGAGCACCCGCCTCCCCCTTTCCGCTCCGCAACCTCCGAGATCATCTGCGGCGTACCCCAAGGATCGGCCCTCAGTCCAACATTGTTCAACGTCTACATGGCCCCGCCCGCCCACGTCCCTCGACTGCACGACCTCAACATCATCTCTTACGCCGACGACAGCCAACTGATGCTCTCCCTCACCAAGGACCCAATCACCGCCAAAACCAACCTCTGAGAAGATGAAGAACAGCCGTCTGAAGCTGAACTCAGACAAGACGGAGTTCCTCATCCTCGGCTCCTCCCCCTCAGCCTGGGACGACTCCTGGTGGCCGACCGCACTGGGAGCAGAACCTACAATCACCAACCAGGTACGCAACCTGAGGTTTATCCTCGTGGAGGAGTGTGGCTCAATGGTAAGAGCGGCAGACCCTGATGCAGAGCTCTGGCCCGGGACCAGGGTTCAATTCCCGCCTCGGCGGGTCTTGGGCTCATTTTCTTTGGACCTGACAATTCTCGCCTCGGTGCCTATTCTAATCATGGGCCCCACGCTGCAACTCTGGGCAATAGCTTGCTTAACCTCCACACCGGCCCCACCAGCGCTAGGATGCCCAGGAGTGGACACTTCACAGGGAAAGCCAGGATGGGTTCCTCAGCGGTATGAGTAATAGCGCCAGGAAACCGCTTGGTGACAGTACGCTCTACAAATACCTTGACATTTACATTTACATTTACATTTATCCTCGACTCAACACTCTCCATGACCAAGAAAGTCAACGCCGTCTCATCCTCCTGCTTCAACACCCTCCGCATGCTCCGCAACATCTACAGGGGGATCCCCACCGAAACAAGAAGAACGGTCACCCAGGCCCTCGTCAGCAGCAGGCTGGACTACTGAAACACCCTCTACACAGGAGCCTTGGCCAAACTCCTGAAACAACTACAACACATACAGAATGCCTCTGCATGCCTGATCCTCCACATCCCTCGCCACAGCTTCATCACACACCATCTGGGAGACCCGCACTGGCTTCCCGTCAACAAGAGGATCACCTTCAAGCTCCTCACCCACGCACACAAGGCACTCCACAACACGGGACTGGCATACCTCAACAGATGACTCACCTTCTACACCCCGAACCACCAGCTCCGCTCCACCACCCTCGCCACCGTCCCTCGCATCTGAAGAGTGACCACCTGCGGCAGATCATTCTCCCACCTCGCCACCAAGACCTGGAACACCATCCCCATCCTCCTACGGCAGACCCAGGACCTACTAACCTGCAGGAGGCTACTCAAGACCTGGCTATTCGAGCAGTAGTAGCACCGCTCCCCCCCAGCGCCTTGAGACCCTCATGGGTGAGTAGTGTGCTTTACAAATGTTCTTATTCATTGATTGATACAATGCCACTGCTTATAGTTACATGGGCGTCTACCCCTGGTGCAGCTAAAGAAGATCTTAGAGGTTAAATGTAAAAATAAGGTTGATTACTACTTTGGAAGGACCTTTAAAATTTTAATCCAAAGTTGTATTTGCATATAATTGCAATTTAAGAGCAGCATGCAAAGCAGGGCTGGCTTTTAAAATGACAGCAGACACCGCAACAGTGCGCACTCAAGTTTAGGTAATCTGCTGAGCCTCTAAACCTCCCTGCCCTATTATATACTAGGGACTTGTAGGTAGTTTGAATCCCCCTTTAAATATTCTATTATTCTATACTAGGGACTTACAGAGGTATTTTATTCCCAATTGTAATTACACCTAATTAGCATATAATTGTAATCAGAGCACAGGCCCTGGGTCTCTTTAGCTGAGCCCAGGGTGCAGTCAGAGTCAGAAAACCAGCGCTTAGTAGTCAAAATGGGGACACAAAGTAAGGGAACACTGCAAACAGGTCCTGGTTTCTCACACCCGCCAACTGCAGGATCCCACAAAGTGCCATTTGTTTCTGGTGCCTAGGCAGCCGAGAAGCCGCAGACAGTTAAGTAGAAGAAACATTGATTTAATAAGCAAAACAGGCATACACCCTAGAAAATCACATCCCTTAAGGAGCCTTTCTCACAATGCTCATTAACGGACAATTCCAAACCCTCAAAGGACAACATTCTAAGTGGAATGATCCAGTTGGTAGCTATGATGGAGATCAAGATTGGATACCACAGTGCTACCATAAGAAGCATTAATAATTCATTTAATTTTGAAAGTAGATCGTTGTCAACAATTATTTTAGACTTTATGACACTCGGGTTTACTTAAAGGTGTAATTTACCATTTCTCTTCTTTGATAAATAATGAGAGAAATCCACTCAGAAGACGTTGCCTCCACAATGATGTCCTTACCTTGCAATTCCTGCAATTAGTTCTAAAGGTCTTTACATACACTCAGTGGTGCTCCCTTAGCTTCTGCCTCACCAACCTGGCATCCTTTCACAACTCTATAAGATGGCTGAAGCCTTTGAATTTTCTGTAAGTTTCCTTGAAAAAATTCAAAATGCTTCAGGGATATGAGGTGCTAACAGTGGTCACTCAAGGCTAGCACTTGTTCGTCCTATGATTACACCTTGACTTGGATCTAGGATACACAGACGGGCAACACCTGATACATTAGAGTTGTAACTTTCTTCCCTAGCTTGGATGCCTTATTAATCTGCAACTTTAAGACAGAAGGGCAGCAAAAAGGAGATCTAAGGTGGACATTAGGAAGTGGTGAATGAGGACTTAAAAAAAAGGATTTGCCAAATTCACAAGTTGTAGATGAACTGCCAAGTGCTGTTAGGAACTCAAAGTTTCACCCTCTTTCTGTCTGCTTGTGTAAAAGTAATATCTCTCCAACATGATGTTAAATGAAGTTTGAAAACGGTTTTCGAGTCTTAACATGGCTTCCTCATAGTCATCCTATTCACCTTCTCCTTCTGGCACCTCAAGCTGCGGCAAGAATCTGAATACTTCCTGTTCTAAAGATCTCAGGTGTTGGAGTAGCATTCCCTTTCTGCAGTGAAGAGGTATCATTAGGTGCTGAACTGAGATAAGAACTAACATTTAAAAAAGTGAACAAGCATTGGGAAAGCCAATGGGCCTGGCTTTAATGTACTACCAGAAAATGTAATCACAGGCATTCATTAATGCTATTTGCATGCATTGTAAACACAAATGTTGAATATCATATTAAATCCATTTTCATGCCCTTTACAAATGCTGGGAAAAAGTAGTAACTAATATCACTTTATGTGTAGAATGCATATAGGACAAAAAAACTGAATGTGACAAACAGCATAGCTAAGTTTGTTTTTCAGATTTAGAATAATCCCACATGCATTCTAATGGAAGAATGTCATAAAAGGCAGAATGATAAATTGCCAGCTGATAGCATGAGGTGAGAGAGTAATATTCCTCTGGGTAGAGCCAAGCCAAATCCCACTCTATGCATATTTTATTGAATTATTAAACACCTGTAATCAAGACAACTGCACTGTACATAAAAATGGGAAGTTCTCCATACCAAAGCATGCAACTATTTCAAGAAATTGCCTGAATATATGCTGTATTTTATCATTCACAGTCATACTGCTTTTGGG
Organism: Lissotriton helveticus; assembly: GCF_964261635.1. Lineage (NCBI taxonomy): Eukaryota > Metazoa > Chordata > Amphibia > Caudata > Salamandridae > Lissotriton > Lissotriton helveticus. The sequence continues at coordinate 289,656,005 of NC_136069.1, read as the reverse complement.
GTCATGTAAAATATGTGAAAGCTGTAAAAAAAAGGGAAATGTGTGAAAAGTGGTTTTAAGTCGATTTAGCACTATGTCTGCATTAAGAGAAAAGTACTGAATTATTTTCCTATTAGTTTCAGAGATAGGCAGAGAGCTGTTGCTAAGTTTACACAGACAATTACAGAAAAGGAGACAGAAATAGCCTTTGCACATTCATCTCTAAATTTGGGGTCACGATAACTGGTTCTGGTAACGCTAATACTGTATTGTGGTATAACAACAAAACATCTGACATTCTGTAAATTACTTAGGTGGGGTTGTAGTAACTTCTTCCAAATGACAATGCATGGCAGCCTCAGTGTACACTAGCGGCAAAATGTAGTCCTGAGAAGGCTTTCACTGATGCCCTAAAATTTTTTATCCCAACTCTTTAAAGAGGTAAAGTTTTCTGTGTTGCTCAGTGCCATTAACAACCTTATAATGACATGCCTGATTTCACCCAGTAACTCCTCCCCAGAGTTCCTGCTATCAGGGGCATTTATGACTACAGGAGAGAGATGGGGCATATAAATAACAACAATATCCAGTGGAACCCTGAGGGCCACCTTAGAAATGAGGAATTACCAATGAATCAGCAATTTGATCCCCAATTATTTCCAGTATTTAACCCTAAGGCAGCCTGACTTACTCTTAAGAGGTAGTAATGACTTTGTAGGTTTCGAGGAAGGGGAAAGTTAGGGGGCATGGTGGTGACCGTAATGACTGCCTAGCTACGAAGCTACGAAGAACGAGATCCTGATGTTGGCATAATCGGCCTGCAAGCGTGGACGCCGAAGCGTTCGCTGATTCGTTGACCGCCGACCCCAGCAGGCACTGCCAGTTGGAGTACAACATGTAGCCAGTTGGAGTACCCCATGAGCATCAGAAAGACAGAGATCTTGCTGACGGGCCCTCGTGAATCGGCATTGCCTTGGAGACCCTGCGACGACAGGAGCCACGGGTGAGCCTGAGGCTAAGACCACCAGGTCTCGCCATGCGCGGACCCATGCCTCACCAGCACTAATCCTGCTACACATGGTTCCGCCTTTGGTTGGTGGATCTGCCGAAGCCTCTTGTGCGCTAGGAAGTTGCCGAAGACAGCCTGCAGGCCTACCACATGACGTTGTCATGTTGGTGTGGTGAGCTTTATTTAAACTGCAGGCCACATTTCTACCTGCTCACTGCCGAGGAGTTGAAACCATGGCTCTAGCCCCCTCCTGCGCATTTGCCCTCTGCAAGACCCCTCCCCCTTAGCTGATGTCCAGGAGTGGTGTAGTCTGCCACTGTACCCCGTAATCGCCTGCTGCCTGGTTAACCACATTTGAGTGTATTAGGCCGGTGCTTCTCCTTGGTGTGGGGGTCAGTCTGACCAACTGTCCAGGCAGGGGTGCAACATATCTATTACGGTTCATCACTTTGCCCAGGTCAATTGCAGATACTGCTGACCCTGCTGTGTGAGGCTCCTGCCGTGGTGAGAACCTGAGCCCCATCTATCCCCCTTGCCCTCTGCACTGAATGACCACTCTCTTAACTGGGTGACAAAACCCCACCAGCAGATGCCCTCTGACAGTGCATTGTTGCATCTTCAACAATGGGCATAACTGACCCAAAACAGGGCAAGCTCTTGTTTGAGCATCCCAAGTGCCCTCGTCAGGGGGCTCCAATTCTGACACTGATGATTAGACCAACCAAGTGACCTCATCTAAAGGCTCAGTGGACACTGCCGCCATTATGATGGAGATCAGGGCAGGGTTCCATTCCATCGAAGCCCACTTTCATGCTCTTACCACCTGACTAGACAGCATGGGTAAATGCCTAGAAGTATGCAGGAAAAACCAGAGGGACCCCTTAGTCTCACCAAAGAAAATGGGATACTCTTAACAAGTAAAAACTGGGTTTTTCCTTGGCTTTCTAAACATACAATTTTACATCCCTCAATCTCATTTCATATCAGTCAAACAGCAGATATAGAAAGTAAGCAAGCAATAAAGCCCCAAAAATAAGCTCAAAGAAATGGTCAAAAGTAGGAGTCAATACAAAATGTAATAAAAAATGTTCAGTTAAGATGTAAAATATTCTATCAATAAATCCAAAACATTGGTGCATAGTACATCTGATCAATGTTATTTGACAAAAGAAAACAATTTCATACACTAGTATTCCCCTTCTTTTGGTAGGGGACAATCAAAGATCTATTAACAAACTAAATCAAACCCCCGGGAGAAAAAAACCAGACAGTTAAATTTGTCATAAGCTATAACACATTCGTAAGAAGGACAAAATATTGACTGGAGCCCGATACACACTTATCTGAAAGTATCTGTAGAGCCAGTCAACCATCGATTTGTGTAAATACTTTGGGGCCGATTCCGATCCGGGTCGGAAATCACTCCGACCAAGCCGAATCCAGGGTGTTTTCCGACCGATCCGGACTCTTGGAGTCCGACCGAGCGAGTACAATGCGGCCGTATGCTGTCGGACTCGTTTCGATCGGACTCCCATTGAAGTCAATGGAAGCCGGTCGTACAACGTGTACATGGGCTCCTATTGACTGAATCGGTACGTTCCGGACAAGTGTGCCCCCTACAGTGTCTACGAGTCAGTACCATCCGCACCGTACATGCCTGTGTTGGGGAGACCCGTGGGTCTCCCCCTGTGTCCGAGCCGTAAGGTTGCGGGTACCAGGGGTTCTGATGCGGACCCCCAAAGAACAGCTCCGGGAGCTATTGCGAGCCGGAAGCTCCGACTCGATCCGGCTGTCCGATTCGCGCATCGTACTGGCTCGGTCGGAATTCGCCTCCATTGCACGCCACAGTTAGCTTACGGTTGAGACGTACGGAGCGGTTCGGACCCGGAAACGATTCGGCCGGAGATTTCGTGCTTGTTCGCATCGTACTTCGTCGTCCGGACCCGTGTACGAACCGGACGGAAATTCAGCCTCCGAATCCGACCCGCTAATCCCGAACCTGATTCGGAGCCTTTCCGACAGAGATCGGAATCAGGCCATATGTGTCGACCCGTTTCGATGGAATTCATAAATTAAACCATCTTTGTGAGTGCACTTGCCAGGTTGACATGGCAGTACTAAACTGTGAGCAAATCAAAAGGGAGAGAGAGGACTAGGTAAGCCAGTCCGGGTCCCCTGGTTATATGTAGGAATATCAATATAGGACTAGCTACGTTGTATTTAGTGGAACTCAGAAGGTATATCTGCGGGCAAACCCTTAGGTTTGGACATGAAGCCCTCACACACCAACCTAGTTGGTGTCATGCTTCATCATCGGGCCCACCACAGTGACACCGAATGTGTCCCGGGTGTGCTGCGACTCCAGATTACTGAGGAGCTGGTATTCTTACTGAGTGTGCAGTGCTGGTGAGAATGAGGGTGAAAGATTAAAAGCTATACAGGTGGTCCCAGTTCCCGAGGGTAAAGGTAAATTTAATACCTGGGCCCCTGTTAGCAAGATAAAAAGGCTGTGGACGATATGGAGTGTATTAAGAGCTCCTACGTCCATGTGGTCTACATGTTTCAGCCAGGCCTTTTGATTAAAACTGGCTTTCCTCAGGACCAATGAGTATGTGTAAGTGATGATTAACTATATTAAGTGATAGTGTATGGTGAAAAAGTGTTGCACTCGCTAAGGTGCCGTACGTGTAAGAGGGGGATTCCCTCTACTTTACTGTACATAGAACACAGAGACAATACAGACATACAAAGAGAACCAATGAGAATGGTATATACCAAAACACAACATATGGCCGACTTCTAGTGTGCGTGAGCGACCTAGAGCGGCAGAGAACTTGGCCATGAGTGGATGCCATGGCCAGGGTGAACTATGGCGATAAAATATTAAACGCGGTGGCAGTGGTGGGCTACACAGCGAAACAAGCATAGCGTGAGGTACAGGTAAGAATGGTACATAATTCCTCACACTTGCTACTTGCTGTTAAAGCCTCATGGGTCACTTGGCAGGGAGAGAAGACCCTAAATGTTTTAAAAGGTCATAGTTAGGAAGGTACCTGTGGGGAGAAAATGCTGCTTACCCAGAGCGTCGTGTAGAGATCACTCGTGTACTCACGGTATTTCCGATCGGCGTGCTCCTGCGACCTATCGTCCTGCTCCAGTGTCCCGAGTGAACTGTGCATGGATCAGGTGAGTGCTTAAATAGCCGGTTCAATTGGTATCACCTGGAGAGGGGAGAGGGTGCGGTCGCGCTAGCTTGAAGTGCGCACGCGCTGGTAGCTAGCGGCACTGGTGCTGCGCATGCGCATAGTGTGGTAGTCGCGCATGCGCAATGGGAGGCCTGGGCACTAAACAGTAGCGCATGCGCCTCGGAACCCCGGAGGTATACAGCATTGGTATAGACATGTGCACTCTGGTGCGTGCACCATGTGGGGGAAAGAAATTAATTAGAAAGGCCCGTGAGGGGCCAATGAAGGTTAAAAATGATACAAAAGCAACAACAGCGAAGGGAGGCCTCTGGGCAAAATAGGGCAACTACAGGATAGGGACAGACCACGAGTCTGAGCGCAGACAGGGACACAGACCACCTACATGGAGGTGATTATCTCGCTAGAGCATTCCACGGGATAGAATCGTTGAGCCCCTCTATATGGGTAGAAAGGCGATAAATCCAGCGTTGCTCTTTAGAGAGCAGAGTTTTCTCATCGCAGCATGAAAGTGCGAATTGTTCGATGACTGTCCAGGTGAAGTCATTTGGGGTGTGATTTTGCGCGATGAAGTGTTGGGTTAGCTTACTGATATTTTTGCCACAGCGCATTGTGCTCCTGTGCTCGGTCATCCTGGTTCTGACTTTTCTGGTAGTCATACCGATGTATCTCAGACCGCAGCGGCAGGTGATAAGATATATTAGGTTAGACGAGTTACAATTAGTAAATTGCCTTTGTGTCCAGGTTTTGCCAGTTTCTAGTGACAATGTTTTCGAAGGGGTAGTCAGGTGGCAGACGCTGCAGTTATTACATGGTTGGTGGCCTGTGAGTTCTGGTAGGCCCCATGTATTCAAAATTGTCTGACCTTTTAGTCGTGTCTTTCTGGGTCTTGTGGAGACCAGCTGGTCCCTCAGATTTTGTGCTCTCTTGTATGCGAACCGGGGTGGATCCCAGTTCCTTGTACCTGAATTGATAATTTTCCAGTTTTTACGAATTATGCTGGAGACCTGGTTTGAGGCGGTATTGTAGGTGGTGACGCATGTCATTAAGGGAGTTTCTGGTGGTTTGACAACAGTTTCGAGGAGGGCCTCCCTGTTCTGGTTGCGTGCTCGCTTGCAAGATTTTGAAATAATTCTAGTCGGGTAACCACGGTCTTCCAACTTGTGGACCAAGGCTTTAGACTGGTGTTTGAAGTCATGAAGGTTGCTGCAGTTCCGGCGTATACGCAGGAACTGCCCAAAAGGCAGATTCTCCCTCAAAGGTCTGGGGTGGAAACTGTCAAAGCGTAACAATGAGTTCCTGGATGTTGGTTTGTAATGAGTGGTTGTTGTCAGACCCCCTTGATCAGCTCTTATGTTGAGGTCTAGAAACGCTAGTTCCGTTGGGCTGCTAGTGCAGGTGAACTTGAGAAATGGATCAAGGTTGTTGATCCACGTGAGGAAATCTTTCAGTGTTTCCTCATTGCCCTCCCAGACAATGAGAATATCGTCAATGTAGCGACGCCAGATTGTTATGTTCGCTGAGTAGGGGTTCGTGGGGACTTCGATGTTAGTCTGTTCAAAATGGTGGACATACAGCCCCGCCACGCTCGGCGCAAAGACACTGCCCATCGAGGTACCATTAGTTTGCAGGAAGAATGTGTCCTCATATTTGAAATAGTTCTCTTTTAATGCCAGAGTGGCGCAATCCAGAATGAAGTGACGGGGTGTGTGGTATTGCCAGTCAATCTCCATCAGGATATCGTGGAGTACCTTCAATGTGGCATCCTGTGGGAGGCTCGTGTAAAGACTCTCCACGTCTAATCCAACCAGAAGATGTTTATCGCTGTCGAAACTAACATCCTTGATGATGTTAAGGAGATGTTTCGTGTCTTGAATGTAGGATCGGGTTTTTTGGACTAGCGGGTTCAGGTAGTGATCACAGAACCGTGACAGCGGCTCTAGGAGGGATTTTATCCCTTTCACTATAGGTCTGCCCGGTGGTGGGGTTACCCCTTTGTGCACCTTGGGCATAATGTAGAAGTAGGGTACTTTCGCATCACGTGTGTTGAGATATTCAGCCTCTTGCTTGGAGATGTATTCTGCGTCAGACGCCTCTTGCACTAGTTCTATGATCTTTTTTTGTAGTTCTTTAGTCGGATCTCTCTGTAATTTCTTATAGTTACGAGTGTCGCTTAAAAGTCTGCGGCATTCTGTGTCGTAGTCGCTTTTATTCATGATGACTATTCCGCCCCCTTTGTCTGCTGGTTTAATGATGCGAGTAGGGTCATTTTGAAGTTTCTTGACGATTTCCCTATCTCGGAATGAAAGGTTATTGAAATGGTTGTGGGGTTGTAATTTCTCGACTTCTGAGTATACTGCCAACTCGAAGGTGCTGATCTCTACTGGCACGGTGGCAGGTGACGGGGTGAAGTTGGATTTGAGTTTCAGCCCTGTTTCATTAGTGATTTCTGGGTCCATTGGTTTCTCCTTGTTCTCAAAGAACGCTTTTAACCTCAGCTTTCTGAAAAACTCGGTCAATTCGACTATTTCAAATATGAGGACACATTCTTCCTGCAAACTAATGGTACCTCGATGGGCAGTGTCTTTGCGCCGAGCGTGGCGGGGCTGTATGTCCACCATTTTGAACAGACTAACATCGAAGTCCCCACGAACCCCTACTCAGCGAACATAACAATCTGGCGTCGCTACATTGACGATATTCTCATTGTCTGGGAGGGCAATGAGGAAACACTGAAAGATTTCCTCACGTGGATCAACAACCTTGATCCATTTCTCAAGTTCACCTGCACTAGCAGCCCAACGGAACTAGCGTTTCTAGACCTCAACATAAGAGCTGATCAAGGGGGTCTGACAACAACCACTCATTACAAACCAACATCCAGGAACTCATTGTTACGCTTTGACAGTTTCCACCCCAGACCTTTGAGGGAGAATCTGCCTTTTGGGCAGTTCCTGCGTATACGCCGGAACTGCAGCAACCTTCATGACTTCAAACACCAGTCTAAAGCCTTGGTCCACAAGTTGGAAGACCGTGGTTACCCGACTAGAATTATTTCAAAATCTTGCAAGCGAGCACGCAACCAGAACAGGGAGGCCCTCCTCGAAACTGTTGTCAAACCACCAGAAACTCCCTTAATGACATGCGTCACCACCTACAATACCGCCTCAAACCAGGTCTCCAGCATAATTCGTAAAAACTGGAAAATTATCAATTCAGGTACAAGGAACTGGGATCCACCCCGGTTCGCATACAAGAGAGCACAAAATCTGAGGGACCAGCTGGTCTCCACAAGACCCAGAAAGACACAACTAAAAGGTCAGACAATTTTGAATACATGGGGCCTACCAGAACTCACAGGCCACCAACCATGTAATAACTGCAGCGTCTGCCACCTGACTACCCCTTCGAAAACATTGTCACTAGAAACTGGCAAAACCTGGACACAAAGGCAATTTACTAATTGTAACTCGTCTAACCTAATATATCTTATCACCTGCCGCTGCGGTCTGAGATACATCGGTATGACTACCAGAAAAGTCAGAACCAGGATGACCGAGCACAGGAGCACAATGCGCTGTGGCAAAAATATCAGTAAGCTAACCCAACACTTCATCGCGCAAAATCACACCCCAAATGACTTCACCTGGACAGTCATCGAACAATTCGCACTTTCATGCTGCGATGAGAAAACTCTGCTCTCTAAAGAGCAACGCTGGATTTATCGCCTTTCTACCCATATAGAGGGGCTCAACGATTCTATCCCGTGGAATGCTCTAGCGAGATAATCACCTCCATGTAGGTGGTCTGTGTCCCTGTCTGCGCTCAGACTCGTGGTCTGTCCCTATCCTGTAGTTGCCCTATTTTGCCCAGAGGCCTCCCTTCGCTGTTGTTGCTTTTGTATCATTTTTAACCTTCATTGGCCCCTCACGGGCCTTTCTAATTAATTTCTTTCCCCCACATGGTGCACGCACCAGAGTGCACATGTCTATACCAATGCTGTATACCTCCGGGGTTCCGAGGCGCATGCGCTACTGTTTAGTGCCCAGGCCTCCCATTGCGCATGCGCGACTACCACACTATGCGCATGCGCAGCACCAGTGCCGCTAGCTACCAGCGCGTGCGCACTTCAAGCTAGCGCGACCGCACCCTCTCCCCTCTCCAGGTGATACCAATTGAACCGGCTATTTAAGCACTCACCTGATCCATGCACAGTTCACTCGGGACACTGGAGCAGGACGATAGGTCGCAGGAGCACGCCGATCGGAAATACCGTGAGTACACGAGTGATCTCTACACGACGCTCTGGGTAAGCAGCATTTTCTCCCCACAGGTACCTTCCTAACTATGACCTTTTAAAACATTTAGGGTCTTCTCTCCCTGCCAAGTGACCCATGAGGCTTTAACAGCAAGTAGCAAGTGTGAGGAATTATGTACCATACTTACCTGTACCTCACGCTATGCTTGTTTCGCTGTGTAGCCCACCACTGCCACCGCGTTTAATATTTTATCGCCATAGTTCACCCTGGCCATGGCATCCACTCATGGCCAAGTTCTCTGCCGCTCTAGGTCGCTCACGCACACTAGAAGTCGGCCATATGTTGTGTTTTGGTATATACCATTCTCATTGGTTCTCTTTGTATGTCTGTATTGTCTCTGTGTTCTATGTACAGTAAAGTAGAGGGAATCCCCCTCTTACACGTACGGCACCTTAGCGAGTGCAACACTTTTTCACCATACACTATCACTTAATATAGTTAATCATCACTTACACATACTCATTGGTCCTGAGGAAAGCCAGTTTTAATCAAAAGGCCTGGCTGAAACATGTAGACCACATGGACGTAGGAGCTCTTAATACACTCCATATCGTCCACAGCCTTTTTATCTTGCTAACAGGGGCCCAGGTATTAAATTTACCTTTACCCTCGGGAACTGGGACCACCTGTATAGCTTTTAATCTTTCACCCTCATTCTCACCAGCACTGCACACTCAGTAAGAATACCAGCTCCTCAGTAATCTGGAGTCGCAGCACACCCGGGACACATTCGGTGTCACTGTGGTGGGCCCGATGATGAAGCATGACACCAACTAGGTTGGTGTGTGAGGGCTTCATGTCCAAACCTAAGGGTTTGCCCGCAGATATACCTTCTGAGTTCCACTAAATACAACGTAGCTAGTCCTATATTGATATTCCTAGTACTAAACTGTGCACATACACTGCAGTGGCAGGTCTGACTTACCTTTACAGACTGCTTATGTGGGTGACACAATCAGTGCTGCAGGCCCACTTGCAGCATTTGATTTACAGGCCCTGGGCACACACCGCACCAGTAAATCAAATATGCCAATCATGGAATCACCAATCCATCATAACAATTTACAGGGAGAGCACATGCAGTTTAGCACTGATCAGCAGTGGTAAAATGCGCAGTGTCATAAAACGAACGAAAACAGGGTTCAAAACAGGAGGCCAAAAAGCAAAAAGTCTGGGGATAAACCTGCTGACAAGCCAGGTCTAACAAGGAGCAGTTAGGAGTTTTTTAGGGTCCTTTAAGTGATTATAAGACATTTGTAGGGTCAGAGAAGGGTAGCATTGAGAGTTTTGTAAGTTTTAGGGAAAGGAATCAAACTCAATCATTAAGGGGTAGTAGGGGTTTTCAGACTTAAGGGAAGGGTTAAAATAAGCAGTAGAGAGTGTTTTATAGGGTGCAGGGAAGGGTAATGTTAAGGAATGTAAAAGAGTTTTAAAGGTTCAATAATGAATACGGTTAAGGGGGAATACGTTTTAGTTTTTAGGGTTCAGAGAAGTGCAGCATTAAGAGGTAGTGAGGGGTTTCTATGGTTAAGGGACTTGTACTGAAGGCTAGTGGTAAGGGGTAGTAAGGCGATTTTAGAGTTCAGGGAAGGGTAGTGTTAAGGTGCATTAGGGGTTCATAGATTGCAGAGAGTGTAGCATTAAGGTGGTAGCAAAAGGTTTTTAGGGTTCAGTGAAAGACAGCGTTAACGTGTAGTAAAAGAATTGTAGGGTTCATAAATGAGTAGCATTAAGGGGGTTGTAACTCTTTTAGGTTCAGAGATGTGTTGCATTATGGGATAGTATTGATTTTTAGGGCTAATGAATGAGTAGTGTTAAGGAATAGTGAAGGTTTATAGAGTTCAGGGAAGTGTTAAGGGGGTTTTAAGGTTAAGGAATGGGTGGCTGTAAAAGGGTGTTAAGGGATTTTTAGGGTTCAAGAAAGAATACTATTAAGAAACAAGGTCTCATTAAGGGATTTTTAGGAATAAGGGATGGGTAGCTGTAAGGGATGATGAGGGATTTTTATGGTTCAAGAATGGATAGCTTTAGGGATAGTAGCGTTTTTTAGGGTTCATAGAAAAGGTAGTGTGAAAGAGTAATAAAGGGTTTTAGGGTTCAGAGATGGAAGCAGCATGGGATTTTACAATTCAAAGATAGGCAGCAATAAAGGGTTGAACGAGGTTTTTTTAGGGTTCAGGATGGATAGTTGTAAGGGGTGGTAAAGGGTTTTTAGAGTTCAAGGATGGATAGCATTAAGGGTAGCAGAGGCTTTTAGGGTTCATAGAATGGTTGCATTAAGGAATAGAAAGTATGTATTAGGGTTCAGGGATAAGTAAAGTTAAGGAATGAGGTTTTTAGGGTCTAGGGAAGAGCAGCATTTAAATGGTAACAACCGGGTTTTAGCACAGGTGGGCGTAACTTGCGTAATTCAGTGTAGGGTAATCACACAGAATCACCTAAGAATTCAGTGAGATTGCAAATGATTATGCAAGAAGAGTCATTTTGCTTTTAGTGCTATTTCATAGCGCAAAAATGCCCCCTCGGATCCAAAATGGGCACGAGAATGCAGTTTTCACTAAGAAATAGTGCTAAATGGAACAGAACATGAATAGTAAGCACGAGCAGCTGCTCACACTCATTCAATTTACTCTAGGGGTGGGATTTCCCCCACCTTACTTCCAGAATTTAGCCCTATTTTCTTAGCACAAAATGTACTGTTGCTTCCAAAATGGATGCAAAAATAAATTTTTCTGTAAGAAATAGCAGTAAATTTAGCAAATCACAAATTGCAAGTGCCTGATCACGCATCAGGAGTAATCTTGCTAATATTGATAATTCTTCACCAAAGAGTAGCGTGGAATAATCTAAATTACTCCAATTATTCCGGTCTAATTAGAAATTACACACAACCTAGGTTTTAGGGTTCATGAAAGCATGTAGCATTAAGTGACAGCAAGGAATTTGTAGGGCTTAAGAAAAGGTAGCTTTAATGGGTTACTAGGTTTCAGACAAAAGGGTAGCGTTACAGGGTAGTAAGGGGTTTATAGGGTTCAGGTAAGGGTAGCATTAGGAGATAGTAATATTTTTAATTTCAGAGATAAGTACCCTAAAGAGGTACTCTGGGGATTTTAAGGTTTTGGGAAGGATAGCTGTAAGAGGCAAAAGGGGATTTTCAGGGATCTGGGATGGGTGGTATTACGGTATAGGGACAGGTTTTTTAGGGTTCAGGGTCAGATAGCATGCCGGGATAGTAAGGGGCGTTTAGGTTCCTGAAATGGTAGTATTAAGTTGTCAGGCACTTTTAGAGTTCACTGAAGGGAAACATTATGGGATAGTAAGGATTTCCTAGGGTTCAGGGAGGGTAGATGGAATGGGTAATAAGGATTTCTTAGGGATGAGTGGTGTGTGGCATTATGGGTATTAAGGGGTTTGTAGGATTCAAGGAAGTGTAATGTTAAGTGGCAGGATTGAGTTTTTAGGATCAGGAAAGTGTAGTGTTAAGTAGTAGTAAGAGGTTTTCAGGGTTAAGAATGGATAGCATCAAGGGGTAGTAAAGTTTTTAATTTCGGAGAGAGCTGGCGATAAAGGGTAGTGTGTGGTTTTGGGAAGGGTAGATATAAGTAACCCTGGGCGGAGTTCGCGGAGTTGAACTACACGGAACTACGCAAAGTGGCAAAAAAACTCATCCGCACTACGCAGAGCTCTGCAAGCGTTCGCAGTGATTGCACAGTGCCGGATGCTTGTCTGCACTGTGCAATCATTGTGAACGGCATCTTGTACAGCTCAAGCGGTCCCTTCTTTCCTTTTCTGCTGCTCGAGTAGATTGTTACTCCAGCGGCAGCTTTCTCAACGTGAACGGGCAGTTTCTCAACGCGGGCGGTCGCGAGCATACACAACCACTCGCAATGAGAAACTTGACCATCCCCGAATTGAGAAATCTCACCGGCCTGTTTATTTTCCAAGCTCGCGCTGGCCAAATTGATGTTGACGATCACGAACGAGGAAAAATCTCGCCGGGAGGTTGATTTATCTTGCTCGGGGTCGCCAACTTGACGTTTTTCGAAACTCTTCGAGCTCCGCGTAACGTGGAGTGCGGAAAACTCAGAGAGTGGAGCGGAGTTCACCGCTAAGGGTTAGATATGAGGAGTAATAAGGGTTTTTTGAGGGATCAGGGAAGTGTAGCAGTAAATGGTAATAAGGGTGTAAGGACTTATTAAAGGGTAAGGACAGGTTTTTTGGTGTTCAGGGAAGGGTTGCATCAAGGGATAGTAGTAAGAAGATTTTAGGGTTACTCAAAGGGTAGCATTAAGTTGTAAGGCATGTTTAGGGTTCAGGGAAGGGTAGTGTTAAGCAGTGGTAGGACTTTAGGGTTCACATAAGGGTAGTGTTAATGGGTAGTAAGTGGTTTTTCGGTTTCCGGGAAAATAAACACTAAGGAGTAGCAAGGGGTTTTAGAGTTCAGGGATACCTAATATTAAGGGGTAGCAATGGGGTTTTAGGGTTCAGGGCAGGAAACTATTAAGGGGAAGTAAATGGTTTGAAGAGATCATGGAATGGTAGCATTATGGGGCAGGAAGGGGTTTTTAGGGTTCAAGAAATGGTAATTTAAAATTTAAAAAGTAAAATGTATTATTCAAAACTTCAATGTGAAGGAAATTTAATATAATATATGTAATGCAATAAGAAAATACATAATAAAGTTAATAAATAAATCTAAATTTGGGAGCCCGGGAGCTTCAAAAAGTCTCCCCAGCTCCTAAATCTTAAAACTCTGAATTAGAAGGAAATACACCATTCTCTCAATGAGTGCCATGTTAGATATCTCTGATTCTAATGATGGAAAGGAGGGGGGGGGGCTGGAATGAAGTAGCATATTCCTTCTGGCTGCCTTCCTCCCATATGTGTTGCTTCCAGAGAAGAATAAACATGATAATTATCCAATTATCTAGGAGGCACATAGCATTGCAGTGGCATGTGTTTGCCATAAAGGTCAAAAGTAGCATCTTAAGGAGTTTTAGACCTTGGTCAAGGCATGATTTAGAGTCCCCTGTCTGGAACAACTTTGACTTTATTATCCATTTTTATCTGCTTCAAGCTCTAGTGATGCCAAACAAAACTGCATTATGTATTAAGCTTTCAGAAACAAGGCATTTAAAAACGCCAAATGCTGAAACTGTTTAATGTCTGCCAGCACAAGTTTCAAAAGAACACTTCAATAGCCATGCCTTTTGCACTTGGATCGCGATTATTTTTGCCTTGTAACAACAATCTTTTACTTGGGAGTCAGTCTCTATCCAGCCTGTCCCTCCCATTAAAGGTAACACACTGTAAGAATGGCTTGGTGGATGTTTAGGGGACTAATGCATGTGAAAATACTAAATATGCACAAAATGCTTGAAGTGGTAGCTCTAGTTGCTGGATTTCCGTAATCACACATACATGACCTTTTATACCTGGTACTCTAGATACAACACTAACAAGCATTGACAAAGCAAATAGGTCTCATGTTTGGGAGAGATATTGGCTTTACCAATGTCTTTGAACCATCTTTTACAGCACTGCGACTGCTGTTCAGCATAACATGGTGTATAGTAGAGTGACGTAGACGAAAGGGGCAAAGAGGTGAGTCGCGAAGAGAGAGGAGTGGTGTAGTGTGGCATGGAGTTGTGTTGAGTTGTGTAGAGTGCTGTGGAGTGGCATAGAATGGAGTGATGTAGATTAGAGCTGCATACAGAAAAGTGGCATAGATATTAGTGTTGTAGAGTGGGGCAGAGTTGGGTGTTGCAGAGTGGAGTGGTGTAGAGTGGAGTGTCATGGAGTGACCTAGAGTAGCATAGGGTATAGTGGCACAGACTAAAGTGGAATAAAGTGATGTAGAGTGGAGTGATGTAGATTGGAATGGGTTGGTGTATAGTAGAGCAGCATAGAGGGAAGTGGTGTCAAGTGGAATGACGTAAAATGGTGTAGAGAGGTGTGCCGTAGAGTGCCATTGTGTGAATTGGAGTGGTATAGAGTGGAGTGGCATAGACTGGAGTGGCATAGGAGCTGAGTGTCATAGAGTGGAGTGGAGTGGCATAGAATGGAGTGACATGAAGTGGCATAGAGCAGAGTAGTGTACAGTACAGTGGCATAGAGTAGACTGATATATTATAGAGTGGTGCAGAGTGGCATAGAGTCAGGTGTAGTGGAGTAGAGTGGCATGGTGTAAGTTGGAGTGGTGTAGTGGGGTGTAGTCTGAAGTGCTGTAGAGTGGACTGACATTGAATAGAGTGGCATTGAGTTGCGTGGAGTAACTTAGAGTGAAAAGAGTAGATTAGAGTTGCATAGAGTAGAGTGGAGTGGCATAAGGTGGTTTAGGAAAGAGTGGCATAGAGTAGAGTGGAGTGGCTTAGAGTAGAGTAGCATAGAGTAAAGTGGAATAGAGAAGAGTGAAAGCTCGTAGAGTGGAGTGGAGAGGCGTAGGTTGGAGTAGCATTTAGTAGAGTGGTGTAGAGTAGTACAGTTGTGGGTGTAAATAACGCACCAATAGGGATAGCAGATATGGTGAAAGCAACATACATAAGAAACCATATGCCTGTGCTAAAAGTAGGAAATCACATTGCACGTCCAGGAATAATAAAAAACAATTCATAAAAAAAGTGTGTTTTGCAAAAAGACGATGAAGAAAAAAGATGAGGAAGAACACATGTACTTGGTCCATGCTCCAGGTAGGAGCTAACAGAAGTAAGGTTGTAAGCCTATGGGATTAGGCAAAATAAGACTTGCAACGAAAACAACTAATAGTATGCTGTGGGCAGGTTGTAAACCGTCTGAATTTGGTGAAATGTGATAAACCTTTTCTTAATTTTCTTCTTCTGCCTTTCCCTCTTCTTGTGTTGTATGTGTACACGGTTCAGGATAGAAGATGATCAGCAATGCTGCCGAGCAAGATAAATGGGAGGGGGTGGTACACAGGTGAAGAGCATATAGGTAAAAAGATTGATATAGAGAGAGGTGAACAAGAGGGAAAAGAAAGATAGAGATGAGGTAGTGAAATAGACAAGGTATGTAAAGACACCAGAAAGAATGGAAGAGAATAGAGGTTGAAAGATGATAAGGTAGGTAGCTTGATAGATAGTTATGTTTTTAGAAAGAGATAGAAGGGTAAAGAGAGCTACAGAGAGGGAGAATGAAATGTAGAGAGAGGGAGAAGAGCTGAGTACACCAAAGAGTGAGGTAGAAATGGGAAATAAAGAGGAAAGAGGTTAGTTTGAGAGGTAGAGACAGAGAGGGGGAGAGGTAGGCAAGCCGAGGGGCAAAACAGTGAGAGAAGTATAGATAGATGCAAGTTTGGCATAGAGTGGTGCAGGAGAGGGGCGTAACAGGAAGAAAAATAAAGAGACAGTTCAGACAACAACAGCAGTGAGGCAGAGAGAAAGGCAGAGAGACAGGGGAAGAGTAGAATGAGAAATGAGGGGCACATAGAAAAAAGCTGAAGTAGAGATTCCGGTGTAGTAGAGAAGAAGCAGTGAAGCAGTGGTAGAAAAAATGTGAGGGCATTCTTTGAGAGGTAAAGATAGAAAGGTGACATGGAGAGATATATGAAGTGAGACAACTAGGGAAAATGCAAGGTAGGATTTATTTGAAACAAAAACGGGAGTGCCAAAGGATGAAGAGAGAGATAGAGAAAGTAATGGCAAATAGAAAGAAATATAGAGGTAGAGAAAGCAAAGTCATGAGCAAATTAATGAGAGAAGAGGTAGAAGGAACAAGTATTGAAAGAGAGCGGAAGGTTGAGTGGGGAGGTAGTGGGTGACTTGTGAGATAAATAAAGTGGTTAGGTGATGAGAGAAAGGTGATAGAAGGAAATCTGATAGCCAGAGAGATGTAAGGTAAAGAAATGAGGGAGAGAGCGAGAGAGGTGAGGTAGGCAGTTGGAGATAGAAAGCTGAGTGAAGTAAAAAGACACAAAGTATAGAGAAATGGAAAGCTTAATAAAGACATTAGGTAAAGCAAGTGATGGAGTGAAATTGAGAGAAGTGAAATAGATGGAGGAGAGGTACAGAATAATGGAATGGAAACAGCACATTGTGGTAAGGTAGAGAGAGCTGTGAGACAGGAAACGAGATGTGAGGCACAGGGAGATGTATATAGAGAGACAAAAGTGAGGAAGATAGTTAAGATAGAGGAAGTGCAGTGGTAAAGATGCCGAGGTAGAAACAGAGAGAGTTAGAAATTGAATCTCTAGTTGGTAGAGGTATGCACCCTGCCAAGCAGGGCCCACAATCCTAGTCAGGGTAAGTCACAACACAATCCAAATTATCTCGTGCTCACCCTCTGATTGCTTGGCACAGAGCAGGCAGTCTTAACTTAGAAGGCAATGTGTAAAGTATTTGTACAATACTTGTGAAAACACCACTAAAGAATAATTCACAACAGTTAAAAAAAATAAAGTGTGATTTTATAAATAAAACAAGGCCAAAACTTTAAGAATCCTTTCAATAGACGTTAAAGTAGGAAGTTGTACGGAATCAAAGAGTCTGACACAATGAGTGTTTACGTGAGTCATTGGGGTGCACAAGCCAGTACAAAGTCAAGAGTTCAGGCCAACAGCGAGGGAGCATGGGCTGGAAGCAGCGACCTAATTTGGGTCAGGGAAACAAAATAAACTTTGATCTTGATGATGTTGTTGCTACAAGGCTGTGTAGAGCGCACTGTGGACTAGATGCGCAGAGGCTTTCCACGTAACTGTGGTGATGCACCGAGTCCACTACACGTAACGGCAAGAGTGTGCTGGTTGTGACCCACACTCTGGCAGAGAGGCACTGAATCCGATGCAGATGTGTGAGTGCAGGCTGTCAAGCGCTATAGGGCCTCACTTCCAAGTGTCCAGAACTGGGATGGCACCACTTGGCAGGGCAAACTCACGGTTTGTAGAGTCAGGTGCAGATGCAGGTGGTTCAAGACTTTGATATCCCTGAGACTAGGGAACAGGAGGCAAGCCAGCAAGCCGTTGGAATCACTCTAGGTTCCAGTGATGCAAGTCCAGTTAGTCTCACCTAGTCGATTGAACAGCTGTCAGCAGGGTGGCTCAGCACGGTAATAGCACAGCATGGCAGAGTTCAACAAAGCAGTGCTCCAGCAGCATAGCAGTATATTTAGCAGCAGCACAACTCTTCTCCCTGGTACACTGGTCACAGGTCCATAAGTGTACTATTTTGGTGGGGTCAGAGACCCAGTACTTATACACAAATGTGCCTTTGAAGTGGGGGAGACTTCAAAGAGTATCTTTGAAGTGCACCAGTATCCCTTCAACACCAGTCCTGTCTGATGGTATCTGTGAGGGGTAATCAGACATTTGTGTGGGTTCAGGCCACTACCTATTGAAGTGAAAGTGTTAGCCCTTTCTCCCTTCCTGCCCAAGAAGGGCCATCAGAATGCTGAAAATGTGTACTCAGTCACCCCTAGACTGCCTGTGTTTGTGGCTGTAAGGAGGGAATGCACAAAGTGTAGCTGCCACAGAGACAAGTTTTGGATACAGGGTGCAAGGCGCACAGAGTAGTAAGAGCAGAGAAATGTCCACTTTCTAAAAGTGCTATTTCTGAAACAGTATTGTTAAATCCAGCTTTACAGTAGAGTGGATTTATCATTATCATTCCAGAGATATGAAACATGATGCAGCTACTCCTTTCTGATCAGGAATTACATCGTAAAAAAGTATTTTTAGGAATTCCAAATGCTAGCCTATGAGGGAAGTAGGCTTCACAGTAGTGAAAACTAATTTGGCTCTTTGTCACTATCTGGACATGTAAAACATAGAAGTACTTGTTCAACCTTATAATTATACTATGGGCTACCTAGGGCCTTACATAGCTGTGACGTGTGTAAGAACAGGGGAGTTAAAGGCTTGCTAAGTATTTTTAAAAGCCAAGTCGAGGTGGCAGTAAACTGCACCCACAGGCCCTGCTGTGGCAGGCCTAAAACATGCTTAAGGGCTACATCAGTGGATGGTACAATCAGTGCTACAGGCTAGTAGTATTTAATTTACAGACCCAGGGCACAAGTAATGCACTTTACTAGAGCCTATTGAGTAGTATAAGTATGCCAATTGGGGTTGAACCAATATTACCATGTTTAGAGGAAAGAGCATAAGTACTTTAGCAATTGTTAGCGGTGTCCTAAAGTCGGTAAAAATGAGTTCAAAATGGAAGGAGGCAGGCAAACCGTTGGGGGGAGACCACATCAAGGCTGTCATATCTAACAGAGAGTGTCAGATGAGGGTAGTTTGTGAGAGAGGTAGAGTGAAGTGAGGCTGAGAGAGGTATATTAAGAGAAGCAAGGTAGACATACGTGATACAAAGAGAGGGTTGAGATAGAGAAAAGGATATATGCATTAGAAATATAGAGGCCGGTAGTGAGATTGGAAATGAGAGACAATTGTGGTAGAGAAGGTGAGGTGAAGTAGGGATAGGGGTGTGAGCTTGTTTTTTATTACTTACAACCAACTGTTTGAGAACATGAGGGTAATGGTGGGAAGGTCATGCATGAACACTAAGGGCCATATGTAGGTAAATTATATTTACCGATTCCTAAATACTGAATTTTACTGATTCGGTATTTTGGATTCGGTAAATGAGAAGTAGGTAATAAATTTGGAAAATGTGCACTGAATCGGTATTTACAGAATCAGTATTTACCGAATGGATATATACCGAATCGGTAAAAACCGTATCGGAGATTCAAAAAACAAGCAATTGAGGAATCAACCAATCCTGTGCATCCACCCCACCTTACAACCAGGAAGTGGCCACATCCATGCAGGTGCAGACAATCAGAACCTTCTGGAGAGTTGGGAGTGCAGAGGTGAGCAACTGAGCCACTGGCTGAACATTGCTGAGGAGAACTGCAGGATGGCATCCAATGAATCTGAGAGGGAAGGAGCAGACAGGAAAAATAAAATGAAGTTCAGTGCAAGTGAGCTTCGGAGGAGGTGAAACACCACACACAGCTTTTTGGAAAGCAGTCCCTGCAGGTAGCAGAAGCAGTAAAAAAGAAGATCTGGCTGGCAATCGAGGCGCAGGTGAACGCTATTGGGGTGAGCCCACGGGACATCAATGACCTCAAGAAAAGTTTGTATGACCTTCAGATCATCACCAAGAGGAAGCTGGCTGCACAGAGGAAACAGGCCAGTCTCACAGGGGGAGGAAGAGCAGTCCCTGCAGGTAGCAGAAGCAGTAAAAAGGAAGATCTGGCTGGCAATCCAGGCGCAGGTGAACACTATTGGGGTGAGCCCACGGGACATCAATGACCTCAAGAAAAGTTTGTATGACCTTCAGATCATCACCAAGAGGAAGCTGGCTGCACAGAGGAAACAGGCCAGTCTCACAGGGGGAGGAAGGAGCAGGGCACCTGCCCTCACTGACCTGGAGTAGCTGGTTGAGTCAACCATGGAGCCCAAGAGTGTGTCTGGAATCGGGGATGCAGACAGCTCAGCCAAAGCTGCCGCAAAACAAGGTAAGAAGCATGCACAGCAATCCTCCCCCTCCCCTCTCACCATTCCCAATGTGGCTGTGTGACTCACACTCCAGTACAGGTTTTAGTATACACCAGCAATGCATTATGGGAGATGTAGTCAGTGAAACACCCATCATGACAGTCATCACACTAAACAACAAGGCATACCACACACATCAGTCAGAAGCAGCAGAGGACATTGAGATAGTGTGACAGGAATGTAATTTAACCCCTTGGCTGCAGCGGTAATTCCGCCTCAGCGCTAGGGGGGAGGGGGTCCGCGCAGCGCTCCCATGTTCGTGACGGAACCGCTCCGTCACGAGCCTCGGGCACGCTATGCTTGTGACGGAGCGGTTCCGTCACAACCCTGCCCGCTTAATAGAATGAGCCGCGCAGGCGCGGCGGCCGGGCTGTGACGGAACCGCTCCGTCATCAGCACAGCGCAACCAAGGCTGGTGACGGAGCGGTTCCATCACCAGCATGGGAGGGGTTAATATTGAAATGCAGGGCGGCAGGACCACTGAGCTAATGTCCATATCTGTCCACAGGAGAGTCATCGTGCAGGATTGCGCAGGAGAAGGAGGGAACGGCATCCCGTAAGGGAAGAACAGAGGATGCCAGCACAAGTGCAGGTCACAGCACTCCACCACCACCGGCATCAACACCACAGGCAGCTGCACCAACAGAGCCAGCCACAACACCAGAGCCAGCATCGACACTGCTGATTGACTCACCACCACAGCAAGTGTGTCAGGAAGCTGATGTAATGATGCATTCTCTACAACATGGCCTCCAGGAACTTCCTGAAGAAACGGGACAGGCAGCTCTGGGACACCCCACCTATCGCAGCCATCACCCCCTGGTAACTGCCAGATGCAAGTAGGTGTAGGCTACAGAGCACCTGCACATGTGGTGGTATGAAGTGCACCATTGGTGTTGGGTGCTCCAGGAGTGGGTGCAGGTCCCTTATCAAGTCCAGCATGGTGTAGGAGTGTAGCCTGTACCTTTCATGGATCTCTGCCTCAGTAAGTTGGAAGAGTGTGATCCGCTGTCTGTAGACATGCTCCTCCCATCTCCAGATCCTCTCTCCTGCTGCCTGTAGTCGTAGCCGCCTTGCTATCACATAGAAAGCTGCCATTCTGACCACACTGTTGCATTTTGAGGCCTGTTTTATGGCCTGCACCTGGTTATCACCTGCTTTCAATCCATGCTAATTACCAACTCTTGAATACTGAATTTCATGAAATTCGGTATTTTCGAAATTACCTACATCTCTATTCTCATTTTTACCGTTTCTTATTTACCAATTCGGTAAATAAGGAATCGGTAAATCAGATTCGGTAATTTGGAATTTGGTAAGGATGAATCGGTATTTACCGATTCATAATTACCGAATCCTTACTTTTGGCCTCCTACATCTCAAATGCCTAATACCGGTTGGTAACGGCAAATTAACTGACTTTCGGCCGTTACCGACTGGTGTTAAGCTACCTACATATGGCCCTAAGCCTTTGTGAAGCATAAGATAAATTGAAACATACTCTGTTTTTATATGCACAAATATAAGTACTTCTGGCTGACCCATACACTTTGCCTGAGGCCCCATGCATTGTGGGTGCCCTGAAAAAAACAATGTTGCCCTTGCTTTAAAACATCTTTGAAGGTCAAACTCTGTTGTCATACAATAGCTTGATTTGATTGGAGCTCTGGCTCACACAACATGACAAACAAATGATTATAGCTTTTGTAGGGTAAGCACTTTTTCTGTGAAAGCACACATATTCTGTCCAAACAAAACATATACTCCTGTCCAACCATCATGTGGATGCAGCCACAGGCCCTCTCTGTAGTACTCTTGAAAGCTCTTTTATAGGTTGATCAAATATGGTCTGGCGACAGCTGTACTGTCAAGGCAGTCCTAAAAACACTGAAATTCGCCAGTTATAGTTTAGCGAACTATACGTTGCACCCCTTACCATTACCTTTTACTTCACTTGTGGCATGTCAAATTATATAATTGAAGACATCACTGATGACACCTCAAATGACATCCTGGATGACACTGTTGATTATATCATTTAATGATTGTGACAGTGTGCTATAGGACTTGTGTCTTTGAATTAATTTAGCAGGCTACACCTGTGCCTAATTTTCTATCACCATCAAGCAATAAAGAGACATAAACTTTGACCCACTTGCTGGACACATAGCATATCTGTCAACTCACTCACAACTGGTGGATAATATTATCTTTTTACTGGTATTCACCCACCAGACAACCAAAATGCCTTCAAAAAATGTAATGGGGTCACCCACTTTTTAAACAATGAACCCTGCCAAAAAGTGTTAGTACTATATTTACCTTGATTGCATCACCCTCTTACAAACTTCACGAGTCTCAATTTTATGTTAAGAGACTGACAGCTATGCATTAGCCACTGAAAAAGACATTTTGGGTAGGTCCTATGGCCAACACATAGTTTGACAGAAAACATAGACACATTCCTGAGATAAGCACAATAGCAAACAACATTAGAGCCATACTTACAACAACCACCTCATAAACATCCTGCTTGACATAGAATTTCTCTGTAGCACTGTGTAACATATATTTAACATGGGCATATGCCCAGACATACACAAGTGGATAATCTATTGTGAACAGAGCCTTTACATTTTCTACAGGTTTTCAAAACAGGATTTGGCTTTAAGCCACAACCTACTTTGAATCATGCCGCTGCAACCCACATGAGGTGCACTGAGCCTTTACCTTATTTAACATGGAGGACCACTTTCCCCTAAAACTTTACTAGTTGTCAAACTGCGCACCTTATAACTTTCACCGTGCATACCCAACCTTGCCTCCAGGGCTTATGCTATTTCCATTCTATGCACCGATATGTGTACACAAAGTCATTTTATGTTGTATTGCAATGTAGGCCTTTTAATATTTGTATTTTTTTTTAATTAATGTAAGGACTTATAGAATATTTTGAATAGCAGTGTCATGGACGATGTCATCAGCGATTTCATAATTGTCATCAATGATATAATTTGAGATATCATCAGCGCTACCATGAATGTTGTCATTTTACATGTCATGAGTGATCTAATATGTGAGGTTATAAGCAGTACATGATGGAGGTGTAGGTTATAGTTAGTTCACTAAAAAACAACTTGTGAATTTCAATCTTTATTCGGTTTTTAAATGTTAGTTCATATCTCATGTCAACATCTAACTATGCCATGACTTTACCATTTGCTTTCTTTCTGTGAACTTCTGGGATTGTTTCAAAGTAGGGTAATACCGTATTATCATACATAACTATAATGTCACTTTTTGCCTAGGTTTTTTAATTGAATTTTGTATTGTTTGTTCATATGTAAGCTGAGCATGTGACAAACCCCTCGTGCAATTTCCAGTCAACACCGCAGCGCTGCCTCTGGTCAGACCCTGCGTCCAGTCCCTTTCGGGTGGTCCACCTTCTCCCTGTGGATGGAAACCTTCTCCCACTGTGAACATCCTTAAGCCCTGTGCACAGGTGGATTAACCCTCTGCCCAATCCATGGATGAACCCTGTTCCCAATCCCCTTCATATGTAGAAATCCTGCACACGACCTAGAGTCACACAATGGTAGTTGCCCAGAGAGACTGGTCATAACTCTATTACGAAACATTATTTGATACTGCGGTACCAGACCAGGAGCATGGTACCACACACAAGGCCTTGCTGGGTACCTCAGTTCCAGTCACTAGGTCAAAGGTTTTCTAACTTCAGTTGGCTCCCAGGGACTAGGATTTGTTCCTCCAGGACCAGTGGTGCTGGCCCGCTTCACCCTCTGGTGGTAATAAAGGACTTGACTTGATGTGGGAAATGCAGGGTTCCATTAAACTCCATTTTCTATGAAAAAGCACTGACTAAACCTGATTTATAGGTGTTAGTTGTTGCATGCATTTGGAATGGGATACTACTAGCTCACTTGAGCTCCCCTGAATAGGTCTTACACTGCTCTGCCTCACTACCCTTAGAAAGTCAAGGGATACAATGATGTACTTAGTTTCCAGTAGACAGAAGGTTGCTGACCTATTATTTGCGAAGGACCCAAATCCTTTGCCAGTAATATCCCACTATCTTATATTGCCAGCGCTAGGGACTGTAGAAATCTTCAGGAAATCCTCATGCCTAGCGCCTTAAAATTCTCGGGTTCCAAAGTCCCCAAAAGACATGTCCAGCAGCACAACAGTGAAAACCACACTACAATTACTCAAGCTAGGCCTAAGATAATATGCTGTAAAAAATCCAAATGCCTGCAGTGATATTGAGTGCAGCCTTGGTTGCTTTGGAGTTGGGGGAAATGGATTTGCCATCAAATTCAAACAGCGATGGCTCTAGGCCACCCTGGGGACCTCTAGGAACGTGATTCCTCCTGCAAACCACCCTAATTTGGAAACAGATCCTTGTGTAGTGATAGTCAAACTGTAAAGTCATCCCTGTGACAATGGTATCCAGACCACTTTCTGCACCCGAGAATTGGAAGCGTAGTGCCAGAGGAAAGTGGAAAGTCCATCAGAACCGGTAAGATCATGCACTTCAGGAGAGCTACTATGTGGCCTGCTGCCTCAGTACAGACTGCAAAGCGAGAGTGCTTTTCTATCCAGTGATGAGGAAGTGTGTACCTCAAAAAGGCAGGGGCACTCCATCAAAAGAACAACTCACCCTCGTGGGGCATCTCCACTAACTGATTACTTTGATGGTGGGGCTGTCTGGAGTTCTGTCAAATCTCCACAGCCCCATGTACAGGGATAACTTTTAAATACCTAAATCTCAAAGGAGAAAGAGTGCATGACCAGGCAAAAGAGGGGCATCTGTTCAAGCTACTCCCTAGTCTAGTTTGTATGACGGAGCTAGAAGTGAGGGACTCCATGTGTTGCATGGTTATGATTACAAAGCAAACTAGTGTAAAAAGAAATGCTCAAATCCAATGTTGTTTGCTTATTTTTTCAGAGACGCTGTGACAAATATGTTATCTGCTGTGCAAAAGGCTTATGATATGTAGGAAACATAGGTGGTAGGAATGACATTGTGGATTCTGAATACCTTTGACAAAGCCACTAGGCATGATTTTTCAATATTATTGTTTTTAGTAGTCAAGCTTTCAAATGTGAAAATTGCCACAAGGCACCTCACACCTAATGGGTCTTGTTAGATTTAGAGGTTACTAACCCACTATGACCATTGATTTAGGTACGTGATTTGCACCATGATTATTCAGAGGGATTCTTATCTATATTTCCTCCTGCAAACTTGTAATTATTTGTAATGTTATGAGTAGTATTTAGCAGGTAATAATGTACTTTTTCCTGGAAACACCCTTTACCACGCAGTCTCAACCACATTGTGCCTTTATGAAGCGGGCACTACATTGAACGCATTCTTACCACGCGTTACTTTAGCATGCAAATCATTACATCAACTTGTATTAGGGATTGCGTTGTTGGACTGTTGTTGGATTTAAAGTCCAACACCTTCCCTACTGTTACACAGACTGGGGATGGTATAGTAAATTATATTATTCCAAAGTCCAGCGCTTTCCTAAGAGAAGTCGATGTAACGACTTGCGTGGTAACGTTGTGTTCGATGTACTGCCCACGTTCTGAAGGCATGCATGGTAAAAGGCCTGCGTGGTTCTGCCTTACAACCACTTTTTTTCTAAAGAAAAAGCACAGGTGGACAATGATTTATTGAGTTTTCTTTTATGCGCTACTGAGTACTATCCTGAGTGTCAAGCGCTAAATTGCATACTTGGTCCTAGTTTGACGGTCAAAGGTAGAGATGTCCCAGGATTCCAAGGTATAAGACCCCAATTGACACAGTTAGCGCCCAGTAACATCTGATTCCCTGTTACCTCCTGAACAGGATTTCTTGCAATGTTGATATGATGTATCCTTTTCTCTCAATTACTGGGAATCTTCTGCACACTGGAAGCTAATATAAATAAAATAAACTTTTTTTTTTAATGCAGCCTGCTTTCCATAAAGGAACAAGGGCTCAATTTAGAAAAAGCGTTTAAAAAAAACGTTTATTTTAGTGCTGGCCCGCCGTCTATTCCTAATCAAACTTTTTTGTACTTAGACAAAGGGGAAGGGGTTCCAAAGACCAGAAGAATTTAATACTTTGATAAACCTCCCCATAAGTAAGCCTATTTGCGTATAGAATTTTAAACAATTAAGTTTTGCTTTTCTGAAATACCCTCTCCTCCTCTTATTATAACTGCATTGGGACAGATGGGATGCCCTTCACAACGTAAACTCCTGGATCTCCATAGAAAAATGTAAGCGCAGCATGGATATTCTTGTCAGCTTTGTGCCCTCTTTTTCCTTCAGTATGAGGAAGTTCAGGATGTAGGGTGGGTGAATGATGCCTTGCAGGGGCAGTGCAACAAACTCTACCAGTGCATCAACAGCAGAGATTCAGCAGGTGCAGCTTGAAACTTCGTCTTCTGTGATGTTGAGTGATGGCTTCAGGATTTGCAGAACAGTCTCCACCAGTACAAAATGGAGTGGTGAATATGGCACGCTTTAGAGCGTATGACTCAGGACATCCATTTTCAGTGTTGTGTGCAGAACCTCCTACCACCCCCAAACAGCAGTGACTTGGGACATCCTTTTCTGTGTTGTGTGCAGCACCACCTGATGCCCCCCAAAAAACAATGACTCAGGAAATCCTTTTCTGTGTTGTGAGCAGCCCCTCCTGCTACTCACTATAGAGTTGGGACACAAAAACTACATGCAAATGAAAAATATACAGCATACCACTAGAGACAGGGATGTAGTTCACAGGTTCGGATAGGAACCAATAGTCTAGCAATCACAGATATGTGGATTTTGTTCACTATGTATATACACCTGTTGGATTTATGAGGTCAATACTGTAGGGTGGATTTTCATCAGATTCATGGTGTATTTCCTTCAGATACAGTTCCCAACCAAGTGTCAATGTGGGCCTAGTTTCAGAGCCATTCAGGTGGGAGGATCCATCAGACTCACAATACCAACGCCTTAGGTGAGGTTAGGAGGAGGCTCTCCAGTTCCTGGCTATTTGTCGCTCGGCAAGGACCAGGTCTATGAACTTGAAAACAGAGTTGCCTGCCTAGGATCTCTTCGTGAGCTCTAGAAGCAGTAGGTCAGCCTATCAAACAATCCTTATTTACAGGTCAGGCAACCAGGAGTTAGACATGCGCTAAAAGCACAGATGCCTGGCTGCCTGAGATGACATTTGCTGGGCTGAGGATATCATAGCCAATATTCCCTCTAATTCTGTTCCTTCATGTGCAGCAATGAATGACCTCTGTGCACCACAGCCGACGCTTTGTGCACAAAACACATGCTTCAAACCACTTTGCAAACAGCACAAAGCATAAGCTATCAAATGATCAAATACATTTTTTTGATTCACATTGCCATCTCAGAGTCCATAAAAAGACAAACATCTCTACATTAACTTGACAGCTGCTCTGTCACCTCTAGTGATCTCTATGCACAAACAGTGGGTTATTTAGGGTCCAGCAGTGTAAATACCATGGTAGAAAGGTTCTAACCACATTACCGCACTAATTTCAGTAAATCCCACATTGGCGTAAACTTTCTCTGTCCAGAAAATTAAAGCTTGTGTACACCATCAATCAATCAATTAATTAATCAATCAAAGTACTTGTAAAACGCGCTGCTTACCCGTGAGTGTCTCAAGGCGCTGAGGGGAGGGGGTGCCGCTACTGTTCGAAAAGCCAGGTCTTGAGGAGTCTTCTGAAGGCTAGCAGGTCCTGGGTCTGCCGTAGGTGGGTAGGGAGGGTGTTCCAGGTCTTGGTGGCGAGGTAAGAGAAGGATCTGCCGCCGGAGGTCGTTCGTTGGATGCGGGGGACAGCGGCGAGGGCGTGGCTGGAGGAGCGGAGCTGGCGGGTAGGGGTGTAGAAGCTGAGTCTGCTGTTAAGGTAGGCTGGTCCAGCGTTGTGGAGTGCTTTGTGTGCATGGGTGAGGAGCTTGAAGGTGATCCTCTTGTCGACGGGGAGCCAGTGTAGGTGTCTCAGGTGGGGGGGTGATGTGGCTGCGGCGGGGGAAGTTGACGATCAGTTGGACGGAGGCGTTTTGGATGCGTTGTAGTCGTTGTAGGTGTTTGGCTGGGATTCCTACGTAGAGTGCGTTGCTGTAGTCCAGTCTGCTGCTGACCAGAGCCTGTGTCACCGTTCTTCTTATTTTGGTCGGGATCCACTTGTAGATCCTGCGGAGCACGCGGAGGGTGTTTTAGCAGGAGGAGGAGACGGCGCCAATCTGTCTAGACATGGAGAGGGAGGAGTCGAGGATGAATCCCAGGTTGCGTGCATGGTCGGTGGGTGTCGGTGCTGTTCCCAGTGTGGTCGGCCACCAGGAGTCGTCCCAGCCTGAGGGGGTGGGTCCGAGGATGAGTACCTCTGTCTAGTCGGAGTTCAGCTTCAGACGGCTGTTCCTCATCCAGTCGGCGACGGCCTTCATTCCCTCGTGGAGGTTGGTTTTGGCGGTGAGCGGGTCCTTGGTGAGGAAGAGGATGAGCTGGGTGTAGTCGGCGTAGGAGATGATGTTGATGTCGTGCTGGCGGGCCACTTGTGCGAGGGGGGCCATGTAGACGTTGAACAGCGTCTGGCTGAGGGATGAGCCCTGGGGGACGCCGCAGATGATGTCGCTAGCCTCGGATCGGGAGCGCGGGAGGTGGATGCTCTGGGTTCTGCCGGAGAGGAAGGACGTGGTCCAGTCAAGGGCCTTCTCTTGGATTCCGGCTTCTGGGAGGCGTGTCTTTAGAGTGCGATGGCAGACCGTGTCGAAGGTGGCTGACAGGTCCAGGACGATGAGGGCTAAGGTTTCACCGTTGTCTAGTTGGCGCCTGATGTCGTCTGTGGCGGCGATGAGGGCTGTCTCTGTGCTGTGGTTGCTTCTGTATCCGGACTGGGACGGGTCTAAGATTTTGTTGTCTTCCAGGTGATGGGCCAGTTGCATGTTGACGATTTTCACGATGACCTTTTCCGAGAACGGGAGCAGGGAGATGTGCCGGAAGTTCTTGAGGTCCGCCTTGGGCTTCTTGAGGAGGGCGTTGCTTTCGGCGTGTTTCCAGCTTTCCTGGAATGTTACTGTTTCGAAGGAGATGTTGATGACCTTCCGTTGTTGGGGTGCGATGGCAGCATCTGCTTTGTTGAATACGTGGTGTGGGCATGGGTCTGATGGAGATCGTGAGTGGATGGAGTTCATGACCTTGCGTGTCTTGTCATCGTTGACGTTGGACCAAGAGATCAGACGGTTGGTGCTGGTGGTGTTCACAGGGGAGGTGGGTCGGGTGTAGTCGGGACGGTCATGGTGTTGAAGCTGTCATGGATGTCAGCGATCTTGCGGTGGAAGAAGATGGCTAGTGAGTCGCACAGTTCTTGTGAGGGTGGTATGTCGTTGACGTTGGCGCTGGGGTTGGAGAGTTCCTTTACGATGCTGAAGAGCTTTTTGCTGTTGTGTGCGTTGTTGTCCAGGCAGTCTTAGAAGGAGGATCTCTTGGCTAATCTGATGAGGAGGTGATGTCTGCAGGTGGCGTCCTTGTGGGCTGCGTGGTTGTCCGGAGTGCGTTCGTAGAGCCATATCTTCTCCAGTTTCCGGCATGCGCGTTTGGAGGCCTGCAGCTCGTCGGTGAACCAGGTGGCTCTCCTGCTGGCCTGGTTGTTGGAGGGTTTCTTGAGTGGGGCTAGGGTGTTGGCGCAGTCGTCGATCCACTGTCTGAGGTTGCGGGCTGCGATGTCTGGGTTGGTAGGGTCAGTGGGTGGGTTTTGGCCGAGGGTGGTGATCAGCTGGTCTTCGGTGACTTTGCTCCAGCAGCGGCGAGGTAGCTGTTGGGTGAGATGGTGCGTGGTTGGTTTGTTGAAGGTGAATTGGATGCAGTGGTGTTCGGTCCAGTGGAGTTCGGTGGAGTGGTTGAAGGCGACGTGGGTGCCCGTGGAGAAGTTGGGGTCCAGCATGTGGCCGGCGGCGTGGGTGGGTGCGGTGAAGACCCTGACACTGACACAAATACGCTGCTTCTAGGTAATTGTTGAGTTTGTTGAGCCATGGAGCCAACTCTAGAATAGGGTTCCTGTATCCACCTACAGCAATAAGATCAGGAGGACTGTGGTGTTGAAAGTGTCATGTTGGGACCGCTGACTGTCCCACCTAACCTCCATCATAAAAAAGAAAATCACCAACCATCTAGAATCCCACGCGTAATAAAACCGGGCTGCTACCTAACACGTGATCCATCAGGTGAAGGTAATAAGTTGTAAAAAGGACATTCAAATCTCATTCGCAACACTAAATACGCCACACTTAGGCTAAACTATAAACTCTACCCATAATACATTACTACTAGGTTATTCAACAACCCAGAAAGCACTTTCAGGGCCTCATGAGGGGTATGAAGGGTTCTCAAATACTACAATACAATACTGTAAAATACAGTTTTTATGCCCGACTCTACTAAATTAAACTCTTTGGTATACTGGAGGCATTAGTGTGGGCATTGAATACTCCCAATGTAGTGAACCACTAAACAGAAAAACTTTCAGAAAGAAACATATTTCACACCAACCCTTTGTATGCTGGTGTTCCTTTACGCTAAACACAGCATGTTCTTAATGTATGACAATCTGCAATTGTCCCTTACAGTCTGCCTTGTATCAAATCACCTAAAAGCTGCAGGACAGCGCCATGTTCTCGTATACAAATGTATTCAAGAAAAACATGCAAATTCAGCATCCCTGCCTCCTGGAACTAATGAAACCAACACCCTGATCAATAACAAAAACGTTCATTGATCAAGAAGGATACAATCATGTTTGTGATATTTAATATAATGTTGTGAAAATAAACTAACAAAAGGCCAATAAGAATACTTATTAACAGAAAAGGTCAGCAGTCAGTTGCATACAAGACTATGCCTCATAATGTGTCTGACCTGTGACTGATGTGTCCTAGCCATAACTCCTGGTCTTCCGAAAGGCACTACCCTCTCATAAGATACAATGGAGCACCCTGCAGCAGAGAACATGAGTATAGGCATCTCACAGAGCTTTCTTCCTCTCACTGAAGAAACCCTTCCCTGTGGGCTTCAAAATTCTCTGTCCTTGGGCTAAACCACATGTTTACACAGCCTGACTCCACTTGGTGAACTGTGGTAGGCAGATATAAAATTGGCGAAAGAAAGAGATACCTATCTTATGGCTGAATTGCACAATGTGGATCCAGAGTCAACCCAGTTTTACCAAAGAGTGTGATTCTATCAGTGTTAGAAATTTGGGGGATTGAGCTAGATACCTGTTCCAGCAGCAATGTCTGGGATGGATCTGGCTAACAAAAGAAAATATGCTGAATTTGTTCGGATATTATTTTTTCCGACACCTAAGGACATTTAGCAATTCCTGCACATTGTTAGGCGGTGGGTGAGGGGGGTTTCTGATTTAAGATGCCAGCAGGCCCCATAACAAAAGCATGATTTTAAGGGCCGTAAGCCCTCCTTTTATTCATGTATCATCCTGGCCATCTGGAACCTAACACCTAGACGCCAATACAATGGAAGGAAACAAATGGTACACTTGTTACTACTTCAGGGGAGAGGTGTGGCGCCGCGGCCAGGGCGACTGACGCTGGAATCTGGGGACCACGGTTCGATCCCCGGCTCCGGCGGCAGGGTAGCCCAGCACCATGTGACTCTGGGCAATAGCTCGCTTAATCTTCCCGACGGCCCCCAGCGCCTAGAGACCATTACGGGTGATTGTGCGCTTTACAAATGTGGACTTTACTTTACTTACTTCACAAGTACCTAGGAGAAACTATTGAAGGCATGTTTTCAAATTTGTTCAACTACTTGTGTAAGAGAGGAGGGCCTGTGTCACTCTGCATCTCGTGTGTAGGTGTAGCCACTTGAAGATCTCACGTAGCAGGCGCAGAGCGAGGAAGAAAGTGGAGGAGACAGCGTAGATCTGTGATTTCATGGTTAGCTTGTTGTCAATGATGATTCCAAGGATTCTGGCATAGTCGGAGGCATTGGGTGAGGGTCCTAGGTCTGATGGCCACCAAAAGTCATTCCATGTGTTGTTACTGTTGCCAAGGATCAGCTGCAGTCAGTTGCAGTCAGTTGTTCTTCATCCAGTTGGTGAAATTTGCAATGCATCTGTGGAAGTTGGTTCTGGTGGTGGTGAGATCGTCGGTGAGTGAGAGGATGAGCTGGGTTTCATCTGGATAGGAAATTATGTTGAGACCATGGGATCTGACGATGTTAGCGAGCAGGGTCATATATGCATTGAAGAGCGCGGGGCTGAGGGATGAGCCCTGGGGTTCCTCCTCTGAACCCTGATCTCCTCGGGTTCAGAGGAGGAAGGTGGGAGGTGGATCCACTGGGTTCTCTAGTGAGGAAGTAGGTGAACCCTTCTGAGCAGTTCCCTTTGGATGCAGATATGGTGGAGTCTTTCGATCAGCATGTGGTGGGATACAGTGTTGAAGGATGTGGAGGAGTATCAAAGCTGCTGTTTCTCCTCAGTCGAGGTGGGTTCAGATGTTGTCAGTAGCTGCGATCTGGATGGTTTGGGTTCTGTGATTGCTGCGAAAGCCAGATTGGAAAGTTTTGAATAGCTGGTTCTGCTGCAGGTGTGTCATGAGTTAATTGTTGGTGATCTTTTCCAGTACCTTCACTTGGAATGGGAGTAGGGAGATTGGCCAGTAGCTTTTGAGTTTTCTGGGGTTGGCAGAGGGTTTTTTTAAGTAGTGGTCTGACTTCGGCGTGTTTCTTGTCGTCGGGAGATGTTGCAGTGGTGATAAAGGTGTCCCTGCTTTGAGAAAACGGGCTGCTGCACGGACGGATCAACCTACCTGCTGCCTTTCCTTTGGACCCTGACCCCACGCCTCGCGGCCCCCGCTTCCCGGGTGCCGCTCGTGAGCCTGTGACTCACCAACTGTGGGGACCTGCACGAACGGCGGACCAGGGAGTGAAGCCGTACTCCACCAAGGCTTGTTGCGGGACTGCGAGGACCAGTGGGCAGTGCGCTAACCTGCCACAACTGGTCCTCTTCCCGCCGACTCCTCCCTGGCCCTTGAAATTGAGGCTGGACTTGGGCTTTGTGTGTCCCTGCTTTGAGAAAACGGGCTGCTGCACGGACGGATCAACCTACCTGCTGCCTTTCCTTTGGACCCTGACCCCACGCCTCGCGGCCCCCGCTTCGCGGGAGCCGCTCGTGAGCCTGTCACTCACCAACTGTGGGGACCTGCACGAACGGCGGACCAGGGAGTGAAGCCGTACTCCACCAAGGCTTGTTGCGGGACTGCGAGGACCAGCGGGCAGTGCGCTAACCTGCCACAGCTGGTCCTCTTCCCGCCGACTCCTCCCTGGCCCTTGAAATTGAGGCTGGACTTGGGCTTTGTGTGTCCCTGCTTTGAGAAAACGGGCTGCTGCACGGACGGATCAACCTACCTGCTGCCTTTCATTTGGACCCTGACCCCACGCCTCGCGGCCCCCGCTTCGCGGGAGCCGCTCGTGAGCCTGTGACTCACCAACTGTGGGGACCTGCACGAACGGCGGACCAGGGAGTGAAGCCGTACTCCACCAAGGCTTGTTGCGGGACTGCGAGGACCAGCGGGCAGTGCGCTAACCTGCCACAGCTGGTCCTCTTCCCGCCGACTCCTCCCTGGCCCTTGAAATTGAGGCTGGACTTGGGCTTTGTGTGTCCCTGCTTTGAGAAAACGGGCTGCTGCACGGACGGATCAACCTACCTGCTGCCTTTCCTTTGGACCCTGACCCCACGCCTCGCGGCCCCCCCTTCGCGGGAGCCGCTCGTGAGCCTGTGACTCACCAACTGTGGGGACCTGCACGAACGGCGGACCAGGGAGTGAAGCCGTACTCCACCAAGGCTTGTTGCGGGACTGCGAGGACCAGCAGGCAGTGCGCTAACCTGCCACAGCTGGTCCTCTTCCCGCCGACTCCTCCC
Source organism: Lissotriton helveticus (assembly GCF_964261635.1). Classification (NCBI taxonomy): domain Eukaryota; kingdom Metazoa; phylum Chordata; class Amphibia; order Caudata; family Salamandridae; genus Lissotriton; species Lissotriton helveticus. The sequence goes on along the minus strand of NC_136069.1, from coordinate 289,622,004 downwards.
TGGCCGCTGGAACTAGGGGCGTAGTTACTCCTACAGGAACTACATAGCTGAATAACCATCACCGGCCCGCGGGACGCGTGCGGACGCGCTCGGACGAAGACCGGTCAAAGAGCGGGCCGTTTGAGGCCGTTCGAGGACCGGAGAGACTGGACTGGACTCTATCCCCCTGGTTCTCCAGTCCTCCAGTTAGTACACCTTCCATCCACATCTTTTCTTTGTTTAGCAAGCCACACCAGAACTAACCTAGCACTATGTGCACACGGGCTACCCGTAGTAAAGCCGTTAAGGGTGGGAAGATGGTTAATGGAACCCTGGATGACTTTATTACTAGAACAAATATAGCTATCGATCACGAAATTTCCAAAATGCATAAACGTGTATCTCTGGATCTAGAAGCTGCTAGAAGACTGTCCCAAACCATTGCAACGTCTAAGAAATCTTCCTTAGGTCACACAGCAACAGTTAAGAGCCCCGAGCACCAATTTATTCCTCGACTAATCACAACCCAGGCTGAGGTCCACCAAACTCCACCCCTATCACCCGGGCTGTCTATGACCTCAAGTTCCTCCCAAACGCAAAATAGTCATATCTCCCCTTTGCATGCTAGTGACCCGGGTCTTGCCACTCATACTGTCCAAGCCCCTACCTCGATCTCTCCTAGCATCATTGAGGAGCATGTTAATTCCCAGGGTTCCCATCAAAAGGGTACAGTTCACAAAAGGAAAAGCACTTCAAAGTCTGCTTACTCGCGGAAGAAGGCCAAAATTGCTAGGGTACACTGCTCAACCAATGTCAATCCACCTAATCAGGGAGTAGTAGTAAGTTCTGTTGCTCAAGACATGGTCCTTCCAAGCGTTGTTGAGAACTGCCCAAGCCTGGGCCCTACTGATATTGCCACCATACAGGCGAATATTGGGGTGGGATCAAGTGTAGTCGGGGGAAGTGATGAGGAGTTCCTAAAAATAGTTTGGAACTCCTTAAAAAACCTCCTTACCCCGCTAGACCTTAGACTCTCCCGCATTGAAAACCACCTTTTAGAGGTGGAAAAAAGCATTTTAAATCTAGCAAGCCTTAGTCTCCAAAATATCAAAGGGCCTGTCATAGCCAAAGAGGACACACCCATCATTATGCCAATTGCACCGCCCCCAGTAAGCCATTACCCAAACCACGTACAAAGGGCTTTGAACTTAAATCCATCATTCACCCTGTCAAGCCACCTTCGCAGTCTTTACAACAGTCAACCAAATCTACTAAAGAGGCAGTTGCCCAAAGGGTGAACGCCACCAATTATAATCAATCTACCAAGCAGGGCCCACGGAATGCCGAAAAGTTTCGCGGAGGATATATAGATCTACCCCCGGCCGCAAGGCCCTTTGTGGTAGTATTAACGGGTGTTCCCGTATTGGGGAGTTCCAACCAAGAAAATTACTGGTCCCTCAAAAACAAGGTTATCCACTGGTTGAACACTAATAGGCAGATCCCAGGGCACCTGAGAAGCAAAGTCCTAATGGTGCGCAGAGTTCCCTGGATAGGACCCTCACGCAAAACTACCCAAGGTGACTGCATTGTAGTCTCTTTGGAGGATCCACAGACAGCACAATATATTTGTTCTTGGAACACTGGAGAGGACAATTCATCCATTGCTGTAAGACCCTTAACTTTCTTTTAACCCCCGCGTCCTGCTCGTAATTATGGGGGTGATTGGTCACACCCCCGCTACCCGGCTCGTGGAGGGGAGAGTGGAGATTGGCAATGTCCCAGTAGGAGGTGGCATAGAGCAACAATCGCAAATAGATTCGGCTGTTTAGAAGAGGTAGACTGACTCTCTCTGCCTCTCACTTTAGTCCATGACGCCAAGATCAAACTGCCACCAGTAACCTTGGCTTTACCATTTCCTGAGAACAGCCTATTTGGGTGTAGCTCTGTCTCGCGCGAACTGGAGAAGCCCGTTGGGTCATTGCCCAGCATTCCAATTTTCCACCTTCCTATTAGTCATCCATCTGACTACCCTATCCTACATGCCGAAGCTGACACGGGGCTGACGAGTAATGCCACTCACGAGGTAGCCCAGTAACTAGCTATCTCGTCCCAGTCTAACTTACCATCATGGTTACCCCCATTCACATCTATTTACTGTGATAAGGAAGTTCCTGTATTAGCTCCCACGGTAGGCAAACCTATAGTTGGGGTGGGGTCACACCCTAAAGTGGATAATCTTATAGTGGATGTTATGTCGCCACCTGCAGACAGGAACCCTGAGCCTAATCCCCTTGTAAATGATCCAACTTCGGGAACGAGGGCTACTGGAAACACTGTACCGGGTACTGTGCTCCGGATCCTGAGTTGGAACGTAGCAGACCTTGTACGTAATCTTAATATCCCCGATTGGAATCTCCTTGTTGAATCCTTCAGGATCTGTTTATTGCAGGAAACTTGGTGCGTTGAACCTCGCCATAAGGTGGGTTATACCACCTACTTTGTCCCTGCTCTACAACCATCTGGATCTAAAGGGCGCCCTTCAGGCGGCCTTTTAATCTGGGTTAGAATTTCTCTGGGCCTCTCCATCAGGCACTTACCCACAAAATCCCCCGATCTACAGAGACTATTAGTTAAAGGTCTGGGGGGGAATAATCTGGAAATATTTAACGTCTATCTTAGGGGGGCAAGGGGTGGTGTTTCCATGTTGCCACAGACAGGCATAGAAGAGGAACTTGGAACTTGTAATGCCAACTCTCTTGTCCTACTCGCAGGGGATTTTAACTGTTCCTTTGAGCCTCTTTCCAGCGAGGACATTTTAGACACCTGGGAGGAAGACACTAGGAGAGGTATCCCCTTATTAACACTCAACCCTATCAATAAATGGTCACAGGGGGCCATAGATCTTAATGCCCTCTGCATGGAATTTGGCTTAAGGGCAACTAATGGCAGATCCAAATCCGATCCCAATGGGGCACACACCTACAATAGGGTCGGCTACACCTCTCGGATTGATTACATTCTCCTCAATTACAAGCTTTGGGCTTACCTGCTCGATATGGAGGTTTTAACAACGACTGATAGTGACCATAACCTATTAGCATTGTCACTGTCTTCTCCCTGAAGGGGCTCGAAGCCAAACCCTCCCCCTCACTTATGGAAGTCAACTCATGAAGTGTGCCCTTCAGACTGTGGAAGGAGGCTTAAATGGAGTAAAGTTGCTGCAGACGAAAGGAAAATGTCCTTAGCAAACTCCATAATGTCCAAAGTCAAAGCAGGGCTTGACGCCACGAGCCCCAGTAATGCGGATCCTTTACTACTCTTCGTTGAAACAACCAAAGCTCTGGGAGATTTGTTCACTATCGCCCCAGCAGATGGGAGACGGAAGGGAAAAAGCATTCCAAAAAGTGGAGCATCCTGGTTCACCCCTGCCTGTCGCTCTGCAAAATGTGAACTTATCAGAACAGTGAAATCCAAGGATGCTAACCTCATAAAATTTGCCAGGAAAAGTTATCGGAAGGCATTATCTACGGCTAGGGTTGAGCACGAAACGCAATTCTGGATTGATCTAAAAGAGGCGAGTTCCAGGAAAGACTCGAAGGGCTTTTGGGATCTGGTGAGATTGAAGAATAAACCAGATGACTCCCTTTTGACTTGTAATATTACTGGGGAGGTGTGGTTTGCTCATTTTTCCCAGCTCTATTCCCTAACTGGGGGTTCCACGTCCAGCCCCAAGATCCAACTGCCCGGCGTTCGCTCCCTCTCCTACAGCACAGTTCACATCGAGGCTGATCTTTTTACTACCAAGGAAGTTGAGGGGGCAATTAAATGCCTGGTCCCGAATAAGGCTGTGGGGCCCGACGGAATCCCAGGTGACATATTAAGGGTCAACACACGAGAATGGAGCAGTCTAATTGCCGCACTTCTGAATGCTGCTCTGATGGGTGGATCACTCCCGGACTCATGGAAGGGAGCGGAGGTCGTCCCTATTTTTAGAAAAGGGACCCGGGACGACCCCCAAACTATCGCCCAATCAGTTTGCTTGAGTCCACGCAGAAGATAGCGGGCAAAGTAGTCCTAGGAAGGATTCAGCAGTGGATGGAAGATGAGAATATCCTTTCGGACTATCAGGCGGGGTTTAGATCAGACACTGGCACCATTGAGCAAACATTCTGGCTCTTAATGATCCTTTGGAAAGTGGTCGTCCTGGGAAAGAGCAGCCTGTACCTTGCTTTTATAGATCTACGCACCGCGTTTGACTTAGTCCCACGAGACCAACTGTGGCGCATACTGGATACAATGGGCATCCCCCAGTACCTATTAAATATGCTCATTCAACTACATGAGGACAATTTTGCTCAGATCAGGTGGGGTGACCAGGGCCAAAAAACACCTCGTATCCCTGTGAATAGGGGAGTCCGCCAGGGTTGTGTGCTTGCCCCCACTCTATTCTCTTTATACGTTAATGGAGTGGTGGAGCATCTTCTTAAACATCCTGCTGACGCACCTTCCCTGGCTGGTAGGAAAATTCCTACTCTCCTCTTCGCAGACGACACCCTCCTGATCTCAAAAACACCAGCAGGTCTGCAACGCCTACTGACCGGCTTTAAGGACTTCTGTGACGCAAGGGGTCTATCTATAAATGTCAACAAAACCAAGTTCCTGGTCCTGAACGCCCGGAAGAAATCTGTTATTCCACCGTCTCTGGATTCTGTCCCACTTGAAAGGGTAAAGGAGTTTGACTATTTGGGCATTCGCCTCAGTGATTCAATGAGCTGGCAACCCCACCAACAAAAGGCATCGCTGGCCCATAAGAAGGTGGTAGGGGCACTTATGAAAGAACAACGGGCCTCTGTTCTCAAACCCATTGGTCCTGTATTGGACATCTACAGGGCAAGGGGGGTGAGTGCAGCTCTTTATGGATCCGAACTATGGGGCATTCATAACACAGACCTTTTGACCAGAGTGGAAAACAAATTTCACAGAGACCTTATGGGACTGCCGCTTAGTACTCCTGCCCTCCCAATCCTCCTAGACGCAGGTACTCGTCCTATAGGAGATCAGGCGAGGTTGCGCCCCCTTCTCCTCTGGGCACGCATCTGGAAGGTACCTGAATTGTCTAGCTATGCTGATGGGCTAAAGGAACTGCTTTTAACACCAGGCTGGTCCAAAATCCGCTGGCTTAAGGAAGTTAAGCGTCTTCTTATTGAATTGGGCCTTGAGGATGCGTGGGCTAATAGATCTGCCCCGCCTAAACAGACACTAAAGACGCTATATTGGTCATGGGTGACGAATTCCAGGAATTGTAATCCCACCCTCTGCAGAACCTCTGTCGAATTTATTTTGCTTAAGGATGTCCCTTACTACGAACCATATCTAGACCTGATTAGCAAATCTTGGGACAGGGCACTTTATATCAAATTCAGGTTGGGTTTATCGCCAGTGGGTAGACTGATTGCCAGCTGGAGGGCATCATCGTATTCATCTTTATTTTGTCCTTTTTGCAACAGCAGGCCAGAGTCTGTGCCCCACCTACTTTTTGAGTGCCCAGCTTATATTGCCCCGCGCCGCACCTGGCTAAAGCCTTTGTGTAGGAGTCTCGGAACCAGATCACACCTTGAGGCCCTACGTATCTTAAGATCTGACCCCCGCCCCTTGTTTGCTTTCTGTCTAGCTAAATTCTTGGCCTGGGCATGGCGGATTCGATCTCTTAGGCTAATTGCAGTACCTCATTAGTCAGTTGCATATCTCGTACCAATGCCCACATTGGTTGCATGTAATCCATGAAATGAAATGTTTTTATACTGTATTCACTTTTTTTAACATATATATGTCTTTTTGTAATGCTTTTTAGGATATGTGCAATATATCGAAATAAAGCTTGTTTCAATCAATCGATAAAGGTATTGAGTAGGGTGGTGAGTTTCTGGCCGAACCTTTAGTTTCTGAGGTCGAAGATGTGATGTGGGTATGGATCTGTTTGAGCTCCTGAGGTGGATTTCATGGTAGAGGTGATGTCCTGGGTGGAGAGGAGCTCCAGGTGGTCAGTGTGTGGTTTGTGTCGGTTATGGTGGTGGCATATCTGTCAAGGAAGTCCATAGGTGTGGGTTGGGGTTGAAGGTTTCTGTATATGATTGCTACCTTATTGTTGAAGAAGTGGGCAAGGTTGTTGCACAGCTCCAGTGAGAGCATGATGTTGTTTTCGTTGGTACATACCATGCGTACCATCCGTACTTGTAACTCTTACATGTTAAGAGTGAATGGTTGGGAGAACAAATTAGTCATGATAATGTAATACAGTGATGTTGGTTGTCTGTACTAACAATACTTAATTACTTCCCAAATGAAGCTTTCTTTTCAATCTTAAAATAACGGATTGAGAAAACTTATGAACTGGATGTAAAAAATGACCCCAGCATCAATAGCAGTAGCCCACGCCTCTAAATAAAATACCAATCTATGATCTGCATGTTACACAGTGCGCAGGCACATTAACCCTCTATGCTACACAGAACACTCCCAAAACTGTGTTAACCACTAGATATATCTTACCGCTACTACAATCCCTTCTGAGATGGTGGGTAGACAATGATGTCTACAGCAGGTGTCTTACCCCTGCAAGACATTTTAAAGTGCTGCTTCTTTGTGACCAATGAAGTGAGGTAGAATAGTTTTGCTGTTAAATGTGTCCTTGTTGCCAATTTCTTTGCAGGATATCTTTATTTTTAAAAGAATGTATAATACCTTAAACCTTTATTGGCGCTACTTCTTAATTTCTTGGCTGTTGCATCTCTAATTGTGAAACAAACGACAGAGTGGCCTTTCAGTTCTCTCTGAAGACCACCCCCATCCCATCTGCATGTTCATCAATCTCACAGCTAGCTCCCATCACAGTGCAGGACATGTCTGGCCCCCTTCCCAGCTGGGTTCCTTTATCTTCCTTAATGTGTCATTCAGCTACCAGCATAATGCCTCTCACATGTGCGCCTTCTTAAAAGATGTTTATATAAAATTTCATTCTTGCAGCCAGGCTCACAATATCTAGGCAGGAAAAGGAAAATGTTTAGGGCACTGTCGGATATGGCAACCCATAACTCATTGGAAGATCCTTGGGTAATATGGCATCCGAACTTAGATGGTAGCACTTTCTTCTCCGCTCCTCACCAGGTGTTGGTCAGACTCGATTACTTCCTAATCTCAAATAGTCTAATTGCTGAATCAAAAATTGAAAAACAACCCCGAATTATATCTGATCATAGCCCATTGGTGCTGACGATAAGACTAGGGCATTCCCATAAAAAAGAGGTGCAATGGACTTTTGAAAGGGCGCTGCTGCAAGATAATGGATATCGGGTGTATATGACAAAATGGATCAAGGACTTCTGGGATATAAATAGAGGGACAGCACCCCCAGGGATAGTGTGGGACGCCTTTAAGGCTGGTGTTAGAGGGGAGACGTTAAGCTTTGTATTGTCCGCACAAAAAAAAGAGAAACGGAAGACAGAAGAAATACGACAAAATCTATTGAGGGCCGAAGAAGAACTAGCAGTAGCTATACAACAACAGGTCCTGATAGAACAAAACATCCTTAAGCTAATATCGCTTAGAGCAGATGCCTTAGAAGGAGTTGCTCAAAAGACGGCCGAGAAATATATGGCTAACAGGGAGAACGCATATTAGCTCAGTGAAAGGGTGGGACATATTCTAGCTGTGCAGACTAGGCAGAGAGTCTCTAGAAAAACAAGGGGGGACCCTTAAGGTAGCTTTGGACCGAGGGTACGAATTAATAGTAAAAAGGAACAAAGGGTCCAGAGCACTTACATAAATAAACATTAGATGCTAGACATACCATAGTAGGCTGCTGTTAGATTGTCCATGTCCAGCCAGACATGGAGTTTATTAATATACAATAATCAAGAGATAACATTTCAATTTGATAACAGGGTTTCAAAAATGACGGACACAATCCTGTGCTTGACTCAAGACAGAAAATAAGTAAAGAGAGATATAGTTGGTAAAGTAGAAAGGAAGATTTTTCAGGCAAAGAAGAGTAGAGCAGACTGGTGCACTTTTTAAATCAATATTGCAAGTGTATACCAGAGTAGTGCGTACAGCAATTAGTACAAAAATGGTGACACTGTATGGCTACTTAAAAAGGTCGACGTTTCGATCCCGCGCTCTAAATTACTTAGGGATCATCATCAGAAATGTATTAAATTACAGTGCCTGGTTTGAACATTGATGCGCCTGTGTAGGAAGGGAAACAGGGAAAGAGAGAAAAAAACGATTCACAATTAGTTATTAATGGAAGGTTTGGTGAAAAGAGATTTCAGTATGCGTCCTAAAAAACAAATTACTTTGCGTTACAATCGGATTCGCAGTGAGTTTGAGCATTTTAAGAGCATAATCAGTGAACGTGCGGCTGATTATGGTGAGAAGTCGGCGGTTGAATTGGTGAAAAAAAGATGAAAGAAGAGAGATTACAGTATGCGTCCTAAAAACAAATACTTTGCGTTACATTCGGATTCGCAGTGAGTATGAGCATTTTTGGAAAAATACCAGTGCAAGTGGGGCTGAATTGTGCGAGGAACCGGCGGTTGGAGTGAACGTGATAGCTCGGGAGGTGACATGACATGCAGGTGGTCACGAGAGGTTCAGTGGCAGAGCAGTTACCTCTGAGCTAGGGGCGGGTTCAGTTTGTTTCCAAAGTCGGGTCCGCCATTCGTGGAGTTAAGGGATCCTTTGCTTCCGAGTGAAGGTAAAACAACCGGCAGAGTGGCACGGTGTTTCTGTTGGGGATAAGCAATAATGGGGTGTCAGAGAGCTTAGGATGGTGACTACGGCAACCAAGGGGAGAAGGCAAGAGGATTACCTTTGGATTACAATTTCTCGTTCCGGAGTAGTTATGAGCCGGAATGGGGGCGGCGGCAAGGTTGCTTCGTGGTTTCTGTCAAGATAATACAACATTAGTGTGTGACGGGAGAATTGAAGTGATTATTCATGCGCGTGGTGAGAAATAGTAATTAGCATACCCGGGGAGGCTCAGTGAGCTATGGCACAATGGTCCTATGGATAAGGCAGCGGTCCTTCAATGGTTAGCTCGCTGTGGGGCTAGAAGGGGAGTGTTTAAGGTTGGAATAAAACCAATGGGGTTTACAGGGTTTGGCATTGAGAAACGCTCGTGACTTACCAGAGAAACGGAACGATGTCCGTCAAGGTTGCGCAGGCTCCCTCGGTTGTCTGCTGCACTGAGGCTACAGAAGCCGTGACAGTTGACGCGTGCAGTCTGGAAATCATGTGACCAGTACGGGAGGGGCAGTGAGCAAGTGAGTGTAGGTGCAAAGGAGGGTCTTAAGCGGCGGCCATTTAGGAGTGGTAGTGGTGGCGGGTAGTTTCATGCAGTAAGATGGTAACAATGTGCTGGTTTACAATTTCAACAATAAAAATAACGCAGTAATTGACACAGAAGTACATTTTCATAGAGGGGGCATTGTCCTGTTTTTTGCCTCATTTGTTGTTAATTATAACAGAGTAGTCCAATCCTCGCTTTTGTTGAGCCCATTCCTTATGGTGTCGAATTGGATTATACTGTTCAGTTCCTCACGGTTTAGCAACTGGGTTAGGTTACCACCTCTTTGTGGTAGTTTGATCAGCTTCAGAATAGTCCATCTGATATCATCTTCATTGTGGTTTGCCTCTGAAAAATGTTCAACCAGTGGCGCAATTGGAGTTCTGCACCTGATGCGACTCCTGTGTTGGCAAATGCGGGTCTTGGCCTTTTGGGTTGTCTGGCCAACGTACATTTTAGGGCATGAGCACAATATTGCATATATAACATTATTGCTGTTACAGTTAGTGAGGAATTTCATAGCAACAGTACAATTTCTGTGAGTGAACTCTCTGCCTTCTATAGTGAACTGACATACATTGCATGCACCACATTTTATGTGACCAATTACCGGGGGAAGGCCCCAGTTGGATTCAATTGTAGACTGCAGAGGTGGAGCAGGTAGTGCAGCTCTAACCAGATGATCCCTTAAATTCTTACTTTTTCGAAAGGAAAAAAGTGGTCTTTCAAGGTTAATGCTTCCGGCATTAATTGTGGGCCAGTGTTTTAGAATGGATTTTCTAATTCTGTGTGACATTGGAGAGAACGTGGTGACGCATGCTATTCTCTGCTTTTTTTCTCGAGTTTTGGGTGTCAGCAATACCTCACGTGGGCAATACCATGCTCTTTTGGTAGCTGTTTTGACCAGTCTTCGGGGGTACCCACGATTTTTCAATTTGGTTGCTAAGACGTTTGCTTCCTTAAAGTAATCTATTTTAGATGAGCAATTGCGTCTGATTCGCAGAAATTGCGAATATGGGAGGGAGTCTTTGAGAGCCCTGGGGTGATTGCTCTGGTAGCTAAGAAGCGTATTACGTTCTGTAGGTTTTCTGTAGAGCCTAGTTAGAAGTTCGCCTTCCTCATGGTAAACTGTAAGGTCTAGAAAATCAATTTGGGCTTTGTCATGGGTAAGGGTAAATTTGAGGTCAACACAGTTGCTATTGAGCCAGTGTAAAAATTGGTTTAACATGGCTTCATCGAGATTCCAGATAACAAAAATCTCATTGATGTAGCGACGCCATAGCCTGATCCCTTCGCTGAATGGGTTGCCATCTGTGAGGATTGTGCCAGGCTCAAGAGCGTCCATAAAAAGAATAGCCAGGTTGGGGGCAAAAATAGCCCCCATGGACGTCCCCTTGATCTGTTGATAATAGACATTATCAAAGATGAAGACATTTTTGGAGAGGCAGAGTTCTAGTAGTTGCAAGATGAACAGAGTGGGTACCCTGTGTGGGCGTGGGCGTGAGTCAAGGGTTTTTTGTATGACCAGGAGAGCCGCCGTCTGTGGAATGTTAGTGTAGAGCGACTCTACATCCATGGTGCACAGGGTGTCTCTACTCGGATCAAAGGGCAGGCGTTCAATTAGATTGATCATCGCCATGCTGTCCCGTATGTAGCAGGCAGTCAAGGGCACGAAATCTTTAATGAAAAAATCAACATAGGCTCCCAATGGCTCTAAAATTGAATCACAAGCAGAAACGATGGGTCTGCCGGGGGGATTAGTGAGATGTTTTTGGACTTTGGGCCGGGTGTATATGACAGGTAGTCGGGGAGTCTTGACATTTAGAAAGTTAAATTCTTTCTTGCTCAGAAACCCTTCTTTGCAGGCATCTGTGGTTAATTTGAAAATGGTTTCCTGAATATCCTTAGTTGGATTTCTGGGCAATCTTTGATAATGATCTGTATTGTTGAGTTGCCTCACGATTTCAGCTTTATAGGAATCTAGATTTTGGAGGACAATGCCTCCGCCCTTGTCCGCGCTTTTAATTACCAGAGAGGAATTACATTTCAATGTGTCAATGGCTTCCCCTTCTTGGCGTGTGATATTATAGGGAATGAATCGCTTTTTACTTTCCAAGTCATGTAGATCTTTCAATACTAATTTCTCGAATGTTATAATTTCCGAGGGAATCATTCTAGCCAATGGTAAGAATGTTGATGGAGGGCGGAAGGGAGTGATGGAATTAATTATTGGAGAGGGATGGAGTTGAAAGAAGGCCTTAAGGCGGACAAGCCTGAAAAATCTTAATAGTTCCGTCTGAAGGGCCATAAAATTGGGGCGGATTGTAGGGACAAATGACAGACCTTTTTTAAGGAGTTCTAACTCTGCTCTGCCACGGAACCTCTCGCGACCACCTGCATGTCATGTCACCTCCCGAGCTATCACGTTCACTCCAACCGCCGGTTCCTCGCACAATTCAGCCCCACTTGCACTGGTATTTTTCCAAAAATGCTCATACTCACTGCGAATCCGAATGTAACGCAAAGTATTTGTTTTTAGGACGCATACTGTAATCTCTCTTCTTTCATCTTTTTTTCACCAATTCAACCGCCGACTTCTCACCATAATCAGCCGCACGTTCACTGATTATGCTCTTAAAATGCTCAAACTCACTGCGAATCCGATTGTAACGCAAAGTAATTTGTTTTTTAGGACGCATACTGAAATCTCTTTTCACCAAACCTTCCATTAATAACTAATTGTGAATTGTTTTTTTCTCTCTTTCCCTGTTTCCCTTCCTACACAGGCGCATCAATGTTCAAACCAGGCACTGTAATTTAATAAAGTCCTGATGATGATCCCTAAGTAATTTAGAGCGCGGGATCGAAACGTCGACTTTTTTAAGTAGCCATACAGTGTCACCATTTTTGTACTAATTGCTGTATGCACTACTCTGGTATACACTTGCAATATTGATTTAAAAAGTGCACCAGTCTGCTCTACTCTTCTTTGCCTGAAAAATCTTCCTTTCTACTTTACCAACTATATCTCTCTTTACTTATTTTCCGTCTTGAGTCAAGCACAGGATTGTGCCCGTCATTTTTGAAACCCTGTTTCCAAATTGAAATGTTATCTCTTGATTATTGTATATTGATAAACTCCATGTCCGGCTGGACATGGACAATCTAACAGCAGCCTACTATGGTATGTCTAGCATCTAATGTTTATTTATGTAAGTGCTCTGGACCCTTTGTTCCTTTTTACGACTAGGCAGAGAGTAGCAGCAGATATTAAAGAAATTGCTGATATCCAAGGAAATATGGTAACAGAGCTAGGACAGGTAAGGGAGGTCTTTAAACAATTCTATACAGATCTCTACTCCTCAGATATATCAGTCAGCACGGAAGAGATAGAAAAATATCTGAGCGAGGCGTCTCAGTCGGTGCTCTCCGCAACTGAAAAGGAGGAGTTAGATGCTGGATTCCGGTTAGAGGAACTAGTCACTGCTCTTGGCAGTCTTCCCTCGGGGAAGGCAGCAGGGCCGGACCAGATCCCGGTGGAATTTTTTTAAAATATTTCAAACAGTGATCATAAGGGACATGTTTAATATCATGGCAATAGCAAATGAAAGGAGTTAGGTCCTGGGACGTGCAGTCGGTTGGACCATATATACTAGGACATTTTTTTTAAATACCAACCACACACTATTTTTGTCGTTGTACTTAAGGAAAACAACAAACCAGTATTAATCTTAGGTTTGTTGGGTATATTTTATTCGTACCCTTTTAATCTCTGTTTTTCATTTTTTTAAAAAGATTTTTATGTGTGAAAAGGAACACAACACATTTTTACCATTTACACATATATACAAAACATTATTCACATATATATACACAATATACAGTTTTCACTTCGTAAACACAGATCCTTATCTGGACTAGACAAAGTAATTCTCAATGTTGAGTTCAATAACCACATATAAATGCAGACCATCAAAAATTATTTGTGAAAATAAACCACACATAAATTCAATGGTCTATAAATCATTTGATGTCTATTTTATATGCCAACGCGTTTCGAACCAGCTGACTTCAGTTCCTAGGTTCTCTTCAGGGCTCTGTCTTTGATAATTATCTGTTTATCCAGCAGCCGCCGGTCTACAGGTTTAACTTCAATCCACCTACTCCTTGTTGTTTCGATCCTTTCTATATCTTTCAGTACTCAGGCCTCTTTTCGAAATTTCTTTGTCATGGGGCACTCATTCTGTGTTTTGTAGGCCAGTCTCGACCTCTACAATTGTATTGCGCGATCAGCGCACTCCGTTTTTTCTCTTAGTGCGTGTGCGTGGGGGCATTCATCTAATATCCTTTTGGTCCATTCTCGACCTGGTCAGTAGACCTGCTTGCATCGGAAGTCACCGGACTGCCACAAGTATAGGTTAAAGACACCACGAGTGTGCCACAAGTTTGGCTTGAAGGGGACCAACAAGCGGAAAGTCGCTAAAAATACACCAGGTCGAGAATGGACCAAAAGGATATTAGATGAATGCCCCCACGCACATGCACTAAGAGAAAAAACGAAGAGCGCTGATCGCGCAATACAATTGTAGAGGTCGAGACTGGCCCACAAAACACAGAATGAGTGCCCATCAGATAGAAATTTCGAAAAGAGCCCTGAGTACTGAAAGATATAGAAAGGATCGAAACAACAAGGAGTAGGTGGATTGAAGTTAAACCTGTAGACCGGCGGCTGCTAGATAAAGAGATAATTATCAAAGACAGAGCCCTGAAGAGAACCTAGGAACTGAAGTCAGCTGGTTCGAAACGCGTCGGCATATAAAATAGACATCAATAGACCAATGAATTTATGTGTGGTTTATTTTCACAAATAATTTTTGATGGTCTGCATTTATATGTGGTTATTGAACTCGACATTGAGAATTACTTTGTCTAGTCCAGATAAGGATCTGTGTTTACGAAGTGAAAACTGTATATTGTGTATATATATATGTGAATAATGTTTTGTATATATGTGTAAATGGTAAAAATGTGTTGTGTTCCTTTTCACACATAAAAATCTTTTTGCAAAAAATGAAAAACAGAGATTAAAAGGGTACGAATAAAATATACCCAACAAACCTAAGATTAATACTGGTTTGTTGTTTTCCTTAAGTACAAGGACAAAAATAGTGTGTGATTGGTATTTTAAAAAAAAATCCTAACATCATGGCAATGGCACAAAAGGGAGAATCCGTCCCTGAGTCCTGGGGTGCAGCCGACATCATCGTAATACCAAAGAAAGGTAAACCCATAACCGAACCAGGCTCGTACCGCCCAATTACGTTGATGAACGCTGACGTCAAGGTCTACTCAAAGATACTAGCTAAAAGATTAGCAGGGGTGGTTGAGGGTTTGGTTAGTCCCTCCCAGCATGGGTTTATCCCAGGAAAAGGAACAACACAGCACGTCAGGCAGGTCATTACCATGTTTGATGCTGCAGGTACCCTAGGAGACCCCATGGCAGCGCTGTTTCTAGGTGCAGAGAAGGCATTTGATAGGGTCTCCTGGGGATACCTATGGTCAGCCATGAGGTGGAACGGAATTGGGGAGGGCTTTATCAAGGCCATACAGACCTTGTATATCAACCCAATGGCTAAGATTAGGGTCAATAGGGGATATTCGGCAGCAGTCAAGATCTGCAGAGGGACTAGGCAGGGCTGCCCGTCATCCCCCCTCCTGTTTGCATTATACTTGGATCCCTATCTGCACAGGCTGGAACAGAATCCACAGATTGCTCCGATGAATATAAACGGCTGTGCAATAAAAACTCTTGCATATGCGGATGACGTTGCCATTCTGACACCTAACCCCTCCGCCGCCATTAGGGAAATTGAAGTAGAGGCGGAATGTTTCGGTCAAATCTCGGGATACAAAATGAACAAATCTAAGACACAGATTGTTGAAAATAGATATTCATGGTGTAACGACGCTAGAGTAGTTGGTTCAGCCGTGTACTTGGGGGTGGCAATATCAGCAAATCTCGACATGGTGGTAGAGATAAATATGGCTCCACTGATGACAAGAGTAAAAACGGATCTAATAAGGATGAATAACTTACACCTATCGCTGATGGGCTGCACCAACGTTATTAAGATGCTGATTCTCCCCAAATTTCTTTATTTTTTTAGATCGATCCCTTTATTCTTTGAGAACAGCTGGTTTAATACACTAGAGGCAATATGTAACAGATTCATCTGGGCACATGGGAAGACGCGTAGGGCATATAGATACATCACGCTCCCAAGAGAAAGGGGGGTGTGGGGAGCCCCGGACTTCAGGTTATACTACATGGCAGCTGCTCTACAATATATGCAAGGGTTAATAGGAGGAACAGATCTGGATCAAAGAGTTAATAACCTGTCTACGAAAGTATATGCAACGGTGTTAGGGACAGATGCGGAAAACTGCTTTTTAAATTGTATCGATTTTGGCTACTTTAAATGAACCAGGTTCAAGACACTTTCCGCTGCTGTTAAAATCTGGATTGTCTTCTTGAAAAGAAGTAAATTGGGGAAATACAATAGATATATTAGACTCTATAAAAACAGGTCATTTCCTCAAGCAATCTTCGCAGACGAAGTAATGTTAGAATGGGTAAACAACGGTATTGTCCAGATTGGGGACTTATTTGATGCAGAGGGGATGGTACAGTTTGCAGATCTAAGAACTAGGCATGGTATCGATAACAGAGGCTTTTTCAAGTATCTCCAGGCCAGGAGTTTTTTGAATAACAAATCAGGGGGGTCAGTTGGAGTGAGTAGGAATGAGATACTGGAAAAAATCAGACTTTTGGGGGATCGCACCATTAGGTCCTTTTATGCCTGTTTGGTTAAAGGGAAAACTGATGACTTAGGAAAAGTGGGTAATAAATGGGTGGAGAAACTTAACATGGAAGTAGGGTGGTTTAAGAAATCACTGGACCTAGGCCGTACCATATTGTGCTCATCCTCCATGCAGTCACACCATTATAATACTCTGTATTCACTATATCATACCCCCGCCAAGATAGCTAAATGGGGCGGGACCATGGGTACAAACTGTCCCTGATGCAAAGCTAGCGAAGTTGATAGTATTCACATATTTGCTACCTGCCCTCAACTACATACGCTAGTCAGTGACATCGAGAGTTTTCTAGACAGATCATTGGGGATTCAAATTAAACTTAGCCCAGCTCGGATAATCTTAGGTCTGGGTATGGAAGGAGCCGACACACAGCAGGAATTTCTGTTCGTGGCAATGTCAGTATACAGATTGACCTTAGCAAGGGCATGGCTTGACAAAAACCCACTGGCAATACAAACCTGGCTGGCTAATCTGTTGAATGCATATAACATTGAGAAGAATATTTATGCACGAAAAGGGAAAAGGGGACGGACATTAGGTTTAAGAATATGGCAACCCATAAGTAGGTGGAAGGAAGGATTTGGGCCGCAGGTAGACCCAAGAAGGGCTTAATGTTTGATGGTGGTAAAGTAAGAAACATAAATAATGTTTGTAGAAATGCGTAATGAAATGCTTGTATATCTTGCATAAGAGTGGTAAAGTAAGAAATATAAATAATGTTTGTGGAAATGCGTAATGAAATGTTTGTATATCTTTTAATAGAGCTTATATAGCTATGAAGCATGAAGTATTAATGCTGAACAATGTATAATGTATAAAGTGTGTGCAACATGGAAAATAATAAATATAATTAAAAAAAAAGAAAATTCAGATACCATTTACTCTTTAATGTTTCATGATCGACCTGAGCACTCTACGAAAGACTCTGGATGCTTTGAGAAAGCAAGGTGCCCGCGTGCACCCTGGAGGGAACATAGGTTATAACTCCTGTTGGCGTGACCTCTTCAGCTCAGCAAAGGTCCTCAAGGCCCTCCCCCTCGAGACAAAGTGGAGCTGTAATGATAGCCTCGTACCTAGGTGCTTCAGTTTTAACCTCTGAAGTTCTCAGGGCGAGTGTCTATAACTAACATCTCATCACAGAGTAGGGTGGGATCAGCAGTCTCAATGACCCCATCACACTCTGTGATGAGGTAGGGACCTAAGGTCAGCCAATGAGGGTAGGCAGCTCTCACAACCATCATGGCAGCAGGTAAGTGTTGTGTTTTAATTGACTGCTGGGTGTTTGTGTGTGTATGTGCATTTGCAAATGAGTGTTGTGAATGTGTGCGTGTCTGCACGTAAATGCATTGTTGTAAGTGAGTGTGCATGTGTGTGCCCCCGTTTGCCCCACTCTGAGGTGTACTTCCTGGCCACCACTGCCCAGGTAACATGTTTTGAGTGACACAAGTCCTTCCTCCCACTATATTCTGATAGATGGGTTGGAAGCCCCTGAATAATACTGAAAAATCAGACCATGTGCCCAAATGTAAATGCACCTGCACGCCCAAGAGGCAACAAAGCCTGTTAGCGTTGTTTGGCAGCCTTCAAAGCCACCCCAAACTGATCTCTACTGATGAAGGATATTATCCAGAAACACGAGTCGTGTCTCGTGTCTTGAGATACCTTATACCAAGTACTTACTTGCACCAACTTTGGTGAAATACTTACGAACTTTGTCCTGAATCATACGAACTGCATGTACCAGAATGCAAAGGGGTGATCCGGCTGAGAGGGTAGTGGTGTGCTCCCTTGCTGTTTCCTGTTAAAGTGCTCCCGTGAGCCTCCGTAGCTGATGAGCTATTGTTGATGCACCTGTGCGTCCGAGAGGCAACGAAGCCTGTTAGTGTTGTTTGGCAGCTTTCAAAGCCAACCCAAACTGATCTCTACTGATGAAGGATATTATCCAGAAACACGAGTCGTGTCTCGTGTCTAGAGATACCTTACACCAAGTACCTACTTGCACCAACTTTGGTGAAATACTTATGAACTTTGTCCTGAATCATACGAACTGCATGTACCAGAATGCAAAGGGGTGATCCGGCTGAGAGGGTAGTGGTGTGCTCCCTCGCTGTTTCATGTGCCCAAATATGGCCCCTATCTGATTGCATCGGGGACAACCATAGGTGTCTGGGAGTACATCACTTGAAGATGCTGATGTGTGGAATATGTTCTGTGAAGGCAGTTGAATTGTATCAGTTAAGTTGGGCCTTTATCGAGATGTGCCATACATACTGTAAAGCCTGCTTCCATTCTGCATCCACAATTGGCCCGCCCAAGTTCCTATCCCATTTGGCTCCCAAAGAGGACAATGCTTTGAGTCTAGTAGTTCTTATACCTTGATAAGACAGAGTTATAAAGTATCTGCAAATCACCAATGTCCATAGCACCTGTTTAAATACAGCCGCTGACGGCTCTATCTCTCACCCTCCCCAAGTGAGTGCCACGGCTCTGGTCAGAGCTGGATGTGTATCAAAAGCATACTATTGAGTGCACATTAGTGATGCACTTCATCTACAGTGAGCACAGTTAAAAAGAGATTGAAGCACACGTCAGACCACAGTCATGGACCCATGAACACAACTTGTTAATTCTGTGTTTTACCACTGACAAAAACTACCTCATCACTTACCACTCTGCAGCTCACCCAGTGATTTTCAGTGCTGGGGCTTTGTCCTGTGCTGTAAAATCCTCACAAATAGCACCATGAACAGTGCAAGAGGGCTAGATTTTCTACTCGAGCAGCAGCTTTCTCAATGCGAATAGAAGGTTTCTCAATACAAGTGATCGTGACCTGCCGCTACCATTCACAATGAGAAGTCCAACCACCCGTGTTGAGAAATCTCACCAGTGGGTTATTTTCCTCGCTCACCAACTAGACCTTGGCGAGCACGAGTGAGGAAAAATCTCGCAGCGAGGTGGATATTCATGGCTCGCACTCGCCAACTTGACGTTGATGAGCGCAAGCAAGGCCACTCCCTTCCGTAGCAGAGAGAACTTTGTCTGCCATGCATTCTACTGCCCGGCCTTTTCAACTTTTTCACATGGCTAGTCCCGATACTCCCAACACCTGACCTGCTATGCTCCTGTAAGCCCAGGTGGTCTCACCCACCCTGAATGGCATGGACATCTGCTACAACCACAAAGGGGGGCCTCAGTGATGAAAGTCTGCCTGAGGGAGCTGGTGGTCACCAACACCAGACGGGGCACCTGGACCACCAGCACAATGCCAGAGCCCTGACTGACCTGCACACAAGGAGGAGTCCTCCTGGTGGCAAAGCCAGACCATGGCATTGGGGCTGGGTCCTCCAGCACCCCAGCACCGTCAACAATGAATCTCATTCCAACATCACCCTGCACCTGGGTGACCTCCTGGCAGGGCACCTCAAATGTGGGAATAATGGTGCGGTGCCCCTTTGAGTTCCTTTTACTTATGCGCACTGTTACCTACAGATCCATGTACGAAAGTGCAGGACGTGACATGTGCGTAAGATTCGGTTTTATATTATCGCACACTAGTCGCTGTTTCAGAATAATGCATGTTTAAGTATAGGATGTATGACTTTCAGTTACACTAGTATTATTCATTTGAGGACAGGCGAAGTGTAGATTGTCTTTGTGGTTGCTGATGGTGTCCATTATGGGATAGGGAGGTATACCGGCTCAACTCCACCTGCTTGCAGAGCTCAGCCGAATTAAGCAGAGTTTTTTATCTCCTCCCAGCCCTAGTTTGTATTTAAGATACAGTTTTTTATGGAGTTTTATATAGCGCGAACTTGACCTGAAGGTATCGGGTATCAGAGCGCTTTACACGAGCACCATTGCGTTACATGAGGGAGCATTAATTTTTGTTTGGCACAGGGAGATTAAGTGATTTGCCCAGAATCACAGGACGTTGTGGGTCCTTGCCGAAACTCGAACTCGTTTCCACAGATTTCAGGTTGCCCGCCCTAGCCGTTAGGCCAACCCATCTCCCCAGTGATTGGTGTACACTGCTGCACAGTGCAGACCATTACGAGACCACATACTGCTTTTTTCATTTTTCTGTTTTTGACAATCCTATGTAAAATCATGTCTCAGCCTGGTGGGCCAGGAAGTGAGGTTGCAGATGTTTTTGAAATGGAGAGGTTGAAATCCTACATGGTGCCACAACCTAAGCAGTCCTGCAAGAATCCTAATTGCCCAGTTAAAAGTTATGCTAGGAAAGAGGAACTACAGAAAGGGCTGAAGGCTTTTTGAGCAGCAAGAGAAGCTGGGAAGGCTGGGAATGAGGATGTGGATCTGTATGTATAGAGCCAGCAAGGGGATTTTGGAGCTCAGGAACTGAGTGTGGGGGGGGCCATCCTCCAGGGGTGGCAGCAGTGTGTCATCCAGGAGTCTTTTCCCCAAGGAGCTGGGAGACAGGCGACAGGACATTAGCTGGATCCTTAGAAGCTGAAATGGGAAATGGAAAACAAAAAGTTGGAATTGGAAAATAATAAACTGTAAATTGAGTAAAGGCAACACGTGAAGGATCATACCCTTGTTCTGGAGGAGAGAAAGTTGCTTTTGACCCATGAGTTGGGTATGAAGGAGCTGGACATCAAGTCTTAATCTGGTGAAGGAAGCCTGGGAGCAAGCTCCAGGAAGCTCCCAGTCGGATGTGTTTTTTACATGGTGGCCTTCAGATACCAGACTGGACACTTCAGGAAACTCGCTCAGGCGAACCTAGAAGCCAGCCAGAAGGACATGACATGCTGGTTTGACCAGAGTACCAATCTGGTTGAGTTTCAGCCTGACCAGAAAGTCTGGGCCTTGGTCCCTGTGCTCTACAGGACAAGTGGCCCGGGTCTTTTGAGGTGAAGAAGCGCAAGAGTGATGTCACCTACCTGGTGGACATGCAGACTCCCAGAAACCCTTTGAGGGCCCTCCATGTGAACAACCTCAAACCACACTTTCAGACGTCCTAATTGAGCATGCTCTTGGCAACAGGTAATGGGTTGGAAGAAGAGAGTGAGCCTCTTCCTCACCTCCTGTCTTCTAAGGAGCAGGATGGGGCCGTAGAGTGTGTGAACCTCTCCCCCACATTGACCCTAGAGCAACAGAATGACTTTCGCCAGTTGCTGGGACAGTTTGCTTCTCTGTTGTCCTTGACACCAGACGTCACACATTGGTATACCCATGATGTGGATACTGGAGATAGTTCACCTGTGGAGTACAAAATCTACTGGTTGACTGG
Organism: Lissotriton helveticus; assembly: GCF_964261635.1. Taxonomy (NCBI): domain Eukaryota; kingdom Metazoa; phylum Chordata; class Amphibia; order Caudata; family Salamandridae; genus Lissotriton; species Lissotriton helveticus. Next base: position 289,600,543 of record NC_136069.1, on the reverse strand, counting down.
CAAAGTCAAAATCAGCATCAAGGAAGAGGTTTCCAAGATGCTAGTGTTAGGGGTGCTAGAGCCCTCCAACAGTCCTTGGCCCAGCCCAGTGGTCTTGGTCCCAAAGGCTGCTGGATCTGGCGCCACACCTGAGCTGTGGTTCTGTGTGGACTACCGTGGGCTCAATATCGTCACCAAGACCAATGCGCACCCCTTCCCCAGAGCTGAGCTCATAGATCGGCTAGGAGCAGCCAAGTTCCTCAGTACATTCGACTTGATGTCTGGGTACTGGCAGATTACCTTGACCGATAGGGCCACAGATAGGTCAGCATTCTCAACACCGGAGGGGCACTTTCAGTTCTATGTCATGACCTGCGGGTCGAAGAATGCCCTTGCCAACTTTCAGTGGTTGGTCAACCAGGTCCCAGCTGGCCTGGAGGATTTCTTTACCGCCTACCCGGGTGACATTGCAATGTTGAATTCCAGATGGTAGGGTTGTTTTCATCACCTCTGAGAAGTGTTGAAGGTCCTGCAGAAGACGGGCCTCACGATCAAGACCATTAAGGGCCAGATAGGGCAGGGGTCTGTGGTATACTTGGGACGTCAGGTAGGAAGCAGCCACGTGACACCCCTACAACCTAAGATTGACACCAATCTGGCTGGGGAACCCCCCACGAGCCAGACAACGGAGAGAACCTTTTTAGGTCTCACCTGTTGCTACAGGAAATTTGTTAAGGGCTATATCACCATTGTTGCCCCCTTGACTGAGCTGACTTCCAGGAAGCTGCCCAGGAAAGTGTTCTGGACTGAGGCTTGTCAGACCGCTCTTAATGCCCTGAAGGCAGCCATGTGCACGACGCCTGTGCTCAAGGCACCTGATTTCTCCAAGGAATTCGCTGTGAAGACAGATGCTTCAGAGCATGGTGTGGGGGCAGTTCTAGCACAGCTAAACAAGGGGGGCCTAGACCAACTTGTAGCGTTCATTAACAGGAGGTTACTTCTCCGGGAACAGAGGTGGTGCGCAATGGAAATGGAACGTTTTGCTGGCCGTGGTATAGACACTGAAGAAGCTATCACCTTACTTGCTTGTGACTCACTTCGGAGTTCAGACAGTCCGCAGGCCGCTCAGATGGTTGATACAGATGAGGGATGAGAACCCAAAACTGTTGAGGTGGTCCATCTCACTACAGGGTATGGATTTTATGGTGGAACACCTCCCTGGTACAGAGCACACCAATGCTGAGGGTTTGTCCAGAGTCTTCCACCTTAGTGATGAGAACTCACAGAAGGTTGAAGAGATCTCCCTACTTTCAGCTGGAGGGGGCACGTGTTAGACCTTGTATACTTGCCATGGTTTTCCTTGTCTTTTTAGCTCTACCACCTGTATTTTTGCCTTTATGCTGGACTTCGTTTTTGCTGGCTTGTATACTCTGGACACTTTACCACTGCTGATCAGTGCTAAAGTGCAAGTGTTCCCTGTATGAATTGTAATTTTGATTGGTTATCCATGATTGTCATATTTGGTTTACTGGTAAGTCCCTAGTATTTAGCTCTGTGTGTGCCCAGGGCCTATAAATCAAATGCTGCTAGTGGGCCTGGAGCACTGATTATGCCACCAACATGAGTAGCCCTGTAAATATGTCCCATTCTTGCCACTGCAGTCTCTGTGAGTGGAATTTTAAACTGCCATGTCGACTTGGCAAGTGCACGCACTTGCTAGGTCCAAACCGTCACTTTTTCTACATGTAAGGCACCTTTAAGGTAGGCCCAATGTATCCCCATGGGCAGGATATAGTGTATGCGAAAGGTAGGACATGTACTGGTGTGTTTTACATGTTCTGATAGTGAAATACTGCCAATTTTGTTTTTCACTTTTGCAAGGGCTATCTCTCCCACAGGTTATCATTGGAGCTGCCTTACAATATCTTACACATGTAACTCAATTGGTAAAAGATAGTGTTAGAAGGTGGTTCTGACACTATGGGCAGCCTAGATTTTTGAGCTGTTACTATGGGGAAGCCTCATAAGTTGGGACTCACCCACAGTGAACTCACCATGAAAAAGGCTGCTTGGGGATTTTACTGGTGTCCCCTGGCTTGACCAGGCCACTGCACAGCAGCTGGAGTAAGGGACACCAGGCTGGTTACATGCAGACACATGTGTACCTGCGTGTGCACACGTGTAGGGGCTGTGCAGGGGAGATTCCTAGCGTGCGCAGCCAAGGAGAAGGTGAAAATAGACTTATGCAGAATTATGTGGTGACATGGAATAGGCTTTATACACTGGGAAGAAACATGCCAGGGAAAGTCAGTGTGTTTTATTGTTTTTCATTTCATTATTCCCCTATGGGGATGTGAAGCCCATGGGATAGATTAGATTTCCTAAGTCCTACAGATTCCAGACACACACTAAAGTCCACTGTAACAGGTGTGAGAAGAAGTATTCTGCAGAGTACAAAGTCACATTTGTACTGCTTTTGGGTCATGCAGAAATGTCATATTTCTCTTAGTCAGCCATAACCAGGGCCTGGCTGAGGGCTGACCTCAGCAGGCTGGATTGATAACCTTTCTTCCTCGAGCTAAGGACGCCTCTCTAAGGAAGAGAAGATGGGTACAGCTACAGGCTCATCCACGAGCAGCTATCACTGGGAGCCAGAGACCATGTGGCAGGAGACCCTGGATGATGCCATTTTGAACAAACCCAGAGGCTGGGCAGGAAGGAGGGAGCAGGGGCAGTGAAGTGATGTCTCACTGTTTGATAGGACAAACAGAGACTTTCTGCCAACCCCCTCCTCAACTTTTAAAAAGTGCTTGCACAGGAAGAGAAGCTCTCTCTGGGGTGTGGTCTGCTGAGGCAGAAGGTTCTGGAGCCTGGCGCAATGGTCAGTTGGAAGGAGGAACCCCCTGACTGCCCCCAGGATCCTGAACGGCACCAAGAGAAGAGTCCAGGACCAGGGCGCAGAAGCAGGGGCCTCTGCACAGGGAGAAGAGAGGCCCAGGAGGAGAGCAGGCGAAAGGCTGGCGCAGGGAGCCAGTAAACACAGCTCCCTGGTGAATGTGCCCTCCTTGAGACCAGGAGAACAAAGGAGAGTGATACCAGTGGCTTGGGCTGACCAAGAGGAGCAAGGAGAGATGAAAAGAGTGAAAACTGGCCACCTGGGGGCCGAGATATGCCCCCTAGAAGGTAGGCGACCTTTGACCACTCAGTGGACCGATGACGAAGCGCTTGAGGCTCAACCGCCGGTCTCAACTATGCCCCTGGGGTGGGTCAGGTCCCCGGGGCTGCCTCCAGCAGAAGGAAACCCGGGGAGCGCCATTGTCTCCCCGTGAAAAATGCCCTGAAAGGGGGCCAGGAGCCCACCCTGGCCCCGCCAAAGGAGGAGGCGGGGAGCGCCATCGCGCCCCTGCAAAGTGGTCTCTGGGGGACCCCATCCCGAGCCCAAAGCCAAGCCAAGTCGGGGAGTGCGACGGCGCTCCCCATGAAGTTGAGGAGCTGCTGGAGAAGCGTAGTCTTCCCCCCTGCACCAAGAGAAGTCCCTCCCTAAGTCATATGGGGACTTGAAAAGAATAACCCCTCTAGGGCTGAGCCAATAGTTCAACATCTCCTGGGCTGGAACTTTTGTTCTACAGCTGGGGGTGTATTGAGAAAGGGTTCAGAGAGTGTGGGGCTGAGTGGGGGATGACTGGGGAAGATGGGCATCCCCTGGAGCTGGAGAGGTATCACTGCACCAGAAATGCAGAGAGTGTCCTTCACTTTAAACATACAGAGTACGGTAATGCTTTGAACAGACTGTTGTCTATTAATGATCGTGTATATTTATACGCCTGTGAAGCTTTAACTGGTTAGTTAGGAGATACCTTTTGAAACCATTCTGTTTCTTCCACTCTTGATTATGTTTTGGTCTCAGGTCCGATAAGAGAACTTTTTAATAGTTTTAAGACTGATTTGTACTCTTATAGTGACCATGCCGCATTAACTTTCCTTGTTCTCACATTAAAGAAAAATTACTATTAGTCTCTTTTCAAACTCCCGGTAAACCCTGTGGTTGCAAGTAAGAATGGGATCACTCTGAAGTGGGAATGAGTGAACCCCGAAAGGTTCTTGGCCAATTTACTTGCCAAATGTTGTGAGGAGATAATGCATTGTTTAGACCCAGCCCTCCCTGAATGTACGGTTTCGGCCTTTGAGCTCATACTATCTGATGTTAAAAAATCTTTATCCCGTATTATACGTAACGATCAACAAAAAGAAAGTAGTTGATATGAATGCGAAAAATCTTTACAAAATCTCCACACAGCCTTGAAGTGTAATCCCAGCAATCGACTTCTAATTAAGTCCTTGCGCCAAGCTTATAAGATAGCAAGGCCGCAATATTAAAAAGCCCACAGATGTTTTGGTCACTGATTAATGCACCATTTCTGAAAGACCAACAGGCTTTGACCACAGACACTCATGTTGATCAGGCGGAATGGGTCACTCATTTTGAAGGCCTATTTGGAGTTGGTGAGACTTTACCCACTCTGTCTTGTCCTGAAATGTCAGGAGCGGCAGGGGGCCATCTTAGTTTTAGACTAGAGGAAGTGAAGTACGCTTTAAATCAGTGTAAACGGGCAAAAGCAACAGGACCGGACGGAGTGCCCATTGATCTGTGTCTGGAGAATTAAGATTTGTGGGCCACACTTTTAACGAATTATGTTTTTAATAAAATTGCACAAACATGTGCCCCTTTGTCGTGGAAAACAACAGTAATTGTCCCCATTTACTGCGGAAGTGTATGCAGATACACGAGTTTACACTACAAATACGGAGGTCACCACACCAAGTCAAGCATAAAATATTTAGGTGTTTGAAAAGCAGGCGTCCCGGACTAGATGAGAAGGATTATTAATACCGCGCTCTTTATCCTTACAAGGTATCCATCTCATTACCCCAGTCCTGATGAGGCCGAAAACATTGTAAGGCTGAAACGCGTCGACCTTGAAAAGAGAAGCCCTACAAAAAATTAAAGAAATTATATAATAAATATGGGAGTACTAATATGTTGAGAAAAGGACTAGAATACCGGTAGTCCAATACTGTACTTATCCAATGAGAAAATGGGGCAATCTCTGGACAAAATGCTGTTTTTGTACATATGAATGAGCATCTGTAAAATTGATTAGGGTAATCTAAAAGCTTTTGTCAAGTATTGATTTATGTATTGTTTTTTCAATCTTTTTCTTAAGGAAATATATACATAATAATAAAAAACAAAATAAGGAGAACCACAGGTTGAGTTGATGACATTTATTTAAAGCAACTAAAAGTGAGAAATTTGCTCTCAAAAGAAGGTCGAATTAGTATTTACCTTCTCATTTATTGCTATTTGAAATATCAATTCCGACGCTATTTGAAATATCAATTCGGATGCATTGTGTCTTATATTTATATGTATACCCTATATTTATATTAAACCCTCTGAGAGTCAGGCGCTACAATTGGGTGTTTGGTTCCCAGTGAAGGACAAATGTAGTCATGTTATTTGTGCCTCGTTTTCCAACATTGGTGGCAGCGGTGAGATACATAGTATACCATTCTGGTGCTCATTTATAGCATTTGATAAGTCCAGTTTTGCCACACATTACCTATGCAGTAATAAGCAAATGGAAGAGCGCAAGGCTCTGGGAAGGGTTCAAAGTTTTGGTTAGGTGAACTAAACGTATGGGAAAGGGAAGCCCTGCACACATATATGTCATGTGAAGATATTATGGTTTAAATGTAAACTGTATCGATATGACTGAGTTAAGTTGATTATCATGTGCTAGCGGGATGGTGCTTTCCAGGAAAGGATTGCATACAAATGTTCTAAGACATATTGGACACCTTTGAACCCTAACACTACATACACTATACCTACATGAGGAGGGTGTCTCCTCAAGAGATAGGGACAGCAACTGATACCTACATCACAGATGGGGGTGTAGGGGTGGATTGACCTTTATGGGGGACAGGTGAGGTGGTGGGCCTGGGAGGTTCCAGTGCTTTTTAGGGCAGGGGGGCTTCCACAGAAGGAGCCCCATACATCCTTCCCCTGCTGAAAGTTGTCTTGCCATTGGCAGAGGCCAAAACCACTGGAAGGGTGTGGCAGGAGGTTTCTTTCCTCCGGGTAGTAACACCCCCGGGGTTCCCATGGTGGGGGACCCCCAGGACCGTTCTCACGGTGGGAGGAGGGCGTGGTAGAGTTGACTGTCTGGCAGGCCCCAGGTTAACTGGTTGGGAGGTGAGCAACCCAGTGGGTGTCCCCAAAGGAGGGTAGTTCTTGAGTGATGGTGTGTAGTGATAGCCCCTAAGTACACTAGGAGGGCTAGGTAACTGACCCAGTGGAGATCTCAGTGGGAGTGAGGTACTCCCTGGTTTCCAGATGAAGGGTTAGTGGTGAAAACCTGAAGTGGTGGCTGGCCTGATGCATAGCCGGTGACCAGTCAGGTAGGTCCTGTGGGACTTGAACCCAAGGACCGGGAGTCGGTGGTGTGGACCTGAAGTGGTGGCTGGGGCGATGCCTCATTTTCCAACAGATAGTAATTTGGAGTTTAGGTTCCCAGAACTCTGGATTTAATAATACTTCTTTAAGTGAAGTGTTTCTTTTTTTAAATTGTGTTGTTGAAAACACCACTTTTAGAAAGTGGGCATTTTCTTGCTATACTATTCTGTGTCTCTGCCTGCCTGTGGAATCAACGTCTGGTTAAGACTGAGAGCTGGGTTGTTTGTGCATTCACTCTAGACAGTCACACAACGGGAGAGGAGGTGTGCCCTGCATATCCTGATGGCCCATCACCAGTCTGATGGGCCTTCCTAAGCTCGAGTGAAGGGAGGAGCTGTGCCTGGCCTCTCACAATGCTGTCCTTGCCCCTACAGTGTGTTTGGAGCCAAGGCAGGGCACAGCAGGATCTTGAGAACAACTAAGACTTTCCTTTGAAGTATGCCTAATTCACAGACCAAAAGGGGTATAATTGGACCTATGACCCCACCTCTTTAGAAAACCTCTGGACTCTGTCAAGAAGAAGAGCTGAAGAGCTGTCAGGAGGTGTACTGCCCCTATGCTGTGAGTTGCTTTGCTGGGTTGGCCTGCCGTTGTTGCTTCTCTCTGTGGGCATTGAAAGAACTGGACTTAGCTTTCTTGTATCCTGCTTTTCCAAGGTTCTCCCAGGACTTGTGTTGGCTTGCCTTCTGTTGGAAGTCTGAGGGCCATCAAAGACTTGACCTGCAGCATCTCTGAGCTCCACTGCTGGGAGTTCTACCCTGCCATATGGTGCCAATTCCAGTTCAGGGCCCATGGAGATGTTTCTGCTGCTACCATACTTGAAAATCCATTTCCATTTCAACAGCTTTATTCAACAATTTACAGTCATAAAAGCATTTGTAAAAAATACAGAATAATGATATACATAAAACAGCAGTTGAAGGAGAAGCGTAATTTAAATAGATAATAAAAAGGAAGACAACTCCAATGTCCATATTTATACAGATCATGGGTAAAAGCTAAAAAGGAAAATACACAATCCTAGACTGACCCCCTAGGGGAACTCCTAATTTCATGTCTATCTTGTGCTAAATTTACTCATGATAAGAAAAAGTTTAAAAACACTCCTTAAAAATTTACATCGCGCAATTAAGATATGTACAAAACGTACCACATTCAGAAATACAAAAAGCAGTTCACACGACCTTCTTACATTTGGTATTTTATGGGTTGTAGGGAATAATACTTGCTATCAAGACCCACCCTTCACAGCAGTAAGCCAATTAATTCCAAGCGTTTTGTTATTCAATCACGCTCTAAGATATCATGCAAGCCCTCAATACCCAAGCTCACACTAAAAATTTAGCCATGGCAATTGCCAAAGCCTGAGATGTATCTGTCTGCAAGATACGTTCAGCTTCAGATGCCTGTCTGGTGCCTAGTAGCTTACAAATTGGAAGCAACCAGACCCGTCGCGGGGCAGCGTAAGCCGTACAGACGAAAAGGAAATGGGACAAGGATTCATTACAGGACCCACAACCCAGGCAGGTGGTTACGCCATTAGTGGACCATTTTGCAGTAAGTGATCTCACAGGTAGTGAGCCCACCCTAAACTGAAAATACAATTTACGGTCCAGTGGTTTAGTGATTAGATCCCATAAAGGTTCCAGCATCGGGCAATCTTTATGTTCCAGGAATCGGCTTGTGAGGGTGAGAGACTCACTTTGCCTTTTATTATTCTCCCTGAACCATTCCCAATACTTATCCTTCAGCACCTTCTTAGTAGGAAAGTTTGCATTTGCGGGGTCCACCCACATCCAAGCAAAGCCTATAGCGGATAAAAGGTCTCTGACCGCCCAAAGCCATTTGATACGATGTAAAACATCAGCTCTTATTAATTCAAGGAAGCCTTTTGCATAGCCTGAGAGCTCTCGTGTAGACCAGAGTCTCCTCCAATAGAGGATGAGACGAAGTTTGGCTACTGCTGCTATCGGTTTCATCCCTAGATCGATTTGTAGGGGGCTGGTAGGAGTGCTCTGTGGCAGTCTGGTGATTTTCCTCAGAAACCTGTTTTCCGAAGTAGTTAAGGTTGCAAGATTTTCACATCCCCAAAGTTCTGAGCCATATAGGGCTGAGCTAACAGCTTTCAATTTATACATCTCCAAAACAGGGCTTAGGGCTTAGAGTATGATAAATTATGTTCTTTGGACAGAATCCCTGTTATTTGTCTGTGTTTAATGGAAGCTAGCTCCACCTGGTGATCCCACCTCATATTATTTTGGAAGTTCACCCCTAAGTAGGTGAACTCGTTCACCAGGTCCAAAGGCCTATCATACATACAAACACCCCCTTTAAAGGTCTTCTGGGCATTAAATGTCATTAGCTTTGTCTTTGACACGTTGATCTCCAAACCCCGCTGCGAGCAAAAGCCCTCAAAAGTTTTAAGGGCCCTCTGGTGCCCACTAGGAGTCTTGGAAAGGATCAACGTGTCATCAGCAAACATCAATATAGGCACTTTATCACCGGCTAATATGGGGGCATCAGACAGAAATGCACACATATAATCAACTATCCTATTAATATATAATGAGAATAGGGTGGGAGCCATAACACAGCCTTGTCTTCCACCTCTTTCTACTGGGAACAATTCAGTAACCTCTCCTTGCCCGCCCCACCTAATTTTCGCGCTATTGCCCTCATGTAATCTAATAATCAAAGTCAGTAGTTCAGAGGGGAGTCCTAGCTCTCGTAGGGTTAGCCATAATTTTTTACGCGGCACAAGATCAAATGCCGCCCTGAGGTCTACAAAGCCGGCATACAGGCTACCCTTGCCTAGAGTCACAATCTTCCAGTGTATCAAAACAAATCGGAACACCTGGTCGATTGTGCTAAGGGATGCACAAAATCCTGCTTGCAGGGATGACAAAACATCAAACTCCTCAATCCATTCCTGCACCCTGTTAAGCACAAGCCTCCCAGTTATTTTCTGGAGACAATCGATTAGGCTGATTGGCCTGTAGTTCCCTGGGCTTGATTTTTCCCCCTTCTTGTAAACGGGGATAATCTCAGCTTTCTTCCAGGAATCCGGTATGGGGGCTCCCTGCGCAATAGCATTAGACAGCGACAGGATGTACCTGCACCATCTATCTTTATCATATAAAAAACATCCCCTGGTATGCCATCAGGCCCTGGAGCCTTACCGGCTAGTACAGATTTGAGTGCAATGTCTACCTCAGTCTTAGTAAATGTATTATGCTGATAGAGGGCAGACAAAATTTCCCCCTCTCCAATTACTGGGATTGAGGCATATTGGGGTTTAAAGTAATTCACCTAATCAGATTGGGAGACATGATTTTGGGGACGGACTGCCTGGCCCCCATTGGACCATTTATAAACGTTCCAAAAATATTTGGGGTTTTTCATGGCACAGGCGTCCTTTAACTCCTGCCATCTGTTGTCATCCCATAATTTCTTGGCTTTGGACTGTATGCCCTTATTAAATGACCTTGCTTCGCGTACCTTCTTCGGATCACCCCCTTTAATGGCTTCCCCCAGGGCCTTACGTGCCACCCGGCAATCTGTGTTATACCATTGCCCTTCCTTCACTGCGGGTGCCTTTGTATTCTTCCCTTGCTTAAAAAAATGGGTTTGTAAATGTTTAAAAAAGGTGTTATGTACACCTATTGGAGTATCAACATCTCTTTTTTCCGCTACACTACTCTCTAGTTCAAATATCGCATGATCCAGGCTCTGCAATATGTTATCTGGTACGACCGGCGACTCTACTAACTTTACCCACTTAAGCCGCCTTAGATCGTTAGTTGGAACAATCTCACCTATGGATTGGCCTTCCCTATCTAGGCAGCCCGTCGTGTGGCAGTACAGGTCCAAGGTGCCACACAAGGGATTGTGGTCACTTTCAATCCTGTCCGTTACCATCATATCCACCACCTGGGACCATAGGCTCAAACTCATCAAGATATAATCGATTCTACTAGCATGATAGCCATTGTTGAAAGTATTGGCACCATGTCAACCCCTTTTCCATACAAATATTGTTAAGTTGGATGACCACATCTGTCCATCTCCTTACGGGACTTAGCTCTAGCGATGGAACACCACATTTAATATCCTCAGCATCTGTCCAATAGCCATCTTCCACAGTAAGAGGTTCATACGTTACATTTAGGTCCCCTGCAATAAGTATGTGTAAAGCATCTACATGTTTATCCAAGAGCTCCTCGAGATCCACCAGGACTCTTTACCTTTTCCCTCTTGTTCCCCTGACATAGGTGTTATAAATGTACTTGAAAATCAACACTTCACTCTTCCAGCTCCTTTTTTCCTGCTGCAAGCTTGCCATGAGGGTGAAAAACCAACTCATCACTGCGGTGCAGCTGAAAAATTGATGCAGTGCCTGTTCGCAACCCGAAGAACCGTCGTAGCCTGAATCCAGAGCACTGAGTCTCCAACGTCCGAGACCCCCCACTCTGACTACCTGCGGCTGTGGAAATTGACGCAGGGCATGGTTCGCCTCTGCATCTCCCCTCAGTGCCTGGATTTTCTCATGTATCACACCTATGCACCAAGTTTCCAGCGCACCATCCCGCAGGCCAGAACTGTCTTCGGATTTCGAAACACTGCATCTCCTCACAGTAAGGAAATGACACAACACTTCTCCTGCGTGCTGCAGAACTGATGCCTCGCTTTCCCTGGGACTCAAGAATCGATGCAACGCTTGTGTTTTCCAGGGCTTCTCTCCTTTGCAGCTGTTTTTCTTCTTGGGTTTTGATTCATCAAATGTACTTTGTGCCAAAATAAATGCATTATTAGTGTTCTATGGGCAGAATTGCTTAAATCCTTTTAAATGTAATATTCTGAGTTATGTATGTTGGATTTTTGTGGTTTTGGTCTTCTTTGGTTCAGATGAAGATTGGTTATTTTCCTAAATCGATGTGGTGTCCATCTGTATTATTTTCACTGTGTTACTTTGTTTGTTATGTACGAATACTTTACACATTGCCTCTGAGATAGACCTGACTGCACATGCCAAGGTACCAAGTGGGTGAACAGAGGTTATCTTGGGTGTGTAAATTCCTTACCCTGACTAAAAGGAAGAACTTGGACAAGGTTCAAACCACTGCCAACTAGAGACCCCCATTTCTAACAATTGTGATACCCACTTTTCATGCTGTGAGTCCCTAAATCAAATAGGCAGCCCTTTGTTGGAGAAGGTAAATAAAAGGTAGCCATATACTATGAGCATGACAACAGCAGATTAGTAATGGTGTCCTCAAATATCCATCCAGGAGACTCCTAAGCCTAATGAGAAAGTTGACAGGGAAGTTCTAAGCAAACCCTCAGCAGGCTATAGAAGAGAGAGGCTACCATCTCAGTGTGCGATTCAGAAAAGGGGGTGGTGATGAACAGAGTGTCTGAATTAAGCAGACCACTCTTACCCAGTCCAAAGATCAGGGCTTGATCCATCACCGTTATTTAGCTCACTGCCCCATCCCAGCTCAGAACCTGGCTATATGCAAATTAGTCTGTCCCTGGCCCAGTGCATCTTGGGAACAGGGCAGACCAAACTACCAAGCCAATTCTTCACCAGAAAGGATACAAGCTACCGGGGACCGGTTTCTGGCATTTCAGCCTCGTCGGCCCGGCTTGCTTGAATCCTGATGGAGCAGTGAGCAAGGGACTCATGTCTGAGTATACCCTGCCACACCTATAGTGGCCAAAAACGATTCAGAAAAGGGGGTGGTGATGAACAGAGTGTCTGAATTAAGCAGACCACTCTTACCCAGTCCAAAGATCAGGGCTTGATCCATCACCGTTATTTAGCTCACTGCCCCATCCCAGCTCAGAACCTGGCTATATGCAAATTAGTCTGTCCCTGGCCCAGTGCATCTTGGGAACAGGGCAGACCAAACTACCAAGCCAATTCTTCACCAGAAAGGATACAAGCTACCGGGGACCGGTTTCTGGCATTTCAGCCTCGTCGGCCCGGCTTGCTTGAATCCTGATGGAGCAGTGAGCAAGGGACTCATGTCTGAGTATACCCTGCCACACCTATAGTGGCCAAAAACGATTCAGAAAAGGGGGTGGTGATGAACAGAGTGTCTGAATTAAGCAGACCACTCTTACCCAGTCCAAAGATCAGGGCTTGATCCATCACCGTTATTTAGCTCACTGCCCCATCCCAGCTCAGAACCTGGCTATATGCAAATTAGTCTGTCCCTGGCCCAGTGCATCTTGGGAACAGGGCAGACCAAACTACCAAGCCAATTCTTCACCAGAAAGGATACAAGCTACCGGGGACCGGTTTCTGGCATTTCAGCCTTGTCGGCCCGGCTTGCTTGAATCCTGATGGAGCAGTGAGCAAGGGACTCATGTCTGAGTATACCCTGCCACACCTATAGTGGCCAAAAACGATTCAGAAAAGGGGGTGGTGATGAACAGAGTGTCTGAATTAAGCAGACCACTCTTACCCAGTCCAAAGATCAGGGCTTGATCCATCACCGTTATTTAGCTCACTGCCCCATCCCAGCTCAGAACCTGGCTATATGCAAATTAGTCTGTCCCTGGCCCAGTGCATCTTGGGAACAGGGCAGACCAAACTACCAAGCCAATTCTTCACCAGAAAGGATACAAGCTACCGGGGACCGGTTTCTGGCATTTCAGCCTCGTCGGCCCGGCTTGCTTGAATCCTGATGGAGCAGTGAGCAAGGGACTCATGTCTGAGTATACCCTGCCACACCTATAGTGGCCAAAAACGATTCAGAAAAGGGGGTGGTGATGAACAGAGTGTCTGAATTAAGCAGACCACTCTTACCCAGTCCAAAGATCAGGGCTTGATCCATCACCGTTATTTAGCTCACTGCCCCATCCCAGCTCAGAACCTGGCTATATGCAAATTAGTCTGTCCCTGGCCCAGTGCATCTTGGGAACAGGGCAGACCAAACTACCAAGCCAATTCTTCACCAGAAAGGATACAAGCTACCGGGGACCGGTTTCTGGCATTTCAGCCTCGTCGGCCCGGCTTGCTTGAATCCTGATGGAGCAGTGAGCAAGGGACTCATGTCTGAGTATACCCTGCCACACCTATAGTGGCCAAAAACGATTCAGAAAAGGGGGTGGTGATGAACAGAGTGTCTGAATTAAGCAGACCACTCTTACCCAGTCCAAAGATCAGGGCTTGATCCATCACCGTTATTTAGCTCACTGCCCCATCCCAGCTCAGAACCTGGCTATATGCAAATTAGTCTGTCCCTGGCCCAGTGCATCTTGGGAACAGGGCAGACCAAACTACCAAGCCAATTCTTCACCAGAAAGGATACAAGCTACCGGGGACCGGTTTCTGGCATTTCAGCCTCGTCGGCCCGGCTTGCTTGAATCCTGATGGAGCAGTGAGCAAGGGACTCATGTCTGAGTATACCCTGCCACACCTATAGTGGCCAAAAACGATTCAGAAAAGGGGGTGGTGATGAACAGAGTGTCTGAATTAAGCAGACCACTCTTACCCAGTCCAAAGATCAGGGCTTGATCCATCACCGTTATTTAGCTCACTGCCCCATCCCAGCTCAGAACCTGGCTATATGCAAATTAGTCTGTCCCTGGCCCAGTGCATCTTGGGAACAGGGCAGACCAAACTACCAAGCCAATTCTTCACCAGAAAGGATACAAGCTACCGGGGACCGGTTTCTGGCATTTCAGCCTCGTCGGCCCGGCTTGCTTGAATCCTGATGGAGCAGTGAGCAAGGGACTCATGTCTGAGTATACCCTGCCACACCTATAGTGGCCAAAAACGATTCAGCAAAGGGGGTGGAAGGGTATACTCAGATGTGAGTCCCCTGCTCATTGCACCATCAGGATTCAAGCAAGCCGGGCCGACGACGGCTGAAATGCCAGAAACCGGTCCCCGGAAGCTTGTTTCCTTCCCAGTGTAAGAATTGGCTTGGTAGTTTGGTTTGCCCTGTTCCCATCATGCACTGGGACAGGAACAGACTAATTTGCATAAAGCCAGGTTCTAAACTGGGATGGTGCAGTGATCTAAAAAACGGTGTTGGATCTAGCCCTGATCTCTTGACTGGGTGAGAGTATTCTGCTTAATTCAGAAACTCTGTCCATCACCACCCCTTGTTGTTAAATACCATCTCAGTGTGAGCTGTGACTGAGTTCCTGGACTGCCACAATCGAGGATTCTACAGAGGCAAATTGGCTGTGGCGGTTCGATAGTGATACCACCAAACTCATAATTGACCCCTTAGGCAGCAGAGCAATCCCTTGGTTTACAAAGCCCTACAGCCACCAGCAGATCCTTCAGTCTAAAAGTAGGTTTTGTGCCACAGAAGAAACCATATACACCTTGAATAATTATACCACCACATTAAATTCTGCCCATCTTTCATTATGCACCCAGAGAAATATTAATTCTTATATATCATGGTTCAAAATAAGTAATAACCATTAACATTACTGTGCCACAGAAAAGGAAGTCGGTATTTCTTTTCTGTGCCATTAGAAAATCTCTTTGTCACTCGAGGTAGTTAATAGTATATAGGAATGTCTACTTTAATTCAAAAGCAACTAAATTAATTAATATACAATTACTGTCATTCTATCCAGTGAACAGGTATTTAAGAATGTCTACTTTGATTTTTACGCCACATAAATTAATTTAAAAAAAATGTCTATTATAACTACTGAGAAGAGAATATGCCACTTGTTTGGTATATACATAATATCTAGCTTGTTTAACTGATCAATCGAAGAAATAAACCTGTGGAATAGTCACAAGCCGGGTAGAGGAAAAACAGAAAAGAATGAGGCTTTTTACTACTTTACTCCTCTTTGATGTCCCCAAACTCAGATATTCCCAGAAAGAGGTGAGCAAACTTCTCTTGGAGATTCACTTTGCTGTGTCCGTTTGATAGTTGAACTGAGCTCATTGCTTACCTAAGAAAAGTTTCAATATGATGCACAACATAATAAACAGCAATGACCGTGTCCATGTATTTTGAGGGGTGTGTAATAGATACGGTGTAGGAATTTAAAGTGTAAGACTGTATGTCTGTGATGAAAGGAGTTATTGCACATTTGGGCACAACTGTGATCCTAGGCACGGATTAGTCGGGTCCATCCTCAGATTTCACCTTCTCCGGGTGGCTGCTCAGTGCAATTGCTGTGACCTGGTGGGCTTTGGAATATATATATATATATATTCCAAAGCCCACCAATTCACAGCCACATGGTTGAATTAAAAGGCGGCACACCAGGGAACTGCACACAGGTTTATTGTGCACCAAAATTTTTAGGGATGACGCATTTCGGCGTTTGCCTTTGTCAAGTCGATTTCCATACTTCTACCACCCTTAGAAATAGACCCAATGGCTAATGGACATAGAAGAAATCCTGCAACCATTGTGAATGCATTGTAACGTATATCCAGTAAACTCATATGTAAAGAAGACATCAAATACATGAAAACCATGCTGTCAATGAGTTAAATTAAAACCATGCCTTCAACAATGCAACAATTCATTACATGCATCTAGGTGATTAAGTGGTTCGTAACTTTCAGTTCGGCCCACCTGCCAATAGTAATAGAGGAATATCCACCCATGCGTGGTTCTCATCGTTCCTCGAGTTTCTTACAATTCAATCTTACAATGCTTTATGCCGCTGTTATGAATAGATACACAATACAAAGTATAAAGCAGCGCTTCACATTTGACGTCCATATAGTCAGCCGATTATCTCATTGGGGTCACTGTAAGTATACCAAGAGCACATTTAACTACACCATCGTAGCAAGTCATCGGCAACATTATATCATCTGGAGCTCCAGTTAATTTATACATTAGACAGCATAAAACGGGCACAGCCTTCACAACTTGGGAATAAACATCTTCTAGTTGATTACTGGTGACGGAGGTATGGAATAAAGGTGCTAAGTGTGCTATATGCAAGTGGGACTTATCGTGTAAGTGCATACGTGTGTGTCCGATCACCAGTGTTACTGTGATAAATGGGATGGGTAGGCTGGGGACATCCCTGCAATACAGCTCAACTGAGTTGTAGAGTCCGGCTCCACAATTGTGGTTAATGCCAGCTCAGATTCCTAAATTTGGAATCTTATCACCTGGTTCTGTTCCCTGCCTGACCATTACTCTATTAAAATTGTGATTACCCTTGCTACCAAACAACTTATAACACTAACTAAATAAAATCTGAATAGATAAATTATGAGGATCAGCTTTTCTATTCGGCTAATTTTGACCTATGTGTGTGGCTAACTCTTCCCCACCATTCAGTCCTTTCAGGACTTTGCAGTCCAGCTCGATAATACACCTGGACTCTAGGATTCGAAGGTGTTTCTCTCGATCGCCCCCCCGAATATGTTTTGGAATTTTGTCAATTCCAAAAAATCTTAGGCTGCTGTTGTTACTCTTGTGACTTTCCGCAAAATGTTGTGCCATAGGATAGTTATGATCCTTATTATTAATGGCACGTAAATGCTGTAGTATTCTCAGTTTTAGGGAAAGCTTTGTGCTGCCTACTTATCAGAGGCCACATGGGCACTCTAGCACGTAGTGAGCAAAATTACTGTTGCTGTTGATAGTTTGTCTGATAGTTTTAACTGCATTAGTACCTGTCCTAATTCTTCCCATTGCGACAGGCTTTACATGTACCACATGTGTTGAAGCCACACTCAATGGTACCTGTCTCTTCTGATTGATAGCTATGCACTAAACGATCCCTTAGTGACCTAGCTATTCTATATGTGACTTGTGGCCCAGCTCGCATTTGTTTGCCAATTATGGGATCAGCCACTAGGAGATTCCAGTGACTCTTCATAATGTTACGCAGTGCCCATGCACCTCTGCTGAACTGAGTTATCATTCTTGGTGCACCGGTATTACCTGACACATGCCCTTTTGATGTTTTAAACAGCAGCTCATGTTGGGTTAAATACTTCACCTTTTTTTTTGCTTGTGTTAGTATATCTTCCTTGAAACCTCTCTCTCTGAAACACGCAACTGTGTTTTGCTGCTCCTTTTGGAAATTCTTGTTGGTACTACACTTGCGGCGAGCCCTTAAGAGTTCTCCATAGGGTATGCTCTTTGTTAAAGGGATGGGGTGATGACTAGCTGCATGCAGCACTGTATTCCTCGCACTTGCCTTGCGAAATAAACGAGTAGTCATTTCCCCTTGTACTACCTCTACTGCTATATCCAATAACTCACAATAGTTAGGGCTCATGACATGGGTGAAGTTTAGATTTAGGTCATTGGATCCTAATTTGGCAATGAATTCCCTCACTAGGGTTTCTGGGCCATTCCAAATGAGGACTAGGTTGTCGATGTGCCTGATCCATACTAGTATGTGATCAGTGTACATCTCAAATCTTTCGGTCCAAATAATCCGTTCCTCCTACCAGCCTAGGAATAAATTTGCTAGGCTGGGGGCAAAACAAGTACCCATTGCCGTACTGGACCATTGTCGATACACAGATTTTTTCCAAGAGGAAGATGTTTTGTTGCAGACAAAAAAGCATATTGGATTCCAACATTTTGTTGTGTTCCCAACAGTCAATGTGTCTACTTCTCAGGAAATACATACAAGCAGCCACTCCCTTTACTTGATCAATGCAGGTATAGAGTGAGCACACATCTAACCCTGTCTTTGCAATAAGATCATAAATTAAGCACATACTTAGATTAATACAGGTCTAAAAATATAGATGTATTTTCCAACAGTCCACCCTTCGAGGAGACAATTGGAACCCCAGGTGGTGTAGTGGCATTCTTGTGTACTTTCGGGAGGAAGTATATGCAAGGTATTTGCGTTTTTTTGGTACTTAGAAATATATACTCATCCATGTCCAGCAGGCCTACGTGGTACCAGTTACCCAAAAGTCCATGATAATCTTGTATGGTCCGTTTATAGGTCTCCCAGTTGATTAATTCGTAGCATGTCTCGTCCGATAGCTGCCTCATTGCTTCAACTTTGTAATCCGTGGCATTCATGATGACAACATTTCCCCCCTTATCGGAGGGCTTAATTACAATACTATATATATATATATATATGTAACCTACTAGCGGTTATAGTTAGAAACTAGTTTCCATAGGAAAAGCATTTTTTGATTTGCTAATAACTTTGACGTCGTTTGAAGAATCTTTGCGGAATTCTCCCGAAACAAAGTCTATCCAGATCAGCTCCTATCCTGAAAGTTTGGGGGTGATTCGTCAAGCGGGGGCTGAAAAAAAGGGGGTCCCAAAACGCATGTTCCCCATGTTAATTTCCATATGAAATTTTGAGACAGGCTACAGCCCGTACTGCTGAACGTAATAACCTCAAATTTGCCAAAGAGGTAGTGCTTGGTTCAGAAAGCGACCTTTTGTTTTATTTCAAATCTTTTTTTATTTTCAAACGTCAAGTCATAACGTTACACAGCGTTAAGCCTACAACCCATACCAGGCCGGCCGCGTTACTGAAAAGCACAAGACCAGTCATTCACTCCTAGTTTAACACAGCGTTTCGCCTACAACCCCTTTAGGCCGGCCGCGTCCTTTGGTCTAGTATTCAGGCTTTTAGTCTCATTCAAGTAATAGCCCGACCCCTAGGGCCGAATACGAACTGAAAACCATTGTAACAGTAGCAGAGGAGCAAAGAGAATAGATCTAGAAAGACAGAGGGAATAAGTAAAGCGTGAGAAAGGAGAAAGAAGTGGGGGGGCGAAGAGGGGCAAGGGGCACCTAGGTTAGCACTCCAGGAAGCTGAGGCTGAGCGCTTCAGGGCGCCTATGACAGCAGTCTACTGGGATCAGGGGAGCCACAGAGTCCTCATAGAGTTGCAGCGCTCGAAGCTTAGTAGGCATATGACGCGCATGTTCTACATTGCATAGGTATCGAACCAGAGGTCGCCAAACAGCCTTAAAGCGCATGTCCCGGGCTTGCAACCTAGCTGGAAAGAGTTCCATTGTGATGACATGCCATAGGCGCACGAACCAGGCTACGATTGGAGGAGCCTCTGGTTTTTTCCAATACAAGGCTCTCAGCTGCCTGGCCGATCCCAGCATTTGAAGCGCCAGAATCCAATCGCTCCGAGTCAGTGCCCCCAGGCCCTCAAGTTTTATACCCAGCAAAAGTGTGCTCGTGACCTCAGGCAGAGGGAACCCCAAGACCCCCTGATGTGGCTTAGGACCTCCTTCCAGTAGAGGGCCAGCAACGGACACGCCCACCAGATATGGATAAAATCCCCGATCGCAGACCTACACCGCCAACACATTGGAGAGGAGGTAGGGAACATTTTGCATAGGCGCAGTCGTGTATATTACCACTGGATTGTGATCTTATAGGCATTCTCCTGCTGCGGAATGCTACGGTATACATTAGGAATATCTTGCCAAAGGTGACGCCACTGTGCCGGAGCGATGTCCGTGCCTGACATTGTCTGCCAGCGTTGTTGGTATGGTTGAATGGGAGGCGTCTTTGGATGTTGCAGGATTCGATATATCTGCGAGACCAGACCCTTAGAGTCAGTGAAGGAACGGGCCAGTCGCTTGAACGGGGTGAAAGCGCGTGTGGCCGCCCGGTATGTTTCCGCAGCTGGGCGTATTGCATTCCTGCGTCGAGGTTGGCTCGAAACTCCTCTCTGCAATGGGCAAAGGACTTAATGGAGCCCCATCAAACAGGTCCATAAGCACCCTACAGTTCCCTTGTGACTACTTGCTGAAGGCACTCCTGCGGTGGGTCGGTGGGAAACACGGATTCCCCTCAATCGGCGTGTGCAGCGAAGGGAAGGTCATGAGGCCCCTGCGGACCTCTACCCTGTCCCAGATTTCCAGGACCGTTTTTGTTGGCATAGCCATATAAGCGCTCCGAGAGCGCACCGCCCTGTGGTGCCACAAGAGATCCCAGATGGTACGTCCAGTCACTGGCCGGTCCATGTGTAGCCATCCCTTCTCACTCTCCGTAACACCCCACTCCACAATAAGGCGGAGGTGCGCTGCCCAGTAATAATCCACCAGGTTGGGGCACGCCAAGCCCCCCCTTTCCCGTGGCGCCATCAGGAGGGACTGGGAGAATCGAGGCCTCTTGCCCCCCCAAATAAATTTAGTGAGTTCACGCTGAAGGCCACGTTTATGGTGCAGCGGAATGGGCGTGGGAAGACACTGAAAAAGGTATAGAATTTTGGGGAGAATGGACATCTTAATAGCGTTGAGTATGCCCAGCCATGACGGTACTAGCTGCTTCCATCGCCGCAGATCTTCAAGTACCGATCGCCTACAGTCTCGCCAGTTGGCTTGTGTCCATCCGTCCAGGGAGGGAGTTAATTGAAGGCCGAGGTATCGTATATGTTGGGCCGCCCACCGGTATGGGACAAGCTTTTCCTGAGGGGGTATTTCATCCGTAGGAATGGTGAGATTGAGTGCCCACAATTTACTATGATTAATCTTCAAACCCCAAGCCCGTTCAAAGTGGCACAGCACTGAGTGCAGCTCCGGAAGGGAGTCCCGAGGGTTTGTTAGCGTAAGGAGAAGGTCGTCCGCAAACAGCGCCACTTTGTTCTCGCGTCCCCCTATGAGGATACCATGTATTTTGTGGTTCTGTCTGATCCAATCCGCTGAGGGTTCTATTGCAAGGGCGAAAAAGAGGGGTGAGAGCGGGCAACCCTGCCTGGTGCCCCGAGAGATGGGGAGCGGCGCTGTGAGTTGGCGATTGACTCAGATCCTGACCTGCAGGGCAAGGTACGGCGCCATGATCCTGGTTATCATCTTCTGAACTATTCCCAGCTTACTCAAGACCTCTCGCAGGAAGGACCAGTCCACCCAGTCAAAAGCCTTTTTCGCATCGAGCGGTAGAAGGCAGGCCGGTATCTTCCAATGATGTGCTTTGCCCACCAGGTGGGCCACTCTACGCACATTGTCCGCACCCTGTCGGGTACGGATAAAGCCAACCTGGTCCGGGTCTACTAAGCCCGGAATGTGGGGATCCAGACGCATCGCCAGCAGTTTGGTGTATACTTTAAAATCAGTGTTAAGCAGGGCGATCGGACGGTATGGCGCACATAAGGCAGGGTATTTCCCGGGCTTGAGAATCAGAGCTATATCCACCATACCCATATCAGGGGACGGTCCCACCTCATCCGTAAAGGAGTTGTATAACCTAAGAAGGTGGGGTCGAAGCTGCACCTGGAACATGCAATAGAAAGATGGGGGAGACCATCAGGCCCCGGGGTTTTTCCCAGCGGGAGCTCCCGCATGGCCTCTGTTATCTCCTCTGGGGAGATGGGTTCTTCTAAAGATTTCGCGTAGTGCGGGTGTAGAGGCGTCCCGGTATACTTTCCCAGCACCTCCTCAATAACCTCTAGAGAAATATCTCTGCTTCAATGCCAAGAGAGAATTCTCCCGTCTGTTAGTGTGGAGGAGTCTAAGTTGTCCTCAGAGATTGGCCAGTTGCCTCCTTGATTTAAGGGTGGAATGGGCCTGGTCTCGCACTTCCACCTTTTTGATGTCCCCCACCAGTCTGGTCTCCAGTGAGCGAGCCTCGTACGCTCGTGCGATCGAGAGTGACGTAATATGTCCCCGTATCTTAGCCTTGAAGGCATCCCACACCACCGGGAAAGGTGTCTCCGGTAGGTTGTTGCTAACAAAGTAGGAGTCAATGGCCTCTCTAATGCTTTCGACGTCGGCCGCATCCCGGAGGATACCCGGCGGCAGGCGCCCCCTCGCTTCCCGGGTGGGGCAAGCGGCCAGGTCCTGCAGGAGCAGCTCGACATAGGCATGATCAGAGAGTGAGATGTCAGACATAGCAACCCCAAGGGCGTCCCGAGAGAGGGCGTGGGAGATAAAAAGGTAGTCGATCCGGGAGTACGAGCGGTGTGCATGTCAATAGAACGAATAGCTCCTTTGGTCTGGAGAGTGGTAGCGCCAAGCATCCAGCAGCCCTAGGTCGTCAATCTGCTTGCGCAGCGCTGAGGATATAGCCCCTGCTCCGCTAAAGGAGCCCTCACTGCGATCTACCTCTGGGTTCCAGACTAAATTGAAGTCTCCCCCCAAGATTAATGAGGGGTCTTCACTCGGAACCTGCTCCCGAATGAGGTCTCGAAGGTAGCGGTCTTGCAACTGGTTACGGGCATAGATGTTACACAGTGTGTAGCGACGCCGTCCAACTTCCACACTCACCCGAAGGAAGCGTCCATCCCCACCCCGGAAGGGCTTGGTCCCCCGCCGCCTGATGCCAGCTCTGCACAATATTGCCACCCCCGCTGTCTTGGAGTCTGCGAATGCCCAGAACTGAAGAGGGTACTTAGGGTGTTGCATGCGCTTAATGTCCGCCTGCAGTAGGTGCGTCTCTTGCAGATATATAATGTCAGGACTGTGTTGGAGGAGATACTGCCAAACTTGTCTTCTCTTGTTAGGGGAGTTAACGCCCTTTACGTTGAGTGTTAGGATCTTTAGCGGGCTAGGCAGGCTTGCCATCGTGTTAGGATCAAAACGGGGGACATCCACCTCCCCCCACTACGCGCCATTAGTGCCCCACCGCTGCAAGGAACCCCCACCAGAGCCCTCCCCGTGAGATGCCGTGATGCGAGTGCCTCCCGCCAAGAGCCCCTAGAGAGAAGGAGGGAGAAAGAGGAATAGGCCAGTAGGAAACTAGAAAACGGAGAGTAGAGCGAGAAGGAGAGAAAAGAAGAAAAAAGCAGCCAGACAGGCCACACATTTCTGAACAACAACCTCGGCCAACAGGGCCGTGATTCACTGTCCCTAGAGCAGGGCATCCTACACCCGAGGGTTTGGACGCTCTCTGGGATGTCACTACCGGAGGAGCAGTCGGGGCAGGTCTGCAGGATCTCAAAGGTCTAACTTTCTTACAGGGGCTCTCGCTACCCCCCACCCCCCATTCAGGAGCCGGGGAAGGAATCTGTAGTACCGTGTGAAGTACTTCCCGCCATGGGTGAAATGCAAGCGTGCAGAGGGCGCACAGTTCGCAGGCTAATCAATGGCCCCCCCAGGTCATGGCGCCGAGGGGCGTGAGATTGGCTCCTCCCGATCCCCCTCCAGAGATCTGATGTGCGCAATGATGTCCTGCTTGGTCTGGGAGGTCGACCGCCCGTCAAGGGGAGGCGTGCGGCTGCGGTGCTTTACTGTGGTCCATGACGGCTTGACCGGCACCCTCTCTTGTCTTCGTGGGTGGGACGGACTCGTCGGTGGCGATGTTGGCAGGTGAAGTATCGGTGCCGCCTCAGTGTAGGTACGCACCACTTTCCGTTTAGACTCCCACTGGAAGATGAGGGTGAACGGGTGGCCCCATTGGTAGGGTATATCTAGAGTGCGTAACTTTTCTGTTACAGGCTTGAAAGCTTGCCGTCTCTTCAGAGTGTTGGGGGCCAGATCCTGGAAGATTTGTATCCTGTGTCCCTTGTAGCAAAGGTCTGGATTGCCACGTGCCGCTTTCCATATGGCCTCTTTCTCTGTGAAGAAGTGGACCCGTGTCAGGATGTCCGGAAGGAGGCCCGGCCTCCCAGCGGGCCCGGAAACACGGTGAGCTCGGTCCAAAGCCGGCGGGGAGGCATTCTCGTCGCCCCAGACCTCGTGTAAGAGCTGCTCCACATACGTCATGATGTCCTTCCCTTCTTCTCCAATGGGAACCCCCCGGATGTAAGTTGTTCCGACGGCTTCTGTTCTCCAAGTCCTCCTGCTTCCCCTGGAGCTCTATATTTTGTTCCTCCAGGACCACCAGATGCTTCCACAGTTGCTCTTGATCATCGGTGCGGGCATCCATCGTCCTTTCCAGGCCGTCCACTCGATCCCCCAGGTCTGTCACCTCCCTCCGGAGCGCCTTCATGCATGTGTGTACCTCAGACTTTAGGGAGCTGATCTCCATTTTGAGCTCCGACATAAAGGAAGTCATGAACGCCTGGGTGACTGGCATCGAATCTCCGGTCGCTTGGGACGCCCCCTCATTGGAAGTAGACATGCCCACCTTCCCCCACATTGCCATTACAGTATTGTCTCTGGGGGCAGTGGCCCGATCGGCCTTGCCCTCCCTGGACTGCGTCATCGCCAGCTTCCTAGTGATCTGGGGAGGCTCACCCAGTGCAACCACCCCACTGCCAACGTAGGAAATGAGGGTCCTCTCCTCTCGCCCTCCAACACTTTTATTGCTCAGGTAGTAGGGACCGGGGGCTCCTGCCTGAAGCCCAGAGCCAAGGTGGGAGTCTCCAACCTTCTCCCCATGGGCCCAGCACCCTATCGGCGCAGTAAGATCCAAGCAGGCCCAGCTCCCGCACACCAGGCCCAAGCAAGGGCGGGGGATCACCAATCTGGGGCACCACCCATCGGGGCCTATCAGAGTGGTCTCAAAACTACAAAGCTACCAGCACCCCCACTTCCGTAGACTGGGACAGGTCAGATCACCCATGCAGTAGAGGGACCCAGGACGTGTACCAACCCGCCCCCCACCACCGCTAACCGCTAGTCTCGCTGAAACACCCACCTCAGTCTCAGGACAGATCACAAGCTCCCAGATCTGCAGAGTCAGGTATCGGGTATCAAGGTAGCAAAAGCTGGTAGCGCGGGGGCCAGCAGTTACACTGGGGTAGGATGGCATGCACGATCACCCCACCACAGCCCCTCAACAGCCTCCTCCTCACACCTCTCACAGAGTCAGCCACGCAGCAGTCCACAAGTTCACTCACCCCCTGGACAATTATGGCGAGGTGCGTGCCGGAGAAATCTCCACCGGCATTCAGTCCCTGAGACGTCGGCCTCTGACGCCCCCGTCCAGTGCCCTCTCACCTCGACCCCCAGCAGCAGGATACCGTCGTGCCAGGAACCGCAGCGTGGTCCCAGCCCTCCGTGTGCCAGGATATCTGGATGTCCGCAATGCCAGGCCTTAACGGGAGCGCACACGAAAGGAGGGCAGAGGTGCGCACTTCAAGCGCCGGGCCTGGAATGAACACTAGGGCCCATAGATGTGCACACAAAGCTTCTCCTGAGCCGAGGTCTGCAACTGATGCCCCCAAGCGCCGCGGAGAGGCTCAGATTTCCACAGGGCAAGTCAGGCTATAAGGGAGAGCTCCGCCGGTCAATGCACAAGATGGCGTTCCCCGCCTCCAGTCCGCCGTCCTCTTCCCGGTTGTCCCCCGCAGTCGCCTCCGGGGTTAGGAGCCCGCCAGCTCCACCAGCCAACAGTGCCGAGCCTCTCTGTCCCCCAGGCAACCCAACACAGCAGGGCAGGGCGCGGGAGGGCCGTTCAATGTCACCAGGCCACAATCACAAAATGGCGGGCAGTGATTCACCCGCAGCAACCCCCGCCGCCGCACGCCTAGCAGCCCGCAGCTACAGCAACCAGCGGGCAGAGCCAGAGTGATGCTTGCAGTCAGGGTCCGGGTCAACAGGGGCAGCCGGGGGGCCCCACCTCTGTGTCTGCAGCCTCGTCTCAGCCGCCAGTCTCCGCAGGCCTCTACCAGCCGGCCTTCAAAATATTGCCGCCTTCAGCCTCAGGCGAAGCGCCTCAGCCCTCCCTTGAGCTCTGTGCTGTAGGGCCACACTCTTACCCCAGCCGTCCGCCGCCCACACCGCAGTCTCTCAGGGCGCCACGTGAGGATGACCGGCCAAGTGTCGCCAGTCCAGTGTAGGCCCCGCTCCCAAAATGACGGGTCGAACTGCCCTCCATCACCAGGCCTATCTCGTGGGTCGGGCCCAGGCCGTCTCGCCGCGGCCGCTGGTCTCTCGCTGTCAGCATGGATCCCGCACTCCGCGTCACCGCCACCGGAGGATGCCGCTTCCGCTGCCTGTAGGCTCCAACATGCAGCGGCTGGGTCCAGGGATCACTCTGCCGAAGGACTCACAAAATGGCGGGGCGCTCATCCAGGCCCACCACTGACCACCTCAGTAGTCCATGGAATGCCGCCACCAGGAAGCCCACAGTTCTCCAGCAGACGCCAGCCACCAAGGCACCCCAGGCGTGTTCCAGGGGTGTCGTTTTTAGCACCCCAGCTCTGCCTAAATTGCTTCTAAAGGCGGCTGGGTGCGGGAGCCCTTCCAGAGCACGGCTGCTCACATGCCCTGCTAAGCCACACCCCTGCGACCTTTTGTTTTAAATGGTGTAAATCCGTTCAGTAGTTGCTGAGAAATTCAAAGAATAAGAGTCAAAACATCAATTTCCCATAGGAAACTGTGGTGCTTACTGTAGGTACCTAGTGGGCTAGTTGGGCCCCAGGGACTCTCAGGATTCAAGGGAAATTAATCCCCCCAACTTAAAACCTGTTAGGGGGCGTGTTTGCACAGTGGTGAAGGGAGGGGGCGGAACTGATGTGACATGTGTGTACTTATCCAATCACTCCAGCAAAACCCAAGCACTTATAAATACACCATGCACTCTCGTTGCAGTACTCTTATCATTCAGTCAGTACCCATGCACCCATGTAATGACCCATGCAAAAACTCATGCACTGCTACAATCCTCTAAGCACTTCCCATGCAGACCTCTAAGCACCTACACACTCCTGATTCCCTCCCCCAATTACCCAGGTGTAAATCCCTCTGTCACTACCCATGCACTCCTCCAATCACCCGGCCAGCACTATGTACTTATCCAATCACTCTGCAAAAACCCTAGCAGTTATAAAATCACCATGCACTCATGCAATGACTCAGGCACTAACACAATCCATTGAGTACTACCTATGCAGTCCATTAATCTCCCTGGTACTACCTATGGAGTCCTCCAATCACCCAGCCAGTCCTCTGTCCTTATCTAATCAATGCGTCAAACCCAAGCACTTATAAATTCACCATGCACTCTCCTCGCAGTACTCTAATCATCCAGTCACTACCCATGTAGTCATGCAATGATCCAGGCACTAACACATGCACTGCTACAATCCCTGTGTACTATCCATGCAGTCCTCTAACCACCTACACACTTCTCATTCGTTCCTTCAATTCCCCTGGTAGTAACCATGCAGTCCAGCAATCACCCTGTCACTAACTATCCACTCAGTTCCCATGTACTCATGCAATGGCCCAGTCACTAACACATGCACTGCTGCAATACCTTGAGGACAACCAATGCAGTCTAGTAATATCCCTGGTACTACCTATGCAGTCCTTTAATCACCCAGTCAATCCTATGTGCTTATCCGATCACAGGAGGACTTTCTGCTCCTCTGTTGGTTCTTTCTGCATATCTCTTCTTCTTCCTGCACTTTTCTTCGTCTTTCTGGACTTCTGTTGCCTCTTTCTGCATTTGGCTTGCTTCTTTCTGTGCTTTTCTTCCTCTTTCTTCACATGTCCTACCTTTTTAGGCATAATTAGAAATAAGCATTTAAAAAAGCTTAGAAATTCACTGAAAAAAACATAGGTTTCAAAGACGTTATAGTTAGAAATTAACATTTAAACAAACCTTTGAAAAACACTAAAAGAACCATAGGTTTCAGGGACATTATAGTTAGAAATTAGAATTTAAATAACCTTAGAAATTCACTGAAAAAAACATAGGTTTCAGCGACGTTATAGTTAGTTAGCGATTTCACTCATACAAAACTATAGAAATACGGTTGTTATAGTTAGCAGAACTACCTATCATGTGCTGAAGGCCCCACGTGGGCTGAAATGCGTTATGGCGGCAGAGGTGCTGGGCATGAAATAAACGACTATTGCACCAATATATGGGTTCGCTTCGTCTATTCTACAAATCGTTGTAAATGTAAGGAGACAAAGTAACTGCATATATATATGTGTATATAAATATATCCTGCTTGGCAGACACGGGACGACTTACTGACGCATGTAATGGCATCAAAATAAGGGCCCTATCAAAGTACCACTGATGCCGTGATTATTTTTTTGTGAAACCACTAGGAGCCTTGTTCGCTCACTAAGTACGTGGATAGGAACACTTTTGGATACTGGCTCACTCCTATCATCTGCGGTAACGGAGACCGGAGATGAATGAGACACTGCTACCTTTAAACTTTGAATGCTGAATTTACAAGTAGATGGATTGCGGGTCATGATTGAATTGTCGAGCTGCTCCGTACTATCGGGACAATATAGAGCCTTGAGAAAGTTACGGCAGTGACGAAACGAGCGTTGGCTGTCTTTCGTGTGTTTTCAGAAACATGGACTGGACCACCATTATATCCTGGAAGAAAACTTTTTTAATTATGTCAAGCATGATTTATCTGTTTTAGTCCATGTCCTTTTGTAGCAAATATAACATATTTTTAATATATGAATAAATTATTGATGGAATATATGATTACATTTGCTTTGTTTCCTGTGTTATGAGGAATCTCTTTTCATCTTTTTTTTTCATTGACAGATTATTGTCTTCAATGAAATTTGTGATATTGTGAGCGTCAGCGTGCTTTTTGAAAAAAAAATATATATATTGAGCAAGGGCGTTCACGCCCGAAACGCGTCTGTTCGACGGTTTTTGCACCCCTGCACTTTATGTGTGATAAATAAAAGTATCATAACCTGAAGACTGGCTTTGGACGCTCTTATCGTTGTCTGCGTACTGGTGAGCGTGCATGAGGCGTTGTTGCACAGTGACCAGTTGGAGTTACATATATATATATATATATATATATATATATATATATATATATATATATATAATATATATATATATATATATATATATATATATATATATATATATATATATGTATATATCACCTACTGGCGGTCGCCAGTAGGTAGTTATAGTTAGGACCTAGTTTCCATAGGAAATCCTCAACATTCTATTTGGATTAACTTAGCCCCTGGTGGATGAATCTTTGCGAATTTCTCAAAGAAGATGGCTCGGTCCGCTGCGCTCCTTCCCTGAAAGTTTGGGGGGGATTGGTGAAGTGGGGGCTGAGAAAAAAGGGGGGTCCCAAAACGTGTTTTCTCCATGTTATTTTCCATAGGACGTTTAGACACGGCTACAGGTCGAACGGCTGAATGGGTTTATAAGAAATTTGGCAAAACTGTAGAGTCCGGCTCGCAGATTACGCTTTTTTTGGAATGGTGTAAATCCGTTCAGTAGTTGCTGAGAAAATTAAAGTTAAAGTCAATTATATATCTATAAGCGCGCACGGGTGCGCGCACTCCAGCGGCTGCGCGCGAGCGGATTTTTTTTTTTGCTGCGTGACGTGTGTTAACGTTCGATTCGAAGGAAATCAGGAAGTGTTGACCGCCATTTTGTCACTGCGAGTAAATATATTGTTCATTTGAATGCGTTGGAACATGGAAAGGGGAGAAGGTAGAGATTGTTTTGCTGCGTAGGTTTTCTCAGGGTGTGCAGTAAGGTCCTTAAAGGCGAAAATATATATATATTTTTTTTGAAAAAGTTGCGGGGTGCGCGCACTCGGGCGCGCACACTTATTTAGAAGAGTGTGAAAATGGAGATAAATCAGAAGTTTGAGTGCTTTGATATAAGGTGGCTCTGAAAAGGGCCCTTGTGTTAATTGAGTTTTTTCTGCATTTATAAGTAAGTAGCGATGCAGAGCCGGATGTTGCAGAGGAAGATTCTGTTTCTGTCTTCCTTCTTACTTAGTTATGGTTTTTTCACTCTCACTCCAGGCTTTTAGTCTGTGGATGGAAATCCATGAACCTAGACTCACCTATGAAAATCATACTATTGATGCTTGACTCAGGCCAAGGAGATCAGAGTGCATGTGTGTGTAAGGTGATGTACCTTTGGGGAGATGATGTTACGTTTAAACGTAGCCTCTGAGTGCTTAGTTCGGTTCTGTTCTCTCACTGTTGTTGATTTAGAGCCCCAAATACAAAGGCTTGTTGTTGCTTGTGAATCCCCAAGTGTATATTTGCTCATACTGATCCATAACGCCCCGGCGTATCCATGTCGTAGGCTGCACGAGTGGGCAAAACTCAGCTGGCCGAGCAAGACTTGGGGAGGGGGCAGGAGTCAAGAGGAAACAAGGAGGGGTTTTCATCATTTGGGACAAAAAATATTTCTAAACCAATGAAAAGTTTTATTAACAAGTCACATGACCTGTTATGCTTACGTTATGCGCTCCGCGCCGCGCCCCGGATTGCTTCCGGGAAGCTGCGCCTCGCGCCTCGCGCACCGGAGCACTTCCGGGTGTGCTAACGCAGCGTGTCATATGACGCATTATGCAACAACGCGATACGTCGTTGGGGCTGCACCGGAACTGATTGAATTGGTAGTCTACAGTGTTTCTGGAAGTTTCAGACTGAAGCTGGCGTCAGCATGAGAGCACCCCGTGGCTACGTCGTGGCCATTCTGCGAGCAATCATGGCAGAAGCTCCCCACCGGAACTCTGCGGGAGTCGGGGGCCCCGGTGACTCTTGTAGAATCTTCAAGGCTGATGGGACGCTTTTGGGAATGGGGCCCATGTCGTAGCAGTCAAGCGTCCGAGTTCCAGGGTTGTCCAGAGCCATCCTTGCAGGCCAGGCCCAAGTCTGTGGAGCCGACCGCCATTTCCTGAGCTCCGTGGCAGCCGCCTGTCGCTGTACCGGAAGAGTGGGTGCAATTCAGTCGGATGGCGGGTGAGACGCTGTAATAGCAAGAGCAGGCGTAATTCAGCTGGCCGAGCGAGGCACTGTGCCGCAGGAGCAGGCGCAACTCAGCTTGTCGAGTGAAGCGCTGGGGTGTAGCTGAGAAACCTCCACCTGGGGAGGTGGGGGAGGCTCGTTCGCGCCGCCTCTCCCTTCCAGTGCACCCCACGCCTTCTCCTGGCGCAGGTATATGTGATGGTTGGACCAGGGCACCGCAGGACGTGTCTTCAGGTCAAACGGATTGTGGGACAAGGTCCAGAATGGAAGAGTCACCAAAAGGCTAAAAGTTCCCCCGGACCCCGGGAGCCGGCCGCCTATGTCGAGTGAAGTGCTGGGGTGCAGCTGAGAAACCTCCACCTGGGGAGGTGGGGGAGGCTCGTTCGCGCCCCCTCTCCCTTCCAGTGCACCCCACGCCATCTCCTGGCGCAGGTATATGTGATGGTTGGACCAGGGCACCGCAGGACGTGTCTTTAGGGGTGTAGCTGAGAAACCTCCACCTGGGGAGGTGGGGGAGGCTCGTTCGCGCCGCCTCTCCCTTCCAGTGCACCCCATGCCGTCTCCTGGCGCAGGTATATGTGATGGTTGGACCAGGGCACCGCAGGACGTGTCTTTAGGTCAAACCCTCAACTATGGCACCCAACATCCAGGACTTATGACATTTGTGGAAGGCAGTGACATCGAAGAATCTCAGGGACCAAGCATATCCAGAGTCCTCCCCGGGGTATTTGCACAACGGTCCTCCACCCCTAAGCCGCCAGCTATGCTACCTTGACAGGAACAGTGTCATGCATTTGGATCGATGTTGCAGCAGGCTGCCATGTAAATAGTTATTTAATTAAACGTTTTACCCTGTTACTTTGTTGGTGTGTTGTATATATTTATAATATTTGCATAGGGTTTCTCGTTATTTTGGGAGGGGTGGGCGGCGGAGGAATTTCCCTCAAAAAACCATGCATTTGGATCGATGTTGCAGCAGGCTGCCATGTAAATAGTTATTTAATTAAACGTTTTACCCTGTTACTTTGTTGGTGTGTTGTATATATTTATAATATTTGCATAGGGTTTCTCGTTATTTTGGGCGGGGTGGGCGGCGGAGAAAATTCACTGAAAAAACCATAGGTTATAGACCATATATAGTTAAATATCTCAAGTCCATCTCTGCACTCGATGGAGATACAGGTCGTTGATCAAAAAATGTGCTGGCCACCTCTAATGGTAATAGCATGGCCAGGGCTTTTGTCAATCCCTCTGCAAATTGCACAGGGTGCTCTTGTTTGACATGCCGCACCATGGTATGTATGGAAAAGGAATATTTTTTTGTTGGATTTCCTCTTGAGAGAAACGAGTCACATATCGTGCAGGTTACTTTTGGTGCATTTACTTTCTTTTGATCTTCAGGATAAGTGAAAAATTGCCAGATGAAAGATTCTTTTTTTCTTCTTAAAGGTAGTCGATCATTTTGTTCAGATTCGGAAGATGAATGAGATACGGTAGCCATTTCACCAAAGTCTTCCGCAAAATGTAGGACGTTGTTCTCTCTTGAGAGTAGAAAAGATAGTGAGAGAAGTGGGTGGAGTGCTGCGTGTAAATTCCAGAATAGAAACTAGTAAGAACCAATTGGAAGTGTTGTTTTCATGTTGCAGCAGGCTGCCATGTAAATAGTTATTTATTAAAACGTTTTACCCTGTTACTTTGCTGGTGTGTTGTATTTATTTATAATATTTGTATAGAGTTTGTCGTTATTTTGGGCGGGGTGGGCGGCGGAGCCGAGCTATCTTGCAGCCATCATGGCGTCGAGCTCGGTTTCTCTCACTAGTTTCATATTTCTCATGAGGGGTTGTTCCTAATGTTTCTATTTTAGCGAGGTGAAAAAGAGATCCTATCAGTGGCCTACTGATTTTGCTCGATTCCTTTTGTTTTTTCTAACGATTTTTAAGTTAAAGTTTGCTAGCACGATACAGCGGCTAGTCCGCATTTTATATATGTCTTTTTTATTAGGGGTCTCCTCCGGTGGAGTCGGACGATCTACCTCTAATAACCGGTAAGTGTTCCTCTGAAGGAATGCGTCTTGAAAGTGGCTGACTGTAATGTATGATATTTCACTCAGTGACTTTCAGGCCCATGCTGTTTCAAAATTGTGCATGTGCTTGAAGCAGGCGTAGGTATTGACGCAGCATTGTGTATATAGTGCATTGGTGAGCCTTGCTGGAGCTGCATCACAGTTGCGATGCAACTCTAGCAATGTATTAGTTTTTGAGCACAGATGTGTTACGCATGTATGTTGTTTTTGTACCATTGTGCGCCACATTTCAAATGTGGCACACCATGGGTAACGGAGCACTACCATACTGTGGTGCACATTAACTGGTGCATATCTGGGTATGAAGTAGTTAACATGAATCTGCCCCATAGGTTACAAATCCACGTTTAGTAGACTGTTTGGCCTTTGTAATTTTATGTTTTTTCTGTTATTCTATGTAGGTATGTAATATTGCAAGATTTTTGTCACGAAAAAGAAGCCATGAGTATTGGGTTTGTGAAAGATTGCAAGATTTTTAAAATTAAAAAGGAAAAATCATGGCATTGTTTAATATAGTTTTGTAAATACTTATCTTTAACAATGATGAGAGAGTAAAAAAAGGTTAACCTGATGTTCGAAAGTTATTCACAGGCTTCTTTAGAGGAAGTATTCTATATGATTGTAGCGTGGGTGTTTCACTTTTTTATAGGTAATAGAATGCATTCTGCAAGCATGTAGTGCTCCTCCTGCTACAGCATAAATATTCTTCAGTGCTTATTTTCATTTTGTAAGTGGTATTGAGACCGACACAGAACTTCAATGGATCGGAGGGGCTGTTCCTGTGCATCTGGAGGACTGCCAAGCCGTTGCAGCAGTGGGAGTGAGGCCTCTCACGACAGAGAACTTCAATGGATCGGAGGGGCTGTTCCTGTGCATCTGGAGGACTGCCAAGCCGTTGCAGCAGTGGGAGTGAGGCCTCTTACAGGGGCGTAGCGCAGCTCCTTTTGATGTTCACAATTGCAGATAACAGGGTAGAGGCTTGAGAGAAGTGGGTGGAGTGCTTCGTGTAAATTGCAGAATAGAAACTACTAAGAACCAATTGGAAGTGTTGTTGTGAAGTCACATGACTTCACATGCGCGTCTCAGAACGTGTACGCGGTGATAGTATCTGGTCACGTACGCCATTTGGAAGTAGCGGTCTAATTCAGCGAAGTTTCAAAACGTGAAAAGGAGTAAATCCAAATATATCCGGATTTAATATATCTTCTGAGCTGGAATCAAGCATACAATTGTTAAAGTATAAAACCTTTTATATATTTTTTTTAAATACCAAGGTGTGTACATTCGGTCACACACGAAAGTTTAAAAAGACATTCGGCTCCATTTAATGAAAATTTTCATAATAATAAAAAAGAAGCCTAGGTTTACTGTCTTTGACGTAGTATAAGTTCTTTGATGGGTCTATGAAGAAATTTAATAAGTTGCAATCGCGAAGTTTTCCAGAAATATATAGGCGGGTGCGCGCACACGGTCGCGCACGAACGAAAGCCAAAAAAGGGGAGATAAACCCCCTTTATAATATGCTCCTGGAGCTGTTTTTGGTACAATGAGTTAGTTCTGAAAATAACTTTTTTTTTTTTTTTTAAAACAAGTGTTATGTTGTTTGATTTTGGACCAGGGCACCGCAGGACGTGTCTTTAGGTCAAACCCTCAAGTATGGCACCGAACATCCAGGACTTATGCCATTTGTGGAAGGCAGTGACATCTAAGAATCTCAGGGACCAAGCATATCCAGAGTCCTCCCCGGGGTATTTGCACAACGGTCCTCCACCCCTAGGCCGTCAGCTATGCTACCTTGACAGGAACAGTGTCATGCAGTTTTGGATTTTTTTAACTTGCAACAACATTTTCATGTGTGACACAGGATCAAAATGAAATGAAGAAATTTATCTTTTCTCGGGGCATTTATGACTCTCAATTTTTAGTTTAGTAAGAATGAGGCTCTGCTCTCCGTACAGAAGAATTTCTCCACACTCGTTGTATTTCATGTGCACCTTTGCAAGATATGGTCTCAAGTCCATCACAGCACTCGATGGAGATACAGGTCGTCCACCAGAAGATGTGCTGGCCACCTCTGATGGTAATAGCGTGGCCAGGGCTCTTGTCGATGCCTGTGCAAATTCCACAGGGTGCACTTGTTTGACATGCCGCACCATGGTATGTATGGAAAAGGAATATTTTTTTCTTGGATTTCCTCTTGAGAGAACCGAATTGCATATCGTGCAGGTAACTTTTGGCGCATTCACTTTCTTTTGTTCTTCAGGATAAGTGAAAAATTGCCAAATAAAAGATTCCTTTTTTCTTTTTAAAGGTAGTCGCTCATTTCCTTCAGATTCGGAAGATGAATGCGGGGCGGCAGCCATTTCAGCAAAGTCTTCCGAAGGGTGTTGAACGTTGTTCTCTTTTGAGAGTACAAAAGATAGTGAGGGAAGTGTGTGGAGTCCTCCGTGTAAATTGCAGAATAGAAACTACTAAGAACCAATTGGAAGTGTTGTTTTCGAGTCACATGACTTCACATGCGCGTCTCGGGACGTGTAGGCGGTGACAGTATCTGGTCACGTACGCCATTTGGAAGTAGCGGTCTAATTCAGCTAAGTTTCAAAACGTGTAAAGGAGTAAATCCAAACACATCCGGATTTAATATATCTTCTGAGCTCGATTCAAGCATACAATTGTTAAAGTATAAAACCTTTTATATTTTTTTTAAAAATACCAAGGTGTGTACATTCGGTCACGCACGAAAGTTTAAAAAGACATTCGGCTCCATTTAATGTAAATTCTCATAATAATAAAAAAGAAGCCTAGGTTTAGTGTCTTTGACGTAGTATAAGTTCTTTGATGGGTCTATGAAGAAATTCAATAAGTTCAGATTGCAAAGTTTTCATGAAATATATAGGCGGGTGCGCACAGTCGGTCGCGCACGAAAGCCTGGAAATGCGCTATCCATTTTATTGAGAACTGTTGCCGAGAGTGCGCACACCGGGTCGTGCACGATAGTTTAGAAAGGCAATTTTTATTTACAGGCAAATTTTAATGCGTTGAAAAAAAGGCAAGGTACAGACTTTCTAATTCTGTATCGCTTTACAAGGAGTCTCTATGCAACTTGAACAGTGAAGAAAACGGCTTGTTTCCGAAAAAAATATTGCCAGAACTTTATTGACAAAAGTATAGGTTGTATACACGAGATATTTCTGAATTAGCATTTTAAAAACCAATGAAATTCACTAAAAAAACCATAGGTTTTACACACGTTATAGTTAGGAAGTAGCATTTACAAAACCTATGAAATTCACTGAAAAAACCATAGGTTTGACACCAGTTGTAGTTAGCTGGAAATTTTACTGATATAAAACCAATGAAATTCCACGTTATAGTTAGTTGGACTCACTATAACTTGTGCGTGTAATGCACTGCTGATGACGTCACATATTACATCACTCATGACATCACTGATGACGCCATCCAGTGAATGTGTGTCTTTCTGAAAAATAAATATGTGTTATATATGTATATATTATTGAATATCTTAGTGAATACATATATTACTGAGTAATGCTTAAATATTTAAATATATGTATTAGTGTTTCACTTTGTGTATAAGTGGCTGCATGGGTTGATGAGTAGGTACATGTGTATGTATATAGGTTATTAGATGTTTTTCTTAGTATCAGTATGAGTGTTTGCATGGTTTGGTGGAGGTATTACTTAGTACATAGATGTAAGAATGACTGAGTCTCTGTTTGTATGTGTTTTTGTGTGTGATGTCATTTGAGATGTCATCAGTGATGTCATCAGTGATGTCACTGACCATGTCATGAATGATGTAATATGTGACATGATCAGCAGTGGATTGCGGGTGCGCGATATATAGTTAGTGCAACTAACTATATATGCGAATTTCAATGGTTTTGTGTGAGTAAAATAAGGTTTTGTAAATGCTAATTCCTAACTATATATGGTCTATAACCTATGGTTTTTTCAGTGAATATATATATATATATAACATTTTTCCTGTGCCCTCCCTTTGAATTATGCCAGTAAGAAACCCTCACTCCTCCGGTGCCTATGGGAATGTTTTCCAGCACACCTTGGTGGCATGCCTTAGTCAGCACAGTATAATAGTATTGCTATTTGGGAGTCACTGCCCATATCTTTATATGTCTGTAGAGAGAGATGGTGTTTTTCAAGAACAAGATCTCCAAAGTATTTGTTTGGAATTTTTCTCAAAGTGTGGGTAGTGGACGAGGATTATATTAATATTAACGGAAGGGATAGCATGTACGTATGCATAAGTATGCATATTTTTTAGACCCACCAGTTTGCCAAAACCCCTCAGGCTGCGTGCTCAGAATAAACTTTGTGCATCACCGCATGGCTTTCCCCTGAAGTTGGATTTAGTTCAGTCCACACCCCAACCAGCTCCATTACCTTGTGGCCTGTTAGCAAGAGCTTGCAATGTGTTGGGGAGTGGGAATCAGAATTTCGTGAAAGGGGATTGCTTTTAAAATGTTAAAGAAGCACAAGCTCTTTATTCAAATACAGAATGCTGGACAATTAGATTAATTAGAGTTGATTAGCAGCATTACTGATATAAAAGTCTTGATAACGATCCTTTCGTATTTTGTTTGGTTTGTGCAGGTTTCAAAACTAATCAGTTATTTAAATCAAAATTTCGTGAGTTTGATCAATCTGTTTGCTAGGCCTTTCCCGGTTTATCCACCACCTGCCCCAGCATATTTCCCAGTTTTGAACACACAGCGAAGCACGTTTTCATGTTTTTCATTGCAGAATTAGTCAGTTGCCCCTTGCGGTGAGCAATTTAGTTAACACGGATGACTTTGTGTTTCAAAGATGCATTTAATTCCCCTTAGTGACACATTGCTGTGCTCCAAATGTGAGTGTAATCATAATTAAGTAAATGAGGTCACACTGAAAGTATCTTTGAATTACTTGTGTTTAGATTTTGTGATTCAATTTTATAATTATGATGATGATGAAATCGACTTGTGTCACGCGCAGCTACTCCGAGAAACGTCCTGGCACCCAGCACAGGTCAGATGTGATAGAAGATCCTGATGTTTTAATCCCGCACAAAAAGCCAGGTTTTCAGCCATTTTTGCTCACGATGTCGAGCTTGTAAGGTAGGCTTTTCCAAGCTGATGGTCCTAGATGGGCATGTGAACTACTTCCCGCCCTAACATGCTGAATTCTGAACCTTAGTGTCGTTTACGATGGCGGACGGAAGGACGACTGCCGGCCTGGAGTAGGCGGAAAATGCCCTTTTTCCGTCCGCTTGCCGCGGGCACTCCGTCCGCCATATTAGGATGGGAAACACTGTCAAAAGTCCGTACGCGGCGGAAGAGCACGCACCGCCGCGAAAGTACACCCGACCCCGCGGCGGACGTAACCAATCCAGAGACACCGCCGTACGGAATGACGTCTCCGACCATCCTCTAAATCACGATGGCGGAAAACACACATCAAATCGCTGCGTAAAAACAACCTGCCTGAACACGGCGGATTCACCACAGCGGAGATACAACACATTGCAGAGTTACCCACCACAAGCAGATCGCTGTCATGGATCCAGCGCTACACGCATTTCCGATACTCTTCGTGCACCACTACCTGCAAGTCATGGCTCATCGGCGACGACGATGCAGGTACGCAAATACACCAATTGCCGTCGGAAGGGGAATACCTGCCAGGGCTGTGACGTAGGGAGGGGGAGTGTCATTTTTGAGAAACTGCATGTGCGATCGCACCAATATAGCAACAATTCAAGTACACAACCAGGAGTGACAACGACAAACCACGAGACAAGATTGACTTGCTTTATTAAACAGAATGAGGGAATAATTGTACACTACCCAAGAGCATGGGCACTGGGTACAACAGGGCAGGTACATCTGATGCAGCACAAAGCAGTATCAGAAAGCAGTATCAGAACAGCAACAGGGCAGTGTTTACAATAGAGCAGGTACATCAGAGGCAGCACATGAGAGGGCACAATGCAGTATCAGAATAGCAATAGGGCAGTGTGTACAACATAGCAGGTACATCAGAGGCAGCACATGAGAGGGGCCAAGTGCATCAACAGTCCATGGCAAGGCACTGGTACATCAGAGGCAGTACTTGAGAGGGCAAAATGCAGTATCATAACAGCAACAGGGCAGTGTTTACAACAGAGCAGATACATCAGAGCAAGCACA
Source organism: Lissotriton helveticus (assembly GCF_964261635.1). Classification (NCBI taxonomy): domain Eukaryota; kingdom Metazoa; phylum Chordata; class Amphibia; order Caudata; family Salamandridae; genus Lissotriton; species Lissotriton helveticus. Next base: position 289,561,223 of record NC_136069.1, on the reverse strand, counting down.
TGAGGGCACAATGCAGTATCAGAACAGCAACAGGGCAGTCTTTACAACAGAGCAGGTACATCAGAGCCAGCACATGAGGGCACAATGCAGTATCAGAACAGCAACAGGGCAGTGTTTACAACAGAGCAGGTACATCAGAGGCAGCACGTGAGAGGGGCCAAGTGCATCAACAGTTCATGGCAGTGAACATAGCAGGTACATCAGAGGCAGCACATGAGAGGGGCCAAGTGCATCAACAGTCCATGGCACAGAACAGGTACATCAGAGGCAGCACGTGAGAGGGGCAAAGTGCATCAACAGTCCATGGCACAGAACAGGTACATCTGAAGCAGCACATGAGAGGGGCTAAGTGCATCAACAGTCCATGGCAAGACACAGGTACATCAGAGGCAGCACGTGAGAGGGGCAAAGTGCATCAACAGTCCATGGCACAGAACAGGTACATCTGAAGCAGCACGTGAGAGGGGCAATGTGCATCAACAGTCTATGGCACAGAACAGGTACATCAGAGGCAGCACGTGAGAGGGGCAATGTGCATCAACAGTCCATGGCACAGAACAGGTACATCAGAGGCAACACGTGAGAGCGGCAATGTGCATCAACAGTCCATGGCACAAAACAGGTACATCAGAGGCAGCACGTGAGAGGGGCAAAGTGCATCAACAGTCCATGGCAAGGCACAGGTACATCAGAGGGAGCACGTGAGAGGGCACAATGCAGTATCATAACAGCAACAGGGCAGTGTTTACAACAGAGCAGGTACATCAGAGCCAGCACATGAGGGCACAATGCAGTATCAGAACAGCAACAGGGCAGTCTCTACAACAGAGCAGGTACATCAGAGCCAGCACATGAGGGCACAATGCAGTATCAGAACAGCAACAGGGCAGTGTTTATAACAGAGCAGGTACATCAGAGGCAGCACGTGAGAGGGGCCAAGTGCATCAACAGTTCATGGCAGTGAACATAGCAGGTACATCAGAAGCAGCACATGAGAGGGGCCAAGTGCATCAACAGTCCATGGCACAGAGCAGGTACATCAGAGGCAGCACGTGAGAGGGGCCAAGTGCATCAACAGTTCACGGCAGTGAACATAGCAGGTACATCAGAAGCAGCACATGAGAGGGGCAAAGTGCATCAACAGTCCATGGCACAGAACAGGTACATCTGAAGCAGCACATGAGAGGGGCAAAGTGCATCAACAGTCCATGGCAAGGTACAGGTACATCAGAGGCAGCACGTGAGAGGGGCAATGTGCATCAACAGTCCATGGCACAGAACAGGTACATCAGAGGCAGCACGTGAGAGGGGCAATGTGCATCAACAGTCCATGGCACAGAACAGGTACATCAGAGGCAGCACGTGAGAGGGGCAATGTGCATCAACAGTCCATGGCACAGAACAGGTACATCAGAGGCAGCACGTGAGAGGGGCAAAGTGCATCAACAATCCATGGCACAGAACAGGTACATCTGAAGCAGCACGTGAGAGGGGCAAAGTGCATCAACAGTCCATGGCACAGAACAGGTACATCAGAGGCAGCACGTGAGAGGGGCAAAGTGCATCAACAGTCCATGGCAAGGCACAGGTACATCAGAGGCAGCACGTGAGAGGGCACAATGCAGTATCATAACAGCAACAGGGCAGTGTTTACAACAGAGCAGGTATATCAGAGCCAGCACATGAGGGCACAATGCAGTATCAGAACAGCAACAGGGCAGTCTTTACAACAGAGCAGGCACATCAGAGCCAGCACATGAGGGCACAATGCAGTATCAGAACAGCAACAGGGCAGTGTTTACAACAGAGCAGGTACATCAGAGGCAGTACATGAGAGGGGCAATGTGCATCAACAGTCCATGGCACAGAACAGGTACATCTGAAGCAGCACATGAGAGGGGCCAAGTGCATCAACATTGCACAGAACAGGTACATCTGAAGCAGCACATGAGAGGGGCCAAGTGCATCAACAGTCCATGGCAAGGCACAGGTACATCAGAGGCAGCACGTGAGAGGGGCAAAGTGCATCAACAGTCCATGGCACAGAACAGGTACATCTGAAGCAGCACATGAGAGGGGCAAAGTGCATCAACAGTCCATGGCAAGGCACAGGTACATCAGAGCCAGCACATGAGGGCACAATGCAGTATCATAACAGCAACAGGGCAGTGTTTACAACAGATTAGGTACATCAGAGGCAGCACGTGAGAGGGGCCAAGTGCATCAACAGTTCATGGCAGTGAACATAGCAGGTACATCAGAGGCAGCACATGAGAGGGGCCAAGTGCATCAACAGTCCATGGCACAGAACAGGTACATCAGAGGCAACACAAGTACGTGGGTCAAGCGCCCTGGCCCAAGGACTGTAACAATGCTAGGGTGGTTACAATGGGACAATCGAGACACAAAGTCAAATTACATGTGAGTGATGGGAGCTACACCTCATAGCACAGAATCTGGTGGGTGGACTGCTTGAACTAGTCGCCTCGGACACACTGCCAGCACCAGACACAGGAGTGTGAGACACAGCCACAGCTCTAGTGACTGACACATGAGCCATAGACCCAGACACACTGCCAGCACCAGACACAGGATTGTGAGACACAGCCACAGCTCTAGTGACTGACACATGAGCCATAGACCCAGACACACTGCCAGGACATGTCCCTGTACACTGACCAACAAATACCATGCCAGCATCTGACATATGAGAGTGGCTGACACACACAGTGCCAGTACCTGAAACAGGAGAGGGCACAACTGACACAGTGCTACTACATGATGCATGACAGCGAACAACAGACACAGTGCCACTATCTGACACATGAGAGTGAACGGCAGCTGAGCCACTAGGACCACTGAAATGATGACTCACAGGGCTGTATGGGCCAGGAGGCAGGGTGGCTCTGGGAGCTGGGGACAGCTGTACTGGAGCAACATTGGGGTGGTCAGGTCTCACTGGTGTGTGTCTCTGTTTTTTTGTGAAATGTAGGGGCACCCTGGACATGACTGGACTGGTAAGTGTTGCGGCCTCATCAGACATCAAAGAAGGATCATGTGCTTGTGGTGGTCTGCTCTCTGGGGACATGCTGGACCCTGCTTGACGTTTGCTGTGGCCCTGCCTTCTGCCCTCTGCATCATGTGTAATGGGGGATGCAACAACAGTGTACTCCTTATTCTGCTTCTGCGGGGTGTGGATGGGAGTTGAGGTATGTGGGGACTCCACCGCTGACACATGTGTTTTACGTTCCTTCAACAACATCAGCCTCAGGGCAGCCAGGGGTGATGTATGCCTATCCTTAATGGAGCTCGTGTCCATGGGAGAACCCTTGGCCCTGGGATGTGCCTTGGATGTAGGAGGTGTCCTGTCTCTGATCCCTGGGCGGTGCCCTGTCCCTGGGATCAGACTTGTCCATTGTAGTGTACCTGTCCTTTGAAGTGTCCTTGTCCTTGGGAGTGACCCTGCTCTTGGGAGTTGCCCTTTCCTTTGAAGTGTCCTTGTCCTTGGGAGTGTCCCTGCTCTTGGGAGTTGCCCTTTCCTTTGTAGTGTCCTTGCCCTTGGGAGTGTCCCTGCTCTTGGGAGTTGCCCTTTCCTTTGAAGTGTCCTTGTCCTTGGGAGTGTCCCTGCTCTTGGGAGGTGCCCTTTCCTTTGAAGCGTCCTTGTCCTTGGGAGTGTCCCTGCTCCTGAGAGGTGCCCTTTCCTGTGTAGAGTCCTTGTCTTTGGGAGTGTCCCTAGACTTGGGAGGTGCCCTTGCCTTGGGAGTACCTTTTGAGGGGGATGCGTCTGTTACATGTGAATCACTTTCCCCCAACACCCCTTGAGGATCCTGTGTGTCAACTCCAGTGTAGCTCATGTCGTGATGTCTGAAAGATTTCCCTGTCCTAGGGGATGGTGTTTGTGCCCTCCGTGCCCTGCCTTGCTGCCTGTGGCTGCTTCTAGTGCAATGCCCCGAAAATGACACCTGGTCTGAAATTTCACTCTCCCCTGAGACATCTAGTGGTGTGGATGGGGGAACAGAAGCAGCACCCTGTCCATGCGACTGAAGAATGGCTGAAGACACAGTGTTTGCTAATGACTGAACTGTTCTGTGGAGACCAGCAACATCGCCATGCATCCCCTCCATGAATGCTACCACCTGCCCCAACTTCCTATCGTGGTCTTGGAATGCATTGATCATGTTGGTCTGCTCTACAAACAGCTGTCGCAGCAGATAAACAGCCTTAGTACAAAGTGCACTTTGTGGCACAGGGGCAGGGGCAGCGGTGCTCCCCCTACTCTGGCGAGCACGAGCAGTACTTGTTGCAGTTGGTGGCAGTGTGGGCCCTGTGTGCTGTGTACCGACTGAAGGTGTTGATTGCCCACTCACTGTCTGTGACAACAGTGCTGACTCGCCCACACTATCTGAGGATGAGGACGATGGTGTCTCCACATGTGAGTCCTCAGGGACGGTTCTGTCCCCCTCTCCGGGGCTGACCCCTTCAGTGTCCGTCTGCGTGTGTGTCATCTCGGATCCGGATGCATTGCCACCACTCATCTCCGTCGTCTGTGTGTCAGTGCCCTCGGCCAGAGTTGGAAGAGAGGGAAGAGATGTTAACCTAAGTGCCAGACTCACGTACTGAAGGTTACAAATTCACACCTTTCCTTACAGTCGATTGACATGTAGCTCACATCCTGCACACGAACCACCCCTACCAGACATCCTCATATCAAAGAACCAGGGGTGCCTGTGAAACATGTACATCATAGAAACAGGGCAAGTGCATGCAGACCACCACACATGTCATGGCATGGGACCACAGACCTCAACGGCATGTCCTGGAACCCTCAACTACAAATCAACTGGCATGTCCACCTGGCGGACATGGGTGCTAACGCTCACTCCGCTAATGCACCAACATGCAATAGTTGCAAAACATACGCACCACGGATGTCACAACTGTGTCTGAGCACCAATACATGCATGCACTCACAAGTTACAGACACATATAGTCTGCTTACCGCTAGTTTACTGTTGATCCCCTCTCAGCCAGCGGACAGGTCAAGATGCGTCACAGCAATTATACGGTGCATCAGAGGGGTCATGGTGCATCGGGCAAGGCGGCTTGATCTTGGAATAATCCCCAGTGTCATTCTTGCTGAGCCTGGATATGTCGTCCCAGCGCTTGTGGCAGTGTGTGTGTCGTCTAATGCACACCCCCACTGCCCGGACATCACGTGCTATGGTCCTCCACACGGCCTTGCGAAGGTGCAGCTTGACCTACCATGATGGGAGACAAGAGGGGAACGTCAGTGGACAGTTTGACATTCACAAACATCGTAGAAACACGTATCTTCATGCAGCCATGCTCAGTACAACACTTGTGAAGGTCCCACAGCACACCGCTAAGCTTGCAGAAGCCAGGAGTCAGTGACCACCTCATGCCCACCAACATGTTACCCACTGCACTTACCACCTGTCCGGGTGCACCGTAGAGCCGTTCATAGTGGCTGAGCACACCGTCCACAAGGACCTCCAGCTCCGCTGCGGTGAAGGGACGAGACCGGATCTCTCGCACTCTCTGCATGGCAAGGTCCAGGGCTGTGTCACAACAGCAGCAGTTGTTGGATGGCTCAGGAGCAGCAGGTCGAGGTGACGGTCGCAGGCAGCAGTTGTTGGATAACTCAGGAGCAGCAGGTCGAGGTGACGGTCGCAGGCAGCAGTTGTTGGATAGCTCAGGAGCAGCAGGTCGAGATGACGGTCACAGGCAGCAGTTGTTGGATAGCTCAGGAGCAGCAGGTCCAGGTGACGGTCGCAGGCAGCAGTTGTTGGATAGCTCAGGAGCAGCAGGTCGAGGTGACGGTCGCAAGCAGCAGTGGCTGGAAGCAGTGAATGTGGGCAGAAGAAATTCACACATATATAGGGCCCTGAGCTCATATCTGTGGCACACATCTGCTGCATGTGTTTTTCCCTGGATGCATCTTTCAAAATGAGCCAATGATTCGCCCTGGTGTGGCGGTGCACGGCTTCCGCTATTTTTGAATGCGCTTACGCGCCCCACGTAACCTGTTTCCATTGGCTACATGTGCACGGACCGTCACGGTCACACACCTGCAACCGCATGTGCGCGCTACTGTGACGGTGCATCATTTGAAAATAATCAGTCACTGGCGTCGCCATAGCGGTGCGCGCATTCCACGGAGGCGGTGCAGGCTAACACATACATTTGAATATGCAATTTGAAATGGCAGCTGAAACCCCCCTTACAGTCACATAGCGTCACACACCGCCAGTCCTGGCCGGTCACCCACCGCCAGTCCTGGCTGGTCACCCACCGCCGGTCCTTGCCGGTCACACACCGCCAGTCCTGGCATGTCACACACCGCCAGTCCTGGCCGGTCACACACCGCCAGTCCTGGCTGGTCACACACCGCCAGCACCCAACGGTGGGTCACCGACCAGCACCGGCGGCAGCACCCGGTGGTGGGTCACCGACCAGCACCCGGCAGTGGGTGACAGGCCAGGACCGGTGGTGGGTGACCGGACAGGACCGGTGGTGTGTGACCGGCCAGGACTGGCGGTGGGTGACCGGCCAGGACTAGCAGTGGGTGACCGGCCACGACCGGCGGTGGGTGACTGGCCAGGACCGGCGGCCTGCGGTGGGTGCTGCAATGTGACTGTAAGGGGGGGTATCAACTGTCATTTCGAATTGCATTTTCAAATGTATGTGTTCTCCTGCACCGTCCCCGCGGAATGCGTGCACGCCATAGCGACGCCAGTGACTGATTATTTTCAAATGATGCACCGTCGTGGTAGTGCGCACATGCGTTTTGCGGGGTGTACCCGGGATGGTCCTTGACCATACAGCATATGGCATGCTTAATTGCTGTGTCAACGATCATCTTCTGTGTTGGTGGAAGGCGTCCCCAGATGGCGTATGTACACACACTGCATGTCTCTGCACACATGTAATGTTCATAGTTGTACATGTGTGTCAGGACATGTCCGAAATGCTGCAAGAATAATGATGTCAAGTCAATGGCCTGTGTCCACGTGTGACATTCATGTCCATTTGTTGCATGTGTGCTCATACTGTTGACCTTGCCAGTGGTTAACAAAGGCTAGTGATGTGCACCCAAGTTGTGTCAGATGTGCATGTCGACGTGTTGACGTCTTTGTTTTGCGGACACACGTTTCCATTGGTACACATCTACACAGTACATCAAGGGTGTGTACCCACATTTAGAAGCTGTTGTGAGTGTGTGGTTTGTGTGTGCAAGTAACAATGATGGAGGTGTACATGCATTCTGTGTATACATGTCTGTTGTTGTGTGCCTATGCATGTCATGTGAGGATGCCCAGTATTGCAGGTGGGGTCATGGGTGCATGCAGACAAGGAGGGTGTGTTCCATGTTCGTGTTGTGTGTGCACGTACATGTGTGTCTGTGTGGACGCTTGTCCACATTTGGGCCCTCAGGCTTGTGTTGTTGCCAGATATTTCAACAAGTGTGCACGTTACATTGGACATGTGTGCACACAGGATGTTGTTTGTGAGTGAACATTGTGTGTGTAGTTAGCTGTATTTCCTTAGATATTGGTCACGTCATACATATAATCACTGTCTCCAACATGTATTGTTTGCATTGTGTTGGTCAAGATGTGATAGTGTGGCACAGCTATGCGGTGTTGGTCAATTGACATCTGCTACAATCTACTCCCACACAGGAGGGCTCCAAATGTGCATCGACCATACACTGTGCTGGAGGACATGGTTAACGAGGAGGTGATCCGCAAATTCCAGCTTGATCGACGTAGATTGCTGGAGCTTGTAGCCCAATTGTAACCTCATCTGCAGCTACGCAGGACATATCCAGGAGCTATTACACCCACAGCAAAGGTGATGGCGGTTCTTCACTTCTTTGCAACTGGCACTTTCCAGTACACAATTGGTCATGCCAGGGGGATGTCCCAATCCATGTTCAGCATGGTACTGCGGGAGGTTCTGAATGCCATGATGCTTTACAGGGATGATTACATCCATTTCCCACGGCTGGCAGAGTTGGCATCAGTCAAAGGGGACTTCCATGCCCTGGCACAGATACCACATGTAGTGGGTTCCATTGATGGCACACATATTGGTCTCATTCCACCCCAGGCACGTGAACCTGTATATAGGAATCGAAAGTACTACCATTCCATCAACGTGCAAGTGGTGTGCCTGGCTGACAACATCATCTCACATGTGTGTGCCAGATTTCCCGGCTCCGCCCATGACTCACACATCCTGCGGAGCAGCATTGTCCCCCAACTGATGGCTAATCTGCGTCCAGAACGTGCGTGGCTTGTAGGTGAGTGTGCTGTGAGGACAATTGTGTTGTGAGTGTGCTGTGAGGACAATTGTGTTGTCAGTGTGCTGTGAGGACAATTGTGTTGTATGTGTGGCATGGTGTTCCCACCAATCCTGGTAATGATATTTGTGTCTGTCATCCCCCCACCTAGGCGACTCTGCCTACCCTAACCGGCCGTGGCTGCTGAGCCCCATACGGAATCCTACTACCCCTGGTGAAATGCGTTATAATGATGCCCATGGGAGGACACGTCGAGTGATAGAACGTACTTTTGGATTGCTGAAGTCTAGGTTTCGCTGCCTTGATAAAACCGGAGGGACCCTGCCATACTCACCAGGTAAAGTCTGCAAAATCGTGATTGCCTGCTGCATGCTCCACAACCTGGCCTTGCGAAATAACATTGAACTGATCGTGGACCCTGAAGACCAACAGGTTGTTCCGTCTCCCATCCCACCCATGTCTACTGATGAGGATAGTGGGGAGGAAGAAGGTGTGGACCAGAGGCGTCAGCTCATAGATCGATATTTTGCTTGAATGTAAGTAGCTACCTCTTATGCAGTTAGACAATGCATGATGTATGTTTGGTGGTGGAGTGTGGATGGGCTGTGTCTATGCTGCCTGTTCTGGTATGTTCTGTTAGCAGATGTGTGTGAGATGTTGTACATGCAATGCTCCCTGATGTGTGTCCTGTGATCCACTGAATTGGTGATGAGTGTGGTTTGTGGGATGTTGCAGTACATTGTGTTGTGATGGGTGTGAATCACTTTCCTGACCTGTGCTTGTTGTTCCGTCATTTTCCCTAGGTCACCCCACAGTTGCATGATTCTCCAGAACATTGATCCCTGCACCTGGTAATGACAATTTATTAGACAAACATGTGATTAAAACATGGAGGTCACACAGCATGGAGTGTTAACGTGGTGTTTATTTACAGGTTGTGGATTGATGTTGGTGCATATTTACAAGTAGGTGTTGGGGGAAGTGAAAGTTGAAGGTCATGGCAGATGAAAACACCGTGGGGACACCACATTGTGTGATGTCCACCTAGTCCAACAGACGTGTGCCAATGCTTGGCATTGTGGGGCAGGATAGTTGACAGGGTGAATGGCAGGCTCAAGGAAGGGTGAAGTCACTGGCGGCCCCTCTTCGAGCGGGTAGATGGTGCACTTCCACTGCTCTCAGCTGCCTCCAGCCTCGTACGGCCCCTCTGTATTGGAACCGGAACGGAGACAGCTGTGGGGGCAGGTTGGTCAGGGTCCACCTCCCTGTCCATGGCCTCAGGTGATGGTGGCGGTGGTGTTGGTGACCTGTCCCGCTGAGCAGTTGGGTGAGGGGGTGGTGGTGTGGCGCGGGATAACCAATCCCTCCACAGAGCAGTTTGCTGGCCCATGAGGTCCACAATTTGGCCAATCCGTGTGTCAATGGACCGCAAAAGCTGGCTGTTCTCTTGCGAGTCTTGGTGGGCCCGATCGGACTGGGCCTGCGACCGCTAATAGGAGGCATTGACTCTGGCGATGGCTTCCAAGGTCTCGACCCCAGGATGGGGTGGGTCTCCTTCCCGACCTCGACGAGCAACTACACTCCTGGTTGTGAGCTGTGGCCTCACCTGTGTCCTCTCCCGCCCACTCCCCCTGCTAGCCTGGGATGTCGATGGGCCATCATCGGGCGATGGGTCAGGCAGGGTGGCACAGGCAGGAGTGGTGGTGGTGGTGGTGGTGGTAGCTGCACAGCTCACAATGGCAGGTGTTGGTGTAGTGACACAGGCCAAGGTGGTGGAGGCCGGGATGTCCTGGGAGCCTTATGGCCCTGGGAGTCTGCGTGGGCCAGCTTTGTCCTCTGCACCCGAGCTGTCAATTGGATCGTCCCCGGAGAGTCCTGGGTGTGAGGGAGCCAACTGGTGCTGGCGGCTGCTGCTTTCGCCGGTTAAGTTGCGATCACCTGAGGGACAAGCGTTTCAAAATTAATGCTGTCGACATGACATGTTTTTTGCAGCAACATTACAAATCACTATGGAATCAGGACATCCCCCACCCACCACCACCCTCCCTGTAGACATGGGGGCCTGTTGGGAGTTGTAATGCTGGTCTCTCACACACCCCACCCACCACCACCCTCCCTGTAGACATGGGGGCCTGTTGGGAGTTGTAGTGCTGGTCTCTCACACACCCCACCCACCACCACCATCCCTGTAGACATGGGGGCCTGTTGGGAGTTGTAGTGCTGGTCTCTCACACACCCCACCCACCTCCACCCTCCCTGTAGACATGGGGGCCTGTTGGGAGTTGTAGTGCTGGTCTCCCACACACCCCACCTGCCTCTCTCACACCCCCCACCCACCACCACCCTCCCTGTACACATGAGGGACTGTTGGGAGTTAAAGTGCTGGTCTCTCACACACCCCACCCTCCACCACCCTCCCTGTAGACATGGGGGCCTGTTGGGAGTTGTAGTGCTGGTCTCTCACACACCCCACCCACCACCACCCTCCCTGTAGACATGGGGGCCTGTTGGGAGTTGTAGTGCTGGTCTCTCATACACCCCACCCACCACCACCCTCCCTGTAGACATGGGGGACTGTTGGGAGTTGTAGTGCTGGTCTCTCACACACCCCACCCACCTCCACCCTCCCTGTAGACATGGGGGACTGTTGGGAGTTGTGGTGCTGGTCTCTTACACACCCCACCCACCTCTCTCACACCCCCACCCACCACCACCCTCCCTGTAGACATGGGGGACTGTTGGGAGTTGTAGTTCTGGTCTCTCACACACCCCACCCACCTCTCTCACCCCCCCACCCACCACCACCCTCCCTGTAGACATGGGGGCCTGTTGGGAGTTGTAGTGCTGGTCTCTCACACACCCCACCCACCTCTCTCACACCCCCCACCCACCACCACCCTCCCTGTAGACATGGGGGACTGTTGGGAGTTGTAGTGCTGGTCTCTCACCCACCACACCCACCACCACCCTCCCTGTAGACATGGGGGCCTCTTGGAAGTTGTGGTGCTGGCTGCTTTGACAACATGCAAGGCTGGGAAGGTAGGAGGCAACATTTTTGTTTGGTCATGGTGGGTGCATTGGAGCCCAGGACTTCACATTTGGGTGACTATGTGGCACACATGCATGGATTGGGGACAGGGAGATGTGTGTTGGCAGTTGTGCAAGGCAGACCATGGCAGTGTGATAGTGGTCATTGGTTTGTACTTACCAGCCTCTAGTCCCTCCTCGATTCCTTCCAGGCTCTCAGGGTGCAGTATGCCCAGCACCTTCTGCTCCCATTCTGCGAATGGTATGGGCTCCGGGGGAGTGCCGCCGCCAGTGTGGTGTGCCCGCAGGTGGTTCTTTGCCCTGATGCCTTTCACCCTTGCCTTGAGGTCGTGCCACCGCCTCTGGATCTCATGTTTGGTGCGTGGCACGGTCCCTGACGCATTCACTCTGGTCACTGTCCTGTCCCACATGTTGTTTTTGCTTGCCAAGGTGGTCTGCTGGACAAGGGTGCCGAAAAGATGTGGTTCGACATGGATGATTTCATCCACCATGACCTTCAACTCACTGTCTGTGAACTTGGGGTTTTTCTTGGGTGCCATAGTGTGTGATGTGCAAGGTGTGTGTCTGGTGGGGTGGGGTGTGCAGGTGTGTGGTGTGTAGGGATGGTGTTTTGGGTGTTTGTGTGGTGGGTGTGTCTGTGTGCAGGTTGTATGTGTGTTTGTGTGTGTCTGCTGTTCGTGGTTTTGTGGCTCTTGCTTGCAGCTATGCTGTGATGCAAAGGACTGTGATAGTGGGAGGGATTAATTTTATACTCTGTGTGGTGGTGGTGTCCCAATGGTTGTTGGCAATCAGGTGTTCTGTGGGTGTGGTGTTTTGGGTGCAATTTTTCGGTGCTTGGGGGGGTGTCATTGGGGCGTGTAGTTGCTGGGGGTGGGTGTTTCAGGTGGTTTGTTGTCCTGTTTAGTGTGTTTTCTATTTACTTCCGTCTGCCATTTTGTAATCGGTTTGATGGCAGGGATGGTGTTTGTGTGGTCCTTCCGCAGTCATGGTCCGATTGGCGATGCATTGTTTCCGCGGCGGTCGAGGACGGTGGTGAGTTCCGTTGGTATGGCGGCGTTATCCTAATCGCGCAGCTGGACCCTCCGCAGGTATGGCGGCGGTTGGGCCTGTTCCCGCAGTCATATTCGTCCGCGGCGGAGGGTGTTTCTTTGGAACCGTCCGCTTACGGCGGTCTTTGGTGTGCTCCGTCCGCCGCGGACGGTGTTTGTTATGATCCGTCCGCCGCGGTCGGAGTTTCATGACATAAACATCCTAATCGCAACTGCGGATTCTCCGCGGTGCGATCGGGAGTGATTTTGCCGCGACCATGGCGGACGGAACACATTTCCGTCCGCCATCCTGTTAGGCACCTTAGTTCGGAGGTAGACCTCACCGGTGCCCCATGAACCAGCTCTAGCATCTTAAAAAAGATTATTTTCCTGATAAGAAGCCAGTGAATAATGCGCAGATGAGGGTACATACACGCTCTAACGAGCAGATTCAATATAAAACGATCTGATGCATTTTGGACCACCTGTAGCCTATCCAACAGGTGTTCTGGCAGATGAAAACAGAGCACAAAACCATAGTCCAAACTCTAGGTTATCAGGACTTGCATAACCAATTTTAGACTCCTTAAGCAGCTTCCTTACTTCTTGTTTACAGTAACCGGAACACTTCTTCATTGTTCATGTTGCTTCCTCTTGCACCCACTTTGGTTCTAGCATTTTATTTACACAATTGTATTCTAAGAAACGCTGTATGTGATGCTTGTTTTTAGAAGGCCTTTCCGGCAACATAATCTGTTCACTTCGTTCAAGGCTAAGGAACAGACCAAGGTATCCTAGAGTTTGCGTTGCCCGCTCGGAGACAGCTTCTAACATCTAGATAAATCATTAAATTGGAGCTGTACCTCTAACATTGTATTTTTAATATATAAACAGCACACCTTCCCTTTATGGCTTAGAAGGGCACTCCAGCCATGACAGTCCTGGAATGGAGGCTGTGTTTGACATGCAGCTCTGCTAAGGCTGATCTTCCATCCTGATCCTGCAGAGAGGGATTACCAATTCTACTCCAGACCATGTCATCCAGGTATAGAGTCTCAGGCTAACCTAAGAGATCGGGCAGAGGGGACACCCACTATGCTCTGAGAGTAGGAGTAGTGATAGGCAGGGATATATATACATATGTATAAATCAGACTGCCATGGTTGGACTGTTCTTTCTCTTCACCATATTTATAATGCTGGTTACCTAGCTTTCTTGTATCTGCCTAATAATCACAGCTCACTCTTTCGGTGCAAGATTACATTTACTTCAATACATGTATTGAAAATTCTCTTTATATCTTTCTTATGTTTACCACGGGCCTGAGTGAGTAGACAACGTAAGGGGGAAGATCTGTTTTAATGATTTCCTTGGGGATCAGGGTGTCATGTTTGAGATTTAAAAAATCACCTTCCACCCCCAGAAAGGTTAGGGGTTCGGGTGAGGCACTGTGAGCTAGCTAGGAGTTGGGCCAACAGATTCTGATGGTGTAGATGGACTGAATCCCTGAATTCTAAAGGCCTGCTCTCCCAATATGCAGCCCTACATTTCCTAGTGGGACAAGTGCTTGTTTCCTGAGCATCTGATTCAATTTCATTGTCAGATGGGATCCTCTGAATGTAAATAAATAACAAATGTAGTGCTGACAGGAGTAGGAAGTCCAGGCAGTCTGGGGAGTGTGTTGTTGCAGACAGAGTATACTGTGATTGAATTACCTCAAAGGCCTTATTTGATCCTGGGGGGGGAGGCAGGAATGTACAATTACATCTAGTATTCCTGCACCAAAATACTGCATTTACCAATTTTGTCCATGAAATGGAAGAAATGGGGAGCAAACAAATAGACCCAGAGATACCAAGGGGCAGATTTACAAAATTTCACTTAAGGCAGCGCAGCAAGACTGCTTGCTGCGGTGCATTGCTTGCATGGGAGACATCAGAAATGTGCTATATTTACAAAGATATGTAGTATTTCTCTGCTTCCTTCTGTATGCTGCCTACTGCCAATGTAGGCACCCTTGCACCAAGGCGCTGAATGATTCACACACATAGAAAAAGGAAGCAACATGGAGAAATTAAATTATTTGTCTTTCTAGTGCCTGGGTCTGGGAAGCGCAGTATTTTTATGCATTCCCAGGTTTGCAACTCTTTGTAAATTTGGGAATACACTAAAATACATTGGTGGATGTGTGGAAACGCCTATACTCAACCCATGGAACACCTTCATCCGGCAAGGTAGCGCAAGGCAGCAAAATGCGCTGCCTTGCATTTCCTTAGATTTCCTAATCAACACAGAGCCATGCAAGGTGACCTTGTGTGACTTAGTAAATATCCTAGAGGCCTTACGTTGCCTTGTGTCACCTTGCATGACGCAATGGTAACACAAGCCATTTGTAAATTAGCTCCCAGTCCTTTTCTGATGTTTTTTCCAGAAACTGGGGACAAATCTGCATACGTTTTTCACCTGCTCACAGCAAGTGGAAGACATCTGCGTAAGAGCTGGGAGGGGTCATGGGTGGAGTCGGGCTAGGGCAGAGATGTGGTATTATGTTGGGGGTATTGTCCGTTACTTCCTGTGCTGCTGCAGTAGACAGGCTGGAGATCTCCTTGTGCTCCAGGATCTGCACCTGGTGAAACTGGACTTGGTATCTCAAAACCTGAATTCATCAGGCCCAGAGACACTGGGCTATCTGTAATGGCCCAGAGTGGTACGCCACTGGTGTAATACCGCACCTTGCACTGAGGGCCACCGTGCTTTGTTGACTGTAAGGTGTGCCGCTGATTATAGTGAAATTTGGGGGATTGAGAACAGTGAAGGCTTCTTTCATGGCCATGCAATATTCCATTACTATTCCACAGTGTACAACAATTAGCTTGAGTAACAGCATCCTTAATCAATTATTGGCTTGTCTAATAAAACCTAAACATAGATATGGCAGTGTTACTGCAATAGAGAGACTGATTTGTGAGAAATAGATCAATCGTGTGCATTCAAAACAGTTGAGATACATTGTGTTATAGATGTTTCACCAGCTCTACTGGTCTTTCAGAGGCACAAGCATGACTTGAGATTGACTCTGCCACAACCATAGCAGTACATCAGAGGCACAGGCTCAACTTGTGAGTCCTGTAATCCTGACTGCTAGTTAGAGGTTCAGACTGACTTGTGACTGACTGTTCAACAGTTCTTGTTGTCCATTAGAGGACTGGCTTGATTTGTGACTAGCAGTTCCAGAGTCAGCCTTTTAGATGCACAGGTCTGCCATGATAAACACTGCCACAGCCCTGGCTGCCTCACAGGGGGACAGACTGATTTGTGGCTGATTCTGATGCAACCCTGTTAGCCTTTCAGCGACACAAGCATGTTAGTTCCCCCCTTTGAGTTATGTTTGCAGTGGCCACAAAGCCAAAAAATCGGTTACGAATGAAATGATGTTTTAAAAACGACAATAAGTAGGTGTTCTGAGCGAGGTAAGGCATTTCGGCGTGAGATATGTTCATTGCACATAAAAAGACCATCAAGCTAGCATGTTCATAATGATCTGGCTAGAGGTTCGGTTGTCATCACAGCATGTTTTATCATTAAAACCACGATTGAAATTCCACTGAAAGAGCGCGGGAAGACACCATTCATGAAAAATTGCCTTTTTAAGACAATTGGCTCGTGCTAATGTTCTGCTTAGTATGCGAGTGTGGCTATAAATGCGTGGTTGTTATTCATGGGAAGTACTGAATCAGTGAAACAAGACAGGATAGTTTTTTACGGTGCTACGTAGATAAATTGGCAATTTCTGTTAAAATAAACACTACTTTATCACTTAATTCATTAGCTTTAGTTTCTTTTAAAAAAAGACTGTGTGTGCCTGCAGCAAACACATATAGCAGTATGTTGTAAACATGTTGGAAGAGAAGATTTAAGGAGCTTACAAAATAAACATTTATTTTACCTCTGTTAATATATAACAAGATTAGCAGAGGCATAGATTAAAATAACAATTAAACAAACAATTTTCTGACTGCCTTTGTGTATAGATATAGAGATATTATCAACTTGGCAATTATTTTTAAATCGGTTTACGAAGCATATTCCATTACATATTGTAATATACAATGACAGATCTCTTACTGCAAACCATTATTGTTGTATGTGGCTGCATAGATTAAATGCAATAATGCTTTAAATCACCTTTACAAATTCAGCCCAAATACGAGTACAAGGGGATATCGAGGAGGGCTAAGGTCTGGGTAGAGCAATAAAAACAGTTACGCATAAGAACAGGTAAAAAAAGTGTGTAAACACAAGAACAGACGTGGGAAACCATTAAAAAAACAGTAAAAGCAGGCTAAATGTCAATGGAGAGAGAACGCCCCGTGGCTTTGAATGAAGTTTGCATCAAGCAGAAGATAGATCATTAGACAGGCACCCCACACCGGAGAAGGCCCACCAAAAGACATGATGTCAATTTCAGCAAAATACATACAACGCAGTTAAAAGATTATCACAAGATGCCTAGACTTCTACCATTTACAAACAAGTTACTACATATCAGCTGCAATAAGAGTCCTCCACTAGCTCCCCATAAAAGGCCTTACTCATTTAAAGACTGGGAACCTGATTTAAAAAGCAACTCGTTTTTTGATTCCCGCTGTGCAATTGTGTTTTGTCCTTTGTCACCTTCCAGTTTGGGTGGACTGTAGCTGCTAATTTCTGGACTCTTATAACTGGACACTGCTGTTCACTATCCACTGTGTGTGCTCTGACCCTTCAAATAGCAAAAGGGGTTCATATCCAATTGGCACACTTAACTTTTCAGTAAGACCATAGTACATGACAGAGAAAACATTCTAATGACAGGGAAGTTAATTGTCACCTGCCGACTGCGGCATGTAGTAGGCCATCCACCAGGCTCATCAGAAAACATCTCTTACAGCTTACATGTGCATCCTGACAGCTGCAGTTTCATAAACTGCATCTTCAAGATTATTTTTCATGGGAGAAAAAAACTTCTCTTAAAAACTGAATACGTTTTCCCTAAATAGGCCTTGCAGCTTTAAATGTAGCGGTCAATGTTTTAGCTAACATTTTTATACTTTGTATGTTACAAGATGGATGCCATAATTACAAAATTAATTTGACTCGTTTACGATCTTACAAAGCGATATTCATTGTGGTTTACATTGGGATTGTTTGTGTTCGGCACTAAACGCCGCACCTTTGGCACTATAACCACAAGGTAAGAACAACATGAAAGATTGCATGTGATATTTATAAATGTGTGCGTCACTAGCTATGTTAGCTTTCTTCAAATATGTTGGATTTAATACACATTGTTTACACCTCTGGAGGTTATGGCTTATGATACTGGAGCAACATCATTTAGACTCTACCCTCATACGTCACAGAAGTGCAAACTATATACGTGCACTTGACATTACATTCACTGTGTCCCATAACTTTGTTAATATATGCGAAATATTTAAGCGTATTAATGAAAGTTTCCACTGTAGAAACTAGAGATTGATAAACATGTAAACTAATGTTCTTTTTAAACATGAAGATATGTAATTCTCATTTAAATTTTGCACTTACATTTCAATAGATTCAGCATTTATTTTGAAAGTGACATTTGCATGGGTAAACACATATTCATTTACTCATGTTTGACATTTATTTCTAAAGTTAAATGTGCATGTGCAACCGTGTATTCAAAGTGCACATTAAAATGCTTAACTAAATTTAGCCTGAGTACAGGCCTTAGTTAAAATATTATTGGCTTTGCCAGCAGGATTTCATTTTACCTTGCAGGTTTATTATAATTATATTTATCTGTATGAGATGACTGATAAGAAGGTAGTGAACATGGAGAAACAATGGTCAAAAGAGGCCTTGTGTTCATGATGTACCATGATGGCAAGATGTTCATGGTTGAGAACCAAAGCTGCAGTTTGATATGATGTGAACCTGAACTGATGTTGCAGATGCATTCAAACAGTATATAGTCTATGTTAGGAGAGATGAACTTCCTTTTCAAAGTTTCTATATGGAACACAAGTTTGCTTTAATCTGTGTTTATGCAATAGTGATTATTTCATTTTGATATATTATTCTGTTGTGCCTCAACCTACTGAGATACTTCAGCTTACCTTTCGTATCTCTGGATTTACTGAACTGATTTCTAGTTTGCATATATACTGGATCGATTGGTAATCCAAAATAAACCTTCTTACTCTTATGTAGTGATTCCTTCTCCTTTTTGTGGAGTCACCCAGGTTACACAATTTAGAAATGTATTGTTGGTGAAAAATCCTTTCCAATGCTTCATGTCAGCTAGCAAAGGTCCATATGACCAATGGCGAAAAATCTTTGATAAAGGCAAACAACAAGAGAGAAAGGGTCAATAGATAACTCTTGTACCCCTTGTACGCAATATAACAAAACAACAGAAGAGTATCTAGAAAAGGCAAAAATCTATTCATAGGGGTGAAGAAATTTACACCACCACCAAAGATTTAGAAAAAGTTTTCCAACAAATAAGAAGGATGTTAATGGAAAAGAAGAACCCTCAGGCACCAAATAGACCTTTGGTTGCCATTATCTTCATTGGGTCCTTCATATGAAAACGTGAATTTCTACGTAGACACAACAGAAAAGTGTATGTTAAAAAGAGTATTTGACTGCCACCCAAATAGAAAAATTATTTTAATGTGGGGGTAGTTCTAACTATGTTAAAAACGTGATAGAAGACGGACATATAAGTGGTTGAGTTATTTTGAACCAACTGTCCTAGAGAGGTCGACATGTTTCAGCTAATAAGCCCATCGTCAGCTCAGCATTCCTCAGGACCATACATACCCACGCCTCCGAAGAGGCACACACTATGGCGCCAAATCTTCGGGGAGTAGAAAGTAAAAAGACTACACAAACTTGTTTGTGGGTCTAAGCACCGCAAAAAGTCACGTGCTGTCCTTCCAAATCGTTAGGACTGGGAAATCCACGCCTCCGAAGAGGCACACACTATGGCGCCAAATCTTCGGGGAGTAGAAAGTAAAAAGACTACACAAACTTGTTTGTGGGTCTAAGCACCGCAAAAAGTCACGTGCTGTCCTTCCAAATCGTTAGGACTGGGAAATTAAATGTATTTAGGAGACCGGCCCCTTGGGCTCGTGGCAGGGGGAACCTTCACGCCCGGAGAATGATTCTTGCCGAGCGACTACCCGCCTGGAAACCTACTCCGGTCGCATCCACGGCCCGTATACTAAATCTTTGATGACTTAACTAAGAGATTAAGTTTCTAGGCCCAGTGCTCTCTCAATACTTGCAACATATTAATCTACATAATTGATGGTTCAAAGTGAAACTGCTCAAGTAAACTTTGGACGTTCAACATGCCTTGTGGCGGGAAACCACATGGTGGTAGAAAGACATGGCAACATATAATGCTTCAGAATCCCTGTTGAGGATAGTCACAGCATATTGAGGTGTGCTTAGACTCACACCTGCTCAGTGGCAGAATACCCTACTGGGCGATAGTGTGCTTTGCAAATCTGCAAAAAACAACATGAGTAATTTGTACCACATGAAATTTTATCTACATCAATCCATCTAAATTTCTTCAAAAATTAGCTGATTTTTACACTTCCTTCTTATTAGAATGTCTTGTCAGGTTCAATAACTTTTATAGAATGGACAGCCTGGTAGTTGTAACTTTGCTTGGTTTAGATACATGCAATTCTAATAAACTCTTAAGGCCTAATTACGATGTCGGTCGAAGTTGCTTCTGACCCACACCGTTATTGTATTGTATTTTTTTTATTTATGTATTTAGTCAATCAAAAAATGTACACAATCATTCATTACTTACATTTCATGACATTTTATTTAAGCGTGGGTTCCTGACAAGTCTTTTAAAGCAAACCTAAAACTCAAAATTAAAACAAATATGAAAATTTCGTTAATGCAGTTCTTGTGAGGCCTTGACTCGAATGATTGTTCTTTAAAACTCGCTACTCAGAGCGTAACCATTTTCCTCAGGTCTTTAAACGCTCCCGTTATTTGAAGAGGAAGAGCTAATGTTTAATGTGCTATTGTGATGAGGTAAATTTTTATTCTAATAACTTTCTTCATGTTATGCCGAGGTTTAAAGTGCGCTATCTTTGTTCATTTGTTTAATCGCTCTTACAACACTAATTTCTATTGATTGACCTTCAGTTATTTTGCTCAGAGTAATTATTGTTCTTCCTTTGTATGTTATGTAAACCCTGGGTTAAAGTGCAGATGCTTTATAAAAAAACAATCATTTTGCGTTATTCATGGAATAATCTTCTGGTTGTGCTTCCCATTTGTATTTCTTTGTCGACGTGATGGTGCCCTAATTTGATTTTTCTAGTGCTTTCATGTTTGCTTTTATGAATTTTACTCCCTGGCATATGAGTGGTATAGAGGAGCCACCCAGCAAATGGGTTACCGCTTGCCTACATGTTTGTATTTCTAGCTTTCTAAAAATTATTTTCAGCATTCTCTTCCTTTCTGTCAGGTGACTCGAGCAAACACAGAATATGTGTGCAAGAATTTCTTCTTTATATTTGCATAAGCGACATTCTTTGTTCGATGTCTGTTCCTTCTAGGATGGCATTAGATCTTTTGTTTCCCATTTTCAGAAATTGTACTGCATAAACTGGTGTTTTATTTTCAGTGAGAAGTGTGCTGTGAGGTAATCCTGTTGCCATAGTTTTTATAGGAATTTATCCCTGTCCAGGTGTTACGTTTTAGTGCAAGACTTGTCTTGTCTAATAAGTAAGAAAGATAGTTGTTTGTGGCTTTTATTACTTTATAAAAGGCCTGTTTCCCAATGCTTGCACTCCAGGTGTCTTGTATTTCGAGTTCCTCAATAGCCTGTTTTAGATGTAGCCCCAATGAATCTTTTTTATTTTGCTGTGTTTGCTCCACTATTTCCTTTACGAAGAGTGTAGTCTCCAGCATAGTTTTATAAAGGCTCCTTTACATTGGTATTTTTGGTTCAGCAGTCCAAACTCTAAACGCACCTGTGCTGGAGATGCACCATCACCTTTATGGGGAAGGAACTGCCCGACTATAGGCCGGAGGTTCTGACAACCCCATTAGGTTGCGACCGCACATGGTACAGTTGCAAACTTCCATTTTTCAATGGGAGCTTGTGCGGCAGGCTCAAAACGCCCGCAGCACAAGCTCCCATTGAAAAATGGAAGCTTGTAAACTTTCCTGCACGGTGTGGCAAGCACCGTGTGGTGCCTGCCACATGTGCAGGAATGTTTTGGTGAGCCCCATAGGTGCCCCCCAGTCCCAAATGCAGAGGGCCAGGGGGAAAGTGGGCCCTGCTACGGGCCCCCAATGTCAGTTTCTGACATGGATTGGCTGTCGGAAACCAACATCATAATCCTGATGGCAGAAACGCCGTCCTTAAGGGATTGTGAGCGTGTTGGATCAGAGTCAGACCCCCCCTGTCAGTTTAAACTCCTACAGCAGTCATCCTAATGCAGTGGTCAGAGTTTAGACCTACAATGTTGGTTAGAAAGCCTCTGACCAGCAACATTGTAATTAGGCCCTTAATCTTTTGTTTATTGGATTTGTTGTAGTGGATATCGACCTAATGAATGACCCTCCAACACAAGTGTCATTTAATTTCCAAGCTCCGGGTGCACTTTCTACAGCACTAGGGACCTACAAGCAAGTTAAATGTGCCAATTAGGAACAAACCAATTTAACCATGTTTAAAGGGGGAGCAGATGCCTTTTACTACTAGTTCTAAAAACCAGCAAAAGGCGAAAAATCTGGCAAAACATTCTGCCAACCAGCTCATGGCAGGATTTTAATCCCGTTGGCGTGCACAAGGCTTGTGTCTGCACAGGCTGTGCGATGCAACGTGATTTTCCAGCCTCTAGCAACCATGAGCTAGATTTGCCAGTTGCTAGCATGTATTCCTGTCGCCAACAAACCTTCTGGTGCCATTGTTGTGAAGCTGATGAGCGCGAACGGCCGCCCCTGCTACTTGGGCAGAGTCTCTATTTGAGAAGCAGCGAAATCATGTCAAAAAATACCTTTTTGAGTGAATATTTTATTCAAATAGGTTGTTTTTTATTATGGATTTTTTTTTAATGTTTCATTTTTTCAACAAGGACTCAATAGACTCCAATTTCCTCTTCCTGTCTAACAAGCTCCTCTCAGTGCTTTCTCAATCTCCTGGTCACTTTTCCTTTAGATTTTGGGGCAAAAGGATCACACTCTTTGTCTGCAACTCCTGCTGCATATATACCATTGGATTGTAAGGCCTTTGTGTTTGTGACATCACCAGTAATTAAAAAAACTATTGTATAAGTGTGTTGCAGACATGCACCAGGATTTGTTTGCTCTCTTATTCGATTTGTAATTTTGATTGTGGCTGTGGGGTGGGTTTTGCATTTCATTTTTTAGCTTTAGAAGGGAAAAAGGTTGCACCGGTCAGTACATAGTCTCCATGTTTGGTAAATTTGCACTGTTCATTTGTTTTACTATGTGGCATAGTCTGCTCAAGGGTCATCCAGCCAGTACTAGTCATTGGGTATATGAAACAACTGTTTCTGTGGTATATTTTGTTTTAAAACATCACTTAGGCCAGGGATGACAATGGATTAAATACAAAATGTGGGTTTTCATTTTTTTCTGCAAAAAGTGTATTTTTGCTGTGGTAATATTTGATGCCTTGGAAGGATCTGTGTTATTGTAACATTTTTGTAGCTCACTTGTAATATTAAATTTTCCCCTGCACCCTCTGCGTTCCGTATGCGCACACCAGCATTAATATTTTAAGGACTATTCCATGTTCCCCCGCAGCCCCCTGCCTGCCATAGGCAAGCAACAGTATACATTCTTTAGGGATTATTAAATTTTCTGCTGCACCCCCTGCCAGCCACTGGTGTGTCCTCTTAGATGCACATAAAGTAAAGATTTACATCTGTATGTTGTTATCCGGATTCAAATATGGATACACTATTGTTGTAACTATTTGGGATAACCTCCCTAAAATATATTGTCTCTACTATGAATAATTAAAATTGAAAAAATAAATGGCAAATTTCACTAACTGTTTTTCTTGCTAGTTTGCTTTTAGGTTCACGAGACATCACAGTATTGTTGGACAGATGGTCAACACAAAGTGGTGTGACCACGACACCTGAGTCCTCCTTTCTTTCAGTTGTGAAGCTAAGTACCAACTGACAGAGCTTAAATATAGCCCAAAGAAAGGTGCTGGCAAGAAAGTGGCCAGTGAGGAGGAGAAGAAGAAGCTGATTGCCACCCCTGACATGCTGCCCACCAACGTTTTCAGGAAACATGCCTACCGCACCATCTTCTGGTCAGCAAGCTGGGAGCAGCACTTCCGCAACAACGCAGTACCCCAACCTAAGTGAAGGCCATGGCTCTCAGCAAGGCACCCACTGCAATCATGGTGATGAGCAGTGAGTCTGATTTAAATCTGTCTTAGCCACAAACTAGTACCCAAGTGTCACAGAAAACTGAGCCACAGTCAGCAATAGATCTTCCTGAAGTAGGAGCAGAACAGGAGGTCGAGCCTTCTACTGAGCAAGATGTACCTCTTCTTGAACCTTTGGCTTCCTGATCTCCAGCAATAAAAATGAATGGCACTCCACCATCTTCTCCAAACCACCCTTCTGATGATCTGGACATGGATTGTACCCCAGCTAAGTTCAAGACTCACGATGAGAGACAATAGAAGAGGAAAGTTCCTGAAAGCCTTAGAATTATAGAGGGGGATGAGGAGAACAAGACAGTCATGGTCATGGAAGCTGTCTCAGAGGACACTGACATTTCCCCTCCTTGGCAACCTGTTCCGAGGGATGTTACACTGGTTCCACCACCTCCGCCAGCTTCCATAAGGGCCCCGCTTAAACCTGCATTCACCACTACCTCAAGTGTAGTACACCCTGCAGAGAGGCAATCATTGACACAGCCACCTACCTCCAGCTCTTCTGGCATTGGCAGTAGCATCAGTGGTGCACTAAAAATGTTTTCCTTCCATTGTAATATGGTCCATCTGCCACCCAATTGTTAGTCGAGGTAAGCATGATTCCCATTGTGGTATTGGAGGCCAAACAGCCGATATGAAAAAAAAATCACACAATCCGGTGGGAGGACGACCTTAAAATATTGCTGCAGGTTGTGGTTGTGATGAGAGAGGGAAATTAACTCCGATCATGGTGGGAGTTGCTAAGGAAGAAGAGGGTGACAGCTTTATGCAAAGCAGCCCTGTCCCCAGCAGTGTCTGCCAGCCTTCACATGCAACAGCAACCTCGAAATGGCAAAAGACTCAGATGGAGACACCACCTGCAACAGTGACTGCCCCAAGATGCACTTTGAATTTACCACCTCCTGGTTCTCTCCGGACGTCGTCTCCATTAGTGACACCACAAAAGAAAAATCCAAACAACTATTACAGGCACGTTTAGGTAGGAGAGGCCCTACAAACACAACCTCCCAACAGAACATGCCTATAACAGGAAACTGGCTAAAATGTTAGTACTCGACCTCCTCCCTTTTTTTTTTCTGGAATGAGCTGGATTTTTAGAATTTGTGGCTGCCATCTGCCAAAATGGAAGGTTTCCAGCCGTACCTATTTTGCCAGAATTGCTATTCTAGTGCTCCATCACGATTTACTGCTATTGGTTTGATAAGCTTTGCCTCAGAGTGCTGCTGACACTATCCATCTTATGACAGAGACATGGAACATTTGTCAAACAATACATGTGTATCACTGCACACTGTATCTCATGTGTGGGGGCTAGCCAACAGCTAACGACACGTCTGAAGACATTTTTAAAGGCATTCGGTGCATGCAACAGTAGCGATGTTTGTCAAGGAGAAATTCCAAACAGCTGCAAACATCTTGGAAGACTTTAACAGCAAGGTGTATGAACGGCTGCAGTCCAGAGGTCTCAGAAATTGATTTGTTGCCATGGACAATGGCAGTAATATAGTAAGGCAGTGGCAAATGGTGGTTAATTCAGGGTCATGTGTTTGGTGCATTGCATCAACCTGATTGTACAGGACTTTCTAAAAAAAAAAATAGTCAGCAACATACTGATCACTTGCAGAAGAATCTGTACTCATTTCTGTCATTCTTTTAAAACCCGGAAGCAGTTGAGTATCATTCAGTGTGCCAGTAGAGCACCAGTGAAACCCCTCATACAGGAAGGGTCTGCATGTTGGAACTCAACCTATTACATGTAGCAATGTCTGTTTGAGCAGTAAAGACTGACCAATGACTATGTTCTTCATAAAGGAGGGGATGCAACTGAAAAATGCATGAACATGGAGGTGGGCAAATAGGCCTTTTCAAATTTGTGACAGTGATGCTACTTCCTTTTGATGTTTTCACACTGGAAGTCAGTAAGGAGGACAATACGATGGACCAACCTATCTGTTAGAGCCTCTGCTTAAAGACCACTTCAAAAAGGTGTCACAAAGGATTGCCAGTTGAAAAGAGAACCAAATCTTTCGGTTGGTAGTATAATCTTTCACTTGGCTATTTTTCCAAGGCTGCAAAGAGAGATTGTGTCATCCAAAGAGTGCATCTGTGCCACAATACCTGATCCATGGTACAAAAAAATACTTGCTACTTTCATTCCCTTTTCAGTGATGGATGCTTCCCTATGCAAGAAGTGGATTGTTGAGGAAGCCAGAGGCGTGGAAGAAGAACGGCTGTAAATTAGAGTCCCTGGCAGAAGTTCTGATGTGCAGCCTTCAACCTCCAGAGAGGGCAGTGCTGTTGTCTTACAACAGTTAACATCAGCAAAAAGAATGCCAGCAACAAAAGAATCAGATCCAACCTCTGCAATGGCTTGGTTGTAAGTAGTAGGACTTAAGTAAAGTGGAGAGGCGAAGGCAAAAAGGTTGAGCAAGTGAAAGCACCAATGACAATTCAGAGGATGGTCCAGGACTATCTGGATGACCTAAAATAGGTCTACATGGATCAAATCCCTTTGGTCTATTGGTATGGGAAAATGTGCCAATGGCCAGAGCCCAGCAGGCCAGCAATAAATTATCTGGCTTGTCCTGTAGCTAGGGTGTCTGCTGAGCTTGTTCTGTACAGCTGACGCATTTGTCAAAGTTAGAAGGGCCAGTCAAGGGCCAGTCTCTCACCTCACAATGTGGAGAGATTGATGACCATGATTAAAATGAACCAACACTTCATACCACACAAATACAATGTTCCTGAAACACCACGGGACGAGGAGGAGGATGACACCAATTGGTCAGACTCAAGCATGTGAGCTGACCAACCTCTGGGTTAACCACTTGAGTTTGAGGTTGAACTCTACTTCCCTGATTAAGTAGACCACAATAGAGCTTTCAGATTATCATCAGACTGCTTTGCAAAAAAAAAAGGATATAGATTGAGAAGCATTATATATATTTTGTGTAAGACTTATGCAGCCCCCCATTTAGGCTCATGACCAAATTAGAGTTGGACCAGTCTGCAGTGAATAATCCTCCCCTTTTCCTTCAAGGACATTGGAGACTTCCCATGCCTATCCTTATTTTTTCCTTCCTTAGCAGGGCTGCCCCAGTAAAGATCATATTATGTACAAGACTGCCAATGTGTTGCTTCCTTGGGAAAAGAAGAGATACAATGCAACAATTGTGTACCACCATGCTTGGATTGGAACAGGTAATTATTGTACCAATGAGTGATATATTCTTGAGAGAGTGTGAGTAATGATTGATGATTCATGTGGTGGCGAACTGTGAGGATGTTCATGTAATTTGTAAACTTGATTTAGATGATTTGCAATGTTTGGGGGCTGACAGGTGATTTTGCCTGAAGGTGATTAGCCCTTTTTACACTAAGCAAGATTTACTTGCATGGTCCGCTCATTGCTGTACTTTTTTCTGGTTCTTCTGAGACCAGACCAGTAAGTTTAGCTAACAAATGCAAATCTATACAAAATGTTCAAACAATCTTGCTCTAATTGTTCATCAACAGAAGTGCACTACATGTCAGGAATGCCAGTCCCGCTCTCTCGATACTGTAGCGCAATGGTGCACCGGTGACCTTCAATACTCACCTGTTTCTCTGCCACACATGTGGAAGGCAACGACAGAGGAGCATAATGCGCCTCTGTCCTCTCACTGAAATGCTTCAAGTTCCAGCTTCGGGGTTTCTTTCCTGTTCTTGCCGGTTCACTCTCCTGAGCGTCCGGGTCACATAACTTCGGTGTCCTCTGGTTCTCCATCAGATTGCCGGCATTCTCTCTGTTCTCTGCGTCGCCAGCTCTACTCGTGTCTCCCTGGTGGTTCCTGCATGATCCTGGTGGCTTTCCGGCTGTTCCCTTTCTCAGCTCCCATGTCACTGCATTTCCGCTCCTGTATCACGGCAATGCCCTCCAGCTCTACTCTGATTCTACACACAAGAGAAAACACAACAAAGAACAACCATTAACCCCTACACTATGGTAACAGCACTTTCACTGCTGAGCAAGCAATTAACAATTAGTTAATACTTTAAATACTTATCTAATTGGTTTCCTTGTCCATAGAGGTGTGTTTTTTTCTGTTTTTCTTTCTTTATTTTTAAAGACCCATTCCTGAATTTAAAAATAATTATGTTTCATTCTACCTGGCGTGAAGGTGGAAGTAGCTTAAGTCCCACATCTCAGGCATTTGCTTTAGAGTGAATCTAGAGTAATAAAAGACCAGTCATTGGTGTTCTTCACTCCAAGTCAATATGAGGCTTCTTGTGTGCTCTCTCTTTTATTTTTTCTCTTTCAATAATTAATGCACTCCACCTTTACACCCTTTTCTTTTTGTCTATTGCAGACAAGGAATTAGCCTCCTCCCCACCTATACTAATGAACATCATTAAGCAGAAGAAGGGAACTGTTCAAGTATCTCAGAGTTATGCACTCTTTTCCTCTGTTTCCCTTTAGGTTCAGTATACTCCTTACATGCTTCGACAGAAATGTCTCCAGGTCCTGTCCTAGAGTGGGGGCAACATGGAACACCCTCTTCTTTCCTTGTTTTTTGCCCTTCTTGCCCTGGTTTACTGTTGGTGATTTGACTTAGTTGGGTACGATAGTGACCGAGGGAGGTTGGGACATTTTGTCTTTGCATGGGGTTCCTGCGGAAAGCGTGAGTAAGAATTTGACAGACTTGACACTACAGGTGTATCTCTCTCAATCTCATTTGGGTAGGGAGTCAGACTGATTCGTTACTCGGAGTCAGGTCTAAGGGCAGGACTACCTTAACAGCCAGAAGACGGAAGTTATCTACTTCAAAGGGAAACCAACATGATGATGACTCTAAGAGTCCTACTCAGCCCTGTGGACTGGAAAGAGGTGCATTGGTTTGGGAAATGCTGGAGAGTGCGTACTGGCCCAAATGTCAAATCCTCTAATATGTGGTTGTCGTTGGAGGGTCCTGTAACTGGAGACATACATGTAATATCATGTCATCAATAATGATGGATGCATTCGGCTAAATGTGACAGCTATGAGATTGATTAGCCAAGTACATGCAGCTACTTGTCTGAGATTGGTTGTAAAATTGGTCTCACTTCTCAGTTTATTGCGCATGAGTCATAATGAATGATTGTAGCAGCCCATGCTCTTGCTCTGCCTCTTGGACCACTCCTCGTGAAGCTTACCTTCTGTCCTTCTCCTTGACTCTACAATATTATGTCTAGTTTATAATCCACTTGCCTTCACTTCTCCTACACAAAAGGTGAAAGATCCATAACATTCCTGCTCACCCTACTAGACTGGTTCAGCCCGGCACCCAAGATGGACATTCCGAGAAGAATGAAGATGCACTGCACAATTTGGCATATATATACAGTATCATTTTTCTGTTAGCAATCATAGTTTTGAGAACTGTGTGGGTGCACTCCTCCATGATTTGTGTTTTTCAAACCTAGATGACAGAACATTTATATATATAATAACTTGGACCTCTGGGTCTGGAGGACTGTTTGTAATGCATTTAATTGAACTCTGATTCCTTCATTTCCTTCCACGTCTGATTTGATTAGGA
Source organism: Lissotriton helveticus (assembly GCF_964261635.1). NCBI lineage: Eukaryota > Metazoa > Chordata > Amphibia > Caudata > Salamandridae > Lissotriton > Lissotriton helveticus. The sequence goes on along the minus strand of NC_136069.1, from coordinate 289,531,763 downwards.
TGATGTGCTACTCATCACCCTGATGAATATTGTTGTTGTGTAGTGATTGTCTTTGTTAAATCTTTCCCCAACTACATGCTCCCATCCATTCATCAAACATCTAACCCTCTTCCCCCAGAGTGATATATTGAGGAGTGTCTTATTAATGGACACCATAAATGGTTCATATGCTGAGGGGGGTGGGTGTGGTGAAAGTGACACCAAGTCACTGTAGGATCTTTTCTTACCTGAGCAATGCCCCATGCCAGCCTCACTTATCCACCCATGCATAAAAGGGGTGCTTAATCATATATATCTCAAAAGACATAAATGGTGGAGGGAGATGCTACTGAATATGGTTGCCCTACTCAGCTTCTCAAATGCTACCAACAAAAATCAAAAAGAGTTAAAAAAACACAGTATTACATCAGAGGATCTCAAACAACAATTTTTGTGGGAACCTCAGTAGTCATATTTGGTCAGTGACATGTTATCTCTCTGTTAGCGTCATCATCAGGTCTGTCCTCCACCAGGAGGAGCTGTCTTTAACACCAGAAACATTATAGGATACGTGACTTCAAAATAGTGTTTAAAATTACCTCTTACCCCATAGAAATATAAAAAATAAAAAATTGGGGTAGTGGTAAGGTAAAAAAAAGAGATGAGTAAGAGTTAAATGACCCACACATCCACATAAAACATATGGTCAGCATATTTCAGCTTACTTGCGCCATCTAGGGTTGGTGGCTTTCATCAGGACAGTAAGGTTATTTTTGTATCCCTTTTGTGGAACTGGACAGATACTTTCCCCTTGTTATTGGTGTGTTCCCTCAATGAGGAACTCTGAGGATAGCATGGCTTCTCCTAAAAAAAGAAAGACAATAAAAAAACATATATTCAATGTTTCATGACAATGCTATATTAGGCATCCTGGTGACTTTTACAACCCGATCCAAATCATCGTGAATACCAAACAATTTGCTCCTTGTGTATGTACACCACATTAGTGCAGACGAAAAACTTGGGTGAGTTAGAACAGACAAACTTGAAGGGACAATGGGAAAAACTAATGGCAAATAAGCACTAGGACTACTTATATCTAATATTCAGCTCTTCACGTGTACTAATTTGATGAAATGTTAAATCAAACATCAAACATCATTAATGTCTAAAGGAAGTGACATCGGAAAAAGAAGATAGGGTTTGATCGTTATATGACTATGTTTAGATATATAATAAAATGTGCCTTCTGTTAAGTTCAAGAACTATGGACCACTTCTACCATGGGGAAGCGGTAACTACTTATTGTGTAGGTATGTCATTTGAGTTTCACTTGTTGTTTTTATTTAGATTGCCACTAAACTATTTTCAACCAGGGACTCACAAATTGGTATGCTTTATGTTGTGGACTAGTATCGTTGTGTATCAAGGTTTAGTGTACTTAATGATGCCTTGGGAACCCTATTAAATCCAGCGTGTGCCGGTAATGATTGCAAGCCATACGTATATTAGTCAAGGCGCAGTTAGGGTAAAAGGCTATATTCTGTTGATTGTAAGATCAGAGAAAAATGTCACATGTAGGCATGCTAAGGCTTGGGGACAATGAATGATAAACCCTCATCTTAAACAATTAAGCTAACGTGAGCCATGATCTAGGAACCCCTATGAAAACTGACAGAAAATAGCTTCAGTGTTATTTTATGAGGCTCCATAGGGGCTGGAAAGGAGGTGGACTGTAACGTTCCTATGGGAAAACAAAAAGAGTTACATTCACTCTGGCTGGGAGTAGAGGTTTATGGATTATGTTCCCAAGTAAAAGTAAAACTGGATAAGTGCTGTCAGCAAGAAAATACAAACTTACATTGAAGTGAATCCTCCATACGGACAGCAGTCCTTCCCATTCTGCATATTAGAAGGCACTACCCACCAAGTTAGTTTTAAAAGCAAGACACTGCTTGTCAGGTGCTCTGAATCTGTAATGTAGACATCACACAAGAATGATTATGTTTGTACCCCAGGTGGACTTTCTACATAGCTGATTATAATGATAGAAAGGGGACTTGGTACTCTTGTACATGGTTTAATAACAAGATTTGAAGTAAAGAAAAAAAACAAGGCTGGCTTGAGTCCCGTGAGAACAGTTATGTTCATAGGCGTGAGGAGCTACCAGCATCACTGAAAAAGATAGTAGAAAGTGGACTAAATATTCGTGTAGCAGAGATTTATCATCGGACATGGAGTCAGAGAAACCAGTGGGTGGTTTGGGGCATAACTAAATGATACTCTGAATCTATATTATTATTTACTCTGACCCTATCAAGGTTTTACAGTTATGAACAAAGTTTCTACATATTTAGGGTCATTCTTGAAGCTAAGATTTCTTCAGAAAGAATTCCCCAATTGAGAAATGGAGTTATTCTATGACATGCAAGTGGAATTCTTGAAACAATTCTTAGACAAGTCAGAGATGGTCACAGGGATATTTGGCTATTATACTGTAACTAGTAGCCATGACAAAAAAATTGTAAAAAAAGAAATTTCCAAAACTTCATACAAATTATTAAATTCCCTGTTTTGCTAAGTTTTCTCTAAAACCCAGTTTTATTTGATCACAAATTGAGGTTCTTAGTGCCCATGGGATGCTGTCATTTAGGCCTTCATGGAATGTGCACAAACTGTAAATCTGGCACTGTTCTTTGTGCAGTAGGTTCCTCTCAGCATGCACATCTACACGATCTAGGACTTCTATCACCACCCACTTCAAATCATTGACGGAATATTTCATACTGATAAAGTGATTACTCATTTTTGTCATAGATTTATTGCACCTATGTTTGTTTGCACATGCTAGTCTTTACCTTTCTACATATCATTCCAATATACCATAGACCAAAGGACCATGTCAGCATATGTATAACGTGGAAGGTGTTTAAATTTGTATGGTTCCACAAAGTCCATGTCATATCTGGCTTCATGTCTAATGTTTTTGTGGTTGTTTTAAAAAGACAAACAGAGCAGGATCCACGGGCTAATGTCCAACTACAAGGGGGAACCCCATATGGTTGAAACAGTTTCCTCCTTACTAACATTCCTTTTAGGTCAAGTGTGGATCAGGTGGTTACGTAAATGTCTTTCTCCCCCATGAGAGAAGCGTGGTTCAGGCCAATTGAATGGTGCACAGTTAACAGTCTTCATATTCTTGCATTCTACATTTTTCAAATGGTTAGATGCTGTGCTGAAAATTGTCACACAAGTTAGCAGTTTCTGTTCAGGGGGTCCCATCCTTTCCTGTACAAGGATATCTCTATGTTGACTTCTGATTCTTCTGCTGCATTTGTCAAGAATGTGTGAGGGGTTGTTCCTAGATCTCTGTTTGGTGGTTAGTGCCTTGGCTTGGCCACTGAAATCAGACATGCCCATGCAATTTCACCTTATAAGGAGATACTGGCTGTAGGGCAGATTTTCCTTCAGTATGTCAGGAGGGAAACTGTTAAAAAGCAACAAGCTGATTTTTTCTGTTGGTTTGTAGTAAGTCTTTGTGCTTATTTTCTGGTCATCAGCGAAAAGTGTGATATCCAAAAAGGATGGGGTAGAACTGCTTATTTGGCTGGCAAAATTCAGATATTGATCACGTGTATTCAACGATCCTAGGAATACCTGAGCAGATGTTTCATCTCCCTCACATATGATCAGGACATTGTCCATATAACGTTTCCATAATGTGATCCTCTAATGGTATGGGATGGCTTCTGTCAGGATGTTCGTCTCTTCAAAATGGATGACATTATAGAGCTAGACTTGGGGTGAACGTGCTGCCCATAGAAGTTCCACAGATCTGGACATAAAGGGTATTGTCATACTCAAAGTAGTTTTCTGTGAGTGCCACCCTGCAACATTCCAACACAAAGTATGTTTACTGTTTGGGCACATTTCATGACGGTCTAAATGACAAAATCCCATGGGTACTAGTAACCTGAATTTGTGATCACAAGAAACTGGGATTTTAGAACAATCTTTTATTAAACAGGGAATTTAATAATATTTTATTAATTGTTTTTCAATTAATTAAAAAAACTTAATGTCATTGCTACTAGTCACAAAATATTAGCCGATAATCCCTGTCCCTGTCACCATCTCTGACTTGTCTAAGGTGTCAAGAATACCACTAGCTTTCCATACACCTCTGATGTAATACTGTTTTTTCTCACTCCTTTAGATTTTTGTTGGTCATATATAACATAATTCGTCAACATCATCATTCAGGCCTTGTGTTGTTTAAATACCTCACCTTCTTCAGTCCTGAGTCCCCTCCTCCTGAATTGAAGATTTAGTAAGTTTAGTTTTAATTGTTTTCATGAATTATTTAAATACTAGCTCCCCATTGCTCAGAAGTTACTAATGCTAGTTATAATATCAGGTCTTTGTCTCATGGTATTAGTATGGTCTCAGTCTTTGAGAAGTTATGATATAAATAACCCACTAACTCTGTGTTTTCTTTTTCTTTCAATCTAGTTTCCAGTGATGGATAGTCCTACTGATTAAACCTACAGTTGGAGTTCACCTAAATGAGAGTGGGACCTCGCTTGTGATTTCGCCCTGTTCGCACACTAGCCTGTTACTACTAGCACCACCATTAAAAGGCACCTTGAAAAACCCTGCAATAAGGTTTTGGAATATTCAGAGAGGTAGCAGCCATTGCTTCATCTATTCAGGTAAGAAGTGAAATGAACTAGTTTAGTTAGTAACTTGTACTGAAGAGTAAGATTTTTTATATATGTTGTAGGCAAAATAGGCATATCCCCCCTTGTGGGCAATATAGTTACGGAGGCTGGTAGGACAAGGGTATAACTGATCTACACTTTGATAAGTGACTGGATGCTGCAAAAGTGGTAAAAGTTAATATCCTCAAACAATAAGACAGACCCACTTTGTTTTGTTCCCACTCCTGTAGCTGGGGTTTGTTTGGGTATCAGTAAAGTAAGTAACCTAACAAAAAAATGTATACATTTTTAAATGGCAAGGGACTTCAGAATCAGCTGGGGAACGTTTAGGGGGAAAAGTCGATGTACAGTATTTAACTGTTCAGCAAGCAGCTTTTTGTCAATTATAAAAAACAGGCTGTGCTAAAAGCAGTTGAAAGACAAAAGATGTATGAAGAAACAATTCCCACTTTTGTTTTTACAAATTAAAAAACCCACAACAAACCCACCCCATTCCCCCAAAAAATCGATAAATCGCTGTAACCATTGTCCAAAGTAAGTCCAACAAAGTCCTCCTTGCCGCAACTGCCCTTCCCAATTCCCACCCTGTCCACCCACAACAAACGTTCCTCCCACCAAAAGAAATATATTAAAAAAAGGGCTTTAGAGGGCATCTATCCGATGTGAAAGCGTGCCACCTCTTGATGAAGCAGCACCAGTTCCAGTAGGACATGGTGGAGGAGGCAGTCTGTGGATGATGATGAGGAGGGGGCAGCAGTGGTGGATCCTGACTCTTGGTGGCACTGGCAATGGTGTGACCTGGATGGAGGGGAGGAATTGGCAGTTGGCCGGAGGTACTGGAAGCTGTGGTACATGCCTCCCTCTCCTCCTCCAACCAGGTGGCAATTTCCTTCTATGATGATGGATCAGCAGGAGTAGTTATTTCGAGAAGGAAATAATAAAAGCAAATGTAAATAATGACCAGTGGAAACACTGGTTTATATAGTGGCACAGAGGGAGAATATTGCTGGTCTCCTAGGGCGAAGTTTTCCCCACACATGCATCACATAAAGCACTGACTGCGAAAAATTAAGCCAGAATACCACCAGAATAAAAGTGTTTTTTTTCCTTTAAAGGATTTCTTAGACACTTTTTGTTTAAAAAGAAAAATGACATCTCATTAATGAGTAAGGCATATTTGCAGCACAATAGTATTCTGGTTATGCAACATTAATTGAGGCATGCTAGTGTCAGGTCTGCTGCTCTCTGCAGTCTGCAGCTGTAATGGACAATTTACTATCATACTTTAATTCAAATGGTCCTGCTCTTCCCCAACTGCCTTTCAATTCTAACCTGACTCCAAAGAGAAACATGAATAATAATAATAATAATAATAATAATAATAATAATAATAATACTATTTCACACAAGTCAAGTATAAACGCTGATATCCTGTCTGCAGTAAGTAGACAGTAAAAAAATGTTTACACTGCAGTACGAGAAATGGAATATATATTTTATTTGGCATGTTCGTCACAGAGTATCCCATCTGCCAAACTCTAATTCAGGCACTTAGTCCCACTGTACTCCCTGGCCTCGCCCTCCACCAGAAATTATTTTCAACAAATATCTTCACTTTGCAGTAAGGAAATATACTCTACTACAAAGTAAGTTAGAGGGATTAAGCTAGGTAGAGATTTTGCTGTACAATTGTGGGGGGTCACCAATCATCATATGCTAAGCTTTTGCTTAGTCAGTCACTGTCGTTGATGAATGGAAGCCATGAAATATGTATACATAAATCACTTGTCCAGAAAAATGTGGCACAGGCCAAAAATTGATTTTTCAATTTTTTGGTAAGCTAGAATATTTTATTTTATTTTATTTATTATTCACACAAACCTTATTAAATCACTCTGTATTTCTTGACCTTTTTCACCATTTGGTTCAGAGACACTCTTTTCTTCTTTTTTTCTTTTTTACGACTTATTTACTTGATGGTTACAACCTATGTCGTTTTGCTTTAGATGCTCCCTGATGAAGGACGGTTGTCCGAAATGCATTGGAGCTGGATGTAACAATATATACTTGTGAAGTTGGATTGAACATATTGTTTTGGGAACAAAAACTTTATTGACAATGGACAAAAAGTAAACAATATCAATGAACTGAAAATACATTTTTGAAAAGCAACGATGTTTACTTTCTGAATAATCAAGGAGGATTACACCAGTTTTGAGTGCCTTAAGGGATGTCATCAATTTCCAATTGATCACACTTTGTTTTGCTGTTTATACCATTCGCCCCTGGGTGGTGGGCGATACCTAAAGAGCACCTATAGAATTGAATACTTTCTTTTGAACTTATTTCTAACTTGGTCTGTGCACGGGTCTATCGCATATTGAGTATTATAAAGTTAGATTTTAAGCAACATTTTGAAAATGTCCCTTTTAAAAAGTTGTCTTTTTCCTGCCTTTAGCCATTTGCTGTCTGCAGCCTTCCCTGGGTCACATGACTGGGTGTTACTGACAGTTAGACTTTGTAAATTCCTCCCAGACAGCCACCTGATAGATGGATTAGGTGTGCCTGAGTGTGCCATCTGTTGGAAGAATAGGGGGGGTAGCTGGGCACCGCCTCACTTGCAACTGAACAAGCTGTGCTCTGCCTTCACACAAAGGGCTTGTCACCTCCATATAGCCTCTGCAGCCTAATCGTAACCAGGACAGGGAATTCAGAAAATTCCAAGCACTTTAAAGAGAATCATCTAGAACCATTTCCCAACTTCAAAGGAGGCACCAGATATAACAATAGGGACCTCATATCCACTCTTCACTTCACTTACTGGACCTCCGTAAGGACTCTCAGAGGACAACCTGCTGCTGTGTATGCTATAAGACTGCTTTGCTGCACCTCAAAAGACTGCCTTGCTGTCTGGAGCCTGCCTTGAATCCTTACAAGCCAGCCCTGCTGTTTGAGTCCTGCATTGTCACCTGAACCTAGGACTACAATAGGGACTCCAAGGGCTAGTTTTTTGGGCCTGAAGAAGGTGTTTTTAACTACATGATACACCGAAACGCGTCGACAAGAGGACAAAATACAAATAGTTTTTTGTTTTAATAAAATTGTTACGTTTTAATGTTTATAATATTGTGTTATTTGCTAGGAAAGACATGGCATTCATTTGACCATCTTTAGTCATTGTTAAAAAATTATTGTAAAAGATAGTATCTTTTCAAATGTGTATTTTTATCTTTGCATAAATGTGCTTTATGAAATATGAAATGTTTTTAAATATAATACACTATTTGATGTTTTTATCAAATTACAAATAATAATAAAAATACTAAGAATATAAATCTGGATCACGTGTTGCTACATAGAGGGACTTCTATTCTCTTTTTCTTTGGTTCATTGTAATAGATTCACAATTTTTGTGTAGGAGTAGGAAATAACATCAAAAGGGAAATTGATATTTTTTATGATCATAATAACCCGGTCCCTTTTGGTATAACCTGGGAAACTCTCTCTTTTTGAGATATTCATCACAACTCTAGTTTGCTGAACTCCTGTTCAGAGCTACAGGGACATAGACATAAAAGGCTCCCACCTTCTAGTACCAACACCTGGACCAAGCCTGAGTGAGTCCTGAGCCTCCAAGTGGAAACCTACCAGTCCTAGACCCTTGGTTGTAGTGCTGAAGGTGCACAGATTACCAAAATTTAAAACTTGAGATTTTGACACTTTCTGGCTAAAAACTGTCCTGTGAACCGAGGGAAGACTGGGACCAACTTGCTCGTCGATCCATCCAAGGTGCATCCCCGGTCGGCCTGACTTTGAGCCTGCTTCTGCAACATTCTTTTCCGAAGCAGCAAATCCTGTTCAGCAGTCCTTCGCCAAATGGGTATCTGACCACCTTGAATTGTCTTTGTGTGTAGATTTTCAACTTTAAAAAAAAGAACTACGTTCAAATGTAGAAATCTTCACTGTGACTTTGTTCGAAGGCTTCCCGACGACAATGCTCCCTCCACAGACACTGCATGCAGCCTTGCCCCTCTGAACTTTACCTTCTCTGAATATTTTTCTTGAAAATGTTTCCAATTCTTGAAAAGTTTGAAGGTAAGCGTCAACTGTGTTAAAATTCACTTCTTGTTTCCGAACCGCATTCCATCGCTGCCAGGCATATTTTTGCGACTTTGACCTGGTCTTGTTTTGACTAGATGACTGTGGTTGGCATGTGGGTCTTTCTACTGATTGGACTTTTGTCACTTTGGTGTCAAATATTTTTATTAAATGTACTCTATTTTGATACATTGGTTTGGGATTTTGCTTATGTTGTCTTTTCACTTTATTACTTTTTGTGTGCTGCATAAATGCTTTGCGCTTTTAAGTTAGGCAGCTTTTCGTGCCAAACTACCCGGGGTTAAGTACAGTTTAATCTAGTGAGCTTTTGTGGTCCACCCTGCCAGGAATTGTAGCTGTTGTATGAGCAGGGTTCACACCCCATTCAAATAACAATCCAGTTTCTCACATTGCTAATTTCACTTCACTGCCCTTTATTTAGTTAACATTTGCATACTCCAGAAACGAAGTAATGAATGTCTGTGCCAGGCGCATAATCTCCTAGAGAAGAGCCAGCTAGTGACCACTACAATGGTTGGAAATGTCTAGCTTCCGATTTTTCTTCACCTACAATGAATCCAGAAATACTGTAGTTTTCATTTCAGCCCAAGTGTTTTCACCGCCGTGGCAGCAGATATTACTAGGCACAATCGAGCGTTCAATGCAGCATATGATATTATTGTCAAATTAAAAGGTTAGAATAAGCCTGTAAACATTAGCATTTGCATCACATCCACAAACCATGACAGAAGCCTAATAAGCCATTACCTCTTGGTGTAAACATCCTATTATTTCAACTCGCATCAATACATTTCTATTTACATAAATACATCCCAGCTCAACAATATAGAAAATCTGCTCACTTGTGCATCTGCTGAAAAACGGGATTCAAATTACCGTTCTTAAACATGCTAATCGTAAAACACTCGCTTTAAAAGACCGATTCATACACGTTCCTGCAGAAAATGTGATTGTTATTATATAAATATGTATAGAAATTCAGAAATAAAAGGAAAGAATATATAGGATAGAACCCGTGACTCTCAAGATTCAAAACCAACTTTATATGAATTGCTTATTTAATCAATAGTGAACTGCAAGGAAGACCATTTTTTTACCCCCTTACTAAGATAAACTCATCTGTATTGTAGGCCTTACTCAGTCTCTCTTTCTCTCTCTATTTCCTTTACCTTTTCGCCATATCTCTTGTTTTCTCTTTCTTTCCCTTACACCTTTCACTGCCACTTCTTGGCTCTCATTTTCTCTGCCTCTATTTATTCCTTTTATCTCTTCTCTCTTTTGCTTTTACCCTTTCCCTGATTTTGATCTTTCTTTTGTTTGCTCATTGCGCATCTGTCCCTCTTTTTTTTCTGTTTTCCTTCTTTTTTTACCTCACTTTTGTTTTGCTCTTTCATTTCTTTTCTTCTTTTCTCTGTTTTCTCCCACTTACTACTTTTACTATCTATTCTTCATTGTTGGAAGTCCGTGTACGCTATAGAAAACGATTTTCTAAAGTAAAGTCATAAATAGCTGATAAAAGTATTTTTTTATTGGTACCACTGTTTGTTATTGGTATTTATCAGCTTTGCCTATGTGCTTGACAGAAACACAATGCACCTTCCCCCAAATTATTTTCTTTGTGCACTCGATCCAACTAAGTCAGAGATAGCAGTGCCTAATGTGAGCTGGTGGGTGCCAGTTGGTGCCATCAGCAATTATTTTTAGGGACTTGCATTTATTTTTCCATATCAGACATTTACCATTCAGTGGCAGCTCAGAGTAGGCCCACTGCTCGTGAAGTAGGGTTAAAAAAATAATGATAATAACGGAAGTTATTTCTGTTATCATTTTGTTTTTTTCGGCCAGATTGGGCTGGGTTGACATTCCCATGACTTCCGGGAGGAAGAGTAGTTTGCACTCCTTAAGTGCGCATGACTGCTTGGCTGGCCCTCTTGGGCCACCCAAGCAGTCATGCGCACTTTGCATGACCCCCACCAGGCTTCTCTACACAGCCTGATGAGGAACATGCAAAGCCTCCCAGTCCCCGTCTGAGTACCGATCCACTGTGCTCAGACCAATCACAATGCTGCAGAGATGGTCAGGGGAGGGAGCATATGTGTTTCCTGGTTCCGGAGAGATGACAAGAGACAACACAACAGAGGAGAGGCGGCAGCGGACTTGCCATGGAGGTAGGTGTTTTTTTAAATTTTGTAATACACCCTATGTGACCTCTCAACTGCCGCCTGCCTCTCGACTCTTGTTCCCTGCCAGCCGCTACTGTTATCGATACAAGAGGGGGAAAAACACTCAGGGTCCGATTCATACTGCAGATACCCATTGCAAAGTGCCCGGCAGGAGTGCGAGGCTCTGGACATGAGTGTTGTCCCTCGCGCCACGACTGCAGGGCCTCTGCCATTAGTAGGAGGCCCTTTGTGAATCGGCTTTCCCTAAGTGGAATGAGAGAGGGCGTGAAAGACGGAATACCAATCACTAAGGGAGAAAGCAGGGACTTGTAAAAGAATGATAAAGAGGGAAGTAGTGTCCTCTAGTTCATTAAAGGGGCTGAGGAGAATTTAAGTCTGTAAATCTTTGGTATTCAGTGTGCCAGATGCTAATTGCACCCGTCGTGAACTTCTGAACGTTGCTTGGGTACTGCACACTTTCATTTACAAATTAAGCACTGGCAGATAGAGTATTTGTATAGATACTCGCCATGATCGTTAATAACAAATTAAACTGCATTGACCCTTTGCATGCATTAAAACAAAGGTGCAGTTAAACATGCACAATTAAAACATTTTTATCAACTTTGTCCGGAGCTGTTAAGTGAACCATAGTAAAAAGTATATCGAGAAGATTCTCCGGGTAGCTTTGTTTATCACAAGGCTCTAGGATTGTAGGTTTGAAGGGGCAGAAACATTTTATAGCGTGACTTTTTTGGGGTTAGCCAGAATGACTAATAATGATGCACATAAAAACAGATCGTTTTTTTAGTTTGACAGCTCAGCATATGCTTCACAGAAGCTTAGTATGCATGCCAGAACATCCTACCCTTAACCCCATGTTCTCAAGCAGTTGGTTATAAGTAAATACAAAAAAGAATCTTTCGGTCTCATGACTCTATCCTTATCTCACCTCACCTCTTATCCCACTTCTATCTCCTTTTCTTTCTCTCTACCTGTCTCTACATTGCTATGTACTTACTGCCTCTTTCTCTATCTCAATCATCTCTGTATCACCTATGCCTAATTTGCCTCTCTCGAAAACCTCTCAGACCCACCTCACTTTACATCTCTCACAAACTCACCTCTCCAAACATTTGTTGCCTACCTGAACATCTTTACCACTGTATTCACTCTTTCTACCTCAACTCTATCCCTCTTTTCACTCTTTCTTTCCATCTCTCTATGTCTCACAGCTCACTGCCTACCTCTCAGCTATCAATATTCTGTCTTTATTCACCCTTTTGTGTTATTTTGAGTGTAATATTGATGCATGTATTTTCATTTATGTTTGTTTAATGTTTATATTTTAGTATTTGGTCAAAATATTGTTTTTTAAATAATATTTTGATCTATTGCAGGTTTTAAGTTTATTTTAGTTATATGAAATTGTCATAATGTTAGAATATTTATAAAAGTTTTTTAAGTTTATTTAAGTTTTTTGGTTGACGTAAAATAGTTATTTTAATGTTTTGCAATTAAATGTCCATATTTGTGGCTCTATTAATGTAGTCAATATTGTGGGTAGAGATATATCGATATTTGTGTTATATTAGTTAAGTATAGGCAGGCAAAATGTTTGTGAATTCTATTGTTTTCCGATATGCTTGTGAATCAATATAGTTGTCATTGATAGTAGGTGACTGATCCGGTTGTGGGGAGTACCTGCACGGATGTTATAGGGGATCAACTAAAACAGATAGTGCAATCTATAGCCACTTTCCCACCTATATACTTCACTTTGACAAGTACAGTAAAGTATACTTTGAGAAGTAGTCACATAATCAATATTTTGCCTACTTATTTACAAATCAAGCACTGCAGTATCCTTTCTTCCCTTTGGCTTATTAAGTCCTTCTTAAGTGACAAGATATTGTACAGAATTTTGAGTTTTGGACTTATAATTTCCATAACAAAGCAATTTCTAATCTCATATTGCAATAGTCCATCAATTAAACACCAATATTCAGCAGAAACATTTGAAAAAGTGAATTACTATTGCTTTAGCACAATTGATATTCACCACCATTACTGTTTTGTATATGCCTGGGTTGAGTTCATGGAGGTCCGCTACACAGAACTTCGCGAAGTGATCAAAAACTCTGCTGTTTCTTAGGGCCGGTTGTTTGTCGCGCGATGGAAAATCAGTGTTATGTTATGTTATGTTATGTTATTTAATCTTTTGTATAGCGCACGGCGACTCAAAAAGAGTATCCCGGCGCTTTTAGTAAGGAGGGCTGCATCATGATAACATAACAAGGTTAAAAAAGGGGAGAAAGAACAGAAAACCGAAAGGGCATACAGAATAAGGGCTACTGAGTAAACAGCCACGTTTTAAGGCCCTTTCTAAAGGCAAGTAGGCTGGTGGCTCCCCGCAAAGAGAGCGGCAGGGAGTTCCACAACTGTGGCGCTAGTAGTCCAAAAGAGCGACCACCCAGGCGGGCTCTCTTCACTCGCGGGACAACCGCCAGGAACAGGGATTTCGACCTCAGAGAGCGAGTCGGATGATAGAAAGTCAGTCTCCTTTGGAGATACTTTGCTCCCACCGCATGGAGGGCCTTATAGGCCAGAGTCAGAGCCTTAAAGGCAATCCGTTTCCGGACAGGAAGCCAGTGCAAGGTCTTCAACAGACCCGTTGCACTGGCCCGTCTATTTAAACCAAAAATGGCTCTTGCGGCAGCGTTCTGCACCACTTGGAGCCGCTGCAGCAGATACTCTGGCAGGCCCAAGTAGAGGATGTTAGAGTAATCTAACCTGGACCCGATAAGAGCCTGTACCGTCAGCTTCCTGTGCTCCTCAGACAACAGGGGAAGGAACCTCCGCAGCATTCTGAGGAGGCCAAAGCAGGTGCCCGACACCCCGAGAATCTGGGATTTTAAAGTAAGCCCATTGTCCATCTTGACCCCCAAGTTCTTAGCCATTTTGGAAGAACAAGACGGAGGGAACATATCAATGGGCCACCAGGCCTGCCAGTTTGGCTCAGTATCACACCCAAAGAAGAGTACCTCAGATTTCTCGGAATTGCACTTGAGGCTGTTTAGTTGGAACCATTGGAAAACAGCCCCAAGGCAATCCCGGATACTCTCCCCGTCAAAATCTCCTCCTCTCTTACACGAGAAGAGGAGCTGGGTGTCATCCGCGTAGGATACGATCTGGGCCCCAAATGACTCCGCCAAAGCCGCCAAAGGAGTCATAAAGATATTAAATAGGGTCGGGCTCAGAATCGAGCCCTGAGGGACCCCGACTCCCAAAGGCGGCATCGCGGCGGAATCTGGCGAGGCCCAGACCGTTTGCCGGCGACCAGCTAGAAAGGAGGAAAACCAGCCGAACACCGTCCCCCGCAAACCTATCTCATAGAGTCTCACGAGAAGGCCGTCATGGGGGACGGTGTCGAAGGCCGCCGACAAGTCCAGCATCACCAGCATGGCTTTGCCCCCCGAGTCCAGAACACCTTTAACGGTTTCTGAAACCTCAAGGATCGCAGTCTCTGTGCTGAGATGGGGACGGAAGCCCGACTGGGTGGCGTGCAGGATCTCATTGGTCTCAAGAAAATTGGAGAGCACCACCTGAACGTGCTTTTCCAAAATCTTCGTGAGAGCCGGCAGCAAAGAAATAGGCCTATAGCTGACAGGGGCCTTTGGGTCTAGGCCAGGTTTCTTGAGCAGCGGAATCACCATCGCCTGCTTCCAGGCCGACGGGACCACCCCCTGGCTCAACGAAAGATTTAATAGCGGGTTCGCCAGCGGATTGATCACCTCTGCCATTTTCGCCAGAATTTTAGCAGGGCATGGGTCCAGGGGCGAACCCGATTTAAGATTGCCCATAAGGGCTAAAGAGGAAGGGGCAGAAATCGGAGGAAACACGCCCAACGTCAGACCTGGCGAAGCCAGCGAAGACAAAATGGCCTCAGAATTAGTCGGGCCCATGGGAACAGCCGGTGGGAAGGAGTCCTGTATAAGTTGGATCTTGCTCGTAAAAAAATCAGCAAGATCCGAGGCCCAGGAATCAGAAGGTCTTTCATCCGAGATGTTGGACCGTGGAGAGATAAATTCTCTCACAATGGAGAAAATCTCCTTACAGGAGTTGGAAGCGGCTTCTATTCTCCCTGCAAGATAGGCCTTTTTTCCCAGGCGAATGTCTCGATGATAGGCCTTAACCACCGATTTATAGGTCAGCTTGGCAGCAGTATCGTATTGTGCCCGCCAAGCTCTTTCGGCCACCTTGCACTGCTGCCGCATAGCCGACAGTGCTGCGGTGAACCAAGGTGCAGAGACCCGTTTCGGCGTCAGGCGAGATGTCACTTCAGGGGCAAGATCATTTAGCCTGTCTAAAAGCCAGACTTGCAAGGCCTCCAAATCCCTCTCCAGATCGCCTGAGAGGGAGCAGGGATGATCCACAGCAGCTTGGGCCAGCATCGCTGGGGTCACTCGATGGTATGCCCTATGGACACGACCCTGCTTCTGTGGCAAAGCAGCCACCGATTTAGCTGTGCCCTTGATCGAAAATTTAGCCAGCGAATGGTCTGACCATAGTACCGGGCTAATCTCAATCACCTCAAGAGGAGATGACGAGAATACCTGGTCAAGAGTGTGTCCCTTGTCATGCGTGGGCCCCTGCAGATGAGGGATCAATCCCAGCGGGGTCATAGCCTCAGAAAGTTTAATAGCGGCAGGGTCCAATGGATCATCCATCCGAAAGTTGAAATCCCCCGCCACGATGCAGTGTTCCGCTTTCAAGGCCAGCCCCAGCAGCACGGAATCAAGATCTTCGAAAAACGAATGTGCAGCACAAGAGGGTGCTGCTTCTTTCTGCCACTCAAGTAGATTTTCAACTCGAGCGGCAGTTTCCTCAACTCAAACTGATGGTTTCTCAACGCGAGCAGTCATGACCATCCACAAACGCCCGCATTGAGAAATCTCGCTGGGAGGCGGTCTATCTCTGGATTTTTCCCGCTTGCGCTTACCAACTTAATGTTGGAGGGCGAGGAAAAAACTCTGCTCTGCTTTGCAGAATGGAGTTTTGCAGAAGTCCGCATGCTCTGGGGTGCACAGAGTGCGAAAAACTCCACAAACTCCGCAAACTGAGTGGAGTTGACTGCCCAGGCCTATTTTATAGCATTTTGGTAATCTGCTGACACAACTGGATCTATCACATTTTACAAAAGACATTCATACACTCTGTTTCGAACATTGCTTGAGCTACAGTACATAGCTATGCTTGCATTTATAGCACATTCCCTGACTTGGCCATCTCACAAAAAGTGGTCTTACTTGCTAAGCAAATAAACATTTGTTATTGGCCACTGTCTGTTGATTAGGCTAGAGGGTCCCTGCTCATCAAGTACCTTGCAATTTTTTTGTGCTGCTTGCTCTAACTACAGTTTCTTTCAAATGGGATTCTGGCTTCCTCCTACTCAGACAAGCCAATGAAAAACAACATTTTGCAAGAATGACTCCAATTCCATCGATGGTAAGACATTTTGACAGTGGTGCTTTCAATAAGGGAGAATGCCTTTTATTTATAGAGCTACTACATCTTTTAAAAAGGCATCAGGGTACCTTATCCAAATGCTGCAGAAGAGGACCATTGTGCATAGAATTGTAGAGGGTACAACCAGTAAACTGCTGGTGCTGTCCCTTGAGTCAATATTAATAAAGTGATTAGGACTCATTTTACTTCAGGGCTATCCACGTCCATTTCCAGGAATATGCTTTATGGAAATAAACTATTCACTCAGACATCATTTAAGATGGTGTGTTCTATGTTCAAGTTAGATGAGAGCACCTTCCTCTCAACACCATGCTTAGCTTGGCTGGGTGGGCTCTACAGGCATCAGAACTGAGTACCTGCTCCAGGCCTTTTCTTGGGCACTACTTAATTTTTCTCTCCCTGTCCATCCAGCATAAGGGGAAAATGTGCTACTTGGTATTTTAGATACAGATGTGACACAGGAAGGCCTGGGACTAACCAACCTCCTCATTATGGCACCTGAGAGACTCTCAATTATACTGCAGCTACTGACTCTGAATGAGCAGAGGTTTGAACTAGTTATTAAGGTAATGCTACTAAGGTAGTTTTTCCTTTGCCACTTTAAGCTTTACCACTGATATTTTCAACCTGTGCACTATAAGTTTGGTTTTGATAGAACTTTGAATTTAAGAGGTTCAACATTGTGTAATCAATGCTTGCTCCATATTTGGTATATTTTCTGCAGCATAGGCTGCAGGTGGTAAGCACTCTATGAACACTTGTTATGCTTTTGGTGTGAGTGGGAAAAAAATCAGTCTCTCGCTTGCCCTATATCTACACTCTACACCAATGCATAGATATCCAGCACACAGTTGAATCGCCAGAGTGACAGCTATCACAGTTTGAGGGTTAAATGATTGTTCTTTTAAATAGAGCACATGTGTTTGACTCTGATTGGGAGGCCCTCACCCACTACAGAGGTCAAAATCTTAAAAGACTATGCCACCTAATGTGAGCACTGGTGGTGGAAACAGTTTTCAGCTTTAAGTAATTGAAATGCTGAAGGAACTCTCGAGGTATGTGCTACTTCTGGCAAGAAATATAGCAGCATTCTTTTGCATATCTTAAGTAAACAACTAAACATAACACAATAACACACACAAAGCAACACAACACCACAATTAAATGATAACACAGGCCATCAAAATAAAAACAATTAAGACACAATGCAACACAAAAACAGCAGTACAACAAAACAAAAACACATATAGAACTATAAAAAGACAACAACACAAAAAACAACGAAACACTTCACCAGCACAATCAAATGCCAGAAAGCAAACGTGGACAAAGTTCATATCACATAGTAACACCTCCAGAATCCTATTTTCATAATGCTGTGTTAAACCCCATTTACAGCAACCATTACCTCAAACAGCATCAGTTAAAATGTTTTGTAATCTGGCACCAAATGTCTAGCGTGAAAAAAATGGGCGAACCCTGAAGCAAATGTATTTCCTTGCAAC
Organism: Lissotriton helveticus; assembly: GCF_964261635.1. Taxonomy (NCBI): domain Eukaryota; kingdom Metazoa; phylum Chordata; class Amphibia; order Caudata; family Salamandridae; genus Lissotriton; species Lissotriton helveticus. The sequence continues at coordinate 289,513,748 of NC_136069.1, read as the reverse complement.
ATTGTGATAATTTGATTTCTTTTCAGTGGTTACTTTCATCTGATCTTTTGATGAAGCAAACACAAGTAGATGATGAACAGAGCTCTGAAACTTTTCAGACACTCACTCCCAATCACGATTCTGGGTTGAATCCATCATCATTTTTTAGCTCACTTCACCTCCCCAGTTCAGACACAGCTATATGCAAATCAGTCTTGACCCTGTGCCTCCAGGGAACAGTCCAGCCTGAACTGCCAAGCCGTGTCTTCCCTGTACCGGAAACAAGCATCCTGGGACTGGTTTCGGGCTGACAGCCCTCATCAGCCAGGCTAGCTTGAATCCAGTGGCAAAGTGAGCAAGGGACCCACGTCCGGGCATACCCTGCCAATTTAGGGAAAACAAAGCAAACACAAGGAGATGATGGACAGAGCGCTGAAACTTTGTAGGCACTCTCTCCCAGTCACAGATCTGCGTTGAATCCATCATCATTCTGTAGCTCACGTCTCCACCCCAGTTCAGACACAGCTATATGCAAATCAGTCCTGACCCTGTGCCTCATGTTAACAGTCCAGATCGAACTGCCAAGCCATGTCTTCCCTGGACCGGAAACAAGCATCCTGTGACCAGTTTCGGGCCAAAAGCCCTCATCAGCCAGGCTAGCTTTAATCCAGAAGCAAAGTTAGCAAGGGACCCATGTCTGGGCACATCCTGCCAATTTAGGGCCAACACTTTGGGGCCCATTACGATGTCGGGCGGATTGCCTCCGCCAGGCTGGCGGTAGCCACCGCCGGCCTGGCGGAGGCAATCCGCCCGACATCGTTTCCCTAATTTCCCCCCGCCATATTAGTATGGCGGGGGGGATCGCAGTGGGCGGAAAGACCGTCTGCCGCTTTTCCGCCCCGGTCGCCTTGCGACCGGGGCGGAAAATGTTTAATATGGTGGCGGTGTCTCATAGACACTGCTCACACATTCTTTGTCTCATAGACACCGCCAGCCATATTAGCATGGGAGCATGGGCTTCCAGACATCTTCATTTGCATAAACAAAGCGGCAGGCACCGCGCGGTGCCTGCCGCTTTGTTTATGGAAATGCTGAAATGCATTTTTAGCATTGTGGCAGGCGGTGCTGAGAGCACCGCCCGCCACAATGCTAAAAATGCAGGATGTGCCCGCCAGTGTGGCGGGCACATCCTAATACCCCGCACGGGTCCCCCGCCCTTATGGCGGGCGGTCCCAATCCCCGCTAGGATGACGGGCGAACAAAGTCCACCCGTCATCCTAATGGACCCCCTTCTGTTTGACCCGATCTTTTAATGCCATTATTCCCAGCTGCACTTGTAGGGCTACAATGAGATTGCAGACTTAACAATCACAATCATGGTAAATGTAGTAAAGTACACAAAAATTCTAGCGATCTACATTAGTTATTTTAATATCCTCCTGTATGCTTCGGTTTCCCCACTAGTCTACATCAACAGCTTTTCTCATTTGTGTAGCAAGGTGATAACGTTTCGCCCTTTGCCACTACCTGCAAGAGACCCGTATTCCCAAAAATATAATGCTTTGCAAAACCACATTTAGATATTCCTGTGCTGTTCCAAATTACGTAGTCATTAGGCGAGTGGCAAAATTGCTCAAGAAGTTAGCAATAGGCATGTGTAAATTGTCAGGGACATGCAAAATGATCACTGTGCACCTTTCACCGAAAGAAAGTGAAGCTTCCTTCTCTGGCTTGTGAACGAGACTACAGCACATCACCACAGAGGGGCAGTGAGTATGCTTGCCAATGCACCCTGGCCCCAATGCGTCTTCTGTCTGATACACATAAGAGGGAGAATGGAACTATGCCTTCAAGGCCATGCCGACCACACAGACGGGACCCTCTGCCTCACCACAAACACCATGATGGAGCTTACATATAGTCAAATTTTTTATGTCTGGTGCATTAACAGGTTTCTTTGAAAGTATACACCCAGTAGCACTATGGAGGAGGTCGAGAGGTGTCTCTGGGACACAGCATGGACCTTTCCAAACTCCCTTGCCAAGGAGGAGGCTATCTGCACCCACTTTTTCGGCCTCTCTGCCCCTGTACATTCTCCCGAAATGGGAATTTGCCCTGGAACAAGGTGGAATATTTCATGTCCATTGAACATTCCTCTATGGAAATATAGGAACAACACTTTTTAAATGAAAGAAGGGTTCACGTAATTGAATTATACTGGAAAAACCTTATACCTGCTTCTTTATTACCAACTACATTTCAAGCAGAATGTCTAGGGAATCATTGATTTAGCTGTAGTATGACAGTGTCACAAATGTGCATTTTGCAAGTTCGAAAATTTCTGAAATTCTTCCTGCTGTTCTAAATTTCTCACCGAGTGCTCACACGTTCTTTGAATTGTGCTTGAATCTTCGTTCCTTACCTTCCCCTGAGCGTCAGCTATTTTTACGTTTGGGCTAGAAACAGCTTTCACTGCCTCTCAGGGCTTTTGTGATTAGCTAAAACAATGTATTAGAAAATACAATGTATAAAGGATTTTGGGTCCCCACCCACCTTTAGTCATTGTTTACCACGTGTGGCTTTCACATTTTGAGTCCGCCCACAGACTGCATACACAGAGTAGGGCAGTGGGTCATCTCGTTTCAGCTATAGGTTATTTGAATTGTTAGTCACATGTTTGATTGACCTTTAGGAAGGCTATTCGCTGTTTATATTCCGAGGCGGCCAGCACAGGTAAGCGCAGTGGGGCAGGGCAGGGCGGGAACGAGGGCAAGTCGATGGATGAAGGAATAGGTATAATTAAATAAATAAATTATACCAATTCCGTCGTCTGTCGGCATCCCCCCTGCGGCACCCTGCCCCACCCCACTGCCCCGACGCGCTTACCTGTGCCAACCGCCACTGTTTATATTGTCAGCCATCCTGAGTGAGAGCATATTCCTGCATTATATCTTAACCAGCATTAGAATAAAATAGTTCTGGAAATGCTGGAGTGCGTGAGATCTAATATGGCGGACATGTTCTGAGCTCAAATCTCACCTACTTTTCAGCAACAATTTTTTTGCAAACTTTTTGTGAATTGGGGCCAGATGTACGACCATTCCAAATTGCGAGTCGCAATTTGCACTCAAATTCAAGTCTTAAATTGCGAGTCACAATTTGGAATGTACAACATTGTCAGAGACACTGATTGCAATTCCCAATGGGGTCGCAAAATGCGAGACTCATGAATATTAATGAGCCACTCACAATTTGCGACCCCATTGGGAATGGCTGGCTCTCCCAGGGATGGTGGCCGGCTGGGCTCAGCAGACCTCTATGTCTGGGACTGCTTGTCAATAAAGCAGTTTTTTTTAAATGCAGCCCGTTTTCTTTAAAGGAAAATGGGATGCATAAAAAAAAATGAAACGTTTATGTTTATTTTTTAAGGGCAGGTAGTAGTCCCTGGGACCACTGCCTGCCCTTAAATAATATTTTTAGAGCTAGTCACAAAGGGGAAGGGGTCCCCTGGGGACCCCTATACGTTTGCGACTACATTACCACCCTCCAGAAGAGAGCGGTAAATTGCAAGTGTTTTGCGACCGCAATTACAGTTGCAAAACATTCATACATGGCTAGAGAGTCGCTTTTAGGAAGGGAATGCCCCTTCTTAATAGCGAGTCCCAAAAAGCTATTTTGCGAGTCGCAGTTTTTTGCGAGTCGCAGAATAGTGTTTGTACAAGGCCATGTAGGTGTGGTTCGCAACCCCGTTTGCGCATGCAAAACTGGTCATACATCTGGCCCTTGGTTCTTTTCCTCACAATAAGAGGTGTGATGAACTGCTCAGCGAGACATTTTCAGCATTTTTGTCAGGTTGGATTCTTGGGAGCTCCTTTCTCCTCAAGTGTTGCTCCAGTCAGGTGACTAGGTGCATAGAAGGCTGGACTTGTGTGAGGAGAATGCTGGCCCTGCTACTTCACTACCTGTCTTAGAAGTGCTCCTTCAACCTCTACAATTGCTTTCCTAAAGGTGCTACGTAACAACTTATATCTGGTAAACCTGGCAAAACTGCTTTCCTTTTCTGATGTGTCGCTTCGGATGTTGTGGCATTATATGTCTTTTCCCATTAATATAGAAAAATTGCTTTGTTTATCAACTATTACTATTTTTATAACAAATTAACAGTCATTTAATTCTTTGTGAAAATATCTGGCTCTAATTTCGAAATTAAACCAGTGCAGCAACCTTCTAACAAATGAAAGTGAAAGGGCCAGGCCCATAGGTTGTAGATCTGTTCTAGCCTTCAATCCAATTGATTTTCATAGCAGCATGAAAGCTTGGAGGTGAACAAATCATTAACAATGCCAATCAATTCAAAAGGAATTTCTCCGGACATATGGTAACCACAGACTACTACATAAGGTTAGGTAATTAATTACAAAGCAAAAAATAACTGGACATCGAGACACCTCAAAATGAGTGTGCAGAAATACATTGCAATCAACATAAAGCCAAATCTGCGAATTTAGTTGAGTCGGTGCAACATGCACAGTCAATTAAATCAAGAAATAGGATGTAGAGGATCAAAAAGCACCAGTCCAAATTTCCTGCATTGAAGGTTGATGAATATAAAACATCAATCTATCCCTACACTAGCACTAATGTGGCATCCCTACTTAGGCATTCTTCAGTGAAAGAAGTGAAAAGGTGTCAGCATGTGAAGTCTTCCTAAGAAGTCTCTCCGCCACCGATGGGTCAGATAGCATAAAGCTATTGAGACAGAGTTCATTCTGAGATGCTCTCTCTCTCAAGGCAGAGAAGTGGGATGCTTTCCCTACTTACAACATCCCAATATTACAGGAATCGGCCCAAGATTCCTTGCCGGTCACGCCATCCACTTCGACCACGTTCTCATAGGTTTTTTCCCACAAGACAGCGAAGTTCCTGAACAGTAACATGGTGACCTTGATTATCAGGCCTTCTCCGGCATGAAAATACAACAGTTTTTCTTATCGGCCATAGCTCTCGATGTATCCTCTTCTCTCCCTGCCTGAATCCTAAAACAAAGACATTATTCTAACTAACAAGGGCGCTTCTTCCACCTGCACCACAAACATGATAAAGAACGAAATCCACAGCACAAATGAAATCTAAACTGTTAATCCTAAAGCGAGACCTTCCAGGAAAATGCATTTCAGGCCTACAAAATTCAGCTAACATAAGAGAAATGGTGTTTAACCCCTTGCCTGCTCATGACAGAACCACGCCGTCATGAGCCAAGGGCGGCCTGTGCTCATGAAGCTGTGGTTCGTCATGCGGCTGCCGCACCGCCCACGCTGCATTAATTCCCCGCCTGTGCGGGCGAAATAATGAGCGGGCGGGGCCATGACGGAACCACGCCGTCATGAGCACAGGCCATCCGTGACTCATGACGGCGTGTTTCCGTCACGAGCATGGTGGCGCCGCGCTCACCCCCCACGCCCCTGCGCCATGGCGAAATTAGCGCCACAGCCAAGGGGTTAAGCTTTATGAAGTTGCATAAAAATAGGGGAACATTCAGTTAATATTCCTATCTACATGTAAAGTGGCACAATTAATAAACGCAATTAATAATAAATGATTGTCAGTTGTACAACACAAATTCTTCACGTTAGTGTCTTCTACTAGTTACATTGCTTTTCACATTGACTCTTCACGTTTTCTATTTCACGTTCTAAATACTTCATATTTTATGTTATTACATTTCAAGATCCTAACACTTTATGTTAACAAGACGAAGGATTATATGTGGGTGTGCTCTTCACGTGTAATTATACTGCGCCCCTACAAATTAAATTCAATTTCTGCTGCTTCAAAAGCACGCTACTTCTCTGCCTTCTGCTAAATGCAAAGCAGTAGAGTCTCATGAAGACTCAATGTAAATAATTCTAAAAACCTTCATGTAATTTACTACAATACAGATGCCATACAGATGACAATAAACATATCCAGAGAGAAATAGCTGGTCTAACAATGAACAATTCTGAGAATGATAATAAAATACCAGATAATAAATCTGCAAATGTCACCTAGCACCTTAAGTTAGTCATAACTTACCGATAAAGAAACAGTTGTTGAATTTGGAAAACAGAAATTGCCAATATAATTTAAGTATATTCAACTTGTCAGGAAACACTGTGAGCCAAATTATGCATTTTTGCTTTCCTGGAAAGCCTGCTGCCATCTCTACTGAAAGTAAGGTTTTCTTAGAATTTAGAACTTGATAAAGCAAATTGCCTTCCCTTGTACCTAAACCTAATCAATCTAAACCAGTCATGTTTTTTTTTTAAAGGTATGTTTATTGAATTTTTAAACACAGAGAAAAAATGTGACAATCCTGCACAACATCCCACACAGGGGGTAGCGTGGAATCCACCCACATGCATCCCGTTACGCCAGCCAGAGTTCCCTTAACCAGACCAGCAATATACAGGATAACGCTTCAATAGGCACAGTGTCTGATATGCGTGGGAACTCCAAGTGATCCGTGAGGTAAGAGGGGATCAACGACAGAAAGAGCATGCCTCCATAGCAGTTCGGCAGAGACCTATGTCTCCTAGGCAGGAACCAACAGCCACCACCATACACTGGATCAAACGGCAGGCATCTACTTGCAAGTTCCCTGGTGGGCAATGTCATGGAAGAAGCGCTATATGGGATGCACATGAAGAACAACAAAAACACAACCCCCCCCCTGTACTCCCCTTCAACCCTCCCCCTCCCCAGTGGTTGTAGCTACTTCAGAGGACACAAATCAAGGTGCGTGATGATGAGAGTTCAAAATTGAAATAGGTGGAGGGATCTAATGCTATCAGGGCATACTGCAGATGGCAAACCCTGAGAGAGAAACCTGACCAATGGGCCCCAATGGAATTCAAAGTTCTTAAAATCATCCAAGAAGATGTCCGCCATCCTCTCCAAACTCAATAGCTTCCAAAGCTGCGAATGCCGGAGGGAGATGGCTGGTGCCTCCTTCTGTTTCCACGCCGCAGCTAGGGTGAGCTTGGCTGCCTCGATGCAAAGCCACATAATCTTCTTGTCCGCCCTAGTCTGATGTTCGAGACTAGGATCACGGAGACCCAGTAGGATAGTGGCTATCGAGGTAGGAATGGGGTATCCCAGCATCACCTTAATTTGGGCAAGAATTTCCTCTCAGTATGGACGAATGACAGGGCAGTCTCACCAGATGTGCTGAAAGTCCCTCAACAGCCCGCACCCCCTCCAGCAGTTATCGGAAGTGTTAGGAAATATCTGTCGCAGTTTAGCTGGATGAAGAAACCAATCCAACATAGTTTTCATGTGTGCTTCCCTAAGTTCCACAGAGTGGTTAAACTTGGCTATGTCTGACCACAAGTGTGACCACTCCGCTTCAGAAATGTCCCGTTGAAGGACTCCCTCCCACATGGACATGTATCGAGGTCTAGGTGAGATCGCAGTGGAAAGTAGGAACTCATATATAAAGGTGATAGCACCCTTCATGGAGGAGGTTTTGGTCAGAAAAGCTTCAAACTTTGTGAGGGGGCGTGTGGGTGCATCTCTCACTGGGGGGGACATTGCCCAGTGGAGTAATTGAGCGTGGTGGTAGCGTTCCATTTCCTGAACCCCGTAGTCCCTCTTACAGTTATCGAAGTTGAGTGGGTCAAAGTTGTGGAATAGGTGTGTTAGTGCCAGACATCCCCCTTCCCTCCAGGCATCAAAGGGCCCCTCAGACGACGCCGGGGGGAAAGCGGGATTAAAGTGTAGGGGCGTAAAGGGGGAGGGAAATGTAGTCCACCTATCGTCCTTGGAGACGGAGTCCCAAACCTTCAAGGTGGTGCAAGTGGGGGTACTGATGTAAGCATTTTTGGGCCTGCCACTTCCACACTAGGTCCCAGATCGTCCTCCCCGCCACGTTCCGTTCCATGTGTAGCCAATGTTTCCCTGACGTCTTTCTTCGGTCTGCGCAGTATGGCGAAGGAGAAGCGTGCTCGACCCCCCTGCCAGATAAAGCATAGCATCATGGATTTCATTTGTTGGAAAAATTCTCCGTCGAGTTCAATTGGCAAGGCCTGGAACAAGTATAGGAGTTTGGGGAGAAGGGACATTTTAACCGCATGAATCCTTCCCAACCATGATATGAACATTGGCTTCCAGCGGTTCAAGTCGGCCTGAATATTGGTTAACAATGGGGGAAGTTGGCAGAGTAGAGTTTCCCCAGCGTGGGGGTCCGGTGGACCCCAGATACAGAATAGAGGACCTGGACCACGGAAGGGGTGTTAGCGTCATGAGACGAAGGACTTCAGATTGGGGGAGTGTGAGGTTAAGTACGTAATATTTATCATAGTTGACCTTGAATCCCGCAACTGATTCAAAGCGCTCCAGCTCCGCCTGTACGTGGGGGAGAGATCGGGCCAGATCAGAGAGGGAGAGAAGGACATCGTCCGCGAGAAGAGTGATCTTGTGCGACTCCCCAGTAAAGGGTAGGCCGTGGATGTCGGGGTTAGCCCTCACCGCCAGGCTCTATGCTTAGGGCAAAGAGTAGAGGCAAAAGGGGACACCCCTGTCTAGTGCCCCTTGAGTGTTCGAAGAAGGAGGACGCATGCCCATTCACCAATACCCTGGACCTGGGGGAGAGGTAGTTTGCCCGAATCATTGTCAAAAATTTAGAGGAGAAGCCAAAGGCGGCCAGCGTTTGAAATAAAAAAAAACAGTCCACCCTGTCAAACGCCTTCTCGGCGTCAAGCCCCACCAGTACCGCCGGGATCTTGAACTTATTGGCCTTTTCAATCAGGTGTATCACCCGTCTCGTGTTGTCGTGGGTCTGCCGTCCCTTGATTAACCCGGATTGGTCCGGATGTATGAGTACCGGCATTAGGTCATTGAGCCGCTGGGCAATGATGGAGGAATAAAGTTTTGCGTCTAGATTTAGGAGAGCTATTGGCCTATATGAGGCGCACTTACTGGGGACCTTCCCGGATTTGGGTATGATAGATATCAGGGCTTCAGCCATCGTACCTGACGTCTCGCCTTCGTCCGCCATGCTATTAAACAAGCGGAATAAATACGGGCTGAGTTCAGAGGCAAGGGTTTTATAGAAAATGGCCGTGTACCCGTCCGCCCCTGGGGCCTTATGCGGTTTCAAGGCCTTAATAGCCGCCATCACGTCGTCTCTAGTGAAGGGAGCAGAGAGCGCCTCATTCCACTCCGCTGACACCTGGGGTAACGGTAATGTTTGCAGATATTCTTTTTGCGCAGCAGCATCAAGAGATTCCCCTGAGTAAAGAGTTCGATAGAAGGAACCGAAAAGCTCGGCTTTAGATCCGTCTTGGTGCGTCAGCTCCCCCTGCGCATCCCAGATCCCCCCAATGTATTCCCATTCTCTCTTGTCCCTAAGCTGCCTGGCAAGATGCTTCCCCACCTTGTTGCCCTGGGAGTAGGACAATCGCCGTAATTTTAGCAGAGTATACTCTGCTCTATTATTGTAATGCGCCCGAAGCTTACCCCTGACTGCCGTGAGTTGCCGTAATGCGCGCCTGGAAGGGTTCGCCTTGTGTGCTTCCTCCAAAGTGGAGAGTTCCTCCTCTAACTGTTCCCTTTCACAACCTCGCTGCTTGTTAAGCGCAGCATTCAGGGCAATGCACTGCCCTCGAATACAAGCTTTAAGGGCGTCCCATGTGGTAAAGACCGAAGTGTCCCCCGTGTCATTTAGGGCAAAAAACTCCGTTATAGCCCCCCTCAAAGTGTTACAAGAGGTTTTGTCCCGAACAAAGGATGCCGGGAAGTACCACCTAGGGCTAGTCTTGCTCTTCACCCCCCATTGGAGGCACACCGCGAGCAAGCTATGATCGGACACCGATAATGGAAAAATCTTGGCCTCATGAAGGTCGCCCCTGATTGACTCAGGAAAAAGTGATCCAGTCGGGAGTAAGAGCGATGAATGTGTGAGAAAAAAGTGTAGGCTCTAGATTGAGGGTATAAGAACCGCCATCCATCAAAAAGGCCCATATCCAAGACCTTCCGCTGCGACTCAGGGGGAAATGAGCCCATGTCAGATATCTGAGCGTGAGTACTATCCATTTCTCTCAGCCAAACCAGATTGAAGTCCCCCATAATAAGCAGCGGCCCCTCAGTAAAATCTATGACCTTTCCCAAAAGAGTGTGGAGGAAGCCATTCTGACCAGTGTTGGGTGCATACAATACGACAAAGGTGCATAGTCTACCCTGCAAGAGGCCCTTCACCATGATCCAGCGCCCCTCTTTATCACTTTGTACTCCCGTCGGCTGAAAATGCAAGGCCGAGCAGAACATAAGGGCCACTCCCCTCTGCTTCGCGGAGGCGGACGACCTATCAATAAGAGGGAACTGTTTGTGCTTAAGGCGTGAGTCATCCGATTTAGTCAAATGGGTCTCTTGAAGGCCCACGACATCTAGCTGGTGGTCAATGATATATTTCCAAATTTTTTTATGCTTCTGGGGAGAGTTCAGCCCCTTAACATTCCACGTCCCTAGAGTTAGCTGCCCCATCTAGTGTGTGAGGACCCCTCAACTAGCTCTGTACCATCAAGGATCGGACCCCTGCTACCACCACTACCCCCATTCCCCCCACCCCCATAAACACCCCAGAAAGCACCACACCGGAGCCCCCTCCCTCCCAACCCACACCCCAACTGTGGCCCCCCATCCCCGCACCCCCGCTCCCGCCACCCACCTACCCCCATCCCCACTCCCCCAGACTCCGCCTCCCCCCTCCTCCCCCTAACCCCAACTGGGAACCCAAAATGCAAACCATAGTCCCAGGCCTATTGAAACCAGTTCAGCCTGTGGCAAAAGTCGTCTGGACGGAAGTGTGGCAGTGGTGACCTCGCTGGCCCCCCGCCCATCCCCCCGTCCGTGAGGACGTAAAGCGATGACTGCAAATCCCGTGTCGATGCTGCCTCAATGCACGGCCGTTGTGTCCTTGACCACTTCTTGTATGGCCACCGCCTGTTCCTGGGCCATGGTCGTTGGGTCCGGTTTAAGTTCTGCCCTGGGGGAGCGTTGGCGCCCCACTCGTCGCCATTCGCCTCTGGATTGCTGCGTGGGCCCCTCCTGTGAACGTCGCGGTGATGTTTGTCCCCTAGCTCGTCGTCCTCAGGGTCGATCCCCAGAAGTGTGCAAGTGTCCCGAAGGGAGCGGAGCTGGTGCAGGGCTCCCTTCCACCTGAAGACAAGACGGAAGGGGTGAACCCAAGAGTAGGGGATCCCGTTGTCTCGCAAGAACGTCGTGGCCACCCGGAAGGCCTTCCGCTTTTGCAGGGTGATGGCAGAGAGGTCCTGGTACAAGGCCACCGGGTGGCCCTGGAAGTGAAGGAGTTGTTTCTGCCGGGCTACCTTCAAGATTCTTTCCTTCAGAGGGAAATCAGGTATAAAGGCTAGGATGTCCGGCGGGGGGGCAGGCGCACGTCTTGCCAGGCCAACTCTGTGCGCTCTGTCTCTGTGGATTACAAAGTCTGCAGGTTCGCCTAAAATGTCTCTGAATAACCCCTGTAGGTATTCGATCACGCTGTTCCCCTCCGCTTTAGATGGCACTCCTCGGACTCAGATGTTATTCCTCCGGGAGCAGTTCTCAAGGTCCTCCGCATGTGCCTGGAGGTCCACCTGTTGCTCCCGGAGACGGATGACCTCTTGTTGTAGATATTCGACCTCTGCACTCCTCACCTGGTCCGCCTCCTCCACCGTCGCCACCCGTTCCCCTAGGCTATCCACATCGTGGCGGAGTTCGCGCTGTTCCCCTGCCAAGTCCTGCTTCAGGGTTTGAAAGTCCTCCCTTAGGGAATTGAAGAGGGATTCGAGGTGATAGGGACCCCACCATCTTCCTGCCCCGAGCTGCCTGCCGCCGCCAGGGGGACGGGCTTTTGTCCCCTTTTGGCACGCCTTTGGAGAGCATATCAGTAATTGTGCGGCCTCCTCTGCGCCCTGTGTTGGCCATCTCGCTCTGTTCCGCTGGCCAGCCGGGCCTGCGTTGACCTATGGCGCTCCCCCGAGGTGACCGGCAGGCAATGTGTTCTCTGGTCTCGTGCCGGTGGCCTGAGCTCCTTCAATGGGGACCACTTCACAAGAGGGACGCCCCCCTCCCAAACCTGGAGCTCCACTCGTTAGGCCCACGCTTTCAACGTAGTGCCCAGCTATTGGGCACCCCAGGCCACTCCGTGCTCCTCCTCACCTTGCGGCCGGTTGCCACTTTCCTGGTTTGCGTTTAGCACTGCACAGTCTGAGCCCCGGGAGTTCCTTGGGGCCATCGGACAGGCTGCGGCCTCTCGATTGTCTGCTTTATGTGGTAGGCCCCAGAGCCTGGGCCTCAATTTCCGCGATGCCCCGTGACTCCAATGGGGATTCCTGCACCTTCAGATTGGGTTGTGCAGGTATCCCGCTGCGGGGATCAGCTTCGCTGCTTTGGTGCTGGAGTTAGGTGTGGGGGCGCACTTGTTGGGGCGGACTGGTGCTGCAAAGGAGCTGTAAGGCCCTCCGCGCTACTTCCGGAAGCCCCGAAGCCGGGGCCTCAATTTTCGCGGCACCCGCGAGATGGTCGCGGGTCACCGCTGCCTCCGTCGACCTGCCATGTTAAGCCCCCCGCGTTGGGACCCACCTGCACGGACAGGTCCTAGTCTCCTCACGGGGACGTCCTGCGCTTCACCTCCTGCTCGCGGTAGCACTCACGCTGTTCTCGCCGCAGGGACTCAGCGCCCGCCTCTCCATCAACCTGCCGCCATGACACTGCGGCTCTCGGACCGGTCCCGGGTCCCCGGCGAGGTGGCGCTCCGTGGGTGTTTCTGTCCTGCTAGCCGGGACTAAAAGTGGCTAATCAGGTCGGCTGGCCGATCGGGTTAATCGCCGATGCTACTGTGGCTCTGCAGGCTGATAGTAAGGCTATATAGGGTCCGGGCTGGAGGAGCCTCGTGAGTCAGCGTCCTCTCAGGCCGCCATCTTAGCCACGCCCCCTAAACCAGTCATGTTTAAAGTGTTGCGTCATCATCATCATCATCATCTCACATTAATATGGCACGTTGTCAAAGAAATTCCAGCTCTAATCATGGAAGGGAACAACATATATATTCATCAAGATTTTGCAGTCCTTAACAGGTAACAGTTTTCTGATTTATGTCCCAGATGCCAAGAGACTGATTTTTAATATGGTCTTTTTGGTCCTTTAGTCATGAGGTCATGGAAAAATGTTGTATCCAAACCTTTTATTTCACTGTTAGATTTGAATGCTTAAATAGATTTTCATGCTCTGATCGTCAGGGATTCTTAAGCTTTTGTACATAATACATAATGTTTTTTCCACACTATTTGTGTATTTTCTTTGTTCATTAGCATGTATCATGGGGTTCTATCCTATTGAAATGTACCTTAGCAGTCTCAATGTTCAATTAGTGTGTTTGTTCCTTGTGCTTTACCACATGTCTCTTTCGTTATGTATGCCCTTTTTTTTGTTATATATCTGCTTCTTATTTATTCACTACCAGCTTACCCGTCGTGCGTTGCTGCGATCTCCGAAGAAAGGAAATTCAAGGAAACTCGTTAAGATAAAATTCAATTTACATTGTGTCATTTTTATTGAAACTTATTCATTTTAATATGGAAAACATTTCAAAGTGTTGTTTTAATTCTATTTATTTATTCGAGTGCTTGTGGATACACGATTTTTTGTTTTTCCGTCTGGTGCGTACATCAGTATTCAAAAGATTATGAGGGCCCTGGGGGGGCCGATATTTAAAAACAATTTATGCCATAAACCTTCCCGGGAGTGTACTCAACAACTTCCCAAAGTTTCCTGGCGATCGAATGAATGCTGATTTAATTCTATTTATTTATTCGAGTGCTTGTGGATACACGATTTTTTGTTTTTCCGTCTTGTGCGTACATCAGTATTCGAAACATTATGAGGGCCCTGGGGGGCTGATAATTAAAGAAATTGTATGCCAGAAACCTTTGTGGGAGTGTACTCAACAACTTCCCAAAGTTTCATGGCGATCGGGTGAATGGTGTTTTATTTCTATTTATTTATTCGAGTGCTTGTGGATACACGATTTGTTGTTTTTCCGTCTGGTGCATGCATCAGTATTCGAAAGATTATAAGGGCCCTGTTGGGCTGATATTTAAAACAAATTTATGCCAGAAAACTTTGCGGGAGTGTACTCAACAACTTCCCAAAGTTTCATGGCGATCGGATGAATGGTTTAGTAATGCATAAAGGACAAACAGACAGACAGACATACATTTGTTTTTATATAGATAGATATACATATTACGTTTTAGAATATTCTTTATACTATTATAATAAAACATTTGTATGGCCAATAGATATAAGTTAAAACGTACTTCAATAAATGATAAAGATGTACGTAATCTAGTTAAAATATTGGATCATCTCCATAAATGCAAAGTAGATATATGTTTTTTGAAGAAACACATGTAGATTATAGCATTTCAGCTTACATGACAAGGACATTGGTTAGTACTATAGTTTCCTCAATAGCACAGGGGCACAAATATGGTGTGGCTGTACTTTATTGTCCTAAATTACAGTTCACCATTCTGAATCACAAAAAGATGATTCAGAAAGCATTATGTTTGTGTTCAAATACCAGTTGATAAATGCTCTCTTCATTTGTTTATTATTCATGCTCCCACCCAATATAATCCTACTTTTTGAAAATCAATATCTTCAGAAGTATATAATATTGGAATTGTACCTCTCATAGTAAGCTGAGATTTTAATATAATGTGAAACCCACTGATAGATAGAATTTCCACAGTTATCTTTCATTCTAAAATATCTTATGATCTACTTAAATCTACTTAAATAATTTTTAGGCAATACTTAATTAATTGATCACTGATGATTTGCTGCACATTAGATCAGGATGCATGATATTTAAGGGTAGGACAGGTACACCTTTAATGTTAACATGTCCTTGCAGTGGATAGGTCCAAATGGCCATTTTATTGTAACAGGAATAGCTGTTCCATAGGAAATCATTGGAATACAATATTACATTTAAGAAATATTATCTCTGCATATGAAACAGATACAGAAACATTTCAAGGACTCTTTTAATAATTAAACAATACCAGATGTAATGGTAAAGTCTAATTGTGTCTAACTTTGACAGAAAAAAGTACCTGCAAAAAGTCACTTTTTATCTGCCTAAAGTTTCTACAGCCTTACAGCATCTACCAGCTGTGACCTGTATGGTGATCCTCTGATGATGTGTGAACTGCTCCCAGAAGCAAACAATATGCTGGGCTCAATGGGCAGAGGTGACCCATTTGAACCTGATAGAATATGCAGGGAGGATTCTCTTTGACATTAAGGTGTCAAGGCCCGCTTGAATATCACATCCCACTTGACAGGTCTGTTGGGGTTTTGCATATGACATTTAGGGTACACTTCAAACAGGCATGCCCTTTCAATGACAAATATTAGCTGACACTTCCGCAGGGCCCGTCTTTTGCTTTAACAACCAGTTAGGCCCCAATCACAGTTGGACTCTATTTGACAATAGAGCATTGCAGACTTTTTTACAGATCTGCTGGGTTTACATATAACATTTGGGACACCCTTCAAAGGAGGGAAACAGAATGCCCAAACACTTTGTGTGTGTTCGCTGTCTGGTTGCTGAATTCTCAGCTTTGTTCTACCACACATCTGTCTTGAGTTTGTTGGGGGTACAGGGGCTGCCTAAAACTGGAATTTGCTGCTAGATGTGCAAGGACTCTTGAATTACCACAGTACACTTATCACACCCCAAGCCCTCAGATTCCAAGTTAAGTATGGTCGAAGACTTTGGCCATCTTGAAATGCCCAAAGTGAGTATGGATAGACCCAGGAACCTGTACCCCATTGGTTAGGGCTCCTCCAGGGGTCATTCCCATCTATTAACTCATACCAGGCATACATGTGGTATCGCCAAAAACCCACCTCAGAGCACTCCTGTACCTGAGGAGGATCAGAAGAGGACTGAACCTGCTGTCTGAGACCTGAGAAGAGCTTTTGGGGACTGAACCTGCTCTCTCTCTCTTGTAACCAGGAAAAGAAGTAGGGTCATAAGGCTGACCTCCTGTTGAAGTTATAGGGACACAATAAGATAACAGAGGCCTTTTCTTGCAACTGGCCAGCTGATCATTGGCAACTGTACCTGGACTGGCCTCTCCTGTTGGCCTCTGCCTGCCACCCTGTGAGTCTGAAAGTGTCCACACTGAGTTCTTAGGGGCATTTGAAGTACATATTGCTATGGTGGATTACGAGTTAAGTGACTAAAGTCAGAAAGTAAAAACTGTGACCAGGGCAAGCTTGATTAATGTATCTGACCAGAATTTTATTGTGGTCAAGGTCAAATTGAGCCTAGGTCCTGTTCTAATGCAACCATTGACTAACATTAGCATTTTCTGCTTCTTGGTGCTATTTTTACTTAAAACCTTTAAAATTCATATCTCTGGTTCCCCTTATTAGATTTCTGTCATTTGTTCTCATTTTGTTTATTATTTTATTCTATTGTATCTGTTTCATTTTGGGATTGATAACATTTAATCTTTATTACTATGTTAGTAATTCTTACATACTTTACACATTGGCTCCAAGTTACTCCTGTCTGCTCTCTGCCACAGCTACCAATGGTTTGAACTGAGGTTGATTTAGTGCCTTTGAGAGTTCACCCTGACAGAGATTATGGTTATTAACTGGAGGGGGCACATACCCCTACAACTGATACCCCAATTTCTTACACTCATTCTACATATTTCCAAATTGATCATTTAATTTCTTCTAGGAATGTATTTCTCATGATTACAGATAGCAGGATAGAACCTATAACTATTTCACATCACACCTTACTTTCATTTTTTTTTTAACTCTAGCAGATATTCCTAAACACACACCTAGATGGAGAATCTATACTGACTGTTTATGTTTTTGCAAATCAATACAACTTACTGCCTGCCATTTCTGACTATATACATAATAATAAGCCAGAAGTTATCTCTAAGATTATTCATTGGGATGCTTATAACGCCAATATCAAAGGTGATACTGCCTGTCTAATGACACATGAGAATAAATTATTCAATTCCAAACATATCACCAAAACTAGAGTCTGTGGTAGATTGTTTAGGCACTCTTTATCCTGGTGAGGCAGGTTCTATTATTATTTGTATTATTTTTATTTTAGAGCACAGTGGTTTTTGTGATGGTGATAGCGTAGCTGGGATGTTTATGGGGAGGTTTTTGCGATTACAGCACACAGGTGACAGGAACTTTGGATCTTTTTCTTGGAATTTTTTTTTCAGTAATCTTCTATATACCACATACTTGTTCAGAAAGTGTCGTTCACTGGGGATATAGAAGGAGAGCAATGCAGTAATTCTTGAAAAGGTTCCTTGTGCATTGTAATGTATGACATAAGATTATGCTTTTGATATTTTTCATATTTTTTGACCCATAAGAAGGGCCGTGAGCCCAAAATGCATTTGGTGGGCATACACGAAAATTAGAATCGGTGATTATCACTATAAGACATCAAATGTTGTTATTTCTATTATAACTGATCTGAAGTCAAGATATGAAGAATCATTTTTATGTACTTTGTTAATGATTTATGTGTTCTCTAAATTGAGAAACAAAACATTAATGTTTAATGTTCAAATGTGATTCATGTGTGAATAATTGAGTCTAAGAGTACAATACAGTTGTAAGCCACAACAGTGCACAGTGGTCAAGGTCAAGTAGCTATACTTGATTGCAGGAGGCTCATTTAACTTCCACCATGTCACAGAATCAGCCTACACATGATTTCCAAGAATTGAATTTACGGAATGTATCCTCTCTTTCTAGTGATTACAAAAATGACATGTGTAACACTAATTTAATGTCCTGCATAGGGTATTTTGTGAGCATCATAATCTTGGAATTCCCTGCCTGGGATTCATGAGGTGCTCACGTGTGCTTAGCATAAGTCTGAGGAACGAAGTATGTCAATGAGAAATGAAAAAATGACTTTTCTTCATCTGTGCTGCTAGCAAGTATATGCAATGGTTTTGTAGGGCCTCAATTTGCTCATAACTGAACCAAATACTGGTCTGGAATACGTCAGTAGCTTGGGGTTAGTGAAAACTGCACATTGGCTAGTATTGTTCTTACTCTGTGTTTAGAGGTCTTTTTCAGAGTGTTAGATTACATGGGCCTCATTTATGAAGGCCTTGCGCCGCCGGTGCGTCACTTTTTCCCATTTTAAAAGTGACGCACCAGCAGCGCAAGGCCTTCATAAATAAGGCCCCATATATGTATTGAACGGTTCTTCAACATAATACATGAAGGAAAATTATAGGAAAAAGGTGGCCCTTGTAAAGCGTTTAAATAGACATTTGTTTGCCTCTATTTGCATGCACCTCAATTTACCTTCCAAATAGAAAAGTAGCTTTACAAGCAGACACCACATACACCAGCAGCCAACTGGCAGGTGGTTCAAGACCATATTTCCCCAAAGTGTGGTCACAAGAGTGTAAGTGTGAGTGCTTGCTTTGTAGCATCAACTGGTTAGTGTAACACAACGGAGGATTTGGAAATTAGGTCATTGTAATTTGAGATATGACTTTGCAAAAGACACTACCTCTCCCAGGCATTCGACAAACATTGCGACACACTGAAACTTTTCCTATCAACCTAAATTTGTCTGTGGTATTCAACTGTGACAATAGCTTTTGTGACACTTCTATCAATTTTAAAAGATCCAGAAGTTATATCCTGTGCAAAATGTGCATAACACAATAGCTTCGTGTCTTGGTGATTAACATGTTTGACCATTAAAAGGGTACTGTTTCAAATTGTACCTTTCATTAGAGTGGGATTGGAATGGAATTTGCGTCAGAGCACTTATTACAACGCATTACTGTGAGCTTTAAAAAGGTGCTGTAATCACCTATCTAAAAATATCAGTTCTCCTCCGGCTAACCCCTCCTGTTGCTTCAGCGCCAGGACACTCCTTGGAGTAACAGTCGCGCTCTACAAATACCATACATAATATAACATAAAAATATTAATTTAATCACATGCCAGTGAGCACCCATTTACTATGTGCTATTGCATACAAGTCTCTTCCATGTGACAGCTTATTCTGAGCCCTTTCACAAGGAACTCTGTAACCACATGCATGTGTTTTCATAAACGAAGGCTAGGGTTTTCCCAGTGACACTGCGCTCAGTAAATGTTAATGAGTATCCTGCATCAATGGGTGCGTAAACGATGGCTTGTGAAATATTGGGGTGCCTTACGAGTGTGCATTTTTTAAACTAATGACCCACTCCTTGTTTGACCAAGGTCAGGGGTTATAATACATGGGATAAAATACTCCGACATACATTATAAGGATATTGCACTTCACCAAGGAGTTCTGTGACATTAGCCAAAGGCCATGTTCCTTTTTAAGAGCATGGAACTATGAAGTGACTAGCAATATCCTCCTAATGTACATATAGAATTACATTATTCCTTATAATACATGGTCACAACATCACCCCTTCCCACAAACAACTTAAACCTTTGCTCTTGTGCTCTTTCATATGAACGATATACAATGCTTTAAACATCAATACAATTATAGTCGCTAGTGCAAAATTAAGCAGTTAGATATTTGTTACAAAGAGATTAGAATCACTTTAATACAAGTCAGCGGAGCATATTCTCAAGGATTTATCGGTGAGTTATCAGTACTTTATCGCAGGCAGAGTGGAGATTAAAATATCGACCCTTTCAAAACCTGGTGCTAACAGCCGATAGAGATTAGAATCACTTTAATACAAGTCAGAGGAGCATATTCTCAAGGATTTATCGGTGAGTTATCAGTACTTTATCGCAGGCAAAGTGGAGATAAAAATATCGCCCCTTTCAGAACCTGGTGCTAACAGCCGATATCATCAGTTTACCTGCGAAAGCAGCCGCAAAAAACATCGCCACAGATGACACCGGCAACTATTGCTAATGAGATGCAGAGTAGGCGTTCTCGTGCAAAAAAGCCGCGACAACACAACTTTGCAACATTCTCAATGACCAGGCAGATCGGGGATAAGATAAAAAAACAGACGACAAGGCGCGTTAGCAGCAGGAAATTAACACCTGCTTTGACCTGGTGTAAAGTCGGACACCAACTTGCACCAGAAAAGGGAGACCAGGCAGTGCAAGCTGTGCACCTGCACAGGGCCGCCAAACCCCAGGGGCCGCCACGCCAATATATATCCTTAGATACATATTTGCGTGGCGGCCCCCTACCTACACTCCCTGCTCAGGACCTCCGTGAGCCTAGAGCCGGCCCTGGCCCAGGCCAGAGCCACACCAGAAGAACAACAGATGCCATGGAGGCAACGATCATGCAGCTCGGAGCCCTAACAGGACCACAACACCCACCTCCACCACACCCAGGTCCGCCACCCCCCAAAACGGCCTGCTCCCCCCCCCCAGACCACAACAGAGGCTTCACAGACAAGGACAGCAGACCTTCCAAAAACACACCAAACTCACAGACCCAACACCAGAGAATGTCATTGCCCACTGCAGGCTCAAAAGGACAACCATCCTCCGCATCCTGACCATCATTGCCCACAGGCTGACGGTACCAACACACCGGACAACCAACATCCCACCTCAGACAAAGCTGCTGGCCGTGCAGCATTTGTTACCCTCTGGTACCTTCCAACCAACAACCACCAGAGTCTGAGGCGTCTCACAGCCAGCCCAATCCAAGTTCCTCACAACTGTCTTGGATGCCATCATCAGCTTGGTCCCCCAGTGCCTATAATTCCCCCACACTGTGAAGGAACAGCTGGAGACCAAGCAAGGCGTCTACGCCATAGCTGGCTTCCGCATGTGTTATGGGGCAATTGACTGCACACATGTCCTACTTGTGCCCCCTGCCGACACTGCACACAATTACCGCAACAGAAAGCACACACATTCCATCAATGTGCAGACAATAGTGGACCACCAAGGAATCTCCACCAACGTCGTCGCCAACTACACAGGCAGTGTGCGTGGTTCCTGCATCTTCTGACAGTCCATCATCAACCAGCACTACCAGGAGAGCACCCATGGAAATGCACTGCTCGTTGGCAAGTACCAAAGGAACACACCACACACCTCAACTCCACAAACATGCAACTCACAACACTGGGAATGCACACATTACAAATTCACATACAACTTGCCAAACAACATGCCTACCCACCAGAAACGAAAGCACAACTTACTGTGGGAACCTAGGCCAGCCATGTACATAATTCATCAATGGCATGGCACCTCAGCCACAGAATAGCAGATTGGGAGGAGAGGTGGGAACCAGGCATGTGCGAAGGAGGCAAGTAACCCATGAATGAGAATGTACACATTGCCAAGTGTGGCGTGGATGTGCTGGACAGATTGCAGTATGCAGACCTCAGACATATCCCTGTCTACATACACTGATGGTGTTTGGAGTGTAGTGGACAGTGGACGCAACCATCTCACCCCAGCCAGTGTGGAAGATCGCAGAAATGTAGCTTGTTACAACCCACCCTGTAAGCGTGAGCGGAGTGGACTGGCCCAGCGTACGCCAGACCAGCTTAGGGGTGTGAATAAAAAGCACGTAGCTTAGGGCATGGTCCTCTTCTGGAATGCCCATTATCTCTGCCAGGGAGGCACCTCTCACACCACCACGAGGCCGACGCCAACGCCGTGAGTGGTGTTACCTGCGATCCTGTGCACCTGCTGCACCCCGGACCGCTGGTCCCCAAACCCGTCATGACTTTCCCTGCGCACCCAGGCCTCACTGCCCATCTGCCGACACCGGTGTGTGTCAAAGAGGGCCCACCACCTGCTGGTCAGCATCCTCAGACCAACACGGCCTCAGCGAGCAAGGCCTTCAGTTCTCCGTCTCGTTGCCATACTCCACAGGCATACACAGTGGACAAGTAGGGCACACATTTGGAACTGAGTCTTGATTACACTATGGCAGAGTTTATATCACTATACTCCATCGATGTGGTGCCACAAAGTCTGTGTATAGCATTCCTGTGTGGGCCCTCGCGGACCACTGCCCTCGGTCCACACTGCGTTCGAATAGGTCACACATTTAGAACTGAGTACTGATTTCTTCATGGCAGAGTTCATATCATTGCACGCAAGGAGAGGTGTAAGAGGAAGACGCATTACAGTCAGGAGGATAAAAGGATCATTGTTATAGAGGTGATCAAACACTACCAACAACTGCCCTTTTGTCACTAACTCTGTGCATCGCAAGCCAATGACACGTGGCTGTGGGCCCCTGCTGACCACAACCTCCGGCCTACACTGCGGTTGAGTAGGTCACACAATTTGGACTGAGTCTTGATTTATTCATGGCAGAGTTTATATCATTGTACCAGCCTCATCGCAGACTGCATCCCCTCCCAGCCCCGGTGCCACTGCGGCTGTTTCCCGACATTCATGGACACTCTCTGGTTGAACTTTGGTGGTGTCTGAGTCTATGGACTGGGGGTTGTCTTCATCCTCAGTACCGACTTGGTGGTAATAACGAGGCTGTAGCATTCCACTCCTCAATTGGCCGCTTCCGGATGGCTACTGCCCTCTGTATCATGCCCTGGAGGATCTTCCACTCTCCCACGCAACGCTCTGCCACATTCACCTTCGACAACGACGAGGACCCGCTCAGTCCACGTGGCCCTACCTCACTGCACCGCAAGTCATGGTCTCGTGGCGGTGTGCCTTTGCACTAACTCTGCTCAAGTTAGGCAGCCTGTCTGATGGGATATTGGATTGCCTCTGGGTCGATGGCCTTGGGGTCATCAATGCCATGTGTCTGTGGCCCTGCTCTGTCCGCTGACTACGGCCTCAACTGTGGTCAACCAGGGCTCACACATCAAATCTAGTCCTAACTGGCCCAGACGTCACATCACCACAGCAAGCCCACGCCACCACTGCCAGGACCACCTCCAAACGCCAACGGCCAAAGCCGAAACAGTCGTACTAGCAGACTAACAGAGTTGCTCACACCGGTTGTGGATGCCATCACTGACCTGATACCCTGCTCAGCACTCCAGGTGCCACTAACTCAGTGCACCACAACTCATGGACCATATCTTTTTAATTTTTTAGAGAATTTTTAAACCGCGGACTTAGCCCAAGGGCATCAAGGCGCTGATTGAGTTTTGTGCTGTGAAGAGCTCATGCAACAATGTCACCCCAGGCAGTGTGGGAGACCTGGGACGATGAAGAGGAAGATGATGCAGGTGTGACAAACCCCACTGCAGCGGCTTCAGGACTATCCCACGGTGACACAATTAGACAATTTATTCACATGAGCACGCTCAGCTCTAGTGCCCCAACCTCAGTGCACTGCAACTCACTGACACTTCTGTTTGCATATTATGTGAACTCTGCACTTGCTTCGGCTACCACTATGTTGCTTCACAGTTGTTTAAGTAATGCTGGTGTTTTCTGCTTCCGTATTAATATTGTTCACTGTTCACGTTGTTGCCAGCACCAATCACTCCATGGGGGTTGGCTTACACTCACCCCCCACACATCCAGCACAAGTGTCACTGTACATGTGACCCTGCCAATAAAGGGGTGTAAAAAGGCAGAGCCGAATTCGACCAAGAACCCTTCAGTATTTGCCCGGCGTTAGCCGCCTCTCATACCATTCAATATTACCAAACAAAGAGGCAGGCGCTGGAGACTGGAAGGCAGGAAACAGGAGTTTATTCCGACGGAGCAGAACACGTCAAATCAGACAACAGGGTATCTTCTCGAGGTGCTCTACCCGCATCTCTGAGGCCTGGCCTCTTATACACAAGTTTATGGCTTTATTACATTTATGACATCCGTGGTATTGCTTTGAAGTACGAAAAAGGCATCTTTGGAATCCCCGGTTCAGGCCCGTTCTCACACATATCTACAGTAGGGGTCCCCACCCAAATCTCAGCATGATGGCTATCGCGCAGCTGGACATTCCGCTGGGAACAGGAATGCGGGCGATTGGTCGGATCTAGGGGTGGGAAGGCATTGACTAATCCCCGCTCCTTTGATGTGAGGCGAGGTCCTACTGTAGGGGGCAATAAACTGTATCTGTTGGGCTAGGTGATGGCCTGGGATCAGGCCGGACAATCGGGCAGGGAGGAAGAAGTTATCAAAGGGCCTGTTCTATGAATGAGATGAAGGAGTGAGAGGGTTCAGCACGGGATGTGGCTCGGAGACAGGGTCGCGCTGGAGGTGCGTTTATGGCCCAAGCAGGAGAGACCGGGGGCTGTCGGGGCGCGGGGGGATGCTTGCGAGGCCGGGGAGTGAGGGGGAAAGATGTGCAGGCTATTGGCAGTGGGCGGAGAGGCTATGGCACACAAAATGGCTGTCACTTACGTGCATGAAGGGGCCTAAAAAGGGACAAGATGGCGTGGCCATTGTTTCACGATTTTCACTTTACTTTCAACAGTGGCTGTGGTGAACATAAACGAACGCCGCTTATGTATACCTAATTTAGTCATTTTCCACAGTCCCCAGTTTTTATCATAAGTTAGTTCATTTCTGTTCATGTCACAGGTGAGGATTTACAAGCTGACATTAGTTATACAATTTCGCTTTGGTAGCCCATATGCATTACGGTTAGATGGAAATAATTCTGCTATCAATGCTGACAGAATCGTACATAACCATATGTAGTCAATTTGATAGGCGAGGAGGCAGTGCATACAAAGTTACATTAGCTGTGTCATACATTAGACCTGGAGATGGGGACATTACTTAGATGATGTAGGAAATTCGTTCGAATACAAACATGATGTCATACAAAAAAATGTTCTGGCAGAATAAGGGCTATTAAGTACATTACTTGAGGTCTGGATTCCGTGGGGATCAAAACTAGACAGCATGTTCATGTGTATGACTGGTGTTCTATAATCGTCATGATACAAAGTTAACGCTTTCTGAGTTATCCATGCACAGTTGAAAGTGAGCGATGTAAGGTTTCGAAAGCTCAATTGGGTGATAATCAATACAGAGTGGTTGGGAGAGGAATTCAACTTAACACAAGTGACAGTCTAGGGGTGGTAATGTTCAAAAAAAGGGTTCTTCTTTCCAGTGTCTTATTACAGCGAGCCATCACTGGTAGGCTCTCATTGTTCTTCCTTTTCTTTTTTTTTTTTCGTTGGCACTGTTGAGCACCGGCGGTGGAGCTATGCGTCCAGCTCTAATCCAGATTTCGCGTTGCAGGGTGTGGCCATTTTTTGCTCTCTGACCACAGTCCTGATTGTCTTGTTCCTAACTAATCTACCATAGGTACTTTAGGCGGAGTACCCGCATTCCGTTCTTCTTTCGTGACAAACCCTATTCTATCTTTGTGCTGTGTTTCTTCTTGAAGTCAAGTTAAAAAAAAACTCCATATGGAAAAAAAGGGGGGGGGGATGGGGGCGTGCTTTGGGAGGCCGAGGGAAGAGAGGGTGGAGTGGGATCAGATCTGAAATGGACCAAGGAGGGCAGAAATCTCAAGCAAGTGGGCCCATCGATCGGGCTCAATGGGCTGGGACTTTCGGCACGAGCTGGTCAACATGCAGGGGCTTCTGGACAGCCCTTCTTTCTTTTCACTTTCCATGTTGAGAATGGTGCCTCGTCCCGCATCTCTTTGCTCTGTGGCTCCGCCTTGGTCGAGGTCATAGATGTTCCCTGATCTGCAGGCAGGCTGTGCGTCACGTCCGGCCCCTCTCCTCCGACGACTGCATGTTATCTTTAAATAAGTACAAAAACAAGTCTTAGAGAACTGGCAGGGGAAGACGTTCACACACTTCAATTTCTCTCCCAACCCCAAGTAGTTGGGTAAACGTTTATCGGTCACGATAGGGTGGATGTTTATTAATCCTTACATCGGGGTATGCTATTAACTCATGAATCATTGCTGTGGTGCAGTTTTGCAGGCATGTTTAATATTTTCCATCAACATGTCTGTTTGGTGTTTATTCCTGTTACATTCGCGAACGTGATTTATCTTTAAAAACAAGGTCATCAGCTATACTCTTTAAGGTTTTCTGGGACGGCTGGTACAGAACTGGGACCATTCTGGAAAAACGGGGATGTTTCGGACACTCTACTTTTGTGCAATGGGCGGTAGTAATCTGAATGATGAAGGTAGTGTTACTAAAGCACTAAAAAGCCACTGACATATAGCTCCCTTTTAAGGGCCAGATTAGGGGACATCAGTCGTCTTACCTGTCCTTTCTTTCTCAGCCAATTAAGTTCCATCATTTTACAGAAAGGAGAGGTAGTAATATGGCAAGATACGGTCGTTTACTTTCTGTCAATTTGTTCAAACACTGTCGTGTTCAAAGCCAATTATACATGTACCGGCGAGGTACAGTGTCGTCATTTATTCAAAAGGGAGCAAGGGAGCCCTCAGAGGGAGAGAGCGTCGTGCGAACCAAATAGGCTAGTAGTACACGTACAACATAAAGAGAGAGAGAGAGAGAGGAAAAAACGTGTATAATAATAGGCTATTCAGTGCACACACATAGAACAGTACGGGTCAGTTTCACGTGTAAAAACACAAGCTGAGGGAAAACATAAATTCCTAGTTTACGTACACACAAATACCAGATAGGGCGCGACAGTACATACATCAAGTACGAAAACCTAAGACAAGACACAGAGCTATTTTGGGCAAAAGGACTTTGTCATGCGTGTTGCGTATTCTCAGTATTCCCTTTAATTCATTTGGGGGTCGAGCTCTTTTTTTTATTCTCCTTCCTTCCTAATAGTAGACAATTTTTGTTGGTAACCTCGTTTCAAAAATACTTACTCCTTTTTAATTGGCCGGACACTAGTCCAGTCGTGCTTATACTCACGGTGGGGTCTTCCAACATCTAGCAAATGATGATGATAATGGTACAATTCCGATTTTTCTATGAGGATGGAAGAAGAAGGGGTAAATCTAAAACATGACAATATCCCTAATTTCTGGGCTGAGGGGGATTTTGGATGAACCCCGACCCGGGGTACTCTTAACTTCTCTTATTTAGTCAGCGCATAAATTGCCTTCCTGGTGCGCATTATTTTGGGTATACATTTGAGATATCGGTTGGGGTCGGGTTCGTTGTACTGCAATAACCCTTCAAGTTTCTGGTGTAGGCCACTCTCCCATTTACTAGCTCCAGAGAGAGTCGTCTCTAATTAAGGAATGTGCTATACTCTTATTCGTCTTTCACATGCAGGTACCATGTTCGGGCTTAATTTTCCTATCCCATTAACCGTTCGATCAACACCTCAGTCATACAAAAAGCATTCTTTTGTCAACCCAGACGTGTGCCACACATAAGCATTCATACGGCACAAATCAGGGCCCATGCGCACATTCATACCATACAAATTTTTCACGCTCCCAGAGATAGCTCCTGTATACAATGTACCATCTCACAGAGCTAGCCTATTTTTTTCTTTTTGCGTGGAACACGGTGCGTTTTAGGTCTTCTCCATACTTCAGCTGAAATTCCGATATTAACCTGCAGAAAAAGAAAAGAGGGGGAGGGGGGGGCAGCGTTCAAAGCACATCAGCGTGCATAAACACAAAAATGTTTTTACCTACCACGTACCTGACTTATCTCTTTGGGATGCAGTACCTTGCATCTCGGCATTGAAGCCCAGAGGAACTGGTAGTGCGGCAAAGACAACCGATGATAGGCTGTTTATTACATAGATCGCCCGAGGGTGATAGTACAGACCGCATGTAGGAAAGGGTCAAAAGCCAGGGGTATTCAGTATAAGGTGAGGGGGGTGACGGAGTCATGTTTTCATTTGAAGGAAAGGAATGGTCTACAGTGGTATAGGGTCGTTCCTATTTGCAGAGCATGGAAACTATTGGGGGGTGGCAAGTTTCACTGAGGGCTTTCGTGCCTTCAATAGTATGCGTTTTGCCTAACGTTAGACTAGAGGGCATTCCTCTGGTGAGTTTTAGGAGCGTTTAAAAACTCCTCTGAAACACGGGCTGGGAAAAACAAGGATTATGATGTTTAGGATTCCGAGGACCAGAATGCGCTTGGGGTTCATCACTTACAATACTTCGGGTCAATGTACTTCTTTGGGGAATTTACAACTGTAGTGTAATTAAAGATTCCTAGTTTGAAAAAGGCGCGCTTTCGATCCAAAAGGGGCCTGTGAGGTAAAAGAGGTCTGGTCTACTGTCCTATTCATAGATATATCTAAATATCAGGATCTTTACCTATTGCTTACGCTGCAGGAATGTAAAATACGACAGATCTTGACTATTCTTTTCGCATTATTTCTGTGTACTATGTCCTTTTAATTTTTCATAATCAAAATTGCTACATTTTACTTGCCCTTTATTTATTTGAGGATAGTAGCCTTTATTCGAAAACCTACCAATCTAAGTGACTGTTATGATGCTAGTTCCATATATTTAAAAAACCCTTTATTTGTGAAGATGTCAGCATTCAAATACGGGCCTCTAACCATATAGGCCGGTCACGGAGCAGACAGGAAACGCATGAGGTAAGGAGAGATTACACTGTAGTATAGAAGTACGTAACGGGCGAGCCATTTAATTAAAAAAACTAAACATGACTAACGGTTGCAGGATCAGTGAAGGTTAATTTTATAATTGGAAGTATAACAGGATCAGTTACAATAAAATCGTCCATACGCACACCATGGGCGCATATCATGAGTAACATTACTTCGAAGCTATAATATTACAATAATCAATAATGAATAAAAACCCACATCAATAGGGTTGTCCGCAGGCCCAGTCAGTACCCTTCCCCGCCCGCCGTGTGCACAAAGACCGCATACATATCCCATAACATCAAGGCTAAACAACTAGAACGTCATAAGGAGTTGCAAGTCCCGCCTATACTGGCGCCATTTTGGTCGAGGCCGGGCAGGTCCAGAGTATAGTCCAAAATGCCTCCAATAACTAGCAGTCAGACCAGAACTCCTTTCGGCAGTTCAAAAAAATTCCGTTAACGCCAACGGAAAGGACAGGCGGCATGAACCGTGACTTAAGGGTGAGGAAGGTAGAATCTTCCCTACCGGGCCACGCTGAGGTCCCACCGGAACTGATCGAGTTGGTAGTCTACAGTATCTCTTAGTAATTTAGGACAAAAGCTGGCGTTAGCATGAGAGCACCGCCATCTCGTGGCAACGTCGTGGCCATTTCGGAGAGCGGTACAGCAGACGTATCCCTCCGTCGATGCACTGAATCATCCTCCCTCACGGCGCCAGATGAGGGTAAGGCGGCGGTCACCCCCACCGGAAGCCCGCGGGAGTCGGGGGCCAACGACTTCCGTAGAATCTCTAGAGCTGAGAGAACGTCTTCAAGAGTGGGGTTCATGCCCGAGCAGGCAAGCATCCGAGTCCCATGGTAGCCCAGAGCCATCTTAGTGGACCAGGCCCAAATCCAGGGAGCCGGCCGCCATCTTGACAGTCCCACAGCAGCTGCCCTTCACCACGGCCACCGGAGCGGCCCCCGGTCAGCCAGCCGTGGGGGATCTGCAAGTGGAACGCGAATGGCGATCTTGGTGCAGGAGAGGAACCTCCACCTGGAGGGGGAGGGGGCCAGCCGCACCGCCTCTCCGCGGGCGCCCTACGCCATCTCCTGGCGCAGGTATACAAAATGGCTGGACCAGGCAACAAAGGGGGGAGCCATCAGCAAGGCATCCCCCGCACACAACTTGCTGGACACCACCTCTGGACGATCTGGGGACGGGCCTCGGCGCGTTGTGTTGCCTCCGGCTTACTCGCACAACGGTCCCTTTTGGTCGGCCTCCATCCTCCACCTCGGGCCGCCACCGATGTCGCCTCGCCGGCTGATGACTGCAGGCAAGGCCCCGGTCTACACGTGCCGGAGGCCTCATTTTCCGGACGAGCGTAGCTGCGGATCTGCTGCACTCCGGAGCCCCCAGGACAGATGG
This sequence comes from Lissotriton helveticus, assembly GCF_964261635.1. Taxonomy (NCBI): domain Eukaryota; kingdom Metazoa; phylum Chordata; class Amphibia; order Caudata; family Salamandridae; genus Lissotriton; species Lissotriton helveticus. The sequence goes on along the minus strand of NC_136069.1, from coordinate 289,483,803 downwards.
TAGGTATCAGCAGATAAGGTTGTCGTTATTGGGCAGGGTGGGCGGCAGGATAGACACGTTTGGGCAGCGGGGTCGGCGGAGCCGAGCTACCTTGCGGCCATCACGGTGTCGAGCTCGGCTCCTCCCACTAGTTTCATATTACTAATGAAGGGCTGTTCCTAGTGTTTCTTTTTTAGCGGGGTCAAAAAGATCCCATCAGTGGCCTACTGACTTTGCTTGATTCCTTTTGTTTTTCCTAGCGATTTTTATGTCATAGTTTGTTGAAAAGATACAACGGATAATCCGTATTTTATATACATGTCCTTTTTATTAGGGGTGCCCTCCGGTGGAGCCGGATGATCTACATCTAATAAATGGTCCGGGCTGAACCAACTACTGAACAATGGGGAGAAGATAGGCATGACGGGTTACAATGGGGACAAAAGTCTGCACTACCTATCCTTCACTACTTTGCGAAGACTAGGCAGAATATTTCTATTCTACAGTATTCGCAAATAGGGAATACCCAAAGAGAGAACTAATTCCAAACAGTCAATGTTCGGACAAACAATCAATCAATCAAATGAGGAATAAAATAGGCGCAACGGGTTACAACGGGGGCAAAAGCCTGCGCTACCTACCCTTCACTATCTGCAAAGAGAGAGCGAAATTCCTGTTCCTCCTCGTTTGTAGGCAGAGAAGATCCTTTCAGAGAACCAATTTCGAACAGTTAATGCTCGAACAAACAATCAATCAATGGAGAGGGAAGTAGGCGCGACGGGTTACAACGGAGGCAAAAGCCTGCGCTACCTACCCTTCACTATCTGCAAAGGGAGAATACTCCTATCCTTCCCCGTTTGTAGACAGAGAATCTCTCAGAACCAAACAACCAAATGCGTAATACTAGTATTTTCCAAGACAATCAAACAATCAATTCGCAATACGTCGTGTTACACGACCTTACCCGGACCGCATGGACAGTTTCTCGTCTTCCGCTTCCAGCGCCTGATCGTCCTCTATTCTCCGTAATTGCTGTGGCACTCCTGATGGTTCCCAGTCAGGACCGTAGATCACTCGAGAGAGGTCTGCTCGGAACCGGTGAAGTTCGGATGATCGGCTGCCAGACGAGGGTCTATCAGGCAGGTGCACTTCCCGATCGTTGCAGTCGTTCACTCTCTCGTTGGGACCTCTCCCACTGGATCCACGTGTTGCTGATGGGCCCAACGTTGGGCGCCAATTGTAAAAAGGCAGAGCCGAATTTGACCAAGAACCCTTCAGTATTTGCCCGGCGTTAGCCGCCTCTCATACCATTCAATATTACCAAACAAAGAGGCAGGCGCTGGAGACTGGAAGGCAGGAAACAGGAGTTTATTCCGACGGAGCAGAACACGTCAAATTAGACAACAGGGTATCTTCTCGAGGTGCTCTACCCGCATCTCTGAGGCCTGGCCTCTTATACACAAGTTTATGGCTTTATTACATTTATGACATCCGTGGTATTGCTTTGAAGTACGAAAAAGGCATCTTTGGAATCCCCGGTTCAGGCCCGTTCTCACACATATCTACAGTAGGGGTCCCCACCCAAATCTCAGCATGATGGCTATCGTGCAGCTGGACATTCCGGTGGGAACAGAAATGCGGGCGATTGGTCGGATCTAGGGGTGTGAAGGCATTGACTAATCCCCGCTCCTTTGATGTGAGGCGAGGTCCTACTGTAGGGGGCAATAAACTGTATCTGTTGGGCTAGGTGATGGCCTGGGATCAGGCCGGACAATCGGGCAGGGAGGAAGAAGTTATCAAAGGGCCTGTTCTATGAATGAGATGAGAGGGTTCAGCACGGGATGTGGCTCGGAGACAGGGTCGCGCTGGAGGTGCGTTTATGGCCCAAGCAGGAGAGACCGGGGGCTGTCGGGGCGCGGGGGGGATGCTTGCGAGGCCGGGGAGTGAGGGGGAGAGATGTGCAGGCTATTGGCAGTGGGCAGAGAGGCTATGGCACACAAAATGGCTGTCACTTACGTGCATGAAGGGGCCTAAAAAGGGACAAGATGGCGTGGCCATTGTTTCACGATTTGCACTTTACTTTCAACAGTGGCTGTGGTGAACATAAATGAACGCCGCTTATGTATACCTAATTTAGTCATTTTCCACAGTGGGCGGGGGCACGCGCCCGTAGCCAATTCCACATATTATCTGCATGTGTCTGTGTGGTCATAATGTATGCATGAGTGCCCCGGGCCCTACAACATTACATTGTGCTGTGTACAGCAGACACAACCATGTCACCGCAGGCAGCGGGTAAGACCTTTGACATGTAGCTTTGTCATCACCCACTTAATGCGTCGGAGGAGTGGACTGGGTCAACGTGCGCAGGTCCAGCGCGGGTGTGTGAATGATTATTCTGGGGCTCTGGGCGTGGTTCAGTGCAGGAAATGTGCAAATGCATGTGTCTCTGTCGCAGTGTGGGTCTCCTTTGTGGAGTGTAGGTGGTCCCTGATGGGACTTAGACACCCATGTATGTGATCTAGTTCAGCTTCCATGAGCTCTGACCCCACCCGCACCTGTTCGGCCACCTCCTGAGGTGCTGGGAGCCAGCTGTGGTAGTGGGTGCTTCCTGCTGTGTGGTCTGTGTAGGGGCTGGGGTCTCCTCTATGTAGCTTGGCTGCTCTGTTCCTGGAGGTGGGTTGCCTAAGATGTCCATGAGCTGCTGTAGGGCATTGGTGTTGAAGGTGTCGTGGTCCTCTCCAGGACCACTGATGAGTTGTCTGGTTTGCTCTGCTGGAGACGCTGTTTGTCCCTCTGCAATATGAAGGGGAGATGCATGTTGACATTGTGTTGACATGTATGTTGGCGCATTGTTCTTGTTTACATGCAGACTGTATGACAATGTACATTGTGACTGTTTGGAAGGTGCTGAATATTTGATGCGGTACAGTGGACATTTGGACTACATGACGGATGTGAGGTTATACACGAACATTTCCATCTCACAGTTTCCTACTATGTTAGATGTGATTGGCCTGTTTCTGCGTATAAGCGGACCCATTTGTGTCCTCTGTTCTGCAGTGTGAGTGTTGCACTTTGTACCACATTGTAGTCATAGTGGATGTGGTGATTGCTATGTGTGCGTGCAGCATTGCAAGGGAGCCGCCCCTGCAGCTGTGATTTTGCTGCCCCTTATCCATTTGAGGCGGTAAGCCTTGACTTATGTGCTTTTACAGTGCTGAGATGTTGATGACTTGTGTCATTTGTGCCCTTGGACGGTTATTATACTCTTATACATTGTTTGTCTGCAGATGTGTTGTTGAGGTCAGGGGTTCTTTGTGCAGGTGGATGTGTCTGAGTGTGACCTCCTCCTTTCAAGATGTGGTCCACACTCAGCCACCTCAGTGTTGTGGCATGCACAATGTCATGATGATTGTACTGCAGCCATGCTGACCGTCATGTTGTGTCTGTTGCATTGTCAGCATGGGTCACAGATACGCATCTATGCAGGGTTTCGCACATGTGCATGTGCTGGTTGTGGGATTGTTGATGTGTGGGGTGGGACCCCTTTGGGCACATGGTGAATGGGGGCCTACTTGGTGTTTGTATGTGTGCTGCAGTGTGCCACAGGGATCATGGGCATGATCCAGGGTCATTGTAGGTGTGCAGTGTGCTACACATCGTTTTGCATGTGAGCCATTGGGCCCATCTCCACCCGACCCCCCCAGTCCCTGGTTGTTACCTACCATGTTGATGTAGTGTCAGGTCCTATAGAGCTGTGTCCGGACTCACGACTCCTTGCACCATTTTCGCATTGATGACTGTGGCCATCATTTCCTCCAGCTCCTTCTGTGGCGCAGGACTCCCACCTCCAGTCGCCGTTGCTGCCTTCCTGTTGGCAGCGGGTTTGGGCTTTGTTTTGTTTTTCACATCATGCCAGCGCCTCTTGGGCTTCTCCATTGACCTCCTCGACACTCCGACTGCATTCACGTTTGTCAAATTGAAGTTCAGTTGATGGTAGTGTACTGTCACCTCTGTCACACTGATCCGGTTTTCCTGTGGACTGCACCCCGTCTTCCTCTTCCTCTTGGCCTTCCCCGACCACGAGGTTCCCTGCTGGTGGTCTGTGTGGTTTGTGGGGTTCGCGTTGACCTCTGCACTCGGTCCGGGTGTATCCATGGTGCTACGCAGTTTGCTGTTGTTTCCCTTTGTTTTTGTTCAGCTTTTATGGTGCCTTTTTCCCGCTTGACGTGTGGGAATTGCAGGCCTGTCACTGGTATTCGCTGGTTTTTGTGTCAAGATTGGCCTCATCACAATTTTTTTTGTGTTTGTGTTTCGCATTTTTGCGGCGGCGCGTTTACTTTATCGTGGATATTTGATGTGTTATCGTTCGCTTGTCGCATGGTACCACCGTGTTGACAATACATGTTAACACTGCATTATTTTCCCACGATTGACTGCGATGTGAAGAGTTGCGTTAAGCTAATTTTGCGATGATTATCACACGTTCTTGAGAATATCCCCTATAGTTTTTGAACTTTTGCAGCTCAGAATGTATGGAATCATGCAGAGAGATTCTATCTTTCTTAAAATTAAGTGGAAAAATAAAAATGTTGCCATGAATATCTGCTTTCTGCATATCACTGTTCATCTAGAAAAACAAAGCAGAAGAAGGAAAACAAACGCTTTGTTGTCGTTTTAAAAAGTACAGCCTTAATTATGCTCTGTGACCTGGCTGGGTAGCCAAGTCTCAGGGCAGGGTGTGGCTGGGCCATCCTGAGCTTCAGGAGGAGGAGTTGTGGACACCACTAAGTGTGCAGCCCAGGCTACTTAGACCAATCCCAGAGCTTCTCTCATGCTGAGAATAGCATTCCAAGCATGAGAGAAGCGCGGGGATTGACATCTGGGAGACTGTACAGTGTGCACCAGGCAAGGATCGAGAGAGGAGCAATAATGTGTCAATAGTTTTCTATTGCACATTTTATGTGGAATCCAACTTTACTGCGAAATTTCTTGTAACTCCAATTTCATCACCCAAACTAGACTTTCCATTCCTAGCTGTCACCAAATGGCAGGTAAACCTATATCTAGTTAATGTGAACAATGAAGCCAAAGTTAAAAGGCAATCTGTCAATATTTTTTAAAAATGAATGCCACACACATGCCGTAGTGGTTACTCTTGATGGCACATATGATGGCTGTGTGGCCATGCTTGCCGAAGTATTCCTGATCAAACTGAGCTTATATGTACATCAGCTTTGCACATATCTCACAGTGGCAGTGGCGTCACTGGGGTTGGTGTCACCCGGTGCGGGTAACTCATGGTGTCACCCCCTCACGACTTACCGCATGGACCACCTCTGTTGGAAATGTACGGCGCTAGGTACTGTCTTACTCCCTCTAGCTCCCTCTCTCTGTCTTACTCCCTCTAGCTCCCTCTCCCTCTGTCTTACTCCCTCTAGCTCCCTCTCTCTGTCTAGCTCCCTCTAGCTCCCTCTCTCTGTCTAGCTCCCTCTCTCTGTCTAGCTCCCTCTAGCTCCCTCTCTCTGTCTTACTCCCTCTAGCTCCCTCTCCCTCTGTATTACTCTCTCTGTCTAGCTCCCTCTCTCTGTCTAGCTCCTTCTAGCTCCCTCTCTCTTGCTCCCTCTAGCTCCCTCTGTCTCCCTCTCTCTCTCTTACTCCCTCTAGCTCCCTCTCTCTGTCTAGCTCCCTCTAGCTCCCTCTCTCTGTCTAGCTCCCTCTAGCTCCCTCTCTCTGTCTTACTCCCTCTAGCTCCCTCTCCCTCTGTCTTACTCTCTCTGTCTAGCTCCCTCTCTCTGTCTTACTCCCTCTAGCTCCCTCTCTCTGTCTTGCTCCCTCTAGCTCCCTCTCTCCCTCTCTTACTCCTTCTAGCTCCCTCTCTCTCTGCCTTACTCCCTCTAGCTCCCTCTCTCTCTGTCTTACTCTCTCTAGCTCCCTCTCTCTCTGTCTTACTCCCTCTAGCTCCCTCTCTCTGTCTAGCTCCTTCTAGCTCCCTCTCTCTTGCTCCCTCTAGCTCCCTCTGTCTCCCTCTCTCTCTCTTACTCCCTCTAGCTCCCTCTCTCTCTCTCTTACTCCCTCTAGCTCCCTCTGTCTCTGTCTTCCTCCCACTAGCTCCCTCTCTCTCTATCTTACTCCCTCTCTCTGTCTAGCTCCCTCTCTCTGTCTAGCTCCCTCTAGCTCCCTCTGTCTCTGTCTTACTCCCTCTAGCTCCCTCTCTCTGTCTAGCTCCCTCTCTCTCTCTGTCTTACTCCCTCTAGCTCCCTCTGTCTCTGTCTTGCTCTCTCTAGCTCCCTCTCTCTGTCTTACTCTCTCTAGCTCCCTCTCTCTCTGTCTTACTCCCTCTAGCTCCCTCTCTCTGTCTAGCTCCTTCTAGCTCCCTCTCTCTTGCTCCCTCTGGCTCCCTCTCTCTCTTTGTTACTCCCTCTTGCTCCCTCTCTCTCTGTCTTGCTCTGCCTAGCTCCCTCTCTCTGTCTTACTCTCTCTAGCTCCCTCTCTCTCTGTCTTACTCCCTTTATCTCCCCCTCTCTCTGTCTTACTCCCTCTAGCTCCCTCTCTCTCTGTCTTACTCCCTCTAGCTCCCTCTCTCACTGTCTTCCTCCCTCTAGCTCCCTCTCTCTCTCTCTTCCTCCCTCTAGTTCCCTGTCTCTGTCTTCCTCCCTCTAGCTCCCTCTCTCTCTATCTTACTCCCTCTAGCTCCCTCTCTCTGTCTAGCTCCCTCTCTCTCTATCTTACTCCCTCTAGCTCCCTCTCTATGTCTAGCTCCTTCTCTCTGTCTTGTTCCCTATAGCTCCCTCTGTCTCCCTCTCTCTCTGTCTAGCTCCCTCTCTCTGTCTAGCTCCCTCTAGCTCCCTCTCTCTCTTACTCCCTCTCGCTCCATCTCTCTGTCTAGCTCCCTCTAGCTCCCTCTCTCTCTGTCTTATTCCCTCTAGCTCCCTCTCTCTCTATCGTACTCCCTCTAGCTCCCTCTCTCTGTCTAGCTCCCTCTCTCTGCCTTACTTCCTCTAGCTCCCTCTGTCTCCCTCTCTCTGTCTTACTCCCTCTAGCTCCCTCTCTCTCTGTCTTTCTCACTCTAGCTCTCTCTCCCTCTGGCTTACTCCCTTTAGCTCCCTCTCTCTCTGTCTTACTCTCTCTAGCTCCCTCTCTCTCTTTGTTACTCCCTCTTGCTCCCTCTCTCCATGTCTTACTTCCTCTAGCTCCCTCTCTCTATGTCTTGCTCCCTCTAGCTCCCTCTCTCTCTCTGTCTTACTCCCTCTAGCTCCCTCTCGCACTGTCTTCCTCCCTCTAGCTCCCTCTCTCTCTCTCTTCCTCCCTCTAGTTCCCTCTGTCTCTGTCTTCCTCCCTCTAGCTCCCTCTCTCTCTATCTTACTCCCTCTAGCCCCCTCTCTCTGTCTAGCTCCCTCTCTCTCTGTCTTACTCCCTCTAGCTCCCTCTCTCTCCCTCTCTCGCTGTCTTACTCCCTCTGTCTCCCTCTCTCTCTTACCTCATCTGTCTTCACTGTAGTGAAGAGCAAGCTGAAATTTGGAACTGGTTCACTGGAAAACTGAAGACTGTGCAAGATACTGAATAATAGGAAACCATGCACCCTCAGATGAGCTAGGCTGCTATAGAGTTGCCTTGTGAGCAAAGAAAATTGCAGTCAAGCATTGCAGATCTCCTATGAGACGCTGGCGAGTGTGAACAGCATGAGGAACAGGCTCTTGGCCTAAGTTGGTATATCCCAAAAAAACATGAAATGTTAGGTTCCCACTCGAGGCCTGCACATGATTGCAACAGTGCCTGTCACATAATATTCAAAGATTGAATCTCTATCTCTATTAACACACCTGCATGCAGTCCGCTGGCTTCAATGAACAAAGCAGCTCAATAAAAACCCATCGATTCCCTGCTGTCTTTGAGGGTTACAAATCCTCGAAACCGGCCCCACGCTTTCTGATATGATGCAGCAATTTTGCAATGTTTGTCATATTTGGCAATGCAATAAAGTCCCTGGAAGCGCTGGAGGGTGGGGGATGGGCAGGGCAGGGGCAGGGTACCTCGACGAAAAGGGCATGTGTGGGGCATAGGAAGAATTTAGAAAGCCAGCTTGCACCCGCCGAAGAGGGCCCTCAGGGCCGTGTTTTCATTTGTGTGCCACTGCACTGCTTTACTACTACGACAGTCTCATGTCATGCAGTCAGTATTTATGATAATCATATACAGTATATTATAAATTAAAATTATACTATTCTCTACTGTCTCTACTACTAGTGACAGTCAGCAGTCTCTCACCGTTCCAAATTTGAAGGAGAGAGAAGATAGTGCCGGAGTCGGACTCGCCTCGGCTTGGACCGGTGTCATCGTCGTTCTTTTTAAGTTTATTCTCACTCTCCCTGGCGCTGGCGGGCGCGTGACCGCCGTGACGCGTCAGAGGCTAAGAGCAGGCGCAGCAGGTGCAGTTGCGCACTGCGCACAGAGCGCAGGGGCTGTCCCAGGGCCGTCACGTCATTGGTAGTAGGGATAAGATTGACGGCTCTGGGACACAAACTGCTGGGCAAGTGTCAGTGAAACCAAACTGCAAGTCAACGATGCCATTGCCTGCCTGCCTGGTATATGCATAACTGGGTTTGGTTTGGCTTCGGTTTCGTTTCGACTTTCGTCACAAAACAACAATGCAAACCCAAACCCTTGAATAAAACAGGACGCAGGTAGACTCGTCAGTGTAGATTGGTGTCACCCCCCAGATGGGGTGACACCCGGTGCGGTCCGCACCCCCCCCCCGCACCCCCCTAGTGACGCCACTGTGGTAACTAGTGTTTTGCGTGCTCTGAAGGCTTCTAGTATCTGACTAAACAGAAAGAAAAGTAGAATTACAAATAACTATAATGTTTTGTAATGTTCCAGTACACAAACCTGCAGGACAGATCACACCGTTGTCAAGCCGCTGCCTTCAGGGTGTTACTGCTTTAAGAGTGGCTGACCTCTACCATCTTGGGCTGTGGCAAGAGAAAAATACGGCTGCCAATGCAAACACTTGTAATTATGAACTGTTCGTGCACAATCTTTCTGCAATCTGAAACTAAAGAACAGAATATGGAATCCATAAAATAAAAATAGCATCTTTAGGGCTTTAGCCAATGCTACATTACTTCATGATACATTTTTGTGTTTGGGGCTGCAGGATGTAAAGGGAAAATCTGTAAGGTGCGCTCAATATCAGCACTGTGTACGTACTCTGACTCATGCACTTAAACCTACAACAGTTGTTATTTGGAACAATTTCTTATTCCTGTAGATTGTTCTATCGGCATGTGTGTCATATTTGTACATTCACACATCACAGAAGATATTGCGATTACAACAAAGGACATATACAACTAAAGGAGCACAGACCTATGGGCTTTGCCAACTGTTTGTTTATTTGTGCTTTTAATGTTTTTTTGCTGCCTTTCATTTTTCTTAAGCCATGATGCCTCTGTACAGTGTTCCGGAGGCTATAAGATTGCATCCTAGTAAGAGGTACACATCCTGTCTTAATGAGCTCCAGTGCTTAAGAATGACAAGTCCCATGCGAAGCACTATTTTAAAACACATCATAATATATAATAAAAGTTATTTAGGTGTCTCGCCTTTCAGACAACATGTGTTCTAACACGAATAATAAATATCAATCTGATAATGAACAAGGGTAAATATTATCAATGAAAAAGTTGCAAATTAAAATATAGCTTTTCTTTTTAAAGCAAATAAAGAATTCAAAGACTGATGTGGGACTATTTGACCAACGGAAATGCGCCTGTTTAGTGTTTTTTTCTGCTTCCACCTGCAGTATGATTTCACAAGGGTGTTTTAAGTTAATCAGAGAATAGGTTTAATGTGTTGAAAAAATTTAAGTATGTTTATATTTGTTCCACTGATGAATTACTTCTGAAGGGAGCATTCTATTATGTTAGGTTATCCGTTTTTTAAAGAACTTAAGCACCACACGTGGCTTCTTGGTATGGAAACACGGCTATGGCTTGGTAAATGACGGGACTATTTTAAGGAATAGCGCGACCCGTGTCGGCAGTATTGATGTATCTGGGAGGTTCATGATTTTCACCCCTTTCACTTTTGGGGAGGTGCTCACTCCTGTGTCAAAACATTTATAATAAAAAATAATCAGCTTCATGGGCCAAAGGTGCACACGCCAATTCAGAGTTTGAGACTGCAAACATTAGTTTTCTAATGTACCAATTTCATTACAGAAGTCGGTTAACTTTTACATCCTAAAATGGGTTTCTGACCCTAAACCGATTCCCTATTGGGGGAATGCAAAGTATTAAATAAAGGATTAGGCTTCGTCCCCACCCCCATGCATGATTCTTTTAAATGTAGGATTGAGTTTTTCGAGACAATGCGAAAGATTAAACTGAAAAAGGTTTTTGCAAATCAACCTCAGGAAAATCACCACCAAGCGGATCAGGTCCAGAAATCGTTGTCTTTGAATCAAAGGTCTTACAGGACATAGATTCATTGGAAGAAGAAGACAGAAATACTAACTATAAAAACATGTCTAGACAGGATTGGGAAGCTGTAAGAAGCTTGCAGAACAATAAACATTTGACAATAAAAAGTGCAGATAAAGGCGGCGCAGTAGTTGTGTTGAACACCTGTGACTATGAGACAGAGGTGTATCGCCTATTGAGCCAACTACCAACCATTGAATAAAGACCCCACCCCTGAATTGCTCACCATCATAAAGGCAATGGTAGGAGAGGCGAGAGAAAAGAAGTGGATATCATCAAAAGAAGCAGAGTTCTTGGTGAATACCAACCCCAGGACTCCTGCATTCTACATTTTGCCGAAAATACATAAGCCTGCCCGGCCTCCGCCGGGCAGGCCAATTGTATCGGGCATACAATCAGCTCTAGAACCACTGTCGCAGTTCGCAGATTATTTTCTGTGAGAATCGGTTGTGACACAAAAATCTTATGTGAGGGACACCACAGATATCCTTAATGTAATTGAGGATATGGCATTCGATCCTGCTGGTGAGATGCTGGTCACAATCGATGTCGAATCCCTGTATTCCTGCATTCCTCAGGATGCAGCGTTGGTGGCAGCAGCGCGTGCCCTGGGAATGCAGGAATGGTTTTATGATGCACCTCATACTTTTGTTCTGCAGTGCATCGAATTAGCTCTCACAAGAAACTTTTTTAGTTTCAAGGAGAAATTGTTCTTGCAGACTACTGGGACCTCGATTGGGGCAACTATGGCCCCTAGTCTGGCCTGCATATATGTGGGCCAGTTTGAAGAGCACGTGGTCTATTCCTCCACCAATCCCTTCAGAGACCAGGTACGTCTCTGGAGGAGATATATAGATGACGTGCTCTGCATTTGGACTGGAGAGGAGTCCACCTTGCTGGAATTCCTAAACTGGCTGAATACGCAGGACCAAAGCCTGCGTTTGACGTGGTCCTATAGCAGGGATACTGCAGTCTATCTAGACCTGGACATTAAAGCCAGTGAGGGGGGCTTGAGGACAAGTGTCCATCAGAAACCCACCGACAGGAATTCCTTGTTGTCCTACGACTCATACCATCCAAGAGCACTTAGAGACAACCTGCCGGTGGGTCAATTTCTTAGATATCGGAGAAATTGCTCCAGTAAAGACATATATAAGGAGCAGACACAGGTTCTGGCAGACAAATTAGAGCAAAGAAATTACCCTGCAAAAATCGTCAAACAGGCAAGAAAGAGAGCTTTAAATACACCTAGAAACGCACTCTTAGAGGTTAACCATCGGGAAAAGAAAGACTGCCTTCCGGTGGTAATGACATTCTATCCTTTGGCTACGAAAATAAGGAAATCGATTAGAAAGCATTGGCCGTTGCTGTCAACAAAGGAGTTTACAATGCCACAGCCTAGGTTCGCCTTTAAACGTGCCAGTAACCTCAAAGATAAGTTGGTTCACACACGCCCACAAGTTTGTAATGTAACAAGTAACAGCACGGTCCCTTCGGGACATTATCCATGCGTGTCATGCTCGGTGTGTCCTCTAACATCGAAAGTGAAAAGTGTAAAGTTACAATCAGGCAAAGAATGGAGTCTAAGGCAGTTCAGCAATTGTAATACCACTAATGTGGTTTACAGGTTGGACTGTGAATGTGGTCTACAATACATTGGACTCACTACACGAAAAATAAAAACACGAATTCAGGAACACTTGAGCACGATCAGGGCAGGAAAACTTTCCACAAAATTGGTCCAACATTGTTACAGCAATAGGCACACATTCAAGTGGGTGGTACTAGAAAAAGTGACAGGCGACGCTGGTTCAGTCGAACGCCTGCTTATTGCGAAAGAGGCTAGATGGATCTACCAAGAAAAAAGCGAGAGAATAGGTCTCAATGATTTGTTGGAATGGAATAAAGTACATTAAAACTCCTTTAGGTTGGGTGAGCGAGATTCCAAAAATTCAAAGTCTAATTACCAAGCCTAGATGTTTCATTGCCATGTGTGAAGGTGTAGGAGCATGATACCTCCATAAACCAGCAGTGTATACATCCATCCCTGTTTTAGTCAATATGCCACATTGTGATAACCATCTTTTAACTATAAAGTCTGCCAAAAAAAAACTAAATAGGCAATCCACAGAGTTTATTTTTATTTTTATTATATTTTAATTTTGGAACATGCATTTGTCCAAAATTATATTTCTTAAAATTATCAACAATTCAATAAAGTGGATTTTCGTTATGTGGGGGTGGATGTAAAGGCGAGACATGATACACCATCAAAAATATAATATTATACAATGCCTAGGGTCTAGGTTCTTTTTTTGTAAAGGAATGCAGAGTAAGGCAACAGGCACAAGATGATGGCCACAGCCCACACATAAAGAACTGGAGAGAGTGCACCAACTGGTGGAACAGCAGAGGGAGGAGGGAGAGAACCACACAGGGGGTGGTTAGGGTAGGTTGAAAAACTGATGCGTATACATTAACAGAAGAGTGACCAGCCCTTCAAAAAGACTTCAAGTTTTCACATACTTGAAGCATTGTGGGGTACATGTAGAGATACGTTAGGAAACACAGCTCGCCAAAACAAAAATTTCAAAATTGCACCAAAGGTGGTTGGGGGCAGAGATATAGGACCACCTATTCTGTGTACGCCATGGGAGTTTATAGATGAAGTAGGATGTCCCATATCAAGTTGAAGAACATTACATGGACAACGGAAGCAGAAATGTAAACATCTGTGGCCTGCTAGATGGTAAGAGACTTCACATAATTGATTTATACTCCACAAGCATAGGGCAGGCGGACCACTTAGATATGATTTCCATGCAGCTGGCAATGTACCCTCAAGACCCGGACATAATTAAAGACTTCAACTGCAAACTGAACATTGTGACAGACAGATCTCACCCACCATTGTGGCGCGTTCTAACCAGCACTCTCACAAGTAGACTAATGGTTTTGAAGAGAAATTGGGCACTGACAGAAGTGTGGAGGGCAGCTAATCCAGAGGGCATAGATTACAATTATTACTTCCAGAGGGCATAGATTACAATTATTACTTCTTCCTACATGAACTTCACTTTAACATTGATATACCGTTCAGTGCTTCACATGTGACCAGGAAGACAAGAAATGCTGAGTACATAGCTAAGACAGTGTCAGATCACAATCCATGATTTTGGCATTTTGGTGGGGGCGGGTAACTTCTAAAACCTCTTCTTGGAAACTCCAAACTCACATGTTGGGGGGTGCAACATTCACAGCCACAATCAAACACTAAATCACACGTCTTTTTACTTACAGAGGGCACCACAGGTGACACTAGCAGAGTGGGATGCCTTCAACCCATACATCAGACGTGTACGTATCGAAATTTAGATGTGTGTGTAGGCAGTTCCCAAGGAGAGATTGCATAGAATGTAAGATCAGTTATGCATTCTGCCATAGCCAGCGAGCATGGCAGGTCGGAATTTGTAGCCACCAGAAACCAAAACAAAAAAGCAAGAGATAGGCAAGGCATATTTCATTAGACAGAACGGAGGCATGCAGAGGCAACAGACTGGGTCAAATGCTGGCCAGATTAGTCTGTGCAAATGCTCCACACACCTGTTACAACCATCATCAAATCAGCTACAACTATTACACCTACACACTCTGAAATAAATGTGGCTTTCACGCAAACAATGAAAAGCTGTACGCAGAGGATGGATCTTCTGGCTTTGGGGTGGCGCAATCATATGTTCAGAGGACATGCCTTCTGTCATTGTCCCATGAGCAGGCAAAAAACCTTGAAACACCAAAAGAACTGAAGAAATAAAGGTGGCCATAGTTCAGAAGGCAATCAGCAAGATGTCAGGCAATGATGGTCTCCCCTTCGAGTTTTATAAGATGTTTAAATCCAGTGAATTAAGCACTTGCTTGGTAATATTAGGCATCCTTCAAGAAAGGGGAGCTCCCTGTCATTGCACAGGAGGTAACCATAGTGGTACTCAATAAACAGGGCTATGATTTTCTAGAAGTGGGAGCTTTTCGGCTATTATCCATGCTAACATTGGACTGTTGAACTTGAATCATCAGAAGTCGAAGCAGCGGCCAATTCGTCTCCCACCTTGCCCCCAAACTCTGAAACCACTTCCCCTTACCTCTTCGATCAATGCCAACACTACTGGAGGTCATAAAGAGACTGAAAACCTGACTCTTCAATAAATAGCTCAGAGCAGCAGAACGTCCCCAACCCCAGTGCCTGGAGACCCACACGGGTGATAAGTTGCACTCTTTAAATCCTGTTTAAGTAATTGACTGTAAGATACTAGGGAGCGAATAGTGAAGGTGCTCTCACACCTGATGTACCATTATCAAAACAGGTTTCTACACAGGACAAGCTGAAATGTCAGCAGGCTGTATGCTCAGTGAGATCTGTAATGGCTCGGAAGGATCCATAGACATGGAAAATGGTTTACAGGAGATGGGGTTTGGCATCAGACAATACATACATTTGCAGTGCGTGAATCCAATGGAGTGTGTCAAAACTGGGGCAGTAACATTGGAAGAATGGCCAATGTGCCACTGTACGAGACAGGTGCTCTCTTTCACTGCTCCTATTTGAATTCAGTTTGGATCCAATGCTGACCTGTAAGATGTACTATACTAGAGGGATTTACCCTGTGGGTATTAACAAAAACAATGCCAAAACTAGTGAATTCCTGTTAATGTAAAGAGGGACGTGCACCATAATTTGAAAAACACAATAGGTCTAGTACTGGAAGACCAGACCTTTAAGGGATACTAGGGCTACATTGCCCTGCTCCAACCACAGGCGTACATCTTCGATCGCAGAACACTGCCAGGCTCAAAGTTGAATCCCTTTTTTTTGCTGCCAAGCACTGCTGGCTTTAATATGTGTATGAAACTGGAGTCAAGAACTCATGTTCCCCTGAAATAGCGATCAGGTACATTACTAATGTTATATGTGTGGAAGCAACAGCGAACTGAGATGCATGGACTCAGCTGCTGACCACTACAGTAGGTCACTTGTTGAACTTGGCAGTGCTGTTAGTATTTGTGATTATGTGTAGGGAATCTTTAGATTCGGAAGAGTTCCTATTGTATGCAGTCTTAATAGGGGCTGCTTAATGCACCTGGGGAGAGGTCGCCAAGGAACATGAAATTGACAAAACACTGCAGATCGTTCTTAGTAGGGGCCAGTCTTGCCACTGAATCACAACCTTATATATAATTGTTAGGGAAACATGCAGGGAAGACTGGGATGCCTTAAAACAAAATGCAGCGTTGACCATTGTACTGGCAAATGGTCAGTTGTGGTAACCCACCGACTTGTCCAGAAGGTATCCTGAAATGCTTGCTGGAATCTAATGTTATTTAACTACATCTACTGAGCATACATCACACTGGCACAGCTCTAAAATTGTATTTCTCAAGTCAACTCACAAGTGACATAGGTGAAGTGAGGTGGGAGGCTCCATGGAACACATGTGGTCCAATGCACAAGGGGCCTCCAAGCTCCTGGCGGAGGCCCCATAGTCATGGCTGGGGACCCTCACTCGTGGCGGGACCTTCAAAATGAGAAACTGTAGTTCGGAAGTTATGCCATGACTACTGGGCCTCCTCCACAAGTTCCGAGGGCGTTTGTGAGTACTGTGTAGTGGTGCGTGGCGGGATGCAGTGGTAAAACAGAGATTGGAATGGATAGCTAGGAGGGTCCTGCAGGTACCCTCAAGCCGCATACATAATTGGTAAAGACTTCAAATACATATTGAGTATTGTGGCGGACAGATCTCACCCACTGTAGTAAGGCATTCTAACCAACACTCTCACAAATAGGCTGGTCACTTGGAAGAGAAATTAGGCCCTGAGAGAACAGTGGAGGGGCAGATAATCCAGAGGGCATAGACTACTTCATTGCTACTCCCTACATGAACTTCACTCTCACATTGATATGCTGTTTAGTACTTTTATATTTAAAATGACATTTTCACTTAACCATAACTTCTGATCAACCTTTGTTTTTTCATTGAATATCTGAGGATTTTCAATGCAGAGGGAGATATCATTACCATCCCTCATGATAATGTTACTGTAATATTTGTTTTGTCTTTGTTTTTAACATAAATTAAAATGTTATTACCATACATATGTATGCCAACCCCTTTTGGCCATGTGCAGCAGCCAGGCCCTGCACTCAACCCCCGCAGGCAGCCAGCTCCCACTGTGTACAACCTTAGGCCATGCGCAGCATGGGGTTGGCAACAGGGGTTGGTCTGCGACCAGGCCCTGTGCCTAACCTCCCGTCGGTTGCCATCCCTCATGCAGTGCATAGACTTCAGCCGAGTGCTGCAAGACTTAACTTCAGGGCCAATCACCCATTCACGTCCAACCCACCACAGATACTCAAGCCCCTGCTTTTTTACTGATTTCAAATCCCAGGGGTAAGAGTGGCTCCTGCACCCTTGTGGGACTCCTGGGGGTGTACATGAGTCCCACTGTCTCCCACAAGAGTCCTGAGGGAACACTGCAACTCAAATAAAAAAAGAAATTTGCTTCAGGCACACCACAAGGTCCACGGGGGCCTGGTAACCCTACCCTGGCCCCTTATACCTTATTTTCTTCTAATTTTCATGACACAAGGACTGTGCCCCCTTCTCCTTAAATATTAGCCGCAACAGTTTTCTTCATGTTGTGATCAGTCAATCAGAGTGTGAGCTCCCACAGGACTTGTAGGAGCACCTTGATCTTGCAGGAGAGAGGCAAACAATGGGAAAAAGGCTCCTTGGCCAATCAGATTCCTCTATTATTTGAACTTTTGTTCTTGTGAGATGCTCGTGAAAATCCTGCGAATGCCACTGTCAAGTTATTCAAATATTTTCAATCTTAATTTTTCAAAAACTAACAGATTAACACCAAATCACAAGAAGCATATTTTCTGGACCAAGATCTAGCTTTCTGTCAAATTTGGTGTAAATACGTTCAGTTGTTTGGAAAGTAGCGCTGTTCACAAATCCCAATTGAAATTGTATGGGGAAATTGTGTTGAGATTCACCCCTTTTTTCTGAGCCCCCGCTTGATGGTTCAGCCTGAAACTTTCCAGGAAGGAGCAGGGCGGGGTAAACTTTTATTTGGAAAGTTTTGTGAAGATTTATCAAATAACCTCAAAGTTATTAGCAAACCAAAAAATGCTCTCCTTATGGTAAGTTAATCCTAACTATAAGTTCACAGTGGTGACTGCAACTGCTGTGTAATACAATTCACTAAAAACACCAAAGGTGAAGGTAACGTTATAGTTAGGAGAGAATTTCAGTGACACCTTAACTTTTTCGACCCAAAAAAAACATTGACATCCACCAGTTTTAGTTGGCTCTGACAACTATAACTCGTGCCCTAAGGTAGCTATAACTTGCGGTGCTGCTATTGCACAGTTTTCTCATCAATAATTTAATTTCAAATGTTGCAATGATTAACAGTGCATGGTACATTTGAATGGGTTTATCTGTTTAAAACATTTTGTTGTCACTGAAGTCCTCTTCTAACTATAAGGTTACTTTAGCTTTTGTTTTTTTCAGCTACTTTCCCAGGTTTTCTTAATGTAAAGTAATATTTTTTACCATACATAAAGCCAACCCTGCTGTCCTTGGACTCTGGCCATGTGCATTGAGGTGTGGAGGGGGTTACTGCAGGGCCTGGTCTGTGGTCAGGCCCTGCTTCCATGCCCTACAGGCAGCCAACCCCACAGTGCACACGGCCTTTGGCCATGCGTGGCGAGAGGTTGGCCACAGGTAGGCAACCCCACAGTGTGCATGGCCTACCAGGGGTTGACCACGAATGGCCCTGTGGCCATCCCTCCCAGAGACAGCCAACCCACGCTGCAATTGACCTTTGGCTGTGTGTTGCGAGAGTTTGGCCACAGGGCCTGGCTTGCAGCTAAGCCCTGTGGTCAACCCCCCCAGCAGGCATCCAGACCCAAGCTGAGCACAGCCTTTGACCGTGCGCAGCGGGTGGTTGGCCTCAAGGCCTGGCTGAACCCACCCAAACGCAGCCAACCTCTGCAGGCTAACAACCCTGTTGTATCTTCACCTTTAAATCTAGCATTCCCTGTTAGGAATGTTATATGACATCAGCAAGAATGTTAAGGGTCATTGATGATGCCAGTTGAAGCCACCACTTTGCTGTGCCACAAGCCTCTCCGGTGTGTGTAAATAAAGATACTACAATTCAATTTATCAAGACTATCGTTTTATTACTGGCGACGAAGGACACCCACTAGAAAAGAACCCAACGTGAAGCAAACCTATTTGTGAACTGTTCCCTGAAATTTTAGGTCAGTCAAACTTCTATAGCAACGAGGAATCGTTTACTGATCGTTACAACTGTATAGTTATCAAGATGACTTAATGAAACCGGAAGTACGGAGCGCTTGATCATTTACATAAACTTTAAAAAAATGCTCGTGGTATACTTACTGTGCGTTTAAAACATCCACAATAACGTTGAATGAACTCTGCGGCATTTTTTGAAGTCAACAAGGAGCGCGTGTGGAGGCCGAACAAGGCGCGAGCAGTAGTATTCTCTCAGCGCGAGCAGAACCGTACAGGATTATTTTAATTGTATGTGGTTATTTGTTTTCCTGTTTCATTTTATTTATGTTATTATAAAAAGGGAGATGTGTTGTATCTTCACCTTTAAATCTAGCATTCCCTGTTAGGAATGTTATATGACATCAGCAAGAATGTTAAGGGTCATTGCTGATGCCAGTTGAAGCCACCACTTTGCTGTGCCACAAGCCTCTCCGGTGTGTATAAATAAAGATACTACAATTCAATTTATCAAGACTATCATTTAATTAAACCCCATGCTGCGCACATGGTTTGGTGTGTGCAGTGTAGGGTTAGCCTTTGGGCCCCAGGGACCTATGGACAAAATCTATATATTACGGGAAGGGGCATTCATCCCCATCCCTGAGCCTTAATAGGCCTTGGGGACCCAACCACCTGAGGCCAAAATCCATTAAAAAGGGGAGTGGACCGCATGACCCTCCGTCTCTGAGCCTATTGTGCCATCCGGCCCCCATTCCCCAGGGCCTCTCTAAATTATAGGTGGATGCCCCTGTGCCCACCCTGGGCACTCACCAATCAACAAATATTAAGAGAAGGGGTGCATAACCCTTCACCCCCTCCTCCTTGAGCTTTATTGGGCCCCTAGAACCCCATTACCTGGAGCTGAACTGCACTAAAAAAGGGAGGGGGTCATTCGGTCCCTCTACCCAAGCCTTCATAGGGCCCGGGGACCCCACTTAGGGACTGTATGTTATTTAAAAGAGGAGAGGATCCACACAGCAACCCTCCCCAAGCGTCAGGCCCGAGGACCCCATCACTCAGGGACAGATGTGTGTGCTCTGATGCCTACTCGTGGCACTCACAAACCACATGCTGGAGGCCACTGGGGAGCTCGAAGGCCCCGCAACCCTAGCTGGCTCCCTGCATGCTGCAGAAGCTGGCATTGCTCTCACCTAGAGGAAGCAGCTGCTTTTGCATGCTCCCTCTGGGCGGGAGCAATATCTGTTCTGTTTCCCTACCCATATTTGTGGCTTTAGTTTCTAAATATTTGTGATCACTAATGTATGCCCCCCTTCACTGCTGGTGTTTTTGCAGCTGCAGTGAAATTCAATATGCGACTTTGAGGAATTTCACCATTCTATTGGTTAAAATCTAATAACTTTCTCCTAAGTTTTCTTTCTCTGCCTTGTCACTATTCTTTTTATATGTGTGTATGTCTCTGGCTAGACACCTACTCATGAGCCAGCTGAGTAAGAGATATGGTATGAAGGCAAAATACAAGAGATAGACATACATTAAAAGTACAGTATTGCGAGAGATGTGAAGTAGAAGGAGAAGAGGGCAGAGACAGAGATGATGTAAAAGGATATGTGAGGTAGGGAGAGAAGTAAAGTAAATAGAATAAGTTGAATTAATCAGAAGGAAAGATAAAGAGTGGAAGAAAGAGAAAGGTTTTAAAATGTGGTAGTGAGTAAGAGAAATGTATAGATAAAGAGAAGGAAATGTAGATAGACGTAGAGGAGTATAGTATTTCAAGTGGGGACGTGGAGAGACAGGTAATTAGAATAAATGAAGAGGTAAATTACAGAGAGCTTAAGGAAGCAGGAAGGTAAAAATAGACAGAGAGATTTGTGGAAAAACAAAGAGATGGGAGGACAATAGAGACCAAACTAGAAAAGCTATGGAAATAAAATGGGTCAGGTAAAGAGATTGGGGAAAAAGTTAAAGGTAGAGAGAGGGTGAAGGATAGAAAAAGGAAAGCGAAAAGAGGAAGTTGAGATACATGAAATGGCAGAACAATGGTGAGAGTTATACAGAGGTAGAGGGTTGTGAGAGAAAGAGATGGTGAGTCAGAGAGAGCTATAAATAAATAAAGAGGTTGAGAGAGATATTGGAGGTGGTTTGGGTCAGTTGAAACATAGAAGGGGCCCAGAGAGATATGTATTTGTGTGACAGAGTGCCAGAGAGAGGGGAATTGATGATGGAGTAAAAGGGGTAGATGTAGATAAATATATGTAGCCACAAGAGAGTAAGATGTTTAGAGAGGTGAGGAAAGGGAGAAGAGGTAGAACGAGAGAAAAGGGAAGTGGAGAGAGGAATTAACAAACTATTGGTGAAGTACATTGAGAGGTTAGGTAGAGAGAGAAAGAGAGTGGTGGGCTAGAAAGAGGAGAGGTAGGGAGGGAGATATGAGGTAGAGAGAAAGAATTAGATAGCGATGTGGAAAGTGGTGCAATATAGAAATTGCTGAGAGTGGGGTAAGATAGTAAAGGCATGGACATGGAAAGAGTGATAGAAAGGTGAGTTAAAGATAAAGATGAGGTTGTGCGAGAAGTGAAGTAGATGGAGGAGACATACAGGGAGGTCAGATGGAAATAGAACAGCAAGATACAGAGGTAGAGGTAGAGAGAGCTGAAGTAGAGAGATGGGATCAAGAGTTAAATATATATTTGTAGCCACAAAGAATGACGGAAAAAGGTTCTAGATAAGAGAGAGAGGTAGAGGGAGTTGAAGTTGAGTGAGGTATATATGATACATTGAGAGAGTATTGAAGTAGACAAAGGTGAGTTAGAGGGAGCTAAGACCTGAGAGTGATGCTGAAGGTACATAGAGATAAAGAGAGGGGTTATGAGAGAGGTTTAAGCTAGAAGAGGTGAGTTGACCTAAGGGAAAATAGCACAAATAGATTTGTATTTATTTATTGCTCCCACTACCTCAGGGTGTTATGGTTAAAGCTGAGCAAGCCAGGCGTGCACACTGATAGGCAGATCGTTTTAGTGCAACACAGCACAATAACCAAGGAGAAAGCAGTACAGAGCCATATTTATAAAAAAATTGCTTGCTGCTGCTCGCTACCTCAGTGCTGGTGCATAAACAGGCTGCCTCGTGCCACACACAACCTTTGCACCTTGGTGCAGTGGTATGTGTTTGTTCTGTCTAGCATAGGATTTATACTGGAAGCCTATTCTTCCAATACAAAATCCTTTGCCTTGACAATTCTTAAAGATTCTGCATATTATTTGTGTGCTGTACTGTGCAGCACTCATTCGATGTTTGGAATGTTTGGAGAAATAATAAGGTTTCTTCATGTTAGAGACTACATCAAGGAGGTGTTTTTTCTTTACATTAAGTCCAGTCTAGATATTGTAATAGCTTGGACTTTGGAGCAAAAGCTATGGGTGTTTTCGCTAATTTGCCCACGTTCCACCCAAGTAACGTCCGCTTGACACAAAGTGGTGGAAAGCAGAGCAAAGTGCTATCTGCATTAATAAAAGTGCATCTTTTTAGCTGAAAATTTGTTTTGAGGTGGAAAGCAAATAAATGTGCACGAATTTGCACTGCTTTGAGTCACTTTGTGTGTCTTCGCCTTGGTGTAAATTCCTATTTAATCTGCCCCTAAATTTCTGCCAAGCATATTCAGCTATCAAATTAGAAAAAGGAGGTGGTTTTTATGATCAACCCTACTATACAAGGAACTTTCACTGTCTCGTTCACTTTACCATGGAGCCCCTGGTAAGGTGGGTGCCCTGGGCAATTGCCCATGTTGCCCATGCCTTACAGTGTTTCAGTAGGAAGTGTCATACCAGCTTATTTGACTCTTGACAGTGTACACAGAATAGTTACCCTATATGAAACACAATAAGAGCAGCCGCCATGGCCTGCACAATGAATAGGTATGTAAACAATGTTCCAACAGGAATACAAAAGTGGCTGCTTTTCTGTTCTCTTTACTTCCCTTAGGCTTTTTCTTTTCTTGGTTCCTATTTCCTTAATATTTTCTTACTCTTTTTTTACTCTCACCTGTTCATTTATTTCTCTCTCATCTGCTCAGTACCAGATGATTTGAGATTTGGGATAAACAAAATGTGTAGTAAACTCCTTGCTAATTGGACTGGTATACACAGAAGAAGCTCCTGTAATTATGTTTGCAATTTTCTAACAGGTTGTTAATGTTCTGACACGATTATTAGGGTACAAGTGTAAACATAAAAATGAATGAAGACCCATTAAAAAAAACCAATCACACGCTGCCTCTGTGGCAGAGATTTCCACTTCCAGGGCAAGAACACCCCTAACCAGCGTATAGTACATATCCAACTGTAAATGTTCTACAAAGGTGTCATGTCAATAGTAGGGGGCTCTTAAGTCCTACTACTAGGTAAAAAGTTCTGGCCAGAACTGGTGAATACCTTATAGGCAGAAATGTCTTACTAGGCATAGGCAGAAATCTACATGTGCAGATGTCTTGTCAGATATATTTCCCTATGTAAATAAGGTCCAAATTTTTTTCTAATTCTATGCAACCTAAAGCCCACCTGCACATGTGTTTTTAGTTTTACAAGTGTTGGATATATGTATATATCTTCAAGCTACGTAGATGTTGAGCTAAGCATGGTGAATCTATACCTCCTTCCCTGCACTTATCTCTTCGATATTTTGTCCCTCAATACTCAGGTCATGATAGCTCAATTGAACTAAAAAGGGGAGAGGGTCATCCGGTCCCCTTACCTAAGTCTTTATTGGCTTCGATATTTCCTTCCACAATCCTTTTAGCAGTGTTGTTTGACAACATCCTTGCATGAACGAAGCCCTTGATTTACTGTATCTTAGTACATGACTACTGTAGTGACCTGCTACTGTTCTAGTTGTGTGCTGTTCCAGCCACACCCGAGGGCTGGCTTCCACCCCACCCCACACCCATCCAACACTGGCGTCACAGGACATGTGACCCTGTCAATAAAAGGGGCCAGGCGCACGTGCCCTGGGTCAGTTATACCCAGTAACTAATGGTGTCTGTGTCGTGATTATGTATGCATGAGGCCTAGGGCCCTTCACCATTACATCTACATTAGTCTCACACCTCGCTGCACCGGAATCGGACTGTGAATTGCGAATCAAAGAAGGAATGAGTAGAGAAGGCTGCATGAATTCCATATGAGACAGTGGTGAAATGTGGTCTGCAGGCTGGCTAAACTGTCAGCCTGTGTCTGCAGCGTGCTTCTCAAGGCTGCAGAAATGAATGCCTGATAGCACCGACGTCAGCGGCAGCAAGAGACGTTCAGGTTGCCAGTGGGAAATAAAAATGAATGACTATCGTGTTGTAAACTTGCTGGAAATGTGCCTCTGCAAAGGCACTTTGCTCAGGAAGAGAATCAAAACTGACAAGAAAATTATATTGCAAATATTCTTTCTGTGGGCTTTAAACACCTGCTCACATATGCCTGATCCTAAACTTGCAGATTTTACCCATTATAGTTGTTTTTTTCTTGCACTACAGGAGAATGTATTGATTATCGTTAGAGAAAGAGTTTTCTTATTTTGCATTATTTTAAAAGTCAGACAAATAATCAGAGGACGAATGAAAAAGATTATGTTAATAAATATAGTCCAAAGTAGCCAAGATGCAGTCTCAAGGATAAATGCCCAAAAAATGTGAGGTGCTATCTCCTGAAACAGCTCATTGAGATGCTGCTATTACCTGTGGCAGGCTAGTTCTTTGGGGCATGTGTGACTCAAGGGCAGATAGGCAATCTCTGTGAAACTGTATGGGGCGTAATGCAAGTTCATTGCATTACCAAATACTTCCTTTTTATTAGGCTTTGAGTATGTTGTTGGGGAATAATATCTAATTTATGTAGCACATATATTACTTGCGAAAAATGAAATGCCAAAGCAGGGTTATTCTATAAGAAACAGGAAAATACTTAATTTATTTGACATACGTATGTTTTTCATATAATGCAATATGACACAATACAATATAATATAGTATATTATAATATATTATATTATAATATAATATAATATTGTGAGAAACCAGGGTCTTTTTGCAGTGTCCCCCCACTTTTTGCCCCCATTTTGACTACTAGATGCCGTTTTTCTGACTCTGATTGTGCCTTGGGCTCTGCTAACCAGACCCAGGACCTGTGCTCTGATTAAAAGTACATGGTAACTAGGTCTAATTGTAATTGGTTCCGACATTCTTGTAAGTCCCTATTATATGGTAAGTCTAGAGGCACGGTAGATTCATTACCTAGCATTTAATAGGGCAGGGAGGTTTAGAGGTCCAATAGATTCCTTGCATTGGAGTGTGCACTACTGTGGTGCCTGCTGTGATTGTAAAAACCAGCCCTGCCTTGCAGGCTGGTTTTAAATGTAACTTATATGCAAATTCGACTTTGGAATTAAAGGTGCTTCCAAAGTCTCAGACTATCTCATTTTACATATATGTGACCCCTAAGGGTACCTTGTAACTATAAGCAGGGACAATTTTATGGATATTCTTATCTGAATAAAGATCATTTGACTGACTAGGTCTAATTGTAATTGGTTCCGACATTCTTGTAAGTCCCTATTATATGGTAAGTCTATAGGCACGGTAGATTTATTACCGAGCATTTAATAGGGCAGGGAGGTTTAGAGGTCCAATAGATTCCCTGCATTGGAGTGTGCACTACTGTGGTGCCTGCTGTGATTTTAAAAGCCAGCCCTGCCTTGCAGGCTGGTTTTAAATGTAACTTATATGCAAATTCGACTTTGGAATTAAAGGTGCTTCCAAAGTCTCGGACTATCTCATTTTACATATATGTGACCCCTAAGGGTACCTTGTAACTATAAGCAGGGACAATTTTAGTTTGCGCTATAAAATAAATAAGTAAATAAATAAATATATATGCCCTGGTGAGGGAAAAACAGACAATTTAATTGTTTTCCACTGTAGCTCAATGGCTCCATTGGCTAACATGGGAATACTTTATTAAATGGTAACTCTTGAAAGAAAGGAGCTAAATATATACTTCAAAGTATCACAATGATGGTTAGGATAAATCCAACAACTTGCCACTGTTAGATTTATTATAACTATCACAGAAATTAGGTTACATAACTTTCTTTTCTGTATGCCAAGATCAAATCTTCCAGCAGCCCAGCTCTGTTTGGTCAGCCTCTGCCAGGGTGAGCCAAGCTACCTTAATGAGGTGTGAAGTGGCCTGACTAGAGACAAAGGATTTCCTGTGGGAGGAGAACTGCAGGCTGCAGAGCAAAAGGTAGTATAGGAGTGGAATGGCTAAACTGGTCTTCAAATTGGAATGACAGTTTGGGGTAGCACAGGTTCACACCCACATCCTGCATCTCCAGTCAGACAGGAGCCCCTGTAATTAGATTAGCTGATAGGCTGGAAGGGGAGTGTTAGGAAAACTTAGCCATGCCAGTTGGATGACTTAGCCAGATTGTAACCTCCAGGAGTTAGTTTCGCCATTTTGGATTTTGAAAGAATAGTGCTTTTTGGGTGAACATTAAGCCACCATTTGGAGAAAGTGGTCATACCTGAGGGTGGCACTCTGCACCCCATTGGTCAGGGGTGCCTCTTTTTTGTCACAGAGGAACTGTAAATAAATATGGGAGTGTTGCCAAGCAACTCAGATCCCTGACCAAAACTGCAAGGAAGAGAAGAATTGCCCAGCAGGAACCTTGATCTGCCCTCCAAAGGATTTCACTCTGAAGGACAGCAACTGCTGCACAAAAGGATCTTCTGGCAGGTGATTCAGAAGTTTTGAGAAATTTTGTCAAAAAATTCCATTAGGTAACCGGCCTGTTGAAGAGAGTCAAGCCGCCTTTGTCGAACAGCGACCCAGTCTGGATTTCAGGTTCTTCCTGCTGAAAGCTCCAGAGATCAAGACTTCAAGGATTTCACCAAGGCCTCACGCTGAACCAAGCTCCCATCATCGACTTGAAGTCCAGCCTGACGAGAAGCCTCACTCGATGTCAAGAGAAGAAGGTTCAGAAAAACAAATACGCATGATGGGACCATTTTGACTGAGGCCTCCAGCTTAGAGTGTCTGACCAAGGATCAATTACAGGCAGCCTCAAACTTTGACTTTGTTTTGGTCAAGTGCGACCAGATGTCGCAAAGTGGCACTTTAGTCTTTTAAGCATTAGAAAGTGTTTATTCTTAGAAAATTCCTATCTCCAGTTTCCTGCTTTGGATTTTTGTCGTTTTGATGTCTATTTGGCCATAAAAATAGAAACTATTTTTATAAATTGGTTTTGGATTTTTATTCTGTATTGTGTCTTACTTATTTAATGTGTGGGTGTTTTTAAAAGCTTTATACACAAGTCTCCTAATTTAAGCCTGCCAGCTCATTGCCAGCTACCTAGGGTTGAGCAGGGGAATACTTTGACTAAACCTTTTATTCTGTTTGTGGCCTTATTACTAGTGGTAGATCCCTACTTATCACTACTAATAAACCACTTACCAACAAATATAATATAATATAATATAATATAATATAATATAATATAATATAATATAATATAATATAATATAACACAATATATGTGGCACACCTGAACATTTGGAAGTATTGAGAACAACTCCATCAGGGCCCAATCTTGATTAGGGAGAGGCACACCCCTGGTGCCTCTCATATTAGATCTTGACCTCAACCGTGTAACCGCATTGGCCACCCTGAGGCCGTTACTTTATTGGGTGTGCATTTGGGCTACTGAAGAATTATGTCACTTTAAAGAGAGCCTTGGTGACATTCTCAGGCTGCAATGCTCCAAGAAATCAAATGGCTGGCCTATGTAAAAAAATCATGGTACAAACTAGGCCCAGCCAATTTTTGGGAAGACCCTCTGTCTATCCCATCCACTTCGGGGAGGTAGTCAAATCAAGATATTAGGAGAAAGTTGAAGCCCAAAATGTACTGTCCAGCCACACAGGTAGCCTCTCAAGGTACTTTTTATTGCACTGATCCTCACCTAAGGTAGAGGTTTAATAAATTATATATGTCAGGTGCGTGCTCATTCATTGTTTTTTACAGTTTAGGTATGAGACCCTCCCAATTGCTGTCTACACTTCATCATGGGATGATGCAAAGCCCGAGCATACTCGTTGTTCATCGTGTATGCTCTTTGATGAAACTGAGGAGCATTTGTTGTTTTTTTGCCCTGAACATGCGAACTCCAATGCTAGGTGGATTACACCCCTTGTCAGTTCTTGGTACTAACAAATTGAATATACGCTCTTAAGATTTGCAAAAGTGATTCCTCTGCGGTGATTGTGCTGGCTGTATCAAAATTTCTTTTTGATGCTTGGTCCATTACACATACACTGACTATTTGACTTTGAAGATTCTAGGTGCATTGGGATCACATATGCAATTCTTTTTAGAAAATCCCCAACATTTTTTAACCAATGTTTTATTGATGTATCAGCTAAAATTTTGTTTTTCATTTTTTTTGTTCCGTCAATAAACTATGACACTTTGAATGTAATATAATATAATACACAGCATAATTCATACTTTAAATTTGTATTTTGGTTACTCTGTAACTTTTCTGTTTTTCTTAGTGTCTATGTGAACGTCTACATGTGACACAATTGCAGGATTATTCACATGACAATTGTTAAGTGCTGTATCTGCTGTAATTGTTCTCAGCTCTACATTTAGGGGCATATTTATGGAAACGGTGGTGCATAGCAGCACAGTAAGTCATCTTGCTGTGCTGACCTGCGTCACAGTGAAAGGGCAGGAATGCACCATATTTATCCAATACGGTGCATTCTTATCTATTTCCCTTGGCTGGGGCTCTATTTTGGCAGCCTAGCGCCAATGATGGCATCCTTGCACCATTGTGCAAGGGTGCCTTTATTGTAGGCAGGACTGTTTTTATGCAGGAAGAGGCACCTTCCTGCACAAAAACAACTCTGAGTGCCCTTTTCCTCTTTCTATCTGTACTGCAGATTGCAGTATATATAGAAAGAGGAAATATTGAGGAAAAATAAAGATATTTCTCCTTGGTACGCCTCACCTGGGGAGGTGTATGTTTTTGGAGCCTTTCCGAGTTTACCAGGTTTTATAAATCTGGGACTGCATCAAAAACCATAAGAGTTGCATGGGAACACCCACACAATGCCCATTGAATGCCTCCCTTGCGCAGAGTAATTAAATGCAGCGATTTGCACTGCATTGCATTACTCCATATTTTTTTAAGACATTCAAAGCCACACACAGTAGCTTTGCATGGCTTAAAAAATATGATTTTAGGTTTACGTCACTTTTGTGCTGGGGACAATTATCAGTAACAGTTTGGGGGACATGATGACAAGAAGGTGTGATAGTAGAAGCAGGAGCTGTTACATGCTTGCAGACACACAACATAGTGGGCTCCCGGAAGCAAAGATGGAGTGTGGCACCCGGTTCTCTTGCCGATATCAGTATCACTTGAAGAGGGGTTATCACAATGGCAATATGGTATGTGGGTACATGGACCTCACCCTGACATGAGCATTGCTAGAAGGGAATCATAACTGCAATATGAAATGCACGTGCGTTAGCCTCTAGCTGTCATCGGCCTTCCCCAGAGTCATTCTTCAGTGGCAGTGCAGGGCCTCATAGTGAGCCCAACATTGGACACAGCGGTTTTTCACAAGGCAGGCATGTCCACACACAACCACATATAATTTTCCACTGATATTGAGGTTACCTGCAATGGAAATTTCTATTCCGGCTGGGCAGCATTTTGCAGGCATCTGATATTTAGTACAGAATTTTCATCCTCCTCACAAAAATAAAAATAGTGGATTTTGGCTCCAGCGGTGGCTGGCACAGTTAAATGCGGTGGGGTGGAAGCAGGGGAAGGTCGACAGGAGTAATAATTAAATAAATGCATAGCACCTATTCCATCGTCTGTCGCCTTCCCCCTCTGCCACACCCTGTAAGCCTCACCACTTTCACCTGTGCCAACCGCCACTGTATGGCTCTGGCCTGATTAAGGCAGATATGTTACACAATGGTCAGGGTACCTAATTTTCTCTTTCAGTTAAGTTGAATTCCATTCATTTTGTGTAACGTCCCAGTTGCAGCGTGAATTAATTCCAAATTACTAGCATACAGATCTATCTATGTACAAATCTTATAGTGTAATTCAAATTAAAAAAAACCTTTTTGTTATGAAAATTATTTTTTAATACGCTGATATTGCGAGAAACGCAATCTATATGCTAATATCACCTCATAGTAAAAATAGAGCAAAGAGATTGGCATCGATGGGTCATCCAAGAATCAATTACACCAAATTGTGAAGGCCTTTGTTCCCACAAAAATGTCACAGCAGACCTGTCACCAGTGCAATTTAATGCAAGGACTGCTTGCCCTGATGTCCAGAGATCTTTTCCACTGACTCAACCAATCAGCGGTCTAGACTTATTGACAGAAGCCTTCATTGTCCTATTACAAACTGTGAACCTGTTCCCTAGCAAATTACATATACGGCACATGTCCCACCGAACGTCTCAGTAAATCCTCAGGTGGGTGTACCCAGTACATACTAAGACAGTGTATCCGATTGTGAAAGAAAATGCACTCACTATATAGCAGGAATAAACTCACAAATATTCTGGTGAAAGGGAAGCACTTGAAAATGGACTGGTGGTTTTACAGTACACATCTGGAGCGTCTTTCAATGCAGAAGAACCAACCTGAGAAGAAAGAGGTAACAGGGACGTCCTGGAGGAGGGCGGGTGGGTGCAGTGAGCGGCGGTAGAATTAGGGCCAGTTTTACCACTTACTCATGCAGCGGTGTGCAGCAGCTGCAAATGTTGCGCTGGGTGAAAGGGATAGAGGATGAGAGCACCATATTAACAGAAACATGGCACTCTCCCCCTCTCTCCCTCGAACTGGTGCTGAAATCATCTGCCCTGCACCCCAGAGACACCTTTGCACCATCATGCAAGGGTTTCTTTGTGAGTCTAGCATAGGATTTGTACTGGAAGGGTACCCTTCTAGTACAAAATACAATCCATGGACTGATTTTTCACTTTTCCCTCTTCGCATGTGTGCTGTAAAGTGCAGCACACATACAAAGTGGGAAAAGGAAGGAAAAATGAAATAATTTCTCCTTCATAGCGCCTGGTTGAAGGGTGCGTTATTTTATGACCCTAAACCCTGTCTACTTCATTTAGTAAATAGAGTTTAGCATCAGAAACCTTGGGTGGTTGTGTGGGAACGCCCATGCACCACCCATGGTATGCCCCTTGGCTCTAAGTAATTCAAAGCAGCGGTATGCACTGCTTTGTGCTACTTCCATGCTATTTCCAGCGCTAAACAAGTTTTGCGCTGGAAAGTAAATTGGAAAAAATATTTTGTGCTGATTTGTATCACTTTTGTGACTAAAATCTCCCCCTTACTGTGCACCACTTCATATGAGGCCTACCTGCAAGCCTGTAATATGGCCTCAGATGCCAAAATGCAGTTGGGTGCCAGATGTCTGTGTGCATGGTGCATACCAAGACTTTGTGCCTTCAATTACTGCCCCAATGTGGGTGATAACTCAGGAGTGGCAATTTGAAACCTTCGGGCTAATAATGGAGTGGGACTCGCCTGCTGTTGCAGAAGGGACAGGAAACCTCTGCAGTGTTTGTCTATATGCACCCATTGGGGGAGGGGTGGGTGGATATCTGGAAGAGGTCACTCGAACATGTGTGCACAACACCCACGGGGTGCCTTGGTGGGGCTGCATTGCCTCAGAACCACTTGATTATGGTGCATAATCAGTGTGCCTCCCAATGGACTGTTTGCCATTCTGACCGAACCTAAATTGAAGGGACCTGCTTATGGGTTTTTGGTGATAAAGGTTCAGTCCTCCGAGGCTACTACTAGACTACTGTAGGGTGTTTGGAAAAGTACAGCCCCTACTCCTCGGTGTGCAGTGTAGCATCCGCCATTGCCCATCCCTCCAAGTGAAGGCCACCGACATAACTACCTTCCAATCCAGCCTGCTTGGCCAAGCCAGCAGGACCAGTTACGTTCTAATGCACAAATAGATGCTGCTCATGCAAACTATGAGCATATTCAGCATCCGGTAAGAACCCTGTAGGCTGTTACACTGTGTAAATATTAATGAGATTACTATCAGAGATCATCTTTGCTTTACACCTATTTTTACCATGGGCTTAGCTTAATGCGGGGTGCTGGGGTGATACACCCCCCAATAAATGTATTACTGAATAAATAGTTGGGTACAGGAGCTTTTAGTCAGGTATGACAAGGTGTGTGTTGCATTTCACCTGTTATTTTTAAATACTAACTCAGACAAAACCAGAAACACACATGCACTCTTGTGTCTGTTTTGAAAGTCCTACAACATGGTTATTTTACAAAAAAATGTTTTACCAACCCTCATGATACACACTCATTTCTTTTTCCACTGGCCATTAAGCCCCCATCATCCCCTACTTGTCATGTAATGATTAAGATGATGTGCCAGCGAGATTGAGGGAAAATCTGATGCTCACACCCACCAAGTCTTACTGGCCAAGCTACGCCCCTGACCTTTACAGAACATTTGTCAAGGATAATGAGCTACCGCTGCTGTCCTGTGCCCATAGTTTTAAGCCATCTTGTGAGCCTAGAGAATGTGTTAAACTGATGTGTCTCGTTTTCACAGCACTCAGTCTGGACCAGCCCATGTCTCCGATTCACTCATGGGGAGGACTGATTGCTCTTAATGATTCCTCTGCCACTGAAGACTGATTCATCAGCTCAGAAGAGTGACTGACCTAAATCTTCATCTGGTGGTTTATCCTACTCATTGCATGTTCCTGGGAAATGAATGTATTAATGTGGGGAATACATAGCCAGAAAGGTCAGTCTGGTACCATTGCATTTGCAACCCGGAAAGTCGTAGGCTTTAATGAAGAGATTAAACGAGATTGAATTTTAGTGAATGGTTTTAAGGTAGGAAAGACGTTAGGCATCAAGCAAACAAACAGGAGGTTGAGACAGGAAAAGAGCTCATGGAATAATGATGAGTTACAATGTTACTTATTTTGTGAGGTTTGTGAGTCAAGCAGTTAGATATAGATGGCTGACTGTCTGATAATCGTGCAGGGTATTTTTTAAGTGGGTAGGTGGATCTTTGTGCACATTTCCAGGTAACAGGATGATTGAGACAAAAATGTAATCAGTAATTTAGCCATTCTTTACCTGCCTCCTCTTTACCCGACCCTTCTTGGCCTTGGGAGAGGGCATGAGTGATTGTAGTAAATTAAAGCAGTCTGTGTTATGTTGTTCCTATGCGTTTGCTTACCCATGTGAGGCTCAGGCACTACACACATTAGTTTAGTATTGCTTTAATAAACCATAGCAGGTGTGGAATACCTCATGTTAAGGATCTTTGACATCAGATAGCGTATGTCTTTAGAATATGGTAATCCCCCTACAGATTGCCCCGGATACAGATCCAACCCTCACACCCTGACAGCTTTTACACCTATTTCTCGGTTGGATAAATTGGCCATCCTCAAATCCCTTAAATCAGGTTCCCCAGCTGACCCTTGCTTAGCTAGGCAGTTAGCAGCAGTGGCGGAGGTGGGTAACCCTAAAGTGAACAATATCATCAATTTATCGCTTCAAACAGCCACAGTTTCACCCGAGTGTAAACAGGCTAAACTACTCCCCTTGCTAAAAAAGCCTTCCTTAAACCCTGCCACACTAGCCAGCTACCGACCTATCTTACTACTCCCGGCTGTGGCGAAGGTGTGTGTGAAGGCAGAACACAAACAACTCTCCAAGTTTGTTGGGACTTCTGGTGCCCTCCACCCAGGCCAGTCGGGATTTAGGGCCACATATAGTACTGAGATTGCCCTAGTTGAGATGTCGGAGGCTATTAGGGAATGTCTAGATTCAAGCGGCAGAGCTGCCCTGATTTTATTGGACCTCTCTGCCGCCTTCGACATGGTGCCGCTTATTCAACTTTTGGCCCGTCTCTCTAATATTGGAATCTCGTGCTTGGTATGGGATTGGATCAAATCCTTTCTAGAGAACAGAACACAGCAGGTATGGCTGCCTCCGTTTTCTTCAGCATCAATAAAGGTGACCGCATGAGTCCCCTGGGGCTCAACCTTGAGCCCCCTTCTCTTCAATGTATACATTATGCCACTTAACTTTCTGGCGGACGAGCTGAGAGCAAAGATCATAGCCTATGCAGATGATACCCAGCTCCTCTTCACGTGGAAGGAAAATTACCTGTCCCCTGTTTTAGCTCAAAACTGTCTTGCAGCCATTTTTAAATGGCTGGCAGGAGCTCAGCTCAAATGCAATGAAGACAAGTCTGAGGACCTCCTCTATGGGTCTTTCCCTCCGCACTTCAGGGATGACCTCTGGCCTACGGGTTACCCCTTGCTTAAGTCAACGAGGAGCCCAGTGAAGAATCTGGGGTCTGGTTCAGTGAGGACCTCCGATTCTCACCACAGATAAAAAAAATTGGCTGGTGTGTGCTTCGGCACACTGAAATCACTTAGGAAATTAAATGGTGAGTCACGCTCTCATCCTGTCGCGTATAGACAACACCAATGCCTTATACATCGGCCTTCCTGGTTATCAGCTAAAAAAGTTAGAGAACATCCAGAATGCAGCAGCAAGAGCGCTGTTGGTAATTTCGGATAGGTCCAGTACAAAGGAACAACTCCGGGATCTGCATTGGCTCCCACTGGGACAACGTGTCCTGTTCACGGTGCTCACTCTTGCATGTGGTGCCTTATATAAATGCAGGCCCCCTTACCTCAGGAGACAATTTGATTTCTATGTGCCTCATAGACATCTACGCTCCGCAGGGCAATGCCTTGCTGTTATACCACGCTACCGCCTTGCTTGAACTGGGGGCAGCTCCCTTTCTTTCAATGCGTCCAAAGCCTGGAATGCCCTTGCCTACGAACTGCGAAACACCCAAGGCCATAGGCTGTTTAAAAAGCAGCTAAAAACCTTGCTCTCTAACTACAATGCAGCCGCGCTCCACGCCCTTCTATCTCCTTCATACTGACTTCCACGCCGGGACACTCCTGAGTATCCGTGCACATTATTAAAAATACATAATAACATAACATAACAAAAAGGACAGAACGTTAGCTATCTGAAGATGCTACCTGTTTGCTGGAGACCTTTCAATGTCGACAAGACAAGTTTACATTTCGTTGCACACATGGTATTTATTTGTGATTGTTGGTATTGGGCTCTATGGACACATTATTGGGTGCAATAACGAGGAGTTTGACACTAACATTTCACCTATTCTTCACAACTGAAAGCGCTATGGCTATCCTTTTGTCTATCCAAGAGTCATATTGTATTATGTAACAAGAGGCCTCATGTAGGGCAGTAATGCACTGAACAATAATCTTTTTCTTATCTTGATGCTTTAGTGAATTTTGGGGCATATTAGCAATTGACGGCGATAAATAATGCAAAGCGCACTTAGCGCTTTTTTATTTTTCGCCGTCTATCGCTGGAATTTATCGCCCGGTTAGCGCCTTATTTACAACGTGTATCACCAAGGCGATAACAATTCCAGTGATAGCAGGGATTTCGGCGTTTTCCATGGAACAACGCTGGTTTTCCAGCGATGTTCCACTCCCCGAGACAGCTGCAGGGGCTGCGAGCTAACGCTGTTTTACTAGTGTATTAGGACAAGGAATTTGCTTTTTTAATCGCTTTTACTACTAACAGTAAAATTGTTTGATCGTAATTTTAAATGGTACTTTGGGGGGCTTCCAACTAGAATTAAGTGGGAAAATTACTTGAGGTACACTGACACTCTTATCACATTCCCTCTTCTAGCCACCACCGACGCAGACGATTTCAGGCGTCGGCCGGCGGTGGGCGCCATCTTAGGAGTAGCGGGGTCAGCGATCTAGTCGCGCAGGACTCCCGCCCTCCCGTGATATTTAAACTCATTGTCTTAGAGGCCGCACTGCCTTAGAAGCTCTCCCCGAGACAGCTGCAGGGGCTGCGAGCTAACGCTGTTTTACTAGTGTATTAGGACACGAATTTGCTTTTTTAATCGCTTTTACTACTAACAGTAAAATTGTTCGATCGTAATTTTAAATGGTACTTTGGGGGGCTTCCAACTAGAATTAAGTGGGAAAATTACTTGAGGTACACTGACACTCTTATCACGTTCCCTCTTCTAGCCACCACCGACGCAGACGATTTCAGGCGTCGGCCGGCGGTGGGCGCCATCTTCGGAGTAGCGGGGTCAGCGATCTAGTCGCGCAGGACTCCCGCCCTCCCGTGATATTTAAACTCATTGTCTTAGAGGCCGCACTGCCTTAGAAGCTCTCCCCGAGACAGCTGCAGGGGCTGCGAGCTAACGCTGTTTTACTAGTGTATTAGGACAAGGAATTTGCTTTTTTAATCGCTTTTACTACTAACAGTAAAATTGTTCGATCGTAATTTTAAATGGTACTTTGGGGGGCTTCCAACTAGAATTAAGTGGGAAAATTACTTGAGGTACACTGACACTCTTATCACGTTCCCTCTTCTAGCCACCACCGACGCAGATGATTTCAGGCGTCGGCCGGCGGTGGGCGCCATCTTAGGAGTAGCGGGGTCAGCGATCTAGTCGCGCAGGACTCCCACCCTCCTCATAATATAAAATGTGTGTCATAGCCAGACGGCGCAGCGGGCTGGCGCAGCGGGCGCGCCGGGCGCGCGCCAAAGCCGCGCCAAAGCCAAGCCCGTCTGCGCCCGTCCGCGCCTGGACCGAGCCCAGGGCCACCCCCTCTGCCTCACCAGGAGTACCAAGGTTGGTTTATTCCTCACACGACTTACATGCACTGAACAACACCTTCTACAACACACATGACCCACTGGTGTGTATCTACGTAGATCCTATTGGAGGTCCTTTTATGTGTACCTTGTGTAAAAACACCATACAAGACACACAGATACTTTCCAAACCAATACAGGCAGCACTAGTGAACGCGCGCTCACTACCTTGCCACAAGATTGATATACTGGAACTGCTTGTTAGTTATGCTATCGACCTCTTGTTTCTGACCGAAACTTGGGGAGATGAAGCCTCAGGTCCAGATTTTAAAGCCGCCATGCCAGAGGACTACTGTGTCTACAGACAAGACCGCAAGGCACCAAAAAAAGGCGGTGGTATCGCCATAATTTATCACAACTCTCTACGAGTTAAAGCTATTGATCTTAAACATGCGACATGCGAGGCCCTGGTATTTACCGTTTTGCTCAATACCAATCAATCATTCACGGGCACATTACTCTACCGTCCCCCAGGTTCTCGTAACGCATTTTTGTCTCAACTTCATCAAATAAGTGAATTAGCTGCCGAACACAAATATTTCACTATATTGGGTGATTTTAACTTTCATTTAGAATCTCTGACGGACAAAGACACGGCCCAGCTCATTGTGGACCTATCTGCTGTAGAACTAGAACAACTGATAATGACTCCCAAACATGAGGCAGGACACACGCTAGACGGTATTTTCTCCAACAACCCTTTCATTACCGTGAACAAAGTACTACCTCTTACTTGGTCTGACCATTCCGTTATATTTTTCGATATCAAAATCAAATCAAAGTCAGGTAAAAATGCTTTACATGATTCTCTTTTAACCACCAGAGATTGGCGAAACTTAGATTACAACCATCTTGATCTGATTCTCACCGATGCGTTTGTACACACAGAGGGGGAAACGGACCCAAATATTGCGGCCGCCACTTACACCTCCATTCTGGAAAGGACGTTTCAAACTCTAGCTCCGCCCAGAACCTCCAAACGTAACAGAAAAATTCCTTCGGCTCCATGGTTCACAGAACAACTTAGGTTACAACGTCAATATTGCCGTAACTTAGAGCGTAACTGGCGCAAACATTATAACACACCAGATAAAACAACCTACAAAGCTGCACTCCTTGATTATAAGCAGAAAATAGCCAGGGAAAAAAACATCTACTACACCACCCAAATAGACCAGGCGAAATGCAGCATGAAAAAGCTTTTTGATGTAGTGAACCACCTTGCAGAACCAGCTCACCCTCCTACTGAAACATCACAAAGCTTATGTAATAAATTAGCTGACTATTTCTCAGATAAGGTCACCTCTATATTTAAGGACTTCACTCCCAATCCTAACATTATGGTGCCTACGAACACTCAACCAGAGCTGAACTCAGCTACTTTCATGGAATTTACCCAGGTACATTCACACCGTATTCACAAACTTATCTTGTCTACCAAATCAGGCTCCCCTCTGGATCCTTGTCATCCCTCTGTACTTCATTCCATTCCAGACACTATTGTTTCACCATTGACTCACATCTGTAACACCATGTTCTCGTCTGGCACATATCCTAATATCTGGAAAAATACTATAATAAAACTGTTACTCAAAAAGCCATCACTCGATCCACTTGAGTCCTCAAGCTACCGTCCCATTGCTTCATTGCCTTTTCCAGCTAAGATCTTTGAATCTGTCATGAATGAACAACTATCTGACTATATTCAAGCCAATGACCTACTAGATGACACCCAGTTCGGTTTCCGCCAAGGTCACGGGACAGAAACGGCTCTGATCAAGGCCGCTGATTAAATTAGAACTACAATGGACAATGATGGTCAGGCTATTTTGATACTGTTAGATCTATCAGCGGCTTTCGACACGGTCGACCACTCTACTCTGATCGGCCGTGTCGAGGCCATCGGTATCAAACACAAGGCCAAGGACCTCTTAGCTTCCTTCCTGGCCGACCGCAAACAGGCAGTGAAGATGGGTCCTTTCACCTCACCAACATTCAAACTCCCTTGCGGTGTCCCTCAGGGCTCCTCGCTAAGTCCGACCCTTTTTAACATTTATGTGTCGGACTTGGCGAGGGTAATAAAAGCGCATAACATCAACCTGACTACATACGCCGACGATACCCAGCTGGTATTATCTATTCACAAAAACGGATCGACGATAGCGGCCAACTTTAAGGACGGTATGCGAGCCATTAGCAGTTGGATGGCCTCCAACTGCTTAAAACTGAACTCTGCTAAGACCGAGGTAATGCTGTTCGGCAAGGTCCAGCCTGCCTGGTCCCCACTGTGGTGGCCGGAAGAGATGGGCACTCCACCTGAACCGGTTGGCAAAGTGAGGAACTTGGGAGTTACATTCGATGATAAACTCCTTTTTCATCACCATGTGAATTCTGTTGTTTCATCGTCATTTAACATCCTGCGAAAAATTAAGAAGCTTTTGCCATACCTCCCCACCACAACAGGCAAAACTCTTATTTCAACTTTGGTGTTTTCTCGCACCGATTACTGTAACGCCCTTTTCCTTAACGCGCAGGAAAAAGTCATTTCCAAATTACAAATGATCCAGAACGCTTCTGCCAGAGTTCTACTTGGCATTCCAAAATTTGCCTCTGTTACAAAACATTTGGCCCAACTACACTGGCTCCCGGTCAGAAGCCGTACTAAGTTTAAGTCCTTGTGTATTGTGTACAAGGCAATACACAATATGGGACCCAAATTTCTTAGAAACTCCTTAAAGCCCCTCCCAACTCGTAGAAAGCTTCGTTCCAACACGACCCACATGCTTCAAACCCCCAGAACAAGGAAAGTAAACTGGGGAGACAGACGCTTCAGTGTTGCAGCAGCAAGATTATGGAACTCCCTTCCTCTCATCATAAAATCTAGCCCCACATTGCTCACTTTCAGAAAGCAACTTAAGACATGGTTGTTTTCTCAATGAGCCCTCAGTCTTTTAGACTCAGAACTTACTTGTCCCTAAGATACTGGTATTATACATAGCTCTTAGCGCAGAGACACCCACGGGTAATTGTAGCGCTTTAAAAGTCACATAAATAAATAAATAAATAAAATAAATAAAACGGCAATAACCTTGCTGATACGACCCTGTGGCCATATCAGCATAATCCACCCCAATGGTAAGCATACCTAAGTCAGAATTTTTGCAGACGTTAGTTTTTGGCGAAAACCGCGGTTTTCACCAAAAACTAACATCTGCAAAAATGCGTGGGCCTCCTTGTACATATCGCGATGTGCACATCAGCAATTATTTACAAGGAGTACTGCCCAGTGACTACCGCTTTGCATCTCATTAGAGATGCAAAGCGAGGCGTCTGGAAAACGGGTGCTAACATGCGCTTCTGCATGTTAGCATCCCCTTGATGATAAGGCGATGTCATTTCTTTTAAAGTAAAAAAGCGGCGAAATGGCCCTTGATAATATGCCCCTTTGATCTTCTGTAATCCGCCACATTTGGGGCTTGGTTTGATTGTTTAATGGCCGTTCAACTTGTGTTTTTATGGGAATTTTACTTAAAAGCATTTCCTATTGAATCACAAAAAACAACACTAAACTTGATCAACTAAAATAGCATAACTGAAATAAAATGTAGTAACCTAAATTGATCTAAAGTAGTCTAAATTAAACTAACCGGTTTTGGTATAGGTCATTGCACAGAGCTTGAGGGTGAAGCATGGACGTCTTCATATCCTGTGGGTATGACAGTGACTGGGGGGCAGAAGTATCAAGCGTTTTTTTTGTCGCAAACGCTGCGAATCGCAAAATAGCAGCGTATGCGACAAAACAAACGGGAAATGCGATGTATTAAAAAATCACATCGCAAAATTAGCGATTCCTTATTTTTGGGCTACCATTTAAGGAATCGCGATAAGCGATTTCTTAAATGGTATGTAAGAAAGAAGATAGTTTTGCGATTTCACTCTAAGAAATCGCTAATTACCACCAACTTGTAGTTGGTGGTAATTTGCAAATTCTTTTACAAATGCACTTTTTGCAATTTGTAAAGGTGGCATGTGACGCTCATACATGCCCTTAGGGCATGTATGTACGCCATATGCGCACACATGTCAATTTCAGGGGGTGCAGCAGGGTGTCCTTAAGACACCCTTGCACCCTTGAAATTATTCTCAATTTGCGATTAGCAAATTGCGAATCGCAAATTGAGAATAATTTCACATTCATTCCTATGGACCTCCTGGCCCATAGAAATGAATGGGAAATGATTCCTTAATTGTGATTAGCAATTTGCTAATTGCAATTAAGGAATTTTAAGAAATCCCTAAAACATAGCACATTTTTACATACATACCATTTTGCAATTCTCAAATAGCGATTCCTTAAAAATCGCTATTTGAGAATCGCAAAAGGGTATCTTGATACATCTGGTCCTGGGTAGTTTAAAATAGCTATATATTTTTTTTGATTTGCTGGTAGAAAGTATCAATGCAAAATTTCAGTTTTGCTATTTTTTTTTTATCATAGTATAATTAAATATTTGTTTGTACGCCAATGAATCGGCTAGCTGGAAGATCAGGTTTCATTTGGTTTTGCTTTCGTTTTGAATTAATTTTATGAGCGAAGAGAGAAGATGATAAGACTTTTCTCGCACTTTTAAAAGCCGAGGGGCATATTATCAAGAATGGGCTTTACATTATCGCCGCTTTTATCGGCAGGAAACTGCCGATAAAGCGGCGATAATGGGCTTGATAATATGCTCTATGAATTCCAATCGAAGCCCATGTTAGATGTCTTTACATCTAACATGGGCTTCGATTGGAATTCATAGAGCATATTATCAAGCCCATTATCGCCGCTTTATCGGCAGTTTCCTGCCGATAAATGCGGCGATAATGTAACGCCCATTCTTGATAA
Organism: Lissotriton helveticus; assembly: GCF_964261635.1. Classification (NCBI taxonomy): domain Eukaryota; kingdom Metazoa; phylum Chordata; class Amphibia; order Caudata; family Salamandridae; genus Lissotriton; species Lissotriton helveticus. Next base: position 289,442,276 of record NC_136069.1, on the reverse strand, counting down.
TATGCCCCCGAGTTCGTAGTACCCTGGAAGTACCAAGAGAAAGACGTTGCTACCCCGGTTACCTTTGCTGAATTTGCTGTAATTTTCAGCAGAGTACTAACGCCGACTATGTCCAGGATACCCGTCAGTCTTGGCTGAGAGATTTTTTCTGACTTCCATTGGTGAATCAGTTTATAAGGGTGGTAAAAGTGTGCATATATCCTCGCTCACCAATCACTGTACAAGATATCAGATCTGTGACTTTAAAGTTCTTTTGTAGATTACAATTCTTTTCCAGCCAAAATCCTATAGCTGCACGTTTACTGAGCCATGCATGACCTGAAGAGAGAGTTTCCTTTAAAATAACGGCTGTAATTCTGAAGTTCAAGAACACACTATTCTTCAGCATTTTAACGAGGAAACAGTAGGTGGCAGCACGTGACGCGCCAAGAGAACCGTCCTCTAGACCTCTGTGAAATACGGTGCTATTGGCGGTTGGAAAATTAAACCTGGAATTTGCTCCACCATCCGATTTATTTCGTGTTTTTGGGATTTTGGGAAAAGCTAGTTAAAACTTGAATACATCAGCGACCTGGAGAAATATGAGGTGGCCTGATTTCATCTGACACATACCTGGACTCAAAGAGTAGGTTTTTTTTAAATGATGATTGTTCCTGGGGCTCCGCATGTTTTCCTTATGTGAGAGGGTACAATGCAAAACTAAGCGTTGAATAATGTACTATCAGTGGTTGACAAAATGAACCGCACGAGGGAGCTCTGTGACATTCCCCATTCTACTGCAGCTTATATAAATGAAAATACCTCTTCATTGTTCATTGTATGCGCGCGCATTTGTTCACTCACGTGCGTGTGTCGCATCCTAGATGGGCAGATAGGGTCTTGCAAGCCTGAGTGAATTGGGTGCATAAATAGATGCTGTGCTCTATGCTTTTTATCCTCCCTTTGGGTCATTCCTGCATTCACCAACTCACCCTTTCACAATACCACACACAATCGATAAGCATGGATTTTCACTTGGAAGCCAGAACTATTGACATTGCCAATGCTTGTTTATATTTTACATCTACTGTTGGGAATGGCAGTTATGGATTTTCCCTCTTGTACGGCAGATGTGTTTATCTTTTACAAATTTACGGCTATGTCTCACTATCCAGGTACATCAAATTACTTTCAATCCTTGAATAGGATGGGTGCCATACAAATACAACCAGGAAAATGATTAAGCATGCGTTGGGGCTACTTGCACCAGTGTTTGTAGATCATTTGTATGTACCACTACCATACGTCTATCCCTTAAATCATAAAAAGAGTGTTGAGAATAGGCAAATAGCTTACATAGTCAACAATCGCTTGTCCCTCTTACTGGAATGCAAGGGCCCTCATTACAAGTTCCACTTTACTGGACTCTTTAGGGGCAGGGCTACCTGTACCACAATCCTTTGCCCTTGAGAGGCAGGGCTGCGTCAAGCAGAGTGCTTATCTTCAGTTCGTGGATCCAGCTGCATGGGATGATTTGCTGGGCTCTTTGGGGGGGCTGCGCTGCAGCAGGGTGACCATATCTTCAGCTCGTGATCCCTGATGCACGGGATGCTTTGCTGGGCTCTTTGGGGGGGCTGCGCTGCAGCAGGGTGACCATATCTTCAGCTCGTGATCCCTGATGCACGGGATGCTTTGCTGGGCTCTTTGGGGCCAGGACTACCTGTACCACAATCCTTTGCCCATGTGAGGTGATGCTGCACCAAGGAGGGCACTTATCTTAATTTTGGGGACATGCGCTGGTTGCGCCTAGGTGCTTGCCCGGGGGAAGACCGGGCAAAGAGTGGCCCCGCCTTTTCCTGTGTACACCCGTCATTGCCAGGAAGACACTTGGCTAGGCCCGCCTAATTTCATTTGATATTTTGCATCTTAGTGGATTCACGGTTTTATACTATGGGTAAAAGGAAAACTGTGAGTAATTATGTTTCTACTTCTAAGGGGACAACTATAAATTCTATCCTGGAGTGTGCTGTGGGAGTAATTTTCAAAGAAATTGTTTGACTGTGAGTAGGTTGTGTTTGGAAATGGCTGGTCCCTCTACTGCTTGCAACCATATACCAACTGTTGAATCCTGTCCTCCTGTCCTTGGGGACTGCTCTCATTTGTCTGTGCAAGAGCCCGTTCAAAGGACTCCACAGTTAAGTCAACCTCTTCAGCCGCCGGTTAAAAGGAAAAAAAGGTGACACTTATTGAGGGGTGCTGGGCAGAAAAGAAGCTAAATCAATACATACCACGATAAAGGGTTTTGGGAGAGTCTGACTTCATGAATCATCTGTATGTTAGCTTTGACTCAAATTTGAAAGCACCTCTTAAGCTCCTTTCAGATCGGTTGAACAGAATATAATCAGTTTTGATGCTTTCTGCCATCTGCACCACCTCCGTTGACTCTCCTGTTGTTCCTGTTGTTCTCGAGGGCGCTCCACCAGTTCTCCCTGTGGCTGGGAGCAATGAGACTGTTTTTTTCTCTGGGTGCTCCGCAGACGGATAATGGGAACTCTAGCAGCCCTTCTCCTCTGTTGCTTCCGGCGCCCCAGCTGAACACTCCTGTTAGCTCTGGGTGTGTGGTTAGCTTTGGTAATTCTACCCAGCAGCCTCCTTGTGAGGGTAATTTCCCTTTGAAACTGGATTGACCCAACCCCCCTCTGCTTGTCCATATGCACTAGTCCTAGCCAATGTTCTGAAATTAAAATTAGTTCAAGAGGAGACAGTAAACAGTGATATGCAAGGTGCGACACTGGCTATATAAGCATACAGGATTCAGCATTGCACAAAGCAACCAAATATTAATGGCCAAAAGAGTGGACCGGGTTGGACCGACACATAAGCCTTTAAATGAGGACTGTATTATTGTTACATTTCGAACATCCGATGTACTACAAAACTTCTTAGCTAGGCCTCGTTTCTCATTTCTGAGTGCTCACAAATTTCCCCCCTGCCATCATGTCATTTATATAAATGTTCTTATGTTGCAATACTTTTTCATTCTGGTTCGATGTTTCCTCCTGGACTGAGCTTGTACCAACCACTCAATAGTTCCAGTACTTTGCCCCTTTCAGGGACTGATTGACTTATAAATCTGCATGAGGACAAATGATCCGCAAGTGCAAAAGGTGCAACTGTTATGGATATGGAGAAGGTACACAATCTTACCACCAAGGGTTCTGAGCTTGTGTTTAGCTTCCTATCTTGGAATATTCCTCTTCACCTTGCTTGCAGCCCCTGTGGAGTCTCCCACCAGGGTGTCTTTCACCATGTTATTTTGCCCCAACTGTGTCATGGCATAGCCTTCCTCCCACTGAACCGACCACCACAGTCTGTCCTGCACTCGACCCTGCTGTTGAGCTCTGCTCCTGCACTTCATCACCAACACTTCCCGCACTCATGCTTTGGTTTCTCGCTTTCCCTTTTCACGGTGTTTCCAAACTCCCAGAATTCCCACCATACTTTCTGCATCCTCTCAAAATTCCTCATGCGACCAAAACCCAGGACTCCAATAGCCCAGACACCTTCTTTCTACCTGTTGAACCCCCTTCATGAATCTGCCCAGTAATCATTATACACACATCCTGACCCCTCTACCCAGGGGTGCCACCTTGGTTACTTGCCACAATCCCTATGCCAATCTGGTCCAGCAATTCCTACACCTACCTCTTGCTCGGATGTCCACCATTCTTGCCTGGACTATCCTCTTCATCCTCAGAAGGCTCTCCCTCCACCTGTTCCCCTCCTAACTTATGACCATTGTTGCCCTCAGCTGTTCCCAGGCCACCGTCAGACCTCTCTCCCCTTGAGAGAAAGCCCCATCCCCTCAACTGTCACTGTTATGTGCACCAGATAGGTGAGCATCTATAGTCATAGCATAATGTTGCCATCAGCCACACCCACACCCATCATTAGGCACTGCCGGCTCCATAATCTTTACCATAACTGACCTGGGAGCAGCCATGTGATCCAGCACCTCTATCAACTTATTTGCACTCAATTGCAGCACTTCCTGGGGCCTGCACGACTTAAAGCCCTTCAGTTTCCACCCACTGCCTGAGACCCCAAATAAATTTTCCAGAATCCAGGAATATCCCTCCCGAGGAGTGAGCCTGTACCAGGGCCCTACACTACACCGAAGAACTGTTTGCTGTGGAAAGGTCTGTGAGGGCCTGGGGATCCACCCAACCTCCACTGAGGCCCTGTCTTGCAGTTGTCCCACGTAGGCTGCCACTGGCCACTCACACCATCACTGCATCTCCTACTTGCAAATGATTCTTCCAAAACAACGGTGCCATGAAGTCTGCAATGCCTGCTTCCTGCTTGGCCCAAACCCTGGATATAGGGATTCCAAGGGCCAGATGTAGGTAATTCTATTTTACCGACTAATAAATACCGAATTTTACCGATTTGGTATTTATGAATCGGTAAAATAGAAGGCTGAAGATGTAGGTAAATTTGGTAATTGAATTACCGAATCTGTAATAATCGGTATTTACCGAATCGGTAAATACCGATTCGGTAATGCCCATTGATTCCTATGGGCATTGAAGTCCATAGGAATCAATGGGCATTACCGAATCGGTATTTACCGATTCAGTAAATACCGATTCAAGCAAGGGTGCAGGGGGTGTCACTTTGACTCCCTCTAGCACCCCCATTACAGACATGTGTGCCATGTGGCACACAGACATGCCCTAAGGGGATGTCTGTCTGTCACATGGCATAGGTGTGCATGCACACATGTGCATGCACACCTGAATTCGGTATTTACCACCCAATTGGATTGGGTGGTAAAATACCGAATCATGAAAGGCCTTTGGGGCTTAGAAGAGTCCCACCTACATATCGAAGTTATCGAATCGGTAAAAATACCGATTCTGTATTTTACCGATTCGGTAAATTTACCGATTTGGTAAATTTACCGAATCGGTAAAATTGGCCCCCTACATACCAAATACCCATTTACCGGTCAGTAACGGCCAAAATCGGCCGTTACCGGTCGGTAAATGGCCTCCTACATCTGGCCCCTAGTCCTTAGGGAGGTTGGTACCTGAAGTGCCCGCACCTCTCTCATTTGCCAGGGAGCAGTACCTTGATGATCTGCTGTCCCGCCAGCACCCTATCACTGGTGCACCCATTTCGCTCAGCTCCCCAGGCCCCTCTGCCATGAGGGGGGTACCCACCAGGAGCATCACATCAGATATACTGTGTGATGTTACTGCTTTCTTGCCATGGCCTCGACCCTCCCCAGTGCTGACTAAGTCGACACACCCACCTCCTTCTGACAAGCACCAGAGGTAGCATCCCGCCACCCCCACTATCCTGCTCAAGGTCATCTACACTTCTCCAAGGCCTGAGGGGTGGGTGATCCGCATGTAAAACTTGCATCAGAAACACCTGAAGTAACTGTGGAGTAGAGATCGATTCAAACAACTTGACCCCCCAAGAGCGATTAATGCCAGGGCTGAGCCGCACCTTTGCTTTCAAAAGCGCGAACCACTGGCGTAACGATAAGTGAGGGGGCCTCCCTGCACGGTACTTAGGGGGGCCCCCTCCGGGCTCAATTAGGAGCTCTCCTGGCCAGAGTTCAGTGCCGAGGGGGCCCCTTGGAGCTAGGGGCCCCCCTGCACCGCGTGGGCTGCGGGGGCCTGTGTTACGCCCCTGGCGCGAACATGTTCTGATTTTAAAATTCTAGGGATGGTGATTGAAGTTATCAATTCACCCTTCAATCCAAAGGTTCAGCCTTTTATTGGCGTAATTAAGGAAGCGTTGTGCCCAAAATGAAAGAAGTGTCACTTCTGCTAAAATTCAGGCTTTCAAAAACTGGGTCTCAAATTCAGGAGCTCTACAAACTCCCTTCAGCTCGATGGCTGGTATAAAGGAAAGCACACTCACTACCGCACATGCTGACGGTAAGTGGGCGGTTCTATGAGTGCCATGTCACCACTTCGTTCTCTCCCCTTCCTCCCAACCTTTCCAAGCTCGGAGCAGGCTGTGCCGCCATGATTATCCTTCAATAACTACGCCATAGTGCAGCCAGGTCGGTTCCCTTCCCCACATTGTCATGCATTATGCATTTCGGAGTGCACCTGAACTTGCTTTATGCTCCTCTGTGGAACTGTTCTAGCTTATTTGTCGCAGAGGGGCTAAGTCACCAGTCGCAGCATATGTACCCTGTAGCGAGAAGAAATCTGTCTCCTTGCGACATGATTGATGCGTCATATTTACTGTATGACGCATCATGTCGCAAGGAGTTACAGATACGTCAGTATTTCTGGTGTATCTGTAGGTGCAAAAGTGACGCATTGCAAGAGTGTGTCACAAAAGTGACGCAACTCCAGCAATGTGTCCTTTCACGTGGGGAAAGCCCCATGTGAAAGGGCTTGTGTCAGTCTTATCCCTGCTGTGAGGCATGCGTAAGATATTGACGCATTTGCATCCTAGAAGTGGTGCAGTGTGCGTCATTTCTACGATTCTTACTTACGTCGGAATGCCCACCCTGCATACATTATACCTGACGCAGGTATAATGTGGTGGAGGGGTTTACAAAGTGACACATCTGCTTAGATGCGTCACTTTGTAAATAGGGTGCAACAGGAGGCATGTTTTATGCCGCAGATGCGCCACAAAAAGTGACACAACGGAAGTGCAAAACTGTTGCAAGGCCTCATAAATAAGGCCCGAGCATTTAATAATCTCCTGATATAAAGTAATGTCCTTTCTCATTTCAGCACAGAATGCTGCAACTGATAGGGTTGCGGATGTAAAGTACCAATGGCGTTGTCCTTAGCATGAAGGTGGTAAAGCCCGCTCCACTGCAGAGGGAGCTATCAGACAGCATTTTAGACAGTATACAATGTGCATTCAGTTCGTCACTGCCGATAGTCTATTTGCGAGATAAAGTCATGGACTGACGAATAAAATGTCCATTTATTTTCAGAGGCGTGTGCACAAGCCAGTAATTGACAAGGTCCAACATTTTCATAATTTGTAAGATTTTCCGCGCTGGGATGAATGACGTTACAACGCACACTTTTACAACACATACCTTTACAACGCATTTTTTACAACGCAACATCCATTACAACGCATTCCATTACAACGCATGCCATTACAACGAAATTTTAAAAACTACATTTACAACGCATTCCATTACAACGCATAATACCTTTACAACGCATACCATTACAACGCATAACATTACATTCCATGTTTGGTAAGTATTGGATAGTGTAGGGGTAAAAATTACTATTCTAACTCCAGGGGGTGCAACAGTAGGGTAAGTGTTGGATAGTGTAAGGGTTAAAATTACTATTCTAACTCCAGGGGGTGCAACAGTAGGGTAAGTGTTGGATAGCGTAGGGGTTTAAATTACTATTCTAACTCCAGGGGGTGCAACAGTAGGGTAAGTGTTGGATGGTAATGTTATGCGTTGTAATGGTATGCGTTGTAATGACTGAGTTGTAATGACATGCGTTGTAGTGGTGTGCGTTGTAGTGACATGCGTTGTAATGGTTGCGTTGTAATTGCATGCGTTTTCATGGATGTTGCGTTGTAAAAGTTTTGTTGTAATGGTAGTGCGTTGTAAAAGTTGCGTTGTAAAGGTTGTTTCCCTCCGCGCTGAGCCTGGCCAATTCCTAGGCAAGTTCCCAGACCTGTCCTGCTTTGAGCCTAAAATAATGAAATGTGGTTTGCATTTATTTCCTTGCATTTTGATATACATATCTCATTTATCTACATGTTGGCCATACACATTAATAAAGGTCAGTTTCTCCTCATTAATAGTGCCCAACTTTGAAAAGTCTCTCTCTTCACAATTGTGAATTACATTTAAAAGATGTAATAAGGTAATCCCAATGTTATCTTATGGAAGAGATAAGTCTTGCAGTAGTAAAAAACAAAATTGAGAGTTTTTCATTTTCAGAACATGAAAAAAATTAAAAGTCTGGGGTTACCTTGCCAGGTCTAGGTGGCAATTTAAAACTGCAAATACATGCTCTGCAATAGCAGGCCTGGGCCATGGTTAGAGGTTTACTTAAGTGGGTGGCACAATGAGTCCTATGGGCCCAGTAGTAGCATTTAATTTACAGGCCCGGGCACTTGTAGTGCACATTACCAGGGACTTATAAGTAAATTAAATATACCGATTAGGAATAATCCATTATGACCATGTTTAGGGGAGAAAGCACAATCACTTTAGCACTGCTCAGCAGTGGAAAAGTATGCGGAGTCCTAAAACCATCAAAAATGAGCTCAGTAAAATTGAGGGAGGCAGGAAAAAGTTGGGGGAAGACCATCCTAAGGCTGTCAGATCTGACATTTGACATATGACATAGAATATGGTGTAGTCTCTACGACTTGTCACCTTTCATTTAGGATGTATTTCAGTTCCAATCTAGTCTATATACAAGCATAGTATCAATTAATTCTGGCTATGTCCCTTCAATGTTATTTTCACTTCAGTTGTTGTCCCCATGTCTCCCTTTACTGGGTTTGGTGGTCTTAATGAATCTTGCTGTGTCTGTCGAGTGCTGGAACAGGTGTTGTTTCATTTCCAGAGTTACTTTTAGCCTGGCTGAATAAAACATAGTATATAGGACTCTTCCCTCTTGTAGGCTATTTTTACTGGGATCAAGGTTTTTCTATCCCGTAGCTGACAATTATGAAGCATGGGTAGAAAGGCAATTTGACCCCTCCAGGTTTTAGTGTTTCCTTTTCCCTGGCCAATATAAGAGCTGTATCCCAGTAGTTCAGCATTCTTGCAATAATCGGACCAAGGATTGGTTCCGGGAGGCAGCCTTGAAGCTTGCAATCAATGTTCTTTCAACAATAAGGAAATACTAGAAAGTGTGTCTTTCTAAGAATTCCACCAGCATGTTTTCCACAAAAGCCTGGGGCTTGACCATGTTCATTATCTACAGTACCCCTGTGATGTGAGTATTGTTTTGCACCGATCTTGCCTCCTTGTCTTCATTTTTAATTATGGATGAGTTTGAGAATTTTCTCCATTCAAAGCATTTTCCTGTTGGAGTTCGAGGTGTCATCCTACAGCTCTGATATGTGACAATTAGCTGCATCTATTCTTGATTCAGACTTATATCGCCATTCTTTCATTTGTTCAAGTAGAATCGTGTATTGATTTCATCCACTATTTATTAATGTCACTGTCTATCCTTTTAAGACTTTTGTTTATAACAAGCAATAGGAATCAGAGGTCATCCTCAACATGGATCATGAGATTATCCTGTTGCTGACCATCCTGTCCTGTACCATGCTTTCTGTTACATCAGATGTTTTTAGTTTTCAATTGTACGTACTGTGCTTGTGATTACTGTGGCCCATGTTGTATGTAGCCTTGTGCTAGTAGGCATGCCTTTTAGTGGTTTGTCAGAACCCCTTTCAGAAGCACACAGGGCAAACAGGGATTACTGGGCCTTTGGTGTTTAGGCATTTTACCTGAAAACATGGCCTCTTACAAGTGTACTTTTCGACTTACAGACGTGAAATAACTACATTATTTATCTCATGTGATCTTAAGAGTAATGTGCGTATCAATCTGTAATTACTGTTTTTCAATTTGTGCTTTCAATTGTTATGGCCGTCAGACTGAATAAAATAAAGATTTGATTCGATTTGATTTGATTTGATTTGAATGTGTACCACCTGGTGCAGATAAATTAGATTACATCAAAGCAGCTGCTCCATCACAGTCTATGTCAGAAGAACAGATGTCTGTGGGAATTGTCACCTAATGTAGGCACTTCATATAAAACCTGGCTTACCTGGCCTGGTTGCTGCAAAACATCTTGAAACAAAATACTCCACAGTCATGTAATTACAGCTCAGCCTTTCAGGCTTATGGCTAGTCCAAAGCTACTGTTTTGGCAATCGATGCCAGCCCCGTTGGAGGAGGGACATTGCTTCTCTGATAACAGTATAATGGAAAGTAGGGTGTGGTAAGTCATATCAGTAAAATCCTGACTTTAACTGATCAAAAATATATGAATGTTGAGAAAAGGGCATAGCCATTCAGCGGGGATGCAGGCATTTCCATCCATGCCTGTACGGAAGACAGTTTCAGAATTCAAAAGATAAGAAATCAGTTATTCCTTGTTCCATGTCTTGTCAACCAAGCCCCCACTGCACATTGAGAAATGGGTATTCCAAACACAGACAATATCTTTTCAGAAACAATATAGACCTGTGGCACCTATTTCTGTAGACTATTTGCCAAGACATCCATGCCACGTGACTGAGTTAGTGCGAGATATAGGCTGAATAAACAGATGAAGACGTTTGATTGATGCATGGGCAATCAAGACCTCTTCTGATATATTTAGAGGATGTTCATTGACGTCTAGCTAATGATGAATTTCTTTAGCTAACAATGCAAGCCATCAGTAATAATTCATAGAGATCAATTATATAACGACAATCCTAAAAAACGAAGAAGTTCACAGTATACTGTGTCCACCATAGAATGGGAGGAGTTATCTGTAACATCTGATAATCGAGTGCTTCAAGAGAATCACCTTGAAATGCCCACATTCCTAGTTTCAAGCACACTTCACTGGCCTTTGCAGAGCAGCATGTTGTTATGAAGCCAAAAGCATTTAGCTAAAAGACCTGCATACCTAACCCTCCTTGTCTGTACTGCTGCCACTGAAACTTCCAACTGCCTACTGTGGTCTGCATGTTGCCCCTGCCCCTCCCGCCTGCCCTTCGTGATCAGCTTCCTGTCCTCTGCCCTTCATGGTCTATCTGCTGCCCAAGCCCTGGTAACCTCCCCTCCCTTGTCCATGCTGATGACCCTGTCCCACCCACCTGCCTGCCGTGGTCAGCATGCTGCCTCTCCCCCAGCTGCCTGTGCCCTGCCTTTCCCACCCTCCCTCTGTGGTCTGTATACTACCCAAGCCCTGCCTACCTACCATCCCATGACAGTGCTGCCACCCCTAACCCTCCAACCTACCCACTGTGGTCAATTTGCTGCCCCTACCCTTGCCGCCTGCCCTTCATAGTCACTTTGCTGCCCCCTGCTCCTTCCGCCAACCCTCCATGGTCTGTCTACTGCCCACCCATATAGCTTTCCTTATCTGTGCTGCTGCACCTCACCCTCCCCCATGTCCTCTGTGGTCCATTCTGCTGCCCCTGCCCCTGATTTCCTCACTCCATTGTTCCTGTTGTCCCCTTGTCCCTTTTGCCCATTCCCTTCTGATTCCGTCCTGGTCACTTACAGGGCCTTAAATAAGATTTTCTATACCGTTACATCAAACAGCCAGTACCACAGTACAGCCAGGGAGGCCAATTGATTGGTACTGCTGTACGTGCCACCCAAAATATATATTGTTTTTATTAATAGGACCACCCATCCACCACCCACACATCCCTGCAGGATAGGGTGTGCCCACCCTGCCTTCTATTGAGCTTTAAAAAAAAAAGAAATTCAGGACTCGGCCCAAGATCCCCATTTGTGCAATGGGGTCTGCAGAATGTTGTGTGTAACGTCGGACAGCCCAGATCCTGCTCCCACACTACCAAAAAACCACCCAGGGCTAATCAAAAGGCCCCATTTTTTTTAATTTAAGGTCCTGCATTACTCCCACTGGACCAAAAAGCCATATATATATACATATATATATATATATATTCACTGAAAAAACCATAGGTTATAGACCATATATAGTTAGGAATTAGCATTTAAAAAACCTTATTTTACTCACACAAAACCATTGAAATTCCATATATAGTTAGTTGCACTAACTATATATCGCGCACCCGCAATCCACTGCTGATCATGTCACATATTACATCATTCATGACATGGTCAGTGACATCACTGATGACATCACTGATGACATCTCAAATGACATCACTGATGACATCACTGATGACATCTCATTTGACATCATTCTTGTGCTAATACGATAAACCTCTTCAGACTCTAATATAACCTTAGATACACTCAGTGTATACAGACACTCACACACTGCCACTCATCCATGCAGTTACTCACACACCCAGTCAGTCATGCAAAGAAACAATCTCACCTCCATTTCTTCAACTATACAGTTAACCACATCGATGCTATGCATTTTCCCGCTGTGTGCTGGAATCAACAAAAACACATGTTACATGACGAGCTGGGCTCGTCATGAGCGTAGCAGGAGGCTACCTCATGACGAGCCCAGCTCGTCATGAGTGTGGAAGGGGTTAAACACACCTTACTTATTGAAACATATACTAACACATATTTACTCTCTTATACAATCCCTGATACAAGTTCACAATGATCGATACAACCACTCACTCATTCAGTGGCTCTCATGCACAGTTATTTATATATGCCAACTCTCACATGTACTGTGTTTTACATATGTATTTAGTATGACATGTAGCATTGAGATATCCATTCACTCATCAATACACTCATGCACACAGTCAACTGCCCATGTAGCTGTTTCCACATGCACTCTTGAACTCATACACCTAGTGAATAAACTGCTCACACATCTATGCACAGAGTCACACACCTTACAGCCACCCCCACACAAACTCAATCTCCCATAGAAATACTTGGGCAACCAATTAATAACACATATAGCCTCTCGTATAGCTAATGATCAACACATGCAGCAGTTTACATCACAACAGACATAATGATGCACAAATTAAGACAGTTTAGTCACTAACCCATGCATTCAGTGAGACATATTTAATCACTCACTCATACAGTCAGTCACGCACCTACTAAATCCTTCATCCAGACACTTATACATCCACTCATTCTTCAATATGTAAGACATATTTTAACTTTACAGAAACATACAGTCACTGGATGTTGTCATCAGTGATGTCATCAGTGATGTCATTTGAGATGTCATCAGTGATGTCATCAGTGATGTCACTGACCATGTCATGAATGATGTAATATGTGACATGATCAGCAGTGGATTGCGGGTGCGCGATATATAGTTAGTGCAACTAACTATATATGGAATTTCAATGGTTTTGTGTGAGTAAAATAAGGTTTTTTAAATGCTAATTCCTAACTATATATGGTCTATAACCTATGGTTTTTTCAGTGAATTTCAATGGTTTTTTAATAGCAAATATCATAAGCTGTCGAATGTCAAGTACATGGTAAGTAAAAACATTTTCGTGTTTATGCACACTGATCTGCTTTGAATGCTGCCCCCCACCCCTCATTTCTATTAGGAGTACTCTCTCTTTGCAGATAGTGAAGGGTAGTTAACGCAGGCCTTTGCCCCCGTTGCCCCTGTTGTAATCCGTCGTGCCTGCTTCTCTCTCCATTTGATTGATTGTTCTCTTTGGTTCATTCTCTATTTACAAACAAGCACAGAGTCGCAATACTCTGTTTAGTCTTTGCAGATAGCGAAAAATCGTGTAAAAAAACAAAAGGAATCGAGCAAAATCAGTAGGCCACTAAGGGGATCTCTTTTTGACCTCCCTAAAATAGAAACATTAGGAACAACCTGTTGATAATACCAATGTGTATGTACATAAGCGGCGTTCATTTGTGTTCACAGTACCCCTTGTTGATTGTTTGAATCGAGCATTGAATTGTTCGAAGTTGATTCTCTTAAGAATCTTCTCTGCCTGCAAACGAGGAAGAATAGGAATATTCTCTCTCCCTTTGCAGATAGTGAAGGGTAGGTAACGCAAACCTTTAACACGTCGTGCCTATTTCGTTCCTCATTGATTGATTGTTTCCCCAAACATTGACTGTTTGGGAATTGGTTCTTTTTGGAGGTATTCCCTGTTTGCAAATATACGTAGGAAAATCTTTGCAAATAGTGAAAGGGTACGTAATGCGGACCTTTCTCCCCCGTTGTAATCTGTCATGCCTATCTACTCCCCACTGATTGATGCACCTGTTTCACCCGGACCATTTACTAGAGATACGTCATCTGGCCCGACCAGAGAGCACCCCTAGTGAAAAGGACATATGCAATAATAACGAAGTGATCACTGTATCCTGTTAACAGAAACTTTAGCATGAAACAACCTGGAAAGAAAAGAATAGGAAAACGAAAATCAGTAGGCCACTGATGAACATGAACTTTTATTAAACAACGAACAAAGAAACGATAACATAACGTAATGATAAAACCTATTAATGTCCTAGAAACAAGAAAACGTTAAAATATGCCAGTGGTGAGAGACCAGAAAAACAGTAAGAGAAACCAAATCACCCCTCGCTGTCCCACCGCCTGCCACGCCAAAAAAATCGATAGACTAGGGAAAATGCAAGTCAGTAGAACATCCGCCCCCACTCTGGAAACTTCCAAGGTGGGGCAGGGTTGCGGCTACGCCCAGCCGGGAGCAGCCCATATAAGGCGGGTCCTGCTGCCACGCCTCGGCCAGGAGATCCTAACGTAGGGTGTAGCCGGAGGAGAGGCCGAGGCCAGCGGGACCCGGCCAGGGGATTGCCTTTACAACGCTGAACAGTTGCAGGGGGGGGGAATGTCTCCTCGACCCTCCCCTCTCTCTCCCAGTCCGGCCGCGGTGGCCCTTGACAGTTTCAGGTAGTCCCGCCACATGCTCTTCCGGTCCGGCCACCAACGGTCGGGGGCCGAGGCCGACGGGATCCGGCTGCAGCCGATAAACCAAGAAACCCGTTCATGGGGCCAGAGCCAGGGGTGTCCGGCCGACATCTACCGGAAGCCCGGCCCGAAGACGGACGGGACACTTCTTCTTTCTTGAATAATGGCTGCGACAACACTGGGGGGGGATGTCTTGCACATGCCTCCGACCCCCCCCCCTCGTCCTCATCGCCTGGTCCGGCCATAACAAATCTCAAGCGAGACGCCGTGGGGTGCACTGGGAGGGAGAGACGGTGCGAACAGGCCTCTCCCGCCTCCCCAGGTGGAGGCTTCCCAGCTGCACCCTCAGCGCTCCAGGCGCCCAGAAAAGGGTTCTTCCACTGTGGCCATGCTGCAACGTCTCGCCCGGCAGGGTGGAGCCCGTCCGCTCATTTGACCCCGCGATCGCCAGTAGCTACCGAACTCTCAAAATGGCGGTCGACCTGGCAAGAGCGGGCCCAGCATAAAGAAATGGCCGGGTCACTGGTTGACTCCACCACCGTAGTCCTCCACGACCTTGAAGATTCTAGAGGAGCCGCGGGAGTCTCCGACCCCCGCAGACACCCCCGATGGGGAATGACTGCCATGATCGCCCGTGGAGTGACGAAACTGTATCCGCAGGACGTCGGCGCTCCCATGCTGGCGCCAGCCTCACTTTGAATTACTAGAATCCTGCAGACCTCAGTTCCGGTGAAAGCACAGTGTGACCCGGTAGGAAAAATTGTTGCACCCCCTCCCCTTTTTGACTGATAGTTCAAACCACCGATCCTTTCCTTTGCCCTTTTAACGGAACTTTGGACTGCCTCCCCCTCTTTTACATTTTCTAGAGAAAACAAAACATTAACCACTACATTAGCATAGCAGTTGACACCAGAACTGTTTTCAAATTGAAAACTAACAACATCTTCAACAGAATCCTTTTTGTTTCTGCTGTGACCCTGCTACAGCACAGGCATTGTCCCCAGCAGTAATTCTGCAATGCCGGTAAGAATAGCTGTGGTGCCTACTGGACTCACTCACCCCCGCGGCGCCCCACGCCGTTATTTGCTGGGCGGCAACTTACTAGACATCACTTTCGTGCCATCTAGATTTCAGCGCGTTCTGCTGCCTTGGAACTATTCGCACAACAGACTGCTACTGACGACCCACCCCCAGGCAACATCTTCTGAATTTTCATAATTTGAAAGAACTAGTAACATGTCCTCATCAGGAATTCAAAAAGAAATTGCCACGGTCTCTTCGTTGTTTAAATGTTTTTACTGTTTTAGTTTTGTTGTATATATTTATATGTTATTAAAGTTTTATATTCCTACTACTTTGTTGGAGTGCTATATATTTTTAATGTGACACATAATTGTAAAAACTTTGATGTACAAAGAGTCATTCCTGGAATCTTCCGCTTCAGGCTCGGTCCCCTCCCCAATCACAATACAGGATGGTTTTCAGATAGTAGGAACACGTGTGGTGTGACGGATCTCATCGGGTGTGGGCCTTGATCTACTATAACTCCTTTGCAGGGCTAGGTGATAGCCTGGACAATCGGACACAGAGCAAGAGGAGTGTCAGAGGGTGCGGTAGTGAATAGGGCGAAAGGGAGGTGTCGGGCGGGCACAGAGTGTGATTTTCAGGGAAGAGCAGCGCAGATGGGGGGAGGTTTATTGCCGATGCATAAGATGCATAAGACAGAGAGCGGGGGTGACCAGTGCCTGGGGAAGATGCTTGCGAGAGTGGGGAGCCATGCTACGAATCGACAGCGTGCAGAGAGTGGGTCTGGTCAAGGCATCTAAAATGGCTGCCGTGCACGACAAAAGTGTGGCATTTCAAAAAAGGCAAGATGGCACAGACAATGTTTTTCAACACTTCCTCATTTCCTTCGAATCGAACGTTAACAGACGTTGGTGCATATTACCAAAGTTAAGCGATATTTATCGCTAACGATGCTTACCAACAAATTTTTTACCGCTTAGCATCGTCAGAAATTATCGAAGATAAACCTTGCTATTATCAAGGTTTATCGCAAATGCGATAATAAACGGCCGCAATGCATGAATATCGCTAAAAAGTCAGCGATATTCATGCATTACCGAGCTAATGCTCTTAGCCATGTTATCCACCTCCCATTGGATAACATGGCTAAGAACTGCTCAGGGCAGGTGTTACTTTTTGGAGATATTCGCGCTTAGCGCGAATATCTCCAAAAGTTGGTAATAGGAGATAGATATCTTGCATGTTGTAATGCAAATTATTGTGGTATATGGAACTCATACCATAATCTCTCAGGAAAGCAGAAACTGATCCTTTTGGGACCGCCTAAAAAGGCCTAGGGGGTGAGGGGTACTCTACTTTGCCCCCTTTTCACGTTCCGAACTATTTTATTTTACTCTCTTCTGTAATTACACAAAATAGCAGCGATAAGATGCATCGGAGACACACAGTGAGAGAAAGGAGGCCGGAGATGAAGAAGAGATGTCAAATACACATTGGAGATAATATAGTGGCAGAAGGGAAGTAAATATGAGTAAACTTACCATGTAACATAAAAATGTTGCACTCTATACTATAAGTCTCATTTTATACTACAATCACTTCGCTACAACCTCATAAATTAAAAATAAAAATGAATAATGTCTCAAACAATTTTTGATTTCTAAATATAAATTTATTCTTCAGAATTTTCTAAATTTGAAAGAACTAGTAACATGTCCTCATCAGCAATTTCCTCATGAAAAGTCTGCAATGATGATTCTTGTAACTCTATGGTCTCCAAACATTCGATAAATTCGCCATCAACAGATTGATCAAAAAAATCATTCAAGTCATCTCCTCCTTGTGACAATATTTCATTATTGGTGCTGTCAATTTCAATCAATGTAGTGGAATCATTCAAGTCATCTCCTCGTGACAATATTTCATTATTGGTGCTCTCAATTTCAATCAATGTAGTGGAATCATTCAAGTCATCTCCTCCTTGTGACAATATTTCATTATTGGTGCTGTCCATTTCAATCAATCTAATGGAATCATACAAGCCATCTCCTCCTTGTGACAATATTTCATTATTGGTGCTCTCAATTTCAATCAATGTAGTGGAATCATTCAAGTCATCTCCTTGTGACAATATTTCATTATTGGTGCTGTCCATTTCAATCAATCTAATGGAATCATACAAGTCATCTCCTCCTTGTGACAATATTTCATTATTGGTGCTCTCAATTTCAATCAATGTAGTGGACAATTCAAAAGAAATTGCCACGGTCTCTTCATTGTGAGCCATTTTATTTTGAAATTGCTTGCTGTAAATTGCAGAAAAAAATAATCACTTTCATTTATCGTTTTCAGTAATACATAATATAAAACTAACTTTATCAAGTATTTAGTATAACAGAAGGACTGCAAATAAATAACAGAAAACATTTTTCAAATTATCTTAAAGTGTACAACATAGTTCCCCTTACAAATTAACAACTCACCTTTTTAAAAGTAGGAGAAGTGTTAGTACTGTGTAAATCAAACACCAGAAATTCACCACCAAAAATTCCTCACAAATGTACCTCAGACAGTAGTATCACAAAATGGCTGTGGTTTCCTCTCATTTGAGATATATACATAACCAATTAACTTTCATCACACACAAATACAAAACCAAAGTAACATTTTAATTGGTTCTAAATTTCAACACTTTCAAATGTGTTTTCCCCATGCAATTTTCCATAGGACATTTACATACGTCTACAGCCTGAATGGCTAAACGGAATTACACCAAACTTGGCAAAATGGTACATCAAACCTAAGAGGTCAGGAAGGATCTACTATGCCCCCTTATGGTCATTTCCCCCTTCGCTTTGGCCTCCTCTTGTCTCTCGATCCTACCGAGAGACAAGATGGCGGCCGCTACGGACTATTTGGAATGTTGACAGACGCCGGAGAACCAATCAGCTTCGCAAAGCTCCGTAACGCGAAAAGTACGCGAAGCGGAGCGCTGTTACAGATATATATCTTTTTTTGAACGTTAATTTCTCAAAATCCACTGGAGCACATATATTGAGACCTAGCAAAGGCACATCGGGCTACCAGTCCCTAATATTTTGCCAAGTTTCGTGCAAATCCATTCAGCCGTTCGATTATTATTATTATTATTTTTTTTTGCCCCGCGGAGCCCTTTTAAAACCTCCACATCAAACCTAGGGGGTCAGCGAGGATCTACTATGCCCCCTTATGGTCATTTGCCCCTTCGCTTTGGCCTCCTCTTGTCTCTCGATCCTACCGAGAGACAAGATGGCGGCCGCTACGGACTGTTTGGAATGTTTACAGACGCCGGAGAACCAATCAGCTTCGCTTCACAAAGCTCCGTTGCGCGAAAAGTACGCGAACTGGAGCGCTG